>NC_135233.1:1097782805-1099110305 GCF_051348905.1 Ranitomeya variabilis
GGCTATCAAAGGCCTAAAATAACAAACAATAGGCTCATTGCAGTTTTACAGCGGTTACATGGATAGACGGGCAGGCAGCTTGGTGGTGAGTGGAGGAGTATTTAAAGTAGGGACCGCAGACAGGCTTCAAAGG
This sequence comes from Ranitomeya variabilis, assembly GCF_051348905.1. Classification (NCBI taxonomy): domain Eukaryota; kingdom Metazoa; phylum Chordata; class Amphibia; order Anura; family Dendrobatidae; genus Ranitomeya; species Ranitomeya variabilis. The sequence goes on from NC_135233.1 coordinate 1,097,782,939, forward strand.
CCTAACATAAGAAAATGGGCTGGCTGTAGGCACTTTATAATTGGTTCCAGGGGTACACGGGCAGCAGTGGTCTGGCCAGTGGAGGACTAGTGGAAGGAGGGACCGCAGACAGGCTTCAAAGGCCTAACATAAAAAAATGGGCTGGCTGTAGGCACTTTATAATTGGTTCCAGGGGTACACGGGCAGCAGTGGTCTGGTCAGTGGAGGACTAGTGGAAGGAGGGACCGCAGACAGGCTTCAAAGGCCTAACATAAAAAAATGGGCTGGCTGTAGGCACTTTATAATTGGTTCCAGGGGTACACGGGCAGCAGTGGTCTGGCCAGTGGAGGACTAGTGGAAGGAGGGACCGCAGACAGGCTTCAAAGGCCTAACATAAAAAAATGGGCTGGCTGTAGGCACTTTATAATTGGTTCCAGGGGTACACGGGCAGCAGTGGTCTGGCCAGTGGAGGACTAGTGGAAGGAGGGACCGCAGACAGGCTTCAAAGGCCTAACATAAAAAAATGGGCTGGCTGTAGGCACTTTATAATTGGTTCCAGGGGTACACGGGCAGCAGTGGTCTGGCCAGTGGAGGACTAGTGGAAGGAGGGACCGCAGACAGGCTTCAAAGGCCTAACATAAAAAAATGGGCTGGCTGTAGGCACTTTATAATTGGTTCCAGGGGTACACGGGCAGCAGTGGTCTGGCCAGTGGAGGACTAGTGGAAGGAGAGACCGCAGACAGGCTTCAAAGGCCTAACATAAAAAAATGGGCTGGCTGTAGGCACTTTATAATTGGTTCCAGGGGTACACGGGCAGCAGTGGTCTGGTCAGTGGAGGACTAGTGGAAGGAGGGACCGCAGACAGGCTTCAAAGGCCTAACATAAAAAAATGGGCTGGCTGTAGGCACTTTATAATTGGTTCCAGGGGTACACGGGCAGCAGTGGTCTGGTCAGTGGAGGACTAGTGGAAGGAGGGACCGCAGACAGGCTTCAAAGGCCTAAAATAACAAACAATAGGCTCATGGCAGTTTTACAGCGGTTACATGGATACACGGGCAGCTTGGTGGTGAGTGGAGGAGTAGTGCAAGGAGTGTCTGTCCCAGTACTCCCAAAATATAAATAGATGTTAATGTCTCGCAAAACAACCAAAACAAAAAAAAAGGTGGCATACTTAGGTACAGGGGTGGGCTCATCTGCTGAGTTTCTGACATAGTAATTTGGCAGTAACTATTTAATGGTGCCAATATAGGACACAGACACAGACTACTTTAAGTTGCATCATAGATGTCTACAAATGTGTATTGTCAGTGCCAGACATTGAATGATGTCAGCGAATAGACTAAAGATTGGTGGAGCTGTGCGACATAATTTTGCATGTGGTAGAGCACATTTTGAGCTGGGGTAGGGGGGAACTCTCTAGAGGCCGGCGGGACCGCCCCAGGGCCCCTCATGTTACAACGGTGTGTCTGACGTTGGGTGCGCACCACCACCGCCAGAGACACTACATTGTACTATGAGGGACCCAGTAGCAATGCCGTCAACCAAAAGCGAGCACACCCACCTCTTCAGACAAACAGCAGTCTCACGGGTGCTTGCGCCAAGTCGCGATACCACGGCCCCGTGTGGGGAGTTTGGCCATTTAGGGAGGTGTAAACATGTTGTATGCTGTACAATCAGCTGCAGCAAATTAGACATTAGAAAAGTAATTCACAGGCAAGAGCCTTTCATAGGAAAGCTAGGTGTCGGCCGGGCAAGGTGGGGCAAAAGATTTCGAAATCCAGTTGTGGTTCATTTTAATGAATGTTAGATCGTCAACATTTTGGGTAGCCAGACGAGTCCTTTTTTCGGTTAATATTGAACCTGCAGCACTGAATACTCTTTCTGATAGGACACTTGCTGCCGGGCAAGCAAGCTCCTGCAATGCATATTCTGCCAATTCTGGCCAGGTGTCTAATTTGGAGGCCCAGTAATCAAATGGGAATGACGGTTGAGGGAGAACATCGATAAGGGATGAAAAATAGTTAGTAACCATACTGGACAAATGTTGTCTCCTGTCACTTTCAATTGATGCAGCAGTACCTGTCCTGTCTGCGGTCATAGCAAAATCACTCCACAACCTGGTCAGAAAACCCCTCTGTCCAACGCCACTTCTGATGTGTGCACCCCTAACACTCCTAGTCTGCCGCCCCCTGGAGCTCGTGTAAGAACGATCACGTGCGCTGTGTGCTGGGAATGCCTGAAGCAAACGGTCAACAAGAGTTGATTGTTTGGTTGCTAATATTAGTTCCAAGTTCTCATGTGGCATAATATTTTGCAATTTGCCTTTATAGCGTGGATCAAGGAGGCAGGCCAACCAGTAATCGTCATCGTTCATCATTTTCGTAATGCGTGTGTCCCTTTTTAGGATACGTAAGGCATAATCCGCCATGTGGGCCAAAGTTCCAGTTGTCAAATCTCCGGTTGTGATTGGTTGAGGGGCAGTTGCAGGCAAATCTACGTCACTTGTGTCCCTCAAAAAACCAGAACCCGGCCGTGACACGCAACCAATTTCCTGTGCCCCCGGGAAAGGTTCGGCATTAAAAATATACTCATCCCCATCATCCTCCTCGTCCTCCACCTCCTCTTCGCCCGCTACCTCGTCCTGTACACTGCCCTGACCAGACAATGGCTGACTGTCATCAAGGCTTTCCTCTTCCTCTGGTGCAGACGCCTGCTCCTTTATGTGCGTCAAACTTTGCATCAGCAGACGCATTAGGGGGATGCTCATGCTTATTACGGCGTTGTCTGCACTAACCAGCTGTGTGCATTCCTCAAAACACTGAAGGACTTGACACATGTCTTGTATCTTCGACCACTGCACACCTGACAACTCCATGTCTGCCATCCTACTGCCTGCCCGTGTATCCTCCCACAAATAAATAACAGCACGCCTCTGTTCGCACAGTCTCTGAAGCATGTGCAGTGTTGAGTTCCACCTTGTTGCAACGTCTATGATTAGGCGATGCTGGGGAAGGTTCAAAGACCGCTGATAGGTCTGCATACGGCTGGCGTGTACAGGCGAACGTCGGATATGTGAGCAAAGTGCACGCACTTTGAGGAGCAGGTCGGAGAACCCAGGATAAGTTTTCAATAAGCACTGCACCACCAGGTTTAAGGTGTGAGCCAGGCAAGGAATGTGTTTCAGTTGGGAAAGGGAGATGGCAGCCATGAAATTCCTTCCGTTATCACTCACTACTTTGCCTGCCTCAAGATCTACTGTGCCCAGCCACGACTGCGTTTCTTGTTGCAAGAACTCGGACAGAACTTCCGCGGTGTGTCTGTTGTCGCCCAAGCACTTCATAGCCAATACAGCCTGCTGACGCTTGGCAGTAGCTGGCCCATAATGGGACAACTGGTGTGCAACAGTGTCATCTGCCGATGGAGTGGTTGGCAGACTGCGTTCTGTGGAAGAGCTGTAGCTTCTGCAGGAGGACGAGGAGGAGGAGGAGGAGGGGGTGCGAACGCCTACAGCCAACTGTTTCCTAGACCGTGGGCTAGGCACAACTGTCCCTAAATTGATGTCGCCTGTGGACCCTGCATCCACCACATTCACCCAGTGTGCCGTGATGGACACATAACGTCCCTGGCCATGCCTACTGGTCCATGCATCTGTAGTCAGGTGCACCTTTGTACTCACAGATTGCCTGAGTGCATGGACGATGCGCTGTTTAACATGCTGGTGCAGGGCTGGGATGGCTTTTCTGGAAAAAAAGTGTCGACTGGGTAGCTCGTATCGTGGTTCAGCGTACTCCATCAGGGCTTTGAAAGCTTCGCTTTCAACTAACCGGTAGGGCATCATCTCTAACGAGATTAGTCTAGCTATGTGGGCGTTAAAACCCTGTGTACGCGGATGCGAGGATAAGTACTTCCTTTTTCTAACCAGAGTCTCATGTAGGGTGAGCTGGACTGGAGAGCTGGAGATCGTGGAACTTTCGGGTGTGCCGGTGTACATGGCAGACTGAGAGACGGTTGGAGACGGTATTGTTTCCGCCGGTGCCCTAGATGCAATATTTCCTCCTACAAAACTGGTGGTTCCCTGACCCTGACTGCTTTTGGCTGGCAAAGAAACCTGCACAGATACTGCCGGTGGTGCAGAAAATGGTGGCCTTACAGTGACGGAAGGGATGTTGCGTTGCTGACTAGCTTCATTGGCCGAGGGTGCTACAACCTTGAGGGACGTTTGGTAGTTAGTCCAGGCTTGAAAATGCATGGTGGTTAAGTGTCTATGCATGCATCTAGTATTTAGACTTTTCAGATTCTGACCTCTGCTTAAGCTAGTTGAACATTTTTGACAAATGACTTTGCGCTGATCTGTTGGATGTTGTTTAAAAAAATGCCAGACTGCACTCTTCCTAGACTCGGATCCCTTTTCAGGGATTGCAGACTGAGCTTTAACCGGATGGCAACGCTGTGCTCCAACAGGTTTTGGCTTTGACACGCGTTTTGGGCCAGATACGGGCCCGGCAGATGGAACCTGTTGCGATGTTGATGCCTGCTGCGGCCCCTCCTCCACCTCCGCTTCTGAACTACTGCCGCCTGCACCCTGTTCCCCCAATGGCTGCCAATCGGGGTCAATAACTGGGTCATCTATTACCTCCTCTTCGAGCTCGTGTGCAACTTCGTCTGTGTCACTGTGTCGGTCGGTGGTATAGCGTTCGTGGCGGGGCAACATAGTCTCATCAGGGTCTGATTGTGGATCTGTACCCTGAGAGGGCAATGTGGTGGTCTGAGTCAAAGGAGCAGCATAGTACTCTGGCTGTGGCTGTGCATCAGTGCACTCCATGTCAGAATATACTTGTAATGGGCATGGCCTGTTAAATGTTTCACTTTCTAAGCCAGGGACGGTATGTGTAAAGAGCTCCATGGAGTGACCCGTTGTGTCGCCTGCTGCATCCTTCTCTCTTGTTGTAGTTTTTGCTGAGGAGGACAAGGAAGCGACTTGTCCCTGACCGTGAACATCCACAAGCGACACGCTGCTTTTACATTTACCAGTTTCTTAAGAGGAGGCAAAAGAGCTAGAGGCTGAGTCTGCAATGTAAGCCAAAACTTGCTGTTGCTGCTCCGCCTTTAAAAGCGGTTTTCCTACTCCCAGAAAAGAGAGCGTTCGAGGCCTTGTGTAGCCTGACGACGAAACTGGCTCCACAGCTCCAGACTTAGGTGGAATATTTTTATCCCCACGACCACCTGATGCTCCACTACCACTACCATCATTACCAGCTGACAATGAACGCCCACGACGACCTCTTGCACCAGACTTCCTCATTGTTTTAAAATCTTAACCAAAGTAACTTTATTTGTTGCTGTCAAACAACTTACACGGTGAGCTATAACTTCAGTATGATTTCAATATCCCTTAACAGGTTGGTGAGACCACAAGGAAAATCAGGCACAATGTTACACACTCTGTTTTCTGTGGCACAAAATCACAGAGATGACACACACGCAGGACTGTCACTCAAGCACTAATGTCAATATTAATCTCCCACCTAATTTATTTTTTTTTTTTTCTCAGGGAGACTTTAGAAACCAAATAATATTAAAAAAAAAAAAAAAAAAAAGGCTTTCTATGGCCCACAATTAGAGAGAGAGAGGTGGCACACCCAGGAGTCAAGACTGGCACACAAGCTGAAAGGGCAATATTACTCTCCCACTGTTTTTTTATGTATTTTTTGTTTTTTAAGGGAGACTTTAGAAACCCAATAATATTAAAAAAAAAAATAAATAGGCTTTCTATGGCCCACTGAATGAGAGGGAGAGAGGTGGCACACCCAGGAGTCAAGACTGGCACACAAGCTGAAAGGGCAATATTACTCTCCCACTGTTTTTTTATGTATTTTTTGTTTTTTAAGGGAGACTTTAGAAACCCAATAATATTTAAAAAAAAAAATAAATAGGCTTTCTATGGCCCACTAAATGAGAGGGAGAGAGGTGGCACACCCAGGAGTCAAGACTGGCACACAAGCTGAAAGGGCAATATTACTCTCCCACTGTTTTTTTATGTATTTTTTGTTTTTTAAGGGAGACTTTAGAAACCCAATAATATTTAAAAAAAAAAATAAATAGGCTTTCTATGGCCCACTGAATGAGAGGGAGAGAGGTGGCACACCCAGGAGTCAAGACTGGCACACAAGCTGAAAGGGCAATATTACTCTCCCACTGTTTTTTTATGTATTTTTTGTTTTTTAAGGGAGACTTTAGAAACCCAATAATATTTAAAAAAAAAAATAAATAGGCTTTCTATGGCCCACTGAATGAGAGGGAGAGAGGTGGCACACCCAGGAGTCAAGACTGGCACACAAGCTGAAAGGGCAATATTACTCTCCCACTGTTTTTTTATGTATTTTTTGTTTTTTAAGGGAGACTTTAGAAACCCAATAATATTTAAAAAAAAAAATAAATAGGCTTTCTATGGCCCACTAAATGAGAGGGAGAGAGGTGGCACACCCAGGAGTCAAGACTGGCACACAAGCTGAAAGGGCAATATTACTCTCCCACTGTTTTTTTATGTATTTTTTGTTTTTTAAGGGAGACTTTAGAAACCCAATAATATTTAAAAAAAAAAATAAATAGGCTTTCTATGGCCCACTGAATGAGAGGGAGAGAGGTGGCACACCCAGGAGTCAAGACTGGCACACAAGCTGAAAGGGCAATATTACTCTCCCACTGTTTTTTTATGTTTTTTTTTTTTTTTTCAGGGAGACTTTAGAAACCAAATAATATTAAAAAAACCAAAAAAAAAAATAGCCTTTCTATGGCCCACTGAATGAGAGAGAGAGGTGGCACACCCAGGAGTCAAGACTGGCACACAAGCTGAAAGGGCAATATTACTCTCCCACTGTTTTTTTATGTATTTTTTGTTTTTTAAGGGAGACTTTAGAAACCCAATAATATTTAAAAAAATAAATAAATAGGCTTTCTATGGCCCACTGAATGAGAGGGAGAGAGGTGGCACACCCAGGAGTCAAGACTGGCACACAAGCTGAAAGGGCAATATTACTCTCCCACTGTTTTTTTATGTATTTTTTGTTTTTTAAGGGAGACTTTAGAAACCCAATAATATTTTTAAAAAAAAATAAATAGGCTTTCTATGGCCCACTGAATGAGAGGGAGAGAGGTGGCACACCCAGGAGTCAAGACTGGCACACAAGCTGAAAGGGCAATATTACTCTCCCACTGTTTTTTTATGTTTTTTTTTTTTTTTTCAGGGAGACTTTAGAAACCAAATAATATTAAAAAAACCAAAAAAAAAAATAGCCTTTCTATGGCCCACTGAATGAGAGAGAGAGGTGGCACACCCAGGAGTCAAGACTGGCACACAAGCTGAAAGGGCAATATTACTCTCCCACTGTTTTTTTAGGTATTTTTTGTTTTTTAAGGGAGACTTTAGAAACCCAATAATATTTAAAAAAAAAAATAAATAGGCTTTCTATGGCCCACTGAATGAGAGGGAGAGAGGTGGCACACCCAGGAGTCAAGACTGGCACACAAGCTGAAAGGGCAATATTACTCTCCCACTGTTTTTTTATGTATTTTTTGTTTTTTAAGGGAGACTTTAGAAACCCAATAATATTTTACAAAAAAAATAAATAGGCTTTCTATGGCCCACTGAATGAGAGGGAGAGAGGTGGCACACCCAGGAGTCAAGACTGGCACACAAGCTGAAAGGGCAATATTACTCTCCCACTGTTTTTTTATGTTTTTTTTTTTTTTTTCAGGGAGACTTTAGAAACCAAATAATATTAAAAAAACCAAAAAAAAAATAGCCTTTCTATGGCCCACTGAATGAGAGAGAGAGGTGGCACACCCAGGAGTCAAGACTGGCACACAAGCTGAAAGGGCAATATTACTCTCCCACTGTTTTTTTAGGTTTTTTTTTTTTTTCAGGGAGACTTTAGAAACCAAATAATATTAAAAAAAAAAATAAAATAAATAGGCTTGCTATAGCCCACTGAATGAGAGATAGCACACACAGCAGTGACACACAAGCCCTGACTGAGGCCAATATTTTTCTCCCACTGATTGATGTAGTGTTTTTGTGTTGAGGTAGAATTTAGAACACAAATCACGGAAAAAATAAATAGGCTTTCTATGGCCCACTCAGTGAGAGATGGCACACACAGGGATGGCACTGTAGCAGAAATGCCAATCTTAATCTCCCACAAAAAAAACAAAAAAAAAACAGGGACTGTCCTACAATTACTATCTCCCTGCAGTAATCTAAGCCAGGTATGGCAGGCAGCAATAGGAGTGGACTGATGCACAAATTAAATAAAAAGTGTGGACAAACAAAAAAGATAGCTGTGCAGAAAGGAAGGAACAAGAGGATATGTGCTTTGAAAAAAGCAGTTGGTTTGCACAGTGGCGTACACACAGCAATACAGCTATCACGGAGCCTTCTAGGGCAGCCCAATGAGCTACCGAAGGTGGTGTTGGACAGTGCAAATCGCTGCAGCACAAGCGGTTTGGTGGTTAGTGGACCCTGCCTAACGCTCTCCCTGCTTCTGACGAAGCGGCAGCAACCTGTCCCTAAGCTCAGATCAGCAGCAGTAAGATGGCGGTCGGCGGGAACGCCCCTTTATAGCCCCTGTGACGCCGCAGACAGCAAGCCAATCACTGCAATGCCCTTCTCTAAGATGGTGGGGACCAGGATCTATGTCATCACGCTGCCCACACTCTGCGTTCACCTTCATTGGCTGAGAAATGGCGCTTTTCGCGTCATTGAAACGCGACTTTGGCGCGAAAGTCGCGTACCGCATGGCCGACAAGCACAGGGGTCGGATCGGGTTTCATGAGACGCCGACTTAGCCAAAAGTCGGCGACTTTTGAAAATGATCGACCCGTTTCGCTCAACCCTAATGGCCAGACCGAGCGGACGAATCAGACCTTGGAGACATATTTGAGGTGTTTTGTGTCTGCAGATCAGGATGATTGGGTTGCTTTTTTGCCTTTAGCGGAGTTTGCCCTCAATAATCGGGCCAGTTCTGCCACCTTGGTGTCTCCCTTTTTCTGTAATTCGGGGTTTCATCCTCGATTTTCTTCTGGTCAGGTGTAATCTTCGGATTGTCCTGGAGTGGATGCTGTGGTGGAGAGGTTGCATCAGATTTGGGGGCAGGTAGTGGACAATTTGAAGTTGTCCCAGGAGAAGACTCAGCTTTTTGCCAACCGCCGGCGTCGGGTTGGTCCTCGGCTTTGTGTTGGGGACTTGGTGTGGTTGTCTTCTCGTTTTGTCCCTATGAGGGTTTCTTCTCCCAAGTTTAAGCCTCGGTTCATCGGCCCGTACAAGATATTGGAGATTCTTAACCCTGTGTCCTTCCGTTTGGACCTCCCTGCATCTTTTTCTATTCATAATGTTTTTCATCGGTCATTATTGCGCAGGTATGAGGTACCGGTTGTGCCTTCCGTTGAGCCTCCTGCTCCGGTGTTGGTTGAGGGCGAGTTGGAGTACGTTGTGGAAAAAATCTTGGACTCCCGTGTTTCCAGATGGAAACTCCAGTATCTGGTCAAATGGAAGGGATACGGTCAGGAGGATAATTCTTGGGTGACTGCCTCTGATGTTCATGCCTCCGATTTGGTCCGTGCCTTTCATAGGGCTCATCCTGATCGCCCTGGTGGTTCTGGTGAGGGTTCGGTGCCCCCTCCTTGAGGGGGGTACTGTTGTGAAGTTGGATTTTGGGCTCCCCCGGTGGCCACTGGTGGAATTGAACTGGTGTGCATCATCCTCTCTGTTCACCTGTTTCCATCAGGATGTGGGAGTCGCTATTTAGCCTTGCTCCTCTGTCACTTCCATGCCGGTCAACATTGTAATCAGAAGCCTTTCTGTGCATGTTCCTGCTGCTAGACAACTCCCAGCTAAGTTGGACTTAGTCCTTGTTTGTTTTTGCATTTTGTTCCAGTTCACAGCTGTAGTTTCGTTTCTGTGTCTGGAAAGCTCTTGTGATCTGAAATTGCCACTCTGATGTTATGAGTTAATACTAGAGTCTTAAAGTAATTTCAGGATGGTATTTTGATAGGGTTTTCAGCTGACCATGAAAGTGCCCTTTCTGTCTTCCTGCTATCTAGTAAGCGGACCTCAATTTTGCTAAACCTATTTTCATACTATGTTTGTCATTTCATCTAAAATCACCGCCAATATTTGTGGGGGCCTCTGTCTGCCTTTCGGGGAAATTTCTCTAGAGGTGAGCCAGGACTATATTTTCATCTGCCAGGATTAGTTAGTCCTCCGGCCGGCGCTGGGCGTCTAGGGATAAAACGCAGGCTACGCTACCCGGCTACTGCTAGTTGTGCGGCAGGTTTAGTTCATGGTCAGTTTAGTTTCCATCCTTCCAAGAGCTAGTTCGTATGTTTGCTGGGCTATGTTCTCTTGCCATTGAGAACCATAACAGCTGCCCAAGCTGTGGCTCTTGTAGTTTGTAACCCCTGAGGGGGGGTTAAAGGTTACCTTTGAAATCGGTTCAATTAGGCTTCGGCCTACACTCTGCTCCACCTGCAGAGCCCGGGCTCCAACAACGCTAGTTGGTGTCCAGAAGTGCTGGCTGCACAGAGCCAAACACCCGCCACTCTGTCAGTGGGGTTCAACACCGCCAGCTGTTCCCCTGCTGTGTAGCCGGCAACGTGTCCTGCAACAGCCACGCAGACACAACAGACCTAAAGCTGCCGCCAGTGCAGGCTTTGGCCTACACTCTGCTCCCTCTCCTCCTGCTGACCCTGGGCTCTAACACCGCCAGTTGGTGCCCGGTACTGCTAGCTGCACAGAGAAAAACACCAGCCAATGTGTCAGTGGGGTTCAGCACCGCCAGCTGTTCCCCTGCTGTGTAGCCGGCATCATGCCCTGCAACAGCCACGCAGACACAAGAACTGAAATTGAAGGGAACCTGTCCCCCCTCCCCCAGGCGTTTGTATGTTTCACAGCCACCTTGTACAGCAGTAATGCTGCATGTGTGCAAGGTGGCTCATAAACTTACTCCCCTTGCACACGTGGAACTGAACACGTCTAAAATGTGTCCTCTGTGACCATTAAACCATCCCTGAGGTGTGACTTTCCTTTGTAATGACACGCTGCAACCCCCTTGGTAGCGCTGCCCGTCTTCTGGCATCATTGTTTGGCTGGCTGCGCCTCTGCGGCCGCCCTGGCCCACACAACGCCCCTCGGTGTCTTATTTATTTTGACTGCGAGGGTGTGATTGATGGGCATCAGCAGTGCATATGTTCGCCTGTCCCTCATCTCCTTCCGCCTTCTTCAGACTGTGCGGCTTCATGGCCGTGGCGTGCGACAAGGGATCAGCTGACGCCGCACAGTCTGAAGCAGGTGTAAGGACCCGAGTGTGAGAGGCGAACATATGTACTGCGCCAGGCCATGAATCCCAGCCCCGCAGTGTTTTAACAATGTAAAGACACTGCGGGGCTGGGATTCATGGTCATCGCGAACCGCACCGGCGCTAACAGCGCAAGGCCAAGGGATAACACGACAGCGCAGACTCCTGTGCAGCAAATAACGACGCTCAGGAGGCCGCGCCCAGCACCAAGGTGGTATTTTTGCCAGCTGTGCTGCGTCTCATTACGAAGGGAACTCACGCCTCCCAAACAGTTTGACTGCTTAAGGGCCTAAATGTTATACCTTTTTCTTTCTGCGTGTGCAAGGAGCAAAATTAAAAGAGCAACCTTAGACTTGTGCAGCATTACTGCTGCCCAAGCTGTGGCTCTTGTAGTTTGTAACCCCTGAGGGGGGGTTAAAGGTTACCTTTGAAATCGGTTCAATTAGGCTTCGGCCTACACTCTGCTTCACCTGCAGAGCCCGGGCTCCAACAACGCTAGTTGGTGTCCAGAAGTGCTGGCTGCACAGAGCCAAACACCCGCCACTCTGTCAGTGGGGTTCAACACCGCCAGCTGTTCCCCTGCTGTGTAGCCGGCAACGTGTCCTGCAAAAGCCACACAGACACAACAGACCTAAAGCTGCCGCCAGTGCAGGCTTCGGCCTACACTCTGCTCCCTCTCCTCCTGCTGACCCTGGGCTCTAACACCGCCAGTTGGTGCCCGGTACTGCTAGCTGCACAGAGAAAAACACCAGCCAATGTGTCAGTGGGGTTCAGCACCGCCAGCTGTTCCCCTGCTGTGTAGCCGGCATCGTGTCCTGCAACAGCCACGCAGACACAAGAACTGAAATTGAAGGGAACCTGTCCCCCCTCCCCCAGGCGTTTGTATGTTTCACAGCCACCTTGTACAGCAGTAATGCTGCATGTGTGCAAGGTGGCTCATAAACTTACTCCCCTTGCACACGTGGAACTGAACACGTCTAAAATGTGTCCTCTGTGACCATTAAACCGTCCCTGAGGTGTGACTTTCCTTTGTAATGACACGCTGCAACCCCCTTGGTAGCGCTGCCCGTCTTCTGGCATCATTGTTTGGCTGGCTGCGCCTCTGCGGCCGCCCTGGCCCACACAACGCCCCTCGGTGTCTTATTTATTTTGACTGCGAGGGTGTGATTGATGGGCATCAGCAGTGCATATGTTCGCCTGTCCCTCATCTCCTTCCGCCTTCTTCAGACTGTGCGGCTTCATGGCCGTGGCGTGCGACAAGGGATCAGCTGACGCCGCACAGTTTGAAGCAGGTGTAAGGACCCGAGTGTGAGAGGCGAACATATGTACTGCGCCAGGCCATGAATCCCAGCCCCGCAGTGTTTTAACAATGTAAAGACACTGCGGGGCTGGGATTCATGGTCATCGCGAACCGCACCGGCCGACATTAAATTATGTCAGAAGATGGGCAGCGCTAACAGCGCAAGGCCAAGGGATAACACGACAGCGCAGACTCCTGTGCAGCAAATAACGACGCTCAGGAGGCCGCGCCCAGCACCAAGGTGGTATTTTTGCCAGCTGTGCTGCATCTCATTATGAAGGGAACTCACGCCTCCCAAACAGTTTGACTGCTTAAGGGCCTAAATGTTATACGTGTTTCTTTCTGCGTGTGCAAGGAGCAAAATTAAAAGAGCAACCTTAGACTTGTGCAGCATTACTGCTGCCCAAGCTGTGGCTCTTGTAGTTTGTAACCCCTGAGGGGGGGGTTAAAGGTTACCTTTTGAAATCGGTTCAATTAGGCTTCGGCCTACACTCTGCTCCACCTGCAGAGCCCGGGCTCCAACAATGCTAGTTGCTGTCCGGAAGTGCTGGCTGCACAGAGCCAAACACCCGCCACTCTGTCAGTGGGGTTCAGCACCGCCAGCTGTTCCCCTGCTGTGTAGCCGGCAACGTGTCCTGCAACAGCCACGCAGACACAAAGCTGCCGCCAGTGCAGGCTTCGGCCTACACTGTGCTCCCCCTGCTGACCCTTTGCTCCAACACTGCTAGTTGGGGCTCTAGGAAGACAAGCTTGAATAGGTCCCCATCCTGGTTCCAGCACCGTCAGCTGGTTCCGGGCAGAGTCTTTGGCTTAGGTGCCTCCCTCTGGGTATCCGAGTTCCACCAACGTCAGGTGGTCCATGGTAGTGCTTTCAGGCACGGGTACCTCCTGCTTAGTAACTGGGTTCCAGTAACGTCAGTTGGTCCTCGGTAGTTCCATTGGCTCTTGGACCTTCGGCTACCCATCCGGGTTCCAGTACCGTCAGCTGGTTCTCGGCAGTGTCTTTTGCTCTTGCACCTTCTGCTCCCCATCCTGGTTCCAGTACCGTCAGCTGGTTCCGGGCAGAGTCTTTGGCTTAGGTGCCTCCCTCTGGGTATCCGAGTTCCACCAACGTCAGGTGGTCCTTGGTAGTGCTTTCAGGCACGGGTACCTCCTGCTTAGTAACCGGGTTCCAGTAACGTCAGCTGGTCCTCGGTAGTTCCATTGGCTCTTGGACCTTCGGCTACCCATCCAGGTTCCAGTACCGTCAGCTGGTTCTCGGCAGTGTCTTTTGCTCTTGTACCTTCTGCTCCCCATCCTGGTTCCAGTACCGTTAGCTGGTTCCGGGCAGAGCCTTTGGCTTAGGTGCCTCCCTCTGGGTATCCGAGTTCCACCAATGTCAGGTGGTCCTTGGTAGTGCTTTCAGGCACGGGTACCTCCTGCTTAGTAACCGGGTTCCAGTAACGTCAGCTGGTCCTCGGTAGTTCCATTGGCTCTTGGACCTTCGGCTACCCATCCGGGTTCCAGTACCGTCAGCTGGTTCTCGGCAGTGTCTTTTGCTCTTGTACCTTCTGCTCCCCATCCTGGTTCCAGTACCGTCAGCTGGTTCCGGGCAGAGCCTTTGGCTTAGGTGCCTCCCTCTGGGTATCCGAGTTCCACCAACGTCAGGTGGTCCTTGGTAGTGCTTTCAGGCACGGGTACCTCCTGCTTAGTAACCGGGTTCCAGTAACGTCAGCTGGTCCTCGGTAGTTCCATTGGCTCTTGGACCTTCGGCTACCCATCCGGGTTCCAGTACCGTCAGCTGGTTCTCGGCAGTGTCTTTTGCTCTTGTACCTTCTGCTCCCCATCCTGGTTCCAGTACCGTCAGCTGGTTCCGGGCAGAGCCTTTGGCTTAGGTGCCTCCCTCTGGGTATCCGAGTTCCACCAACGTCAGGTGGTCCTTGGTAATGCTTTCAGGCACGGGTACCTCCTGCTTAGTAACCGGGTTCCAGTAACATCAGCTGGTCCTCGGTAGTTCCATTGGCTCTTGGACCTTCGGGTAGCCATCCGAGTTCCAGTTCCATCAGCTGTTTCTCGACATTTTCTCAGCCTTCTTGTACCTTCTGCTACATTTCCAAGTTCAAGAGACTAAAGACGATGACCCGGAAGACCACCCCTAAGATGACGACGACACCAGAGACGACAACCACTGAGATGACGACGACCCTGGAGACGATGACCCTGAAGACCACCCCGATGACGACGACCCCGGAGACGACGACCCTGGAGACGACGACGACCTGGAAGACCGAGAAGCAGAAGAACAAGAGGCTGCAGAACAAAGAGTAGAAGAACATTAAGCATAAGACTAAATATCAGAGCAAAAGATATTATCTAAATTATAAGCAGAAGAAGACTAAGCAGTGTATGGGGGTGAGTCCGTTCCTCCTCGTGGTGCCCCTGGATAAAGCCTGATGCTGCAGGCCAAACTGAACGCGGACAAATGTAACTCTTTTGTGACAGGCAGAACGGAAGGTGTAATCTTCAAACTTTAATAGATAACAACTACGGGAATGCCTGTCACAAATAAGAATATGATGAAGAAGTTGAATATGAAGAAGATAATAGTAAAATAAAAAGAATATGAACAATGTAACAAAAAAAATAATAGATAGAAGATGAAGAAGAAGATGAATAAGGTGAAGAAGTTGATGTCAAAGAAGCTGATGATGAGGATAATGAAGAAGAAAGTGTGGGAGAAGTAAAAAAGAAGGTGAAGGGCGTGGAAGTAGTGAAACATCAATAACTGACAAAATAAAAAAAAAATTAACATAGTCAAAATCTTTCTAATGCCAAACGTCATAAAAAAAATTAAAATTCCTGCTATTCTATTTGATGGGGCTAAACCTCTGTGACTTTAATGTCTCCGCCACCTCCCCCAATACATCCTACATTATTCTTAGTTGTTTTCCTTCATGTAGAATGAACCTACAAGGAAAGAAAGGGTTTATTTTAATTCCGATATTTTCGTCCCATTGACTTGCATTGGGATCGGGTATCGGTATCGGATTAGATCCGATACTTTGACGGTATCGGCCGATACTTTCCGATACCGATACTTTCCGATATCGGAAGGTATCGCTCAACACTAATGAGGACACAAGGTTGCAGTCTCTTTACCTTTTACTGAAGACTTCAGCGTCCACAGTCCAGAGCACTGTTCACAGGGCAGGCAGAGTCTGGCCGGTCCGAAGGCACATCCAGAGTTCACTTTGCAGGTGGAAATCAGTAGCCTTCCTACTAGCGCCTGTTTGTTGTAGTACCTCCCTGCTGAGCACCACGGGATAGTCCTCACAACTGTCGTGTATGTTTCAGATGTTCTCTCTCTCCGTCCCCCAGATGGTATGGATAGGACGATCTGTATGACGGGGTAGGCCTGGAGCTATTTTATAGGGTCCCTAGTGACGCCCCTCTCCCACAATTTGCCTCCGTTGTCTTCATTAGGTTTGAAGGTTGGGCAGCCAACTTGGAATTAACTGTCCTGCCGTAGTTTGAAGTAATGCGTAGAGCCTATTACTTCCTTGGTGTTCCGGCCACCGGCTACGCGCCTCAGAAGGATGTTGCCGATCTTAAGGCAGAACTCCTCCCGGTGTTATCCCCTTGTGCTGTGATCTCATTTCTCACTCTCCACAATATACTTCGCTTCGTGTCCTTTCTTAGGATGCTGCCGCAATGAGGTGCAGGCGCAGCTCCGTAATGTTCTATCTCGTGCTCTGTCTCTGTCAGGATCCCACCCCTGACAGGGACCTCTATCTGCAGCTCATATGTTCCTCCTTCTCTCCCTGTCTGCCTGACAGGTCTTCTCTGGGTCGAACCCAGGTAGCTTTCTCACTGACTTCCTATCCAACCCACCAGTTTTACCCGTGTGTGAGGAGTGGCCTAGTAAACAGCACCTTTGCTCCCCCTGGTGGACTGGAGTGTGAAGTGTAGTGTGTGACTGTGATACCTGGTCAGGTGAACTCCTTTAGTACCATCAGACGTAATGTCACTCCCCCTGGTGGGGGAGCGACATTACTGCAACGACCAGGACTCTGGGGTTCTGCACTAGTATAACGTCAAAGTTTTCATGTTGCAGCATCCATATAAAAAATTAGGTTTCTTTCACTGAACCCAATAAATGCACAGCTTTTTGAGCCTTGAGGACACAAATGTTTCAGATTTTTCATCACTTTGTTCACAAAGACATTTTTTGGTGATATAGAAATATAAGCTTTTATAGGCGGCTTGTTTTATAGACAAACACCATTTTTTTATACCAGACACTATTTCTGATAGGTGAAACAGCCGGGATCGGTTATCTCCTTACTTCCTGCCTTACAAAGGAACTACAATCCACATTACCCAAAGTAACAGTATCATACCATCAAGGGATATAAATTGATTCCAGCGACACTATAAAATTTCATAATTTATTGTAATATAAATTAGAAGAACAAAACATCAGACATTGAACAAAAGTATAAAAAAACCAGGGTGCGAACCACCTCCATTGCAAAACAGCAGCGGTCGTCGGTCTACTAGGCAACAAGCCATAAACAAAGAAAAGTATAAAGATCTCAAAAATGGCAGAAAATTATTATAATCAGAAAAATATAAAAGTGTTTGTTTTTTCAAGAGTTATCTATGTATATAATCATCTAAGGGGCACTTCCATCTGTCTGTCTGTCTGTTTGTTTCTCTGTCTGTCACTAAAATCCCAAGTCGCTGATTGGTCACGGCCAGCGGCACAGTCCGGCCGCGAAATAGCCGCTCCCTACTCCCCTGCAGTCATTGCCCCTTCCCTACTCCCCCCCAGTCAGCGCCCGCCGCCCTCCGACTGCGTTACACCATGGCATAACCCTATTAACCCTGTGTGATGAACTTTTTACTATTGATGCTACCTATGCAGCATCAATAGTAAAAAGATATGTTAAAAATAATTTAAAAAAAATAAAAAATGGTGCTATTCTCACCTTCCGCCGTCCACCGATGCACACGAGCGGACGAGGCTGCTGCCAGCTTCCGCTCTCTGAGATACATTGCAAAATTACCCAGATGACTTAGCGGTCTCGCTCGCGCGCATCGGTGGACACCGGAGGGTGAGTATATAACTATTTTTTATTTTAATTCTTTTTTAACAGAGATATGGTGCCCACACTGCTATATACCACGTGGGCTGTGTTATATACTGCGTGACTGATATATACTATGTGGGCAGTGTTATTTACTGCGTGGGCTGTGTTATATACTACGTGGCTGCTATATACCATGTGCCTGTGCTATATACTATGTGGCTGCTACATACTATGTGGCTGCTATATACTACGTGGCTCTGCTATATACTACGTGGCTGTTTGTGTTATATAGTACGTGGGCTGTTATATACTATGTGGCTGTGCTATATACTACGTGGATGTGCTATATACTACGTGGCTGTGCTATATACTATGTGGCTGCTATATACTATGTGGCTGTGCTATATACTATGTCGCTGCTATATACTATGTGGCTGCTATATACTACGTGGATGCTATATACTATGTGGCTGCTATATAAAATGTGGCTGCTGTATACTATGTGGATGTGCTGTATACTACATGGCTGTGCTATATACTATGGGCTGTGCTATATACTACATGGCTCTGCTATATACTACGTGGCTGTCTGTTATATAGTATGTGGGCTGTGTTATATACTACGTGCCTGTGCTATATACTACGTGGCTGTGCTATATACTACGTGGCTGTGCTATATACTACATGGCTGTGCTATATACTACGTGGTTGAGCAATATACTATGTGGCTGCTATATACTACGTGGCTGCTATTGATATGGAACTTTGGGTTGGATAAATCTATCCCGGTGTGTGTGCTGCTGCCGTTCCCAATAAGACTGAGTATTTTGAGCGCTCATCAAGAATGGACTGTACACCATTGTGACAGAACAACATTCCATCAATACTGATACTTTATTGTACATACATAGTTTTATAATTGCATATAGAAAGGAGTGGTTAGGGGTTGTTAGGGGTGGTTAGTTAATTACCATATTGTCTAGCTCCTCTGTCATTGGTTATCTAAACATATATGGAATATTATGATTAATGCACATATGGATGCTGATTAAGCAACTAAAATGTAGCTCTGCATCCAGGGCAAAGTTGAGACATCTGATCAGCACTTAACACATCTGGCGTTGTTCCGCTTTTGAGATGGAAAACCCCATACAATCTGTCTGGCTTATATCAGTTTATGTCAGCCATTTTAAGCCATTGATTATAATGTATATATTAGCTGTGAGTATATGAGTATATATGATTATAGAGCAGTATACATGCAAGTGAGATATACATGATATATATATTTCTATCACACTATATACTACATGGCTGCTATATACAATGTGGCTGCTATATACTACGTGGCTGTGCTATATACTATGTGGCTGTGCTATATACTACGGGCTGTGCTATATACTACGTGGCTGTGCTATATACTACGTGGCTGTGCTACATACTATGTGGCTGTGCTATATACTGCATACTACGTGGCTGTAATACTTATGTAGGTACTAAGGAATCTGATAGCATGGGATAAAGCCAGTCTGAGAGTAAAGCTACAGTAAAAGATGTATTTAAACAAAACAGAAATGCAAACAGAACTTACATAGATATTCCTGCAATTGTAACAACGTGCTCAGCACAATATGGTAAGCAGGAAAGCAAACAGAACTAACACAGATATTCCTGCAATTGTAACAAGGTGCTCAGCACAATATGGTAATCACAGCACAGAGAATAGTGGGACGTGACCGCTAATATGAACCAGTCCAACAAGGATAAGACGAGGGGGCAAACAAGACACTTGACAAGGAAGTCCAGTAGGTTATCAGTGGAAATGCACACAGTACTTAAACTTGGGAATCCAGCAGAAGTGAAGTAGAAATGCACACAGTACTTAAATGAGGAAGTCCAGCAAAACTTGATTATATGTGCGCACAGCACTTGTCTGTGGAAGTTCAATAATATGCAGGTGGTGCATTGAGCATGAAGTCCTAGTGTGGTTGTGCAAAGAGGCACAACACTGGGAAAAGTTTAGCAAACAAAGGAAATCCTTCCACAGGTGTGCTGCCAGTCACAGCAGTTCCAGAGGAGAGATGCAGCTGAAAGAGGCGAGGCAGACCACCGAGTAGTGAACAGCTGAAGCAGGGAGTTCTCCAGACCACAGGCAGAAGCTCAGGAGCCAGCAGAACAAAATACTCAGGCACAGAACACCACATGACTCGGACTTAAATGATCAGGGCGGACAGGAAGTTCCATGACAGGGTGAGATCCAACACTCCATCTTGGATCAGGGCAAACAGGAACAAGGGAAGTCCGGAATCCTTACAGTGGCTGTTCTATATACTACGTGGCTGTGTTACATACTACGTGGCTGTACTATATCCTGCACCCCGAACCCCCGACATCCTGCAACCAATCAGCGACAGATGCAGTCCAGCCGCGACTGGTTGTGCCTGGCCAGCCGCGACAAATCAGCGATATTGGCACGGGATTTAAGCACCGCTTCAGTGATTGGTTGCGCACGGCCGGCCACGTCCAATCAGCGACATTGGCGTGGTATTTAAACACCGCTTTGGCGATTGGTCATGCCCGGCCAGCCGCGACCAATTAGCGACAGTGGCAGTCCGGCAGCGAATTGGTGGCAGATTTGAACGACGCTTTGCTGATTGGCCAGCCGGGCGTGACCCATCAGCGATATTGGTGCGGAATTTAACCCCCACTCACAGTGCGACATACATACATACATACATATTCTAGAATACCAGATGCTTTAGAATCGTGTGGGGCCATTATACAGCATTGAGCATCATGTAGGGCCATTATACAGTATGGAGCATCATGTGTGGCCATTATACAGTATTAAGCATCGTGTGGCCATTATACAGTACGGCGCATCATGTGTGGCCATTATACAGTATGGAGCATCATGTGTGGCCATTATACAGTATGGAGCATCATGTGTGGCCATTATACAGTATGGAGCATCATGTGTGGCCATTATAAAGTATGGAGCATCATGTGTGGCCATTATACAGTATGGAGCATCATGTGTGGCTATTATACAGTATTGAGCATCATGTGTGGCCATTATACAGTATGGAGCATCATGTGGGGGCATTATACAGTATGGAGCATCATGTGGGGCCATTATACAGTATGGAGCATCATGTGCGGCATTATACAGTATCGCGAATCATGTGGGGCCATTATACAGTATGGAGCATCGTGTGTGGCCATTATACAGTACGGCGCATCGTGTGGGGTCATTATACAGCATTGAGCATCATGTGGCGCCATTATACAGTATGGAGCATCATGTGTGGCCATTATACAGTATTGACCATCGTGTGACCATTATCCAGTATGGAGCATCGTGTGTCACCATTATACAGTATGGAGCATCATGTGTGGCCATTATACAGTATGGAGCATCGTGTGTGGCCATTATACAGTATGGCGCATCGTGTGGGGTCATTATACAGCATTGAGCATCATGTGGCGCCATTATACAGTATGGAGCATCATGTGTGGCCATTATACAGTATTGACCATCGTGTGGCCATTATCCAGTATGGAGCATCGTGTGTCACTATTATACAGTATGGAGCATCATGTGTGGCCATTATACAGTATGGAGCATCGTGTGTGGCCATTATGCAGTATGGAGCATGGTGTGGGGCCATTATACAGTATGTAGCATCATGTGAGGCCGTGATACAGTAATGAGCATTATGTGGGGCCATTATACAGTATGGAGCATCATGTGGGGCCATTATACAGTATGGAGCATCATGTGGGACCATTATACAGTATTGAGCATCATGTGTGGCCATTATACAGTATTGAGCATCATGTGTGGCCATTATACAGTATTGAGCATCATGTGGGGCCATATTTTTTTTCTAATTATTGTTTTTGCAACAGTGTGATCAGCAGTGCTAAATGGGTGTGGTTGGGACGTGGATATGGGTGTGACTAGTTGTGAAATGGGTGTGGTCAGAGGTGTGGCCTAAAATTTGCCTTTCCATTCTTCAAAAGTTGGGAGGTATGGTTTGACTGCACCCCTACTTGTATATGTTTGAGGAAAAGGTGTGGTGTTATGATTTTCCCAATGGCAGGGAAATCAAAAATAACAAACGGACTAGCTCTCGGGTGATGGAAACTAAAGTGACCGTGACCTGAACCTGACACAACACTGGAAGTAGCCGGGGAGTGTTTCCTACGATGCCCTAGACACCACGCGCCAGCCGGAGATCTAACTACCCCTATCAGAGGAATATACAGGCCTGCCTTACCTCCAGAGATGAACCCCAAAAGGAGATAGCAGGCCCCCACAAATATAGACGGTGAGTCAAGAGGAAAAGACATACGTAGGATGAACAGCAGATTTAGCACAGTGAGGTCCGCTTACTAGATAGCAGAAGTACAGGAAAGAGTTACTTCACGGTCAACTTCAAAACACTACTCAAAAACACCATCCTGAAATTACTTTAAAACTCCAGTGACAACTCATGCCACTGGAGTGGCAATTTCAGTCCACGAGAGCTTCCAGCTGCAGAGAGTCACATTGCAGATAGCTGGACAAAAAATAACATTAACTAGGAACAAAATTAAACTTAGCTGAACTGGAACTTGAGGCAGGAGAATGCAACAGAATGCTACTGATACATTGTTGGCCGGCATCGGACCAGCAGCCAAGCAGCCTTAAATAGGAAACTCCCCTAATGGGTGTCAACAGGTGATCAAGGATAGAAGAAGGCAAATAAGTGGCAATACCATAAAACACCACCGGGGGAACCCACAAACAGAATTCACAACAGTACCCCCCCCTTAAGGAGGGGGCACCGAACCCTCACCAGAACCACCAGGGCGATCTGGATGAGCACTATGGAATGCACGAACCAAATCAGGAGCATGAACATCAGATGCTGTCACCCAAGAATTATCCTCCTGACCATAGCCTTTCCACTTAACCAGATACTGAAGTTTCCGTCTGGAAACACGGGAGTCCAAGATCTTTTCTACCACATACTCCAACTCACCCTCAACCAGCACAGGAGCAGGAGGATCAGCAGACGGAACAACCGGCACCTCATACCTCCGCAATAATGACCGATGAAAAACATTATGAATAGTAAAAGATGCTGGGAGGTCCAAACGAAAGGACACAGGATTGAGAACCTCCAGAATCCTATAAGGGCCGATAAACCGAGGCTTAAACTTAGGAGACGAGACCTTCATAGGAACAAATCGAGAAGACAACCAAACCAGGTCCCCAACACAAAGACGAGGACCGACACGCCGATGACGATTAGTGAACTGTTGAGTCTTCTCCTGGGACAACTTCAGATTGTCCACAACCTGTCCCCAAATCTGATGCATTCTATCAACCACAGCATCTACTCCAGGACAATCCGAAGATTCCAATTGACCGGACGAAAAGCGAGGGTGAAACCCTGAATTACAAAAAAATGGAGAAACCAAAGTGGCAGAACTGGCCCGATTGTTAAGGGCAAACTCTGCCAATGGCAAAAAATCAAGCCAATCGTCCTGATCAGCGGACACAAAACACCTCAAGTAAGTCTCCAAGGTCTGATTAGTACGCTCAGTCTGGCCATTAGTCTGAGGATGGAATGCAGACGAAAACGACAAGTCGATGCCCATCCTGGCACAGAACGCCCGCCAAAATCTAGACACAAACTGAGTACCCCTGTCAGAAACTATATTCTCAGGAATACCATGCAAACGCACAACATTCTGAAAAAATAGAGGGACCAGCTCAGAGGAGGAGGGCAATTTGGGCAAAGGTACCAAGTGAACCATCTTGGAAAAACGGTCACACACCACCCAGATGACGGACATCCTACGAGAAACAGGAAGGTCAGAAATAAAGTCCATAGAGATGTGCGTCCAAGGCCTCTTAGGAATAGGCAAGGGCAACAACAACCCGCTGGCCCGGGAACAGCAGGGCTTAGCCCGAGCACAAACATCACAAGACTGCACAAAAATACGTACATCTCGAGACAAGGAAGGCCACCAGAAGGACCTAGACACCAGATCCCTGGTGCCAAAAATTCCAGGATGACCTGCCAACGCGGAAGAGTGAACCTCCGAAATAACTCTACTGGTCCAGTCATCAGGGACAAACAGTCTACCAGGCGGACAGCGATCAGGCCTATCCACCTGAAACTCCTGCAAAGAGCGCCGCAGGTCTGGGGAGACAGCTGACAATATCACCCCATCCTTCAGGATGCCAGTAGGTTCGGAATCACCAGGCGAGTCAGGCTCAAAACTCCTAGAGAGGGCATCCGCCCTCACATTCTTAGACCCAGGCAGATATGAGACCACAAAGTTAAATCGAGAGAAAAACAACGACCAGCGCGCCTGTCTAGGATTCAGACGCCTGGCTGACTCAAGATAAATTAGATTTTTGTGGTCAGTCAAGACCACCACCTGGTGTCTAGCACCCTTGTTATGATTTTCCCAATGGCAGGGAAATCAAAAATAACAAACGGACTAGCTCTCGGGTGATGGAAACTAAAGTGACCGTGACCTGAACCTGACACAACACTGGAAGTAGCCGGGGAGTGTTTCCTACGATGCCCTAGACACCACGCGCCAGCCGGAGATCTAACTACCCCTATCAGAGGAATATACAGGCCTGCCTTACCTCCAGAGATGAACCCCAAAAGGAGATAGCAGGCCCCCACAAATATTGACGGTGAGTCAAGAGGAAAAGACATACGTAGGATGAACAGCAGATTTAGCACAGTGAGGTCCGCTTACTAGATAGCAGAAGTACAGGAAAGAGTTACTTCACGGTCAACTTCAAAACACTACTCAAAAACACCATCCTGAAATTACTTTAAAACTCCAGTGACAACTCATGCCACTGGAGTGGCAATTTCAGTCCACGAGAGCTTCCAGCTGCAGAGAGTCACATTGCAGATAGCTGGACAAAAAATAACATTAACTAGGAACAAAATTCAACTTAGCTGAACTGGAACTTGAGGCAGGAGAATGCAACAGAATGCTACTGATACATTGTTGGCCGGCATCGGACCAGCAGCCAAGCAGCCTTAAATAGGAAACTCCCCTAATGGGTGTCAACAGGTGATCAAGGATAGAAGAAGGCAAATAAGTGGCAATACCATAAAACACCACCGGGGGAGCCCACAAACAGAATTCACAACAGTACCCCCCCCTTAAGGAGGGGGCACCGAACCCTCACCAGAACCACCAGGGCGATCTGGATGAGCACTATGGAATGCACGAACCAAATCAGGAGCATGAACATCAGATGCTGTCACCCAAGAATTATCCTCCTGACCATAGCCTTTCCACTTAACCAGATACTGAAGTTTCCGTCTGGAAACACGGGAGTCCAAGATCTTTTCTACCACATACTCCAACTCACCCTCAACCAGCACAGGAGCAGGAGGATCAGCAGACGGAACAACCGGCACCTCATACCTCCGCAATAATGACCGATGAAAAACATTATGAATAGTAAAAGATGCTGGGAGGTCCAAACGAAAGGACACAGGATTGAGAACCTCCAGAATCCTATAAGGGCCGATAAACCGAGGCTTAAACTTAGGAGACGAGACCTTCATAGGAACAAATCGAGAAGACAACCAAACCAGGTCCCCAACACAAAGACGAGGACCGACACGCCGATGACGATTAGTGAACTGTTGAGTCTTCTCCTGGGACAACTTCAGATTGTCCACAACCTGTCCCCAAATCTGATGCATTCTATCAACCACAGCATCTACTCCAGGACAATCCGAAGATTCCAATTGACCGGACGAAAAGCGAGGGTGAAACCCTGAATTACAAAAAAATGGAGAAACCAAAGTGGCAGAACTGGCCCGATTGTTAAGGGCAACCTCTGCCAATGGCAAAAAATCAAGCCAATCGTCCTGATCAGCGGACACAAAACACCTCAAGTAAGTCTCCAAGGTCTGATTAGTACGCTCAGTCTGGCCATTAGTCTGAGGATGGAATGCAGACGAAAACGACAAGTCGATGCCCATCCTGGCACAGAACGCCCGCCAAAATCTAGACACAAACTGAGTACCCCTGTCAGAAACTATATTCTCAGGAATACCATGCAAACGCACAACATTCTGAAAAAATAGAGGGACCAGCTCAGAGGAGGAGGGCAATTTGGGCAAAGGTACCAAGTGAACCATCTTGGAAAAACGGTCACACACCACCCAGATGACGGACATCCTACGAGAAACAGGAAGGTCAGAAATAAAGTCCATAGAGATGTGCGTCCAAGGCCTCTTAGGAATAGGCAAGGGCAACAACAACCCGCTGGCCCGGGAACAGCAGGGCTTAGCCCGAGCACAAACATCACAAGACTGCACAAAAATACGTACATCTCGAGACAAGGAAGGCCACCAGAAGGACCTAGACACCAGATCCCTGGTGCCAAAAATTCCAGGATGACCTGCCAACGCGGAAGAGTGAACCTCCGAAATAACTCTACTGGTCCAGTCATCAGGGACAAACAGTCTACCAGGTGGACAGCGATCAGGCCTATCCACCTGAAACTCCTGCAAAGAGCGCCGCAGGTCTGGGGAGACAGCTGACAATATCACCCCATCCTTCAGGATGCCAGTAGGTTCGGAATCACCAGGCGAGTCAGGCTCAAAACTCCTAGAGAGGGCATCCGCCCTCACATTCTTAGACCCAGGCAGATATGAGACCACAAAGTTAAATCGAGAGAAAAACAACGACCAGCGCGCCTGTCTAGGATTCAGACGCCTGGCTGACTCAAGATAAATTAGATTTTTGTGGTCAGTCAAGACCACCACCTGGTGTCTAGCACCCTCAAGCCAATGACGCCACTCCTCAAATGCCCACTTCATGGCCAAGAGCTCCCGATTTCCAACATCATAATTTCGCTCAGCGGGCGAAAACTTTCGAGAGAAAAACGCACATGGTCTCATCACTGAGCAGTCAGGACCTTTCTGCGACAAAACTGCACCTGCTCCGATCTCGGAAGCATCTACTTCAACCTGGAACGGGAGCGAAACATCAGGCTGGCGCAACACAGGAGCAGAAGAAAAGCGGCGCTTAAGCTCCCGAAAGGCCTCCACAGCCGCAGAGGACCAATTAGCAACATCAGCACCCTTCTTGGTCAAATCAGTCAAAGGTTTAGCAATGGCAGAAAAACCCGCTATGAATCGGCGATAGAAATTAGCAAATCCCAAGAATTTCTGAAGACTCTTTAGAGAAGTAGGTTGTATCCAATCACAAATAGCCTGAACCTTAACAGGGTCCATCTCCATAGATGAAGGGGAAAAAATATATCCCAGAAAGGAAATTCTCTGAACCCCAAAAATACACTTTGAGCCCTTCACAAATAGAGAATTAGCTCGTAAAACCTGAAAAACTCTCCTGACCTGTTGAACATGAGATTCCCAGTCCTCCGAAAAAATCAAAATATCATCCAAATACACAATCATAAATTTATCCAGATATTCACGGAAAATATCGTGCATAAAGGACTGAAAAACGGAAGGGGCATTCGCGAGACCGAAAGGCATTACCAAATACTCAAAATGGCCTTCAGGCGTATTAAATGCGGTCTTCCACTCATCCCCCTGCTTAATCCGCACCAAATTATACGCACCACGTAGATCGATCTTAGTGAACCACTTCGCCCCCTTTATGCGAGCAAAAAGATCAGTCAGTAAAGGTAACGGGTACTGGTATTTAACAGTAATCTTATTCAGAAGTCGATAGTCGATACAAGGTCTCAATGAACCATCCTTTTTACCCACAAAGAAAAACCCTGCCCCCAATGGAGAAAAAGAGGGGCGAATATGACCCTTTTCTAAAGATTCTCTGATATACTCCCGCATAGCAGTATGTTCAGGTACAGACAAATTAAACAAGCGACCCTTAGGAAATTTACTACCGGGAATCAACTCAATAGCGCAGTCACACTCTCTGTGAGGGGGGAGAGAATCAGTTTTAGGCTCCTGAAAGACATCATAAAAATCTGACAGAAATGCTGGGATCTCAGAGGGAGTAGATGAAGAAATGGGAACCAAAGGTGCATCCCCATGAATCCCCCGACATCCCCAACTCAGCACAGACATTGATCTCCAGTCCAAGACTGGATTATGAATTTGTAACCATGGTAATCCAAGTACTAATACGTCATGTAGATTATATAACACAAGGAAACGAATAATCTCCTGATGGTCTGGGGAAAGATGCATAGTCACTTGTGTCCAATATTGTGGTTTATTGCTAGCCAAAGGTGTAGAATCAATACCCCTTAAGGGAATAGAAACCTCCAGAGGCTCTAAATCAAACCCACAATGCTTGGCAAAGGACCAATCCATGAGACTCAGAGCGGCGCCAGAATCCACATAAGCATCCACAGTAACAGATGATAAAGTACAAATCAATGTCACGGACAAAAGAAATTTAGACTGCAAGGTACCCATAGAAAAAGATTTATCAACCTTTTTATCAACCTTCTTTATGCGTTTAGAGCATGCTGATATAACATGAGCTGGATCTCCACAATAGAAGCACAACCCATTTTTGCGCCTGTAATTCTGTCGTTCGCCTCTAGACAATACACTATCGCATTGCATATGCTCTGGTGCCTTTTCAGAGGTCACCGCCAAATGATGCACAGGTTTTTGCTCAGAAGATACCGCCATATGGTGCACAGGTTTTTGCTCAAAAGATACCGCCATATGGTGCACAGATTTTTGCTCAGAAGATACCGCCATATGGTGCACAGATTTGCGCTCCCGTAAACGCCGATCAATCTGGATAGCCAATTTCATGGCATCATTCAGACCTGTAGGCACAGGGAACCCCACCATGACATCCTTCACGGCATCAGAGAGACCTTCTCTGAAATTAGCTGCTAGAGCGCACTCATTCCATTTAGTAAGTACCGACCATTTACGAAATTTCTGGCAGTATATCTCAGCTTCATCTTGCCCTTGGGAAAGAGCTATCAAGGCTTTCTCAGCCAAAATCTCTAAATTAGGTTCTTCATAAAGCAACCCCAAAGCCAGAAAAAACGCATCTACATTTAATAACGCAGGATCCCCTGGCGACAATGCAAATGCCCAACTTTGTGGGTCACCCCGCAATAGAGAAATAACAATTTTAACCTGTTGCGCAGGATCACCAGCAGAGTGAGATTTCAGAGACAAAAACAATTTACAATTCTCTCTGAAATTCAAAAAACGGGATCTGTCTCCGGTAAAAAATTCAGGTATAGGGATCTTAGGTTCAGACATTGGAGCACGTATAACAAAATCTTGTAAGTTCTGGACCTTTGAAGCCAGGTTATTCAGACCTGCAACCAAACTCTGTGGATCCATGATTCAAACAGGTGTAACCAAAGCCATTCAAAGATTAAGAGGAGAGGAGAAAAAAAAAAGGCTGAAGACTGCAGTTTAAGCAAGGAGTACAAATAAGCACTAAGGTGCACTTTCCAAACACAGAAGGAAAAAAAAACCTTTTCATATCCTTTCCTGCTTTAGTGCATAGTTTTAACACATGGGCCGGCCAAACTGTTATGATTTTCCCAATGGCAGGGAAATCAAAAATAACAAACGGACTAGCTCTCGGGTGATGGAAACTAAAGTGACCGTGACCTGAACCTGACACAACACTGGAAGTAGCCGGGGAGTGTTTCCTACGATGCCCTAGACACCACGCGCCAGCCGGAGATCTAACTACCCCTATCAGAGGAATATACAGGCCTGCCTTACCTCCAGAGATGAACCCCAAAAGGAGATAGCAGGCCCCCACAAATATTGAAGGTGAGTCAAGAGGAAAAGACATACGTAGGATGAACAGCAGATTTAGCACAGTGAGGTCCGCTTACTAGATAGCAGAAGTACAGGAAAGAGTTACTTCACGGTCAACTTCAAAACACTACTCAAAAACACCATCCTGAAATTACTTTAAAACTCCAGTGACAACTCATGCCACTGGAGTGGCAATTTCAGTCCACGAGAGCTTCCAGCTGCAGAGAGTCACATTGCAGATAGCTGGACAAAAAATAACATTAACTAGGAACAAAATTCAACTTAGCTGAACTGGAACTTGAGGCAGGAGAATGCAACAGAATGCTACTGATACATTGTTGGCCGGCATCGGACCAGCAGCCAAGCAGCCTTAAATAGGAAACTCCCCTAATGGGTGTCAACAGGTGATCAAGGATAGAAGAAGGCAAATAAGTGGCAATACCATAAAACACCACCGGGGGAGCCCACAAACAGAATTCACAACACACCCTCAAGCCAATGACGCCACTCCTCAAATGCCCACTTCATGGCCAAGAGCTCCCGATTTCCAACATCATAATTTCGCTCAGCGGGCGAAAACTTTCGAGAGAAAAACGCACATGGTCTCATCACTGAGCAGTCAGGACCTTTCTGCGACAAAACTGCACCTGCTCCGATCTCGGAAGCATCTACTTCAACCTGGAACGGGAGCGAAACATCAGGCTGGCGCAACACAGGAGCAGAAGAAAAGCGGCGCTTAAGCTCCCGAAAGGCCTCCACAGCCGCAGAGGACCAATTAGCAACATCAGCACCCTTCTTGGTCAAATCAGTCAAAGGTTTAGCAATGGCAGAAAAACCCGCTATGAATCGGCGATAGAAATTAGCAAATCCCAAGAATTTCTGAAGACTCTTTAGAGAAGTAGGTTGTATCCAATCACAAATAGCCTGAACCTTAACAGGGTCCATCTCCATAGATGAAGGGGAAAAAATATATCCCAGAAAGGAAATTCTCTGAACCCCAAAAATACACTTTGAGCCCTTCACAAATAGAGAATTAGCTCGTAAAACCTGAAAAACTCTCCTGACCTGTTGAACATGAGATTCCCAGTCCTCCGAAAAAATCAAAATATCATCCAAATACACAATCATAAATTTATCCAGATATTCACGGAAAATATCGTGCATAAAGGACTGAAAAACGGAAGGGGCATTCGCGAGACCGAAAGGCATTACCAAATACTCAAAATGGCCTTCAGGCGTATTAAATGCGGTCTTCCACTCATCCCCCTGCTTAATCCGCACCAAATTATACGCACCACGTAGATCGATCTTAGTGAACCACTTCGCCCCCTTTATGCGAGCAAAAAGATCAGTCAGTAAAGGTAACGGGTACTGGTATTTAACAGTAATCTTATTCAGAAGTCGATAGTCGATACAAGGTCTCAATGAACCATCCTTTTTACCCACAAAGAAAAACCCTGCCCCCAATGGAGACAAAGAGGGGCGAATATGACCCTTTTCTAAAGATTCTCTGATATACTCCTGCATAGCAGTATGTTCAGGTACAGACAAATTAAACAAGCGACCCTTAGGAAATTTACTACCGGGAATCAACTCAATAGCGCAGTCACACTCTCTGTGAGGGGGGAGAGAATCAGTTTTAGGCTCCTGAAAGACATCATAAAAATCTGACAGAAATGCTGGGATCTCAGAGGGAGTAGATGAAGAAATGGGAACCAAAGGTGCATCCCCATGAATCCCCCGACATCCCCAACTCAGCACAGACATTGATCTCCAGTCCAAGACTGGATTATGAATTTGTAACCATGGTAATCCAAGTACTAATACGTCATGTAGATTATATAACACAAGGAAACGAATAATCTCCTGATGGTCTGGGGAAAGATGCATAGTCACTTGTGTCCAATATTGTGGTTTATTGCTAGCCAAAGGTGTAGAATCAATACCCTTTAAGGGAATAGAAACCTCCAGAGGCTCTAAATCAAACCCACAACGCTTGGCAAAGGACCAATCCATGAGACTCAGAGCGGCGCCAGAATCCACATAAGCATCCACAGTAACAGATGATAAAGTACAAATCAATGTCACGGACAAAAGAAATTTAGACTGCAAGGTACCCATAGAAAAAGATTTATCAACCTTTTTATCAACCTTCTTTATGCGTTTAGAGCATGCTGATATAACATAAGCTGGATCTCCACAATAGAAGCACAACCCATTTTTGCGCCTGTAATTCTGTCGTTCGCCTCTAGACAATACACTATCGCATTGCATATGCTCTGGTGCCTTTTCAGAGGTCACCGCCAAATGATGCACAGGTTTTTGCTCAGAAGATACCGCCATATGGTGCACAGGTTTTTGCTCAGAAGATACCGCCATATGGTGCACAGGTTTTTGCTCAAAAGATACCGCCATATGGTGCACAGATTTTTGCTCAGAAGATACCGCCATATGGTGCACAGATTTGCGCTCCCGTAAACGCCGATCAATCTGGATAGCCAATTTCATGGCATCATTCAGACCTGTAGGCACAGGGAACCCCACCATGACATCCTTCATGGCATCAGAGAGACCTTCTCTGAAATTAGCTGCTAGAGCGCACTCATTCCATTTAGTAAGTACCGACCATTTACGAAATTTCTGGCAGTATATCTCAGCTTCATCTTGCCCTTTGGAAAGAGCTATCAAGGCTTTCTCAGCCAAAATCTCTAAATTAGGTTCTTCATAAAGCAACCCCAAAGCCAGAAAAAACGCATCTACATTTAATAACGCAGGATCCCCTGGCGACAATGCAAATGCCCAACTTTGTGGGTCACCCCGCAATAGAGAAATAACAATTTTAACCTGTTGCGCAGGATCACCAGCAGAGTGAGATTTCAGAGACAAAAACAATTTACAATTCTCTCTGAAATTCAAAAAACGGGATCTGTCTCCGGTAAAAAATTCAGGCATAGGGATCTTAGGTTCAGACATTGGAGCACGTATAACAAAATCTTGTAAGTTCTGGACCTTTGAAGCCAGGTTATTCAGACCTGCAACCAAACTCTGTGGATCCATGATTCAAACAGGTGTAACCAAAGCCATTCAAAGATTAAGAGGAGAGGAAAAAAAAAAAAGGCTGAAGACTGCAGTTTAAGCAAGGAGTACAAATAAGCACTAAGGTGCACTTTCCAAACACAGAAGGAGAAAAAAAAAAACCTTTTCATATCCTTTCCTGCTTTAGTGCATAGTTTTAACACATGAGGCCGGCCAAACTGTTATGATTTTCCCAATGGCAGGGAAATCAAAAATAACAAACGGACTAGCTCTCGGGTGATGGAAACTAAAGTGACCGTGACCTGAACCTGACACAACACTGGAAGTAGCCGGGGAGTGTTTCCTACGATGCCCTAGACACCACGCGCCAGCCGGAGATCTAACTACCCCTATCAGAGGAATATACAGGCCTGCCTTACCTCCAGAGATGAACCCCAAAAGGAGATAGCAGGCCCCCACAAATATTGACGGTGAGTCAAGAGGAAAAGACATACGTAGGATGAACAGCAGATTTAGCACAGTGAGGTCCGCTTACTAGATAGCAGAAGTACAGGAAAGAGTTACTTCACGGTCAACTTCAAAACACTACTCAAAAACACCATCCTGAAATTACTTTAAAACTCCAGTGACAACTCATGCCACTGGAGTGGCAATTTCAGTCCACGAGAGCTTCCAGCTGCAGAGAGTCACATTGCAGATAGCTGGACAAAAAATAACATTAACTAGGAACAAAATTAAACTTAGCTGAACTGGAACTTGAGGCAGGAGAATGCAACAGAATGCTACTGATACATTGTTGGCCGGCATCGGACCAGCAGCCAAGCAGCCTTAAATAGGAAACTCCCCTAATGGGTGTCAACAGGTGATCAAGGATAGAAGAAGGCAAATAAGTGGCAATACCATAAAACACCACCGGGGGAACCCACAAACAGAATTCACAACAGTGTGGCTTAAAAAATGGGTGTGGTTTTTCTACACACAACACACAGAACCTATTGTTAAAAATTTGAATCCCACCCATGCACACATCCCCATGATTTTGAAAAATAAAACAAAAACTTGCCCATTCGCCAAGAAGATGCTTTTCACACCTGGCAGGCAGACACAACTTTTATGTAGACATGAAGAAAAACAGCTGCTGCAGCTGGTGGAGAAATCCAGTTGGATGAACACATAGGTGGGCTGCACTGCAGGAATAAATCAATTCTTCATAAATGATGATGAATATAAGGGTTTTTATTCACAACGCTACACCGGCATCTTTACCAGGTGAAAACATCCAATGCATTTGCTATTTTACCTGATAAAAATGCCGATATGGTGTTGAAACATCTTAATTCTCATCATCATTTCTGAAGAATTGAATTACTCTGGCAGCGCAGCCCACCGGCATGTTCATCCAACTGGATCCTACATCCCTTTTATAGTGATGGTCCCGTGACGTAAATTAAAAACAAATAATATTTTTACATACAGGACTCTTGCTACTTACTGTGACCATGGCCATGACCCACTGGTCTCCTCATTTCTTCTTCTGGCTTTAACCACACATGACAAATTTAAGGGAAAATATACTTTGTCGTAGAGGAGTGGCCAAAACTGTTCTGTCTTGCAAGTTGAGGGCAAAATTCTCATGTATGTGTGCATGAGCCTTAAATCTGAACATGAATATGCAGCGCCCCAGGGTCCTGGTCGTTGCAGTACTATTGTTCTCTTCTAGGGGGGAGTGATATTATGTCTGAAGGGAATAAAGGAGATCTTCTTACCAGGTATCACAAACAACACACTTCACACTTTAGCCCACCAGGGGAGCTATGCTCCTATTCACTAGGGCACTCTTCACAATTAGGTAAAACTGGTGGTCTGTATAGGAAGTTAGGCAGAAGCTGACTGGGCTCCACCCAGGCAGCACCTGTCAGGCAGACAGCAAGGGAGGAAGAACATCTAAGAGCTGTTGACAGGGTGGTCCCTGACAGGGGTAGGATCCTGTCAGAGGCCTAGATAGAAGGCCACGGAGCTGCGCTTGTCCCACGTGCGGCAGCATCCTAAGAAAGAACACGAAAGAGAATTGTATTGCGGAGGGTGAGAAACGAAGTCATAGCAAAAGGAGAGGAAACCAGAAGGAGTTCTGCCCTGCAAAAGGCTGCCTCCTTTCTGAGGCGCAGGATCCGTTAGCCGGATCACAGAGGGAGTAACCGTCTCCAAGCCTTGCTCCAGAGACCGGCAGGACAGCTAATTCCATATTGGTTGCCTGACCCATACCCAGGAGGCACGGTGGCAACTTGTGGAGGCCGGGGCGTGATAGAGTCCCTGTAAAAAACCTCAGGCCACCAGTCATATGGGTTTGTCCTATCCGTTCCATCAGGGGGACAGAGAGAAAGAGAAATAACATCTAGAACACCAACATCACTTGTGAGGACCTTACTGAGAAGCTCAGCAGGGAGGTACTACAACACACAGGCGCTAGAGGAAGGCTACTGATTTCCACCTGGATAAGGGGACTCTGGATTTGCCTTCAGACCGGCTAGACTCTGCCTACCCTGTGGTCGGTACCTTGGACTGGGGATGCTGAAGCCTTCAGTAAAGGTAAGGAGACTGCAACCTTGTGTCCTCGTTCTTCACTGCGCCTATCACCATTCACCATCTCCACACTGGGAAGCCCTGGGATTACACTTCACCTGTGGGAAGGTATACCATCTAGCTGCCATAACATTACCCCAGCGGACCCCTCACAGCAGCATCGGTCATCCTGACCGAATACCACAGGTGGCATCACGAACATTATCCCTTTAAAGACCTTTCCCCCATTTATAACGGATGTACCTAGGGCCACGGACCAGGTCAGCCACCGTGACATCCTGCTAACTGAAGGACCCGGTACCGAGTACCCCATTGCCCTACCACGGGGGCGCTCCAAATATTTCTATCGCCAGTATCTGTAGGGTGGACCCTAGATTTAATTCCACGCTTTGGGAGCCCCAGTCGAACACTGAACGTACTTACCCATTGACTTTGTGCCTATTTTCTTACTCATTTTTCACTGGGACAACTGTAAAATGAGTTTTATATCTTATGTGATCTGTTTTCCATTTGTAGACCTGTTCCAACTCTCAGATTCTATGTGACGTAGTTTGCATTCTCCTTGGAAATATTGTGACATTTGAATAAATGTAAAATGTTTGTCACTAAACTTTCCATAAAAGCCTTTTTGTGTTATCAGAATCTTCATAGTACAAGAGAGATGGCTGATTCCACAGAGGATGATGCTCTCCTCCAGCATCTCGGTCTCCTTGTCTTTTCAATAATCACTCTTATACCCGGACTGATGATACATTCATTTATTATTGGCGTCAATGTCAATGACTGGTGGAAAGGACGATCAGTGACTTCTGTAGACCACATTGTAACTTCTCTCGGGATTTCAAGGATGTGCACTCAATGTGCTGTTACTATATGTTTGTTTCTGGCTTCGTTCCTCCAGAGCAGCCTGCTCTCTTTTGTAATTATGATTATTTTTATCTCTTTTTATTCTATTTTTACATATGCCAATATTTGGTTAACATCTCTGCTCTCCCTTGTCTTCTGTCTGAAGATCTCCAACCTCCGCACCAGACTGTTCCTGTTTCTGAGGAGGATGATATTGCCCAGGACTGGTCATTTCATTGTAGCCTCAGGACTTCTTGCTGCTGTCAGTACTTTGATACCCTTCTGGACAACTATCACTGAGATCATCAATGATGGATCATACAATACAACCGGAGAAAATAAACTCACATATGACAGATATACTGATAGTATATATCATATTACTATAGGAGCTTTTATCCCAATTATTTTTTGTTTCACCTCCTCCATCCTCCTCTTCTCCTCATTGTATCATCACACAGTAAAGATGAAGAGGAGCAGGAATTTAACCATCAACTTGGAGACGTATTTCTCAGCCATGAAATTTGTATCCGTCACTCTCATACACAACATTATATACTTTCTTATTCTTTTTGCTTGTGTTCTTTATTACTTTCTTTACGATGTTATGATTATATGGCTTGATATTATCTTTGCATTTCTACCAGTTCTACATTCCTCCTACCTGATCTACAGAACAACCAAACTCCAGGGTCAGATGTCCAAGATTCTACAGAATGTAACTAACCTTTTGGTTCCAAGGAAAAGTACAGAAACCTGAGTGAACAGAGAACTAGTAGATCAGTGAGGTAAAGGATGGACCATAATTGTATGATGGGTGAATGTCCAATACTTACACTGATCCACAAAATAAAGAGGCCATGACCTCACTGGAGAATTGCGAACAGCACCGTACATATGGATAACAGACCATCTAAGTGGAGCTGAGCTGTATGGAAAAGTGCCGGGACAAAAAAAATGTTTAGGCATTGGGACCTCCACCACCGTGAAGATGTAGGAAGCCTGAACTACCCTCTATTTCTACCAATCGTCTCATGATGTTATCCAAAAAAAAATGTAGAATGGTGATTAGAAATGTGACTCTTTCCATGGATGCCAAATTGAGTTGCTGACCTGTCTGTCTCAATTACTTTATAGTCATCAGTGGACAGGACCATGTCTATATGTGACCACTTCCCCCATATGTGCCTCTAATGGGAAGCCAGATGGACAGTAAGATGAAAAGTGCTGGAAGAAACGTACCCTTGTCCATCTTTACCCCTGCTAGTCATGTTATGATGGACTACTGGATATTAATTTTCTACTTCATTTTCCCTTCATTTTATAGTCAAGAAAATTACCCAGGTGCCAGATTACCCTCTGATAATAATTAGAAGTGCAGATTTGAAGGAGGGACTGAGACTCTTAAATATTACTAGCGTGCCAGGAGAACATTACCCGTAACAATTAGACTATGTGCCCACGTTGCAGAATGTTAGCAGAATTTTCCTTAACATAACCGGACTCAGGAAATCCGTTCTCTTTTTTTACGTATTTTTAACGCATTTTTCTGGAGCGTCCCACTACTATACTATATAGTGGCAAATCCGAAGATTTTCCACAAAATTAATGAACATGCTGCGTTTTTTTTAAATGATGCGTTTTTTTCCGGAAAAAAACGCAGCATGGGCACAAAAACTGCAGAATGCATTCTAACAATGGGATGCTTAATGTAAGCTTTTTTAGTGTTTTTGCAGCAGAAAACCGATGAAAAAACGCTAAAAAAAACACTAAATATCCGGAACGTGGGCACACAGCCTAAGTCTCAAGTTATTGCCGTAGGAATGTTACACATTTTTTGACAGCAATAATACAGTACAAATATATATCTATGCAATCAATACAATAATGCCAGGTGCAACTTTTTATCTTATTCATATAGACTCTTCATGAATATTCTATTTCTAACGTGTCTAAAATAAACTATTTAACTTAGGTGTCAAAACAGCAGGATCATGAATGATAATTTGTAGGTCTTGGCTATATGATTGATAAATGTGTAGTAAATATTAATTCGAATGTGACTATACTATATATAGAATCTATCCAATTCAGCTGGAAGCAAACACCTATGTGACCAACATAATTAAGACCCACACATAGGTCGAAACGCATAAAGTTTTATTCTCATGTGGGATTAGCTATCCCTTTCTGTCTTGATCTCTAGCAATGTTTTTAAAAGGATTTGAATAAAGAAAAAGTTTTTTATTATCAAAAAGATGTGCTGGATTGTCATGGATTAACTATATAACCAACAGTATGTTGAGTTAGTCTGTGACTGGTGCGAAACGAGGAGGTCTACGGTAGATAAGTGCAATCATGTAAACATAGCAAAATTGAATGTCTATAGGTATTTACTTGGATAAGTATAACGCAATAGAATCAGGATAGAGTCGCTTCCCTACACCCCGACGCACACGTTTCTCTACATGCCAGTCCACGCTGAGGGGAACATCTTTCTCCATATAATCTCATCCACAAAGGAGTAAAGCTGCCCATGTGCTCTCCTGCATGATGGTTATCCTGTTTGCTTCTTCCGGAGACTGTATTTTTATTATAAGAAATATATTAATATATTCTGATATTTGTAATTTCCTCTGTTTAAATTTAATAAATTGAAAAAGGATGAGTTGCTCAAACGTAAATCTTTTAAGTCCACTTCAAAGGTTCCAAAATTTTTAGCTCCTCCAAATGGAATTGTAATAAATATAACTGTGACATATTTCCTCCTGCTTATGTCTCTGTATTGATTTTCCAAAGCAATATGGTTGAGTATTAAAATGGAGATGAGACAATCTTTTAAAATTTGAATATTCTGATTTCGATAAGTTTTCCCAAAAATTTTGATTTAGAGTGAAAAAATGTGCATGAATTTCAATAGAGGACAGCTTGTAATTGCTCAGAAAATACACACGGAAGAGAGTAGAGAATGAGAAGAGATCTCACTGACCATAAGAGCTAACACTCACACAGGCGAGAGAGAGAGAGGACGCTGCTGACCATAAATGCTTACACTCTACAGGAGAGAAAGGCTTACCCTGAGAATTCCGAGATAGAAATCAACCCTGTCGTTGTCATACTTCTGGGTTTGAACACTTGAGCCTGTGTTTTGAGGTCGGCTTCTCTGTATGACAATCCATAGCAGACGCACCTTTTTTTTTTCTCTGTTTAGGGTAACAGGTGTTTTCATTCACTCATTTGTCTGCCCTATCACCTTTTGGGTGCAGCTTCACATATCTTCCCCTTACTAGCATTTCCTGCTGGTAATAGGCTAATTTGGATGTCCACCATTCTGCTGTAGCTTAAGTCAGTCAGTGAAATTCCAGCTATGACTTATCTCTTTGTTGTTTCTGTTCTTAACTATGCTCCTATCTTCTGTTTCGCTTTATGAAGTAGGCAACATATTCTCTAACAGTACATACTTTATACTTTTTTTGTATTTCGTGGTTTATTTTACTCACTCTGGAATCTTTTCTTTTTTTCAGCACACTTTCCTTTTTGTAGGTAAGTTATACTCTACTCTGCTCTCCGATTCTGTAGGAAGAATGTGAATCACTTGACGGCCTTTCAGGCAGCACAGGTCCAAGATGCCATCATCTATTCTGGGGTTAGGGCTAATTCATGTCATGCAGAAACCACAAGGGACTGCAGGGTCAGGATGTCTAATCTTTACAGGAACGGGCAGTGTCAGCTGCAGAATATTTAGCTTTACTATTTTACTGACTGTGCTCTACTGGGAACTGCTGATCTGTGATGGCCCAGGTCTGACCACCTCTGTATAAGGTGTGGTAATCTCTTCATTTTCAAAGCTGCAGGGCATTATGGAGAAGCCTTCGTGGCAATGAAAAATGACAATCAGTCAAACAAAAAGACATTACCCTGATATCTGATGCTTCAGCAGTGTGGGAAATGCAAATTGAACTGCAAATTGAATCCCAAAATGTTCAGATTCATGCGAAACTGCTTATTTCAGGAATCTCTCCTCAAATTTGATCCTTCACAGATCAATCCGATCAGATCTGGTAGTAACGTCAAAGTTTTCATGTTGCATCCATATGTAAAATTAGGTTTCTTTCACTGAACCAAATAAATGCACAGCTTTTTGAGCCTTGAGGACACAAATGTTTCAGATTTTTCATCACTTTGTTCTCAAAGACAATTTTTGGTGATATAGAAATATAAGCTTTTATAGGCGGCTTGTTTTGCAGACAAACACCATTTTTTATACCAGACACTATTTCTGATAGGTGAAACAGCCAGGATCGGTTATCTCCTTACTTCCTGCCTTACAAAGGAACTACAATCCACATTACCCAAAGTACCAGTATCATACCATCTAGGGATATAAATTGATTCCAGCAACAATATAAAATTTCATAATTTATTGTAATATAAATTGAAAGAACAAAACATCAGACATTGAACAGAAGTATTAAAAAAAACAGGGTGGAAACCACCTCCATTGCAATACAGCAGCAGTCGTTGGTCTACTAGACAACAAGCCGTAAACAAAGAAAAGTATAAAGATCTCAAAAATGGCGGAAAATTGTTATAATCAGAAAATTATAAAAGTGTTTGTTTTTTCAAGCGTTATCTATATATATAATTGTCTAAAGGGTACTTCCGTCTGTCTGTCAAGGAAAGGCCATACTGGGCCCCTGGCCCTCAAGGGAGGCTAGCATGATGGGGTCATGGGGAATGGCAGAGCCTCAGGGTGGGCAAGGGCAAGTCGAGGTTAAATAGTTTGCTTGGGCTGTGTACTTTTGAATTTGGACAGAGGGGGGGCGGGGTTTGGATGAGTCAGGGAGGAGCAAGCAGGGGGAGCTTACTGAGGGGGTGATTTGGATAAGAAACTGACAATTTCACCTCAGCAACTGCCACGCTCACCTGCTGGTCCAGCAGTGGCTGAAATCAATCCCCAGTGATGGATGTGGAGGCCTTATTGCAGAGACTGCGCGAGCAGGCCAGCACGCAGGGCATTGAATGGCTGCAGCAGTCCATCAGCAGCCTTCTGGATGGAGCGGTGACGGGACCAGCCGTGGTACCTGCAGAGGGACGCCGGCCGTGGAGGTCCAGGCCTTCGGCGCGCTTGCAAGAAAGAAGCAAGAAACCCTGCACCTTTGGATGGGGTGTCACAGGATGGCAGTCGGCCGGCTGACTTACCCGGGGACCAACGGATGGAGAGCTCAGGAGAGAAGCACGTACGTCTGGCTTCAGGATCTTCAGCTGCCGGGTCCACAGCGCTCGGGCAGCTAGGTGAGAACAATCCTTTTCTTTCATGTACCCCTCATCGACAGTGAGTGGAGGCCAGGAAAACACCTACAGTGCCCATTTTAATGCCAAAACCATCCATTCTTGTTTCTGAAGCTTGTCAATCTTAATTAACTTTATAATAATAGTTGGGCATTGGAAATTGGGGGTCATTTGGCAAAAGTTGTGGGGGGTAGGGCTGGTTCAAGGTTTTAGTGGGCCCAGGAAACGTGGACTACGTCACGGCGGTGGAGCAGTGAGAGGTAAGTATGTCAAGTTTGCAAGTGCTGTGATCCTATGCAAGCAGGGGGGGCCCCCTCGTTGGCATTGGCACTGGCACAGGGCCCCTCAAAGTACAGCGGTGTGTTTGCACGGCGGGGGCACCTCCCACCAGCAGCGACACTTTTGCATACTCTGAGGGGCCCTGTGCCAGTGACGTCGCCAACGAATATGCCCCCCCACCTGATGAAGGAACCTGCACTTTCATCTGCACCTTCCTCTTTGTCCCTGTGTAAGGTGGTATAACATGCGGGAAGGGGAACCTTACTTTCAGCAGGGTCAGATTCTGGCTGTGTAGAGTGCAAGGGGAATGTAGTGGTCTAGGTCAATGTACCAGCAGACTCATCTAGCAGTGGCTGGGCAATGGGCAGGATGAGGAGGAAACACAGATATAGGGCCAAAGAATAAAGTAGGCTAAATGCAGTTCAAAATTGGTAACAGGACTAAACATGCGGCATTGGTTTGTTCAGTGGAGAATCAAACCCAGGAGCAGCAGACACTGTTTTAAGGGCCCAACCACACTAGTAGGCCAAATGCAGTTTAATATCTGATACTATAGGCCAAAAGCCTAAAGACTGAAGCTCAGCTTTATACAGTTGAGGACAAACACCAGGGAGCGGCAGACACCGTTAGTAGGCCCTAACCACCAATTTTTAAAAAAACAGCACTTAATGAGAGCCAGAAGGTTTAAGCTCAGATTTAGACAGTGGAGGACAACACCAGGGAGCGGCAGACACCGTTAGTAGGCCCTAACCACCAATTGATTTAAAGAAAGCACTTAATGAGAGCCAGAAGGTTGAAGCTCAGCTTTATACAGTTGAGGACAAACAACAGGGAGCGGCAGACACCGTTAGTAGGCCGCAACCAAAGTTGAAGGCCAAATGCTGTTTAATATCTGATACTATAGGCCGAAAGCCAGAAGGTTGAAGCTCAGCTTTATACAGTTGAGGACAAACACCAGGGAGCGGCAGACACCGTTAGTAGGCCCTAACCACCAATTTTTTAAAAAACAGCACTTAATGAGAGCCAGAAGGTTGAAGCTCAGCTTTATACAGTTGAGGACAAACAACAGAGAGCGGCAAACAGAGGTATTAGGCCCCAAACACCAATTTAAAAAAAAAAAAAAAAAAATGAGGGCCAGAAGGTTGAACCTCAGCTTTATACAGTTGAGGAGAACACCAGTGAGCGGCAAACAGAGGTATTAGGCCCCAAACACCAATTGTTTTAAAAAAAAGCACTTAAGGAGAGCCAGAAGGTTGAAGCTCAGATTTATTCAGTTGAGGAGAACACCAGGGAGCGGCAAACAGAGGTATTAGGCCCCAACCACCAATTGTTTTAAAGAAAGCACTTAATGAGAGCCAGAAGGTTGAAGCTCAGATTTAGACAGTGGAGGAAAACTTGAATTAGGGACTGCAGACAGACTTAGTAGGCTGTCCCCTGTGGACCATGCATCCACCACATTAACTCATTGCGCCGTAATGGACACGTAACCTTCCGTGGCCATGCCTACAGGTCCATGCATCTGTTGTCAGGTGCACCTTTGTACTCACAGATTGCCAGAGTGCATGGACAATGGAGGTGGTGCTGGTGGAGGGCTGGGATGGCTTTTCTTGCAAAAGAAGTGTCGACTGGGTAGCTCGTAGCGTGGGACAGCGTAATCCATCATGGCTTTTTTAATATTACATAAAATAAAGAAATAGGCTCTATGCACTTTAAAATAGGTTCCAGGGGTACACGGGCAGCATTGGTGTGGTCAGCGGAGGAGGAGGATTACAAGGAGGGACCGCAGACAGGCTTACTAGGCCTAAAATAAATAAAAATAGGCTCAAGGCAGTTTTAAATCGGTTACATGGATACACAGGCAGCATTGTGGTCAGCGGAGGAGGAGGATTGCAAGGAGGGACCGCAGATAGGCTTACTAGGCCTAAAATAAAAAAAAATAGGCTCAAGGCAGTTTGAAATCGGTTACATGGATACACAGGCAGCATTGTGGTCAGCGGAGGAGGAGGATTGCAAGGAGGGACCGCAGACAGGCTTACTAGGCCTAAAATAAATAAAAATAGGCTCTATGCAGTTTTAAATAGGTTACATGGATACACAGGAAGCATTGTGGTCAGTGGAGGAGGATTGCACAAAGGGACCGCAGACAGGCTTACTAGGCCTAAAATAACTAAAAATAGGCTCTATGCAGTTTTAAATAGGTTATATGGATACACAGGCAGCATTGTGGTCAGCGGAGGAGGAGGATTGCAAGGAGGGACCGCAGACAGGCTTACTAGGCCTAAAATAAATAAAAATAGGCTCAAGGCAGTTTTAAATCGGTTACATGGATAC
This sequence comes from Ranitomeya variabilis, assembly GCF_051348905.1. NCBI lineage: Eukaryota > Metazoa > Chordata > Amphibia > Anura > Dendrobatidae > Ranitomeya > Ranitomeya variabilis. The sequence continues at coordinate 1,097,826,800 of NC_135233.1, forward strand.
ACAGGCAGCATTGTGGTCAGCGGAGGAGGAGGATTGCAAGGAGGGACTGCAGACAGGCTAATGAAGGCCCGCAGACAGGCTAATGAAGGCCTAAAATAACAAAAAATAGGCTCAAGGCAGTTTTAAATCGGTTACATGGATACACAGGCAGCATTGTGGTCAGTGGAGGAGTATTGCAAGGAGAGACCGCAGACAGGCTAACGAAGGCCTAAAATAACAAAAAATAGGCTCAAGGCAGTTTTAAATCGGTTACATGGATACACAGGCAGCATTGTGGTCAGTGGAGGAGTATTGCAAGGAGGGACCGCAGACAGGCGTACTAGGCCTAAAATAACTTAAAATAGGCTCAAGGCAGTTTTAAATCGGTTACATGGATACACAGGCAGCATTGTGGTCAGTGGAGGAGTATTGCAAGGAGGGACCGCAGACAGGCTAACGAAGGCCTAAAATAACAAAAAATAGGCTCAAGGCAGTTTTAAATCGGTTACATGGATACACAGGCAGCATTGTGGTCAGTGGAGGAGTATTGCAAGGAGGGACCGCAGACAGGCGTAGTAGGCCTAAAATAACTTAAAATAGGCTCAAGGCAGTTTTAAATCAGTTACGTGGATACACAGGCAGCATTGTGGTCAGTGGAGGAGTATTGCAAGGAGGGACCGCAGACAGGCTAACGAAGGCCTAAAATAACAAAAAATAGGCTCAAGGCAGTTTTAAATCGGTTACATGGATACACAGGCAGCATTGTGGTCAGTGGAGGAGTATTGCAAGGAGGGACCGCAGACAGGCGTACTAGGTCTAAAATAACTTAAAATAGGCTCAAGGCAGTTTTAAATCGGTTACGTGGATACACAGGCAGCGTTGTGGTCAGTGGAGGAGTATTGCAAGGAGGGACCGCAGACAGGCTAACGAAGGCCTAAAATAACAAAAAATAGGCTCAAGGCAGTTTTAAATCGGTTACATGGATACATAGGCAGCATTGTGGTCAGTGGAGGAGTATTGCAAGGAGGGAATGCAGACAGGCTAACGAAGGCCTAAAATAAATAAAAATAGGCCCAAGGCAGTTTTAAATCGGTTACATGGATACACAGGCAGCATTGTGGTCAGTGGAGGAGTATTGCAAGGAGGGACCGCAGACAGGCTAACGAAGGCCTAAAATAACAAAAAATAGGCTCAAGGCAGTTTTAAATCGGTTACATGGATACACAGGCAGCATTGTGGTCAGTGGAGGAGTATTGCAAGGAGAGACCGCAGACAGGCTAACGAAGGCCTAAAATAACAAAAAATAGGCTCAAGGCAGTTTTAAATCAGTTACATGGATACACAGGCAGCATTGTGGTCAGTGGAGGAGTATTGCAAGGAGGGACCGCAGACAGGCGTACTAGGCCTAAAATAACTTAAAATAGGCTCAAGGCAGTTTTAAATCGGTTATGTGGATACACAGGCAGCATTGTGGTCAGTGGAGGAGTATTGCAAGGAGGGACCGCAGACAGGCTAACGAAGGCCTAAAATAACAAAAAATAGGCTCAAGGCAGTTTTAAATCGGTTACATGGATACACAGGCAGCATTGTGGTCAGTGGAGGAGTATTGCAAGGAGGGAACGCAGACAGGCTAACGAAGGCCTAAAATAAATAAAAATAGGCCCAAGGCAGTTTTAAATCGGTTACATGGATACACAGGCAGCATTGTGGTCAGTGGAGGAGTATTGCAAGGAGGGACCACAGACAGGCTAACGAAGGCCTAAAATAACAAAAAATAGGCTCAAAGCAGTTTTAAATCGGTTACATGGATACACAGGCAGCATTGTGGTCAGTGGAGGAGTATTGCAAGGAGGGACCACAGACAGGCTAACGAAGGCCTAAAATAACTTAAAATAGGCTCAAGGCAGTTTTAAATCGGTTACATGGATACACAGGCAGCATTGTGGTCAGTGGAGGAGTATTGCAAGGAGGGACCGCAGACAGGCGTACTAGGCCTAAAATAACTTAAAATAGGCTCAAGGCAGTTTTAAATCAGTTACATGGATACACAGGCAGCATTGTGGTCAGTGGAGGAGTATTGCAAGGAGGGACCGCAGACAGGCTAACGAAGGCCTAAAATAACAAAAAATAGGCTCAAGGCAGTTTTAAATCGGTTACATGGATACACAGGCAGCATTGTGGTCAGTGGAGGAGTATTGCAAGGAGGGACCGCAGACAGGCTAACGAAGGCCTAAAATAACAAAAAATAGGCTCAAGGCAGTTTTAAATCGTTTACATGGATACACAGGCAGCATTGTGGTCAGTGGAGGAGTATTGCAAGAAGGGACCGCAGACAGGCTAACGAAGGCCTAAAATAACTTAAAATAGGCTCAAGGCAGTTTTAAATCGGTTACATGGATACACAGGCAGCATTGTGGTCAGTGGAGGAGTATTGCAAGGAGGGACCGCAGACAGGCGTAGTAGGCCTAAAATAACTTAAAATAGGCTCAAGGCAGTTTTAAATCAGTTACGTGGATACACAGGCAGCATTGTGGTCAGTGGAGGAGTATTGCAAGGAGGGACCGCAGACAGGCTAACGAAGGCCTAAAATAACAAAAATAGGCTCAAGGCAGTTTTAAATCGGTTAAAAGGATACACAGGCAGCATTGTGGTCAGTGGAGGAGTATTGCAAGGAGGGACCGCAGACAGGCGTACTAGGCCTAAAATAACTTAAAATAGGCTCAAGGCAGTTTTAAATTGGTTACATGGATACACAGGCAGCATTGTGGTCAGTGGAGGAGTATTGCAAGGAGGGACCGCAGACAGGCGTACTAGGCCTAAAATAACTTAAAATAGGCTCAAGGCAGTTTTAAATCGGTTACGTGGATACACAGGCAGCATTGTGGTCAGTGGAGGAGTATTGCAAGGAGGGACCGCAGACAGGCTAACGAAGGCCTAAAATAACAAAAAATAGGCTCAAGGCAGTTTTAAATCGTTTACATGGATACACAGGCAGCATTGTGGTCAGTGGAGGAGTATTGCAAGAAGGGACCGCAGACAGGCTAACGAAGGCCTAAAATAACTTAAAATAGGCTCAAGGCAGTTTTAAATCGGTTACATGGATACACAGGCAGCATTGTGGTCAGCGGAAGAGGATTGCAAGGAGTGTCTGACACAGTTAGTACTCACAAAAAATAAATAGATGTTAATGTCTCGCAAAACAACAAAAAAAAAAAGTGTGGCATACTTTGGTACAGGGGTGGGCTCATCTGCTGAGTTTCTGACAAAGTAATTTGGCAGTAAGTATTTACTGGTGTCAATATAGGACACTGACCCAAACTACTTTAACTAGCATCATAGATGTCAACAAATTGGTATTGTCAGTGCCAGGTATTGAATGATGTCAGCGCATAGACTAAACATTGGTGGAGCTGTGAGAGATAATTTTACACGTGGTAGAGCACAGTTTGAGCTGGGGGGGGGTGAACTCTCTTGTGGCCGGCGGTACCGTCCCAGGGCCCCTCATGTTACAACGGTGTGTCTGACGTTGGGTGCGCACCACCACCGCCAGAGACACTTCATTGTACTATGAGGGACCCAGTGGCAGTGCCGTCGACCAAAAGCGGGCACACCCACCTCTTCAGACAAACAGCACTGTAACGGGTGCTTGCGCCAAGTGGCGAGACCACGGCCCCGTGGGGGGAATTTTCCCATTGAGGGAGGTGTAAACATGTCGTATGCTGGACAAACAGCTGCTGCAAATTAAGAGATTGGAACACTCAGTAAGACCAGTCCACAAGCAAGACCTTTTTATAGGAAAGCTAGGTGTCAGCCGGGAAAGGTGGGGCAAAATAATTTGAAATCCAGGAGTGGTTCATTTTAATGAAGGTGAGATCATCCACATTTTGGGTAACCAGACGAGTCCTTTTTTCGGTTAATATTGAACCAGCAGCACTGAATACTCTTTCTGATAGCACACTAGCTGCTGGGCAAGCAAGCTCCTGCAATGCATATTCTGCCAATTCAGGCCAGGTGTCTAATTTGGATGCCCAGTAATCAATTGGGAATGATGGTTGAGGGAGAACATCGATAAGGGATGAAAAATAGTTAGTAACCATACTGGATAAATGTTGTCTCCTGTCACTTTGAATAGATGCTGCAGTACCTGTCCTGTCTGCGGTCATTGCGAAATCACTCCACAACCTGGTCAGAAAACCCCTCTGTCCAATGCCACTTCTGATCTGTGCACCTCTAACACCTCTGCCCTGTAGCCCCCTGCAGCTCGTGTGAGAACCATCAACGGCGCTGTGTGCTGGGAATGCCTGAATCAAACGGTCTACAAGAGTAGCTTGTTTGGTTGCTAATATTTGTTCGAGGTTCTCATGTGGCATAATATTTAGCAATTTGCCTTTATAGCGAGGGTCAAGGATGCAGGCCAACCAGTAATCGTCATCGCTCATCATTTTACTAATGCGTAGGTCCCTTTTGAGGATACGTAAGGCATAATCCGCCATGTGGGCCAAAGTTCCAGTTGTCAAATCTGCGGTTGTGCTGGTTTGAGGGGCAGTTACAGGCAAATCTACGTCACTTGTCTCCCTTAAAAAAACAGAACCCGGCCTTGCAACGCCACTAATTTCTGTTGGCTCAGGAGAAGCTTCCTCATTAAAAAAGTACTCATCCCCATCATCCTCCTCGTCCTCCTCCTCCTCTTCGCCCGCTACCGCGTCCTCTACACGGCCCTGACCAGACAATGGCTGACTGTCATCAAGGCTTTCCTCTTCCTCGGCTGCAGACGCCTGCTTCTTTATGTGCATCAAACTTTGCATCAGCAGACGCATTAGGGGATGCTCATGCTTATTATGGCGTTGTCTGCACTAACCAGCCATGTGCATTCCTCAAAACACTGAAGGACTTGACACAGGTCTTGAAGCTTCGACCACTGCACACCTGACAACTCCATGTCTGCCATCCAACTGCCTGCCCGTGTATCCTCCCACAAATACATAATAGCATGCCTCTGTTCGCACACTCTCTGAAGCATGTGCAGTGTGGAGTTCCACCTTGTTGCAACGTCGATGATTAGGCGATGCTGAGGAAGGTTCAAAGAACGCTGATAGTTCTGCATACGGCTGGAGTGTACGGGCGAACGGCGGATATGCGAGCAAAGTCTGCGCACTTTGAGGAGCAGGTCGGGTAACCCCGGATAACTTTTCAGGAAGCACTGCACCACCAGGTTTAAGGTGTGAGCCAGGCAAGGAATGTGTTTCAGTTGGGAAAGGGCTATGGCAGCCATGAAATTCCTTCCGTTATCACTCACTACCTTGCCTGCCTCAAGATGTACAGTGCCCAGCCATGACTGAGTTTCTTTCTGCAAGAACTCGGACAGAACTTCCGCGGTGTGTCCGTTGTCGCCCAAACACTTCATTGCCAATACAGCCTGCTGACGCTTGCCACTAGCTGTCCCATAATGGCACACCTGGTGTGCAACAGTGGCAGCCGCGGATGGAGTGGATGTGCGACTGCGGTCTGTGGATGAGCTCTCGCTTCTGCAGGAGAAGGAGGAGGAAGAGGAGGAGGGGGGGCGAACGCCTACAGCCAACTCTTTCCTTGACCGTGGGCTAGGCAGAACTGTCCCAATATTGCTGTCCCCTGTGGACCCTGCATCCACCACATTCACCCAGTGTGCCGTGATGGACACGTAACGTCCCTGGCCATGCCTACTGGTCCATGCATCTGTTGTCAGGTGCACCTTTGTAGTCACAGACTGCCTGAGTGCATGGACGATGCGGTCTTTAACATGCTGTTGGAGGGCTGGGATGGCTTTTCTAGAAAAGAAGTGCCGACTGGGTAGCTCGTAGCGTGGTACAGCGTAGTCCATCAGCGCTTTGAAAGCTTCGCTTTCAACTAACCGGTAGGGCATCATCTCTAATGAGATTAGTCTAGCAATGTGGGCGTTCAAACCCTGTGTACGCGGATGCGAGGATGAGTACTTCCTTTTCCTAACAAGAGTCTCATGTAGGGTGAGCTGGACTGGAGAGCTGGAGATCGTGGAACTAGCGGTGGTGCCGGTGGACATGGGTGAATGAGAGAGGGTTGGAGATGGTATTCTTGCCGGTGCCCTACATGCAGTGTTTCCTACTACTAACCTGGTGATTCCCTGACTGCTTTGGCCTGGCGACGAAAGCTGCACAGATACTGCAGGTGCCGCGGGAAATGGTGGGCTTACAGGGAGGGAAGGGATGTAGCGTTGCTGACTAGCTTCATTGGCCGAGGGTGCTGCAACCTTTAGGGACGTTTGGTAGTTAGTCCAGGCTTGCAAATGCATGGTGGATAAATGTCTATGCATGCAACTTGTATTTAGACTTTTAAGATTCTGACCTCTGCTTAAGGTAGTTGAACATTTTTGACAGATGACTTTGCGCTGATCATTTGGATGTTGTTTAAAAAAATGCCAGACTGCGCTCTTTCTACTATCGGATACCTTTTCAGGCATTGCAGACTGAGCTTCTTTAACCGGATGGCCACGCTGTCCTCCAACTGGTTTTGGTTTTGCCATGCGTTTTTGGCCAGATACGGGCCCGGCAGATGGAACCTGTTGTGATGTTGATGCCTGCTGCGGCTCCTCCTCCTCCGCTTCAGAACTTCTGCTGCCTGCACCCTGTTCCCCCAATGGCTGCCAATCGGGGTCAACAACTGGGTCATCTATGACCTCCTCTTCTATGTCGTGTGCAACTTCGTCTGTGTCACCGTGTAAGCCAGTGGTATTGCGTTCGTGACGGGGCACCATAGTCTCCGCTGGGTTTGATTCTGCCTCAGTACACTGCGAGGGCAATGTTCTGGTCTGAGTCAAAGGAACAGCATAGTAATCTGGCTGTGGCTGTGCCTCTGTACACTCCATGTCCGATTCAACTTCAAATAGACATGGCCTGTAAGTCCATGGAGTAACCTGTTCTGTCGACTGACGCATCCTTCACTGTTGTTCTGGGTGAAGGACACAAGGAAGCGACTTGTTCCTGACCAGGAGCATCCACTGACGATGCACTGCTCTGACATTTGGCACTTTCCGAGGAGGAGGCGAAAGAGCTAGAGACAGAGTCAGCAATGAAAGCCAATACTTGTTCCTCCTGCTCCGGCTTCAAAAGTGGTTTTCCTACTCCCAGAAAAGAGAGCGTTCGAGGCCTTGTGTAGCCAGACAACGAACCTGGCTCAACAACTCGAGACTTAGGTGCTGTACTGCTTTTACCATGACCACCTGATGCTCCACCACCACTACCATCATTACCAGCTGACAATGACCGCCCACGGCCACGACCTCTTCCACTAGACTTCCTCATTGTTTGCAAAATGTAACCAAAGTAACGGTATTTGTTACTGTAAAACAACTTATAAGGTGAACTCAAACTTCTGTAGGATTTATATATACCTTTATAGGTGCCTGACACTGAAAGGAAAATCAGGCCCAATGTTACACTCTAGGTTTTCTGTGCCCCAATAATTTGAGACAGATGGCACACACAGGACCAGCACTCAAGCAGAAATGCCAATCTTAATCTCCCACTATTTTATTTTTTCTTTCTGGGAGAATTTAAAAAAACAAAGCAAGAAAACAATATTACACACTAGGTTTTCTGTGGCACACAATGAGAGACAGATGCCAAACACAGGACTGGCACAGAGGCAGACTTGCCAATCTTTATCTCCCACTAATTATTTTTTTTTTACAGGGAGAATTTACCCCAAAAAACTAAATGGCCAAGTATTACACAGTGGTTTTCGGTGGCACACAATGAGAGACAGATGCCACACACAGGACTGGCACAGAGGCAGACTTGCCAATCTTTATCTCCCACTAATTATTTTTTTTTTTACAGGGAGAATTTACCCCCAAAAAATAAATGGCCAAGTATTACACAGTGGTTTTCGGTGGCACACAATGAGAGACAGATGCCACACACAGGACTGGCACAGAGGCAGACTTGCCAATCTTTATCTCCCACTAATTATTTTTTTTTTACAGGGAGAATTTACCCCAAAAAACTAAATGGCCAAGTATTACACAGTGGTTTTCGGTGGCACACAATGAGAGACAGATGCCACACACAGGACTGGCACAGAGGCAGACTTGCCAATCTTTATCTCCCACTAATTATTTTTTTTTTTACAGGGAGAATTTACCCCCAAAAAATAAATGGCCAAGTATTACACAGTGGTTTTCGGTGGCACACAATGAGAGACAGATGCCACACACAGGACTGGCACAGAGGCAGACTTGCCAATCTTTATCTCCCACTAATTATTTTTTTTTACAGGGAGAATTTACCCCCAAAAAATAAATGGCCAAGTATTACACAGTGGTTTTCGGTGGCACACAATGAGAGACAGATGCCACACACAGGACTGGCACAGAGGCAGACTTGCCAATCTTTATCTCCCACTAATTATTTTTTTTTTACAGGGAGAATTTACCCAAAAAAAATAAATGGCCAAGTATTACACAGTGGTTTTCGGTGACACACAATGAGAGACAGATGCCACACACAGGACTGGCACAGAGGCAGACTTGCCAATCTTTATCTCCCACTAATTATTTCTTTTTTTACAGGGAGAATTTACCCAAAAAAAATAAATGGCCAAGTATTACACAGTGGTTTTCGGTGGCACACAATGAGAGACAGATGCCACACACAGGACTGGCACAGAGGCAGACTTGCCAATCTTTATCTCCCTGCAGTAATCTCAGAAAAGTATGGCAGGCAGCTATAAAAAGGACTGCTGCACACAAAAGTGGGGACAAACACACAAGATAGCTGTGCAGAAAGGAAGGAACAACAGGATTTGTGCTTTGAAAAAAGCAGTTGGTTTGCACAGCGGCGTACACACACAGCAACGCAGCTATCAGGGAGCCTTCTAGGGCAGCCCAATGAGCTACAGCGCTGAGGAAAAAAAAATGTAGCTTCCACTGTCCCTGCAAACATAAGGTGGTGTTGGACAGTGGAAATCGCTACAGCACAAGCGGTTTGTGGCTTTATGTACCCTGCCTATCATTATCCCTACTTCTGAAGAAGCGGCAGCAACCTCTCCCTATGCTCAGATCAGCAGCAGTAAGATGGTGGTCGGCGGGAATGCCCCTTTATAGCCCCTGTGACACGGCAGAAAGCAAGCCAATCACTGCAATGCCCTTCTCTAAGATGGTGGGGACTGAGATCTATGTCATCACGCTGCCCACACTCTGCGTCCACCTTCATTGGCAGAGAAATGGCGCTTTTAGCGTCATTGAAACGCGACTTTGGCGCGAAAGTCGCGTACCGCATGGCCGACCCCACACAGGGATCGGGTCGGTTTCATGAGACGCCGACTTTGCCAAAAGTCGGCGACTTATGAAAATGAACGATCCGTTTCGCTCAACCCTAGTCTGGACGTGATGGTGCCATGTCTAAATAGGTACCCTTGTTCACCAGCTGCAGTTTTGTTAGAAGGAGGTTTTTCGGGATGGTTTCCGTATTCCATTCGTGGATGCGGAACATAAATTTTCCACAAAAAATTTGAAATCGGCTTTGCAATTTCCTGACGTGGTAGCTAGGGTTGAGCGAAACGGGTCGATCATTTTCAAAAGTCGCCGACTTTTGGCTAAGTCGGCGTCTCATGAAACCCGATCCGACCCCTGTGCTTGTCGGCCATGCGGTACGCGACTTTCGCGCCAAAGTCGCGTTTCAATGACGCGAAAAGCGCCATTTCTCAGCCAATGAAGGTGAACGCAGAGTGTGGGCAGCGTGATGACATAGATCCTGGTCCCCACCATCTTAGAGAAGGGCATTGCAGTGATTGGCTTGCTGTCTGCGGCGTCACAGGGGCTATAAAGGGGCGTTCCCGCCGACCGCCATCTTACTGCTGCTGATCTGAGCTTAGGGACAGGTTGCTGCCGCTTCATCAGAAGCAGGGAGAGCGTTAGGCAGGGTCCACTAACCACCAAACCGCTTGTGCTGCAGCGATTTCCACTGTCCAACACCACCTTCGGTGTGCAGGAACAGTGGAAGCTATTTTTTTTTTTTTTTCCCCTCAGCGCTGTAGCTCATTGGGCTGCCCTAGAAGGCTCCGTGATAGCTGTATTGCTGTGTGTACGCCACTGTGGAAACCAACTGCTTTTTTCAAAGCACATATCCTCTTGTTCCTTCCTTTCTGCACAGCTATCTTTTTTGTTTGTCCACACTTTTTATTTAATTTGTGCATCAGTCCACTCCTATTGCTGCCTGCCATACCTGGCTTACATTACTGCAGGGAGATAGTAATTGTAGGACAGTTTTTTTTTTTTTTTTGTTTTTTTTTTGTGGGAGATTAAGATTGGCATTTCTGCTACAGTGCCATCCCTGTGTGTGCCATCTCTCACTGAGTGGGCCATAGAAAGCCTATTTATTTTTTCCGTGATTTGTGTTCTAAAATCTACCTCAACACAGAAACACTACATCAATCAGTGGGAGAAAAATATTGGCCTCAGTCAGGGCTTGTGTGCCACTGCTGTGTGTGCGCTATCTCTCATTCAGTGGGCTATAGCAAGCCTATATTTTTTTTTTTTTTTTTTTTTTAATATTATTTGGTTTCAAAAGTCTCCCTGAAAAAAAAAAAAAACCTAAAAAAACAGTGGGAGAGTAATATTGCCCTTTCAGCTTGTGTGCCAGTCTTGACTCCTGGGTGTGCCACCTCTCTCCCTCTCATTCAGTGGGCCATAGAAAGCCTATTTATTTTTTTTTTTAAATATTATTGGGTTTCTAAAGTCTCCCTGAAAAAAACAAAAAATACATAAAAAAACAGTGGGAGAGTAATATTGCCCTTTCAGCTTGTGTGCCAGTCTTGACTCCTGGGTGTGCCACCTCTCTCCCTCTCATTCAGTGGGCCATAGAAAGCCTTTTTTTTTTTTGCTTTTTTTAATATTATTTGGTTTCTAAAGTCTCCCTGAAAAAAACAAAAAAAACATAAAAAACAGTGGGAGAGTAATATTGCCCTTTCAGCTTGTGCGCCAGTCTTGACTCCTGGTTGTGCCACCTCTCTCTCTCTAATTGTGGGCCATAGAAAGCCTTTTTTTTTTTTTTAAATATTATTGGGTTTCTAAAGTCTCCCTGAAAAAACAAAAAATACATAAAAAAACAGTGGGAGAGTAATATTGCCATTTCAGCTTGTGTGCCAGTCTTGACTCCTGGGTGTGCCACCTCTCTCCCTTTCATTCAGTGGGCCATAGAAAGCCTATTTATTTTTTCCGTGATTTGTGTTCTAAATTCTACCTCAACACAAAAACACTACATCAATCAGTGGGAGAAAAATATTGGCCTCAGTCAGGGCTTGTGTGCCACTGCTGTGTGTGCTATCTCTCATTCAGTGGGCTATAGCAAGCCTATTTTTTTTTTTTTTTTTTTTTTTTTAATATTATTTGGTTTCTAAAGTCTCCCTGAAAAAAAAAAAAAACCTAAAAAAACAGTGGGAGAGTAATATTGCCCTTTCAGCTTGTGTGCCAGTCTTGACTCCTGGGTGTGCCACCTCTCTCCCTCTCATTCAGTGGGCCATAGAAAGCCTATTTTTTTTTTTTTTTAAATATTATTGGGTTTCTAAAGTCTCCCTGAAAAAACAAAAAATACATAAAAAAACAGTGGGAGAGTAATATTGCCCTTTCAGCTTGTGTGCCAGTCTTGACTCCTGGGTGTGCCACCTCTCTCCCTTTCATTCAGTGGGCCATAGAAAGCCTATTTTTTTTTTTTTTAATATTATTTGGTTTCTAATTCTCCCTGAAAAAAAAAAATAAATAAATTAGGTGGGAGATTAATATTGACATTAGTGCTTGAGTGACAGTCCTGCGTGTGTGTCATCTCTGTGATTTTGTGCCACAGAAAACAGAGTGTGTAACATTGTGCCTGATTTTCCTTGTGGTCTCACCAACCTGTTAAGGGATATTGAAATCATACTGAAGTTATAGCTCACCGTGTAAGTTGTTTGATAGCAACAAATAAAGTTACTTTGGTTAAGATTTTAAAACAATGAGGAAGTCTGGTGCAAGAGGTCGTCGTGGGCGTTCATTGTCAGCTGGTAATGATGGTAGTGGTAGTGGAGCATCAGGTGGTCGTGGGGATAAAAATATTCCACCTAAGTCTGGAGCTGTGGAGCCAGTTTCGTCGTCAGGCTACACAAGGCCTCGAACGCTCTCTTTTCTGGGAGTAGGAAAACCGCTTTTAAAGGCGGAGCAGCAACAGCAAGTTTTGGCTTACATTGCAGACTCAGCCTCTAGCTCTTTTGCCTCCTCTTCCGAAACTGGTAAATGTAAAAGCAGCGCGTCGCTTGTGGATGTTCACGGTCAGGGACAAGTCGCTTCCTTGTCCTCCTCAGCAAAAACTACAACAAGAGAGAAGGATGCAGCAGGCGACACAACGGGTCACTCCATGGAGCTCTTTACACATACCGTCCCTGGCTTAGAAAGTGAAACATTTAACAGGCCATGCCCATTACAAGTATATTCTGACATGGAGTGCACTGATGCACAGCCACAGCCAGAGTACTATGCTGCTCCTTTGACTCAGACCACCACATTGCCCTCTCAGGGTACAGATCCACAATCAGACCCTGATGAGACTATGTTGCCCCGCCACGAACGCTATACCACCGACCGACACAGTGACACAGACGAAGTTGCACACGAGCTCGAAGAGGAGGTAATAGATGACCCAGTTATTGACCCCGATTGGCAGCCATTGGGGGAACAGGGTGCAGGCGGCAGTAGTTCAGAAGCGGAGGTGGAGGAGGGGCCGCAGCAGGCATCAACATCGCAACAGGTTCCATCTGCCGGGCCCGTATCTGGACCAAAACGCGTGTCAAAGCCAAAACCTGTTGGAGCACAGCGTTGCCATCCGGTTAAAGCTCAGTCTGCAATCCCTGAAAAGGGATCAGAGTCTAGGAAGAGTGCAGTCTGGCATTTTTTTAAACAACATCCAACTGATCAGCGCAAAGTCATCTGTCAAAAATGTTCAACTAGCTTAAGCAGAGGTCAGAATCTGAAAAGTCTAAATACTAGTTGCATGCATAGACACTTAACCACCATGCATTCTCAAGCCTGGACTAACTACCAAACGTCCCTCAAGGTTGTAGCACCCTCGGCCAATGAAGCTAGTCAGCAACGCAACATCCCTTCCGTCACTGTAAGGCCACCATTTTCCGCACCACCGGCAGTATCTGTGCAGGTTTCTTTGCCAGCCAAAAGCAGTCAGGGTCAGGGAATCACCAGTTTTGTAGGAGGAAATATTGCATGTAGGGCACCGGCGGAAACAATACCGTCTCCAACCGTCTCTCAGTCTGCCATGTCCACCGGCACACCCGAAAGTTCCACGATCTACAGCTCTCCAGTCCAGCTCACCCTACATGAGACTCTGGTTAGAAAAAGGAAGTACTTATCCTCGCATCCGCGTACACAGGGTTTTAACGCCCACATAGCTAGACTAATCTCGTTAGAGATGATGCCCTACCGGTTAGTTGAAAGCGAAGCTTTCAAAGCCCTGATGGAGTACGCTGAACCACGATACGAGCTACCCAGTCGACACTTTTTTTCCAGAAAAGCCATCCCAGCCCTGCACCAGCATGTTAAACAGCGCATCGTCCATGCACTCAGGCAATCTGTGAGTACAAAGGTGCACCTGACTACAGATGCATGGACCAGTAGGCATGGCCAGGGACGTTATGTGTCCATCACGGCACACTGGGTGAATGTGGTGGATGCAGGGTCCACAGGCGACATCAATTTAGGGACAGTTGTGCCTAGCCCACGGTCTAGGAAACAGTTGGCTGTAGGCGTTCGCACCCCCTCCTCCTCCTCCTCGTCCTCCTGCAGAAGCTACAGCTCTTCCACAGAACGCAGTCGGCCAACCACTCCATCGGCAGATGACACTGTTGCACACCAGTTGTCCCATTATGGGCCAGCTACTGCCAAGCGTCAGCAGGCTGTATTGGCTATGAAGTGTTTGGGCGACAACAGACACACCGCGGAAGTTCTGTCCGAGTTCTTGCAACAAGAAACGCAGTCGTGGCTGGGCACAGTAGATCTTGAGGCAGGCAAGGTAGTGAGTGATAACGGAAGGAATTTCATGGCTGCCATCTCCCTTTCCCAACTGAAACACATTCCTTGCCTGGCTCACACCTTAAACCTGGTGGTGCAGTGCTTATTGAAAACTTATCCTGGGTTCTCCGACCTGCTCCTCAAAGTGCGTGCACTTTGCTCACATATCCGACGTTCGCCTGTACACGCCAGCCGTATGCAAACCTATCAGCGGTCTTTGAACCTTCCCCAGCATCGCCTAATCATAGACGTTGCAACAAGGTGGAACTCAACACTGCACATGCTTCAGAGACTGTGCGAACAGAGGCGTGCTGTTATTTATTTGTGGGAGGATACACGGGCAGGCAGTAGGATGGCAGACATGGAGTTGTCAGGTGTGCAGTGGTCGAAGATACAAGACATGTGTCAAGTCCTTCAGTGTTTTGAGGAATGCACACGGCTGGTTAGTGCAGACAACGCCGTAATAAGCATGAGCATCCCCCTAATGCGTCTGCTGATGCAAAGTTTGACGCACATAAAGGAGCAGGCGTCTGCACCAGAGGAAGAGGGAAGCCTTGATGACAGTCAGCCATTGTCTGGTCAGGGCAGTGTACAGGACGAGGTAGCGGGCGAAGAGGAGGTGGAGGACGAGGAGGATGATGGGGATGAGTATATTTTTAATGCGGAAACTTTCACGGGGGCACAGGAAATTGGTTGCGTGTCACGGCCGGGTTCTGGTTTTTTGAGGGACACAAGTGACGTAGATTTGCCTGCAACTGCCCCTCAACCAATCACAACCGGAGATTTGACAACTGGAACTTTGGCCCACATGGCGGATTATGCCTTACGTATCCTAAAAAGGGACACACGCATTACGAAAATGATGAACGATGACGATTACTGGTTGGCCTGCCTCCTTGATCCACGCTATAAAGGCAAATTGCAAAATATTATGCCACATGAGAACTTGGAACTAATATTAGCAACCAAACAATCAACTCTTGTTGACCGTTTGCTTCAGGCATTCCCAGCACACAGCGCACGTGATCGTTCTCACACGAGCTCCAGGGGGCAGCAGACTAGGAGTGTTAGGGGTGCACACATCAGAAGTGGCGTTGGACAGAGGGGTTTTCTGACCAGGTTGTGGAGTGATTTTGCTATGACCGCAGACAGGACAGGTACTGCTGCATCAATTGAAAGTGACAGGAGACAACATTTGTCCAGTATGGTTACTAACTATTTTTCATCCCTTATCGATGTTCTCCCTCAACCGTCATTCCCATTTGATTACTGGGCCTCCAAATTAGACACCTGGCCAGAATTGGCAGAATATGCATTGCAGGAGCTTGCTTGCCCGGCAGCAAGTGTCCTATCAGAAAGAGTATTCAGTGCTGCAGGGTCAATATTAACCGAAAAAAGGACTCGTCTGGCTACCCAAAATGTTGACGATCTAACATTCATTAAAATGAACCACAACTGGATTTCAAAATCTTTTGCCCCACCTTGCCCGGCCGACACCTAGCTTTCCTATGAAAAGCTCTTGCCTGTGAATTACTTTTCTAATGTCTAATTTGCTGCTGCAGATTGTACAGCATACGACATGTTTACACCTCCCTAAATGGCCAAACTCCCCACACGGGGCCGTGGTATCGCGACTTGGCGCAAGCACCCGTGAGACTGCTGTTTGTCTGAAGAGGTGGGTGTGCTCGCTTTTGGTTGACGGCATTGCTACTGGGTCCCTCATAGTACAATGTAGTGTCTCTGGCGGTGGTGGTGCGCACCCAACGTCAGACACACCGTTGTAACATGAGTGGCCCTGGGGCGGTCCCGCCGGCCTCAAGAGAGTTCCCCCCTACCCCAGCTCAAACTGGGCTCTACTACGTGCAAAATTATGTCGCACAGCTCCACCAATCTTTAGTCTATTCGCTGACATCATTCAATGTCTGGCACTGACAATACAAATTTGTAGACATCTATGATGCAACTTAAAGTAGTCTGTGTCTGTGTCCTATATTGGCACCATTAAATAGTTACTGCCAAATTACTATGTCAGAAACACAGCAGATGAGCCCACCCCTGTACCTAAGTATGCCATCTTTTTTTTTGTTTTGGTTGTTTTGCGAGACATTAACATCTATTTATATTTTGGGAGTACTGGGACAGACACTCCTTGCACTACTCCTCCACTCAGCACCAAGCTGCCTGCCCGTGTATCCATGTAACCGCTGTAAAACTGCCATGAGCCTATTGTTTGTTATTTTAGGCCTTTGATAGCCTGTCTGCGGTCCCTACTCCTCCACTGACCACCAAGCTGCCTGCCCGTGTATCCATGTAACCGCTGTAAAACTGCCATGAGCCTATTGTTTGTTATTTTAGGCCTTTGAAGCCTTTCTGCGCTCCCTCCTTCCACTAGTCCTCCACTGACCAGACCACTGCTGCCCGTGTACCCCTGGAACCAATTTTAAAGTGCCTACAGCCAGCCCATTTTATTGTGTTAGGCCTTCGAAGCCTGTCTGCGGTCCATACTTCCACTAGGCCTCCACTGACCAGACCACTGCTGCCCGTGTACCCCTGGAACCAATTTTAAAGTGCCTACAGCCAGCCCATTTTATTGTGTTAGGCCTTCGAAGCCTGTCTGCGGTCCCTCCTTCCACTAGGCCTCCACTGACCAGACCACTGCTGCCCGTGTACCCCTGGAACCAATTTTAAAGTGCCTACAGCCAGCCCATTTTATTGTGTTAGGCCTTCGAAGCCTGTCTGCGGTCCATACTTTAAATACTCCTCCACTCACCACCAAGCTGCCTGCCCGTGTATCCATGTAACCGCTGTAAAACTGCCATGAGCCTATTGTTTGTTATGTTAGGCCTTTGATAGCCTGTCTGCGGTCCCTACTTTAAATACTCCTCCACTCACCACCACCAAGCTGCCTGCCCGTGTATCCATGTAACCGCTGTGAAACTGCCATGAGCCTATTGTTTTTTTATGTTAGGCCTTTGATAGCCTGTCTGCGGTCCCTACTTTAAATACTCCTCCACTCACCACCACCAAGCTGCCTGCCCGTGTATCCATGTAACCGCTGTAAAACTGCCATGAGCCTATTGTTTGTTATTTTAGGCCTTTGAAGCCTTTCTGCGCTCCCTCCTTCCACTAGTCCTCCACTGACCAGACCACTGCTGCCCGTGTACCCCTGGAACCAATTTTAAAGTGCCTACAGCCAGCCCATTTTATTGTGTTAGGCCTTCGAAGCCTGTCTGCGGTCCATACTTCCACTAGGCCTCCACTGACCAGACCACTGCTGCCCGTGTACCCCTGGAACCAATTTTAAAGTGCCTACAGCCAGCCCATTTTATTGTGTTAGGCCTTCGAAGCCTGTCTGCGGTCCATACTTTAAATACTCCTCCACTCACCACCAAGCTGCCTGCCCGTGTATCCATGTAACCGCTGTAAAACTGCCATGAGCCTATTGTTTGTTATGTTAGGCCTTTGATAGCCTGTCTGCGGTCCCTACTTTAAATACTCCTCCACTCACCACCACCAAGCTGCCTGCCCGTGTATCCATGTAACCGCTGTAAAACTGCCATGAGCCTATTGTTTGTTATGTTAGGCCTTTGATAGCCTGTCTGCGGTCCTTACTTTAAATACTCCTCCACTCACCACCTAGCTGCCTGTGTATCCATGTAACCGATGTAAAACTGCCATGACTGCCTACTGTTTGTTATTTTAGGCCTTTGATAGCCTGTCTGCGGCCCCTACTTGCAATACTCCTCCACTGACCACAATGCTGCCTGGAGTGCCTGCCTGTGTATCCATGTAACCGATGTAAAACTGCCATGACTGCCTACTGTTTGTTATTTTAGGCCTTTGATAGCCTGTCTGCGGCCCCTACTTGCAATACTCCTCCACTGAGCACAATGCTGCCTGGAGTGCCTGCCTGTGTATCCATGTAACCGATGTAAAACTGCCATGACTGCCTACTGTTTGTTATTTTAGGCCTTTGATAGCCTGTCTGCAGCCCCTACTTGCAATACTCCTCCACTGACCACACCAATGCTGCCCGTGTACCCCTGGAACCTATTTAAAAGTTCATAGAGCCTAGTTATATATTTTATTTACTATTAATAAGGCCATGATGGACTACGCTGTACCACGCTACAAGCTAACCAGTCGACACTTCTTTTGCGAGAAAAGCCATCCCAACCCTCCACCAGCATGTAGAAGACCGCATTGTCCATGCACTCTGGCAATCTGTGAGTACAAAGGTGCACCTGACAACAGACGCATGGACCTGTAGGCATGGCCACGGAAGATTACGTGTCCATTACGGCGCAATGGGTTAATGTGGTGGATGCATGGTCCACAGGGGACAGCCTACTAAGTCTGTCTGCAGTCCCTAATTCAAATTGTCCTCCACTGTCTAAATCGGAACTTCCACCTTCTGGCTTTCGGCCTATAGTATCAGAAATTAAACTGCATTTGGCCTTCAACTTTGGTTAGGGCCTACTAACGGCTTCTGCCCCTCCCTGGTGTTGTCCTCAACTAAATAAAGCTGAGCTTCAACCTTCCGGCTCTCATTATGTGGTTTTAAAAAAAAAAATGGTGGTTAGGGCCTACTAACGGCTTCTGCCCCTCCCTGGTGTTGTCCTCAACTAAATAAAGCTGAGCTTCAACCTTCCGGCTCTCATTAAGTGGTTTTAAAAAAAAAATGGTGGTTAGGGCCTACTAACGGCTTCTGCCCCTCCCTGGTGTTGTCCTCAACTAAATAAAGCTGAGCTTCAACCTTCCGGCTCTCATTAAGTGGTTTTAAAAAAAAAAAAAATGGTGGTTAGGGCCTACTAACGGCTTCTGCCCCTCCCTGGTGTTGTCCTCAACTAAATAAAGCTGAGCTTCAACCTTCCGGCTCTCATTAAGTGGTTTTAAAAAAAAAATGGTGGTTAGGGCCTACTAACGGCTTCTGCCCCTCCCTGGTGTTGTCCTCAACTAAATAAAGCTGAGCTTCAACCTTCCGGCTCTCATTAAGTGGTTTTAAAAAAAAAAAAAATGGTGGTTAGGGCCTACTAACGGCTTCTGCCCCTCCCTGGTGTTGCCCTCAACTAAATAAAGCTGAGCTTCAACCTTCTGCTCCAAATTACCATTTTAAAAAATGCAATAGGCTTTTCCGGCCTACTAAAGGTGTCTGCCCCTCCCTGGTGTTGTCCTCAACTGAACAAAGCTGAGCTTCCACATTCTGGCTTTCGCCCTATACTATCAGATATTAAACTGCATTTGGCCTACTAGTGTGGTTAGGCCCTTGAAACAGTGTCTGCTGCTCTTGGGTTTGCTACTCCACTGAACAAAGCAATGCCGCCTGTTTAGTCCTGTTACCAATTTTGAACTGCATGTAGCCTACTTTATTCTTTGGCCCTATATCTGTTTCCTCCTCATCCTGCCCATTGCCCAGCCACTGCTAAATGAGTCTGCTGGTACATTGACCTAGACCACTACATTCCCCTTGTACTCTACACAGCCAGAATCTGTCCCTGCTGAAAGTAAGGTTCCCCTTCCCGCATGTTATACCACCTTACACAGGGACAAAGAGGAAGGTGCAGATGAAAGTGCAGGTTCCTTCATCAGGTGGGGGGGCATACTCGTTGGCGACGTCACTGGCACAGGGCCCCTCAGAGTACGCAAAAGTGTCGCTGCTGGTGGGAGGCGCCCCCGCCATGCAAACACACCGCCGTACTTTGAGGGGCCCTGTGCCAGTGGCAATGCGAACGAGTGGGCCCCCCCTGCTTGCTCAGGATCACAGCACTTGCAACTTTTAAATACTTACCTTTCCCTGCAACACCGCCGTGACGTAGTCCGCATTTCCTGGGCCCACGAAAAACTTGAGCCAGCCCTACTCCCCCCACAACTTTCCCCCAATTCCCTATGCCCAACTATTATTATACAGTTAATTAAGATTGGCAAGCTTCAGAAACAAGAATGGATGTTTTTGGCATTAAAATGGGCACTGTAGGTGTTTTCCTGGCCTCCACTCACTGCCGACTATGCTTCCCCATTGACTTGCATTGGGTTTCGTGTTTCGGTCGATCCCCGATTTTTAGCGATAATCGGCCGACTGCACTCGACTCGACTCTGGACAAAATCGGGTTTCCCAAAACCCTACTCGATCTTAAAAAAATGAAAGTCGCTCAACCCTAGTGGTAGCTAAAAAGCTGGAAAGCGAAGTTGAATTGGGTAGGATGGCCGGCCCTTTTCCAGTGGCGCCTATACGCAATCTGAGGGTTTCCCCATTGGGCGTGGTACCGAAAAAGGAACCCAATAAATTCAGATTGATTCATCATCTGTTCTTTCCGAAAGGGTCCTCAGTAAATGACGGAATTGACCCTCAGTTATGTTCGGTGATTTACACTTCATTTAATGCGGCTATGGATTGGGTGCGGGTATGTGGGGGTGGTGCACTGTTGGCAAAAATGGATATTGAAGCGGCTTTCAGGCTACTACCGGTTCACCCGGAGAGTATGCATCTCCTGGGTTGCTACTGGGATGGAGGTTTTTACGTCAATCGCTGTCTCCCCATGGATTGTTCCCTTTCCTGCGCATACTTCGAAACTTTTAGCACCTTTTTGGAGTGGGTGGTGAAAGACATGGCGGGCTTGAAATCCTGCATTCACTATCTGGATGACTTCTTGCTCATAGGCCCAGCTCAAAGTACCGATTGCTCGGTGCTATTGCACACGATGGAGAGAGTGTGCAAGATGTTCGGGGTTCCTTTAGCTCCGGACAAAACTGTGGGTCCAGTCACTGTTCTGAGTTTTCTGGGTATAGAAATCGATACCTTAGAAATGGTGTGCAGGCTGCCTGGGGATAAGGTCAGCGCTCTGAGCAAAGAGGTGTCCAGGGCATGTAGTGCTAAAAAATTGAAGCTGAGGGAAGTACAATCTTTGCTTGGCAAATTGAACTTCGCTTGCCGTATTATGCCGATGGGAAGGGCGTTCTGCCGCAGGTTGTCTTTGGCGACCAGGGGCGTTTAGTCTCCAGTTCATTTTATCAGACTAAAGAAGGAATTGCGTGAAGATTTGGCAGTATGGGCAAATTTTTTTGAGAATTACAACGGAAAGTCTATCTGGATAAAACCGGTTGTGAATTCAGATGATTTGTATTTCATCATTGCCGTGGTGGACGATCGTGGTTTTGGTTTGTTTTTTTCAAGGCAGTTGGTTGTTGGCTGAATGGCCTGGTTTCTGGCGGGAGCAAGGTTGGCTACAAAATCGGGTTCTTCCTCATTTGTTCCCTATCGTTGTTGCATTGTCATTATGGGGTAACAGTGTGTGAGACAGGAAGATTCGTTTTCCATGTGGGTCCTATGCGGTTGCCGTGGCGAAAAAATTCACTGTCGGCTGATTCAACGGCGGTAGTAAAAATTTTGCAGCGTTTGGTGTTTTTGGGCTTATCTTTGAATTTGTGGATTGTGGCGGAGGTCAGGTCGATGGCTTCTAACCCAGTCTCTGTTGCTCTTTCTCACTTGCAGGGAGATCGTTTTCGAGAATTGGTACCTCAGGCGGAGTCGACAGGCCGGGAGTGCCCAGCGGAGTTATGGAAGCTTCCTGGCGGGCAGTAGATTATCTGTTTCAGAATTCCTTATCGGCTAGGTCTTGGAGTCAGTATCAGCAGGCATGGGGTATTTGGGAAGAGTGGGGTGTTTCTTTAGGGGCGGGACTACAGGATGAGAGCAGATTATTGTTGTTGATCGGGCATTTTAAAGAGTCGGGTTGGTCCGTATCTAGACTGAACAAGTTGTTGGCTAGCATTGCATTCGGTTTCAAGGCTCGGGGCCTTAAGGACGTCACAAAGACTTTTTTGGTAGTTCAGACGTTAAAGGGATGGAGAAAAGGTTGGGCGGTGAGCGATAAAAGACGCCCAGTATCATACGAGGTATTGTTAATTTTGGGCAATCAGTTAGCTTTGGTCTGTTCATCGCAATGGGAAATAATTCTTTTTAAGGCGGTCTTCGCATTTGGAGCCTTTCGGTTAGGGGAGTTGGTCAGCCCCTCTAAAAGAACCAAAGGGGGTTTGTTGATGGAAGACGTGGACGTGTATAATGATAGGGTAGTTATTCGGCTTCGATTTTCTAAGACAGACAGTCAAGGTAAAGGCTGTAAAGTGGTGTTATTTAAGGTGGCCGGTTTCCTGTTATGCCCGGTCCTGTGTGTCAATGCTTTCATGGGGATGGGCGGAAGATTGTTCAACCCCCTTTTGGTCCATGAGGACGGTTCCTTTTTATCTCGATTTCAGTTCAAAGCGGTTTTTAAGAAATCTTTGATCGCTGGGAGGATTTCACCGGGGGATTACAGTGGGCACTCATTTAGTATCAGCGCAGCGATGGAAGCTGCCAGGAAGGGCCTGGGTGAGGAGGTGGTAAAAAAGATCGGTCGGTGGGAGTCGAGGAGATTCATTTCCTATATCCACCCTAACTTGGTCTAATGGTTTTATAGTTGAGTTGTTTTTTTCTTATTGCTGTGTTATCTATTGCAGGCCGCGAGCACCGGCTGGTGTGGATCATGGGCCACTCTTTCGTTTTTTGGGCGGCTTTGCGGGCCGCAATTCGGCCGGACGGGTGGCAACTGGGGTTCTCAAGAGAGACAGCGATTCTGCGGTTGATCGGGAAACACGGAATGATATGGAGCCAGCTTTTGCCGGAGTTCCACCAGTTTGTTCATTTGGATCGAGCTCCGGATGTGGTAGTAATTCATTTGGGCGGGAATGACTTGGGCAAAAGGCCTTGTAGGGAATTGATAAAGGACATAAAGTTCGACATTTTAAGACTGAGGGCTTCTTTTCTGAAGTTGTTAGTTGTCTGGTCGGATATTATCCCGAGGAAGGTGTGATGAGGTGCTCGCTCAATTGAGGGGATAATTAAGGCCAGAATAAAAGTAAATAGGGTGGTATCTCAGTTCATGGCATGGAATGGGGCATTGGTAGTGCGTCATGTAAATTTGGAATCCGGAAAGGGCGAATATTGGAGGGCAGATGATGTGCATTTAAATGCAATCTGGGTTGACATGTGGTGTCTCGCTGTTCAGGAAGGAATTGAGATGGGTTTGAAGGTTTGGAGGGACACAAATGTTTGAGGTGTCAAAGCATTTATGCTGGTGGCGGGGGAGGGAGGTCCTCGAAGTTGGTGGAAAGAGGGGAATGGCGGATTCTAAGGGGGGGGACCTCTAGTGGTCCTGGACTCCCCCGAAGTGGATTGCGAGTGGATGTGGTAGATCAGCCCGTGGAGGGGCTGATTAAAGGATTTGGTAATCGGTTGGTTTGGCCGGGTTGGTCATTATCTGCCTCCGAGCTGGTGCTTAGCGGCTGGAGGCAAGACTAAGCCTGGAGGCCAAGGTACACAATTTGAATTTCTGCAAGGTTATTTTTGAGGTTTCGAAGACCACCACTCCCTGGGGGGATATTGTTTACATCTTGTATTTATGTTTAATAAAAGGCTGCTGTGGCCATTTAATCCAAGTCTGGTGTAATGTCGTTATTCAGGAGGGGATCTTACAATAAGGCAGTTTACAAGAGATCCGATGCAGTAAGTAATTAAGGTTAGGCATTTAAGTCAGTAAAGGCGGTCATGAGTCACGTGTACCCCTTACATCACGGAAATCCCAAGTCGCTGATTGGTCGCCGCCAGTGGCCGCGACCAATTAGCGACAGGCACAGTCCGTCCGCGAAATGGCCGCTCCCTACTCCCCTGCAGTCAGTGCCCCTTCCCTACTCCCCCCAGTCAGCGCCCGCCGCCCACATAGCGTTTTAGCAGTCCGTTAAACCGACTGCGTTACACCGCGGCAAAACACGGTGTAACGCAGTCTGTTAACGCTGCTATTAACCCTGTGTGACAAACTTTTTACTATTGATGCTGCCTATTCAGCATCAATAGTAAAAAGATATAATGTTAAAAATAATAAAAAAAATAAAAAATGTTGCTATTGTCCCCTTCCGCCGTCCACCGATGCAAGCGAGCGGCGAGGCTGCCACCAGCTTCCGTTCTCTGAGATGCATTGCGAAATTACCCAGATGACTTAGCGGTCTCATGAGACCGCTAAGTCATCTGGGTAATTTTGCAATGCATCACTGGGAACGGAAGCTGGTGGCAGCCTCGCCGCTCATGTGCATTGGTGGACGCCAGAGGGTGAGTATATAACTATTTTTTATTTTAATTTTTTTTAACAGAGATATGGTGCCCACACTGCTGTATACTACGTGGGCAGTGTTATATACTGTGTGGGCTGTGTTATTTACTGCATGGGCTGTGTTATATACTACGTGGCTGCTATATACCACGTGGCTGTGCTATATACTACTTGGCTGTGCTATATACTAGGGGCTGTGCTATATACTGCGTGGCTGCTATATACTACATGGCTGTCTGTGTTATATAGTTCGTGGGCTGTGTTATATACTACGTGGCTGTGCTATATACTATGTGGCTGTGCTGTATACTACGTGGCTTTGCTATATACTACTTGGCTGAGCTATATACTATGTGGCTGCTATATACTACGTGGCTGCTATATACAATGTGGCTGCTGTATACTACGTGGCTGTGCTATATACTACATGGCTGTGCTATATACTACATGGCTGTGCTATATACTACATACTATGTGGCTGTGCTATATACTACGTGGCTGCTATATACTACGTGGCTGCTATATACTATGTGGCTGCTATATACTATGTGGCTGCTATATACTACGTGGCTGTGCTATATACTACATGGCTGTGCTACATACTACTTGGCTGTGCTATATACTAGGGGCTGTTCTATATACTGCGTGGCTGCTATTTACTACGTGGCTGTCTGTGTTATATAGTTTGTGGGCTGTGTTATATACTACGTGGCTGTGCTATATACTATGTGGCTGTGCTGTATACTACGTGGCTGTGCTATATACTTCTTGGCTGAGCTATATACTATATGGCTGCTATATACTACGTGGCTGCTATATACAATGTGGCTGCTATATACTACGTGGCTGTGCTATATACTACATACAGTACTACGTGGCTGTACTATATACTACGTGGCTGTGTTATATACTATGTGGCTTTACTATATCCTACACCCGAACCCCCGACATCCTGTGACCAATCAGCGACAGATGCAGTCCAGCTGCGAATTGACACGGGATTTAAACCACGCTTCGCTGATTGGTCGTGCCTGGCCAGCCGCGACCAATCAGCGATATTGGCACAGGATTTAAACACTGCTTCAGTGATAGGTATAGTATAACACATAATAGAAAACAGAACTGCTTACTATGCTGTAAATAGCAGTTGGTAAAAAATCCACCACACACCCCAATAGGTCTAAAGACTAGGGAAGGGGATATTGAGGCACCATATCCGCCTCAAACAAACAACCCTTCACTATAGACAGCTACATAATGCCATGAAATGGCCAAAGTCCATCACACTATTGTCATATTTTGTTATCATATTATGTGGGATTAGTGGCATACCCCTTTAGCTACACAGCCACGGTATTGATAAGCTACCGAACATCCAATTCATTTATAGGTATATTGGCTGTTTTTACACATTATATTTACATTTTGGGCCATGCTGTCTATATAGGCACCTTATTATAGGGTATTTGTCCATTGTACCTTTGAGTCGAGCGCAGGTTCTAGCCTTATGAGGGGCTGTATGTATAGGGCACTCATTTGTTCCCCTTTTTTAATGTTTTTAAATGTTTGTGCTTTGCCTTTTGTCTGTATATTTTTTCATATAAATAAAGCTGTTTAATACTGTTTTGCCATATCCGAATGTGTGGTGATCCCCGTTTCTATGACCTATTCTGTTTCTCTGTGTTCTTTTATTGGTCATTGTATAGGTCTTGGTGTGTATCCCACTGACCGTGGTGCCCTCTTACTCTTTATATATACAATCAGCGATATTGGCGCGGTATTTAAACACCGCTTCGGTCATTGGTCGTGCCCGGCCGGCCACGACCAATCAGCGACAGGCGCAGTCCGGCCTCGATTTGGCCCCAGATTTGAACCACGCTTCGCTGATCGGCCAGCCGGGCGTGACCCATCAGTGATATTGGAGCGGAATTTAACCCCCACTCACAGCGCGACGTACATACATACATACGTACATATTCGAGAATACCCGATGCGTTCGAATCGGGCCACCATCTAGTCCAATAATATCCACTGATGAAGATGGGAATAATTCTTTAAGACGTGTGTCCCAATAATTTTCACCATACAATAAATAACTTATGTCGAGAAGCTCCAAAGACATTAAGTTTAATGTAGTTCTATATTAGTATATTGTGAAACATAAAGTAGTCTGGGGGGTAATTACTTTTTAACTGCACTGTTACATTAAGGGTTACATTCTTTAAGCTCTTGCCAAAGCCCATCTATATTTCTGTAGCCTGCCGAGAGCCGGATACAAAGCTGCTCTTTCTGCTATGTATCTAGTATAATGAATTAACCACAAAAAGAAAAATATAAAAGCTAAAGAGGATAAAGAGAAATAAATGAGCGCAGGTGACCGGGAACCACATGGAAATCCATGAATGCAGAGAGGATTTGCACATTAGGTCTGTGGGATTTTCGTTCCTACATTGTATCCTTTTCTGTGGTCAGCTCAGAGTCAGGCAGCTGCCGGTGTGTGTTCAGCCATGCTCCCAGAAATAGGTCAATGTTCCTTCTCGTTTGCATGACTGGTAAGAAAAAAGTTGTACTTTTCAGCTCACTTGTCATACATGTATCTTGAAGAAATATTCCCAACTGGGACTTTTATTTCTTATCAATAATATATGTTATAAATGTCCAGAAGATGGTGGTCCCATCTCATCTTTTTCCAGCACTTCC
Organism: Ranitomeya variabilis; assembly: GCF_051348905.1. Lineage (NCBI taxonomy): Eukaryota > Metazoa > Chordata > Amphibia > Anura > Dendrobatidae > Ranitomeya > Ranitomeya variabilis. The sequence continues at coordinate 1,097,853,680 of NC_135233.1, forward strand.
TGTCAGCAGTTGCTCGTGTGACGCGTCTTGCTCCATTCAATTTTAAAGGAGCTTAAAAAACCTGTAGCTCGCAATTTTCAGCTCTTCCATAGTAATGAATGGAGAAAGAGACCCTTTAGTACTTACAGGCACTAGATGTGAGCTCCAATGGAGGAATCCGCGACCAGCATGGAAAACCTGTAAAGTCAGGCAGGAAGCACCACTAGGTGGAGAAACGCGTCGGTTTCATTCCTCATCTTAATTCCTGCCTGACTTCACAGTTTTTTCATGCTGGTTGCTTTACGATGTTAATTCTTTTTTTTTTCTCAGTTTTATTCATTTATTCACACAAGGACAATTTCCAAAATGTTGACCACACTGAGGTTCCGCTGCGGGGTACTGCAGAACAGCTGCCATTCTTGTTATAGGAGCACCCGACAGAGGCTCCTACACATAAAATGCACTTTGCAGCTTTATTCGAAGTGTTTACATCCCTTTTATAGGGTCTGCCCGTGATGTAAAGTGAAAAAGCAAATGATACTTTCACCTACTTTCAGGGACCATGGCCATGACGCAATGATCTCCTCCTTCCTCTTCTGGCTTGAATTTCACGTTATCCAGTTAAGGGAAAATGTGCTTTGATGTAGAGCAGAGAACAAATCAGTTCTGTCTTGCATTGTGTGCAAAATGTTCTCATACATGGGCTTAAATCTGGACATGAAATATTTCCATGTGCCAAAGTAGTGGGGTGGACCCTGGAACGAATCCCACCAGTGGACTCTGGTCGCCCCAGGCTGTCACTTACCCATTGACTCAGTGCATCATTTCTTACATGTTTTTCACTAGGACAACTGTAAAATTAGATTTATATGTTTTGTGATCTGCTCTGTACTTGTAGACCTGGTCCGGCTCGACGTCTAAGTGATGTAGTTTGCATTTTCGTAGTAAATTTAATATTTGAATAAATGGAAAATGTTTGACACTAAAGCTTCTATAAAAGCCTCATTGTGTTACCGGGATCTTCGTAGAACAGGAGAGATGGCTGATTCCTCTAGGGCTGATGCTCTTTTACAGTATCCGGAACTTTTGACCCTGGCAATAATTGCCCTCATACCGGGACTGATGATACATTCATATAGGCGTCAATGTCAACGACTGGTGGAAAGGTCGATCGGTGACTTCTATTGACCACATGGTAACTTCTCTTGGGATTTCCCGGATGTGCGCTCAAGGTTCTTTTACTATATCTATATTTCTTGCTTCATTCTTCCAGAGCACCCCGGAATCAAATGTAATTATGCTTAGCTTTACGATGGCTTATTTTTTTTTTACTTATTCCAACATTTGGTTAATGACTCTGCTCTCCATTGTCTTCTGTCTGAAGATCTCCAACCTCCGCTCCAGACTGTTCTTGTATCTGAGGAGGATCATATTACCCAGGACTGGTCGTTTCATCATAGCCTCAGGACTTCTTGCTGTTGTCACTTGCTTCACGTCCTTGTGGTCGTATATCACTAAGGTGGCCAATAATGGATCATACAATTCAACCATAGAAAATCAACTCATGGATGACAAACATCTTGATACTAAATATAATTTTACTATAGGAGCTTCCACCCCAATGATGTTCTGCTACATCTTTTCTATCCTCCTCTTCACCTCATTGTATCATCACACAGTAAAAATGAAGATGAGCAGTAATTTATCCATCAACTTGGAGACATATTACTCAGCGATGAAATTTGTATCCTTCACTTTCATGTATAACATTATATACTATCTTAGTCTTTTAGCTTGTATTTTTTATTTCAATTTTTATTGGGTGAACCTCGCATGGTTTCACATTATCTTGGGATTTCTACCGGTTCTACATTCCTCCTACCTGATTTACAGAACAGCCAAACTTCGGAGTCAGATGTCCAAGGTTCTGAAGAATATAATTGACCTCTTATTTACAAGGAACAGTACAGAAACCAGAGCAAACATAGAATTAGTAGCTCAGCGAGATAAATTCGAAGGGTCGACCATCACTCAATAGCAGGTGGATGTCCATTACTGGGACTGATCAGCAGAATGTTTTCGCAAATTTCAATACATGAAAGCTTATAATTTCTCAGAAGCTACACATGGGAGAAAGAAGAGAGAGTGGGAGAGAGAGGACCTCACTTCACTCTACAGAAGAAAGACTTACCCACTGACTCTAGAGACGTAAAACCACTCTGTCTTACAAACTGTGCTCCATTGGGAGCCACTGACCTGGGATGTCCCAGTTACTGGCCACCACTGTACGAGGTATGATAATCCGCTCGCTTGCACTTTTCTTCTTTACTGAAAGCTACTTGACATAACGTTAGGGGTAGTGTCCTAGTCATGTGTATCTAGGATATCAATCACATGTGCATGGCTCTATTGGTTATCATGCCGGCCATATGGGTTATATCCCAGTGCCAATTTTTGGGGCCTGGGGAACAGTTTATGGCCCATTATGCACAATGTTAAATGTCTTTATTGGTCTTGTATAGGTTTTTGTGTTTGTTAATTAATAAAGATCTACATTGTTTACATTTCGAAAGTGCAGTCATTCTTTTGTACATATCTTTCCTGTTTCCTTTAATTGCATTTATCCTACACGTACTTTGGTTAACTCTCCTTCAATATAGAGGTGGCGCCCGCACCATTGTTAATTTCAGGATCATACAGTATAACTATATAATTATAGTTTGTATCATTGTACTCTAGGGTCCTCCATCCCAATGGCTTTGTAGGACATCTCCGTTCTCCTCTTCACCTCATTGTATCATCACACAGTAAAGATGAAGATGAGCAGTAATTTATCAATCAATTTGGAGACATATTACTCAGCAAATAAATTTGTATCCTTTACTTTCATATACAACATTACATTCCTTTTAAATCTTTTTGCTTGTGTTTTTTGTTACTCTCTTTATGGTGTGAACCTTACATGGAGCATATTACCTTTGGATTTCTACTGATTTTACATTACTTCTACCTGATCTACAGAACAGCCAAACTATGTGCACACGTTGCAGATTTTGATGCAGATCCGCAGAGTTTCTTCCGCGCAGATTTGCACCAAATCCGCAAAGCGTGCACAGGCAATATTAATCAATGGGAATCCAGAATTGTTGTGCAAATGCTGCGGAAAATTCCGCACTGATTCTCAGCGTTTTATTTTCCGCAGCATGTCAATTCTTTTTGCGGATCTGCAGCGTTTCTGCACCCATTGACTTCCATTGAGTCAGTCAAATCCGCAGCAAAACCGCAGGTGTAAAAAGGTTTGCGGATTTGCTGCGGAGCTGCATGACAAAAACGCTGCAGAAAGGCAGGAGGAAGAGAGTGTGGGATGAGAATATGTGTGAGTGGAGAATATGTGCGGGTCTGTCCGCGGGTGTCTGTGTGTGTGCGGGAGTCTGCGGGTGTCTCTGAGTGTGCGCGGCTGCATGCGGGTCTGTGTCGGTGTCTGCGGGTGTCTGTTTTTGGGTGTCTGTGTGTCTCTGTGTCTGTGTAGATGTCTGTGTGTGTCTCTCTGTGTGTGCACGGCTGTGTGCTGGTCTGTGTGTGCGGGTGTCTGTGTGTGTAGGCAGGCATCATCTGATGGGACTACAGCTCCCATCTGGCTTTGTCTGCTGTCACATATAACAGTGATAGCATGAGCCGATGATGAGCAGTAGTCCCATCATACTGCGCCTGTGTTTAATTGTTAAAAAAATAAATTTACATATTCATACTCATCAAACACCTAATTCCTCGATGCCCTCGATCTCCTGCAATAAAAATAAAATAATAAACCACCATATACTTACCTTTCCGCTGTAATCCATTTAATAACGAGTGTCTCACAGCAATCTCACGTGTAGAACATTCACATTGGGAGATGTGAACGCTCTACACAGCTTTGGTGGTACACTGCGGGAGGATCACCTCCTGTCAATGTGTCACTCCGCCGCCATGAGAGAGTTCACCGGAGTTCATGCTGTCACTTGCGGCACTGCTGCGTGAGAAAATTTCCCTCACAGAGGTGCCGCAAAGTGAGAGCACGAACTCTGTGGAACTCTCAGTGATACACTGCAGGAGCGATTAGCTCCTGTCAGTGGATTACCAGAGACCATGTATAAAAATGTGCAAAAAATGTGTTTTCTAATTTTCATGGCTCAACATTATAAATTCTGTGAAGCTAATGAGGTTTCAAGGTGTTCACCACACATCTAGATAAAGTCCTTTGGGGGTCTAGTTTCCAAAATGGGGTCATTTCTCGGGGGTTTCTACTGTTTAAGGTACCTTCACACGAAACGACATTATAACGATATCGCTAGCAATCCGTGACGTTGCAGCGTCCTCGATAGCGATATCGTTTCGTTTGACACGCAGCAGCGATCAGGATCCTGCTGTGATGTCGCTGGTCGCTGAATAAAGTCCAGAACTTTATTTGGTCGTCCGATCGCTGTGTATCGTTGTGTTTGAAAGCAAAAGCAACGATACCAGCGATATTTTACACTGGTAACCAGGGTAAACATCGGGTTACTAAGCGCAGGGCCACGCTTAGTTACCCGATGTTTACCCTGGTTACTAGCGTAAAATGTAAAAAAAACAAACAGCACATACTCACATTGCGTCCCCTGCAGTCTGCTTCCTCCTCTGACTCAGCGCCGCAAAGTGAAAGTGAAAGCAGCACAGCGGTGACGTCACCGCTCTGCTCTCACTGTACGGCGCTCAGTCAGTCAGGAAGTGGACGCAGGGGGACGTGAATGTAAGTATGTGCTGTTTGTTTTTTTTAGATTTTACGCTGGTAACCAGGGTAAACATCGGGTTACTAAGCGCGGCCCTGCGCTTAGTTACCCGATGTTTACCCTGGTTACCAGGGGACCTCGGCATAGTTGATCGCTGGAGAGCGGTCTGTGTGACAGCTCTCCAGCGACCAAACAGCGACGCTGCAGCGATCGACATCGTTGTCGCTATCGCTGCAGCGTCGCTTCGTGTGAAGGTACCTTTAGGCACCTCAGGGGCTCTCCAAACGTGACATGTTTTGGCTATTGATTTAAGCCAATTTTGTATTACAAAAGACAAATGGCGCTCCTTCTCTTCCAAGCCCTGCTGTTTGCCCAAACAATAATTTTTCTCCACATGTGTGGTATCGGTGTACTCAGGAGAAATTCCATGGAGCAATTTCTCCTGTTACTCTTATGAAAATGCAAAATATGGAGCTAAAATAGATTTATTTGAAAAAAATTTGATTTTTTTTTTTATTTCTACGGCTTAACGTTATAAACTTCTGTGAAGAACCTGTGGGTTAAAGGTGCTCAATACACATCTAGATAAATCTAGATAAGTTCCATAAGGGGTCTAGTTTCCAAAATGGTGTCACTTGTAGGGCGTTTCAATGGTTTAGACACATCAGGGGCTCTCCAAACGCAACATGGCAACAGCTAATTAGTCCAGCATATTTTACATTCAAAAAGTCAAATGGCGCTCCTTCCCTTCAAAGCCCTGCCATGCGCCCAAACAGTAGATTTTCCCCACATATGGGGTATTCGCATGCTCAGGAGAAATTGCACAACAAAATCTATGGTCCATTTTCTCCTGTTACCCTTGCGGAACTAAAAAAAAGATAGGTCTAAGGGAAAATTTCTGTGAAAGAAAAGCAAATGTTTATTTTTTCCTTCCACATTCCAAAAATTCCTGTGAAGCACCTGAAGGGTTAATAAACCTCTTGAATGTGGTTTTTAGTACCTTGAGGGGAGCAGCTTTTAGAATGGTGTAATTTTTGGGTATTTTCTGTCATATAGGCCCTCAAAGTCTCTTGAAGTGTGAGGTGGTCCCTAAAAAAAATGGTTTTGCAAATTTTGTTGTAAAAATGAGAAATCGCTGGTCAACTTTTAACCCTTATAACTTCCTAACAAAAAAAAGTATGCTTCCAAAATTAAGCCGATGTAAAGAAGACATGTGGGAAATGTTATTTATTAACTATTTTGTGAAATATCACTGTTAAAATTTGAAAATTGTGACATTTTCTAAATTTTCCCTAAACTTTCATTTTTTTCACAAATAAACGCAAGTCTCATATCGAAGAAATTTTAACGCTATCATAATGTACAATATGTCATGAGAAAGCATTCTCAGAATCACCAGGATTCGTTGAAGCTCCAGAGTTATGACCTCATAAAGTGACAGTGGTCAGAATTGTAAAAATTGGCCTGGTCAGGAAGGTGAAAACAGGCTGTGGCGCAAAAGGGTTAAACCTAATTTCCTAACAAAAAAAATGTTTAAAAAATGATGCAGATGTAAGATATACATGTGGAAAATGTTACTTATTAACTATTTTGTGTGGTCTAACTATCTAGCTTAAGGGCATAAGAATTAAAAGTTTGAAAATTGAGAAATTTTAAAAAAAATTTGACAAAATCCCAAAATTTTCGCAAATTAACACAAGTTGCAGCAACCAAATTTTACTACTATCATAAAGTACAATATGTCACGGAACAGCCGTGTCAGAATCACTAGGATACATTAAAGTGTTCGTATAAAGTGACATTGGTCAGATTTAAAAAAATTTTGCCTGATCATTATGGTCAAAATTGGCTCCGTCACTAAGGGGTTAACATCAGCAATACAGGGAGGCAGGAGGCAGTACTACAGTATTTTGTAAGCATTTTATATTCTTATGTAATTACCATTCTTTTAATTTTCTTTAATGCCTATGGTTTACATAGCAAGAAAATATTCCTTACTATTCCAATTCCAATTATCAAGTTATTTTCAGTATCAAACTTTCTCTCGCACTTTCGAGCTTTGGTCTCAGGTACGGTATAGCCATCATAAAAATAATCAGTTTTCCAGAAAGCATGGGGAGAATTTAGGTAGCTACAGTACTACCCTGACCCTAAAGTACGCAGCAAAATACACATTAATCATGTCTCTGTGATTAATTACAAAAATTGTAAGGTCACATTGGGATCCTAGATAATTTCCAATAAAATAAAGTCTTGGCAAAATGCGTGATGTAAGAAAAGCTCTCAATTCATTCACATAGAGCAAACGTTTAACTCTTTTTGTAAAATCCTGGAAGAGCCCCCATAAACGATTTAACTGCAAAAGAATGGTCTTCACGAAAATTAGATATAAGTTAGGGAGTTATCAAACATTTCATTACTAGTAAATAGCTTTCTACTTTTATCTTTTGGGTCTTGGATTTTAGGCAACGGATCGATTATCTCTATTTGATCTCCATTGTTGGGTTCTGAACTTCTTATGCTGTGATAACAGTTTGTTCCAATCTGGGAAAAATTGAGAAAAGCAATTGATTATTCTTGTGGATGCCCAGATCAAAGAAAAATATTGTAGAATCTGAAACGAATTCCAAGATAAGCTAACCCAAGTAAAGTAAAAAATAAAGAAAAAAGTTTTTAACCCCTTCACCCCCGGAGCTTTTTCCGTTTTTCCATTTTCGTTTTTCGCTACCCTCCTTCCCAGAGCCATAACTTTTTTATTTTTCCGTCAATTTGGCCATGTGAGGGCTTATTTTTTGCGGGACGAGTTGTACTTTTGAACGACATCATTGGTTTTAGCATGTCGTGTACTAGAAAACGGGAAAAAAATTCCAAGTGCTGTGAAATTGCAAAAAAAGTGCAATCCCACACTTGTTTTTTGCTTGCCTATTTTGCTAGGTTCACTAAATGCTAAAACTGACCTGCCATTATGATTCTCCAGGTCACTACGAGTTCATAGACACCTAACATGACTAGGTTATTTTTCACCTAAGTGGTGAAAAAAAATTCCAAACTTTGCAAAAAACAAAACAAAACAAAATTGCGCCATTTTCCGATACTCGTAGCGTCTCCATTTTTCGTGACCTGGGGTCAGGTGAGGGCTTATTTTTTGCGTGCCGAGCTGGCGTTTTTAATGATAGCATTTTGGTGTAGATACGTTCTTTTGATCGCCCGTTATTGCATTTTAATGCAATGTCGTGGCGACCAAAAAAACGTAAATCTGGCGTTTCGAATTTTTTTCTCATTACGCCATATAGCGATCAGGTTAATGCTTTTTTTTTATTGATAGATCGGGCGATTCTGAACGCGGCGATACCAAATATGTGTAGGTTGGTTTTTTTTTTAATTGATTTATTTTGATTGGGGCGAAAGGGGGGTGATTTAAACTTTTATATTTTTTTTATTTTTTTCACATTTTTAAAAACTTTTTTTTTTTACTTTTGCCATGCTTCTATAGCCTCCATGGGAGGCTAGAAGCAGGCACAGCCCGATCGGCTCTGCTATGCAGCACCGATCATAAGATCGCTGCTACACAGCAGAATTGCAGGTGTGCTGTGAGCGCCGACCACAGGGGGGCGCTCACAGCCACCGGCAATCAGTAACCATAGAGGTCTCAAGGACCTCTATGGTTACCTTCCTGACACATCGCCGACCCCCGATCATGTGACGGGGGTCGGCGATGCGCTCATATCCGGCCGCACGGCCGGATGCGGTAGTTAAATGCCGCTGTCTGAGTTTGACAGCGGCATTTAACTAGTTAATAGCGGCGGGTGATCGCGATTTCACCCGCCGCTATTGCGCGCACATGTCAGCTGTAAAAAACAGCTGACATGTCGCGACTTTGATGTGCGCTCACCGCCGGAGCGCACATCAAAGCGGGGGTCCCGACATGTGACGTACTATACCGTCACATGTCGGGAAGGGGTTAAAGTAAAAAAATATATATATAAAACTCTAAATCCCACCTCTTTCCACAGCTAACAATAAAAGAATGTTAAAAAATAAAAATATATACGTATTTTTTATCAACATGTTCAGAAAGCTCCGATTTATGAAAATATAAAATGAATCAACCCGAAATGCCTAAATTAAATCGAAATGCCAGAATTGCAGGGGGGGGGGGGGGGTTATTATCGCAAATTGACAAAAAATGCAATTGGAAGAGATCAAAGAGTCATGTATACCCCGGAATCAAAACAACAGGTCATGACACAAAAAATAGGCCTTCAAACAGCTCCATCGAATGAGAAATACAAAAGATACGAGTTTTGGAAAATGGCGACGGAAGCTAATTATTGTGATTTTATGAATTACTGTTTTTTTTCTTCACTATGTAAATAAAAAAAATATGGAAGTTTGGTATCACCATAATTATACTGACCTGGACAATCATATTTCTAAGTCAGTTTTACTGCACAATGAACATCAAGAAAATAAACTCAAAAAACGATTTTGGAATTGCGCTTGTTTTGGGAATTTCACTAAACTTAGTATTTCCAGTAAACTATATGACAAAATGTATGATGTCTTTCAAAAGTTCAACTAGCCTCTCCCTTTTTTAGTAGGAAAATAAAATGTTTTGGCTTTCGGAAGAAGAGCAAAAATGAAAACACAAAAAGCAAAATAATTGCTCTTTCCTTAAAGGGTTTGTTAGGTGTCGAGTTCCCACCTCTGCACAGGGGGAATCTTGAACCATCTCCGCTGTGGTCTCCCATTCTTCTCCAGCCGCAGTGGAGTCTAGCTCAGGCTGATACTGGGTGACTGGTTACTACTGCCCTTCCAGGCTCTGTCCTTGTAGCCAGCAAAGTTCAGCAGCGAGCAGGTCTTTCTGGGACTAAGTCCTGCTTTTCCCTTACTGAGCATGCCCACGGGACGACCTCCCATTGGAGGTCGGGGGTCACATGCTCAGGTCCTGTTGCGGCTCCCACTGGACCATCTGGAAGGTCTTGTAGCACTGCCGCTATAAAAGGTTTGCATGGCCATACGGCCATGCGCTAGTGTACATTTGAAAACGTGTGTGTGTTGACGTGTGAAAGTCGCTCATTAATTATCCCCTCCCTTGTGTATGACTGCTCACTAGTGTTGAGCGATACCTTCTGATATGCATTGGTATCAGTATCGGATAGTATCGGCCGATACCGGCAAAATATCGGATCTCGCTGGTACCGATATCCAATACCAATGCATTTCAATGGGACGCAAAGTATCGGAATGGTTCCCAGGGTCTGAAGGAGAGGAAACTCTCCTTCAGGCCCTGGGATCCATATTCATGTGTAAAATAAAGAATTAAAATTAAAAAAATATGGATATACTCACCTCTGTTATGATCCTAGTGGCTTAGGATCACAAATCTAACCAGCTAAGTAGAAGAAAATAGGACGAGCTCTGGGGATGTGGTAACTGGACTAACCGCAAACCTGATCCTAACCGCACACACTATAGGCAGCCGTGGAATGTTTCCTGAAATCCTAGACGTCTCTTCACGGCCTGAGAAACTGACTACCCCTAAAGAGAAAGTAAAGACCTCACTTGCCTCAGCGAAATAACCCCAGAGATATAGAAGCCCCCCACAAATAATAACGGTGAGTTAAGAGGAAAAGACAAACGCAGAGATGAAACAGGTTAAGCAAATGAGGCCCGCTAACGCTAGATAGCAGAAAATAGCAAGGGATCTGTGTGGTCAGTAAAAAACCCTATGCAAAAATATCCACGCAGAGAATGCGAGAACCCCCACACCAACTAACGATGTGGGGGGAGCAACTCAGCACCCCAGAGCACCAGCAAGCAGGGAAATCACATATTAGCAAGCTGGACAAAACTCATCATATACTAGGAAACATCTTGAACACAGATGAGCAAAAATAAGCAAACCAAACTTAGCTTCTCTTGGAGAGACTGATAACGGATGTAGACAGGGGCAATCAGAATAGCACTGAATACAACGACAACAGGCAAGGAATGAAGGACCAGGTGGATTAAATAGGAAACCTAACTAGCAGATGACGAGACAGCTGATCCTGCCAGAAACCTGCAAAATAACAAAAAGAGCCACCAGGGGGAGCCCAAAGAGAGAACTCACACAGTACCACTCACGACCACAGGAGGGAGCCCAGAAACAGAGTTCACAACACAACTCTCCGGCGGCCCCTGGACTTTACCGATGTAACTGGGAGCCTCCGTTCCTAAGAATGAGCGCGTGAAGGGCCTTCGATGACGTCGTGGCTTCTGATTGGTCGCGTGAGCGCTCATGTGACCGCTCACGCGACCAATCACAAGACGCGACGTCATCGCAGGTCCTTCACGTTCTCATTCTTAGGAACGGAGGCTCCCGGTTACGGCGGTAAGGTCCAGGGGCCGCCGGAGAGGTGAGTATATCCATATATATATATATATCCATATACTCACCTCTCCAGCGGCCCCTGGACCTTACCGCCGTAACCGGGAGCCTCCGTTCCTAAGAATGAGCGCGTGAAGGACCTGCGATGACGTCGCGGCTTGTGATTGGTCACGTGAGCGGTCACATGAGCGCTCACACGACCAATCAGAAGCCGCAACGTCATCGAAGGCCCTTCACGCGCTCATTCTTAGGAACGGAGGCTGCCAGTTACAGCGGTAAGATCCAGGGGCCGCCGGAGAGGTGAGTAAATCCATATTTTAATTTTTTATTTTAATTCTTTATTTTACACATGAATATGGTTCCGATACCGATTCCCGATATCACAAAAGTATCGGAACTCGGTATCGGAATTCCGATACCGCAAGTATTGGCCGATACCCGATACTTGCGGTATCGGAATGCTCAACACTACTGCTCACGTAAGGTGGATGATTGCTATCTAGTGCCCGACTTGCTATCAGCACGTGACACACAAAACAGCATCAAAGTGCTGTGACCGCCAGTGCGGCGCCGTGCACATTCACAGCACTTAACTTGCCCAAGCCTTGGTGGTTAGTGGCGTCCGCCAGAGCGGCACCGCACGCACTCCCGTGCATTTAAATTATTATTTCAGTTACGCTGACACCCCAGTTGCGGTGTCGAGCACAAGAGATCTAGTTGTACTCTAATCCTGAGTCTAGAAGTAGAGTTAAAGCTAAATTGCGCATACATTTTTTGTCTTATAAAGTGAATCAAATTTGTTACAATGACTAGTAGGAGCAAACTTTAAACTCTTTTCCTATAAATCATGTTCATGATGAGATAAAGTGTAAAGAATTTTTGTCCTGTATCGATTTATTTTGATTGTAATTTTGCCTTCTACTTTTGGATGAGTTTCCCCTCCTATCTGTCTCCAACATCCTTTTTTTTTTTATGATGCCCTTTGAAAAAAAAATCCTGCTTCCCAGTGACTCTCTTATCTTTTTTTGTATTTTCTAGACTTAACCCTCTATGTGCTTTTATGAGTCATTAGTAAGTTTGGAAATACTTTTCCTTTAGTTGTCATCAGCCAATTTCAAATAAGTGACCATATCATCAAGTGCTTTAAAGCTATTCTGTGTGATAACTGGTTCTGGTTCGACAATCGTAACAATAGGTGTAAGTGGTTGAGTATAGATCTCTCCACTGTCCCATAATCTCCAGATAAATTAATAATAGTGGAAATCCTTTTCCTCATTCTGTAATTCTGTGGTATTGGATGGATAGTAAGGTCCAGTAGGAAAACATCTGGAGAATTAGTGTGGATTTCATCCAATGGCTGAAGGGTTCCTCTCTACCTTCCCTACAGTACGAGAGTTTTTATTAATATATGGGATTTGATCCCTAGTAAAGTTTGAGAATTATTTTTAGATCACATTCTACAGGATCAAGTACAATTTTTACCGGCATACTTAAGAGAGACTGAACATATATCACAGATATTAAAAATAGTTAAATGGCAATCGTACTACATTATGAGCACCCTCAACATTTCTTTACTTTACATAATCATTGAAAATCAAAAAGGATGTGAGGTAGTTGTGTATTTTCTGAAGAATAACATGGAAATTGACATGGTCCCTAGAAAACAAACAGATTTTTATTAAGGATGTTTTAATTTTTGTATTGACCCACAATTATGTTAGATATGAGGGTCAGTTTTACTTACAGCTATGGGGTACCGCAATGGGCACCAGATTGACGCCAAGATTAGCAAATCTGTATGTGGGTTTGTGAGAACATCACAATGTTTTTCATACCGGTGAGCTTGGTGAGTGTCGGTTCCTCTGGAAACATTTTGTAGACAAGATATTTTTTATTTGATTAAGGAGTTGGATACACTTAATGCATTTTTAACAAACTTTAATAAAAACAGTTTTTTTCTCAAATTCATTTCTATCTTAACTTCAGTTCATTTTTTAGATATAACTATGAGATATAGATAAAGATCAATTTGTAACTAAATCATTTAACAAACCGACGGATAGCATTAGTCGCACGTTAACAAAATATTAATTAAAAATTATAATGAACAAACACACTCCAAATAATAAACATACACACTCCAGTGTCAAAATGACTTGCTGTGCATATGTTCAGTCTTTTTGAGCTTCTTTCTAATGTTTCAGTCCTAGAAAGCTGTGAAGTAGTTAAAAGCAGTGACCTGACCATTCTGCTTGTAAGCCATTCACTATTGTATGCATAATGTAAAAACAAAATGCTTAAAGCAAAGCCTTCACATTCACCTTTGGGTAATCCTCGGGTAGTCGTGGTGTTACTTTGGACAGTGAATGACACTGGACAGGCCCCTTTGGGAGGGGTTTTGTGACTCTGGGAGTGTGTGTGACTTTAGCTATGCCACCCATGATGTGATGGATTTGGGATTACTTTCAGTCTGTATGTCTATCTGTTGTTTCTCCCCAAACACATATATACTTTAAGCAAGTGACTCCACCTACTCACAGGTTCATGTATAAAGAACGAGTTTTTTACCGCAATATCTATGCTGATTGGCCAACCCCGGAAGAAGGCAGACTGCAGAAACGTGCGTTGGGGCAGGCACCACCACCCACAGGATAAGACACTGTAGCACATCTGCTTGTCTAATACTTATTTGTTCTGCTGCCAAGTCCCATGGGACCCAAGACACTTGTCATGGTATAATCAACAATTTTTGCTATGTATTAGGACACTGTTGTCACAGTCTCCTTCCTTGTTAGCTACATTTGTGGGTGGGTGGAGCCACCTTGTGGTCTCCCACTTTTTTAGTCTGTTATGCACTTTTGTTTGTTTATAATAAAGATTTACAATTTTACTTTATGGCTCTTGCATACATTTACTTTATATGATCTATATGGGGGGTAAATAATTTTTATACGCACTCTGACATTAAGGGTTACATTCTTTCAGCCTTTACTAAAGCTCATCTATATTTCTGTGCTGCCAAGATGCGGATACAAAGTTACTGCTATGTATCTAGTAAAATAAATTAACCACAAAAAGAAAAATATAAAAGCTAAAGAGGATAAAGAGAAATAAATGAGCGCAGGTGACCGGGAACCACATGGAAATCCATGAATGCAGAGAGGATTTGCACATTAGGCCTGTGGGATTTTCGTTCCTTGATTGTATCCTTTTCTGTGGTCAGCTCAGAGTCAGGCAGCTGCCGGTGTGTGTTCAGCCATGCTCCCAGAAATAGGGCAATTTTCCTTCTCGTTTGCATGGCTGGTAAAATAAAAGTTGTGTTTTGCAGCTCACTTGTCATACATGTATTTTGAAGAAATATTCACAACTGGGACATTTGTATCTTATCAATAATATATGTCATAAATGTCCAGTAGATGGGGGTCCCAACTCATCTATTTCTAGAAATTATTAACATAAATAATAATAAATAAAAACTTGGAGAAAAAGCACCTTTCTATGATAACAGATACCTTCTGGATTAAAGGGTTATTTTCGTTTTCACAAAATGGGTGTTGTCCAATAAAGCTTTTAAAAACAAACACTTTTCCAATTTACTGCTTATTAAAATTTGTAGCCGTTCTAGAAATATTAACACTTTTCTTTTGTTCTCCGTTTGTTCCCTAGGAGACCGACCACTGCTGATGTGTAATTTGTAATAACTGCGCTAAAGCTAGATGGGACTAGGAGATCACACTAGGAATGTTCTAGGAATCCTGGCAAGTTCCGAGCTGCAATTCGAAGCTCCATAGAGATTAGGCGAGCACGCTGCATGTTTGGCCAATTACAGTAGACAACAGTGGTGGTCGGTCTCCTAGGCAAAACGATGCAAACAAAATAAAAGTGTTAATATCTCAAAAACAATAAAAAATTGTAATTAACGGTAAATTGGAAAAGTGCTTGTTTTTCAAGCACTGTTCATCAAAACCCACTGCAGAAGATGGGAATAACACTTTGAAGGACTTTTAGAAAAATTAGATTCCATTCATTATTAGAACTGTCTCTACCAGAACTTTAGGGTCACAACATATTCTCCTTAACTGGTAAAAAAAATTCTGGGGACACAAATCCTTAATTTACCCATCATCACATATATTAGATACATGGAATGGATGGTTGGAAAAATTAGCAAAAAATAGTATAGGAGTATCCAGAAGTCTGGTCATCAATGAGCTAGAAGAGCAGCATAGAGAGGTGATATTATTGTGTTGTACGAAGGAGAGGTGGGTGAATATATTCGATTGGAATTGAATTCTACAAAAAGTCATATTCTACAGAATGTAGTTCTTTTTTACTTGTTTTCTTCAAATTCAGCAAGATGGGTGTCAGCTGTCTTCCATTTTGCTAAACTGTATGTAGGGCCGGCAAAAGGTTAAAAAAAAATTAAACTAATACCTTACCGCTCACGTCTGGCAACTTCCACTGCTCGCTGTGCCCCGTAGGTCCACACTACCTCTTCTTCTAGCCATCGTGCCTTGAAATCCTAGGTTTCTTGACACTAGACCAGGACTTTAGTCAGTCAACATGAGGGCATGTGCCGCAACCAACAATCACTTTAGACCGGGAATT
The DNA here is from genome assembly GCF_051348905.1 of Ranitomeya variabilis. Classification (NCBI taxonomy): domain Eukaryota; kingdom Metazoa; phylum Chordata; class Amphibia; order Anura; family Dendrobatidae; genus Ranitomeya; species Ranitomeya variabilis. The sequence continues at coordinate 1,097,869,391 of NC_135233.1, forward strand.
GTGGCCATTGTCCAAGGTCTACAGGTGGCCTATATTGCAGATGCCTTGGACTTCAGCACACTGCGGTGGTACGAAGAGGCAACGAGGACCATATGAGAGACAGTGAGTGGTGGAGGGTTTTTTTTTATACATCTTACGTTTATTTTGCTCTGGGGTCTCTCCACAACCCATAGCTTAATAAGTGACATTCAATTTACAGAGAATAAATTAGCTAAAATTTTAATTTCCTGGTAAAATCCAGCAGATTTGCCAAATTCAAAAATAACCAGATCTGCTAAGTATCCAGATGACTAGTTTTATTCCTTTCCTATCTTGTAAAGATAAATGATATCAAGGTGGATGAATATTCAGAAGGCGCAGACCCTGGAAGAAAATCCCGAGAATCCTAAGGGAACGGATGACTGTGTTGGCCGTGGACACCGTGCACACTGTTAGGGGGTGACCAGGGTCGTCACGTGCCTCCTCTTCTTTGGACACTGAACACCTGTATTACATGCGGCACCATGATGTTTACAACTGTTAATGTAGTGTTGCTGTACTATTTATGTCTTGCAGTGTCGTCTTGGGGTGCCAAGGGCCCACCAGTAACATTGACTTTGGGGTGGCCATTTTTCACCTGCATAAAAATATTACACTACCCTCGTTCACAAATTTACTTATATCTCTATGCAATAATAAGTTGGGTTACGAATGATGATATGCTGCTTTTCTCTGTACAGAGTGAATCAAGTACTGACCATACAGTGGGGTTGGGGGCCCAGATCTGAACAGGGGCCCACCAGGGAATTCCCCTGTTCCCCTATAGGCCAGTCTGAGACTGATGTCTTGTATTGTGATGTATTTGATGTGTGTTATGTAAAGAAGTAGGGATAAGATAGAAGGTAGCATTAGATAGTAGTGGTGTTAGAATAGTGGGGCACATTAGCGATATGGAATAGGCATATTTAGGAATAGACAGCATAGAGGTTTTCCAGTGGGGAGGAGCTATGGTGCAGTGCAGTGCAGAATATTGAGGATATAGTGAGGCACTTCCTGGAACAGCTCAGTCAGGATGCAGCAGGGAATAGTGATAGTCTGCCAGCCATGATGATAAAGCTGCTACTGCAGGAAGGGGCCTGTTATGATCCTAGTAGCAAGGATCGCAAATCTGACTAGCTAAGAAACTGAACCGATGACTAGCTCTGGGGAAGTGGTAACTGAATTGACCGCAACCTGATCCTATCCGCAAACAACTATAAGCAGCCGTGGAACGTTACCTGGAAATCCTAGACGTCTCGTCACGGCCTGAGAAACTGACTATTCCTAGAGAGAAAGTAAGTCCTCACTTGCTTCAGAGAAATGACCCCCAAAGATATAGAAAAGCCCCCCACAAATATTAACGGTGAGTTAAGGGGAAAGCACATATGCAGAGATGAAATAGATTTAGCAAATGAGGCCCACTAACACTAGATAGCAGAAAATAGGAAGAGAACTGTGCGGTCAATGAAAAACCCTATTCAAAATATCCACGCAGAGATTGCTCGAGCCCCCGCACCAACTAACGGTGCGGAGGAAGCAATTCCGTACCCCAGAGCTTACCAGCAGCAAGAAATCACATATTAGCAAGCTGGACTAAACTCATAAACAGAAATCATATTGCAGACAGATGAGCAAAAAATAATCAAACAGAACTTAGCTTCTCATGAAGAGACAGAAAACCAAGATAGTCAGGAGTAATCAGAATAGCACTGAATACATCGACAGCCGGCAACAAGTGGAGGTGAAGCAGAGCTAAATAGGAACCTCCCTAGAGAATAACGAGGCAGCTGATCAGCCGCAGACCCGCAAGATAACAAACAAAGCCACCAGGGGGAGCCCAAAAATAAAACTCACGCAATACCACCTGTGACCACAAAAGGGAGCCCGAAAACAGAGTTCACAACAGTACCCCCCCTTGAGGAGGGGTCACCGAACCCTCATCAAAACCCCCAGGGCGATCAGGGTGAGCCACATGGAAGGCACGAACCAAATCGGCCGCATGAACATCAGAGGCGACAACCCAGGAATTATCCTCCTGACCATAGCCCTTCCACTTAACCAAATATTGAAGCCTCCGTCTAGAAACACGAGAATCCAAGATCTTCTCCACCACGTATTCCAATTCACCCTCAACCAGCACAGGGGCAGGAGGCTCAACCGAAGGAACCACAGGCACCACATACCTCCGCAACAACGACCGATGGAACACATTATGAATAGCAAACGATGCTGGGAGGTCCAGATGAAATGACACAGAGTTAAGGACTTCCAAAATCTTATAAGGACCGATAAACCGAGGCTTGAACTTAGGAGAGGAGACCTTCATAGGAACAAAGCGAGAAGACAACCACACCAAGTCCCCAACGAGAAGTCGGGGACCCACACAGCGACGGCGGTTGGCAAAGCGCTGAGCCTTATCTTGTGACAGCTTCAAATTGTCCACCACATGATCCCAAATCTGATGCAAACTATCCACCACAATATCCACTCCAGGACAGTCAGAAGGCTCCACCTGACCCGAGGAAAAACGAGGATGAAACCCCGAATTACAAAAAAAAGGAGAAACCAAAGTAGCAGAACTAGCCCGATTATTAACCCTGCTGTTCTGTTCGCATTTACTATACACTAGTTCTGTTCGGGTCACTATGACCCGGCTTATTAAACCTTGATTTTAGACACTCTAACTCATTTTTTTTTATAACTTTTTGCTTACTAGACTGTTTGTGAACATGTTTGGTAGTAAAAAAAAGAAAAATGAAACAGAAATCTTTTTTTTTTGTTTTTATTCTGAAAAAACAGATCAATGAGCAAAACGAAAATAGAAAAATACACATTTTTGTAAAAAAAAAAAAAAATCAAAACAATCAAATCAAACATTTTGAAAACTTCTGAAAACAAGCAGATAAGCCAGGAAGACAGACTTACTTAGCCAAAAAAATTATTTGCAAGACTTTACAGCTCAGATTTACAAACAAAAACCGTCTTAGACAGCGCGTTCTGAGCAGTCCGTTCTGCGCAAAATATACACGTGTAGTGCACACCTAGTGATCTCTCCGGATGCTCTCTACATTTTAGAATAGACTGCGCACCAAAAATAATCAATATAAAGCCATTTTTATGGTGCGCAGATCTCAATGCATACCCCCGGTAGAGCGCGCGTACGACCCCATTGAAATAATTTAGGAAAAAAATCAATTGATATACAATAGTAGATGCAATAAATAGACCCAACTGAGGTTATAAGTCCTTTATTTCACTGAAAATATGGCCTCACAGCTGTAAAAAACGATGCCGGGTCACTATGACCCGAACAGAACTAGTGTAACTTTTTTCGTGTAGCAAAAAGTAAACGAAAAAAAAAATATATATATATACTCATATGTAGGTCCCCCCAAATGAGGAAAAGTCAAGGAGTCTCAAGTTTTAGAGACTTACAGAAAAAAATCTACAGGGCCGCAAAAAGTCTGTTCGGGTCACTATGACCCGAACAGAACAGCAGGGTTAAGGGCAAACTCGGCCAATGGCAAAAAAGTGACCCAGTCGTCCTGATCAGCAGAAACAAAACATCTTAAATAAGTTTCCAAGGTCTGATTAGTTCGCTCGGTTTGGCCATTCGTCTGAGGATGGAAGGCCGACGAAAAAGACAAATCAATGCCCATCTTAGCACAAAAGGTCCGCCAAAATCTAGACACAAACTGGGATCCTCTGTCGGATACAATATTTTCAGGGATCCCGTGCAAACGAACCACATTTTGAAAAAACAGTGGAACCAACTCGGAGGAGGAAGGCAACTTAGGCAAGGGCACCAAATGGACCATCTTAGAAAAACGATCACACACCTCCCAGATGACAGACATTCTCTGAGAGACAGGGAGATCTGAAATAAAATCCATGGAAATGTGCATCCAAGGCCTCTTCGGGACAGGCAAAGGTAACAACAAACCACTGGCACGAGAACAGCAAGGCTTAGCCCGAGCACAAATTCCACAAGACTGCACAAAGGAACGCACATCCCGCGACAAGGAAGGCCACCAAAAGGACCTGGCCACCAAATCTCTGGTACCAAATATTCCAGGATGGCCCGCCAACACCGAAGAATGAACCTCGGAAATGACTCTACTGGTCCATCTATCTGGGACAAAAAGTCTATCCGGTGGACAACGATCAGGTCTATCCGCCTGAAACTTCTGCAACACTCGTCGCAAATCTGGGGAGATGGCAGACAAAATCACCCCTTCTCTGAGGATACAAGCCGGCTCTGAATCTCCAGGAGAGTCAGGCACAAAACTCCTAGACAGAGCATCAGCCTTCACATTCTTCGAACCAGGCAGGTACGAGACCACGAAATCAAAACGAGAGAAAAACAACGACCAACGAGCCTGTCTAGGATTCAGCCGCTTGGCCGACTCGAGATAAATCAGATTTTTGTGATCAGTCAAGACCACCACACGATGCTTAGCTCCCTCAAGCCAATGTCGCCACTCCTCAAATGCCCACTTCATAGCCAACAACTCCCGATTACCGACATCATAATTCTGCTCGGCAGGCGAAAACTTTCTTGAAAAGAAAGCACATGGCTTCATCACAGAGCCATCAGAGCTTCTCTGCGACAAAACAGCCCCCGCTCCAATCTCAGAAGCATCAACCTCGACCTGGAAAGGAAGAGAGATATCTGGCTGACATAAGACCGGAGCAGAAGAAAACCGGTGCTTCAGCTCCCGAAAGGCCTCCACAGCCGCAGGAGACCAATTAGTAACATCAGAACCCTTCTTGGTCAAATCCGTCAAAGGCTTAACAACACCAGAAAAATTAGCGATGAAGCGACGGTAAAAATTAGCAAAACCCAAGAACTTCTGAAGACTCTTAACAGATGTAGGCTGAGTCCAGTCATGAATAGCCTGAACCTTGACTGGGTCCATCTCAATAGTAGAAGGAGAAAAAATGAAACCCAAAAAAGAAACCTTCTGGACTCCAAAAAGACATTTTGAGCCCTTCACAAATAAAGCATTGGCACGCAGGACCTGAAACACCATCCTGACCTGCTTAACATGGGACTCCCAATCATCAGAAAAAAACAGAATACCATCCAGATACACAATCATAAATTTATCTAGATATTCGCGGAAGATGTCGTGCATGAAGGACTGAAAGACAGAAGGAGCGTTAGAAAGTCCAAAAGGCATCACCAAGTACTCAAAATGGCCTTCGGGCGTATTAAATGCAGTTTTCCATTCATCACCCTGCTTAATACGCACAAGGTTATAAGCACCACGAAGATCTATCTTGGTGAACCAACTAGACCCCCTAATGCGAGCAAACAGATCAGATAACAATGGCAAAGGATACTGAAATTTGACCGTGATCTTATTTAGAAGGCGATAATCAATACAAGGTCTCAGGGAACCATCCTTCTTAGCCACAAAAAAGAACCCCGCACCAAGAGGGGAGGAGGAGGGGCGAATAAGTCCTTTCTCCAAAGACTCCTTTATATAACTCCGCATAGCAGCATGCTCCGGCACTGACAAATTGAAGAGTAGTCCCTTAGGAAACTTACTACCAGGAATCAAATTTATAGCACAATCACAATCCCTATGAGGAGGTAGAGATCTGAGTTTGGGCTCATCAAATACATCCTGGTAGTCCGACAAAAACGCAGGGACTTCAGAAGGAGTGGATGAAGCAATTGACACCACAGGAGCGTCGCCATGAATTCCCTGGCAACCCCAACTTGACACAGACATTGCTTTCCAATCCAGGACTGGATTATGAGTCTGCAACCATGGCAGACCCAACACGACGACATCATGCAAATTATGCAGTACAAGAAAGCGAATCACCTCCTGATGAACAGGAGTCATGCACATGGTCACTTGCGTCCAGTACTGAGGTTTATTCATAGCCAATGGTGTAGCATCAATTCCCCTTAGTGGAATAGGGAATTTTAAAGGCTCCAAAACAAAACCACAGCACCTGGCAAATGACAAATCCATCAGACTCAGGGCAGCACCTGAATCCACAAAAGCCATAACCGGGTAAGATGACAGGGAACAAATCAGGGTAACAGACAAAATGAACTTAGGCTGTAAAGTACCGATGGTGACAGACTTATCAATCTTTTTTGTGCGCTTAGAGCATGCTGAGATAACATGAGCTGAGGCACCACAGTAAAAGCACAACCCATTTTGCCGTCTATAATTTTGCCGTTCACTTCTGGTCAGAATTCTATCACATTGCATAGACTCAGGTGTCTGTTCAGAAGACACCGCCAAAAGGTGCGCAGGTTTGCGCTCCCGCAAACGCCGATCAATCTGAATGGCCAGAGTCATTGACTCATTCAGACCTGCAGGCGTAGGGAACCCCACCATGACATTCTTAATGGCTTCAGAAAGACCTTTTCTGAAATTTGCAGCCAGGGCACACTCATTCCATTGAGTAAGCACCGACCATTTCCGAAATTTCTGGCAATACACCTCTGCTTCATCTTGCCCCTGAGAGAGGGCCAACAAAGCTTTTTCAGCCTGGTTCTCAAGATTAGGTTCCTCATAGAGCAATCCAAGGGCCAGAAAAAACGCATCCACACTGAGCAATGCAGGATCCCCTGGTGCCAATGCGAAAGCCCAATCTTGAGGGTCGCCGCGCAAGAAAGAAATAATAATCTTAACTTGCTGAACGGAATCACCAGAGGAACGAGGTTTCAAAGAAAGAAACAATTTACAATTGTTCTTAAAATTCAGGAACCTAGATCTATCTCCAGAAAACAACTCCGGAATAGGTATTCTAGGCTCTGACATAGGACTGTGAACAACAAAATCCTGAATACTTTGTACCCTTGCAGCAAGATGATCTACACTGGAGGCCAAACTCTGGATATCCATGTCAGCAGCTGAATTCAGAGCCACACCAAGATTAAGAGGAGGAGAGAGGCTAGACACACAGAAACAAAAAAAAAACCTCAAGGCTTCTCTTCTCCTGCTTCTGCCATGCAATTAACACTTTACGGGCCGGCTGTACTGTTATGATCCTAGTGGCAAGGATCGCAAATCTGACTAGCTAAGAAACTGAACCGACGACTAGCTCTGGGGAAGTGGTAACTGAATTGACCGCAACCTGATCCTATCCGTAAACAACTATAAGTAGCCGTGGAACGTTACCTGGAAATCCTAGACGTCTCGTCACGGCCTGAGAAACTGACTATTCCTAGAGAGAAAGTAAGTCCTCACTTGCCTCAGAGAAATGACCCCCAAAGATATAAAAAAGCCCCCCACAAATATTAACGGTGAGTTAAGGGGAAAGCACATACGCAGAGATGAAATAGATTTAGCAAATGAGGCCCACTAACACTAGATAGCAGAAAATAGGAAGAGAACTGTGCGGTCAATGAAAAACCCTATTCAAAATATCCACGCAGAGATTGCTCGAGCCCCCGCACCAACTAACGGTGCGGGGGAAGCAACTCCGTACCCCAGAGCTTACCAGCAGCAAGAAATCACATATTAGCAAGCTGGATTAAACTCATCATAAACAGAAATCATATTGCAGACAGATGAGCAAAAAATAATCAAACAGAACTTAGCTTCTCATGAAGAGACAGAAAACCAAGATAGTCAGGAGTAATCAGAATAGCACTGAATACATCGACAGCCGGCAACAAGTGGAGGTGAAGCAGAGCTAAATAGGAACCTCCCTAGAGAATAATGAGGCAGCTGATCAGCCACAGACCCGCAAGATAACAAACAAAGCCACCAGGGGGAGCCCAAAAATAAAACTCACGCAATACCACCTGTGACCACAAGAGGGAGCCCGAAAACAGAGTTCACAACAGGGGCCCCAGGCTGAGGAACGTGCTAGCGGTCACCACCTTCAACAGTAATCCACCCCAAGAGGATCCGGGGCCTAAGGCAGAGATTAGGTGCAGCTGAGATGGCAAACCTTCAACCTTCTCCTACTGAGTCCAAACGAGGGGAATAGGAAGAAGCTGGTGGACCTAGGGGCAAGTGTTATGGTTCTCAATGGCAAGAGAACATAGCCCAGCAAACATAAGTACTAGCTCTTGGAAGGATGGAAACTAAACTGACCATGAACTAAACCTGCCGCACAACTAACAGTAGCCGGGTAGCGTTGCCTACGTTTTTTATCCCTAGACGCCCAGCGCCGGCCGGAGGACTAACTAATCCTAGCAGAGGAAAATATAGTCCTGGCTCACCTCTAGAGAAGTTTCCCCGATAGGCAGACAGAGGCCCCCACATATATTGGCGGTGATTTTAGATGAAATGACAAACGTAGTATGAAAATAGGTTTAGCAAAATTGAGGTCCGCTTACTAGATAGCAGGAAGACAGAAAGGGCACTTTCATGGTCAGCTGAAAACCCTATCAAAATACCATCCTGAAATTACTTTAAGACTCTAGTATTAACTCATAACATCAGAGTGGCAATTTCAGATCACAAGAGCTTTCCAGACACAGAAACGAAACTACAGCAGTGAACTGGAACAAAATGCAAAAACAAACGAGGACTAAAGTCCAACTTAGCTGGGAGTTGTCTAGCAGCAGGAACATGCACAGAAAGGCTTCTGATTACAATGTTGACCGGCATGGAAGTGACAGAGGAGCAAGGTTAAATAGCGACTCCCACATCCTGATGGAAACAGGTGAACAGAGGGGATGATGCACACCAGTTCAATTCCACCAGTGGCCACCGGGGGAGCCCAAAATCCAATTTCACAACAGTACCCCCCCCTCAAGGAGGGGGCACCGAACCCTCACCAGAACCACCAGGGCGATCAGGATGAGCCCTATGAAAGGCACGGACCAGATCGGAGGCATGAACATCAGAGGCAGTCACCCAAGAATTATCCTCCTGACCGTATCCCTTCCATTTGACCAGATACTGGAGTTTCCGTCTGGAAACACGGGAGTCCAAGATTTTTTCCACAACGTACTCCAACTCGCCCTCAACCAACACCGGAGCAGGAGGCTCAACGGAAGGCACAACCGGTACCTCATACCTGCGCAACAATGACCGATGAAAAACATTATGAATAGAAAAAGATGCAGGGAGGTCCAAACGGAAGGACACAGGGTTAAGAATCTCCAATATCTTGTACGGGCCGATGAACCGAGGCTTAAACTTAGGAGAAGAAACCCTCATAGGGACAAAACGAGAAGACAACCACACCAAGTCCCCAACACAAAGCCGAGGACCAACCCGACGCCGGCGGTTGGCGAAAAGCTGAGTCTTCTCCTGGGACAACTTCAAATTGTCCACTACCTGCCCCCAAATCTGATGCAACCTCTCCACCACAGCATCCACTCCAGGACAATCCGAAGATTCCACCTGACCAGAAGAAAATCGAGGATGAAACCCCGAATTACAGAAAAAAGGAGACACCAAGGTGGCAGAGCTGGCCCGATTATTGAGGGCAAACTCCACTAAAGGCAAAAAAGCAACCCAATCATCCTGATCTGCAGACACAAAACACCTCAAATATGTCTCCAAGGTCTGATTCGTCCGCTCGGTCTGGCCATTAGTCTGAGGATGGAAAGCAGACGAGAAAGACAAATCTATGCCCATCCTAGCACAGAATGCTCGCCAAAATCTAGACACGAATTGGGTTCCTCTGTCAGAAACGATATTCTCCGGAATACCATGCAAACGGACCACATTTTGAAAAAACAGAGGAACCAACTCGGAAGAAGAAGGCAACTTAGGCAGGGGAACCAAATGGACCATCTTAGAGAAACGGTCACACACCACCCAGATGACAGACATCTTCTGAGAAACAGGAAGATCCGAAATAAAATCCATCGAGATGTGCGTCCAGGGCCTCTTCGGGATAGGCAAGGGCAACAACAATCCACTAGCCCGAGAACAACAAGGCTTGGCCCGAGCACAAACGTCACAAGACTGCACAAAGCCTCGCACATCTCGAGACAGGGAAGGCCACCAGAAGGACCTTGCCACCAAATCCCTGGTACCAAAGATTCCAGGATGACCTGTCAACGCAGAAGAATGAACCTCAGAAATGACTTTACTGGTCCAATCATCAGGAACAAACAGTCTACCAGGTGGGCAACGATCAGGTCTATCCGCCTGAAACTCCTGCAAGGCCCGCCGCAGGTCTGGAGAAACGGCAGACAATATCACTCCATCCTTAAGGATACCTGTAGGTTCAGAGTTACCAGGGGAGTCAGGCTCAAAACTCCTAGAAAGGGCATCCGCCTTAACATTCTTAGAACCCGGCAGGTAGGACACCACAAAATTAAACCGAGAGAAAAACAACGACCAGCGCGCCTGTCTAGGATTCAGGCGTCTGGCGGACTCAAGATAAATTAGATTTTTGTGGTCAGTCAATACCACCACCTGATGTCTAGCCCCCTCAAGCCAATGACGCCACTCCTCAAAAGCCCACTTCATGGCCAAAAGCTCCCGATTCCCAACATCATAATTCCGCTCGGCGGGCGAAAATTTACGCGAGAAAAAGGCACAAGGTCTCATCACGGAACAATCGGAACTTCTCTGCGACAAAACTGCCCCAGCTCCGATTTCAGAAGCGTCGACCTCAACCTGAAAAGGAAGAGCAACATCAGGCTGACGCAACACAGGGGCGGAAGAAAAGCGGCGCTTAAGCTCCCGAAAGGCCTCCACAGCAGCAGGGGACCAATCAGCAACATCAGCACCCTTCTTAGTCAAATCAGTCAATGGTTTAACAACATCAGAAAAACCAGCAATAAATCGACGATAAAAGTTAGCAAAGCCCAAAAATTTCTGAAGACTCTTAAGAGAAGAGGGTTGCGTCCAATCACAAATAGCCTGAACCTTGACAGGATCCATCTCGATGGAAGAGGGGGAAAAAATATATCCCAAAAAGGAAATCTTTTGAACCCCAAAAACGCACTTAGAACCCTTCACACACAAGGAATTAGACCGCAAAACCTGAAAAACCCTCCTGACCTGCTGGACATGAGAGTCCCAGTCATCCGAAAAAATCAAAATATCATCCAGATACACAATCATAAATTTATCCAAATAATCACGGAAAATGTCATGCATAAAGGACTGAAAGACTGAAGGGGCATTTGAAAGACCAAAAGGCATCACCAAATACTCAAAGTGGCCCTCGGGCGTATTAAATGCGGTCTTCCACTCATCCCCCTGCTTAATTCGCACCAAATTATACGCCCCACGGAGATCTATCTTAGAGAACCACTTGGCCCCCTTTATGCGAGCAAACAAATCAGTCAGCAGTGGCAACGGATATTGATATTTAACCGTGATTTTATTCAAAAGCCGATAATCAATACACGGTCTCAAAGAGCCATCTTTCTTAGCCACAAAGAAAAAACCGGCTCCTAAGGGAGATGACGAAGGACGAATATGTCCCTTTTCCAAGGACTCCTTTATATATTCTAGCATAGCAGCATGTTCAGGCACAGACAGATTAAATAAACGACCCTTAGGGTATTTACTACCCGGAATCAAATCTATGGCACAATCGCACTCCCGGTGCGGAGGTAATGAACCAAGCTTAGGTTCTTCAAAAATGTCACGATATTCAGTCAAGAATTCAGGAATCTCAGAGGGAATAGATGATGAAATGGAAACCACAGGTACGTCCCCATGCTTCCCCTTACATCCCCAGCTTAACACAGACATAGCTTTCCAGTCAAGGACTGGGTTATGAGATTGCAGCCATGGCAATCCAAGCACCAACACATCATGTAGGTTATACAGCACAAGAAAGCGAATAATCTCCTGATGATCCGGATTAATCCACATAGTTACTTGTGTCCAGTATTGTGGTTTATTACTAGCCAATGGGGTGGAGTCAATCCCCTTCAGGGGTATAGGAGTTTCAAGAGGCTCCAAATCATACCCACAGCGTTTGGCAAAGGACCAATCCATAAGACTCAAAGCGGCGCCAGAGTCGACATAGGCATCCGCGGTAATAGATGATAAAGAACAAATCAGGGTCACAGATAGAATAAACTTAGACTGTAAAGTGCCAATTGAAACAGACTTATCAAGCTTCTTAGTACGCTTAGAGCATGCTGATATAACATGAGTTGAATCACCGCAATAGAAGCACAACCCATTTTTTCGTCTTAAATTCTGCCGTTCACTTCTGGACAGAATTCTATCACATTGCATATTCTCTGGCGTCTTCTCAGTAGACACCGCCAAATGGTGCACAGGTTTGCGCTCCCGCAGACGCCTATCGATCTGGATAGCCATTGTCATGGACTCATTCAGACCCGCAGGCACAGGGAACCCCACCATAACATCCTTAATGGCATCAGAGAGACCCTCTCTGAAATTCGCCGCCAGGGCGCACTCATTCCACTGAGTAAGCACAGCCCATTTACGGAATTTCTGGCAGTATATTTCAGCTTCGTCTTGCCCCTGAGATAGGGACATCAAGGCCTTTTCTGCCTGAAGCTCTAACTGAGGTTCCTCATAAAGCAACCCCAAGGCCAGAAAAAACGCATCCACATTGAGCAACGCAGGATCCCCTGGAGCCAATGCAAAAGCCCAATCCTGAGGGTCGCCCCGGAGCAAGGAAATCACAATCCTGACCTGCTGAGCAGGATCTCCAGCAGAGCGAGATTTCAGGGACAAAAACAACTTGCAATTATTTTTGAAATTTTGAAAGCAAGATCTATTCCCCGAGAAAAATTCAGGCAAAGGAATTCTAGGTTCAGATATAGGAACATGAACAACAAAATCTTGTAAATTTTGAACTTTCGTGGTGAGATTATTCAAACCTGCAGCTAAACTCTGAATATCCATTTTAAACAGGTGAACACAGAGCCATTCCAGGATTAGAAGGAGAGAGAGAGAGAGAAAGGCTGCAATATAGGCAGACTTGCAAGAGATTCAATTACAAGCACACTCAGAACTGAAGGGAAGGGGGAAAAAAAAAAAAAAAAAAAATCTTCAGCAGACTTCTCTTTTCTCTCCTTTCTCTGTCAATTAATTTAACCCTTTTTTGGGCCGGTCAAACTGTTATGGTTCTCTGTTGTGAATTTGGATTCTGGGCTCCCCCGGTGGCCGCTTGTGGAATTGGACTTGTCATCCTCTTTCCTGTTTCACCTGGTTCCATCAGTAGTGGGTGTCGCTATTTAAGCTCATTTCTCTGGTGGTTTCTTGCCGGTCAACAATGTTATCTGATGCCTCTCAGTGCTTGTTCCTGCTTCTAGACAACTACTAGTTAAGTTGGACTTTTGTCCATGTTTTGTTTTGCCTATTTGTTCCAGTTCACAGCTGAAGTTTTGTTACTGTGTCTGGAAAGCTCTCGTTGATCAGGGATTGCTACTCTGGCGTTATGAGTTAATGCCAGAGTTTAAGGTAATCTCTGGATGGTGTTTTGTTAGTGTTTTTCTGCTGACCATGAAAGTATATTATCTGTCTTCTGCTATCTAGTAAGCGGACCTCAAATTTGCTAAGACTATTTTCCTGCTGCGTTTGTAGTTTCATCTGAACTCACCGTCATTATATGTGGGGGGCTACTGTCTTCTTTGAATATTCCTCTATAGGCTTGCTATGATCTCTGCCTGCAGAGATCATGACAGTTTGACCGGCCAATAAAGTGTTAAAGACCCAGGTTGAGAAAGGAGAGTTATAAGAAGTCTGCTGGAATTTTTTTTTTTTTTTTTCCCTCCAGTCTGCCTTGCTGCAGTCTTTTTTCTCTCTCTCCTCCTAATCTCTGTATGCTCTGTGTGCACCTGACAATAATGGATCTCCAGAGTGTAACTGCGGGTTTGAATAATCTCATCACGAAAGTACAAAATTTACAAGATTTTGTGGTACATGCTCCGGTATCTGAGCCGAGAATTCCTTTGCCGGAGTTCTTCACAGGGAATAGAGCTAGCTTCCAGAATTTCCGAAATAATTGTAAGCTTTATTTGTCCCTGAAGTCTCGTTCAGCTGGAGACCCTGCTCAGCAGGTTAGGATTGTGATTTCCTTGCTCAGGGGTGACCCTCAAGATTGGGCCTTCTCATTGCCAGCAGGGGATCCTGCGTTACGCGATGTGGATGCGTTTTTTCTGGCCTTGGGCTTGCTTTATGAGGAACCTCATTTGGAACTTCAGGCAGAAAAAACTTTGATGGCACTATCTCAGGGGCAAGACGAAGCTGAAGTTTTCTGCCAAAAATTCCGTAAATGGTCTGTGCTTACTCAGTGGAATGAGTGCGCTTTGGCGGCAACTTTCAGAGAAGGTCTCTCTGATGCCGTTAAGGATGTTATGGTGGGGTTCCCTTTGCCTGCAGGTCTGAATGAGTCCATGACAATGGCTATTCAGATTGATAGGCGTCTGCGGGAGCGCAAACCGGTGCACCATCTAGCGGTGTCTATGGAAAAGACGCCAGAAAGTATGCAGTGTGATAGAATTCTGTCCAGGAGCGAGCGACAGAATTTTAGACGGAAGAATGGATTGTGTTTCTATTGTGGGGATTCTACTCATGTTATATCAGCATGCTCTAGGCGTACAAAGAAGCTTGATAAGTCTGTTTCCATTGGCACCATTCAGTCTAAGTTTATTTTGTCTGTAACCCTGATTTGCTCTTTGTCATCCATTGCCACGGACGCCTATGTTGACTCTGGCGCCGCTCTGAGTCTTATGGATTGGTCCTTTGCCAATCGTTGTGGTTTTAATTTAGAGCCTTTGGAGACTCTTATTCCTCTGAAGGGGATTGACTCCACCCCATTGGCTAATAATAAACCACAATACTGGACACAAGTAACCATGCTTATCAATCCGGATCACCAGGAGATTATTCGTTTCCTGGTGCTGTATAATTTACATGACGATTTGGTACTGGGATTGCCATGGTTGCAGTCTCACAACCCAGTCTTGGACTGGAGAGCAATGTCTGTGTTGAGCTGGGGATGTAAGGGTATTCATGGGGACGTACCTTTGGTTTCTATTTCGTCGTCCATTCCCTCTGAAGTCCCTGAGTTCCTCTCTGATTATCAAGACGTCTTTGACGAACCCAAGCTTGGGTCGTTACCTCCGCACCGTGAGTGCGATTGTGCCATAGATTTGATACCGGGTTGTAAATATCCAAAGGGTCGTTTGTTTAATTTGTCTGTGCCGGAACATGCTGCTATGCGGGAATATATAAAGGAGTCTTTGGAAAAGGGACATATTCGTCCATCTTCTTCTCCCTTGGGAGCTGGGTTTTTCTTTGTCTCAAAAAAAGACGGCTCTTTGAGACCATGTATTGATTATCGGCTTCTGAATAAGATCACTGTTAAGTATCAATACCCATTGCCATTGCTTACTGATTTGTTTGCTCGTATAGAGGGTGCTAAGTGGTTCTCTAAAATTGATCTTCGTGGGGCGTATAATTTGGTGCGGATCAGGCAGGGGGATGAGTGGAAGACCGCATTTAATACGCCCGAGGGCCACTTTGAGTATTTGGTCATGCCTTTTGGTCTTTCTAATGCCCCTTCAGTTTTCCAGTCTTTTATGCATGATATTTTCCGCGATTTTCTGGATAGATTTATGATAATATATCTGGATGATATTCTGATTTTTTCTGATGACTGGGACTCTCATGTCCAGCAGGTCAGGAGAGTTTTTCAGGTTCTGCGGTCTAATTCTTTATGTGTGAAGGGGTCTAAGTGCGTTTTTGGGGTCCAGAAAATTTCCTTTTTGGGGTATATTTTTTCTCCCTCTTCCATTGAGATGGATCCCGTCAAGGTGCAAGCTATTTGTGACTGGACTCAGCCCTCCTCTCTTAAGGGTCTTCAGAGATTTTTGGGCTTTGCCAACTTTTACCGCCGATTTATTGCTGGTTTTTCGGATGTCGTTAAACCACTGACTGATTTGACCAGACAAGGCGCTGATGTTGCTAATTGGTCCCCTCATGCTGTAGAGGCCTTTCAGGAGCTTAAGCGCCGTTTTGCCTCTGCCCCTGTGTTGCGTCAGCCTGATGTGAATCTGCCTTTTCAGGTTGAGGTTGACGCTTCGGAGATCGGAGCTGGGGCAGTGTTGTCGCAGAAAGGTTCCGACTGCTCCGTCATTAGGCCTTGTGCCTTCTTTTCTCGCAAATTTTCGCCCGCAGAGCGGAATTATGATGTTGGGAATCGGGAGCTTTTGGCCATGAAGTGGGCGTTTGAGGAGTGGCGCCATTGGCTCGAGGGGGCTAGGCATCAGGTGGTGGTATTGACTGACCACAAAAATTTGATTTATCTTGAGACTGCCAGACGCCTGAATCCTAGACAGGCGCGCTGGTCTTTATTTTTTTCTCGCTTTAATTTTGTGGTGTCATACCTACCGGGTTCTAAGAATGTTAAGGCAGATGCCCTTTCTAGGAGTTTTGACCCGGACTCTCCTGGTAATTCTGAACCCACAGGTATCCTTAGGGAGGGAGTAATTTTGTCGGCCGTTTCTCCTGATCTGCGGCGGTCCTTGCAAGAGTTTCAGGCGGATAGACCGGATCGTTGTCCGCCTGATAGACTGTTTGTTCCGGATGATTGGACCAGCAGAGTCATCTCTGAGGTACATTCTTCTGCATTGGCAGGTCATCCCGGAATTTTTGGTACCAGGGATTTGGTGGCAAGATCCTTCTGGTGGCCTTCCCTGTCACGAGATGTGCGAGTCTTTGTGCAGTCATGTGACGTTTGTGCTCGGGCCAAGTCTTGTAGTTCTCGGGCTAGCGGACTGCTGTTGCCCTTGCCTATTCCTAAGAGGCCTTGGACACACATCTCGATGGATTTTATTTCAGATCTGCCTGTTTCCCAGAAGATGTCTGTCATCTGGGTGGTCTGTGACCGTTTCTCTAAAATGGTCCATTTGGTTCCTCTGCCCAAGTTGCCTTCTTCTTCTGAGTTGGTTCCTCTGTTTTTTCAGAATGTTGTCCGATTGCACGGTATTCCTGAGAATATTGTTTCTGACAGAGGTACCCAATTTGTGTCTAGATTTTGGCGGGCATTCTGTGCTAGGATGGGCATAGATTTGTCTTTTTCATCTGCTTTTCACCCTCAGACTAATGGCCAGACCGAGCGGACTAATCAGACCCTTGAGACATATCTGAGGTGTTTTGTCTCTGCTGACCAGGATGATTGGGTTGCTTTTTTGCCATTGGCAGAGTTCGCCCTCAATAATCGGGCCAGTTCTTCCACCTTGGTGTCCCCGTTTTTCTGTAATTCGGGGTTTCACCCTCGATTTTCCTCCGGTCAGGTGGAATCCTCGGATTGTCCTGGAGTGGATGCGGTGGTGGAGAGATTGCATCACATCTGGGGGCAGGTTATGGACAATTTGAAGTTGTCCCAGGAGAAGACTCAGCGTTTTGCCAACCGTCATCGTCGTGTTGGTTCTCGGCTTTGTGTTGGAGATTTAGTGTGGTTGTCTTCTCGTTTTGTCCCTATGAGGGTCTCTTCTCCTAAGTTTAAACCTCGGTTCATCGGCCCTTATAGAATATTGGAGATTCTTAATCCTGTTTCTTTCCGTTTGGACCTCCCTGCGTCCTTTTCCATTCATAACGTTTTTCATCGGTCGTTATTGCGCAGGTATGAGGTACCTGTTGTACCTTCAGTTGAGCCTCCTGCTCCGGTGTTGGTTGAGGGTGAGTTGGAGTACGTTGTGGAGAAAATTTTGGACTCTCGTGTTTCCAGACGGAAACTCCAGTATCTGGTCAACTGGAAGGGTTACGGCCAGGAGGATAATTCTTGGGTCAATGCATCTGATGTTCATGCTTCTGATCTTGTTCGTGCCTTCCATAGGGCTCATCCTGGTCGCCCTGGTGGATCTGGTGAGGGTTCGGTGCCCCCTCCTTGAGGGGGGGGTACTGTTGTGAATTTGGATTCTGGGCTCCCCCGGTGGCCGCTTGTGGAATTGGACTTGTCATCCTCTTTCCTGTTTCACCTGGTTCCATCAGTAGTGGGTGTCGCTATTTAAGCTCATTTCTCTGGTGGTTTCTTGCCGGTCAACAATGTTATCTGATGCCTCTCAGTGCTTGTTCCTGCTTCTAGACAACTACTAGTTAAGTTGGACTTTTGTCCATGTTTTGTTTTGCCTATTTGTTCCAGTTCACAGCTGAAGTTTTGTTACTGTGTCTGGAAAGCTCTCGTTGATCAGGGATTGCTACTCTGGCGTTATGAGTTAATGCCAGAGTTTAAGGTAATCTCTGGATGGTGTTTTGTTAGTGTTTTTCTGCTGACCATGAAAGTATATTATCTGTCTTCTGCTATCTAGTAAGCGGACCTCAAATTTGCTAAGACTATTTTCCTGCTGCGTTTGTAGTTTCATCTGAACTCACCGTCATTATATGTGGGGGGCTACTGTCTTCTTTGAATATTCCTCTATAGGCTTGCTATGATCTCTGCCTGCAGAGATCATGACAGTTCTCAATGGCAAGAGAACATAGCCCAGCAAACATAAGTACTAGCTCTTGGAAGGATGGAAACTAAACTGACCATGAACTAAACCTGCCGCACAACTAACAGTAGCCGGGTAGCGTTGCCTATGTTTTTTATCCCTAGACGCCCAGCGCCGGCCGGAGGACTAACTAATCCTAGCAGAGGAAAATATAGTCCTGGCTCACCTCTAGAGAAGTTTCCCCGATAGGCAGACAGAGGCCCCCACATATATTGGCGGTGATTTTAGATGAAATGACAAACGTAGTATGAAAATAGGTTTAGCAAAATTGAGGTCCGCTTACTAGATAGCAGGAAGACAGAAAGGGCACTTTCATGGTCAGCTGAAAACCCTATCAAAATACCATCCTGAAATTACTTTAAGACTCTAGTATTAACTCATAACATCAGAGTGGCAATTTCAGATCACAAGAGCTTTCCAGACACAGAAACGAAACTACAGCAGTGAACTGGAACAAAATGCAAAAACAAACGAGGACTAAAGTCCAACTTAGCTGGGAGTTGTCTAGCAGCAGGAACATGCACAGAAAGGCTTCTGATTACAATGTTGACCGGCATGGAAGTGACAGAGGAGCAAGGTTAAATAGCGACTCCCACATCCTGATGGAAACAGGTGAACAGAGGGGATGATGCACACCAGTTCAATTCCACCAGTGGCCACCGGGGGAGCCCAAAATCCAATTTCACAACAGGCAAGGGCGTCTTAGACGGGACAGGGATTGTGGGATTGTCTGGGAGAGAGGTTGAGATGGCAAGAACAAAGATTACCCGGTGGGACAGGGATTGTCCACGGGGCCAGAGCTGATCAACAGGAAGAACAGAGATCCTCAGGGAAAGCCTCAGGATCAACTGTTGTGAATTCTGCTCTTGGGTTCCCTCCGGTGGTTGTTGGTAGTAATGCAGTTGTCCCTGGGTTGCAATCCTGGGCAGGTGTCCCTTCTGATTGCAGCTCTGACTGGGATATTTAGGTGTGCAGGTTTCATTAGCCCTTGCCAGTTGTCCATTGTTCTTGGAGGTTTTGCATCTCTGTCTGGTTCCTCCTGCCCTGCTGCCAAATCAGCAAAGATAAGTGTCTGGTTTTGTTTCTTCAGCACACATGCTGTGTGCTTTACAATTCAGTACTATTCAATGTTTTTTCTTGTCCAGCTTAGACTGTGTTTGGATATTTCAGTCTAGTTGGATTCTCAGGAGATGCAGATATACATTCCATGTCTTTAGTTAGATGGTGGAATTTTTGTATTATCTGCTGTGGATATTTTTAGGGTTTTAACACTGACCGCTTAGAATTCTGTCCTATCCTTTCCTATTTAGCTAGCGTGGCCTCTTTTGCTAAATCCTGATTTCTGCCTGCATGTGTCTTTCCTCTAATACTCACAGTCAATATTTGTGGGGGGCTGCCTATCCTTTGGGGTTCTGCTCTGAGGCAAGATAGAATTCCCATTTCCATCTATAGGGGTATTTAGTCCTCCGGCTGTGTCGAGGTGTCTAGGATGTGTTAGGTACACCCCACGGCTACTTCTAGTTGCGGTGACAGTTTAGGGTTTGCGGTCAGTACAGGTTCCACCTACTCCTGAGAAAGTCTCATGCGGCTCCAAGGTCACCGGATCATTACAGTACAACTGGCCCACAATGAGTTAAATGCATCTCAGAAGAAGGGAAGAAAGAGCCATTTTTTTTCTGTAGCCTGCTTTGTCTTTTCTTCCCTCTTTTTCTCTGGGTGGCTGAGGAGCCTTGTGCTAGCATGGATGTTCAGGGATTAGCTTCTCGTGTAGACCAGCTTGCTGCCAGGGTACAGGGTATTTCTGATTATATTGTTCAGACTCCAGTTTTAGAGCCTAAGATTCCTACTCCTGATTTGTTTTTTGGGGACAGGTCCAAATTTTTGAGTTTTAAAAACAACTGCAAGCTGTTTTTTGCTCTGAGACCTCGATCCTCTGGTGATTCCATTCAGCAGGTTAAAATTGTCATCTCCCTGCTGCGTGGCGATCCTCAGGATTGGGCATTTTCCCTGGAATCTGGGAATCCGGCCTTGCTTAATGTAGATGCCTTTTTTCAGGCTTTAGGATTATTATATGATGAACCAAATTCTGTGGATCAAGCGGAGAAGACCTTGTTGGTCCTGTCTCAGGGTCAAGAAGCGGCAGAATTGTATTGTCAGAAATTTAGAAAATGGTCTGTGTTGACTAAATGGAATGATGATGCTTTGGCGGCAATTTTCAGAAAGGGTCTTTCTGAATCCGTTAAAGATGTTATGGTGGGGTTTCCCACACCTTTCGGTCTGAGTGATTCTATGTCTCTGGCCATTCAGATTGATCAGCGTTTGCGGGAGCGCAGAACTGTGCGCGCTGTGGCGTTGTCCTCAGAGCAGATGCCTGAGTCAATGCAGTGTGATAGGATTCAGTCTAGAACGGAACAACAGGGATTCAGATGTCAGAATAGGTTGTGTTTTTATTGTGGCGATGCTTCTCATGTCATTTCAGTCTGCCCTAAGCGTACAAAGAGGATCGCTAGTTCATTTACCATCAGTACTGTACAACCTAAATTTTTATTATCTGTGTCCTTGTTCTGCTCATTGTCATCATTTTATGTCATGGCGTTTGTGGATTCAGGCACCGCCTTGAACTTAATGGACTTTGAGTTTGCCAGGCGTTGTAGTTTTCCCTTGCAGTCTTTGCAGAACCCTATTCCTTTAAGGGGCATTGATGCTACACCTTTGGCTAAATATAAGCCCCAGTTCTGGACACAGGTGACCATGTGCATGGCGCCAGCCCATCAGGAAGGTTGTCGATTTCTGGTGTTGCATAATTTACATGATGCTATCGTGCTGGGTTTTCCGTGGTTGCAGGCACATAATCCTGTGTTGGATTGGAAGTCTATGTCTGTGACTAGTTGGGGATGTCAGGGGGTTCATAATGACGTTCCTTTGATGTCAATCTCCTCTTCTTCCACTTGTGAAATTCCAGAGTTTTTGTCTGATTTTCAGGATGTATTCGATGAGCCCAAGTCCAGTTCCCTTCCACCGCCTAGGGACAGTGATTGTGCGATTGACTTGATTCCAGGCTGTAAGTTTCCTAAGGGCCGACTTTTCAACCTGTCTGTGCCTGAACATACCGCCATGCGGAGTTATGTTAAGGAGTCTTTGGAGAAAGGACATATTCGGCCATCTTCTTCACCGTTGGGAGCGGGATTTTTTTTGTTGCTAAGAAGGATGGCTCCTTGAGACCCTGTATTGATTATCGCCTCTTGAATAAGATCACGGTCAAGTTTCAATACCCTTTACCTCTGCTTTCCGATTTGTTTGCTAGGATTAAGGGGGCTAGTTGGTTTACGAAGATTGACCTTCGGGGGCATATAATCTTGTTCATATTAAGCAGGGTGATGAATGGAAAACTGTGTTTAAAACGCCCGAAGGCCATTTTGAATACCTTGTGATGCCATTCGGGCTCTCTAATGCTCCATCTGTTTTTCAGTCCTTCATGCACGATATCTTCCGGACTTATCTTGATAAATTCATGATTGTATATTTGGATGACATTTTAATTTTTTACGATGATTGGGAGTCTCATGTGAAACAGGTCAGGATGGTATTTCAGATCCTTCGTGATAATGCTTTGTTTGTGAAGGGGTCTAAGTGTCTCTTTGGAGTGCAGAAGGTTTCTTTTTTGGGCTTCATTTTTTCTCCCTCATCTATAGAGATGGATCCGGTTAAGGTTCAGGCCATTCATGATTGGATTCAACCCACATCTGTGAAGAGCCTTCAGAAATTTTTGGGCTTTGCTAATTTTTATCGCCGTTTCATTGCTAACTTCTCCAGTGTGGTTAAACCCTTGACCGATTTGACGAAGAAGGGCGCTGATGTGACGAATTGGTCCTCTGCGGCTGTCTCTGCCTTTAAGGAGCTTAAACGCCGATTTACTTCTGCCCCGGTGTTGCGTCAACCGGATGTTTCTCTTCCGTTTCAGGTTGAGGTTGACGCTTCTGAGATTGGGGAAGGGGCCGTTTTGTCTCAGAGGGATCCTGTTGGTTCCTTGATGAAACCGTGTGCCTTCTTTTCCCGTAAGTTTTCGCCCGCTGAACGCAATTATGATGTCGGCAATCGGGAGTTGTTGGCTATGAAGTGGGCATTTGAGGAGTGGCGACATTGGCTCGAGGGAGCTAAGCACCGTATTGTGGTCTTGACCGATCATAAAAATCTGATTTACCTCGAGTCTGCCAGGCGGCTGAATCCTAGACAGGCTCGATGGTCCTTGTTTTTTTCCCGTTTTGATTTAGTGGTCTCGTATCTTCCGGGTTCCAAGAATATTAAGGCTGATGCCCTCTCTAGGAGTTTTTTGCCTGATTCTCCTGAGGTCCTTGAACCGGTCGGCATTCTGAAAGAAGGGGTGGTCCTTTCTGCCATTTCCCCTGATTTACAACGGGTTCTTCAGGAATTTCAGGCTGACAAACCTGACCGCTGTCCAGTGGGGAAACTGTTTGTTCCTGATAGATGGACTAGTAGAGTGATTTCTGAGGTTCATTGTTCTGTGTTAGCTGGCCATCCTGGTATTTTTGGTACCAGAGATTTGGTTGGTAGGTCCTTTAGGTGGCCTTCTTTGTCACGTGATGTGCGTTCTTTTGTGCAGTCCTGTGGGACTTGTTCGTGGCCCAAGCCTTGTTGTTCCCGTGCTACTGGGTTGCTTTTGCCTTTGCTGGTCCCTGAGAGGCCCTGGACGCATATTTCTATGGATTTTATTTCTGATCTTCCAGTTTCCCAGAAGATGTCTGTCATCTGGGTTGTTTGTGACCGGTTCTCTAAGATGGTCCATTTGGTGCCTTTGCCTAAATTCCCTTCCTCTTCTGATTTGGTTCCGTTGTTTTTTCAGCATGTGGTTCGTTTGCATGGTATTCCAGAGAATATTGTGTCCGACAGAGGTTCCCAGTTTGTTTCTCGGTTTTGGCGGGCCTTTTGTGCTAAGCTGGGCATTGATTTGTCTTTTTCTTCCGCATTTCATCCTCAGACAAATGGCCAGACCGAGCGAACTAAAAAGACTTTAGAAACTTATCTGAGATGCTTTGTGTCTGCTGATCAGGAAGATTGGGTGGCTTTCTTGCCATTGGCCGAGTTTGCCCTTAATAATCGGGCTAGTTCGGCTACCTTGGTTTCGCCCTTCTTTTGTAACTTTGGTTTTCATCCTAGTTTTTCTTCGGGGCAGGTTGAGCCCTCTGACTGTCCTGGTGTGGATTCTGTGGTTGACAGGTTGCAGCAGATTTGGGCTCATGTGGTGGACAATTTGGTATTGTCTCAGGAGGAGGCTGAACGTTTTGCTAACGTCGTCGGTGTGTTGGTTCCCGGCTTCGGGTTGGGGATCTGGTCTGGTTGTCTTCCCGTCATGTTCCTATGAAGGTTTCTTCCCCTAAGTTTAAGCCTCGCTTTATTGGTCCTTATAGGATTTCTGAGATTATTAATCCGGTGTCTTTTCGATTGGCCCTTCCGGCTTCTTTTGCTATCCATAATTTCTTCCATAGATCTTTATTGCGGAAATATGTGGTGCCCGTTGTTCCCTCTGTTGATCCTCCGGCCCCTGTGTTGGTTGATGGGGAGTTGGAGTATGTGGTTGAGAAGATTTTGGATTCTCGCTTTTCGAGGCGGAGGCTTCAGTACCTTGTCAAATGGAAGGGTTATGGCCAGGAGGATAATTCTTGGGTTTTTGCCTCTGATGTCCATGCTGCTGATTTGGTCTGTGCCTTTCATCTGGCTCGTCCTGATCGGCCTGGGGGCTCTGGTGAGGTTTCGGTGACCCCTCCTCAAGGGGGGGTACTGTTGTGAATTCTGCTCTTGGGTTCCCTCCGGTGGTTGTTGGTAGTAATGCAGTTGTCCCTGGGTTGCAATCCTGGGCAGGTGTCCCTGCTGATTGCAGCTCTGACTGGGATATTTAGGTGTGCAGGTTTCATTAGCCCTTGCCAGTTGTCCATTGTTCTTGGAGGTTTTGCATCTCTGTCTGGTTCCTGTTATGATCCTTAGTGGTTGAGGATCACGAATTACTCCAGCTAAGTAACAAACATAGGGCAAGCTCTAGGGAGGTGGCAAACTGGACTGACCGCAAATCTGAACCTATCCAAACACACTAGAAGTAGTCGGTGAACGTGCCTAAAAATCCTAGACGTCTCGAGCCAGCCTGAGGAACTAACTACCCCTAGAGAGAAAGAAAGACCTCTTTTGCCTCCAGAGAAATAATCCCCAAAGATATAGAAGCCCCCAACAAATATTAACGGTGAGGTAAGAGGAAGGCACATACACAGGGGTGAAAACAGATTCAGCAAATGAGGCCCACTAATACTAGATAGCAGAAAATAGTAAAGGGGTCTGTGCGGTCAGTAAAAAACCCTTACAAAATATCCACACTGAGATTCAAGAACCCCCGCACCAACTAACGGTGTGGGGGGAGAAACTCAGTCCCCTAGAGCAACCAGCAAGCGAGGAGATCACATCTTAGCAAGCTGGACAAGAAACATGATGAATGCTGATAATCAAAAAATGAACGGACAAAAACTTAGCTTGTCTTGGAGAGGCTGGGAGCAAGGTAATCACAAGGAATCTGAAGAGCACTGAATACATTGATAGCAGGCAAGGAACTGAGTATCCAGGTGAGCTAAATAGGAAACTAACCAAGGATAACGAACCAGCTGATGCAGCCAACCAGCAGAAAGACAACACTACACAGTACCGCTTGTGACCACTAGAGGGAGCCTAAAAATAGAGTTCACAACAGTACCCCCCCTTGAGGAGGGGTCACCGAACCCTCATCAAGACCCCCAGGGCGATCAGGATGAGCCGCGTGGAAGGCACGAACCAAATCGGCCGCATGAACATCAGAGGCGACAACCCAGGAATTATCCTCCTGACCATAGCCCTTCCACTTCACCAAATACTGAAGCCTCCGTCTAGAGATACGAGAATCCAAAATCTTCTCCACCACGTACTCCAATTCTCCCTCGACCAGCACCGGAGCAGGAGGCTCAACAGAAGGAACCACAGGTACCACATACCTCCGCAACAAAGACCTATGGAACACATTATGAATGGCAAACGATGCTGGGAGATCCAAACGAAAAGACACCGGGTTAAGGATTTCCAAGATCTTATAAGGACTGATGAAGCGAGGCTTGAATTTAGGAGAGGAGACCTTCATAGGAACATACCGAGAGGACAGCCACACCAAATCCCCAACACGAAGTCGGGGACCCATACCGCGGCGGCGGTTGGCAAAGCGCTGAGCCTTCTCCTGTGACAACCTCAAATTGTCCACCACATGGTTCCAAATCTGCTGCAACCTATCCACCACAGAATCCACCCCAGGACAGTCAGAAGACTCAACCTGACCCGAGGAAAAACGAGGATGGAAACCAGAATTGCAGAAAAAAGGCGAAACCAAAGTAGCAGAACTAGCCCGATTATTAAGGGCAAACTCGGCCAATGGCAAAAAAGTCACCCAATCATCCTGATCAGCAGAAACAAAACATCTCAAATAAGTTTCCAACGTCTGATTAGTTCGCTCGATTTGGCCATTAGTCTGAGGATGGAAGGCCGACGAAAAAGATAAATCAATGCCCATCTTAGCACAAAAAGTCCGCCAAAACCTGGACACAAACTGGGATCCTCTATCAGATACAATATTTTCAGGAATGACGTGCAAGCGAACCACATTCTGAAAAAATAGAGGAACCAAATCGGAGGAGGAAGGCAACTTAGGCAAGGGCACCAAATGGACCATCTTGGAAAAACGATCACACACCAACCAGATGACAGACATTTTCTGAGATACTGGAAGATCCGAAATAAAATCCATGGAAATGTGCATCCAAGGCCTTTTCGGGACAGGCAAAGGCAAAAGCAACCCGCTGGCACAAGAACAGCAAGGCTTAGCCCGAGCACAAATCCCACAAGACTGCACAAAGGAACGCACATCCCACGACAAGGAAGGCCACCAGAAGGACCTAGCCACCAAATCTCTGGTACCAAAAATCCCAGGATGACCCGCCAACACCGAAGAATGAACCTCGGAAATAACTCTGCTGGTCCATCTATCCGGGACAAACAGTCTCTCTGGTGGACAACGGTCAGGTCTATCTGCCTGAAATTTCTGCAGCACTCGTCGCAAATCTGGGGAAATGGCAGACAAAATCACTCCCTCTCTGAGAACACCAGCCGGCTCAGAAACTCCCGGAGAGTCAGGCACAAAACTCCTAGAAAGTGCATCAGCCTTCACGTTCTTCGAACCAGGCAGGTATGAGACCACGAAGTTGAAACGGGAGAAAAACAGCGACCAACGAGCCTGTCTAGGTTTCAGGCGCTTGGCAGATTCGAGGTAAATCAGGTTTTTGCGATCAGTCAAGACCACCACACGATGTTTAGCTCCTTCGAGCCAATGTCGCCACTCCTCAAATGCCCACTTCATAGCCAACAACTCCCAATTACCAACATCATAATTCCGCTCGGCAGGCGAAAACTTTCTTGAGAAGAAAGCACATGGCTTCATCACAAAGCCATCAGAGCTTCTCTGCGACAAAACAGCCCCCGCTCCAATCTCAGAAGCATCAACCTCGACCTGGAAGGGGAGAGAGACATCTGGTTGACATAAGACTGGAGCTGAAGAAAACCGGTGCTTCAGTTCCCGAAAGGCCTCCACGGCCGCAGGAGACCAATTAGTCACATCAGAACCCTTCTTGGTCAAATCCGTCAAAGGTTTAACCACACTAGAAAAATTAGCGATGAAACGACGGTAAAAATTAGCAAAACCCAAGAACTTCTGAAGACTCTTAACAGACGTAGGCTGAGTCCAGTCATGAATAGCCTGGACCTTGACTGGGTCCATCTCCACAGTAGAAGGAGAAAAAATAAAACCCAAAAAGGAGACCTTCTGTACTCCGAAGAGGCATTTTGAGCCCTTCACAAATAAAGCATTAGCACGCAGGACCTGAAACACCATCCTGACCTGCTTCACATGGGACTCCCAATCATCAGAAAAGACCAAAATGTCATCCAGATAAACAATCATACATTTATCCAGATATTCTCGGAAGATGTCATGCATGAAGGACTGAAACACAGAAGGAGCATTAGAGAGTCCAAAAGGCATCACTAAGTACTCAAAATGGCCTTCGGGCGTATTAAATGCTGTTTTCCATTCATCTCCCTGCTTAATGCGCACAAGGTTATACGCACCACGGAGAACTATCTTAGTGAACCAACTGGCCCCCTTAATCCGAGCAAACAAATCAGACAATAGTGGCAAAGGATACTGAAATTTGACTGTGATTTTATTCAGAAGACGATAATCTATACAAGGTCTCAAAGAACCGTCCTTCTTGGCCACAAAAAAAAATCCTGCACCAAGAGGGGAAGAGGATGGGTGAATATGTCCCTTCTCCAAAGACTCCTTTATATAACTCCGCATCGCGGCATGCTCTGGTATAGACAAATTAAAAAGTCGTCCCTTAGGGAATTTACTACCAGGAATTAAATTTATAGCACAGTCACAATCCCTATGAGGGGGCAGGGTACTGGACCTGGGCTCATCAAATACATCCTGGTAGTCAGACAAAAACTCAGGGATCTCAAAAGGAGTGGAAGAAGCAATAGACACCAACGGAGTATCGCCATGAATTCCCTGACAACCCCAACTTGACACAGACATAGCTTTCCAATCTAAAACTGGATTATGAGCCTGCAGCCATGGTAGACCCAAAACGAAAACATCATGCAAATTCTGCAGAACGAGAAAGCGAATCACCTCCTGATGTACGGGAGTCATGCACATGGTCATTTGCGTCCAATACTGAGGCTTATTCTCAGCCAATGGCGTAGCATCAATTCCCCTCAGAGGAATAGGAAATTCCAAAGGTTCCAGGACAAAACCACAGCGCCTGGCAAACGACAAATCCATCAGATTCAGGGCAGCACCCGAATCCACAAAAGCCATAACCGGGTAGGACGACAAAGAACAAATCAAAGTAACAGACAAAATAAATTTAGGCTGTATCGTACCAATGGTGACAGGTTTAGCGATTTTTTTTAAACGTTTGGAGCATGCTGAGATAACATGAGTAGAATCACCACAGTAAAAGCACAACCCATTTTGACGTCTATGACTTTGTCGCTCAATTCTGGTCAGAGTTCGGTCACATTGCATAGACTCAGGTCTCTGTTCAGAAAATACCGCCAAAGGATGAGCAGATTTGCGCTCCCGCAAACGCCGATCAACCTGAATGGCTAAAGCCATAGAATCACTCAGACTTGTAGGGGTGGGAAACCCCACCATAACATTCTTAACGGCCTCAGAAAGACCTTCTCTGAAATTTGCAGCCAGGGCACACTCATTCCATTGAGTAAGCACCGACCATTTCCGAAATTTTTGACAATACACCTCTGCTTCATCCTGACCTGAGTGGAATCACCAGAGGAACGAGGTCTCAGAGACAGAAATAACTTACAATTATTCTTAAAATTCTAAAACCTAGATCTATCTCCAGAAAACAACTCAGGAATGGGTATCTTTGGTTCTGACATAGGGCTATGAATAACAAAATCCTGAATACTTTGCACCCGTGCAGTAAGATGATCCACACTAGAAGTCAGAGTCTGAACATTCATGTCTGCAGCTGAGCTCAAAACCACCCAGAGTTCAAGGGGATGAAAGAAGCTAAACAGACTGCAGCAAAGGAAAAGCGGAAGGAAAAAAAAAATGTACTCAGGTCTTTTTATCCCACTTCTGCGATGCATTAAACACTTCTTGGGCCTGCTATACTGTTATGATCCTTAGTGGTTGAGGATCACGAATTACTCCAGCTAAGTAACAAACATAGGGCAAGCTCTAGGGAGGTGGCAAACTGGACTGACCGCAAATCTGAACCTATCCAAACACACTAGAAGTAGCCGGTGAACGTGCCTAAAAATCCTAGACGTCTCGAGCCAGCCTGAGGAACTAACTACCCCTAGAGAGAAAGAAAGACTTCTCTTGCCTCCAGAGAAATAATCCCCAAAGATATAGAAGCCCCCAACAAATATTAACGGTGAGGTAAGAGGAAGGCACATACACAGGGGTGAAAACAGATTCAGCAAATGAGGCCCACTAATACTAGATAGCAGAAAATAGTAAAGGGGTCTGTGCGGTCAGTAAAAAACCCTTACAAAATATCCACACTGAGATTCAAGAACCCCCGCACCAACTAACGGTGTGGGGGGAGAAACTCAGTCCCCTAGAGCAACCAGCAAGCGAGGAGATCACATCTTAGCAAGCTGGACAAGAAACATGATGAATGCTGATAATCAAAAAATGAACGGACAAAAACTTAGCTTGTCTTGGAGAGGCTGGGAGCAAGGTAATCACAAGGAATCTAAAGAGCACTGAATACATTGATAGCAGGCAAGGAACTGAGTATCCAGGTGAGCTAAATAGGAAACTAACCAAGGATAACGAACCAGCTGATCCAGCCAACCTGCAGAAAGACAACACTACACAGTACCGCTTGTGACCACTAGAGGGAGCCTAAAAATAGAGTTCACAACAGGTTCCTCCTGCCCTGCTGCCAAATCAGCAAAGATAAGTGTCTGGTTTTGTTTCTTCAGCACACATGCTGTGTGCTTTACAATTCAGTACTATTCAATGTTTTTTCTTGTCCAGTTTAGACTGTGTTTGGATATTTCAGTCTAGTTGGATTCTCTGGAGTGGCAGATATACATTCCATGTCTTTAGTTAGATGGTGGAATTTTTGTATTATCTGCTGTGGATATTTTTAGGGTTTTAATACTGACCGCTTAGAATTCTGTCCTATCCTTTCCTATTTAGCTAGCGTGGCCTCTTTTGCTAAATCCTGATTTCTGCCTGCGTGTGTCTTTCCTCTAATACTCACAGTCAATATTTGTGGGGGGCTGCCTATCCTTTGGGGTTCTGCTCTGAGGCAAGATAGAATTCCCATTTCCATCTATAGGGGTATTTAGTCCTCCGGCTGTGTCGAGGTGTCTAGGATGTGTTAGGTACACCCCACGGCTACTTCTAGCTGCGGTGACAGTTTAGGGTTTGCGGTCAGTACAGGTTCCACCTACTCCTGAGAAAGTCTCATGCGGCTCCAAGGTCACCGGATCATTACAATCAACACTGCAAAGGAATTCTATGATATCAGTGACGAAAACCCTGTGTTTAAGTAAAGTTGTACTGTTGAGCATGAACATGGAGTCCGGAGTGACATAGAACGAGGGGACTTCAGCAACTGATGTGAGTGTTCTGCTGCGCACGCTGCACATGCAACATAGGGAACATTGTATTTCATCTGTGGGGAGCCAGGGTATGGGGACACTACAGCCTGTTGCCACAACTACCACCCTGGCCCCCTTACACACATTGGTCTTCCTTTCTTCTGCTCGGAGATGTTCAGAGGTACAATAAATACATTGATGAGAAATCTGGCCAAGAAGGAAAGTCCTGCTGGGGCTAAAAGGAATCTGGTGTCCTCTGATTAGAAATGGTCCTGTAATTTGGTATCTCATTTTCCTGGAGGATCATATCGGACACTGCGGAGCTGACGGCTGATGATATCATGTGCAAAGCAAGTGGAGATGCAAAATGATTGCAGCTATTTATACGTAGCCAAATAATTCAAATTGTAGAAATTTTACTAAGCCAACACAACGGACATGATTCTGTCAATGTGGTAGGGATAACTTGCTGCAAAAATAGCTGTTGTTAATTTGGCTGCGATAGATCAGTGCCTCACCATCTGGTAAGATAAGATCGCATGAGGGTCTGAACTGGCAAAAATTGCCCTTGCAGTATTTTGTCTCATAACCCCTTAGTGACCGGGCCAAATTTTTGAAATCTGACCAGTGTCACTTTATGTGGTAAAAACTCTGGAACGCTTCAACAAATCCCAGTGATTTTGAGATTGTGTTTTTTTCATACCATAGAAAAACATTAATAAATAAAATTTCCCTCACATCTGTTTTCCATCAGCACCATTTGTAAAAGTTCTTTTATTTTGTTAGCATTTTCGGAGGTTTAAAAATGTAGTTGTCATTTTTCATTTTTTCAAGGAAATTTACAAAATTTACAATTTTTTTAGGGACTGTGAGGCATTGACAGGTGTTATATGCGAGGGTCGCTATTTACAGCTGTGCTCAAAAGTTTACATACCTCGGCAGAATTTTAGCTTTCTTTGCCTTTTTTCAGAGAATATGAATGATAACACCAAAACTTTTTCTCCACTCATGGTTAGTGGTTGGGTGAAGCCATTTATTGTCAAACTACTGTAATTTCTCTTTTGAAATCATGACAACCCAAAAAATCCAAATGACCCTGATCAAAAGTTAACCATGAGTGGAGAAAAAGTTTTGGTGTTATCATTCATATTCTCTGAAAAAAAGCCAAGAAAACAAAAATTCTGCGGGCGTATGTAAATTTTTGAGCACAACTGTATATACACTGTGTATATACAGCTCTGGCAAAAATTAAGAGACCACTGCAAAATGTTCAGTTTGTCTGATTTTTCTCTTTATAGGAATATTTTTGAGTAAAATTGTAAATTGTTCTTTTATTCTCTAAACTTCTGACAAGTCTCCGAATTTCCAAGCAATAAATTTTGTATTTTTTTTCTGAAAATGAAAAATGGTCAAAATTAAAAAAACAGTGCTTTCAGACCTCAAATAACGCAAAGAAAACAAGTTCATAATCATTTAGAAACAACAATACTAATGGTTTACTCAGGAAGAGTTCAGAAATCAATATTTTGTGGAATAACCATGATTTTTAATCACAGCTTTCATGCGTCTTGGCTTGCTTTCCACCAGTCTCTCACACTGCTTTTGGTGCAAAAATGTAAGCAGTTCTTCTTTGTTTGATGGCTTGTGACTATCCATCTTCCTCCTGATTACATTCCAGAGGTTTTCAATGGGGTTCAGGTCTGGAGATTGGGCTGCCCATGGCAGGGATTTGATGTGGTGGTCTCTTAATTTTTGCCAGAGCTGTATATACACTGCTCAAAAAAATAAAGGGAACACTTAAACATCAGAATATAACTCCAAGTAAATCAAACATCTGTGAAATCAAACTGTCCACTTAGGAAGCAACACTGTTTGACAATCAATTTTTAATGCTGCTGTGCAAATGGAATAGACAACAGATGGAAATTATTGGCAATTATCAAGACACCCTCAATAAAGGAGTGGTTCTGCAGGTGGGGACCACAGACCACATCTCAATACCAATGCTTTCCGGCTGATGTTTTGGTCACTTTTGAATGTTGGTTGTGCTTTCACACTCGTGGTAGCATGAGACAGACCCTACAACCCACACAAGTGGCTCAGGTAGTGCAGCTCATCCAGGATGGCACATCAATGTGAGCTGTGGCAAGAAGATTTCCTGTGTCTGTCAGCGTAGTGTCCAGAGGATGGAGGCACTACCAGGAGACAGGCCAGTACACCAGGAGATGTGGAGGGGGCCGCAAAGAGGGCAACAACCCAGCAGCAGGACCGCTACCTCAGCCTCTGTGCAAGGAGGAACTTCACATCTGCAGCTTCCATCTTTTCTGTGGGCCAGCACACTATTCCAGCAGGTTATCTGATAATTGGCAGGGCATATGTATTGATGGCGTGGATTTTATTCTTCCCATTGAGTTTGCTCTTCAGAACCTGTCTTACCCTTTGATGGTATTTGAATGTTGCTGCTTTTCTTGCCTCCTCAGCATGGTTACCGTATCCCTGTGGGATGCCGAGGTACTTGTAGCATGTCTGTACATCTGCTATGTGCCCTCAGTCTTGACTATCTTGCCTTTCTTTATTATCAACCGGTCACACTTCTCCAGTCCGAATGACATCCCAATGTCTTCGCTGTAGATCCTTGTCAGGTGGATCAGTGAATTGATGTCTTGTTCATTTTTTGCATACAGCTTGATATCATCCATGGAGGTGGCTGACGGTGCTTCCATTCTTGAACTTGTATCAATAGCCTGACTCTGTGATTATCTGACTGAGGGGGTTCAAGCCTATGCAGAACAGCAATGGGGACATTACATCACCTTGGTATATGCCACATTTGATGGTCATTTGTGCTAGTTGTCTTGAGTTGACTTCCAGTGTTGTTCTCCATAGCTCAATTGAATTTCTGAGGAAGGTTCTAAATTTCCTGTTGACATTGTAGAGAGCCAAGCATTCACAGATCTATGTGTGTGACATTGAGTCACTGGCTTTCCTGTAGTCAGTCTAGGCTGTGCTGAG
Source organism: Ranitomeya variabilis (assembly GCF_051348905.1). Taxonomy (NCBI): domain Eukaryota; kingdom Metazoa; phylum Chordata; class Amphibia; order Anura; family Dendrobatidae; genus Ranitomeya; species Ranitomeya variabilis. The sequence goes on from NC_135233.1 coordinate 1,097,903,034, forward strand.
ATTGTTCTGTCTGGATCTTGAGTCTTGAGCGACTGCTCTTTCTATTAGGAGCTGGTGCTTAGAGCCTCTGGTGTTGGTCCCAATGCCTTTCTGAGGATTCATGGACTGGTACATATGGTTCTGCAGCTTGGTGGCTATGATACCTGACAGGAGTTTCCAAGTTGCTGTAAGGCAGGTTATTGAACGGTATTGCCCTGTTGGAAATAATATACCAGTAGTATTCCTTGAGCAAGATTACCAACACTATAGTACCTACTTCAATAAACATAAAAGTGTCATGAACAAAGAGAGTCATGCCGGCTCAGATGTTGCCCGCACTAACAAAGTCCGCATCAGATGTCGAGAAACCAGGACAATCTAATGATAAATGGGCTACTGGAACAAACCATACATGGACAAGGCAAGAGAAACTGGATCTGATGAAATGCTACTATAACAGCAGACCAAATGAGAGAGGATATATATGAAGCGTTTGAGGAAACTCTGGATGGATACAAGACCTGCATGTCCACTGACTGAGAAACAACTAGTCACCCAACGTTTCAATATCATAAAGAGAAAGCTATTATCACAACTTGAGATGGGTCAACTGCACTGCAGATCCACCCCACATGAAGACCTTGAAGAACAACTTGTTAAACCCACTGAAAATCCTGATCCAATCCTGCAACTAGAGAGCACTGCAGCTGGTCTGAAATAGAAGATCTTAGATAAGCTAAATACCATCAATACCAGAGATCGAGTGCCAAGGCTCAGCAAAGGAACACCACCAGACAGTATTCTAGAAGATGCCAATAGAGCACTTGCATGAATACCTACCACCACCATAACTCAAACTAATAAACTTATCTATGCCACTGCCTCAGCAATCATGGAAATGCTTGGCTATACAAACAGCAAGAACAAAAGAGGTACGTGCCCCCCTTGGAAAAGAAGACTGGAGACACAGATCAAAGTGACACAAAGGGAAGTCAGCCAACTAACAGAAATACAGAAGGGTGTAAAGATCAAGAATAAGACCAAGCTGGACAAGTACAAAGGCCTAACCCCAACTGAAGCCCAACTGCAATACTAGGGAGATACACTAGAGAAGCTGAGGCCAAGAAGATAAATGCCCAGTTCTCCAAAGAACCATCCAAGGTGTATTCCAAACTACAGAGCAACAGCACAAAGGCAGCAACTCCACCAATAGCAGAGATGGAACAATACTGGAGGAAAATATGGGAGAAGAGAAAAACACAAAACACCAGTGCAATGTGGCTGCAGGATTTGAGAATGAAACACAGCAACCTCCTAGAGCAAGAACCTGTCACCATTACAGAAGCAGACATCCAGCAGCGGGTCAAGAACATGAAGAGCTGGATGGCACCTGGCTCAGACATGATCCATATATATACAGTGGGGAAAAAAGTAGTCAGCCACCAATTGTGCAAGTTCTCCCACTTAAAAAGATGAGAGAGGCCTGTAATTGACATCATAGGTAGACCACAACTATGAGAGTCAAAATGAGAAAACAAATCCAGAAAATCACCTTGTCTGATTTGGCAAGATTTATTTTACAAATGATGGTGGAAAATAAGTATTTGATCACCTAAAAACATGCAAGATTTCTGGCTCACAGACGTGTAACTTTTTCTTTAAGAGGCTCCTCTGTCCACCACTCATTACCTGTAGTAATGGCACCTGTTTGAACTTGTTATCAGTATAAAAGACACCTGTCCACAACCTCAAGTAGTCACACTCCAAACTACAATATGGTGAAGACCAAAGAGCTGTCGAAGGACACCAGAAACAATATTGTAGCCCTGCACCTGGCTGGGAAGACTGAATCTGCAATAGGCAAGCAGTTTGGTGTGATGAAATCAACTGTGGGAGCAATAATAAGAAAATGGAAGATATACAAGACCACTGATAATCTCCCTTCGATCTGGGGCTCCACACAAGATCTCACCCCGTGGGGTCAAAATGATCACAAGAATGTGAGCAAAAATTCCAGAAACACAAGGGGGACCTAGTGAATGACCTGAATAGAGCTGGGACCACCGTAACAAAGGCTACCATCAGTAACACACTACGCCGCCAGGGACTAGGTCCTGCAGTGCCAGAAGTGTCCCCCTGCTTCAGCCAGTACATGTCCAGGCCCGTCTGAAGTTTGCTACAGAGCATTTGGATTATCCAAAATAGTATTGGGAGAATGTCGCATGGTCTGATGAAACCAAAGTGGAACTGTTTGGTAGAAACAAAACTTGTTTATCGTGTTTGGAGGAGACAGAATGCTGAGTTGCATCCAAAGAACACCATACCTATTGTAAAGCATGGGGGTGGCAACATCATGTTTGTGGCTGTTTCTCTGCAAACGGACCAGGACGACTGATCCGCGTACATGAAAGAATGAATGGGGCCATGTATCGTGAGATTTTGAGTGCAAACCTCCTTCCATCAGCAAGGGCATTGAAGATGAAACGTGGATAGGTCTTTCACCATGATTGTCAGGGCAATGAAAGAGAGGCTTCTTAAGAAGCATATGTGGGGTCCCTGAAGGTCCAGTTGCCACAGAGGTACCGCATCTTAGCCAGAGGTGTGGCACCCCAACTCTCTGGTAAGGAGGGAACACTGTACCGAACCCTAACACTTACACCCAACACTAGACCTCTCCAGGCCAGGGAGGGATTAGGTAGAAGATGTGGGTGGGGAGTGAGGAGTTGACAGGGGAGACAGTAGGAAGGAGTTGAGCAGTCTGTGGGAAAGAGAGGAGAGCAGAAGTGTTAGAGAGCTGAAGCTGGGGACTGGAGCTGGTAGGAGCTTGTCCTAGCAGGAAAGAGAAAAGAAGGGAGAGAAACTCCCAGGAAGAAGATGAAAGGGTGCTAGGGGCACGGGAAGAGCAGAAGCCACCCATGGGGCCCGCATCCTGGCTGACCAGGGTCAGGTGGATGAAACAGGTTGCAGTAAGGAGAATCGGTCTCTGATCCAGTGGAAGAACTACAGGTCTCAACTAGGAACCTGGAGGCTATTGTGTCTGTAAGAGCGGCAGCCAATCTCACACCTACTTTGCTGAAAAGGTGGACACTGAGGGTCAAGGGGACAGTGAAGACATCGCCCGACAGGACCCGCGTCTACCAGCTCGGGACACTGGGTGTGAAGTGCAGGGCAGGAGAGGAGGCAGCCAGCACAGTGAGATGGACAGGAAATGCATACAAAAAGGGGGTTCTGGACAGGTACCCCAAGTCCTGAGTTCACCAAGGAAAATTTTTGCAAGGAGTTTGAATGTTTTCCCGATGTTTGCATGAGTTTCCTCCAGCGACGTCAGTTTCTCATTCACACTCCATAAACATATTGATACGCAATTTAGATTGTGAGCCCCACTAGGGACAGTGATGATGATGTCTGTAAAGCACTGTGGAATTAATGGCGCTGCGTTATTGTTGTGAGTATCCACTTGCTTTCAGGCAGCAGCGTTCACACAGGTAGGCAATGCGGTCGGGTCCAAAGCAGTTGAAGTTTATCATCTCTATAAAATTCCAGGAAAGTCAAAACAGAACAGACACTTCTGCTCACAAAAGGTATAACAAAACCGAAACAGAAAATTAACAGTCCGTATATAGCACGGACTGACCCATTTAGATGTCAGTCCTTCATTCAGCCTCTAGAAGAGACTAAGCCAGCCAAGTAAGGCTTTTTCACCTTGGATATGGAGTGCCCACCAGGGCCATGGGGTACTTGGGCGTCCAGCAAAAGTGATGATAAAAGGGGAAAATAAAGTTTATAGGGGAAAGGGTAATTGTTCGTAGCGCCACCCATGGTATTCGGAAATGAGATGGTGGCTGATGCTGCAGTTCAGGTCCTCTGGGGCAGATGGTGATGCAGCGGAGTTGGTACAGCTCTCCACGGGTAGAGCTGGGCCCCAGGACAGTAATGATGTAGAATGAGATGGTAGGTGTTGTAGTGCAGGGCAGGTGGTGCAGTAATAATTCAGAGGACACAGCTGGGTGCAGTTTTCAACACGTTACTCACAGTTCTGCAGATTACTGTCTCCAGCCGTGTGTTATGTCCTCCAGGTTTATGATCCATCCAATCCCCAGATGATTTGGGGTACACTTTTCCAGGACTCCTCTCTTATGTTCCTTTCCTGGCCATCTCACTGCGCTGGTTTTCACTTCTCCTGTCCTGCTCATTCATACACAGTGTCCCAAGCCAGCAGCCTACAGACCTTGGTGGGTGACCTTCTCTGAGTCCCCTTGCTCCTATATGGCTGCCTTTTCAGCTAATGTGTATGGCTGTGGCTGTGGCACATACAGGTAACACAGCCATCGGCTTGCTAACTGAGCCTTGTAGTCCTCCACTAGTCTTGGGTGCCGGTTTCCCCACTGCGACCTGGTCCCTCCACCCAACTATAGTTGGCATGGATACAGGCCCCATGGGTGGATTCCTCACTACCCGTGCCCCTAGGACCTCTTCTTTCTCTTCTTTCTACTAGGAGCTTCTCTCTATCTTTCTTGTTCTATCTTTTTTTTCTCTGGTGCTGGGATGAGCTCCTCACTGTTCAAGTCCCCAGCTCCAACTGTCTCTCATGTCTGCTCTGCTTCACTTCTCCACACAGACTCACTAACTAGACCTTTCCTGACTCCTCCTTCTTGTTTCCATGACATCTCTGCTTTCTCCACCCACACCCTCTACCTACTAACCCTCTCCAGACTGGGATGAGGCCATCCTCCCATAGGGTATGCCCAGATGCCCTGACTGGAGTGGTGAGGTGTTGGATGCTGGTGTTAGAGTCCTGGTCGTGCCCCCTCCTACCCTGAGAGTGGGATACCACACCTCTGGATAATGTGCAGTACCTCTGTGGCGACTGAACCCTCAGGGGTGCCACACACACAGAGACCCCAATGAGACAGTATGGCTACTTTATATAGGCCGTACCACACCCAAGAGTGGAGACATGGGAGCAAACCATTTCTTTTTGACTGCTCATAAAACCAAACCCTTGCTATGGCTTATTAACCCTCTCAGCACTACTTATGCTGTAGCCAGCTTTTTTGGTCACTACATCGCAAAAGCTAAGCACCTCAGCAACATATATCTCCCCTCGAAAACCTGTCTGGTTGCAAGCCTACATACTCCCTTCTTCCCAAAGCTGGGGGATAGGCACTTTTTGCCATCATACTGTGGACCCTAGACAAGGTGTCAACATTCCCATGTAGTTTCCCAGGTCTATGCTTTACATGGAAGCTAAAGTCCTGAAGGGATACAAACCACCTAGTTAACCAGGCATTGTTCCCTTTCTTCTCCTGCAGCCACCTCAGCAGGGAATGGTCCTACACCAACCTAAACTTCCTGCATAACTAGTAGTACCTCAAAAAGTCCAATACCCACTTGATGGCCAAAAAGTCTTTCTCCACTATGGAGTAATTCTTTTTGCATGTGGACATCTTCTGACTCAGGTACATCACCAGGTGCTCTTCCCCATTAATCTCCTGGGACAAGACAACAACAAGCCCTACATCAGATGCATCCGTCTAGACTATAAATTCTTTAGAAAAATCTGGTGCCACCAATACTGACTGTTTTTACAGGACCAGCATCAGTTCTTGAAAGGCCACCTCAGTTTCCGGGGACCATAGCCATAGCTAACACTTAGGTCTGTCAGAGGGGCCACTATCATGGTGAAGTTATGGATAAACCGATTATAGTAGCTCACGATGCTGACGATCACTCTGACCTGCTTCTTTACGAGAGGTTGTTGCCAACACTGGATTTTCTCTACTTTTTGGGGGAATGATCTCGGGTCTGCCTACGACATAGCCCAAGTGCTTATCTTCCTCTATGGCTCATTTCATTGGGTTGATGGCAAAGCCCACCTTCTTTAGAGCATCAAGTATTGCCTGGACTTTGCTAAGATGATTTCCCAATCCTGGCTGAATATCACAATGTCATCCACATAGGCTGCTGCGTATTTTTTCTGAGGTGCCAGGATCCTGTCCATGGCTCTCTGGAAGGTGGCCAAAGCTTATTGAAAACCAAAGGCATCCTGACATACTGGAAAAGTCCATCTGGCATCGAGAAGGCTGTCTTCTTGGCATCTTGGGATAGAAGAATTTGACAATAACGTTTTTGTGAGATCAAGGGAAGTAATGTATTATAATGGCCCTAGCTTTTCAATAAGTTCATCCACATGGGGTATTGTATGCATGTCAAACTTAGAGACCTCACTCAGCCTCCTGTAGTCATTGAAAAACCACAATTCCCCACCTGGCTTTGACACCAACACTATGGTGCTGGACCAGACACTCTTAGACTAATTAATAGCATTCAGATTTAGCATCCACTTCACCTCTTTTAGGATCACCTTTCAATGGGCTTCTGAGATCCTTAGTGGGCAACTCAGCACTGAAGTAGCCTCAGCAGAGAGTGAATGAACTGGTCCATCACTACTCTCTCCATCATCTGTGCTAGGGAAAAAGTCTCGGGCTGCAGTCATTTTTGTACCATGTGCAGAAGATCAAACATCTGGGACAAGGGAGGTTTGTCCCTGAGATAGTCAAAGTCGTGTACCCACTGTGCCCTGACTGTCAGGGTTACACGTAGCCAAGATGTAATAATTATAGGGGATAATTCAGGAGACTCTTTGCATGGAACAAGACAACAGGACACTGTTTTATAAGTGATAAAGTTTATATTATCACACGGTGATTCAAGCAGGTGCAGAGAGAAACTCAAGTCCACAACACTTGGTGCAAATAATAAACGCAGCTTAGCAGTCAATAGGAAACTTCAGAGGTAGATGCAAACAAACAGAAAGTCTATGAAGCACAGTTATTCTTGAGGAAACTTGACACGAATGGATCCTTGATTTAGTCCAGACACAGATAGATATGCTTATAAGGCAGTTCAAATCATATCTTAGCTCAACCAGGGAGGCCTGGTTAATAGTCTCAGGTTTTGCAGAGCAGCACAGCTTACATGTCCAGCAAATGCAGATGGAAGTAACACGAGCAGCAGATGAAGGAGGATTACTGAACACTGGTGTATGCAGCAGGAACTCAGAGCAGAGTGGCAGGATCTCCAACACAGGTTCACAGGAGCAGGTGCAGGTGCAAGGCCAGGGAGTAATCAGGAGCTGGATGCAAAGCAGAATAATCTAGCACAGACTGAAGGCTGGGGTGGAGTTTTATAGCAGAAAGACAAGTGCACATGAGACCAAAGACGCCATGTTGGAAGAGGGCAGTAATGCACAAAAGGTAAAAAATTACTCCCTCCTTAGAAGCGGCCCCAGGACGATCCTGGACCTGGTTTCTCAGGGAATCTCTGATGAAAACAAGAAATCTTCTGTTGGGCATTGATGTTTTCAAAAGGTTCCCAAGAGTCTTCCTCAGGGGGATATCCCTGCCATCTTATCAGATATTGGAGCCGATTCCTGCGAATCCTGGAATCAATAATTTCTTCCACCACAAATTGTTCTTGCCCATCAATGACCACAGGCTGCGGAGGTGGCACAACACGTTCCTGGAAGGTATTAGGAGATACAGGCTTTAGTAAAGATACATGAAAAACTGGGTGTACCTTCATTGTCCTAGGTAGCTTTAGCCGGCATGCCACAGAGCTCACAATACCGTTGATCTTGAAAGGGCCAATGAATTTCTGTCCACGTTTTTGTGAAGGAACATTTAACTTCAGATTCTTAGTTGCTAACCACACGGAATCTCCTACCTTGAACATGGGTGCAGGTTTACAGAATCTATCAGCCGATCTCTTATAACGTTCTTGAGCCGTGGTCAGGGATTCCTTCAGAACCTCCAGATTTTGTCTCATCGCAGTCAGCCTTTCCTCCACTGCTGGAACCGGAGAATTTATTGGAGACCTAGGTAAAATACACGGATGATAACCCAGATTGGCAAAGAAAGGTGTAAATTTAGTGGAGGCGCTCTGAGAATTATTATATGAAAATTCGGCTAATGGCAACAACGCCAACCAATCATCCTGGAGATGGCTGACATAGCATCTTAGATATTGTTCCAGCGTCTGGTTGGTACGCTCAGTCTGACCATTTGTCTGGGGATGGTAAGCAGAAGAGAGACAGACATTAATATTGAGTGCAGAGCAAAACCCCTTCCAGAATCTTGAAGTGAACTGTACTTCACGGTCAGAGATGATCTCATCCGGCACCCCATGCAACCGAAAGACATTCTGTATAACCAAGTTCACTGTATCTTTAGCAGAGGGGAGGCCGGTGTATGGAACAAAATGAGCAGCTTTAGTCAGGCGATCAACTACCACCATGATTGTATTCATGCCCCCCCCGATGTAGGCAGCTCCACAATAAAGTCCATTGATATAGACCCCCAAGGGCGGGATGGAACAGGTAATGGTTGTAGAAGACCCGTAGGTGCCACATGAGGAGTCTTGTAATGTGCACATACCTCGCAAGAGAGAACATAGTCCTTGGTATCCTTCAGGCAAGTTGGCCACCAGAAGAATCGGCTCAGAAACTCTTGTGTCTTCTGTACCCCCCTGTGACCAGCCAACTTGGAGTCATGTATCAACTTGAGGATCTGCAGACGGACGACCTCCGGGACGTAGATACGTCGATCTCTGAACCACATGTCACCCTTAAAGACAAGATTAATATCCACAGGTGGGTTGGCCAGAAATACATCACTTTCATAGGCCTCCCTGCACTCCTTCCACAAGTCCTGATCGTGGATAACTCCGATGAAATTGGCATCAGATAGAATGGTCTTGGAAGGGGCTCCAGGTATGGAATCCGCAGCATGGATTCGGGATAAAGCATCAGCCTTCCCATTACGAGAACCTGGACGGTACGAGATAACAAAGTTATTGATTTAAGAATAAGTTCCAACGAGCCTGACGAGGAGAAAGACATCTAGCGGATCTGAGGAACTCTAAATTGCGATGGTCAGTTAGCACTATGATCTGTTGTGCAGCTCCTTGCAGATGATGCCTCCATTCTTTGAAAGCCGCAATAATAGCCAGCAATTCCTTGTCTCCCACGTCATAATTCTTCTCTGCTGAGGTTAGTCTACGAGAAAAGAAAGCACAAGGATGTAGCAGACCCTTCTCTCCAGTTCTTTTACATACATAGTTATTGAGGTTGAAGGAAGACTGTAAGTCCATCTAGTTCAACCCATAGCCTAACCTAACATGCCCTAACATGTTGATCCAGAGGAAGGCAAAAAAAAACCATGTGGCAAAGAGTAACTCCACCATGGGGAAAAAAATTCCTTCCCGACTCCACATACGGCAATCAGACTAGTTCCCTGGATCAACGCCCTATCAAGGAATCTAGTGTATATACCCTGTAACATTATACTTTTCCAGAAAGGTATCCAGTCCCCTCTTAAATTTAATTAATGAATCACTCATTACAACATCATACGGCAGAGAGTTCCATAGTCTCACTGCTCTGACAGTAAAGAATCCGCGTCTGTTATTATGCTTAAACCTTCTTTCCTCCAGACGTAGAGGACGCCCCCTTGTCCCTGTCTCAGGTCTATGATTAAAAAGATCATCAGAAAGGTCTTTGTACTGTCCCCTCATATATTTATACATTAAAATAAGATTACCCCTTTCCTCCACTGCTGGAACCGGAGAATTTATTGGAGACCTAGGTAAAATACACGGATGATAACCCAGATTGGCAAAGAAAGGTGTAAATTTAGTGGAGGCGCTCTGAGAATTATTATATGAAAATTCGGCTTTGGGAGAGAATAGCCCCCAAAGCATTATCAGAAGCGTCCACCTCCACAATGAAAGGATGTGTTGGATCTGGGTATATCAACAGCGGTGCTGATGTGAAACAGATCTTCAGCCGATCAAAAGCTTCTTGAGCCTGTGATGAACACTTAAAGGGCTTTTCCTTCTTTGTCAAGGAAGTAATGGGACGCACAATATCAGAAAAATTTCGAATGAAGCGTCTGTAGAAATTTGCAAAACCAATAAAACGTTGGACCTCCTTAATGTTCTTGGGTGCCGGCCAGTCAAGGATAGCCTGAATCTTACCAGATTCCATGTTCAGCCCCTGGGGAGAGATGATATAACCCAAGAACTGTATCTCAGAACGATGGAACTTGCATTTCTCCTGCTTGATATACAGTTGGTTCTCTTTCAGATGTCTTAAAACAGTTTTGACATGTTCTTCATGTTCCTGTAGAGAGTCAGAAAAGATTAGTATATCGTCCAAATAGATCACCACAAACTGGTCCAACAAATCTCTGAAGATGTCATTAACAATGTGATGAAATGCTGCAGGGGCGTTACAAAGCCCGAAGGGCATCACAAGAGATTCAAAGTGTCCATACCGGCATCTGAATGCTGTCTTCCACTCATCCCCTGGACGAATACGCACCAAATTATAAGCCCCACGAAGATCCAGCTTAGAGAACACCTTAGCATGGCGGACTCTTTCCAGTAATTCGGGAATCAGAGGCAAAGGGTAACGGTTTCGTACGGTTACCTTAATGAGTTCCCGATAGTCAACACAGGGTCTTAGGGTCCCATCCTTCTTCTTTACAAAAAAAATGGGTGCCCCTGCTGTTGAGGAAGAAGGACGTATGAAGCCTTTGGCCAGATTTTCATCAATATACTCCTTTAAGGCTTGAAGCTCAGGTGCCGCCAAAGGGTATACGTGACCAAAAGGAATATCTGCCCCAGGAAGCAACTCAAAGGAACAGTCATAATGCCTGTGTGGAGGAAGTTGATCTGCATTCTTCTTGTCACAGAGGTCAGAGAACTCTTTATATGCTGTAGGTAAAGAAGATACCTGTACATGTGGTTCCATAGCCGTGGACTCAGGGACAGCTTCTGTTAACGCTGAGTTGCTCCTTGTTGGAAAGATAATCTCCTTTGTCTCCCAGTTGATAATTGGGTTCTGAGAACGCAACCAAGGAATGCCTAACATCACAGGAAAATGAGGAGAAGAAATTAGCAAGAAAGAAAGTTGCTCCTGATGATTAGGCTCCAACAAAATTTCAAGGGGTATGGTCTCCTGATCCACAGGCCCAGAGATTAAAGGTGACCCATCCACTGTTTCCATGGTAATTGGAGAGGCTCTTTGCTGAATTTTAATACCATGTTCCTTGGCAAATGCGATATCCATGAAATTGCCACCTGCACCAGAGTCAATCATAGCTGAACTGGAAATCCACTTTCCTGAACACAGGATCTTAATAGGGAGAGAACAGTGAGAGTTCTTTTCCTTCAGCTCCTTGGGGGGTGAAGTCATAGAAAGTGAATGGAATACAGCGTTTAAAGGCAGGCTACATTCAGAGATGTCAGATTCATCATCACAGTTGTCATACTCCCCTACTGCTGCTAGCACCTTGTTAGGCCATCTAGGACACTTAGGACAATTGATCAAGAAGTGGTCAGACTGGCCACAGTAGAAACATTGACTTTCACGAAGACGATGCTCCCGGCGCTCATTGATCTCACGCCTCTGAACGGAATCAATTTGCATGGGCACCTCCTCCACCTCCCGAGAGGTTTTACCTGCAGGCTCTTTGGAATGAAGTGAAAAGTTAGAGATACGGTTAAAGGCAGCAAACTTCTCCTGCCTACGCTCAGTAAGGCGAATGTCTATGCGCACACAATGCTGTATAAATGTCTCTAGTTCTTGTGGTGACTCCAAGCGAGCTAGTTCATCTTTTACAATACTACAGACCCCTTTTAAAAATAGGCAATTGTGCATAACTGTCCCAATTGGTATCTACCGCCAATCTCCAGAATTCAGTGGCATACTCAATAACCGAACGTTTAGCCTGGCGTAAAGACAACAAAGCAGATTCAGCGGTTGCACGGCGATTAGGGTCATCAAACATTAATGCCATAGCGGCCAAGAAATCACCCAAGTCATTTAACCATGGGTCACGAGACTCAATCATCGGATTCGCCCAGGCGAACGCTCGTGAGGTCAGTAGCATTATTACACACAATACTTTGGATCTATCAGTAGGAAAACGGTCAGCATGCACATCAAAATATAGCATACATTGATTCACAAAGCCACGAAATTTGTCGTGAGCACCATTAAATCTGAATGGGGCAACTTAGGTGGGCTAGCTGGTGGCGGTTGCCCAGAGGGTAAAGTCACTTGTGCAGCTATTTGCGTGCTTATGTCCTGAAAAGCCCGTCCATACTGGGACTCTATGCCAGCAAGTTTGTTTTCCTGGGCTGCCATGCGATTGCTTAAGTCCTGCAAAGTTTGTCCAAACACTTGTTGATTGTGTTCAAAGCTTCCAAACTTCTTTTGCAGACCTTCCACATCTTTCTGCAGTGATCTAATTATGGAAAACACCTGCCCTAATCTGCTTTCTGCAGTCATTGTTCCAGCAGTCTCCTTTTTTTTTTTTATGGCTAGATTATCCTGTAATAATTATAGGGAATAATTCAGGAGACTCTTTGCGTGGAACAAGACAACAGGACACAGTTTTATAAGTGGTAAAGTCTATATTATCACACCGTGATTCAAACAGGTGCAGAGAGAAACTCAAGTCCACAACACTTGATGCAAATAATAAACGCAGCTTAGCAGTCTATAGGAAACTTCAGAGGTAGATGCAAACAAACAGAAAGTCTATGAAGCACAGTTATTCTTGAGGAAACTTGACATGAATAGATCCTTGACTTAGTCCAGACACAGATAGATATGCTATTAGGCAGTTCAAATCATATCTTAGCTCAACCAGGGAGGCCTGGGTAATAGTCTCAGGTTATTGCAAAGCAGAAACAGCTTACATCCTGTAACTACAGGACAGCTTGTCCTGTAGTTGTCTTGTTCCACGCAAAGAGTCTCCTGAGTTATCCCCTATAATTATTACACAAGGTCTTCTCACATTGCCTACAGAGACCACAATGAGACAGCCTGGCTACTTTATATAGGCCGTATCACACCCGAGGATGGAAATATGGAAGCAGCCAGTCCCACCCATCTCTTTCTGACTGCTCCTAAAAGACAAACGCTGCCTTATTAACCATTTATGCTATTTCAGTCTTTACATCACAGGGGCTAACCATCTCAGACACATATCTTTCCTTGAGAACCTGTCCTGCTGCAAGCCTACAGTGTATAAAATAAATATATAAAAAAGAGTGGATTCTGCAGAACGGCTTAGCAGCTCAGTTCACAGGGTTTACATCCCTTTGAAAGAGTTTGGCCCATGATCTGGGATCCACTGGTCTCCTCATTTCCTCATCTGACTTGAATGTCACATGAATCCTTTAAGTGAAAATGTATTTTGATGTAGGGCAGTTCTGTCTTACACATTGTATTGTTTGCTATAATGTTCATATGTGTGAGGTTTAAATCTGAGCATGAAATATTTCCATATACAGTAGAAGTAGGGTGGACCCTTGGAATGAACTCCATCAGTGGACCCATGGCGCAAAATTTACTTTCTCAGTGGATTTTTTGTTATACATTTTCCACTAGGACGACTGTACAATAATCACTGTATGATTTGCGATCTTCTCTGCTTTTGTAGACCTGGTCCAGCTCGGCGTCTATGTGATGTAGTTTGCATTTCCAAGTAGATTTTACAACATTTGAATAAATGTAAAATGTTCGTCACTAAACCTTCCATAAAAGCCTCACTGTGATATCAGGATCCTCACAGTACAGGAGAGATGGCTGACTCTACACAGCATCCAGATCTTTTCACCCTGGCAATAATCACTCTCATACCCGGACTGATGATGCATTCATTTATTATATCCAGCAATATCAATGACTGGTGGAAAGGAAGAAGAGTGACTTTTGTTGACCACATCATAACTTCTCTTGGGATTTCAAGGATGTGCTCTCAATGTACGTTTACTATGTATGTGTTTCTGATTTTATTCTTCTGGAGCAGTCAGAACTCAGCTGTAATTTTGTTTATTTTTACATTTGCTTATTCTTTTTTTACTTATTCCAATATTTGGTTAACATCTCTTCTCTCCATTGTCTTCTGTCTGAAGATCTCCAACTTCCGCAGCAGACTGTTCTTGTATCTGAGGAGGGTGATATTACCAAGGACTGGTCATTTCATCGTAGCCTCAGGACTTCTCTCTGCTGTCAGTTGTTTCATGCCCTTAGGGAAAGATATCACTGGGATGACCAATGGTGGAACACACAATACAACCATAGATAAACATCTCACGCATGTCGGTTATATTAATATCCTGTACTATTTTATTATTGGAGCCTCCATCCCAATGATTTTCTATTTAACCTCCTCCGTCCTCCTCTTCGCCTCATTGTATCATCACACAGTAATGATGAAGAAGAGCAGTAATTTATCCATCAATTTGGAGACGTATTACTCAGCGATGAAATTTGTATCCTTCACTTTCATATATAACATTATATACTTTCTTAGTCTTTTTGTTTGAGTTTTTTATTTTTACCTTTATTGGTTGAGCCTCATATATTTTCAGATTATCTTTGGATTTCTACCGGTTCTACATTCCTCCTACCTGATCTACAAAACATTCAGACTCCGGAGTCAATTGTCCAAGGTTCTACAGATTGTGTTTGCATTCTTGTCTTCAATTAAAAGGACAGAAACCAGAGAGAACATAGAACTAGCAACTCTTTGAGATAAAACCATTGGGTCGACCATAATTGCATGACGCGTAGATGTAGGGTCCTCCATAATTGCGTGACGGGTAGATGTCCAATAATGGAACTGAGCAGTAGAATGAATCGGCTACGACCCTCCTGGAGCTCTATGGACAGCACTGTATATAGAGATATCAGACAAACCAAGAGAATGAGTCTACATGGATCTGAGCTGTAGAAGCTATTCATGCATCGGGATCTCCACCACCTTGCATCTAGTAAACTTCTACCATCTTCCATGTCTCCTTATCGTTTCATAACTTTATCCAGCAAAAAAATGTAGAATGGTGATCACTAATGTGGCTCTGTCTATGGAAATCTAAGAGGGTATTTGGCTTTTGTATCACTTTATGGTCGTCAGCCACGGTGGACAGGGCCATGTATGTATAAGTGTCCACCTCATACTTCTGAGCCACAAATGGGAAGCCAGCTGAATCTAAGTGGTAGGATGGAGGACCACACGTACCCTTGTCCATCTTTACATCTATCAGTCATATTGTAATAGGCTATTGGACCTTACTTAATTTTTTTCCTTCATTGTATAAACTATTGGAAAAAAAATCCATTGCTATGCTATGGAAACCATGAAAAACAGCGACGCTACCAGATCTGTGGTTTATTGTTAGATTCCGTTGATCCATTTTGTGTAGAATAGAATCCAGTTGTTTCAATGGTTTGATTTTTTTTTGTAATATTATTTTATCTTTTAATTATGTAAATCTTTTTTTTATTTTTAACAACACTTTTTATTGATTTTTAACATCTATAATTATACAATAAAAATATATATACTTAGTTTACAAACTCTCAGATTTCGTTTCATTTCTTCCATTTTCAAAATGAAAGGATCACAAACAAAGTAATTGAAAAAGAAAAAAACAAAACATAGAATACCTCCCTGTACCCAGACATGCAGGCTATAGTAGCTATATTTCCGGTGTTCACTTCTATCCCATCATGCTCTTGACCAAATTAACCCCTCAGATGTTGCTCTTCCTTATCTAATCTCCATACAATGTTCTGTTAGCCGGTAGCTCTCCCTCCTTTTCCCTTCACATTCCGATTAATTATTTTTAACTTCCCCAATGTTCCACCCAAATCTTCCAGTAAATACCAAATGGTCTGGTCAAAGGGCTTCATGATTTTGAGAAGTTCCTCCTTTGTATAATAATTGAGTAAAACGCCTTTCCATTTTATCATAAGCGATTTTACATATCTCTCCTTATCAGGTTCTGCTTCCATCCTTTCCAAGTGGAATATGGCCGTCACTCCTTCACTTGGCCAATGTTCTAAAAAGCTTCTTTTGGCTATTACACAGATTGTATGGAACATCGGGGTTAGTTTTTCCTACTCTTATTGCTGCAAATCTTCCTCATTCCTCCAGTAATGGTAACGGATATAGAGGAACACTCTTAACACCCGTATTTTCCAATATACGTTTTATGTTTTTCCAGAATTCTTGTACTTTAGGACAACTCCACAACCCACGTAGTAAGTCTGAATCTTTAAGTTTGCATTTTGGCCAATGTGTCAGACGATTTCTCATATTTTTGGATACTGGTATATTATAGGCCATGACTGCTCTACGCATGATCCTAAACTATGTGTCCCTCCAAACCTAACTCTAAATGTTCCTCCATACCACCTTCCATCCTACTTGGATTTTTCCCAATTTCCTCTCACTCTATTAGCCTATCCCATGACCTAAATACTTCTTCTGTTTCTAATTTCCCCAGAATTTCTTTGAAACCTCTGTATAGCGTAGATAAATTCTCCACGATAACATTATTTTTTTTTTTTTATGATTTCTTTCCATGTTGCTATCATGTCCTGGTATACTATTGAGTTTTTAATCTTTTTAGGCATTAGATTTTGTGGTGTGTGCATTACTGCAACTAGATTCCTAGGATCTGAATAGGATTTTTCCGGGCCCACTCTAGTATGTGCCGGGAGACACACGCCGCGTTGTATCTTCTTATTTCTGGTAGACTTGCCCCCCACTTCCTTTTGTTGCTGTCGTCTTTTTTACTTTTATATGGGACCTCTGACCTCGATATGAATTTCCGGATAGCTGAAGTTTTCCTCTCCACGTCGACATGATTTAGAAGAACCGGTATTATCTGTACTGGACACATGAGTTTTTAAATACTCATCATTCTTAAAAGGTACATCCTTCCCAATAAGCTCAAAGGCAGACTTTGCCATCTGTCCAGTTCCTTTTGTATTTTAGATATAACGGGGAAAAAGTTTAAATTATAGACTGACTCCGATTTTCTACCAAAACTTGATACCCAAACATGGGAAATACATTCTAGCTACCTGAATAACACATTTCTTTTTTTCCTGTATCATTTCTATCTTTGTCTGACAATTGTAGAATTTCGCATTTACTTTTATTTAAGGTGAAGCCTGAAAATATATCAAAAATTTCTTAGAGATCTAATTCTTCAGGCAAATCTCTCTCCGCATCTGTCATATAAAGTATTCGTAGTACGTCATCAACAAAATAAGAGGATTTGATCCTCATGCCCCCTACTCTTAACCCTTCAAATACTTCATGTTGTCACAAGTTGTGTGCCAAGGGCTCAAGTGCTAATTTTAATATAAGCGGTAACAAAGGACGCCGGTCGCGCAACCCCTTCTCCAGCGGGAAGCTTAAAGAGAGATGTCCGGGGATTTGTATACTAGACTTTTACAAAGTTTCAGAAATTACCCATCATCCCTGCTTTGTCTAGTACCTATCTTATCCAATTTCACTTTACCTTATCAAACTCCTTCTCTGCACCCAAGGAACCGATTCCCGGTCTATCATTCCTATTCTCTCCACTTGTTATTGCGTCTGAAGCTAATAATGTCCCTCTAACATTTGTGACCGCACTTCTACCCTTCACAAATCCCGCCTGAGCTGATGACTCTAGAGTTGGGAGTATCTCTGCCAACTTTTACATTATTTTAATATCCTGGTTTATCAGAGGGATAGGTCTATAGGAAGCTGGATCCTCTGCATTTTTTCTATCTTTTGGTATCAAACTTATATGAGCCATATTGGCACCCCCCAACAAATCTCCACTTTGTAGCATCTCGTTATGCCATTTAGTCTGAATTTGAGCTATTTGTTGGGTCATAAAATAATAACACATGAACCCATCAGGAGCGGGAGCTTTTCCAGCCGGTAGACCAACAATAGTGCTCTTCACCTCTTCTAAATGGGGCATTTAGCAAAGTCAAATGTGTTTCTGTGACATTAGGTATTTTGTTAGTTTACTCAAGAGATCTCCACTTCTGTTCTCCCCCTGTGATTCTTCTAAGTATAAGTTTGCATAAAAATCTTTTAGGATTAAGCCTATAGTCCATGAATATTCATTTCTCTTAAGTATCAGCACACGTGACCGCCGGCAGCAGCAGCAGGAAGTCTCCGGGTGACACTGTGCTCGCTATAGAGCAATGAATATTCACTGCTTTGCGTGCACACAGTCCCGACATGCAGAGCATTGAGTATTCCGGCAGCTGTGCTATGCTTGTGAGCAGCGCATGATGTCCTTGCTATGCGCTGCTAACAAGCAAAAAGCAGTTGTTGGCATCAGAATAGGATGAAAGCAGTTGATGGCATCAGAATAGGACGCTGCGAGGGAGTGACAGGAAGGTAAGTATGGTTTGTTTTTTTAATGTTTTCTGATGGAGCCGTGCATACCAGGATGGGGGTGAGGGCCATTCATAAGGATGGAGCCGTGCATACCAGGATGGGAGTGGGTGGGTTGGGGCTAATCATAAGGATGGGGTCATGCATACCAGGAGCAGGATTGGGGTAAATTATACCAGAATAAGGATGGGGCCAATCATATGTGGCACCCCTGAAGGTCCAGTCACCACAGAGGTACTGCATCTCAGCCAGAGGTGTGGTACCCCAAATCTCTGGTAAGGAAGAGACACTGCACAGAACCCTAACTGTTATGACCCCAATGGCGAGGGTCTCAGAGGAACGTGGAAGTCTGCAGAATACAAAAATCCAGCTCATAGGGCAGTGGTAACTGGGTTGACCATATATCTACTCCTAACGCCAACACTAGAAGTAGCCGGGGATCATTCCTACGTTGATTCTAGATGACACGCGCCAGCCGGAGAATCTAGCTACCCCTAGTAGAGGAAAACAAAGACCTTTCTTGCCTCCAGAGAAGGGGACCCCAAAGCTGGATAGAAGCCCCCCACAAATAATGACGGTGAGGTAAGAGGAAATGACAAACACAGAAATGAACCAGGTTTAGCACAGAGAGGCCCGCTTACTGATAGCAGAATAAAGAAAGGTAACTTATATGGTCAACAAAAACCCTATCAAAATCCACACTGGAAATTCAAGAACCCCCGAACCGTCTAACGGTCCGGGGGGAGAACACCAGCCCCCTAGAGCTTCCAGCAAAGGTCAGGATATAGATTTGGAACAAGCTGGACAAAAATACAAAACCAAAACAAATAGCAAAAAGCAAAAGGCAGACTTAGCTGATATAACTGGAACCAGGATCAGTAGACAAGAGCACAGCAGACTAGCTCTGATAACTACGTTGCCAGGCATAGAACTGAAGGTCCAGGGAGCTTATATAGCAACACCCCTAACTAACGACCCAGGTGCGGATAAAAGGAATGACAGAAAAACCAGAGTCAAAAAACTAGTAACCACTAGAGGGAGCAAAAAGCAAATTCACAACAGTACCCCCCCCTTAGTGAGGGGTCACCGAACCCTCACCACGACCACCAGGGCGATCAGGATGAGCGGCATGAAAGGCACGAACTAAATCGGCCGCATGAACATCAGAGGCGACCACCCAGGAATTATCCTCCTGACCATAGCCCTTCCACTTGACCAGGTACTGAAGCCTCCGCCTGGAGAGGCGAGAATCCAAGATCTTCTCCACCACGTACTCCAACTCGCCCTCAACCAACACCGGAGCAGGAGGCTCAGCAGAAGGAACTACAGGCACAATGTACCGCCGCAACAAGGACCTATGAAATACATTGTGAATAGCAAACGACACAGGAAGATCCAGACGAAAAGATACAGGATTAAGGATTTCCAATATCTTGTAAGGCCCAATAAAACGAGGTTTAAATTTGGGAGAGGAGACCTTCATAGGAACAAAGCGGGAAGAAAGCCATACCAAATCCCCAACGCGTAGTCGGGGACCCACACCGCGACGGCGGTTGGCAAAGCGCTGACCCTTCTCCTGTGACAACTTCAAGTTGTCCACCACATGATTCCAGATCTGCTGCAACCTATCCACCACAGAATCCACCCCAGGACAGTCAGAAGGCTCCACATGACCCGAAGAAAAGCGAGGATGGAAACCAGAGTTGCAGAAAAAAGGCGAAACCAAGGTGGCGGAACTAGCCCGATTATTAAGGGCAAACTCAGCCAACGGCAAGAATGTCACCCAATCGTCCTGATCAGCAGAGACAAAACACCTCAAATAAGCCTCCAAAGTCTGATTGGTTCGCTCCGTCTGTCCATTAGTCTGAGGATGGAAAGCAGACGAAAACGACAAATCAATGCCCATCCTACTACAAAAGGATCGCCAGAACCTGGAAACGAACTGGGATCCTCTGTCTGACACAATATTCTCAGGGATGCCGTGCAAACGAACCACGTTCTGGAAAAACACAGGAACCAGATCGGAAGAGGAAGGCAGCTTAGGCAAAGGAACCAAATGGACCATCTTGGAGAAGCGATCACATATCACCCAGATAACGGACATGCCCTGAGATAGCGGAAGATCAGAAATGAAATCCATGGAGATATGTGTCCAAGGTCTCTTCGGGACAGGCAAGGGCAAGAGCAAACCGCTGGCACGAGAACAGCAAGGCTTAGCTCGAGCACAAGTCCCACAGGACTGCACAAATGACCGCACATCCCTTGACAAGGAAGGCCACCAAAAGGACCTGGCCACCAGATCTCTGGTGCCAAAAATTCCCGGGTGACCTGCCAACACCGAGGAATGAACCTCGGAAATGACTCTGCTGGTCCACTTATCCGGGACAAACAGTCTGTCAGGTGGACAAGACTCAGGCCTATCAGCCTGAAATCTCTGCAACACACGTCGCAGATCCGGAGAAATAGCTGACAAGATAACTCCATCTTTAAGAATACCAACAGGATCAGTGACTCCAGGAGCATCAGGCACAAAGCTCCTAGAAAGAGCATCGGCCTTCACATTCTTTGAACCTGGTAAATACGAGACAACAAAATCAAAGCGGGAGAAAAACAATGACCAGCGGGCCTGTCTCGGATTAAGGCGTTTAGCAGACTCGAGATACATCAGATTTTTGTGATCAGTCAAGACCACCACACGATGCTTAGCACCCTCGAGCCAATGACGCCACTCCTCAAATGCCCATTTCATGGCCAACAACTCCCGATTGCCCACATCATAATTTCGCTCGGCAGGCGAAAACTTCCTAGAGAAAAAGGCACAAGGTTTCATAACAGAGCAACCAGGGCCTCTCTGCGACAAAACGGCCCCTGCCCCAATCTCCGAAGCATCCACCTCAACCTGAAAGGGAAGTGAGACGTCAGGCTGGCACAAAACAGGCGCCGAAGTAAACCGGCGTTTCAACTCCTGGAAAGCCTCCACGGCAGCAGGAGCCCAGTTAGCTACATCGGAGCCCTTCTTGGTCATATCCGTCAAAGGTTTCACAATGCTAGAAAAATTAGCGATAAAACGACGGTAGAAGTTAGCGAAGCCCAAGAACTTCTGAAGACTCTTAACTGACGAGGGCTGAGTCCAATCAAGAATAGCTCGGACCTTGACTGGGTCCATCTCCACAGCAGAAGGGGAAAAAATGAACCCCAAAAAGGGAACCTTCTGTACACCAAAGAGACACTTTGAGCCCTTGACAAACAAAGAATTTTCACGCAAAATTTTAAAGACCAACCTGACCTGCTCCACATGCGAATCCCAATTATCAGAAAAAAACAAAATATCATCCAGATAAACAATCAAAAATTTATCCAGATACTTCCGGAAAATGTCATGCATAAAGGACTGAAAAACTGAAGGCGCATTGGAGAGCCCAAAAGGCATCACTAAGTACTCAAAATGACCTTCGGGCGTATTGAATGCGGTTTTCCATTCATCACCTTGCTTAATGCGCACAAGGTTGTACGCACCACGAAGGTCTATCTTGGTGAACCACTTGGCACCCTTAATCCGGGCAAACAAGTCAGACAACAGCGGTAAAGGATACTGAAATTTGACAGTGATCTTATTCAAAAGCCGATAATCAATACAAGGTCTCAAAGATCCGTCCTTTTTTGCCACAAAAAAGAACCCCGCACCAAGAGGGGAAGAAGACGGACGGATGTGTCCTTTCTCCAGAGACTCCTTGATATATGAACGCATAGCGGTATGTTCAGGTACCGACAGATTAAACAGTCTTCCCTTAGGAAATTTACTGCCCGGGATCAAATCTATAGCACAGTCACAGTCCCTATGAGGAGGCAGTGCACTGGACTCAGACTCACTGAAGACATCCTGATAATCAGACAAATACTCCGGAACTTCCGAAGGCGTAGAAGAAGCAATAGACACAGGCAGGGAATCCCCATGAATACCACGACAGCCCCAACTTGAGACTGACATAGCCTTCCAGTCCAGGACTGGATTATGGGTCTGTAACCATGGCAGCCCTAAAACAACCAAATCATGCATTTTATGTAAAACCAGGAAACGTATCACCTCGCGGTGTTCAGGAGTCATGCACATGGTAACCTGTGTCCAATACTGCGGTTTATTTGCTGCCAATGGTGTAGCATCAATACCTCTAAGAGGGATAGGATTTTCTAATGGTTCAAGAGTAAAACCACAGCGCTTAGCAAATGAGAGATCCATGAGACTCAGGGCAGCACCTGAATCCACAAACGCCATGACAGGATAAGATGACAGTGAGCAAATCAAAGTTACAGACAGAATAAATTTAGGTTGCAAATTACCAACGGTGACAGGACTAACAACCTTAGCTATACGTTTAGAGCATGCTGAGATAACATGTGTAGAATCACCACAGTAGTAGCACAAGCCATTCCGGCGTCTATGAATTTTCCGCTCATTTCTAGTCAGGATTCTATCACATTGCATTAAATCAGGTGTCTGTTCAGACAACACCATGAGGGAATTTGCGGTTTTTCTATCACATTGCACCGAATTAGGTGTCTGTTCAGACAACACCATGAGGGAATTTGCGGTTTTGCGCTCCCGCAACCGCCGGTCAATTTGAATAGCCAGTGCCATAGTATCATTCAGACCTGTGGGAATGGGAAAACCCACCATAACATTCTTAATGGCTTCAGATAGGCCATTTCTAAAATTAGCGGCCAGTGCACACTCGTTCCAATGTGTCAGCACGGACCATTTCCGAAATTTTTGGCAATACACTTCAGCCTCGTCCTGCCCCTGAGACATAGCCAGCAAGGCCTTTTCTGCCTGAATCTCAAGATTGGGTTCCTCATAAAGTAAACCGAGCGCCAGAAAAAACGCATCAAGATCAGCCAATGCCGGATCTCCTGGCGCCAGCGAAAAAGCCCAATCCTGAGGGTCGCCCCGTAAGAACGAAATAACAATTTTTACTTGCTGAGCAGAATCTCCAGATGAACAGGGTCTCAGGGACAAAAACAATTTACAATTATTCACGAAATTCCTAAACTTAAACCTGTCTCCGGAAAACAGTTCAGGAATCGGTATTTTAGGTTCTGACCTAGGATTTCTGATAACATAGTCTTGTATGCCCTGCACACGAGTAGCCAGCTGGTCCACACTTGTAATCAAGGTCTGGACATTCATGTCTGCAGCAAGCATAGCCACTCTGAGGTAAAGAGGAAGAAGAAAAAAAAAAAAAAAAAACTCAGAATCTTCTTTCTTATAATCCCTCTTCTGCAATGCATTAAACATTTAATACTGGCCTGGCAAACTGTTATGACCCCAATGGCGAGGGTCTCAGAGGAACGTGGAAGTCTGCAGAATACAAAAATCCAGCTCATAGGGCAGTGGTAACTGGGTTGACCATATATCTACTCCTAACGCCAACACTAGAAGTAGCCGGGGATCATTCCTACGTTGATTCTAGATGACACGCGCCAGCCGGAGAATCTAGCTACCCCTAGTAGAGGAAAACAAAGACCTTTCTTGCCTCCAGAGAAGGGGACCCCAAAGCTGGATAGAAGCCCCCCACAAATAATGACGGTGAGGTAAGAGGAAATGACAAACACAGAAATGAACCAGGTTTAGCACAGAGAGGCCCGCTTACTGATAGCAGAATAAAGAAAGGTAACTTATATGGTCAACAAAAACCCTATCAAAATCCACACTGGAAATTCAAGAACCCCCGAACCGTCTAACGGTCCGGGGGGAGAACACCAGCCCCCTAGAGCTTCCAGCAAAGGTCAGGATATAGATTTGGAACAAGCTGGACAAAAATACAAAACCAAAACAAATAGCAAAAAGCAAAAGGCAGACTTAGCTGATATAACTGGAACCAGGATCAGTAGACAAGAGCACAGCAGACTAGCTCTGATAACTACGTTGCCAGGCATAGAACTGAAGGTCCAGGGAGCTTATATAGCAACACCCCTAACTAACGACCCAGGTGCGGATAAAAGGAATGACAGAAAAACCAGAGTCAAAAAACTAGTAACCACTAGAGGGAGCAAAAAGCAAATTCACAACACCTAACACTAACACCCAACACCAGACCTCCCCAGGCCAAGGAGGGATCAGGTAGAATGTGTGGGTGGAGAGTGAGGAGTTGTCAGGGGAGACAGGAGGGAGGAGTAGAGGAGTCTGTGAGGAGAGGCAGAGCTGAGCAGACATGGGAGTTTGCAGCTCCTGTGAGTGGAAGGAAAAGAA
Source organism: Ranitomeya variabilis (assembly GCF_051348905.1). Taxonomy (NCBI): domain Eukaryota; kingdom Metazoa; phylum Chordata; class Amphibia; order Anura; family Dendrobatidae; genus Ranitomeya; species Ranitomeya variabilis. Next base: position 1,097,927,532 of record NC_135233.1, read on the forward strand.
AGAAAGGAAGGAAGCTCCCAGGAAGAACAGAAAGGGTGTCAGGGGCATGGGAAGTGCGGAAGCCACCAGTGGGGCCCGCATCCAGTCTGACCAGCATCATGTTGGAGGGACCAGGTCGCAGAAAGGGGAACCGGCCCCTGATCTAGTGGAAGGACTGCAAGATTTAACTAGAAACCAGGAAGCTGTGGCGTATGTAAGAGCCACAACCATATCCACCTAGAACATACTAAAAAGGCAGCCGGATAGAACCCAGGGGACTCGTGGAGTGGAGACCAGTGTAGAGAGACGGCCAGGAAAGGCTTATAAAATGGGGTTCTGTGGGGAGCTGTACCAACTCTGCTGCAATACCATTAACTCCAGTGGTCCCCTTTAGGCAGTGTCGGCCATCCCTGGCCGAGTACCACAGGTGGCATCACGAACATTTCCCCTTTATCCCCCTTACAAACTTTATTCCCATTTCCCATCTTTTATTATTTTCATTTCACCACCCCTTTAATTGGATGTCCAGGGCCACGGACTGGGTCACTGCTGCCGTGACCATCCCTTTTAAGAGCTGTGTCTGGCCCAGTACCGAGTATCCCACTCGGGACCATGCATACCAGGACCGGGATGGGGGCTAATCATACCAGGATAGGGATGGGGCCATGCATACTAGGATGAGATGGGGGACCCTGCATACCAGGATAGGGATGAGGGGGACCATTCCTTCCATGATGGAGATAAGCGGGCATGCATACCAGGATGGGGATGAGGGGGGCCATGCACACCAGGGTATGGAAGAGGGGGGCCATGCATACCAGGATGGGGATGAGGGGGACCATACATAGCAGGATAGGGATAATGGAGCAATGCATACCAGGATGGGGATGAGGGGACCAGGATAGGGGATATTAAGTACAGAATTGACTACTTTTTTTGCTTCAATTTTTATTCCTAATATCATCCTCTAAAACTTAGGCGCGTCTTATGGTCCGGTTCATCTTATAGTCTGAAAAATATGGTATTTTGTTGTTTTGCAGTCGAAAACAGCATAGGGAGAGAACAGTGTAAGTGTAGGTAGAGTGATAGGAGCTTATAGTGAGCGCTATAAATTCCAAAAAGCTCTTTTAAGAGCTGAAGATTGTGAAAAGATTAATTATTTGTAAGGTGGAGATAGCGTAGGGAAAGATCTAATAGGAGGGAGGGTGAGAGGCAGGCACCTGGGTGTTCTCATCATTGCAAGTACATGCTGCAGATCTCTGCTATTTTCCACTGTGTTGTACAGTAGTTAATATTAGGAAAAGACTGTGGGATTAGGGTGCAATAGAGAGGGTTTCATCCACTACATAAATATACAAATCAGCAAACAATATTAGGAGGTACCAGCATTTACCAAACCATTTATGTGAGCTACATAATATTGCTGTGTAGCAGTCTGTAAATTTTTTTATTTACCACAAAATATTTTTCCTCAGTACCAGCATAAAGTAATATCCATTTTAAAAGCTAATTGCTAAGTAATATTCCTCGTCTATTGCTTAAATACCTAATATTTATCTAGCAGTTGTGCGATTGGTGAAAAACCTGACAAGCTACGGAAACGTCACTATTTACCAGCACCTGGATACCTTGGGTTATTTTTTTAAAACTTGGCACATTGTGCAACGGTGAAACTGGTACTCCCTATCTGTACCTCTGGTAATAACTGCTAAATGTATTGTGAGGTCCCCATCACGGCTTCTTTCAGCTTGTTTGATACAGATACAGACCCCATGGGGTAATTATTGGAAACCTTTGTACATTGTGCATTGGTCAAATTTCTACTCTCAATTTCTTTATTGTGTTGCCCTTCTCACATGTATCTGGTAGCCTGATGTTGATTTTTGGGTCTGCAAACATTAGACATTTTGGAACATCAATGCATTAATATGCTCCACACAACTCTTCAGGTTTCAGCCTTTCATAGAATAATAATATGAGTAATAAAATGTGCTCTCTCTATATATATTCTTCTAGTTTGAAAATCTTACCCACACATCCCTTTATAAAGGGAAATTCGACAAAATACCTCTGTTAGCAAACGCCATATACTGCTCATATACGCAGCACCCCAGTAGGTGGGTGGAACACCTTGGTGCAAAACCTGTGTCTGACGGTGAAACCACTGGCCCTTCTCCTGTGTTGTGTCACTCCCAATCAGCTGTCCAGGAAGCAGGCACTGAGGCCTCCAGACACAACAGTCAGCAACCACTTCCAGTTCTTTGTCCCAGCGCAGTTTTCAGTTGTCCCTTGTCAGCATATATGTCTGTTCACAAATTATTAGATAGGGCAGACACTTTTCATTGTCCGGTGTTGGACAAAGACCATTGCTGACTTTTCGAGACTCCTAAATGAGACTTGTGTCTCTTTATTAAACTGTTGCTTCCCTTACATTTTCTAATTTTGGGTCCTTATAAAAAATGGTGGTGGATTATTGCCCAGTTTCTGTATATTTTAAGCAGGTCTAAGAGACTTGGTTAATTCGCTCCACAGACCTATTCAGGCCCCAGCCTTACACATATTGGAACATGGTCATTGCCACGCCAAGGCCTTCACATGAACTCTGTAGCACTGCCTGTCACCTCAGTAATACACTCCACAGACCTTGTCAATCTCTGGGTCATATCCTGAAATTACTCCATTGTTGCTCAAAACCATAAAAAAGATCCATTCTGCCTTGGGTACTTTCCAGAAGAAGTGCTTGGTCTTGTGCAGATTGGTCAATGGCGCTCCTGGATCTTTCCCCTGAGGTGGCTGCTTCCAAGTAAATGAGGCTTGTACATGTTCCTGACATGGGTTTCAGGCCTGACAGACTGAGCACAATACAGGCCCTCGCTTGTTACACTATACTCAGAATTTACTTCTAAGGCTAGGTTCACATTGCGTTAGGGCAATCCGTTTAGCGCTAGCGCTAGCGGATTGCGCTAATGCAATGTTTATTTAGGGGCCGTGTTTGGGGTCGCGTTAACGTCCCCACTCTCGCAGATCCCCGATCTGCGAGAGCGGGGAACGGACCTCGGGCGCGCCGCGGACGCTGCAAGCAGCGTCCGAGGCGCGTCACAGAAGAACGGCACATCACTAGCGCGAGCCGAAAAAGGCACGCGCTAGTGATGCGCTGCAGGAGAAATTTACATTGCTGTCAATGGGCACGCTAACGGACCCGTTGCACGGCGTTAATTGCGACATTTTCGCCGTGCAACGCTGTCCGTTAGCGTGCACACATTAACGCAATGTGAACCTAGCCTAATGCTTTTGGTGTCTGGTAGAATCCAACTTCCTGACATTGATCATACAGCTCCCCAACTCCTGTATTATATTCACCTTACAGCGGCTTCACTCGCTATGACAGTGGCTCCATTGGGATCCGGTAGCCAAAATGAACTGTGGAGCTCACAAAACGCGGGTTTCACAGCACCTGGTGGCCCTCTGAAAATTAAAAGTGAGGGCGACATAATGACATGGTGGTGGTGGGCAAAGGTGAAAATTCAATTGGGCATGTTTTAGCTGGCATTGCAAAATGATGGGGAATATGTATTCCACTATATGGCTAACAATGGAATGAAGGTGGTGGCGGTGGTGAGGCAGAGCGGATGCTGCGTGCCCGGTGTCGGTGATGAGGTTGAGAGGATGTTGCAGGCCCGGTGTAGGCGATGAGGCAGAGCGGATGCTGCAAGCCCGGTGTCGGTGATGAGGCAGAGAGGATGTTGCGTGCCTGGTGTCGGTGATGAGGCAGAGCGGATTTGGCATGCCTGGTGTCGGTGATGAGGCAGAGTGGATGCTGCATGCCTGGTGTCGGTGATGAGGCAGAGCAGATGCTGCATGCCTGGTGTCGGTGATGAGGCAGAGCGGAAGCTGCATGCCTGGTGTCGGTGATGAGGCAGAGCAGATGCTGCATGGCTGGTGTCGGTGATGAGGCAGAGCGGAAGCTGCATGCCTGGTGTTGGTGATGAGGCAGAGCGGAAGCTGCATGCCTGGTGTCGGTGATGAGGCAGAGCGGATGCTGCGTGCCTGGTGTCTGTGATGAGGCAGAGCGGATGCTGCAGGCTCGCTGTTGGTGATGAGGCAGAGTGGATGCTGCAGGCCCGCTGTCAATGATGATGCAGAGCGGATGCTGCGGGCCCGGTGTCGGTGATGAGGCAGAGCGGAAGCTGCATGCCTGGTGTCGGTGATGAGGTAGAGCAGATGCTGCATGCCTGGTGTCGGTGATGAGGCAGAGCGGAAGCTGCATGCCTGGTGTCGGTGATGAGGCAGAGCGGAAGCTGCATGCCTGGTGTCGGTGATGAGGCAGAGCGGATGCTGCGTGCCTGGTGTCGGTGATGAGGCAGAGCAGATGCTGCAGGCTCGCTGTTGGTGATGAGGCAGAGTGGATGCTGCAGGCCCGCTGTTGGTGATGAGGCAGAGTGGATGCTGCAGGCCCGCTGTCAATGATGATGCAGAGCGGATGCTGCGGGCCCGCTGTCGGTGATGATGCAGAGCGGATGCTGCAGGCCCGCTGTCGGTGATGATGCAGAGCGGATGCTGCAGGCCCGGTGTCGGTGATGAGGCAGAGTGGATGCTGCAGGCCCGCTGTCAATGATGATGCAGAGTGGATGCTGCAGGCTCGATGTCGGTGATGAGGCAGAGTGGATGCTGCAGGCCCGCTGTCAAAGATGATGCAGAGCGGATGCTGCGGGCCTGGTGTCGGTGATGAGGCAGAGCGGATGCTGCAGGCCCGCTGTCGGTGATGATGCAGAGCGGATGCTGCAGGCCTGCTGTCGGTGATGATGCAGAGCGGATGCTGCAGGCCCGGTGTCGGTGATGAGGCAGAGTGGATGCTGCAGGCCCGCTGTCAATGATGATGCAGAGTGGATGCTGCAGGCTCGATGTCGGTGATGAGGCAGAGCGGATGCTGCAGGCCCGGTGTCGGTGATGAGGCAGAGCGGATGCTTCGTGCCCGGTGTCGGTGATGAGGCAGAGCGGAGGCCATTTTCTCGAAGCGTTGGGCCACCGAAGGCGGCACCTGCACAGACTGGGATCACGGCCTTGCCGAGTGCCACCTCCAGCCGCCATCTTCCTGAAGCCATGAAGCTTTATTGAAAGATATTTCTGATCTTCTATTTAAGATAAGGAAAAAAAAGAATAACTGCATCTCCACAACGCTTCCTTCTGTCTTTGGACGTAGATTCTCTCCCTAAGGGCTCATACCCACTTGTGAGCAAACCGGACGAGTGCAATCTGATAAAAAAAATTGGATTGCACTCGGACCAATGTTATTCAATGGGTGACGTCTCATCTGCGATTTTTTTCTCAGCTGAAATCGGACTGAGAAAAAAATTGCAGCATGCTGACGAGACTCGCCAATGCAAGTCAGTGGGTGCGAGAAAAAAAACACACAGCACTAATAATAATAATAATAATAATAATAATAATTTTATTTATATAGCGCCAACATATTCCGCAGCGCTTTACAACTTATAGAGAGGACTTGTACAGACAATAGACATTACAGCATAACAGAAATCACAGTTCAAAACAGATACCAGGAGGAATGAGGGCCCTGCTGCTCGCAAGCTACAATCTATGAGGAAAAGGGGAGACACAAGAGGTGGATGGTAACAATTGCTTTAGTTATTTGGACCAGCCATAGTGTAAGGCTCGGGTGTTCATGTAAAGCTGCATGAACCAGTTATCAGCCTAAGTATGTAGCAGTACAGACACAGAGGCTATTAACTGCATAAAGTGTATGAGAACATGATGTGAGGAACCTGATTATGTTTTTTTTTTTATTAGGCCACACAGGGATAGTTGGGTTAATGCGTTGAGGTGGTAGGCCAATCTGAACAAATGAGTTTTTAGGGCACGCTTAAAACTGTGGGGATTGGGGATTAATTGTATTAACCTGGGTAGTGCATTCCAAAGAATCGGCGCAGCACGTGTAAAGTCTTGGAGACGGGAGTGGGAGGTTCTGATTATTGAGGATGCTAACCTGAGGTCATTAGAGGAGCGGAGGGCACGGGTAGGGTGGTAGACTGAGACCAGGGAGGAGATGTAGGGTGGTGCTGAGCCATGGAGTGCTTTGTGGATGAGGGTAGTAGTTTTGTACTGGATTCTGGAGTGGATGGGTAGCCAGTGTAATGACTGGCACAAGGTAGAGGCATCGGTGTAACGGTTGGTGAGGAATATGATCCTGGCAGCAGCATTCAGGACAGATTGGAGCGGGGAGAGTTTGGTAAGAGGGAGGCCGATTAGTAGAGAGTTACAATAGTCCAGACGAGAATGAATAAGAGAAACAGTAAGAGTTTTTGCATAGTCGAAAGTAAGAAAAGGGCGAATTCTAGAAATGTTTTTGAGATGCAGATAAGAAGAGCGAGCCAGTGATCGGATGTGGGGGGTGAATGAAAGCTCGGAATCAAGGATGACCCCAAGGCAGCGGGCATGTTGCTTTGGTGTAATGGTGGAACCGCACACGAAGATGGCAATGTCAGGCAAAGGTAGGTTGGTAGAGGGAGAGAACACGAGGAGTTCAGTTTTTGACAGGTTCAGCACTATGTAATATCAAAAAAACCGAAATCATAATGAGCCTAACCCGGGAAAAGGAAACACAAGTGTGATAATTAATAATAACCCGGGCTCTTAATTCATTGCTCCAGCAACATTATATAAAAAGGAGAAACAGGGAGCCTAGAGTACAAATGTACGAAAATAGTTTATTTTTAAAATGTAGGACATGAAGCAAAACAAGATAATAGGGATACCACGACAACACATAGAAGGGAACAGAGAAGGAACAACTCGACCTGTCCGCCCCCCAAAATTAGATGTAATAGCTATAAATAGGCACAAATACAGGATGAAAAATAGTAAGTGCCAATATCGTGCAAAGTACTGGGAGGGTGGGAAGCACAGAGCACATGGTGTAAACACGCTGCTGTGTGACCAAGCAGAGAGACAATCTAAGGGCCAGTGCCCTGTACATTTATGTGAAAACCCGCCACACAGCAATAAAAAGTAGAAGTACCATGCTTACCACAATGAAGGGAGGTGGACAGGAGAGGGTCCCACCGGTGAAAAAGCCCCAACGCACGTTTCGCAGCGCTCGAACGCTGCTTTCTTTCTTTGCTGTGTGGCGGGTTTTCACATAAATGTACAGGGCATTGGCCCTTAGATTGTCTCTCTGCTTGGTCACACAGCAGCGTGTTTACACCATGTGCTCTGTGCTTCCCACCCTCCCAGTACTTTGCACGATATTGGCACTTACTATTTTTCATCCTGTATTTGTGCCTATTTATAGCTATTACATCTAATTTTGGGGGGCGGACAGGTCGAGTTGTTCCTTCTCTGTTCCCTTCTATGTGTTGTCGTGGTATCCCTATTATCTTGTTTTGCTTCATGTCCTATGGAGCGCCCCCACACCGCCGCAGGGCCGAGGGGTACCCGGAGCCGGGCCTCTAGGTCTCAGTCCTGGGGTTGTCACGGTGGCTAGACCCGGTCCGTGGCCCTGTCTGTCAGTGGGGGACGTCCGGTGCAATAAGTGATGTTGTAGCGGTGCAGTTGTGGGGTGCAGGTCGCGGTAAATAACGAGGACACCAGGTTGCAGTCTCTTTACCTCTTTACTGAAGCTCTCTGGGTCCTCAGTCCGGAATACGGCTCACCAGGCTGCGCAAGTCCGGCCAGTCCAATGGCACTTCCAGAGCTCTCCTTGCAGGTGGAAATCGGTGCCTTCCTTCTAGCGCTATGTGTTGCAGTCCTTCCCTGCTGTGCTTACGGAAAGTACCCCACAACTGTTGTGTCTGTTTCTCGTGTTCCCTCACAACAACTTAATTCGCAATGATCTTCCTCGTCCCTCCAGATACTATGGTAGGAACGCACCCGTATGACGGGGAGGCTCGGAGATCTTCCGGGACTCTATCTGCGCCCCTCTCCTGTTGGTACCCCCCTTTGCCTTCCTGGGTGATGCGTGAGACAGTCCGCCTCAAGCTAACTGCCCTGCCGTAGGTCTGAGGTATGGCTTGAAACTCTTTACCTCCTCGGCGTTCCGGCCACCGGTAGTGCGCCTCAGTAAGGTGCTGCCTCTTTCAGCACAACCCTCACTGGTATCTCCTTTCGCTTGATTTCGTTTCTCACTCAGCACAATCTATCTCGCTTCTTAGTCCTTCCTTGGGCACCGCCGCTATGCTGAGCAGGCACGGTCCCGTTACGTTCTTTCAATGCCAAGCCTCTGCCAGGATCCCACCCCTGGCAGAGACCCTACAGTCTCTCCCTTCACAACACCCTCTGCCACCAGGTGTTGCTCCGTTCAATCCCGTCAGCATTCTCTCTAACTTCCTGCCTGACCCCCAGTTTACCCACTATGGTGGGGAGTGGCCTAATGAATAGCACCCTTAGCTCCCCCCGGAGGCCCTACTGTGAAATGTCTTGGTGACTGTGATACCTGCTCAGAGAACTCCTTCCGTGCCATCGAACGCAGCATGGCCCCCCTTAGTGGCTGAACCATGCTACTGCAACGACCAGGACTCTGGGGCGCTGCATCCTACAATTTAAAAATAAACTATTTTCGTACATTTGTACTCTAGGCTCCCTGTTTCTCCTTTTTATATAAGGTTCAGCACTATGCAAGTGCTGTCCGTTTTTTTCTCACCGGTGTCCTTTGAAAAGCCGGCAATTCATGTGCGGTGTACAGTGAAATCACACTGACAGGTTAAGAATAGAAAAAATAGAATAGATACAGTATATACACATAGAATACTTATATATATATATATATACGTATATATATATATATATATATATATATATATATATATATATATATATATATATATACACTAGCTGTCGAACCCGTTCTACGCCCGGGTGGCGAGCATTTATATTGGTATATGGTCACCATCCTGGTATGTGCTGCTCCCATCTTGCTCTCCCATCCTGTCATGTGCTGCTCCATCCTGCGTCCCCATCCTGTCATGTGCTCCCATCCTACACCCCCATCCTGTCATGTGTGTGCCCCCATTCTGTCATGTGCTGCTCCCATCCTGTCATGTGCTCCCATCCTGCGCCCCATCCTGTCATGTGCTCCCATCCTGCACCCCCATCCTGTCATGTGCTGCTCCCATCGTGCGCAATCATTCTGTCATGGGCTGCTCCCATCCCGCGCCCCCATTCTGCCTGTTCCTGTTTCCATTCTGCCATATGTTGCTCCCATCTTTCTCTCTCCGGCTCTACTGCCCGAGTGCGGCTGTGCTGAGTGTGGGCGGCTGTGCTGAGTGTGGGCGGCTGTGCTAAGTGCGGGTGGCTGTGCTGAGTGCGGGCGGCTGTGCGTGGCTGTGCTGAGTGCGGGCGGCTGTGCTTGGCTGTGCTGAGTGCGGGCGGCTGTGCGTGGCTCTGGTGAGTGCAGGCGGCTGTGCGTGGCTGTGCTGAGTACGGGCGGCTGTGCGTGGCTGTGCTGAGTGTGGGCGGCTGTGCGTGGCTGTGCTGAGTGCGGGCGGCTGTGCGTGGCTGTGCTGAGTGCGGGCGGCTGTGCTTGGCTGTGCTGAGTGCGGGCGGCTGTGCGTGGCTCTGGTGAGTGCAGGCGGCTGTGCGTGGCTGTGCTGAGTACGGGCGGCTGTGCGTGGCTGTGCTGAGTGTGGGCGGCTGTGCGTGGCTGTGCTGAGTGCGGGCGGCTGTGCGTGGCTGTGCTGAGTGCGGGTGGCTGTGCTGAGTACGGGCGGCTGTGCGTGGCTGTGCTGAGTGCGGGTGGCTGTGCTTGGCTGTGCTGAGTGCGGGCGGCTGTGCGTGGCTCTCGTGAGTGCGGGCGGCTGTGCTTGGCTGTGCTGAGTGCGTGCGGCTGTGCGTGGCTCTCGTGAGTGCGGGCGGCTGTGCGTGGCTCTGGTGAGTGCGGGCGGCTGTGCGTGGCTGTACTGAGTGCGGGCGGCTGTGCGTGGCTGTGCTAAGTGTGGGCGGCTGTGCGTGGCTGTGCTGAGTGCGGGTGGCTGTGCGTGGCTGTGCTGAGTGCGGGCGGCTGTGCGTGGCTGTGCTGAGTGCGGGCGGCTGTGCTTGGCTGTGCTGAGTGCGGGCGGCTGTGCGTGGCTCTGGTGAGTGCAGGCGGCTGTGCGTGGCTGTGCTGAGTACGGGCGGCTGTGCGTGGCTGTGCTGAGTGTGGGCGGCTGTGCGTGGCTGTGCTGAGTGCGGGCGGCTGTGCGTGGCTGTGCTGAGTGCGGGCGGCTGTGCTTGGCTGTGCTGAGTGCGGGCGGCTGTGCGTGGCTCTGGTGAGTGCAGGCGGCTGTGCGTGGCTGTGCTGAGTACGGGCGGCTGTGCGTGGCTGTGCTGAGTGTGGGCGGCTGTGCGTGGCTGTGCTGAGTGCGGGCGGCTGTGCGTGGCTGTGCTGAGTGCGGGTGGCTGTGCTGAGTACGGGCGGCTGTGCGTGGCTGTGCTGAGTGCGGGTGGCTGTGCTTGGCTGTGCTGAGTGCGGGCGGCTGTGCGTGGCTCTCGTGAGTGCGGGCGGCTGTGCTTGGCTGTGCTGAGTGCGTGCGGCTGTGCGTGGCTCTCGTGAGTGCGGGCGGCTGTGCGTGGCTCTGGTGAGTGCGGGCGGCTGTGCGTGGCTGTACTGAGTGCGGGCGGCTGTGCGTGGCTGTGCTAAGTGTGGGCGGCTGTGCGTGGCTGTGCTGAGTGCGGGTGGCTGTGCATGGCTGTGCTGAGTGTAGGCAGCTGTGCGCGGCTGTGCTGAGTGCGGGCGGCTGTGCGTGGCTCTGCTGAGTGTGGGCGGCTGTGCTGAGTGCGGGCGGCTGTGCTTGGCTGTGCTGAGTGCGGGCGGCTGTGCGTGGCTCTGGTGAGTGCGGACAGCTGTGCTTGGCTGTGCTGAGTGCGGGCGGCTGTGCGTGGCTCTGGTGAGTGCGGGCAGCTGTGCGTGGCTGTGCTGAGTGCGGGCGGCTGTGCGTGGCTGTGCTGAGTGCGGGCGGCTGTGCTGAGTACGGGTGGCTGTGCGTGGCTGTGCTGAGTGCGGGCGGCTGTGCTTGGCTGTGCTGAGTGCGGGCGGCTGTGCGTGCCTCTGGTGAGTGTGGGCGGCTGTGCGTGGCTCTGGTGAGTGCGGGCGGCTGTGCGTGGCTCTGGTGAGTGCGGGCGGCTGTGCGTGGCTGTGCTTAGTGCGGGCGGCTGTGCGTGGCTGTGCTGAGTGCGGGCGGCTGTGCGTGGCTGTGCTGAGTGCGGGCGGCTGTGCTGAGTACGGGCGGCTGTGCGTGGCTGTGCTGAGTGCGGGTGGCTGTGCTTGGCTGTGCTGAGTGCGGGCGGCTGTGCTGAGTACGGGTGGCTGTGCGTGGCTGTGCTGAGTGCGGGCGGCTGTGCTTGGCTGTGCTGAGTGCGGGCGGCTGTGCGTGCCTCTGGTGAGTGTGGGCGGCTGTGCGTGGCTCTGGTGAGTGCGGGCGGCTGTGCGTGGCTCTGGTGAGTGCGGGCGGCTGTGCGTGGCTGTGCTTAGTGCGGGCGGCTGTGCGTGGCTGTGCTGAGTGCGGGCGGCTGTGCGTGGCTGTGCTGAGTGCGGGCGGCTGTGCTGAGTACGGGCGGCTGTGCGTGGCTGTGCTGAGTGCGGGTGGCTGTGCTTGGCTGTGCTGAGTGCGGGCGGCTGTGCGTGGCTCTGGTGAGTGCGGGCGGCTGTGCGTGGCTCTGGTGAGTGCGGGCGACTGTGCATGGCTCTGGTGAGTGCGGGCGGCTGTGCGTGGCTCTGGTGAGTGCGGGCGGCTGTGCGTGGCTCTGGTGAGTGCGGGCGGCTGTGCGTGGCTGTACTGAGTGCGGGCGGCTGTGCGTGGCTGTGCTAAGTGCAGGCGGCTGTGCGTGGCTGTGCTAAGTGCGGGTGGCTGTGTGTGGCTGTGCTGAGTGTGGGCGGCTGTGCGTGGCTCTGCTGAGTGTGGGCAGCTGTGCTGAGTGCGGGCGGCTGTGCGTGGCTCTGCTGAGTGTGGGCAGCTGTGCTGAGTGCGGGCGGCTGTGCTTGGCTGTGCTAAGTGCGGGTGGCTGTGCTGAGTGCGGGCGGCTGTGCGTGGCTGTGCTAAGTGCGGGTGGCTGTGTGTGGCTGTGCTGAGTGCGGGCGGCTGTGCATGGCTCTGCTGAGTGTGGGCAGCTGTGCTGAGTGCGGGCGGCTGTGCGTGGCTCTGCTGAGTGTGGGCAGCTGTGCTGAGTGCGGGCGGCTGTGCTTGGCTGTGCTGAGTGCGGGCGGCTGTGCGTGGCTCTGGTGAGTGCGGACGGCTGTGCGTGGCTCTGATGAGTGCGGGCGGCTGTGCGTGGCTCTGGTGAGTGCGGGCGGCTGTGCGTGGCTCTGGTGAGTGCGGGCGGCTGTGCGTGGCTGTGCTGGGGGCCTGAGCAGGCGGGGACACCGGTGCGCTGTGGGGCTCAGGTGCCGGAGTCGCCGCTAGCTCAGGCCCCCGGCACTTTCTATATTTACCTGTCCCCCTGTTCCACTGCTGCGCGCGGCTCCATATTCTGGGTCCAGTCCTCTGGCTGTGACTGTTCAGTCAGAGGGCGGCGCGCATTAAGCACGTCATCGTGCCCTCTGAACTGAACATCTCAGGCAGAGGAGGTGGAGGACGGAGGCTCGCGCAGCGGTGGAACGGAGGACAGGTAAATATACTCACCCTCCTGGCTCCGTGGCTCGTCCCTGCTTCTCCGTTGGAGATTGCGATGTGCGTTCACTGCTTACACATACCGCGATCTCCTGGGAGCATCACTCTGTGGGGTCCAGACTGCGCCGGCGCTTGCGCTTGCGCAGTCTATAAGGGCTTCAGACAGAGTGACGCTCCCAGCGTTATATTATAGATGTCAGTGACACACACATACAGTTAGGTCCATATATATTTGGACAGAGACAACATTTTTCTAATTTTGGTTATAGACGTTACCACAGTGAATTTTAAACAAAACAATTCAGATGCAGTTGAAGTTCAGACTTTCAGCTTTCATTTGAGGGTATCCACATTAAAATTGGATGAAGGGTTTAGGAGTTTCAGCTCCTTAACATGCGCCACCCTGTTTTTAAAGGGACCAAAAGTAATTGGACAATTGACTCCAAGGCTATTTCATGGACAGGTGTGGGCAATCCCTTCGTTATGTAATTCTCAATTAAGCAGATAAAAGGCCTGGAGTTGATTTGAGGTGTGGTGCTGCATTTGGAAGGTTTTGCTGTGAAGTAAACATGCGGTAAAGGAGCTCTCCATGCAGGTGAAACAAGCCATTCTTAAGCTGCGAAAACAAAAAAAAATCCGAGAAATTGCTACAATATTAGGAGTGGCAAAATCTACAGTTTGGTACATCCTGAGAAAGAAAGAAAGCACTGGTGAACTCATCAATGCAAAAAGACCTGAGCGCCCACGGAAGACAACAGTGGTGGATGATCGCAGAATAATCTCCATGGTGAAGAGAAACCCCTTCACAACAGCCAACCAAGTGACCAACACTCTCCAGGAGGTCGGCGCATCAATATCCAAATCTATCATAAAGAGAAGACTGCATGAAAGTAACTACAGAGGGTTCACTGCACGGTGCAGCCACTCATAAGCATCAAGAAGAAAAAGGCTAAAAAACATCTAAAAAAGCCGGCACAGTTCTGGAAGAACATTCTGTGGACAGATGAAACCAAGATCAACCTCTACCAGAATGATGGAAAGAGAAAAGTATGGCGAAGGCGTGGTACAGCTTATGATCCAAAGCATACCATATCATCTGTAAAACACAGCGGAGGCAGTGTGATGGCTTGGGCATGCATGGCTGCCAGTGGCACTGGGTCACTAGTGTTTATTGATGATGTGACACAGGAATGAATTCTGAGGTCTTCAGAGCCGCCATACTGTGCGCTCAGATCCAGCCAAATGCAGCCAAACTGATTGGTCGTCGTTTCATACTACAGATGGACAATGACCCAAAACATAAAGCCAAAGCAACCCAGGAGTTTATTAAAGCAAAGAAGTGGAATATTCTGGAATGGCCAAGTCAGTCACCTGATCTCAACCCAATTGAGCATGTATTTCACTTGTTAAAGACTAAACTTCAGACAGAAAGGCCACAAACAAACAGCAACTGAAAACCACCGCAGTGAAGGCCTGGCAGAGCATCAAAAAGGGGGAAACACAGCGTCTGGTGATGTCCATGAGTTCACGACTTCAGGCAGTCATTGCCAACAAAGGGTTTTCAACCAAGTACTAGAAATGAACATTTTATTTAAAATTATTGAATCTGTCCAATTACTTTTGGTCCCTTTAAAAACAGGGTGGCACATGTTAAGGAGCTGAAACTCCTACACCCTTCGTCCAATTTTAATGTGGATACCCTCAAATGAAAGCTGAAAGTCTGAACTTCAACTGCATCTGAAGTGTTTTGTTTAAAATTCATTGTGGTAATGTCTATAACCAAAATTAGAAAAATGCTGTCTCTGTCCAAATATATATGGACCTAACTGTATGTATTTATATTACATAGATAGAAGAATAGTCGTTAATTCATTTGTCAGCTTCTGTAACGTTAATGCAGGACCTGACAGGATAGAGGACACGGGTTACATACAGTAAATACACATAGAATAGTTAGATACATAGATGTCAGTGACGAGTACAATTAGTGCAGTGTGTGCAAATTATGGGACTTGTATGTATTGAATAAAAGAATATTTTTTGGGAAAAAAATGTCGTTTGCTCCAGTGCAATTTTCTGCGCTAGAGAGGGAAAGCCAATGCCTGTGGGCCGATATCAGATATTGATAGCAATAAATATCAAATATGTGTATTTTTTTATTTACTATTATTTTATTTTGAATAGGGTGAATGTGGGGTGATTTGAACTTTTATTTTTTGTTATTTTTTCACTTTTTACTTGTTTCAATCTTGAAGCTGCAATTCTCGGATCGCCTGCAGCCTTGCTCTGCGTAGCAGAAATGCTCCTCTGCTAGGAATGCCGGCCAGTGGACGCTGCTCCCAGCAAATGTCAATGACAACTGCAGTGATCTCCTGGTTGTCATGGCAGCTCATCAGCGACCAGCGGTCATGTGACAAGAGCGCCGATGGGCCGCTTTTGTGACGCACTTCCAGGGTGTGCATGTTAAATCAGAGATTGACAGCAGCATTTAACATGTTAACAGCCGCAGGTGGATTGTGATTCCACCCGCGGCTGTTAGGGGCACATGACAGTGGATGAAATCAGCTGACATGTGCCAGGAAAGATGCCGGCTCAGCGCTGGGGCACACATCAAAGGGGGAAAACTGACATGTGCCATGTCGTGAAGGGGTTAAGCAATGTTTTATGCATCATGAACATTCGTTATTCCATTCGTGTTGCCATATTCTCAGAGGAGCATTCCTTTACCTTGCCCCCTTTCTTCTCTGTCCCACATATTTTCTCCCTTTTTATAGCAATTTTATATTGGAATTATTGGGTTAATAAAGTGTCAGTCACTTTTATTTGTCCTCTTCTTGCCTCTGTGCTTCCCTTTGATACATTTATTATTAATCATTAGCATTACCTCTCCTGACCTGCAGGTGGCAGCAGTGCCTCTTTCATTTCGTTCGCTCTCGCAGATGGCCGCAGTCCTGTGGTTTCCTTTCCCGACCACTAGATGGCATTGTCCGCGCTAGCGCCGATATGTGCGCTATCATACACTGACCGCGGTCGTTGGTTGTGCGTCACTTCCGGTGTTTAAGCCGGGCAGGAAGCGTCCGGTGGAAGAAAGAACCGTGGTGAGTGTCGGGGTATTCGGGTTGGTGTCATGGTAACCGGGCAGGACTCCCCAAGACAGGAGTCACTAGTAGCAGCCGGTCCGGTGTGCGGGGCGGTTGGGGGCTGCTAGCTCAATAAAAAGCCTAAAAGCAGCCAATCAAATCTCTTCTTACATTTTCTCAGCGCAGGATAACGCATGAAAGCTGTGTTCTGATTGGTCACTTTTTCCCTTCCTGCCCAGCAGTGAACATCTGTGAGCGTCTCCCCCGCACTGACACAGTGTGACGAGCAGAGCAGCTGTGTGTGGTGACGGCAGCTGTGTGTGGTGATGGCAGACGTGCTCATCTTATTGGGATACCACAGGACGGGGTGGAATCTTGGGCTTTTTCTATATAGCGCAGTATAAAGATGGCGGCGAGGGGCCGGGCTGCCGTCCGCCGGGTAATTCCTGGGCTTTAGGCTGTGGTGCCTCTGGCAGCGACCCCTGCGGTGCGACTGGACGTGGTCGTACTCGACCACAACCAGCATATCTCTAGACCTACAGGCGGACGCCATGGCGTTTGTTACTTGTCGCTGTGGCGGACTCCATCGGGGGCACAATGCGACCCCTCCACAGCTCCAATGACCGGACTACACAGCCGGTGTCACTGCCAGAGTCGCCATGTCGCTTCGCTCTTACTCCGGACCTTATTGTTTTCTCACGCGTCCATCACAAGTAATATCGGCTGCCCGGGATTTATAGGTTCTGAGAATCTGTCCAGAAGAAGAAAAAGAGATGAACCTGGTTTGATCTGCATCTGCCCCTGCTACTATGGCAACCAAGCAGAGACTGACAGCAGCGGTCAGAGAGCCGGCACTAAATGAGACCCCCGGGGCTGTGCATTAATGATCAGTGCCCGATGGAGGACGACCCCGGCTGTCACCGATTGGTGTAGACAGGATTAAGGAATAAAGCTGGCCTCTGATTGGCCGGACCTGTCTTGTGAGATCCTCGGCATTAACCCTTGTGATTCCTTCTGCAGATCTCCTTATTCTCCCCTGGATCACGTGAGAGGGGCGCAGTCACCGTCCTCAGGGGGGCGCTATGGTGTTCTACTTCACTAGTAATGGTAAGTGCCTCGTCAGTGGGGTCCGCCAAGTGCAGACCCCAATAACACCAGGTCCATCACTATTCAACCATTCACCACATGCTGATCAGAAGGACTCCCGACACCCCCTGCAGACCGCGCTACACAATGGGGGGGATAATGTCCTCACCCCGAATCTCTTATCTGGGAATGGAGCTATTGTCTCCTGTTATCAGCCACTTCAGCCGCCATCATTTCTTTTCTTCTCTTGCAGTCGTCTCTCCGCCGTATACGATATACATGGGAAAGGACAAGTACGAGAGTAAGTGATGGGAACAGGGGGCCGAAAAATAATGGGGGCGGCCGCCATCTTCTCACATGTTCCCTATGTTTCTATTTCATTCTCTTTCAGATGAAGATCTTATAAAATACGGCTGGCCGGAAGATATCTGGTACGTGATAGTTGTAT
Source organism: Ranitomeya variabilis (assembly GCF_051348905.1). Taxonomy (NCBI): domain Eukaryota; kingdom Metazoa; phylum Chordata; class Amphibia; order Anura; family Dendrobatidae; genus Ranitomeya; species Ranitomeya variabilis. The sequence continues at coordinate 1,097,944,721 of NC_135233.1, forward strand.
ATAACCTCCATATAGAGGCCGCCCCGCGCTCTGTATGATGTATAACCTCCATAGAGCCTCCGCTCCGCGCTCTGTATGATGTATAACCTCCATATAGAGGCCGCCCCGCGCTCTGTATGATGTATAACCTCCATAGAGCCTCCGCCCCGCGCTCTGTATGATGTATAACCTCCATATAGAGGCCGCCCCGCGCTCTGTATGATGTATAACCTCCATATAGAGGCCGCCCCGCGCTCTGTATGATGTATAACCTCCATAGAGCCTCCGCCCCGCACTCAGTATGATGTATAACCTCCATAGAGCCTCCGCCCCGCACTCAGTATGATGTATAACCTCCATAGAGCCTCCGCCCCGCGCTCTGTATGATGTATAACCTCCATACAGCCTCCGCCCCGCGCTCTGTATGATGTATAACCTCCATAGAGCCTCCGCCCCGCACTCAGTATGATGTATAACATCCATAGAGCCTCCGCCCCGCGCTCTGTATGATGTATAACCTCCATACAGCCTCCGCCCCGCGCTCTGTATGATGTATAACCTCCATAGAGCCTCCGCCCCGCACTCAGTATGATGTATAACCTCCATAGAGCCTCCGCCCCGCGCTCTGTATGATGTATAACCTCCATACAGCCTCCGCCCCGCGCTCTGTATGATGTATAACCTCCATAGAGCCTCCGCCCCGCGCTCTGTATGATGTATAATCTCCATAGAGCCTCCGCCTCGCGCTCTGTATGATGTATAACCTCCATAGAGCCTCCGCCCCGCGCTCTGTATGATGTATGACCTCCATAGAGCCTCCGCCCCGCGCTCTGTATGATGTATAATCTCCATAGAGCCTCCGCCTCGCGCTCTGTATGATGTATAACCTCCATAGAGCCTCCGCCCCGCGCTCTGTATGATGTATTACCTCCATAGAGCCTCCGCCCCGCGCTCTGTATGATGTATGACCTCCATAGAGCCTCCGCCTCGCGCTCTGTATGATGTATAACCTCCATAGAGCCTCTGCCCCCTGTATGATGTATAACCTCCATAGAGCCTCCGCCCCCTGTATGATGTATAACTTCCATAGAGCCTCTGCCCCGCGCTCTGTATGATGTATAACCTCCATAGAGCCTCTGCCCCCTGTATGATGTATAACTTCCATAGAGCCTCCGCCCCGCACTCTGTATGATGTATAACCTCCATAGAGCCTCCGCCCCACCCTCTGTATTCTGTATGACCTCCATATAGAGCCTCCGCCCCGTGCTCTGTATGATGTATAACCTCCATAGAGCCTCCGCCCCGTGCTCTGTATGATGTATAACCTCCATAGAGCCTCCGCCCCGCGCTCTGTATGATGTATAACCTCCATAGAGCCTGCGCTCTGTATGATGTATAACCTCCATAGAGCCTGCGCTCTGTATGATGTATAACCTCCATAGAGCCTGCGCTCTGTATGATGTATAACCTCCATAGAGCCTCCGCCCCGCGCTCTGTATGACGTATAACCTCCATAGAGCCTCCGCCTCGCGCTCTGTATGATGTATAACCTCCATAGAGCCTCCGCCCCGCACTCAGTATGATGTATAACCTCCATAGAGCCTCCGCCCCGCGCTCTGTATGATGTATAACCTCCATAGAGCCTCCGCCCCCTGTATGATGTATAACTTCCATAGAGCCTCTGCCCCGCGCTCTGTATGATGTATAACCTCCATAGAGCCTCTGCCCCCTGTATGATGTCTAACTTCCATAGAGCCTCCGCCCCGCACTCTGTATGATGTATAACCTCCATAGAGCCTCCGCCCCGCGCTCTGTATGATGTATAACCTCCATAGAGCCTCCGCCCCGCGCTCTGTATGATGTATAACCTCCATAGAGCCTCCGCCCCGTGCTCTGTATGATGTATAACCTCCATAGAGCCTCCGCCTCGCGCTCTGTATGATGTATAACTTCCATAGAGCCTCCGCCCCGCGCTCTGTATGATGTATAACCTCCATAGAGCCTCCGCCTCGCGCTCTGTATGATGTATAACTTCCATAGAGCCTCCGCCCCGCGCTCTGTATGATGTATAACCTCCATAGAGCCTCCGCCCCGTGCTCTGTATGATGTATAACCTCCATAGAGCCTCCGCCTCGCGCTCTGTATGATGTATAACCTCCATAGAGCCTCCGCCCCGCGCTCTGTATGATGTATAACCTCCATAGAGCCTCCGCCCCGTGCTCTGTATGATGTATAACCTCCATAGAGCCTCCGCCTCGCGCTCTGTATGATGTATAACTTCCATAGAGCCTCCGCCCCCTGTATGATGTATAACTTCTATAGAGCCTCCGCCCCGCGCTCTGTATGATGTATAACCTCCATAGAGCCTCCGCCCCGCGCTCTGTATGATGTATAACCTCCATAGAGCCTCCCCCCCGCGCTCTGTATGATGTATAACCTCCATAGAGCCTCCGCCCCCTGTATGATGTATAACTTCCATAGAGCCTGCGCTCTGTATGATGTATAACCTCCATAGAGCCTCCACCCCGCGCTCTGTATGATGTATAACCTCCATAGAGCCTCCGCCCCCTGTATGATGTATAACTTCCATAGAGCCTCCGCCCCGCGCTTTGTATGATATATGACCTCCATAGAGCCTCCGCTCCGCGCTCTGTATGATGTATAACCTCCATAGAGCCTGCGCTCTGTATGATGTATAACCTCCGTAGAGCCTCCGCTCCGCGCTCTGTATGATGTATAACCTCCATAGAGCCTGCGCTCTGTATGATGTATAACCTCCATAGAGCCTCCGCTCCGCGCTCTGTATGATGTATGACCTCCATAGAGCCTCCGCCCCGCGCTCTGTATGATGTATAACCTCCATAGAGCCTGCGCTCTGTATGATGTATAACCTCCGTAGAGCCTCCGCCCCGCGCTCTGTATGATATATTATTATTATTATTTATTTATATAGCACCATTAATTCCATGGTGCTGTACATGAGAAAGGGGTTACATACAGAGTTATAGATATCATTTACAGTAAACAGGTTTACAGTGACAGACTGGTACAGAGGGGAGAGGACCCTGTCCTTGCGGACTTACATTCTATGGGATAGTGGGGAAGAGACAGAAGGTAGGGGTGAGGCGGCGGCGGCTCTGGTGGTGGTGAGGCGGCAGCTCGGTTATTGTAGGCTGTAGGCTTTCCTGAAGAGATGGGTTTTCAGGTTCCGTCTGAAGGATCCGAGGGTGGTGGATAATCGGACGTGTTGAGGCGTGGAATTCCAGAGGATAGGGGATATTCGGGAGAAATCTTGGAGGCGATTGTGTGAGGAACGAATAAGTGTGGAGGAGAGTAGGAGGTCTTGGGATGAGCGAAGATTATGTGAGGGAAGATAGTGGAAGATTAGTTCAGAGATATAGGGAGGGGACAGGTTGTGGATGGCTTTGTAGATCAGTGTTAGTAGTTTGAACTGGATTCGTTGGGGGATTGGGAGCCAGTGGAGGGATTTGCAGAGGGGAGAAGCAGGGGAGTAGCGAGGAGAGAGGTGGATTAGGCGGGCAGCAGAGTTGAGGACAGACTGGAGTGGTGCAAGGGAGTTAGCGGGGAGGCCACAGAGGAGGGTGTTGCAGTAATCGAGGCGGGAGATGATGAGAGCATGCACAAGAGTTTTGGTAGATTGTGGACTGAGGAAGGAACGGATTCTGGCAATATTTTTGAGTTGGAGGCGACAGGAGGTGGCAAGAGTTTGGACGTGCGGTTTGAAGGACAGAGCAGAGTTGAGAGTTACCCCGAGGCAGCGGATTTCAGGTGCGGGAGAGAGCGTGATGCTGTTTACCATAATAGATTGGGTAGCGGGGATACGTGAGGTGGGGGAAAGATGATGAATTCGGTTTTGTCTACATTGAGTTTTAGGAAGCGAGAGGTGAAGAAGGAGGATATGGCTGACAGACACTTCGGGATTCTGGACAGCAGGGAGGTGACATCTGGGCCAGAGAGGTAGATCTGAGTGTCGTCTGCATACAGGTGGTACTGGAAGCCATGGGACTTTGAGTTGTCCTAGGCCAAGGTTATAGATGGAAAAAAGTAGGGGTCCTAGGACAGAGCCTTGAGGGACTCCAACAGAGAGAGGGCGGGATGAGGAGGTAGTGTGGGAGTGGGAAATGCTAAATGTGCGGTTGGATAGGTATGAGGCAATCGAGGACAGGGCGAGGTCTTTGATGCCAAGGGACATATAGGGATATATAACCTCCATAGAGCCTCCGCCCCACGCTCTGTATGATGTATAACCTCCATAGAGCCTCCGCCCCACCCTCTGTATTCTGTATGACCTCCATATAGAGCCTCCGCCCTGAGCTCTGTATGATGTATGACCTCCATAGAGCCTCCGCCCCGTGCTCTGTATGATGTATAACCTCCATAGAGCCTCTGCCCCCTGTATGATGTATAACCTCCATAGAGCCTCCGCCCCGCGCTCTGTATGATGTATAACCTCCATAGAGCCTCCGCCCCGTGCTCTGTATGATGTATAACCTCCATAGAGCCTCCGCCCCGTGCTCTGTATGATGTATAACCTCCATAGAGCCTCCGCCCCGCGCTCTGTATGATGTATAACCTCCATAGAGCCTGCGCTCTGTATGATGTATAACCTCCATAGAGCCTGCGCTCTGTATGATGTATAACCTCCATAGAGCCTGCGCTCTGTATGATGTATAACCTCCATAGAGCCTCCGCCCCGCGCTCTGCATGACGTATAACCTCCATAGAGCCTCCGCCTCGCGCTCTGTATGATGTATAACCTCCATAGAGCCTCCGCCCCGCACTCAGTATGATGTATAACCTCCATAGAGCCTCCGCCCCGCGCTCTGTATGATGTATAACCTCCATAGAGCCTCCGCCCCCTGTATGATGTATAACTTCCATAGAGCCTCTGCCCCGCGCTCTGTATGATGTATAACCTCCATAGAGCCTCTGCCCCCTGTATGATGTCTAACTTCCATAGAGCCTCCGCCCCGCACTCTGTATGATGTATAACCTCCATAGAGCCTCCGCCCCGCGCTCTGTATGATGTATAACCTCCATAGAGCCTCCGCCCCGCGCTCTGTATGATGTATAACCTCCATAGAGCCTCCGCCCCGTGCTCTGTATGATGTATAACCTCCATAGAGCCTCCGCCTCGCGCTCTGTATGATGTATAACTTCCATAGAGCCTCCGCCCCCTGTATGATGTATAACTTCTATAGAGCCTCCGCCCCGCGCTCTGTATGATGTATAACCTCCATAGAGCCTCCGCCCCGCGCTCTGTATGATGTATAACCTCCATAGAGCCTCCACCCCGCGCTCTGTATGATGTATAACCTCCATAGAGCCTCCGCCCCCTGTATGATGTATAACTTCCATAGAGCCTCCGCCCCGCGCTTTGTATGATATATGACCTCCATAGAGCCTCCGCTCCGCGCTCTGTATGATGTATAACCTCCATAGAGCCTGCGCTCTGTATGATGTATAACCTCCATAGAGCCTCCGCTCCGCGCTCTGTATGATGTATGACCTCCATAGAGCCTCCGCCCCGCGCTCTGTATGATGTATAACCTCCATAGAGCCTGCGCTCTGTATGATGTATAACCTCCGTAGAGCCTCCGCCCCGCGCTCTGTATGATATATTATTATTATTTATTTATATAGCACCATTAATTCCATGGTGCTGTACATGAGAAAGGGGTTACATACAGGGTTATAGATATCATTTACAGTAAACAGGTTTACAGTGACAGACTGGTACAGAGGGGAGAGGACCCTGTCCTTGCGGACTTACATTCTATGGGATAGTGGGGAAGAGACAGAAGGTAGGGGTGAGGCGGCGGCAGCTCTGGTGGTGGTGAGGCGGCAGCTCGGTTATTGTAGGCTGTAGGCTTTCCTGAAGAGATGGGTTTTCAGGTTCCGTCTGAAGGATCCGAGGGTGGTGGATAATCGGACGTGTTGAGGCGTGGAATTCCAGAGGATAGGGGATATTCGGGAGAAATCTTGGAGGCGATTGTGTGAGGAACGAATAAGTGTGGAGGAGAGTAGGAGGTCTTGGGATGAGCGAAGATTATGTGAGGGAAGATATTGGAAGATTAGTTCAGAGATATAGGGAGGGGACAGGTTGTGGATGGCTTTGTAGATCAGTGTTAGTAGTTTGAACTGGATTCGTTGGGGGATTGGGAGCCAGTGGAGGGATTTGCAGAGGGGAGAAGCAGGGGAGTAGCGAGGAGAGAGGTGGATTAGGCGGGCAGCAGAGTTGAGGACAGACTGGAGTGGTGCAAGGGAGTTAGCGGGGAGGCCACAGAGGAGGGTGTTGCAGTAATCGAGGCGGGAGATGATGAGAGCATGCACAAGAGTTTTGGTAGATTGTGGACTGAGGAAGGAACGGATTCTGGCAATATTTTTGAGTTGGAGGCGACAGGAGGTGGCAAGAGTTTGGACGTGCGGTTTGAAGGACAGAGCAGAGTTGAGAGTTACCCCGAGGCAGCGGATTTCAGGTGCGGGAGAGAGCGTGATGCTGTTTACCATAATAGATTGGGTAGCGGGGATACGTGAGGTGGGGGAAAGATGATGAATTCGGTTTTGTCTACATTGAGTTTTAGGAAGCGAGAGGTGAAGAAGGAGGATATGGCTGACAGACACTTCGGGATTCTGGACAGCAGGGAGGTGACATCTGGGCCAGAGAGGTAGATCTGAGTGTCGTCTGCATACAGGTGGTACTGGAAGCCATGGGACTTTGAGTTGTCCTAGGCCAAGGTTATAGATGGAAAAAAGTAGGGGTCCTAGGACAGAGCCTTGAGGGACTCCAACAGAGAGAGGGCGGGATGAGGAGGTAGTGTGGGAGTGGGAAATGCTAAATGTGCGGTTGGATAGGTATGAGGCAATCGAGGACAGGGCGAGGTCTTTGATGCCAAGGGACATATAGGGATATATAACCTCCATAGAGCCTCCGCCCCACGCTCTGTATGATGTATAACCTCCATAGAGCCTCCGCCCCACCCTCTGTATTCTGTATGACCTCCATATAGAGCCTCCGCCCTGAGCTCTGTATGATGTATGACCTCCATAGAGCCTCCGCCCCGTGCTCTGTATGATGTATAACCTCCATAGAGCCTCTGCCCCCTGTATGATGTATAACCTCCATAGAGCCTCCGCCCCGCGCTCTGTATGATGTATAACCTCCATAGAGCCTCCGCCCCGTGCTCTGTATGATGTATAACCTCCATAGAGCCTCCGCCCCGTGCTCTGTATGATGTATAACCTCCATAGAGCCTCCGCCCCGCGCTCTGTATGATGTATAACCTCCATAGAGCCTGCGCTCTGTATGATGTATAACCTCCATAGAGCCTGCGCTCTGTATGATGTATAACCTCCATAGAGCCTGCGCTCTGTATGATGTATAACCTCCATAGAGCCTCCGCCCCGCGCTCTGTATGACGTATAACCTCCATAGAGCCTCCGCCTCGCGCTCTGTATGATGTATAACCTCCATAGAGCCTCCGCCCCGCACTCAGTATGATGTATAACCTCCATAGAGCCTCCGCCCCGCGCTCTGTATGATGTATAACCTCCATAGAGCCTCCGCCCCCTGTATGATGTATAACTTCCATAGAGCCTCTGCCCCGCGCTCTGTATGATGTATAACCTCCATAGAGCCTCTGCCCCCTGTATGATGTCTAACTTCCATAGAGCCTCCGCCCCGCACTCTGTATGATGTATAACCTCCATAGAGCCTCCGCCCCGCGCTCTGTATGATGTATAACCTCCATAGAGCCTCCGCCCCGCGCTCTGTATGATGTATAACCTCCATAGAGCCTCCGCCCCGTGCTCTGTATGATGTATAACCTCCATAGAGCCTCCGCCTCGCGCTCTGTATGATGTATAACTTCCATAGAGCCTCCGCCCCCTGTATGATGTATAACTTCTATAGAGCCTCCGCCCCGCGCTCTGTATGATGTATAACCTCCATAGAGCCTCCGCCCCGCGCTCTGTATGATGTATAACCTCCATAGAGCCTCCACCCCGCGCTCTGTATGATGTATAACCTCCATAGAGCCTCCGCCCCCTGTATGATGTATAACTTCCATAGAGCCTGCGCTCTGTATGATGTATAACCTCCATAGAGCCTCCACCCCGCGCTCTGTATGATGTATAACCTCCATAGAGCCTCCGCCCCCTGTATGATGTATAACTTCCATAGAGCCTCCGCCCCGCGCTTTGTATGATATATGACCTCCATAGAGCCTCCGCTCCGCGCTCTGTATGATGTATAACCTCCATAGAGCCTGCGCTCTGTATGATGTATAACCTCCGTAGAGCCTCCGCTCCGCGCTCTGTATGATGTATGACCTCCATAGAGCCTCCGCCCCGCGCTCTGTATGATGTATAACCTCCATAGAGCCTGCGCTCTGTATGATGTATAACCTCCATAGAGCCTCCGCCCCGCGCTCTGTATGATGTATAACCTCCATAGAGCCTGCGCTCTGTATGATGTATAACCTCCGTAGAGCCTCCGCCCCGCGCTCTGTATGATATATTATTATTATTATTTATTTATATAGCACCATTAATTCCATGGTGCTGTACATGAGAAAGGGGTTACATACAGGGTTATAGATATCATTTACAGTAAACAGGTTTACAGTGACACACTGGTACAGAGGGGAGAGGACCCTGTCCTTGCGGACTTACATCCTACGGGATAGTGGGGAAGAGACAGAAGGTAGGGGTGAGGCGGCGGCAGCTCTGGTGGTGGTGAGGCGGCAGCTCGGTTATTGTAGGCTGTAGGCTTTCCTGAAGAGATGGGTTTTCAGGTTCCGTCTGAAGGATCCGAGGGTGGTGGATAATCGGACGTGTTGAGGCGTGGAATTCCAGAGGATAGGGGATATTCGGGAGAAATCTTGGAGGCGATTGTGTGAGGAACGAATAAGTGTGGAGGAGAGTAGGAGGTCTTGGGATGAGCGAAGATTATGTGAGGGAAGATAGTGGAAGATTAGTTCAGAGATATAGGGAGGGGACAGGTTGTGGATGGCTTTGTAGATCAGTGTTAGTAGTTTGAACTGGATTCGTTGGGGGATTGGGAGCCAGTGGAGGGATTTGCAGAGGGGAGAAGCAGGGGAGTAGCGAGGAGAGAGGTGGATTAGGCGGGCAGCAGAGTTGAGGACAGACTGGAGTGGTGCAAGGGAGTTAGCGGGGAGGCCACAGAGGAGGGTGTTGCAGTAATCGAGGCGGGAGATGATGAGAGCATGCACAAGAGTTTTGGTAGATTGTGGACTGAGGAAGGAACGGATTCTGGCAATATTTTTGAGTTGGAGGCGACAGGAGGTGGCAAGAGTTTGGACGTGCGGTTTGAAGGACAGAGCAGAGTTGAGAGTTACCCCGAGGCAGCGGATTTCAGGTGCGGGAGAGAGCGTGATGCTGTTTACCATAATAGATTGGGTAGCGGGGATACGTGAGGTGGGGGAAAGATGATGAATTCGGTTTTGTCTACATTGAGTTTTAGGAAGCGAGAGGTGAAGAAGGAGGATATGGCTGACAGACACTTCGGGATTCTGGACAGCAGGGAGGTGACATCTGGGCCAGAGAGGTAGATCTGAGTGTCGTCTGCATACAGGTGGTACTGGAAGCCATGGGACTTTGAGTTGTCCTAGGCCAAGGTTATAGATGGAAAAAAGTAGGGGTCCTAGGACAGAGCCTTGAGGGACTCCAACAGAGAGAGGGCGGGATGAGGAGGTAGTGTGGGAGTGGGAAATGCTAAATGTGCGGTTGGATAGGTATGAGGCAATCGAGGACAGGGCGAGGTCTTTGATGCCAAGGGACATATAGGGATATATAACCTCCATAGAGCCTCCGCCCCACGCTCTGTATGATGTATAACCTCCATAGAGCCTCCGCCCCACCCTCTGTATTCTGTATGACCTCCATATAGAGCCTCCGCCCTGAGCTCTGTATGATGTATGACCTCCATAGAGCCTCCGCCCCGTGCTCTGTATGATGTATAACCTCCATAGAGCCTCTGCCCCCTGTATGATGTATAACCTCCATAGAGCCTCCGCCCCGCGCTCTGTATGATGTATAACCTCCATAGAGCCTCCGCCCCACGCTCTGTATGATGTATAACCTCCATAGAGCCTCCGCCCCGCGCTCTGTATGATGTATAACCTCCATAGAGTCTCCGCCCCGCGCTCTGTATGATGTATAACCTCCATAGAGCCTCCGCCCCACGCTCTGTATGATGTATAACCTCCATAGAGCCTCCGCCCCGCGCTCTGTATGATGTATAACCTCCATAGAGCCTCCGCCCCACGCTCTGTATGATGTATAACCTCCATAGAGCCTCCGCCCCGCGCTCTGTATGATGTATAACCTCCATAGAGTCTCCGCCCCGCGCTCTGTATGATGTATAACCTCCATAGAGCCTCCGCCCCACGCTCTGTATGATGTATAACCTCCATAGAGCCTCCGCCCCACCCTCTGTATTCTGTATGACCTCCATATAGAGCCTCCGCCCTGAGCTCTGTATGATGTATGACCTCCATAGAGCCTCCGCCCCGCGCTCTGTATGATGTATAACCTCCATAGAGCCTCCGCCCCACCCTCTGTATTCTGTATGACCTCCATATAGAGCCTCCGCCCCGTGCTCTGTATGATGTATAACCTCCATAGAGCCTCCGCCCCGCGCTCTGTATGATGTATAACCTCCATAGAGCCTCCGCCCCGCGCTCTGTATGATGTATAACCTCCATAGAGTCTCCGCCCCGCGCTCTGTATGATGTATAGCCTCCATAGAGCCTCCGCCCCGCGCTCTGTATGATGTATAACCTCCATAGAGCCTCCGCCCCGCGCTCTGTATGATGTATAACCTCCATAGAGCCTCCGCCCCGTGCTCTGTATGATGTATAACCTCCATAGAGCCTGCGCTCTGTATGATGTATAACCTCCATAGAGCCTCCGCCCCGCGCTCTGTATGATGTATAGCCTCCATAGAGCCTCCGCCCCGCGCTCTGTATGATGTATAACCTCCATAAAGCCTCCGCCCCGTGCTCTGTATGATGTATAACCTCCATAAAGCCTCCGCCCCGCGCTCTGTATGATGTATAACCTCCATAGAGCCTCCGCCTCGCGCTCTGTATGATGTATAACCTCCATAGAGCCTCCGCCCCGCCCTCTGTATGATGTATAACCTCCATAGAGCCTCCGCCCCGCCCTCTGTATTCTGTATGACCTCCATAGAGCCTCCGCCCCGCGCTCTGTATTCTGTATAACCTCCATAGAGCCTCCGCCCCGCGCTCTGTATGATGTATAACCTCCATAGAGCCTCCGCCCCGCGCTCTGTATGATGTATAACCTCCATAGAGCCTCCGCCCCGCCCTCTGTATGATGTATAGCCTCCATAGAGCCTCCGCCCCGCCCTCTGTATTCTGTATGACCTCCATAGAGCCTCCGCCCCGCGCTCTGTATTCTGTATAACCTCCATAGAGCCTCCGCCCCGCACTCTGTATGATGTATAACCTCCATAGAGCCTCCGCCCCGCGCTCTGTATGATGTATAACCTCCATAGAGCCTCCGCCCCGAGCTCTGTATGATGTATAACCTCCATAGAGCCTCCGCCCCGCCCTCTGTATTCTGTATGACCTCCATAGAGCCTCCGCCCCGCCCTCTGTATTCTGTATAACCTCCATAGAGCCTCCGCCCCGCGCTCTGTATGATGTATAACCTCCATAGAGCCTCCGCCCCGCGCTCTGTATGATGTATAACCTCCATAGAGCCTCCGCCCCGCGCTCTGTATTCTGTATAACCTCATAGAGCCTCCGCCCCGCGCTCTGTATGATGTATAATCTCCATAGAGCCTCCGCCCCGCGCTCTGTATGATGGATAACCTCTGGTCCTTTCTCCCAGGTTCCATGTGGATAAGCTTTCCTCCGCTCACGTTTACCTCCGGTTACACCAGGTCAGTGTTTCCGCCGCTCGGTTCGGGCCGTCTGTAGACGTCTCTCGGCTCGTCTGTGTTATTAATATGACTCCGCGGTTGCAGGGACAGACGATAGACGACATCCCGAAAGACGTCCTGACGGACTGCGCACATCTGGTGAAGGGCAACAGCATCCAAGGTGCGTGTGACGCTGGGGGTCCGACCCCTGGTGTGACCTCTGACCCTGACACCTCAGGGCTGCGGAGTATGGAGAGGTCCTGCACGGACTCCTGCCCCCTGGTGGCCACATCTGGAGAATGTGTAGGATTTGGCGCATTACATAATAATGTCCTTTTTTTTTTTTTTCTCATCAGGCTGCAAAATGAACAACATCAATGTGGTTTACACGCCGTGGAGCAACCTGCGCAAGACCGGAGACATGGACGTCGGTCAGATCGGGTTTCATCGGCAGAAAGATGTAAATTCATCAGGAATGGATGTGCAAGTACAGCATGGCACAGGGGGAGCGACAGCGCGCCTCCTGTTGGGCGCAGGTGGTGGGTGACTGCAAAATCTACATCAGAGATTACTGGCAGCGGTGGATTTTGGAGCAGCTCCACAATATCCTCCTGTGTGACCGTGTCTGTATCACTGACCTAGAAAACCTTCATCCTGTATACTGCAATGTGCCCAGCAGATGGCGCACATGAGCCACCAAGCGAGTGAGGCTGGGTCAGTCATGCGAGCTGTCGTCCCCCACTGTAATCACAGCGTACATGACTTGCTCTGTGAGTACAGACCCCCTGAGCGAGGGAATGAGCTTTACGCTGTGACAAGACCCCCGCGGCCGTATGATGGTGGTGACCCTCGTATAGCCTCTGGTAGAGTGAAATTAGTGGAACAACCCTATTAACTCTTAATATAAGATTAAAGGGCGAAGGAAAACTTTTTCTATCCCCGTGTCTGAAGTTTGGGGTCCGGGTCACTGGGGAGGGGCAGAAGTCTGCGAGTGTGAACACTGCCATGCTCCAGCTCCGAGGATCAGCAGATCACGTCTGCCGCCATCGCTGGAGATCTCAGGACCCCGGCCCCCCTGGTCCAGACTTCTACTACATGGCTCTAACATGCCAGATGTCTCCTCTGAGGGTCCATTACGTCTCTTCCAGGTGAAGAGCATCAATGTCGAGAAGAAAGTCAACGAGATCCTGAACCGGTTGGAAAAAACGAAAGACGAGCGGTTTCCGGACCTGGCGGCAGAGAAGGAATCCCGAGATCGGGAGGAGAGGAACGAGAAGAAGGCTCAGATCCAGGAGATGAAGAAGAAAGAGAAGGATGAAGTGAAGAAGAAGAAAGATATGGAAGAACTCAGGTCAGTGTCATGTCCAGAGTACGACTGATAATCTGCTGACGAGGGTCTTATAGTGAGGGGTCTCCATCTGCCATAATACCACTGACAGGTGATGAGAATAACACTGGTTGTCTCGGGACGTTGGAGGTGGGGTATAGTATGGGGGCTGCGAGAGGCGGAATTGTGGCAGGTGATCCCGGTATACACCAGATCTTGTGGGGTGTTCCCGGTATACGGCAGGTCTTGTTGGCTGTTCTCGGTATACGGCAGGTCTTGTGGGGTGTTCCCGGTATACGGCAGGTCTTGTGGGGTGTTCCCGGTATACGGCAGGTCTTGTGGGGTGTTCCCGGTATACGGCAGGTCTTGTGGGGTGTTCCCGGTATACGGCAGGTCTTGTGGGGTGTTCCCGGTATACGGCAGGTCTTGTGTGGTGTTCCCAGTATGTGGCAGGTCTTGTGTGGTGTTCCCAGTATGTGGCAGGTCTTGTGTGGTGTTCCCAGTATGTGGCAGGTCTTTTTGGCTGTTCCCAGTATACGGCAGGTCTTGTGGGGCGTTCTCGGTATACAGCAGGTCTTGTTGGCTGTTCCTGGTATACGGCAGGTCTTGTGGGGTGTTCCCATTATACGGCAGGTCTTGTTGGCTGTTCCCGGTATATAACAGGTCTTGTGGTGTGTTCCCGGTTTATGGCAGGTCTTGTGGTGTGTTCCCGGTATATGGCAGGTCTTGGGGGTTCCCGGTATACGGCAGGTCATGTGGGGTGTTCCCGGTATGCGGCAGGTCTTGTGGGGTGTTCCCATTATACGGCAGGTCTTGTTGGCTGTTCCCGGTATATAACAGGTCTTGTGGTGTGTTCCCAGTTTATGGCAGGTCTTGGGGGTTCCCGGTATACGGCAGGTCATGTGGGGTGTTCCCGGTATACGGCAGGTCTTGTGGGGTGTTCCCGGTATACGGCAGGTCTTGTGGGATGTTCCCGGTATACGGCAGGTCTTGTGGGATGTTCCCGGTATACGGCAGGTCTTGTGGGGTGTTTCCGGTATACGGCAGGTCTTGTGGTGTGTTCCCGGTATATGGCAGGTCTTGGGGGTTCCCGGTATACGGCAGGTCATGTGGGGTGTTCCCGGTATGCGGCAGGTCTTGTGGGGTGTTCCCGGTATACGGCAGGTCTTGTGGGGTGTTCCCGGTATGCGGCAGGTCTTGTGGGGTGTTCCCGGTATACGGCAGGTCTTGTGGGGTGTTCCCGGTATACGGCAGGTCTTGTGGGGTGTTCCCGGTATACGGCAGGTCTTGTGGGGTGTTCCCGGTATACGGCAGGTCTTGTGTGGTGTTCCCAGTATGTGGCAGGTCTTGTGTGGTGTTCCCAGTATGTGGCAGGTCTTTTTGGCTGTTCCCAGTATACGGCAGGTCTTGTGGGGTGTTCCCAGTATACGGCAGGTCTTGTGGGGTGTTCCCGGTATACGGCAGGTCTTGTGGGATGTTCCCGGTATACGGCAGGTCTTGTGGGGCGTTCTCGGTATACAGCAGGTCTTGTGAGATGTTCCCATTATACGGCAGGTCTTGTGGGATGTTCCCGGTATATAACAGGTCTTGTGGTGTGTTCCCGGTTTATGGCAGGTCTTCTGGTGTGTTCCCGGTATACGGCAGGTCATGTGGGGTGTTCCCGGTATGCGGCAGGTCTTGTGGGGTGTTCCCGGTATACGGCAGGTCTTGTGGGATGTTCCCGGTATACGGCAGGTCTTGTGGGATGTTTCCGGTATACGGCAGGTCTTGTGGGGTGTTTCCGGTATACGGCAGGTCTTGTGGGGTGTTTCCGGTATACGGCAGGTCTTGTGGGGTGTTCCCGGTATACGGCAGGTCTTGTGGGGTGTTCCCGGTATACGGCAGGTCTTGTGGGGTGTTCCCGGTATACGGCAGGTCTTGTGTGGTGTTCCCAGTATGTGGCAGGTCTTGTGTGGTGTTCCCAGTATGTGGCAGGTCTTTTTGGCTGTTCCCAGTATACGGCAGGTCTTGTGGGGTGTTCCCAGTATACGGCAGGTCTTGTGGGGTGTTCCCGGTATACGGCAGGTCTTGTGGGGTGTTCCCGGTATACGGCAGGTCTTGTGTGGTGTTCCCAGTATGTGGCAGGTCTTGTGTGGTGTTCCCAGTATGTGGCAGGTCTTTTTGGCTGTTCCCAGTATACGGCAGGTCTTGTGGGGTGTTCCCAGTATACGGCAGGTCTTGTGTGGTGTTCCCAGTATGTGGCAGGTCTTGTGTGGTGTTCCCAGTATGTGGCAGGTCTTTTTGGCTGTTCCCGGTATACGGCAGGTCTTGTGTGGTGTTCCCAGTATACGGCAGGTCTTGTGGGGTGTTCCCGGTATACGGCAGGTCTTGTGGGGTGTTTCCGGTATACAGCAGGTCTTGTGGGGTGTTCCCGGTATACGGCAGGTCTTGTGGGATGTTCCCGGTATACGGCAGGTCTTGTGGGGTGTTTCCGGTATACGGCAGGTCTTGTGTGGTGTTCCTGGTATACGGCAGGTCTTGTGAGGTGTTCCTGGTATACGGCAGGTCTTGTGGGATGTTCCCGGTATACAGCAGGTCTTGTGGGATGTTCCCGGTATACGGCAGGTCTTGTGGGATGTTCCCGGTATACAGCAGGTCTTGTGGGATGTTCCCGGTATACGGCAGGTCTTGTTGGCTGTTTCCGGTATATGCAGCTATGATATCACAGTGTCTGAGCACACAGAGCAGCGGTTGCAGACTGGTTTTACAGCTCATGATGGTGACGCTTCCTAGAAGGAGCCTGAGATCAGGACTGGAGCTTGGAGCGATGGAGGAGGCTCCTGCTCAGGTGATACCTGGAGACCCCCAGATCTCCGTCCGGTCAGCCATCTTTGGGAGGCCGCAGCAAGCGACGCATCGGATGGACAGGATCTGATGGAGCCAGAGCGCACCGGACACATCTGACCTCCCTCCATGGCGCCCTGTGTGTGCGTCCTGCATATTAACCCCCTCTGTTCTCCCTCCAGGAATTACACCTCCTTGATGAAGTCAGAAAATATGTCTTCTAATCAGGTAAGAAAAGTGACATCGTCTGCAGCTTTCTGACCCACATTGTCTCATTATTCCCATTGATCAGTGTCAGTGAATGGAACCACTCCTTGTTTGTTGCTGCTCACACAGCTGCAGGGCTGTCACAGTGTGCCAGTGTCGGGTATGGTCGCACACTGTAGAGTGCAGGCGCTAACATTCGCCTATAGCTGTGTGAGAAATAATTAATCCTTTCTAATCACGTGTCATGGAATAAATGCATCTTGGGAGGATGCGGCACCTTCAAGGACATTTTTTATTTTTCAACTTAAATAATAAATATCGCCATTACTTTTCATTAACCCCTTCACCACCTTGTGATTTTTTAGTCTCCATTTTTTGGGGATCTGGGGCCTGGTGGCGAGGGCTTATTTTTTGCGCTCCGAGTTGACGTTTTTCTAGATGCCATTCTCGAGTTGATACAATGTTTTGATGGCCCCGTTATTGCAATGTAGCGGCGACCAAACAAAATAGAATTTGTGTTGAATGTTGCCATCACTGATTGACAGCGGCATTTAACAAGTTAACAGCCGCAGATGGATGGTGATTCCACCTACGGCTGTTAGCGGCACGTGATCAAACCTGCTGTCATGTCCTGGAAAAGATGCGGGCTCAGCGCCCGAGCCCACGTCAAAGGGACAGAAACAACCTTGGACGTTCCTATAGGTCCAAGATCCTAAATGGGTTTTAAATGTTCCTCCATTTACCTTCTACACCGTGTTCCAAATTATTATGCAAATGATATTTTTCTCGGATTTTCCTAAAAGGTCGGTGCAAATGACAGTCCGTCTAATAAAAGTCATCACCCGTTAGATTATACATCAAATTTTATTGAAGAAACCTCCCAATGATAACAGTATAATCTCCAAAATGAATAAAACCTCACAATGCACTGCTCCAAATTATTAGGCCCAGTAGAATTTCTAACCATTTGATGTTTTAACCCTAGAATGTGTGACCATAGAAATCTACACTATTACGTACCTGGGGCCTTTGAGGCCTGTTTTCAAATAACATGGAATAACTCCAAAAATTTTTTTTTCAAAGTTATTTGAAAGTAAGCATGCATTCCCACTAGCTCTGGGGTCCGCCTGGACGGGATTTCGTAATGGATCTGACCTGGTGACCCCGGCTAAGGCTGGTAGAACGCGTACCTGGGGCCTCGCAGGCCTGTCAGGTTACTTGTTTATTATTTTCTGTAAAACTACTTTAGTTACAATTTTGAAACTCTAGGTATTCCTCAGCTATATAGTTGTTAGTAATTTCCAGTTGTTCGTATATTTTTATGTTATAGGCATTTCGTTTTTCAACGCTTTTTTTGTGACTACCCCATATTCACGTACCTGGGGCCTTTTAGGCCTGTGTGCAAATAACATGGAATAACTCAAATAAAAATACTTTTCAAAGTTTATTTTAAATTTGCAAAGTAAGGATGCATTCCCACTAGCGCTGGGGTCCACCAGGAGGGGATCCGTAATGGATCTGACCTCCTGGTGACCTCAGCTAAGGCTGGTGGAATCCCGGCATTCCATCAGCCTTAGCTGGAGTTACCAGGAGGTCAGATCCATTATGGATCCCATTCTGGTGAACCCCAGCGCTACTTGGAACATAGCCTAAGATGTGTATAATTCCCCAAAAAAATTATGTACATAAAACAACAAAAATGTAACTAAACGGGCACGCCCAATATATTCACTCAGTACAATTTTTTATGATGGATACATTTTTTCTTATAAAAAGTTTTTACATAAAGTCTGTAGCAAACTTGGTGCAGGAATATTTATTTTCCACTTTACATAATCCCCCGACAATTCTTGCATATTATTTTTTCTTCAGAATGTTCCCTGCATACATTTTGTCCGCAAGTAGAACAGAAACGCTCCGATTTTCTTTCTTTCTTTGCTGGACAAATATAGCAGCGCTTTCTTTTTTTTTCTCTTTGCTCTGGCTGTTCCTGAAAGCGTATTGCACATCGGATCATTGCCGCCGTAATTTGCCTTGATAAGCATATCATGCTGCTTCTCTCTAGCTTAGTAGGCATCAAAAGTTCATAACAAAGTTCTGTCAAAAATAGACGTCTATTGTCCTTCCTGTTGGCATGGAATTCTGGATTAGTTTGACAATAAACAATATAGCTATTGAGGGATGACACATCAAGGATATTGGAAAAAAGGGCAACAGGCCAACGTTTAGTCTGCCTTTTACACGAATATTCAGTAATCATTTCGTCCATCTTGTCGACACCTCCTTTTGTCTTATTATAATGAAGTATAATTTCAGGTCATTGGTGTCAATACTTCCATCGTGATGCATTGTGCTCAGTAATATCACAGATTTTTCTTTCTTGGCTTTATAGGACACCATTGTTGCCTCATTGCAGAAACCGAATACACTCTCGTAGATTGGTCGCTGTGCATTGTGCTTCATTATTGGTGGAATTTCGCGGCGGTTTGGTCTCATTGTACCAACAAGTGTTAGTTGTTTCTGAAGCAAAAAAACTAGGATTTAGGACTAAAGGACCTGTACTGACATCATAATCACGTTACTTTGTGAGGGGAAACTCCCTTCCAGGATCACATTACCATGTCAGGCAGAATCCACACTCTTCCCAGCAACAGCCATCGAACAATAGTCATAAAGACTGAGTCATAAGTTCTTCCCCAACAACAGTACAGACAAAAAGACTGAGGAGTACATGTAAACCAACGCAGGCCTCAAAGGCCCCAGGTACGTGAATCTGGGGTAGTCACAAAACAAGCGTTGCTATACGAGATGCCTATAACATAAAAATATATGAACAACTGGATATTACTAACAACTATATACCTGAGGATTACCTTGAGTTTCAAAATTCTAACTAATGTAGTTTTACAGATAATAGAAAACAAGTAACCTAGCAGGCCTGCGAGGCCCCAGGTACGCGTTCTAGGGTTAAACAACTGAAAAGTCTCATTTGTGGAATTTGCAGCATTAGGAGGTCACATCCACTGAACAAAAAAGCTATTTAACTCCAAAACCTCCTAACAGGCCAAGTTACATGATCACGTAGGACCCTTCTTTGATGTCACCTTCACAATTCCTGCATCCATTGAACTTGTGAGTTTTTGGAGAGTTTCTGCTTGTATTTCTTTGCCTCCAGAGCTGCTGTTTGGATGTGAACGGCCTCCCACCCTCATAGATCTTTTGCTTGATGATCCTCTAAAGGTTCTCTATAGGGTTGAGGTCAGGGGAAGATGGTGGCCACACCATGAGTTTATCTCCTTTTATGCCCATAGCAGCCAATGACTCAGAGGTTTCTTTGTAGCATGAGATGGTGCATTGTCAGCATGAAGATGATTTTGCTCCTGAAGGCACGTTTCTGCTTTTTATACCAGGGAAGAAAGTTGTCAGTCAGAAACTCTATATACTTTGCAGAGGTCATTTTCACACCTTCAGGAACCTTAAAGGGCTCTACCAGCTGTTTCCCCATGATTCCAGCCCAAAACATGTCTCCTCCACCTCCTTGCTGACGTCGCAGCCTTGTTGGGACATGGTGGCCATCCACCAACCATCCACTACTCCATCCATCTGGACCATCCACGGTTGCTCAACACTCATCAGTAAACAAGACTGTTTGGAAATTAGTCTTCATGTATGTCTGGGCCCACTGCAACCGTTTCTGCTTGTGAACACTGTTTAAGGGTGGCCGGATAGTAGGTTTATGCACCACAGCAAGCCTTTGAAGGAGCCTACACCTTGAGTTTTGAGTCTAGAGGCCCCAGCAGCTTCAAATAACTGTCTACTGCTTTGTAAAGGTATTTTGGCAGCTGCGCTCGTAATCCAATGAACTTGCCTGTCAGAAACCTTCCTCATTATGCCTTTATTTGCATGAACTCTGTCTGTGCTCTGTTTCAGTCGCAAATCTCTTCACAGGACGATGATCACTCTTAAGTTTTCGTGAAATATTTAATGTTTTCATACCTTGTCCAAGGCATTGCACTATTTAACGCTTTTCAGCAGCAGAGAGATCCTTTTTATTTCCCATATTGCTTGAAACACTGTGGCCTGCTTAATAATGTGGAACGTCATTTATAAGTAGTTTTCCTTTAATTAGAATCACTTGGAAAACCAATTATCACATGTGTTTAAGATTGATTTCAGTGATCCATTGAGGCCTGAGACACAATACCATCCACGAGTTTATTTGAAAAACAAAACAATTAAATCTTTACGACACTTAAATCCAATTTGCATAATAATTTGGAACACGGTGTATACTGCACTGTCTATAACTGGCTGCAGAATGAGTTAACAGGAAATGTGATCTCGATGTGACAGGGGAGCTTGTAACTCTGTCTTTTTATAACTCCTTGGTGCTGATTTATAGCTGCAGAGTAGATGAAAGTTAAGCTGAACTTTGCTGCGGTCATAAACCCACTTATGGGAAAGTTACAAAGCTGCCCCTAAAAATATAAAATGTAAAACGCTTCATGAAAAGTTTTAATATTCCTGGGTGATGTTCCCTTCCATATATCCACTGACCTTTCCTTTTCCCTAATTCCCCCAGCACAATCCTTCCCTAGGTTTCTATTATGGGGTCACAACTCTTATGCCCCGCCCCCGAGGAGCGTATTCTCTTTACGACAACCCCACTATAATCAATGTACACAGATTTAGGGGTGCACATTTGTCCTTCCTGGAGTCCGGGATCATAACACTATAAGATTGTGAAGTTTTTTTTTTTTTTTTTTTTTTTTTCTTCCAGGACGGCAACGACTCCGACGAGTTCATGTAACGCGGGCAGCGCCCATTGTTAAAGAGATACGGACTCATCTGCGTTGGTCGGGGGACCGTCTACTCAATGCCAAAATAAAGGACCTGTGCATTCAGTGCCTGCTTCACTGCTCCGGCCCGCCTCAGCCGCCAGGAATCCCTCTGGGATGAGACGGGCCGTCTTCATGTATCATGGAGACTATGGGGGTGGATGAGGGTTTGTACTAAACGTGCGCGGAGTCCGTCTGCGGCCCCCTGTGGGCCGACATCCTCCTGTGGGCCGCACCTGCCCATAGCATCGCCCTATGCAAGAAGCCTCCAGAGACGCTACATCCCGCTGCGCCTTCTCCACCGGCAGCTGCTGGACGGAATGTTTTAGCATTTTTGATGCTCTCCAACATCTCGATAAGCGGAGTCGTGTATTTTTGAAAGCTCCCGACCGGGGTTCACTGCTGCACGTCACTGGCACCATTGATCGGCCTCATCTCGCTGCCTGGAACAAGCAAGCTGGCAAATAAAATCATGGCTGAGGAGGGACGGCTCCGTGCTCTTGTTTTAAGCCGCGGCATCTAATGTGAGCGTGTGTACAGAGTTTCGGAGGTGCGGAACCTTAAAGGGGCACTCTGGGGAGATATCGTATCCCTTCTGTGCTTATCTGCCCCTGTTCTGTTCCTGAGGGCCCCTGCTCCCTTCTGGGACCAACATCGGGCCTGGGCGAGCTTTCAGCTTATTATGAAGGCCAAGCCGTCTGACACTATAATCAGTCCTGTGCAAAAAATTTAGGTATCTGGTGACCACCCGTCTCCTCCATCATCAGTATCTGGTGACCGCCCGTCTCCTCCATTATCAGTGTCTGGTGACCGCCCGTCTCCTCCATTATCAGTGTCTGGTGACCGCCCGTCTCCTCCATTATCAGTGTCTGGTGACCGCCCGTCTCCTCCATCATCAGTATCTGGTGACCACCTGTAGCCTCCATCATCAGTATCTGGTGATCGCCCGTCTCCTCCATCATCAGTATCTGGTGACCGCCTGTCTCCTCCATCATCAGTATCTGGTGACCGCCCGTCTCCTCCATCATCAGTATCTGGTGACCGCCTGTAGCCTCCATCATCAGTATCTTGTGACTGCCCGTCACCTCCATCATCAGTATCTGGTGACCGCCCATCACCTCCATCATCAGTATCTGGTGACCGCCCATCACCTCCATCATCAGTATCTGGTGACCGCCCGTCACCTCTATTATCAGTATCTGGTGATCTCCCGTCTCCTCCATCATCAGTATCTGGTGACCGCCCGTCTCCTCCATCATCAGTATCTGGTGACCGTCCGTCACCTCCATCATCAGTATCTGGTGACCGCCCATCACCTCCATCATCAGTATCTGGTGACCGCCCGTCACCTCTATTATCAGTATCTGGTGACCGCCCGTCTCCTCCATCATCAGTATCTGGTGACCGTCCGTCACCTCCATCATCAGTATCTGGTGACCGCCCATCACCTCCATCATCAGTATCTGGTGACCGCCCGTCACCTCTATTATCAGTATCTGGTGACCGCCCGTCTCCTCCATCATCAGTATCTGGTGACCGCCCATCTCCTCCATCATCAGTATCTGGTGACCACCCATCCCCTCTATTATCAGTATCTGGTGACCGCCCGTCTCTTCCATCATCAGTATCTGGTGACCGTCCGTCACCTCCATCATCAGTATCTGGTGACCGCCCATCACCTCCATCATCAGTATCTGGTGACCGCCCATCACCTCCATCATCAGTATCTGGTGACCGCCTGTCACCTCCATCATCAGTATCTGGTGACCGCCCATCACCTCCATCATCAGTATCTTGTGACTGCCCGTCTCCTCCATCATCAGTATCTGGTGACCGCCCATCCCCTCTATTATCAGTATCTGGTGACCGCCTGTCTCCTCCATCATCAGTATCTGGTGACCGCCCATCCCCTCTATTATCAGTATCTGGTGACCGCCCATCACCTCCATCATCAGTATCTGGTGACCGCCCGTCACCTCTATTATCAGTATCTGGTGATCTCCCGTCTCCTCCATCATCAGTATCTGGTGACCGCCCGTCTCCTCCATCATCAGTATCTGGTGAGCGCCCGTCTCCTCCATCATCAGTATCTGGTGACCGCCCGTCTCCTCCATCATCAGTATCTGGTGACCGCCCGTCTCCTCCATCATCAGTATCTGGTGATCTCCCGTCTCCTCCATCATCAGTATCTGGTGACCGCCCGTCTCCTCCATCATCAGTATCTGGTGACCGCCCGTCACCTCTATTATCAGTATCTGGTGATCTCCCGTCTCCTCCATCATCAGTATCTGGTGACCGCCCGTCTCCTCCATCATCAGTATCTGGTTACCGCCCGTCTCCTCCATCATCAGTATCTGGTGATCGCCCGTCACCTCTATTATCAGTATCTGGTGATCTCCCGTCTCCTCCATCATCAGTATCTGGTGACCGCCCGTCTCCTCCATCATCAGTATCTGGTGAGCACCCGTCTCCTCCATCATCAGTATCTGGTGACCGCCCATCACCTCCATCATCAGTATCCGGTGACCGCCCGTCACCTCTATTATCAGTATCTGGTGATCTCCCGTCTCCTCCATCATCAGTATCTGGTGACCGCCCGTCTCCTCCATCATCAGTATCTGGTGAGCGCCCGTCTCCTCCATCATCAGTATCTGGTGACCGCCCGTCTCCTCCATCATCAGTATCTGGTGACCACCCATCACCTCCATCATCAGTATCTGGTGAGCGCCCGTCTCCTCCATCATCAGTATCTGGTGACCGCCCGTCTCCTCCATCATCAGTATCTGGTGACCGCCCGTCACCTCCATCATCAGTATCTGGTGACCGCCCGTCTCCTCCATCATCAGTATCTGGTGACCGCCCGTCACCTCTATTATCAGTATCTGGTGATCACCCGTCTCCTCCATCATCAGTATCTGGTGACCGCCCGTCACCTCTATTATCAGTATCTGGTGATCTCCCGTCTCCTCCATCATCAGTATCTGGTGACCGCCCGTCACCTCTATTATCAGTATCTGGTGATCACCCGTCACCTCCATCATCAGTATCTGGTGACCGCCCCTCGATGGAGGCGATGGGCGCTAACCAGATAGTGGCAGGATTGACTTTTCTCAGTTGTCCATTTTCTTGTCGGTCTTGCTCTGCTGCATCGCGCCCCTCCGCCGCCGATCCCTTTTGCACTCTGCTGTATACACATCTCTTATGACGCCCGCGGGATACATGTAGTGGAATGGCGTCTTTCTGTACATAGATGTAAAGAGCTGAATGACGGAGATGACCCCTGCACAGGACTGTCCGCAGCTGCTCTGCTTGTAGTTCACTCGTTGTCCACTAGGGGTCCTCACATGACCATCATGGCTGACCCAGGACTCCGCCGCAGTCTGAACGCGGCCATATTCGTGCTGTGCGTGGCGTTCACTCTGTGTTTAGTGATGATGGGGGTTGTAGTTGTGAGGGGATCTGCTTTGATCTTTATGAGTTTTCTTTGGTCTCAGGAGGGGTCTGCACATCGGGGTCGGTAGGGTACTGGCTGGTGGGCCCGGTACAGATGTTACAGAAGCACTGGGATGACAATCTAACTGGGCTGCTGGTACAACATACAGTATGCACACCCCACCACTTTGCACCTCCGGGGGCTTCTCTGCCCACCATTTACATCTCAGGTATAACGGCCCTCGCTCTTTTGAGAAGGATTTCCATAAGATGTTGGACTTTTTTTTTTTTTTTTTGCCTATTTATGGGGTCAGACCCTGATGTTGGGGGTCCGGGCTCACAAACTCCATTATAAGTGGTGGTCCGGGCTCTGTGTGGCCGCTCATGTTCCCCCCATGTCTGTATGGAGCCAGTGCACTGGGCTCAGTCATGGGGGACAGTCGAGGGTCTTCCCCAAACTGATCATATAAAGTTGAAGCTACGATTGTCCTCAATATCTTGTGCAGAATAATAAGATTTCCCATCACTGGAGCTAAGGGCCCAATGCCGACCCCTGATAACAGCCCATAGCATTATCCCCCTCCACCATCTGTACACAATACAGTCGGGGTAACGTCCTCCTGGAGGAGGATAGAGAAGAGTGATCCGTCACTGCACAGAACACGTCTCCTCCGGAGTCCAGCAGTGGCTGCTTTACTCCACTCCATCCGACGCTCGGCATTGTGCTTGGTGATGTACGGCTGCATGCAGCTGCTCGGCCATGAATCTCCTGGTGGTGGTGCAGTATTAATGCAGAAACCAGAGGAGGTCTGGACTCTGTAGTTATGGGGTCAGCAGAGTGTTGGTGACTTTTCTGCTCCTCGGCACTCGGCCCCCCACTCTGTAACGTTACGGGGTCTATACTTCGTGGCTGAGTTTCCTTCCACTTCTCGATAATATCACTCGTGATGGGGAAGATTCAGGAGAAAGACTTGTCATGGACGGACTTGTTACCCCGGTGGCTCCTATTACAGGACCGTGGTGGGATTAGGGAGCTCCGCAGGGGAGGGGCCAGATTTCATCAAGTTTTTTCATTCGCTGCCACGTGTTCTAAACCTTCCATCCTGATTCTTTTTTTCTCTTGTTCTCCCTCACGGCTTTAGCTGGCACCAGAGAGCCGACTTTCCTCCTCCTGGAGGAGAGCTAATTTGCATACCCTTTCCCCAGCAGGTAATTATTGGGCCATGTTGTCCAGGCCATGTTTGACTCCTCTGCATCTGGTGACAATGACGGCCCGTTCCGGATATTTTTGTTTTTCCACCTGTGACCTGATATTCCTCATTCCATCCAAGCAGCGCCCCCTGCAGGGAGCATTATGTAATGACTCCTATCGATGCTCTTTGGATGGATCTTCACATCCCGTTCCAAGCCGCATATATGTATCACATTCCGGGACACGGGTGACGGCTCAGCCCGAGGCTTTCTCTTTACGCGTGCCAAGGATTTAGCGGTACCCCTCCCAGGTCGCCCCCTCAGCGCTCCTAATAATAATCTGGGCCGGGTGTGGTTTTGTTTTTGGTTTCTTTGTCACATGACGTCCATTCTCTCCCTCCTGCCATATACACATCGGGTCTCACTGACCGGCTGCTTCCTTGTGTTTATATCCTGAGGAATCGGAGAAAACGAGAAGCAGATGAGGGAAAGTGATCCAGACTAATTACTGAGAGGGCTGTGTACGAGAAACAACAGAAACTGCTCCAGCAGAATAGTGAGTGCAGCTCTGGGGTATAATACAGGATGTAACTCAGGATCAGTAATGTAATGTATGTACACAGTGACTGCACCAGCAGAATAGTGAGTGCAGCTCTGGAGTATAATACAGGATGTAACTCAGGATCAGTAATGTAATGTATGTACACAGTGACTGCACCAGCAGAATAGTGAGTACAGCTCTGGAGTATAATACAGGATGTAACTCAGGATCAGTAATGTAATGTATGTACACAGTGACTGCACCAGCAGAATAGTGAGTGCAGCTCTGGGGTATAATACAGGATGTAACTCAGGATCAGTAATGTAATGTATGTACACAGTGACTGCACCAGCAGAATAGTGAGTGCAGCTCTGGAGTATAATACAGGATGTAACTGAGGATCAGTAATGTAATGTATGTACACAGTGACTGCACCAGCAGAATAGTGAGTGCAGCTCTGGGGTATAATACAGGAGGTAACTCAGGATCAGTAATGTAATGTATGTACACAGTGACTGCACCAGCAGAATAGTAAGTACAGCTCTGGAGTATAATACAGGATGTAACTCAGGATCAGTAATGTAATGTATGTACACAGTGACTGCACCAGCAGAATAGTGAGTGCAGCTCTGGAGTATAATACAGGATGTAACTCAGGATCAGTAATGTAATGTATGTACACAGTGACTGCACCAGTAGAATAGTGAGTGCAGCTCTGGAGTATAATACAGGATGTAACTCAGGATCAGTAATGTAATGTATGTACACAGTGACTGCACCAGCAGAATAGTGAGTGCAGCTCTGGAGTATAATACAGGATGTAACTCAGGATCAGTAATGTAATGTATGAACACAGTAACAGCACCAGCAGAATAGTGAGTGCAGCTCTGGGGTATAATACAGGATGTAACTCAGGATCAGTAATGTATGTACACAGTGACTGCACCAGCAGAATAGTGAGTGCAGCTCTGGAGTATAATACAGGATATAACTCAGGATCAGTAATGTATGTACATAGTGACTGCACCAGCAGAATAGTGAGTGCAGCTCTGCAGTATAATACAGGGTGTAACTCAGGATCAGTAATGTATGTACATAGTGACTGCACCAGCAGAATAGTGAGTGCAGCTCTGGGGTATAATACAGGATATAACTCAGGATCAGTAATGCAATGTATGTACACAGTGCCTGCACCAGCAGAATAGTGAGTGCAGCTCTGGGGTATAATACAGGGTGTAACTCAGGATCAGTAATGCAATGTATGTACACAGTGCCTGCACCAGCAGAATAGTGAGTGCAGCTCTGGAGCATAATACAAGATGTAACTCAGGGTCAGTAATGTAATGTATGTACACAATGACTGCACCAGCAGAATAGTGAGTGCAGCTCTGGGGTATAATACAGGATGTAACTCAGGATCAGTAATGTATGTACACAGTAACTGCACCAGCAGAATAGTGAGTGCAGCTCTGGGGTATAATACAGGAGGTAACTCAGGATCAGTAATGTAATATACAGTGGGTACGGAAAGTATTCAGACCCCTTTACATTTTTCACTTTTTATTTCATTGCAGCCATATTGTAAATTTAAAAAAAAAATCATTTTTTTCTCATTAATGTTCACTCTACACCTCATCTTAACTGAAAAAAACAGAAATGTAGGAGTTTTTGCAAATTTATTAAAATGGAAAAAGTGAAATATCACATGGTCATAAGTCTTCAGCCCCTTTGCTCAGACACTCATATATAAGTCCCATGCTGTCCATTTCCTTGTGATCCTCCTTGAGATGGTTCTACTCCTTCATTGGAGTCCAGCTGTGTGTAATTAAGCTGATAGGACTTGATTTGGAAAGGCGCACACCTGTCTATATAAGACCCCACAGCTCACAGTGCATGTCAGACCAAATGAGAATCATGAGGTCAAAGGAACTGGCCAAGGAGCTCAGAGACAGAATTGTGGCAAGGCACAGATCTGGCCAAGGTTACAACAGAATTTCTGCAGCACTCAAGGTTCCTAAGAGCACAGTGGCCTCCATAATCCTTAAATGGAGGAAGTTTGGTACCACCAGAAGTCTTCCTAGACCTGACCTTCCAGCCAAACTGAGCAATCGTGGGAGAAGAGCCTTGGTGAGAGGTAAAGAAGAACCCCAAGATCACTGTGGCTGAGCTCCAGAGATGCAGTAGGGAGATGGGAGAACGTTCCACGAAGTCACCTATCACTGCAGCCCTCCACCAGTCAGGCCTTTATGGCATAGTGACCCGACGGAATCCTCTCCTCAGTGTAAGACATATGAAAGCCGCATAGAGTTTGCTAAAAAACACATGAAGGACTCAGACTATGAGAAATAAGATTCTCTGGTCTGATGAGACGAAGATAGAACTTTTTGGTGATAATTCTAAGTGGTATGTGTGTAGAAAACTAGACAGTGCTCATCACCTGCCCAATACAATCCCAACAGTGAAACATGGTGGTGGCAGCATCATGCTATGGGGGTGTTTTTCAGCTGCAGGAACAGGACGACTGGTTGCCATTGAAGGAAACATAAATGCGGCCAAGTACAGAGAGATCCTGGATGAAAACCTCTTCCAGAGTGCTCTGGACCTCAGACTTGGCTGAAGGCTCACCTTCCAACAAGACAATGACCCTAAGCACACAGCTAAAATAACAAAGGAGTGGCTTCAGAACAACTCTGTGACCATTCCTGACTGGCCCAGCCAGAGCCCTGACCTAAACCAAATTGAGCATCTCTGGAGAGACCTGAAAATGGCGTCCACCAACATTCACCATCCGAACTGGAGAGGACCTGCAAGGAAGAATGGCCGAGGATCCCCAAATCCAGGTGTGAAAAACTTGTTGTATCATTCCCAAGAAGACTCATGGCTGTACTAGCTCAAAAGGTGCTTCTATTCAATACTGAGCAAAGGGTCTGAATACTTATGACCATGTGATATTTAATTTTTTCTTTTTTAATAAATTTGCAAAAATTACTACATTTCTGTTTTTTTCGGTCAAGATGAGGTGCAGAGTGTACATTAATGAGAAAACAATGAACTTTTTGAATTTACCAAATGGCTGCAATGAAAAAAAGAATAAAAAATTTTAAGATGTCTGTATACTTTCCATACCCACTGTATAGACAAGAACACTGAAGCTAAATTAAAAGTGACTCATAGCCTCCTCACCAAGTTTTGCCTTGACAGGCTTTCTCAGGGGGCTACGGCTAAAGTGATGGATTATTATAGCCTTAGCCCCTGAGGAAGCCTGTCTGTTGGCAGTGTATTTTGCAATCCGGGACACCCAAGTCAGACAGTTTTTAACTTAGGTACCAAACTAAACATCCTGCCCAGTGTCGGTAATGGGACGTTGCGCAGTGAGGCAGTTTGTACTGACAACACATAATGCTGATTCACTGTAGCTCCTTCACGGGTGCCACACTGAAGAAAGACTTGGAAATGTAGCTCTGTATTAAGCCAAGAATACCTGATGGACAGTACAACTATAGGAATTTTATATAGTGCTGGACTATGCACCCCTAGGTTGGAAGGCACTCAACAAGCTATTGGGGAAGAGCAGATGGTCCACCTTAGTATGACCAATGCTCATGTTGTACCAGGATCAAAGCCTGAAGGATGTCTTGGTGCTGATATCGCATGGTTAAAATGGAAGATCAAAATCTGCAGAGATATCATAAAGTTCGGAACTTGTAATGTACGAACCATGAACCAAGGCAAACTCAACATCATCAAAGCCGAAATCGACTGAGCAGGACTTGACTTGCTCAGAATTAGTGAACTAAAATGGACTCAATCCGTACATTTCCAGTCAAATGAATATTAGGTCTACTATTCTGACCGATAACCAAACACAAAACTGTCGCTTTTATTCTCAACTGAAGATTAGCCGGCACTGTCCTGAAGTACAATGTGGTCAGTGATTGTCATCACGATACGACTACGAGGAGCACCAACCTATGTCACAAGTCTACTCTCCTACAACAGATGCCGAGGAGGACATTGAACTATTCTACCATCAAGTTCAAGAAGAAATTGATAAAATGCTGAAACAAGACATACTCATTATCATGGTAGACTTCAATGCCGACGTGTTCCACGGCAAACATGGAATTGTTGTTGGAAACTTTGGACTTGATGAACGGAACAAGGTTGGAGGAAGATTCATTAACTTTCGTATGACAAACTGTCCATCATGAACACCTTCTTCCAACATCACAAACGGAGACTCTACATATGGACATCATTGAATGGATCCTATAAGAATCAAACTGACTACATCTGTGTTCACCAAAGATGGAGGTTGTCGATCGTTAACTTGAAAACAATGCCAGGAGCTGACTGTGAAACTGATCATGAACTGAAAGATGAAAGTCAAGCTGCACAAATGGAATAGACAACAGGCCGTTTCCAACTTCGATTTGTCCAACATACCTGAAGTTTTTTGGAACAGTCTGCACAACAGATTTACATCACTGGACACAAATAATCAAAAGCTTGAGAAATTATGGACACGTATAAAAACGTAGATAGCCATTCAATCAAAGAACTTTATTACCAAAAGATGTATACAGAGATAGAAAACAAACAACCGAGGAGCAAGACCAGGGAGGCGTACCGAAAGACCAAAGAAATACCACGAAAGTTTCAACCAAGAGTGGGAATGTTGAAAGACTCTAATGAGAACAAACTAAGCCAGAACAGATCAATGAGAGATGGAAATAATACATGGAGCACCTCTACTAGAATGACTCATTGATATGGAGAAAATGAGATTAGAAATTATTAATAGAGAGACAAACATCTTAAAAGATGAAATCATTGCTTTGACAAAACTTCTGTCAAACAACAAAGCGCCTGGATGTGACAATATTCCAATAAAGCTAATAGCTTTTTGTGGTTCAAGTGTTTTTATTAAACTTTTAAACATAACAACAAACTTTATGCATTAATTTTGTATTGATATATGCTTCATCTATAGATACATATGAAGGAACATGGGGAAGGGGAGTGGTGAGAAGGGGGGAGGAAAGGTAAAAGAAATAACCGTAGTGTAGACAGACTATTATTGCTTGTAAAGATTTGTCTCCTAATCTGTCTTGTCACCAGCTTCAATTTTCCTATATTAAAGGTAAACTTATATACACGTAAGGAATGCATCAACATTCCGTAACTCCACAATTAACAATTAATTTTGGTATATGGTGTTCCAAATATTCCACTTTTTTTTATATTTATGTATACAATCGTTCATTATAGCAAATTTAAGATCAAGCGCATTGTGTGTTTGTAGCCTGTCCACAACGTCATGGAGCCTTGGGGGTTCAAGTCTCTTCCAGAATGCAGCAATCAGATTTTTTGCAATCAACAGGATATGGATGATGACATGTCTTGTGGAAGGGTGGATGTCTTCCAAGTTCAATGAGAACAGTAGGCCTAGCGAAGAGAGAACAAAGTCTCTGCTAATCAGTTTGCTGATGTATTCCGAAATTTCTCTCCACAAACCCCCAAGTTTCGGGCACGACCAAAAGACATGCAACATGTCACCTTTTCCTCCACAACCTCTCCAACATAATGGGGACTCGTCCTCCCTGAAATGTGCAACTCTGGAAGGTGGGAGATACCACCTGGTTAGAATCTTGAGATAGGACTCATGCAGAGGAATCGAAATTGTTGACGCATATGTGTAGTTAATGGCAATCTCCCACTTTTTCCTAGACACCCTAAACTGTAATTCCTTCTCCCATTTTTGTATGTACCGATTTTTCCTAAACTCACTATCCTTATTAAAAAACCTGTATATGAATCCTGTACTCCAGAAAATCTTATGTGTAGTATTTTTGAGGAGGAGGTGGGAAATTTCTGATTTAATAGTAGCTCTACCCAAGAATTTTTTTATTAAATCCTTTATTATGAAGAACTGCATGATTTCTTCCGATGGGATGTTACATTTTTTCTTTATTTCTGAAAAGGTCTTGATCTTATTATCACAGGCCAGATCACCCATCTTGTCTATACCCCCCTTTATCCAGTTTTCTGGGAAAGTGGTCCCGAAGGCAGTAGCTATTAAAGTCAATGGAAGTTTGTCTCCAGTGTTCCCCTCTGTTTTGTCCTTTTGGTTGGTCAGGGATCCCCAAGCACATACAATTGCCGATAAGATAGGATGTTTTGATTTATGATTATTTAGATTAAATATATGTTCAAGGAGGATTCTCTTTATGGGTTTGGTATCATGAATCTGTGCCTCCAAATCTATCCATGCAGGTGTTATACCCTCCATTAACCAAAATTGGCTCTGTTTGATTAAATTTGTTAAGTAATAGGCATGTATGTTTGGGACTCCCATTCCTCCACTGGACTTACTTTTGTGCATGATGTTCCTGGAGACTCTAGCTCTCTTCCCCTTCCAGATGTGTTCAAAGATTTTTTTATTGCAGTCTCTGAAGAAGGTTGCTGGAAAGTTCAAGGGTAAAGTTCTGAATAAATATAACAGCTTAGGTAGAATTATTGTTTTGATTGCCAAAACTTTTCCGAACCAAGATAATCCCACATTTTCCCATGCCAGTAGATCCTTTGTAATAGTGGACAATAATGATCTGCAATTCGCGCTGACAGTATCTGCCATATTCCTCCTAAATGCAACCCCCAAGTAGCTGATTTCCTCCCTCTCCCAGCAGAAGTCCGATACCTTCTTAACAGACTCTATCAAATCGTCAGTCATGTGGAACTGCAAAATTTTAGATTTATGATTGTTGATTTTAAAGTCAGAAATCAGGGAAAATTCTCTGAGAGTTTCCATTAAAGCTTTGGTAGAGTTAAGTGGGTCTGTGAGGGTCAACAACATGTCGTCTGCAAACAGACTAACCTTGAACTGTCTGAGTGTGGATTCAATTCCCGAGATATTAATATTTTGTCTCACTGCCTCCGCCAAAGGCTCAATTGCCAGTGCAAAGAGCAGGGGTGACAATGGGCATCCCTGTCTCGTACCGTTTCCTATCCCAAAAGGCCTGGAGAGGCTATTGTTAATGTAGACTTTAGCACTTGGGCTGGAGTAGAGGGAAAAGACCGAATCCACCCATGAGTTATCAAAGCCAAATTTCAGAAGGACTCTTTTTAGATAGGGCCAATTAATTCGGTCGAAAGCCTTCTCAGCATCCAAGGCTACCAGTATTGACGGGGTATGAGTGGAGTTAATTTTATGAATAATATTTATAAGCCTTCTAGTCCCATCGGATGTTTGCCTGTCTTTTATGAAACCTGTTTGGTCACTGTTGATTAACTTGGGGAGTATAACTCTCAACCTTGTGGCCATGATTTTGGAGTAAATCTTGATATCCGTGTTGATGAGAGATATTGGCCTGAAATTTCCGACCTCCTCCGCATCACTCTGAGACTTCGGGATCATTATAAGAGTAGCTTCTAGCATCTCCCCTGGGAACTGTCCGGATTGTGAAGCCCGATTAAAGACTCTAGTTAAACATGGGACAAAAGCTTCCGTAAATTTCTGATAATACTCATTAATCAGACCATCCGGGCCTGGGGATTTCTGGGATTTTAATGATTTGATTGTTTCCCTAATCTCTGATTCATTAAAGGGTTGGTTAAGAGTGAGCAAGTCTGTTTTGTCAATTTGATGGAGACTTAATCTGTCCAGGAATTCTATTGTTTGTTGGGTTCTTGTTGGAAAATCTGACTTTATATTGTACAATTCCCTATAAAAATTAGCAAATTCCTCCGCAATATCCTGCGGATGGTATTTTATGTCCCCATTGGGAGTTCTGATTTTGAGCACCCTGTTTTTTATTCTTTCTTTCTTCATTTTTGCCATCGTGAATTTAGTGGGCCTATTCGTTTCAGCATATGTTTTAAATTTAAATTTATTTGAAATTTTTTCAAAGTCTTCCATGATCACCCCATTCAAATCCTGTTTTAATCTAAGAGTGTCAGTGTATATCTGTTGGGAGTTGGGGTCTTTGTTATTGATAAGGGTTTCATTTGTCCTAATCTGTATCTGAATGGTTTTAATCCTTTCCCTCCTCTTTGAATTATTTTGTGCTGTCAGTTGGATCATCTTTCCCCTCACCACCGCTTTGTGGGTGCACCATATTGTAAGGGGGCTCATTCCCTCGGTTTCGTTCTCCTTAAAATATAATTTCAGAGAGGACTCAATCTCTTTTCTGCACTCTGGCATGTTCAACAAATAATTGCTGCACTTCCAAAGAGCGCTGTTTTTGAAAATAGGTCCAACCACAACTTCCGTTATGATGGGAGAATGATCTGAGAACGTCTTGTCTATAATGACTGATTTTTTTATGTTGGTGAGGGAGAAGATGTCTGTGAGAAAAAGGTCTATCCTTGATGAGGTTTTGTGAACAGAGGAGAAATGTGTGTATTCTTTTGATGATGCATTCAGACATCTAAACGTGTCGTATAATTCATTGTTCAATAGCCAATTTCCTAGGTCTCCAGATAGGTGTCTAGTCAGTGATGAAGAGTCTATTTTACTATCAGGCACCATATTGAAGTCTCCCATTATGTATAATTTCCCTTTTCTATTTTTTTGAATTTTTTTGGCAATCTTATTAAGGAAGTTCATTTGCTTTTTATTAGGGCCGTATATATTGACAATCGTGCACGTAGTTGAATTTAACTCGCAAACCAAAATGTGATATCTACCCCCTGGGTCAGTGTGTTCCTCAATGAATTTGAAGGGGACTGTGTATTTTATTAAGGTGATCACCCCTGCCTTTTTCTTTGAGGCTGACGACCTGAACGAGTGTGCAAAGTCTCTGCTGGAGAGGTGTGGATAGTTATCATTCTGAAATTTCGTCTCCTGTAAACATGCGACATCAACCTGAAGTTGTTTCAATTCCCTCAAAAGCGTATATCTCTTCCAGGGACTGTTAAGCCCCCTGACGTTGTAGGACGCGAACCTGATCATTACCGTGTGGAGATGTAAAACCTATTGGAACACTTAAACTTAGAAGTTCGAACAAAGAAGTTAGTGAACAAGAAATTGAACAAAATAATACAATACGATCAACTGTAAAATATTAACTCTAACTGTTCAGTTTCAGATCTAGATCCGAATAGGGATCTTGACCTATGGGGAAAGTTCGTGTGTGTTTCAACTCTCCCATTTCTCCCATTTCTTGTATGGGGACTAAATTTATTCAACAGCCTTCTTCTTTAGAAAATAAAGTCCTGGGGAAGAAGGACAAAAAGAATCACACTGCCTAACATGAACACAAATTTTCAAACATTAGATGTAAAGAATGATCTTCCCTCCTCAACAGAATTAAGCACTATGAGTTTTTCTTTATGATAAAACAGGAGTTTGGTCGGGAAACCCCACTTATATCTGATGTGTTTCTCCCTTAGGATATCCGTGATAGGTTTGAAGGACCTGCGCAGGTCCAATGTGTGCTTAGATAAATCCGTGTAGATTTTAAGTTGATGGTAAGGATCTGGTAGTGCGCCATTGTCTCTGACGTAGTTCTGAATTTTTTCTTTGGTACTAAAGAAGTGAAGCCTCATAATTGTATCCCTAGGCTTATCGACATGAATTCCCTTTGGCTTAGGGAGCCTGTGAATCCTGTCAATACATAGATCCATGTTGGTAGCCTTTGGAAGAGTCTTCTTAAAGACAGTTTTAACGAAGTCCGCCAAATCCTCCTGCTTGACCTCCTCTGGAATACCCCTGATCTTGATGTTGTTACGGCGGCTTCTGTCCTCTATATCCGCCACTTTGGATCTGAGCTCATTGATTTCCTGCTTAAGGATAGTGTTCTGAGAAGCTAAAGCGTCAGTCTTTTGCGTTAGTTCTTCAATCTTTTTTTCATTTATCTCTAGTTTTTGTACTATGCCTGCACATACTTCCTCAATTTTGGTATTATATTTTGTAAATCCTTCCTCCATTTTGGTATCTATCAGAGTGATAACTTTCTGAAAAAATTCCTCCTCAGGGGTCTTTTTTACATTTATTTGTTCTAAATCGGAACGCTCTCTTTTGAGTTTAGGATCAAATTCTTCGGATGACCTATGGTCTGGGGCACCCCTTTTAGCAGAAATGGATGAGTCCATTGCTGGTTCCTCTGATGAGTCTTTTTCAGTTAATGAGAGAGGGTCTTTGTTTATTGTGTCAGGTTTAGTTTTTCCACTAGAACGTTGTGCAGGGATAATCCTTTGGGGAAGCATTATTGATGGTTTGATAACTTTAGCTGTGTTCCCCTTTTGAGGTGATGTGGATTTGACAGGACTTAGTAAATTAGAAATATCTACGTAAGATTTAGATGCTAATTTCCTGGATGAGCTCATTGGTGCAGTCTGTTGGTATAATCACTTTATTTAGGATTCTATGGGAGTATCTATGCAGACTCCTGATACTTGTCTCAGAATGGGTTAATAATTGAACTTGAGCTAGGACTCAGTCTCTGTGTCTCAGTACGATGTTACAGCTTTGGCTCCTATCCCTCTGTAGTAACAAAGCTCTTCCCTTTTCCCGTTTCTCTTCTCCTTTTAATATGGGGAATTAATCCTTAATCAACTGCTGTTCTTCTGCCTGGGAGTTATAGGAAAGAATGAAATTCCCCAGATCCACTGCCCTGGCTCCTGCTGTGATTCTACTTGATCTGCTAGTGGGAAGCACTGATGCTTAATAATTAAGCGCTGACCCCTAATGGGTTAATAACCTGGATGAATCCAGTGATGCTAAATGTATTATCCCTTTATGGGGGTTTATGACAGATATCCGCTGACCAAAGAGGTATAGAATGAGTTAATTAGCTGCAGGTTCCGGCTCAATGCGGTGCCTATGTCTGATAAACTTGCATTCCACAGGCGCCGCTCACAATCAGAGGTTCAGACCCAAAATGAGGGTTAATCCCAATCCCCCTAGCAGTCCTAGGACTATACCCTTGGTATCAGCAGGGTTTATGATTTGTGTGACAGTTGTTCCACAGCTTAGCTCTCGCTACAGTTCTGGCAGTATGATAGGCTCGTTGTTGACTATGTGGGACTCTGAGGTCTGCTTACCTCCGGGCCGATAGGTGTGAGATGCTCCAGAGTCGTTGGGCATCTGTCAGCTGTGTCCTCCCTCCAACTGCGGGTCACTGTCGGTCTTCGGTCGCTCCTCAGCGGTATCGCCAGGGACGGCTCTTCCGGTCGCGTTCCTAGGGCAGTGCAGGGGCTCCAGTCAGCGTCAAGGGAAAGAGGCGGCCATCGCTGGAGGTTGCAGGAAGCTCCGCTCCTCTCCGGTCTTCCTCCTCCTTAATCCTCTGCGTCGCAGATCTCCCTCTCCTCCCGGTTACTGTGGGGATTCAGTTTTCGGTCCTCCGCCGCTTGCTGTCTGTCGGCACTTCTCTTGCTTCCCCAGTACTGGACCCCAATCAGGTAAAGCCAACACTGCAGGCGATGAGCTGCAGACGATGAGCTGCTTGGGCCACTGTGTTAATATGGAGGAGATGCGTGGCCAAGATGGCGGCTCCAGACTCCCTCAGGCTGACAGAGAAGGGCCGGTAAGAGTAAACACCTCTGTGCTTCAGCCAGAGGTCCATCCCTGGTCTTAAATGAAAGCCTATGTATAAAGGCTGCTTCATATCTTCAATAAAAGCGTTTTAGTCCCAATATAAAGCTTTTTAGTCGCTTTTGAAGGGAAATCTGAGAGAGCTCCAAGCTCCTGCTTCTTCACATGGCAAGAGCTAGGCCACGCCCCGCTAATAGCTTTTTGAAGCCGCAGTTGATGTCATGTGTGAACAGATATGGACAACTGGTAAATCGCCCAAGGAGTGGACAAGATCCGTATTTATTCCTATTCCGAGGGAGATGCTACCAACTGTGGATACTATCTGACCATTGCGCTCATACCAACAAAATACTACTGAAGATCCTACAAAGTCAGTTACTGCTTTACTTTGACTTAGAGCTGCCAGAGGAACAAGCTGGATTCAGAAAAGGCAGAGGATCCAGAGATGTCATTGCTAACATTAGACTTATAATGGAAAAGGTCACAGAATTCAGCATGGAGATCTATTTTTGCTTCATCGACTACAGCAAAGCCTTCGACTGTGTTGATCACCAGAAACTTCGAAAGATATTGGTGTGCTGCACCATCTTATCAGTCTCATTAGGAAACCTTACATTGACCAAGAAACAACAGTCCGAACAGAACATGGCGACACAGCATGGTTCAAAGTAGAGTGAAGCATCAGGCAAAGCTGCATCCTGTGACCATTACTCTTCAATTTATATGCAGAAGCTAGTTTCCGGAAGTCTGGACTTGCCAAAAATGAAGCAATTACAATTGCTGGAAGAATCATAAACAATATTAAATATGCAAACGATACAACATTGAACATTGGCAGCAACAAGCGTAAATGGAATGAAAGACATTTTGGAGGGTCAAGATGAAGAGCTTCAATATGGGACTGATACTCAATATAAAGAAAACAAAAAGAATTGACTAGTGCCAGGTACGACACATTTCAGATGGGCGGCAATGAACCAGAAGTTGTAAAGAACTTCAACCTACTCGGACCAATAATCACTCAAGTCAAGTCAATTTTGAAATAAATCAAGAAAGATATGTTACTCTAAGTAAGGATTACCAAGCTTTGAATTGCCTACTTTGGACACATATGTAAGGAGAAAGACCGGGCTACGGGTACTTGTGCGATGCCGGGTCCGGAACTGTCGAGGCTGTGTCCAGTGTTGCCGTGGGGAAAGAATGGGGAACCAGACAGGACCCATGACCTGGTGAGAGGGGGCATTGTTATGGTTCTCAATGGCAAGAGAACATAGCCCAGCATACATAGGAACTAGCTCTTGGAAGGATGGAAACTTAAACTGACCATGAACTAAACCTGCCGCACAACTAACAGTAGCCGGGTAGCGTAGCCTGCGTTTTATCCCTAGACGCCCAGCGCCGGCCGGAGGACTAACTAATCCTGGCAGAGGAAAATATAGTCCTGGCTCACCTCTAGAGAAATTTCCCCGAAAGGCAGACAGAGGCCCCCACATATATTGGCGGTGATTTAAGATGAAAATGACAAACGTAGTATGAAAATAGGTTTAGCAAAATCGAGGTCCGCTTACTAGATAGCAGGAAGACAGAAAGGGTACTTTCATGGTCAGCTGAAAACCCTATCAATACACCATCCTGAAATTACTTTAAGACTCTAGTATTAACTCATAACATCAGAGTGGCAATTTCAGATCACAAGAGCTTTCCAGACACAGAAACGAAACTGCAGCTGTGAACTGGAACAAAATGCAAAAAACAAACAAGGACAAAAGTCCGACTTAGCTGGAAGTTGTCTGGTAGCAGGAACATGCACAGAAAGGCTTCTGATTACAATGTTGACCGGCATGGAAGTGACAGAGGAGCAAGGTTAAATAGCGACTCCCACATCCTGATGGGAACAGGTGAACAGAGGGGATGATGCACACAAGTTCAATTCCACCAGTGGCCACCGGGGGAGCCCAAAATCCAATTTCACAACAGTACCCCCCCCCTCAAGGAGGGGGCACCGAACCCTCACCAGAACCACCAGGGCGATCAGGATGAGCCCTATGAAAGGCACGGACCAGATCGGAGGCATGAACATCAGAGGCAGTCACCCAAGAATTATCCTCCTGACCGTATCCCTTCCATTTGACCAGATACTGGAGTTTCCGTCTGGAAACACGGGAGTCCAAGATTTTTTCCACAACGTACTCCAACTCGCCCTCAACCAACACCGGAGCAGGAGGCTCAACGGAAGGCACAACCGGTACCTCATACCTGCGCAACAATGACCGATGAAAAACATTATGAATAGAAAAAGATGCAGGGAGGTCCAAACGGAAGGACACAGGGTTAAGAATCTCCAATATCTTGTACGGGCCGATGAACCGAGGCTTAAACTTAGGAGAAGAAACCCTCATAGGGACAAAACGAGAAGACAACCACACCAAGTCCCCGACACAAAGCCGAGGACCAACCCGACGCCGGCGGTTGGCAAAAAGCTGAGTCTTCTCCTGGGACAACTTCAAATTGTCCACCACCTGCCCCCAAATCTGATGCAACCTCTCCACCACAGCATCCACTCCAGGACAATCCGAAGATTCCACCTGACCGGAGGAAAATCGAGGATGAAACCCCGAATTACAGAAAAAAGGAGACACCAAGGTGGCAGAGCTGGCCCGATTATTGAGGGCAAACTCCGCTAAAGGCAAAAAAGCAACCCAATCATCCTGATCTGCAGACACAAAACACCTCAAATATGTCTCCAAAGTCTGATTCGTCCGCTCGGTCTGGCCATTAGTCTGAGGATGGAAAGCAGACGAGAAAGACAAATCTATGCCCATCCTAGCACAGAATGCCCGCCAAAATCTAGACACGAATTGGGTTCCTCTGTCAGAAACGATATTCTCCGGAATACCATGCAAACGAACCACATTTTGAAAAAACAGAGGAACCAACTCGGAAGAAGAAGGCAACTTAGGCAGGGGAACCAAATGGACCATCTTAGAGAAACGGTCACACACCACCCAGATGACAGACATCTTCTGAGAAACAGGAAGATCCGAAATAAAATCCATCGAGATGTGCGTCCAAGGCCTCTTCGGGATAGGCAAGGGCAACAACAATCCACTAGCCCGAGAACAACAAGGCTTGGCCCGAGCACAAACGTCACAAGACTGCACAAAGCCTCGTACATCTCGTGACAGGGAAGGCCACCAGAAGGACCTTGCCACCAAATCCCTGGTACCAAAGATTCCAGGATGACCTGCCAACGCAGAAGAATGAACCTCAGAAATGACTTTACTGGTCCAATCATCAGGAACAAACAGTCTACCAGGTGGGCAACGATCAGGTCTATCCGCCTGAAAATCCTGCAAGGCCCGCCGCAGGTCTGGAGAAACTGCAGACAATATCACTCCATCCTTAAGGATACCTGTAGGTTCAGAATTACCAGGGGAGTCAGGCTCAAAACTCCTAGAAAGGGCATCCGCCTTAACATTCTTAGAACCCGGTAGGTATGACACCACAAAATTAAACCGAGAGAAAAACAACGACCAGCGCGCCTGTCTAGGATTCAGGCGTCTGGCGGACTCAAGATAAATCAAATTCTTGTGGTCGGTCAATACCACCACCTGATGTCTAGCCCCCTCAAGCCAATGACGCCACTCCTCAAAAGCCCACTTCATGGCCAAAAGCTCCCGATTCCCAATATCATAATTCCGCTCGGCGGGCGAAAATTTACGAGAAAAAAAAGCACAAGGTTTCATCACGGAGCAGTCGGAACTTCTTTGCGACAAAACCGCCCCAGCTCCGATTTCAGAAGCGTCGACCTCAACCTGAAAAGGAAGAGCAACATCAGGCTGACGCAACACAGGGGCGGAAGAAAAGCGGCGCTTAAGCTCCCGAAAGGCCTCCACAGCAGCAGGGGACCAATCAGCAACATCAGCACCCTTCTTAGTCAAATCAGTCAATGGTTTAACAACATCAGAAAAACCAGCAATAAATCGACGATAAAAGTTAGCAAAGCCCAAAAATTTCTGAAGACTCTTAAGAGAAGAGGGTTGCGTCCAATCACAAATAGCCCGAACCTTGACAGGATCCATCTCGATGGAAGAGGGGGAAAAAATGTATCCCAAGAAGGAAATCTTTTGAACCCCAAAAACGCACTTAGAACCCTTCACACACAAGGAATTAGACCGCAAAACCTGAAAAACCCTCCTGACCTGCTGGACATGAGAGTCCCAGTCATCCGAAAAAATCAGAATATCATCCAGATACACGATCATAAATTTATCCAAATAATCACGGAAAATGTCATGCATAAAGGACTGAAAGACTGAAGGGGCATTTGAAAGGCCAAAAGGCATCACCAAATACTCAAAGTGGCCCTCGGGCGTATTAAATGCGGTTTTCCACTCATCCCCCTGCTTAATTCGCACCAAATTATACGCCCCACGGAGATCTATCTTAGAGAACCACTTGGCCCCCTTTATGCGAGCAAACAAATCAGTCAGCAGTGGCAACGGATATTGATATTTAACCGTGATTTTATTCAAAAGCCGATAATCAATACACGGCCTCAAAGAGCCATCTTTCTTAGACACAAAGAAAAAACCGGCTCCTAAGGGAGATGACGAAGGACGAATATGTCCCTTTTCCAAGGACTCCTTTATATATTCTCGCATAGCAGCATGTTCAGGCACAGACAGATTAAATAAACGACCCTTAGGGTATTTACTACCCGGAATCAAATCTATGGCACAATCGCACTCCCGGTGCGGAGGTAATGAACCAAGCTTAGGTTCTTCAAAAACGTCACGATAGTCAGACAAGAATTCAGGAATCTCAGAGGGAATAGATGACGAAATGGAAACCAAAGGTACGTCCCCATGCATCCCCTTACATCCCCAGCTTAACACAGACATAGCGTTCCAGTCGAGGACTGGGTTATGAGATTGCAGCCATGGCAATCCAAGCACCAACACATCATGTAGATTATACAGCACAAGAAAGCGAATAATCTCCTGATGATCCGGATTAATTCGCATAGTTACTTGTGTCCAGTATTGTGGTTTATTACTAGCCAATGGGGTGGAGTCAATCCCCTTCAGAGGTATAGGAGTTTCAAGAGGCTCTAAATCATACCCACAGCGTTTGGCAAAGGACCAATCCATAAGACTCAAAGCGGCGCCAGAGTCGACATAGGCATCCGCGGTAATAGATGATAAAGAACAAATCAGGGTCACAGATAGAATAAACTTAGACTGAAAAGTGCCAATTGAAACTGACTTATCAAGCTTCTTAGTACGCTTAGAGCATGCTGATATAACATGAGTTGAATCACCACAATAAAAGCACAACCCATTTTTTCGTCTAAAATTCTGCCGTTCGCTTCTGGACAGAATTCTATCACATTGCATATTCTCTGGCGTCTTCTCAGTAGACACCGCCAAATGGTGCACAGGTTTGCGCTCCCGCAGACGTCTATCGATCTGGATAGCCATTGTCATGGACTCATTCAGACCCGCAGGCACAGGGAACCCCACCATAACATCCTTAACAGCATCAGAGAGACCCTCTCTGAAATTCGCCGCCAGGGCGCACTCATTCCACTGAGTAAGCACAGACCATTTACGGAATTTTTGGCAGTATATTTCAACTTCATCTTGCCCCTGAGATAGGGACATCAAGGCTTTTTCCGCCTGAAGCTCTAAATGAGGTTCCTCATAAAGCAACCCCAAGGCCAGAAAAAACGCATCCACATTGAGCAACGCAGGATCCCCTGGAGCCAATGCAAAAGCCCAATCTTGAGGGTCGCCCCGGAGCAAGGAAATCACAATCCTGACCTGCTGAGCAGGATCTCCAGCAGAGCGAGATTTCAGGGACAAAAACAACTTGCAATTATTTTTGAAATTTTGAAAGCAAGATCTATTCCCCGAGAAAAATTCAGGCAAAGGAATTCTAGGTTCAGATATAGGAACATGAACAACAAAATCTTGTAAATTTTGAACTTTCGTGGTGAGATTATTCAAACCTGCAGCTAAACTCTGAATATCCATTTTAAACAGGTGAACACAGAGCCATTCCAGGATTAGAAGGAGAGAGAGAGAGGAAGGCTGCAATATAGGCAGACTTGCAAGTGATTCAATTGAAAGCACACTCAGAACTGAAGGAAAAAAAAAAAAAAAAAAATTTTCAGCAGACTTCTTTTTTCTCTCCTTTCTCTGCCAATTAATTTAACCCTTTGTGGGCCGGTCAAACTGTTATGGTTCTCAATGGCAAGAGAACATAGCCCAGCATACATAGGAACTAGCTCTTGGAAGGATGGAAACTTAAACTGACCATGAACTAAACCTGCCGCACAACTAACAGTAGCCGGGTAGCGTAGCCTGCGTTTTATCCCTAGACGCCCAGCGCCGGCCGGAGGACTAACTAATCCTGGCAGAGGAAAATATAGTCCTGGCTCACCTCTAGAGAAATTTCCCCGAAAGGCAGACAGAGGCCCCCACATATATTGGCGGTGATTTAAGATGAAAATGACAAACGTAGTATGAAAATAGGTTTAGCAAAATCGAGGTCCGCTTACTAGATAGCAGGAAGACAGAAAGGGTACTTTCATGGTCAGCTGAAAACCCTATCAATACACCATCCTGAAATTACTTTAAGACTCTAGTATTAACTCATAACATCAGAGTGGCAATTTCAGATCACAAGAGCTTTCCAGACACAGAAACGAAACTGCAGCTGTGAACTGGAACAAAATGCAAAAAACAAACAAGGACAAAAGTCCGACTTAGCTGGAAGTTGTCTGGTAGCAGGAACATGCACAGAAAGGCTTCTGATTACAATGTTGACCGGGATGGAAGTGACAGAGGAGCAAGGTTAAATAGCGACTCCCACATCCTGATGGGAACAGGTGAACAGAGGGGATGATGCACACAAGTTCAATTCCACCAGTGGCCACCGGGGGAGCCCAAAATCCAATTTCACAACAGGGCATGGCAAGACTGGGCAGAGCGCAAAAAGCTTGTTAATCCTTGCTCTACATTCCCTGCATTATTGCATCCCTTTACCTGCTTATGTAAGGGGTTGTAAGGGCTGATGTGCGCCCCTACCCTTTTAATTTTGTCAGGTTCTATTATTGTATATATATTTGACGAGTGTATGTATTTATAGTATTCTAGCTGTTGCT
Organism: Ranitomeya variabilis; assembly: GCF_051348905.1. Lineage (NCBI taxonomy): Eukaryota > Metazoa > Chordata > Amphibia > Anura > Dendrobatidae > Ranitomeya > Ranitomeya variabilis. Next base: position 1,097,989,698 of record NC_135233.1, read on the forward strand.
GCACAGTGTATGTTGTTTTACTATAGGGAAAGTGCAGTGCTTAGTTCAGCCACATGACGGGGGCACAGGGAGTATGGGACTGTACATAGTATAGTAGGAGTTTCCGATAGTCGATGGTTAAACATAGGAGAGGCACGCCGGATAAGGCAGGAGGGACTTCCTGATAGATCTCGGTTAGGGCCAGGGCACCCGTGCAGCTCACTTGGGCTAGCCAGCCCCGGGGCAACACCGTGCGATGCAACATTTAAGAAGTTTAAGCCCCAGCCATATAACATTCCTGGTCAGGACCTCATCAGAAGAAGCAACAGAGCTAGCGGTGCAGTATTAGTGGAACTTCAGTTGCTGGAGAAGGCTAAGTAGTACAGGCAGGTCGCTCATAATGTGGCTGCTTATTGTGTGGGCTAACGCCCTCAGAAGTGGAATGAAACAGCTGAGGGAGTCCACAAACGAAGTAAGGCTGAGCAGAGAGGACGCTGAGGGATCGAAAGGTACGGTTCCTCCCGGAAGCGAGCTAATCGACAGAGAGAGGAGGACAGGAACAGAAGAGGAGTTGCACGTTGTAAAACCTGATGTTGATGCTGGAAAGAATATGGATGTGCAGCGTACAGAACCAAGTAAAGCTGTTGTTGTTAAAGTTGAGCTGGACGGTGTCTCTCTTTGTACAGTGCCATCTAAAAAGAACGTCCGGCTGTCCAGGGTGGACCCTGATAGCCTGGGGACATAGGTACGCAGGAGGATAGACATTATTGTATTGTGAGGGGAGGCCAGGGTGTGATACAGGGATTGCTGTCAGCCATGGTTACCGCCTGTGGCCCACCCTCACACATACAAAGAGAGCAATTACTGGAGAAAGGACATCATGGTTGAAAGAATAGAAGGAACAAGGAAGGAATAGGAAAACTAGCAACCTGATGGCTTGATACAATCAAAATTACATCAAAGAAGACCCAGATGGACATACCTAGGCTCGCACAATATCAATCTGCCTACAGATCGTTCATCCATCAAGTTGCCATGGCTTGAGATTGAGCCCAAGGCAGATAAATAATAAAAATAAGTGCATCTTATGTTGTTTTGCCTCCTTTTTCGATAAGATTTGATGCAGCTGAGCCTGCTGATTTTCAGTGGAAAACCCGTAATCTGCTGGATTTTACTGTCCTGTTTAAGCAATAAATATGAAATAACTCCAGGAATGTTCAGATGGCTGGGAAATGTGTTGTTTTTATTCAAGTGAACGGGCCTGGATAGCAATGATTGCTGCAGAGAACAAGTTCAAGGTTGACCCTGGAACCACATTGGGCTTTAATTGGGACCTTGTAGAATCACAAGAACAAGTCTAAAGAAAGACTTTGAACATGTTGGAGCAGTCTAGTCACATTCTGGGCCTGAATTGCACTCAGATCTTTGGCACAAACATAAAGCAGTTTTCTCTGCCATACCTATCACCTATTCCAAGTTACTGACCCGATAAATACTGAGAATAGGGCTCTGGAGTTTGAAGTGATGGTCCCACATGCGCACCACCGCTCTCTTTATTGTCCATGGAAATGACCTAGTATCAAGAGTTGGACCCAAGGTTTTATTACTGGAGGCGTAGCCATCACCAAGATATGAATGTAAAGATATCATGGTATTAACCTTTGAGTAACTGGATCTCAAGAGTAATATTGGAGACCTTGCAAACTATTAGGATGGTGTCAAGAGTCTTGTCTACCATCAAGATACAGTATGATCTTTCTAAAGAAGAACGAAGCAGATTAGACAGCTGAAAGCGTAGGAAGGTATTTAGATAAGGTGAGATGAAATGTCGAAGCCTTCAGAGAAGATGTCACCTCCCTAATATCCAGTAGATATGGACCCATACAGTAGTGGTAAACGCAATCTATAGCCCTGGTATGGTGGTAGCTATGGAACATGCCTGGCGGTACATATGGATCTAAAAATGTAGGCAGGTCTCTGGACTTAGGAGTCATAACGTGGAATATTTTGCCTTAACACAAACATTGTCCCTGATGGTCTGAAGAGCAGCACAATAATGAGGGTCTGCAGGAACAGTGATGCACGGTGGAGGATCCTACAGGCTTGTGCCACATTTCAGCAAATGGAGTTGTGGATTTGGTCAGGATTAATGGCATCCTAAATGCTGGGAAATCAAGGCAGATACTTATCCATTATGTAATACCATCAGGAGGCATCTGATTGGCTTCAAATGTATTCTGCCGCAACAATACCCTCCAACATGCAGCCAATGTAATTAAGAACGAGGAGTCCTGTGGGTGATGATCTATGTGATCTCACATCATCCTGTCTGTCTGACATCACATGAAGATGAAGAGACAGAAGGATCCACACAAGCCTCATACACTGAAGATCTGGGGTTCATGGTGGCTTGTCCCCATATATGCACCAGTCTTCAAAAGAGCTCCTTTTTTTGTTTTTTCTCTCTTCGCGCCTGCTCACCTCTTATTCATCTCCATGATTCCTTCCCCTGTACTCTGACCCTCCTTACCCTACCACATCAGATTGTCCTCCATGAATAAAGCCTTCAGATGCCACCTGTAAACCTACATCTGTACAAAGACGTAGAACCCAGCTGCCAGCACATTACTGAGATACATCTGTGGTGTTTTGAGATATTGAAGCTCCTAAACCTTCTATGTTGCCATCGTTTCAAGAATTTTTCCCACAGTCCCAGGGAGGATTGTGGTCGTCTTTGTGCACATTCTTCTCCACAGTACAGTTGGCTGAAACTCCATTCTCTGCTGCTCCTGTAACCACACGGAGGATGACTATGCTAGAAAACTGTATGTGGTTATATATACAGGAGACGTGTTTATGAGCGTAGAGGAAGACATCACATTCTGCACCGAGGACTGGACCAAAACTTCACCTCCAGGACCATAAGACTGTACTGAGGACTTTACATCTTAGTATAAGCCATAGATGAATCTAACCATAGCACGGTGCCCTATATGAGCCCCACTTCCAGGATCACCTCCATATGTGGGATATTATGTAATCCCGAAATACATAATGTCCGCACAAACAATGCACACACGACACATCTGCAGATAGTGTCTGTGAGGGACGAGGGAGACTCCATTTTGGATTTCTTAATTCAGGCCCAATATATTACACAGAGATCTCCTTCTGCTCCCGGAACTGTGGCCCCCACCCATGGGATAAGTACACAAATTCCCAAAAGAACAGAAACATGCCATATGGCCAAAGAATTAGAGGCCACGTGTTAATTAAGGTGAGGAGGAACAGAGCTGGAACCCCCTGCTGTCTTTTGTGCAAGGCGGACAACATCAATCAGCTATCAATGGAAGGCGTAGACAGTTGGACACCGACACCTAGAGTTGAATTGTGAGAGTACCATGCATCTCAGTGTTGAGTCCAATATACCACCAGAATCCTGGGAGCCTTCCGCACACACCCCTGTGCCTCATCGTTCTCTAGCTGTCCCTCATACAGAGCTTTCGAGACTGGATCTCCAGCACCACTTAGCCAACCCAAGTTGGACTCTCCATATCAGTCCAGTACCAATGAACTCGTTGAGACGTCAGTCCCATTTGGACCTCCCACTAGGAAGTTATGACCCATCCTAGATATTGGGAATTTTTTCAGCTAGGAGGTCAAGGGAGGAGATTTCAGTCCAACCCAGAGGGGCAGTGGCAAATATAGGAAGGGGTGAGCTAAGGGTTATAAGCTAGCTATACACCTTTCACCAGTGTCATTGTTCTGCCATGGAAACTGCGTCACGTCACACGTGCAGATGGACTAGAAACTAAGAAAGTGCCTGTGGCATCGAGCACTTCCCTGGGGCCCACATGTTATAAGGAATGGTAACATGACACATACAGCTAACTGCAATCCCATACCTGTACCTGTAATTCTGGCTGTAATAGCTGTATATTACTCTGTATATATTTGTATTATCTAATGCGCCTTTCAGCAATTAAAATGTCAATTAATTTTGGGCTGCTCTTTTATCTCAAATCCCAACTTCCCACGTCCGTGAATCTGGCTAGTACTTATACGCTACCTGGGGTTGGTTTCTGACCCGATATAAGCTTGATAACGGACTGGGCTTATATCTAATGAGGAACTGGTGGCAGCATACCGTTCTGGTGTTATTGGGGGATCCTGGCAGTGACGGACCGGAGGTTTATGTATACAGTATATTCCCGGCCTAGTACTGGTGATATATATAAACTAGAATAATAAATGGGTTTGGTATGTAAAACAATTAACAGTAACATTAATAAATAAAAGTAAATATTTATTATATTGCAAACATGATACAATGTAATTTTATGTGTTTGGGGGCGAAGCAAGGTAATAGGGTCTCCACACACGGGCCATGCACAAGGCTCCTCAGTTGTCAGCGTTCACCTCTGTATAGGGTTAAATAGCAAATAAGACGGATGACTCAGAAATAGAGGAAATCAGCACATTTCAGCATAAGAGCTGTGTGCCCAGCTGCAGAGCCAAGCAGTCAGCAGCTCCTGACACATGCTCAGCTCCCACCCACAGCCATCCTGCAGACATGGAGGGCAGCCTTAATTTTAAAGGGCACCTGACACATAAGAGCCTGCACCAGGAGAGAGCTGTGCCTGCATCCTTTATCCCCTCCTTCCAGATTCTCCTATAGACTGAGCATGTACAGAGGGAAACATCATGGATATCCCAGTGATAAAATCAATATTTTACTTCTTAGAGCAGCAGCTTGTGCTCCAGAGCTGCTCTTCCTACGGGAACTTTGTGCATTAATTCTATTATCATTGATGTCACCTCTGATCTCTGGTGATGGATAGGAGACATTCTCAGTGATGTCACCGCTGATCTCTGGTGATGGATAGGAGACATTCTCAGTGATGTCACCGCTGATCTCTAGTGATGGATAGGAGACATTCTCAGTGATGTCACCTCTGATCTCTGGTGATGGATAGGAGGCATTCTCAGTGATGTCACCTCTGATCTCTAGTGATGGATAGGAGACATTCTCAGTGATGTCACCTCTGATCTCTGGTGATGGATAGGAGGCATTCTCAGTGATGTCACCTCTGGTGATGGATAGGAGACATTCTCAGTGATGTCACCTCTGATCTCTGGTGATGGATAGGAGGCATTCTCAGTGATGTCACCTCTGATCTCTGGTGATGGATAGGAGGCATTCTCAGTGATGTCACCGCTGATCTCTAGTGATGGATAGGAGACATTCTCAGTGATGTCACCTCTGATCTCTGGTGATGGATAGGAGGCATTCTCAGTGATGTCACCTCTGGTGATGGATAGGAGACATTCTCAGTGATGTCACCGCTGATCTCTGGTGATGGATAGGAGACATTCTCAGTGATGTCACCTCTGATCTCTGGTGATGGATAGGAGGCATTCTCAGTGATGTCACCTCTGATCTCTGGTGATGGATAGGAGGCATTCTCAGTGATGTCACCTCTGATCTCTGGTGATGGATAGGAGGCATTCTCAGTGATGTCACCTCTGATCTCTGGTGATGGATAGGAGACATTCTCAGTGATGTCACCTCTGATCTCTGGTGATGGATAGGAGGCATTCTCAGTGATGTCACCTCTGATCTCTGGTGATGGATAGGAGGCATTCTCAGTGATGTCACCTCTGATCTCTGGTGATGGATAGGAGACATTCTCAGTGATGTCACCTCTGATCTCTGGTGATGGATAGGAGACATTCTCAGTGATGTCACCTCTGATCTCTAGTGATGGATAGGAGGCATTCTCAGTGATGTCACCGCTGATCTCTAGTGATGGATAGGAGGCATTCTCAGTGATGTCAACTCTGATCTCTGGTGATGGATAGGAGACATTCTCAGTGATGTCACCGCTGATCTCTGGTGATGGATAGGAGGCATTCTCAGTGATGTCACCGCTGATCTCTGGTGATGGATAGGAGGCATTCTCAGTGATGTCACCGCTGATCTCTGGTGATGGATAGGAGGCATTCTCAGTGATGTCACCGCTGATCTCTGGTGATGGACAGGAGACATTTTCAGTGATGTCACCTCTGATCTCTAGTGATGGATAGGAGACATTCTCAGTGATGTCACCGCTGATCTCTGGTGATGGATAGGAGACATTCTCAGTGATGTCACCGCTGATCTCTAGTGATGGATAGGAGGCATTCTCAGTGATGTCACCGCTGATCTCTAGTGATGGATAGGAGGCATTCTCAGTGATGTCACCGCTGATCTCTGGTGATGGATAGGAGACATTCTCAGTGATGTCACCTCTGATCTCTGGTGATGGATAGGAGGCATTCTCAGTGATGTCACCGCTGATCTCTGGTGATGGATAGGAGGCATTCTCAGTGATGTCACCTCTGATCTCTGGTGATGGATAGGAGGCATTCTCAGTGATGTCACCTCTGATCTCTGGTGGTGGATAGGAGGCATTCTCAGTGATGTCACCGCTGATCTCTGGTGATGGATAGGAGGCATTCTCAGTGATGTCACCGCTGATCTCTAGTGATGATGGATAGGAGACATTCTCAGTGATGTCACCTCTGATCTCTGGTGATGGATAGGAGGCATTCTCAGTGATGTCACCGCTGATCTCTGGTGATGGAGAGGAGGCATTCTCAGTGATGTCACCGCTGATCTCTGGTGATGGATAGGAGGCATTCTCAGTGATGTCACCTCTGATCTCTGGTGATGGATAGGAGGCATTCTCAGTGATGTCACCTCTGGTGATGGATAGGAGACATTCTCAGTGATGTCACCGCTGATCTCTGGTGATGGATAGGAGACATTCTCAGTGATGTCACCGCTGATCTCTGGTGATGGATAGGAGACATTCTCAGTGATGTCACCTCTGATCTCTGGTGATGGATAGGAGACATTCTCAGTGATGTCACCGCTGATCTCTGGTGATGGATAGGAGACATTCTCAGTGATGTCACCTCTGATCTCTGGTGATGGATAGGAGGCATTCTCAGTGATGTCACCTCTGATCTCTGGTGATGGATAGGAGACATTCTCAGTGATGTCACCGCTGATCTCTAGTGATGGATAGGAGGCATTCTCAGTGATGTCATCGCTGATCTCTGGTGATGGATAGGAGACATTCTCAGTGATGTCACCTCTGATCTCTGGTGATGGATAGGAGACATTCTCAGTGATGTCACCGCTGATCTCTGGTGATGGATAGGAGACATTCTCAGTAATGTCACCTCTGATCTCTGGTGATGGATAGGAGACATTCTCAGTGATGTCACCGCTGATCTCTGGTGATGGATAGGAGGCATTCTCAGTGATGTCACCGCTGATCTCTGGTGATGGATAGGAGACATTCTCAGTGATGTCACCTCTGATCTCTGGTGATGGATAGGAGACATTCTCAGTGATGTCACCGCTGATCTCTGGTGATGGATAGGAGACATTCTCAGTGATGTCACCTCTGATCTCTGGTGATGGATAGGAGACATTCTCAGTGATGTCACCGCTGATCTCTGGTGATGGATAGGAGGCATTCTCAGTGATGTCACCTCTGATCTCTGGTGATGGATAGGAGGCATTCTCAGTGATGTCACCTCTGATCTCTGGTGATGGATAGGAGACATTCTCAGTGATGTCACCTCTGATCTCTGGTGATGGATAGGAGGCATTCTCAGTGATGTCACCGCTGATCTCTAGTGATGGATAGGAGACATTCTCAGTGATGTCACCGCTGATCTCTGGTGATGGATAGGAGACATTCTCAGTGATGTCACCGCTGATCTCTGGTGATGGATAGGAGGCATTCTCAGTGATGTCACCGCTGATCTCTGGTGATGGATAGGAGGCATTGTCAGTAATGTCACCTCCGATCTCTGGTGATGGATAGGAGGCATTCTCACTGATGTCACCGCTGATCTCTGGTGATGGATAGGAGACATTCTCAGTGATGTCACCTCTGATCTCTGGTGAAGGATAGGAGACATTCTCAGTGATGTCACCTCTGATCTCTGGTGATGGATAGGAGGCATTCTCAGTGATGTCACCTCTGATCTCTGGTGATGGATAGGAGGCATTCTCAGTGATGTCACCGCTGATCTCTGGTGATGGATAGGAGGCATTCTCAGTGATGTCACCGCTGGTCTCTGGTGATGGATAGGAGACATTCTCAGTGATGTCACCGCTGATCTCTGGTGATGGATAGGAGACATTCTTAGTGATGTCACCGCTGATCTCTGGTGATGGATAGGAGGCATTCTCAGTGATGTCACCTCTGATCTCTGGTGATGGATAGGAGGTATTCTCAGTGATGTCACCTCTGATCTCTGGTGATGGATAGGAGACATTCTCAGTGATGTCACCGCAGATCTCTGGTGATGGATAGGAGACATTCTCAGTGATGTCACCGCTGATCTCTGGTGATGGATAGGAGGCATTCTCAGTGATGTCACCTCTGATCTCTGGTGATGGATAGGAGACATTCTCAGTGATGTCACCGCTGATCTCTGGTGATGGATAGGAGGCATTCTCAGTGATGTCACCTCTGATCTCTGGTGATGGATAGGTGGCATTCTCAGTGATGTCACCTGTGATCTCTGGTGATGGATAAGAGATTGTCCTCGATGACGGGAGAAGTTTTTCTTGTAGGATGATAAACTCCCATTCCTTATCCATGAGTGGTCGCGTTATTAGGTATAATAAGTGAGTGACCTCCTTGGTGGAAGAGAAGCCCCCACATGTGAATGGTCTCAGGAGGCTTTACTGCTGGCAGACATAGAACTCATGGCAGAGTCACCTTTCCTTCTCCAATCAATCTTCCAGAAGTCCTAAAGAGTCTGAAGGGACCTCATCAGAGTAAGGCTGCCGTCACACTAGCAGTATTTGGTCAGTATTTTACATCAGTATTTGTAAGCCAATACCAGGAGTGGGTGATAAATGCAGAAGTGGTGCAAATATTTCTATTATACTTTTCCTCTGACCGTTCCACTCCTGGTTTTGGCTACAAATACTGATGTAAAATACTGACCAAATACCGAGTGTGTGACGGCAGCCTAAATCTATCGGTTGTCTGAGCCATGTTAAAAAAAAAAAAAAGTATATGTTGATTTTTTTTTACTGGATTGTGCAAGACTGTATTGAATTGTATTTGAGAAAAATGTGAACATGAAGACATCTGCCTGTAGACAGGAAGTAATGAATTGAGAAGTATAAACATTCTAGTGCACTGAAATGAAAAAAAATAATATTGAAAGGTAAAAGCTGACAAGAAACAAGACAGAAGAATCAACATTAGTGTTGAGCGATACCGTCCGATACTTGAAAGTATCGGTATCGGAAAGTATCGGCCGATACCGGCAAAATATCGGATCCAATCCGATACCGATACCCGATACCAATACAAGTCAATGGGACTCAGGTATCGGACGGTATTCCTGATGGTTCCCAGGGTCTGAAGGAGAGGAAACTCTCCTTCAGGCCCTGGGAACCATATAAATGTGTAAAATAAAGAATTAAAATAAAAAATATCGCTATACTCACCTGTCCGACGCAGCCGGGACCTCGGCGATTGTAAGCGGCAGCGTTGTTTCTTTAAAATTCGCGCTTTTACTTGCTTACGTGAATTCCCGGCTTCTGATTGGTCAGGGCGGCCATGTTGCCGGGACTCGGACCAATCACAGCAAGCCGTGACGAAATTACGTCACGGCTTGCTGTGATTGGTCCGCGTCCCGGCAATATGGCGCCGTGACCAATCACAAGCCGTGACGTCACGGGAGGCTGGACACGCGCGCTTTTCAAAATAAGCGCGTGTCCAGCCTCCCGTGACGTCACGGCTTGTGATTGGTTAATGGCGGCCATGTTCCTGGGACGCGGACCAATCACAGCAAGCCGTGACGTAATTTCGTCACGGCTTGCTGTGATTGGTCCGCATCCCGGCAATATGGCGCCGTGACCAATCACAAGCCGTGACGTCACGGGAGGCTGGACACGCGCGCTTTTCAAAATAAGCGCGTGTCCAGCCTCCCGTGACGTCACGGCTTGTGATTGGTTAATGGCGGCCATGTTGCCGGGACGCGGACCAATCACAGCAAGCCGTGACGTAATTTCGTCACGGCTTGCTGTGATTGGTCCGAGTCCCGGCAACATGGCCGCCCTGACCAATCAGAAGCCGGGAATTCACGTAAGCAAGTAAAAGCGCGAATTTTAAAGAAACAACGCTGCCGCTTACAATCGCCGAGGTCCCGGCTGCGTCGGACAGGTGAGTATAGCGATTTTTTTAATTTTAATTCTTTCTTTTACACCTTTTTACATTAATGTTGTTTCGATACCGATATCCGATATTACAAAAATATCGGATCTCGGTATCGGAAATTCCGATACAGCAAGTATCGGCCGATACCCGATACTTGCAGCATCGGAATGCTCAACACTAATCAACATCCTTCTCCAACATTTCAAAGGCGTTATCAATACTATGGATGGCAAGAGAACAAGCAAATCAATCTTGGAACAAATTGAGTCAGACACATCAAGGGAAACAAGGATCACCAAGCTACGACTTGCCGACTTTGGACAGATCATATGAAGAGAGCAATCACTGGAGAAGGACATCATGGTCAGAAGAATAGAAGGAACAAGGCGAAAAGGAAGACCAGCAACCCGATAGCTTTGTGCTATCATGATAACGGCCAAGAAGACCCTGGTGGACTGAAGGACATCATGGTCTGAAAAATAGAAGGAAAAAGGTGAAAAGGAAAACCAACAACCCGATAGCCTTTTGCTATCAAAATAACGGCAGGGAAGACCCTGGTGGACTGAAGGACATCATGGTCTGAAAAATAGAAGGAAAAAGGCGAAAAGGAAGACCAGCAACCCGATAGCTTTGTGCTATCAAAATAACGGCAGAGAAGACCCTGGTGGACTGAAGGACATCATGGTCTGAAAAATAGAAGGAAAAAGGCGAAAAGGAAAACCAACAACCCGATAGCCTTGTGCTATCAAAATAACGGCAGAGAAGACCCTGGTGGACTGAAAGACATCATGGTCTGAAAAGTAGAAGGAAAAAGGCAAAAAGGAAAACCAACAACCCGATAACCTTGTGCTATCAAAATAACGGCAGGGAAGACCCTGGTGGACTGAAGGACATCATGGTCTGAAAAATAGAAGGAAAAAGGCGAAAAGGAAAACCAACAACCCGATAGCCTTTTGCTATCAAAATAACGGCAGGGAAGACCCTGGTGGACTGAAGGACATCATGGTCTGAAAAATAGAAGGAAAAAGGCGAAAAGGAAGACCAGCAACCCGATAGCTTTGTGCTATCAAAATAACGGCAGAGAAGACCCTGGTGGACTGAAGGTCATCATGGTCTGAAAAGTAGAAGGAAAAAGGCAAAAAGGAAAACCAACAACCCGATAGCCTTGTGCTATCATGATAATGGCGAAGAAGACCCTGGTGGACTGAAGGACATCATGGTCTGAAAAATAGAAGGAAAAGGGCAAAAAGGAAAACCAGCAACCCAATAGCTTTGTCAAATATCAAAATAACGGCAGAGAAGACCCTGGTGGACTGAAGGACATTATGGTCTGAAAAGTAGAAGGAAAAAGGCGAAAAGGAAAACCAACAACCCGATAGCTTTGTCAAATATCAAAATAACGGCGGAGAAGACCCTGGTGGACGTATCTAGGTTTGCACAAAATCGATATTCCTACACAGCTTTCCTCTGAAATACCGTTAGGTAAAATGTGAAAATACCCCTCACCGTGAGGTCAAAATGAGCACCGTCGAGATACTGCCAAGTCCGTCCATAGGTTGTGTCCAGTGTTTCAGCTCTGCTCCACCAAGTCATATAGGGTTGAAGTTCAATGCCACATGCCATGTGTAGATACAGAGGCCTAGAGTGAGGGAGCCATATTCCGAGGAGGTGCTACATTTCACACCTCCTTTTACTCCCAGAATCAACCCGTAGGGAATTTTTACTGAGCGTCCAGCAAATGACGCATCTGCTAACTGCACACGGGAGCAGTGAGTGCCCGGCGCACAACATGCACCAGCTTCATACAGAGCCTGAGACATCGTCCAAATTTCATCCAGAAAACTCATTTTTTTATACATTTTCTTCCGAATTTTCATCCGTGTGACTTTTTTTTATGTCCGTGCCATCCTTTTTCACACATCTACACTAATAAGTTGACATGATCAATTACAATTTTTCTAGGTTTATAGTATCTGTAAAAATCGGACCCCACTCGGGTGTTCGGCATCAAGTATGGACTTGAATGCGTGAATGTAATTTGAGAGTTGGAGAAAAGTAGGGCATGCTGCGATTCATTTCTCATGGATGGACAGAGGAAAAAATCAATCATCTGAGCAACCCTATTGAATAACATGGGTCAGTGAGCTGTCCGATAAAGAATCTCTCAGCAGCACACGTCTGATTTATACGCCTGTGTACATGAGCGCTGAGACCACCCGTCACTCCTGTATGCAGAACCTTTTCTTCCAGTCTAAACTGCCAGAAATTTAACCCCGATCACTGGTGGAAGAAACTCCGGGAGCACTAACGGCTCATTGGTTAGGGGACATTGGAGACAAATGCATCGCTCCTGTGCAGACAAGTGTGTTTTTGGAAGTGACCAGCCATTTATAAGGTTTATGAAATCTTTACAAAAGTGTTTTCTTGGCTAAAGAAGACACTGTAAGATGCTGCATCCTAGCATTCAACATGCTAACCCTGAACTTGAAACCCCTGATAAAGTTAAATTCACACACTGCAGATTTATCGCAGAAATTGCCAGGTCTGTCTTATTTATTACCTAGATCAAGTTTGCCGAAATCGATCCACAGATTGCAGAAGAAACTCCATTTCCGTGAGCTTGTGGAAACAGAGCTGCCATGTAATTCATGGAGGATGGATGTACAGGGGCTTCTCACAAAATTAGAATATCATCAAAAAGTGAATTTATTTCAGTTCTTCAATACAATAAGTGAAACTAATATATTACAGTATATAGAGTCATTACAAACAGAGTGATCTATTTCACGTGTTTATTTCTGTTAATGTTGATGATTATGGCTTACAGCCAATGGTAACCCAAAAGTCATTACCTCAGTAAATTAGAATAATTAATATAAAACACCTGTAAAGGCTTCCTAAGCATTTATAAAGGTCCCTTATGTTTCAGTAGCTCCACAATCATGGGGAAGACTGCTGACCTGACAGATGTCCAGAAGGCGTCACTGACACACTCCACAAGGAGGGGAAGCCACAAAAGGTCATTGCTAAAGAAGCCGGCTGTTCACACAGTGCTGTATCCAAGCAGATTAATGGAAGGTTGAGTGGAACGAAAAAGTGTGGTAGAAAAAGGTGCACAAGCAGCCGGGATAACCGCAGCCTTTAAAGGATTATTAAGAAAAGGCCATTCAAAAATTTGTGGGAGATTCACAAGGAGTGGACTGCTGCTGGAGTCATTGCTTCAAGCGACGCCACACACAGACGTATCCAGGACATGGGCCACAAGTGTCAGATTCCTTGTGTCAGCCACTCATGACCAATAGACATCACCAGAAGCGTCTTACCTGGACCAAGGAGAAGAAGAACTGGACTGTTGTCAGTGGACCAAGGTGTTGTGTTCAGATGAAAGTAAATTTTGCATTTAATTTGGAAATCAAGGTCCCAGAGTCTGGAGGAAGAATGGAGAGGCCACAATCCAAGCTGCTGGAGGTCTCCACAATCAGTGATGGTTTGGGGAGCCATGTCATCTGCTGGTTTAGGTCCACTGTGTTTTATCAAGACCAAAGTCAGCGCAGCCGTCTACCAGGACATTTTAGAGCCCTTCATGCTTCCCTCTGTCATCAAACTTTTTCGAGATGGAAATGTCATTATCCAGCAGGCCTTGGCCCCTGTGCACACTGCCAAAAGTGCCAATATCTGGTGTAAAAACAACAGTATCACTGGGCTTGATTGGCAGCAAGCTCGGATGAGACACCAGACCCAACAATGCAGACGAGCTGAAGGCTGCTATCAAAGCAACCTGGGCTTCCATAACCCCTCAGGAGTGCTACAGGCTGATCGCCTCCAGGCCACGCCGCATTGATGCAGTAATTGATGCAAAAGGAGCCCGACCAAGTACTGACTGAATTTACTGAACAAACATTTCAGTAGGGAACATTTCAGATTTTAAAATCATTTTTTAAGCTGGTGTTATAAAGTATTCTAATTTACTGAGATAATGACGTTTTGGTTTTCATTGGCTGTAAGCCATAATCATCAACATTAACAGAAATAAACACGTGAAATAGATCACTCTGTGTGTAATGACTCTATAGAATATATGAGATTCACATTTTGTATTGAAGAACTGAAATAAATTCACTTTTTGATGATATTCTAATTTTGTGAGATGCCCCTGTGTCGGCAGCCTTCTCGTCTGATCAGTCAGGGCATTTTTAGCCTATGATCAGACTGGAGGTGGATTTTAGACTATGTCAGATTCCAACAGACAAAAAAGCTGAGTTGTAATCGCTGATCACAGCTGTATTAAAGTCTTAGTGTACAGGGGCCCCTATGATATCATCCTGGGGCCACATGACCCCACCCTAGACCTGGATCATTTTTCTCTCCTACGTTGTGTTGTATATTTTCTTTCGTTGCACCTGCAGTTTTCATGGTATCACAGAGTCTTGTGTTGGCCTCAGATTTTGCAGACCGTTCGTTTCCACCTGATCTTGTGACTTGGAGAGAAGTTTCCTCTGCAGACAAAGGGCCTTGTGTAGCGATGGACTGAACTTCAGCGTTTGCTGAGGAGATGTATTTTCCTTCGTGGAGCAAAGTGCATGAGTGAGCATATGGCGTCTGTTGGCAGGACCCTCCCTGGCCACCTCAAAGTTAACAACCCGCCCTGCCTGCCTCTCTCCTCCATTCCATGGACGGGACTGTGGTCTCACCAAGTGGCCGGCCAAGCCAAACAGCTGCGTCTCAGATCCAGCTCTGGAAGAACTTCTCTGCCCATTACACTGAAAAACACGCTTAGGTAGATGTTTATTTGTAGAGGCCACGGCCCCGGTCTGGGAACGTTCCTGTTAGTTGCAAGCTTTTTATGTACTGATGGTGTGGCCCCCAATCACAGTGATATGGAAATTAACTATGAGACATGCTGAAAAAGTCACATTTCAGAGGGCTCTTACCTAGATTTCGGGAGCAATGACAACATTATGAGTGCCATTTCATAGAACTTTTCACTTAGCTTTCCCAGTACCCTGAATGACAATCTATGGACACAATAGAAAGTGAAAGTATAATGGTGATTTGGTACAGTATTACAAAGTAGAGCCCCTCTGGCTGTTATAACCTTCGGCTCCTGAGGAATTTTAGGCCATTCGTCATCAGCAGTGGCCTCTAGGTCACTAATGTTCTTGGGTTGTCAAGAGAGAGGTCCAAACAGTTCTGAGATAATTAATTACATTGCACGAACAAGGAAAAAGATGTAAAGACATTTAGTGTTTCTAGAAATACACCTGGAAGCAGAGTTTCGACGTTCAAAGTTACAGGGACACCGTCTGCACTACCTAGGAGTGGCAGAAAGAGGAAGCTGTCACTGCTGCCAGATGTCTGAAGAGGTAGGTGGTCAAAACCCTCAAGTGACTGCAAAAGACCTGCAGCAAGATGTGAGGCCAGTGAGGCTAAATGGCAAGATGTCAACTCCCCTGATCCAAAAGCTGAAGAATTGTTGTCCCCAATATGTTCAAAACTATAGATATGACACGTAAATTCTGGGATTCTGTTCTGTAGAGCGATGAAACAAAACTGCTGATTTTTGGGCCTATGGACTAGCGGTTTGCTGAGGGAAGAACACCCTGCCTATAGCTAAGCATAGCAGTGGCTTAGTAATGTTTACAATGAAGAATGGTGGCAGCTCAGTGATGCCTACAGTAAATGATGGTGGTGGCTCGGTAATGTCTACCAAAAAGCTAGGTGGGGCTCAATAATTCCTACAGTTAAGAATGGCAATGGCTTGATGATGTCAGAAGTGAAACTTTGGAGTTGATAATTGATGTCTACAGTGAAACATGCGAACTTGGCGATTTTGTCATGCCTACAGTGAAGAATTACAGTAGCTCATTGATGCCTACAGTGAAACAGGGTAGTGGCTTGGAGATATCTACTAAAAATTTTGGTGGGGGCTTGATTTTGCCTACAGAGAATCATGGCAGGGGCTGGGTGATGTGTACAGTGAGGCATGGTAGAGGATCGGAAATGTCTACAGTCAAGAATGGCCAGAGGCTTGGTGATATCTACAGTGAAGAATGGCGGGGGCTCGGTGATGTCTACAGTTAAGAATTGCAATAGCTTAGTAATGCCTACAGAGAAGAGTGGCAGAGGGCATTGTGATACCTACAGTGAAGTATGGCGGAGGTTCGGTGATATATAATGTGAAGTATGGTGGTGCTCAGTGATGTCTACAGTAAAGCATTGTGGTATCTAACTAATGTCTACATTGAAGTATGGCCTTGGCTCAGTGATGCCTATAGTGAAGCATGGGGTGGTTTAATGATGCCTACAGTGAAGCATGGCAGGGGTTCAGTGATGTGTACAGTGAAGCATTGCTGTCATTTATTCATGCCTATCGTGAAACATGGTGGTGGTTCAGTGATACCTACAGAGAATCATGAGGGTAGCTCAGTGATGCGTACAGTGAAGCACGGTGGGGATTTGATGATGCCTGCAGCAAAGCATTCTATGTTGGCAATGTTTACAATAAAGCATAGTGGTGGCTCAGTGATGCCCTGTGTGTTATTTTCTTTCTGAGTCACTGGAAAACCTGCTTGTCAAGATATTAAGAAATTCTAGGATAAGGAGAGATATTGAACTTGAAGGACCTGAGTCTTTTTTGGACATCATTGGACCTTTCAACACTCCTCTTAAGAATACCTTACCTTCCACTAAGGACTGGTTTCAGAAGAAGATTTGGAAGATTGTAGTGCGGCCATTCTTGTTTTCTGTCTAGAACTCATAGAAAATCTTTGGTGTGATGAGAAGTAAGCGGCAGCAGGAAATCCATGAAAATTAGTGACCTGCAGAGCACAACCCATGAGGAGCAGGATATGACTCCTCAGGAAAGCTGCCATTAGCTGGCTATGCATCAAGTCTTCAGCAGGGCTCTACCTTGTACGAATGATGCTGGTCATGAAGGAATGAATAATCCTGAGACTGCAGGAATCAGTAAAAGTGATTTTTGAGATGAATTTTGAGAAACAACTTGTTGTGTTCAGATATTTACATTTTTCTTGTTTCATCGATATATTGAAAACAGCAGAAAGATGGATGTGTTTTCATATAAACTGCGAGGGGGTGGGAGTCATTTTCATTGTAACTGTATATAGTATTTTTCTAAGCTATAATGAATCCGTCCTCGCCCGTCTCCTCCACCAATTTAATCCTGTCCACGTTCACATATTCTCCATGATTATTACCGGAGCAGTGACTCTGACTGCATGTGACAGATTTTCCATGTTTGGCTCATGGTCGTTGTTCTGTGTGGGTGATCCTGATCTTTGGAGCCAGGATTGTTCCTGGAGAATGTAACAAAACCTCTGCTCTCAGGATGGGCGTGCATGAATATATATGGAGAACCTAGACCCGTCTGCTCCCGACACTGCTCGCTCTCTCCATGAGTATTTCCCCTGTAGAGTTTTCTCTCTATGGCATCACAATCGCTAAACCCAACACGTTATAGACTCAATAACGTAATAACAATATTACTTCTAAAATGGATTCACAAATTTTTATATAATAAATACAACTAAAACTAACGAGCGGCACAATCCCTAAAAAAGGTCAACTTTTAGCGCAAAAGAAAAAAGTGAGCGAACCTGTCACACGGACAAAACAAATCAATTAAATCCATTGTCTTGCGTTGCCAATTTCAATCCAACACGCCAATTAAAATCGGACATCTCAAGTTTTTTCCTTTGGACCTTCGGTCAGAGGAAAAAGTTGGACATGTGCACGGCCCCAAGAATATCATGGGAATGAGTGTTATTCATGATAACCACGGATAACACTTGTTTGATATAATTGGTGGTGTGTACAAGTCCGTAGTTGCAGTCAATGACAGGGCTGTGGAGTCGGAGTCTGAAGTCGGAGTCATGGAGTCGGAGGTTTGGCTTACTGACTCTACAGCCCTGGTCAATGATCATTGCGGAGTTCTAATACATAGCATAAAACCTATATCCATCAAGATGATGGTGAAAATAAAGTAAAGAACCTTTGCAAATTGCTTTATGGTGCTGAATTGGCATGGTCCTGACACCCCCACACTATTCCACAAACAGACTCTGAAGAAGCCAGAACATTGGATTATTTTTGGACTATGGCTTATTTGTATATTGGACTGGAATGAAATCTGGATCATCAGGCTCTGGATTAACGGTGGTTCACTTTATCCTTGTTATGTCTGTGGTTTATGCCTTGTCATTGCTTGTCTTGGAGGAAAGAGATCAGTTACTGCTTGGACGAGTAAGTATTCATTCCCAGCATACACTTAGAGATGTCTTTGTGGCCATCAATGATAAGAGATAATCATTATTCTATTCTACAACTGGTACTTACATCTGATTCTCACAGCCCAGGCCACGGTCGTATTTCCACTTATTCTGAAGGCTGTAATTACTGCTCTTTAGTATTTGGGTGGTCAACAACTTCCCGGGACACATAAGAATCCTGTAACTTCCACAAAGACCTGACTCTGCATTTATAGAATTGCTAAATACAGTAAGTGCTGCAGGATATATCATCAGTGTCTATCCAAGATCATATCACAACTTTCCATTTACATATGAACCCTTAATATGGCTTTCTCTTTTCCCATTGCTATTGTTTAACTCCTGCCAATGTTTCACTGCAATTTTAGTATTGTGAATCATTGAGGATCTGTAGAAATCTGATTCTTAGATAACTGATATGTGCAATAAAACTGCCTCTTCTATACTACTATAATACTGCCCCTGTATAAAAGAATATAACTACTATAATACTGCCACTATGTACAAGAATATAACTACTATAATACTGCCTCCATGTACAAGAATATAACTACTATAATACTGCCCCTATGTACAAGAATATAACTACTATAATAATGCTCCTATGTACAAGAATATAACTACTATAATACTGCCTCCATGTACAAGAATATAACTACTATAATACTGCCTCCATGTACAAGAATATAACTACTATAATACTGCCCCTATGTACAAGAATATAACTACTATAATACTGCCCCCTATGTACAAGAATATAACTACTATAATACTGCCCCCTATGTACAAGAATATAACTACTATAATACTGCTCCTATGTACAAGAATACAACTACTATAATACTGCCCCCTATGTACAAGAGTATAACTACTATAATACTGCTCCTATGTACAAGAATATAACTACTATAATACTGCCCCCTATGTACAAGAATATAACTACTATAATACTGCTCCTATGTACAAGAATACAACTACTATAATACTGCCCCCTATGTACAAGAGTATAACTACTATAATACTGCTCCTATGTACAAGAATATAACTACTATAATACTGCCCCTATGTACAAGAATATAACTACTATAATACTGCCCCCTATGTACAAGAGTATAACTACTATAATACTGCTCCTATGTACAAGAATACAACTACTGTAATACTGCCCCCTATGTACAAGAGTATAACTACTATAATACTGCTCCTATGTACAAGAATACAACTACTATAATACTGCCCCCTATGTACAAGAATATAACTACTATAATACTGCCCCTATGTACAAGAATATAACTACTATAATACTGCCCCCTATGTACAAGAATATAACTACTATAATACTGCTCCTATGTACAAGAATACAACTACTATAATACTGCCCCCTATGTACAAGAGTATAACTACTATAATACTGCTCCTATGTACAAGAATATAACTACTATAATACTGCCCCCTATGTACAAGAATATAACTACTATAATACTGCTCCTATGTACAAGAATATAACTACTATAATACTGCCCCCTATGTACAAGAATATAACTACTATAATACTGCTCCTATGTACAAGAATACAACTACTATAATACTGCCCCCTATGTACAAGAGTATAACTACTATAATACTGCTCCTATGTACAAGAATATAACTACTATAATACTGCCCCCTATGTACAAGAGTATAACTACTATAATACTGCTCCTATGTACAAGAATATAACTACTATAATACTGCCCCCTATGTACAAGAATATAACTACTATAATACTGCCCCTATGTACAAGAATATAACTACTATAATACTGCTCCTATGTACAAGAATATAACTACTATAATACTGCTACTATGTACAGGAATATAACTACTATAATACTGCCCCTATGTACAAGAATATAACTACTATAATACTGCCCCTATGTACAAGAATATAACTACTATAATACTGCCCCCTATGTACAAGAATATAACTACTATAATACTGCTCCTATGTACAAGAATACAACTACTATAATACTGCCCCCTATGTACAAGAGTATAACTACTATAATACTGCTCCTATGTACAAGAATATAACTACTATAATACTGCCCCCTATGTACAAGAGTATAACTGCTATAATACTGCTCCTATATACAAGAATATAACTACTATAATACTGCCCCCTATGTACAAGAATATAACTACTATAATACTGCCCCTATGTACAAGAATATAACTACTATAATACTGCTCCTATGTACAAGAATATAACTACTATAATACTGCTACTATGTACAGGAATATAACTACTATAATACTGCCCCTATGTACAAGAATATAACTACTATAATACTGCCCCTATGTACAAGAATATAACTACTATAATACTGCTCCTATGTACAAGAATATAACTACTATAATACTGCCCCTATGTACAAGAATATAACTACTATAATACTGCTCCTATATACAAGAATATAACTACTATAATACTGCCCCTATGTACAAGCATATAGCTACTATAATACTGCTCCTACGTACAAGAATATAACTACTATAATACTGCTCCTATGTACAAGAATATAACTACTATAATACTGCTTCTATGTACAAGAATATGACTACTATAATACTGCCCCGATGTACAGGAATATAACTACTATAATACTGCCCCTATGTACAAGAATATAACTACTATAATACTGCCCCGATGTACAGGAATATAACTACTATAATACTGCTCCTATGTACAAGAATATAACTACTATAATACTGCTCCTATGTACAAGAATATAACTACTATAATACTGCCCCTATGTACAAGAATATAACTACTATAATACTGCCCCTATGTACAAGAATATAACTACTATAATACTGCCCCTATGTACAAGAATATAACTACTATAATACTGCTCCTATGTACAAGAATATAACTACTATAATACTGCTCCTATGTACAAGAATATAACTACTATAATACTGCCCCTATGTACAAGAATATAACTACTATAATACTGCTCCTATGTACAAGAATATAACTACTATAATACTGCCCCGATGTACAGGAATATAACTACTATAATACTGCTCCTATGTACAGGAAGGTAGTTACATACTGGTGTTATTGTGTATTTTTTGCACCCTTCAATACAAAGTATTCTGCAGCTTTTCCTTTTGCTCCTTCGGTCTCATGTGTCTTACATTTTCATTAATGCCATAAATAATTAAATAAAGAATGAAGAGGAAATGGTGGGAGGAGGAATCTGCTTAGAGATTCTAATCTGCAGACCGTTGAGAATATTGCAGCAGGAGTAGATTTACTCAGACTTCTTACACTTATGGCGCTCACTCCTGGTCTGTGACCCTTCAGCATAGTTGCTGCTACTTTGTGTCAGTTTTTGTCATCTGTCCTAATAAGATATAGACAAGATTCAGGAGCTTTCAGTATTTCGGCAGAACACGATCTGTATAA
This sequence comes from Ranitomeya variabilis, assembly GCF_051348905.1. Taxonomy (NCBI): domain Eukaryota; kingdom Metazoa; phylum Chordata; class Amphibia; order Anura; family Dendrobatidae; genus Ranitomeya; species Ranitomeya variabilis. The sequence goes on from NC_135233.1 coordinate 1,098,011,662, forward strand.
ATCCTCTCCAGCTTTCTCGATATAATGAAGTCTCAATCGTCTTGTCGGTTAATTCCTCATAAAATCTGTTTTCTTCTGAATGTCTTCCTGAACATCTGGAGAGGAGAGCGATCAGCTGTAAATGTGTGATCCCGCGACCTCTGCATGTTCTGTAACCAAACCGAGTCGTCTAATGGGAAACATGTGTCGCAGGCCGAGCCAAGCCTTTCCCAGCAAGCCGCGAAGAGGCCACCGAGCCGACCCAAGTCTTGTCCAAAACAGCAGCACCGAGCAGAGATGTTCTGTCACACGACTCACACTGACACTTCTCCGACAAGGGAAGGCCTGGAGTACGAGGGGATTAGCCTGCCATAGTTCTTACTAGGCCGGGGTCACACGCGTGAGTCTCTTTCATCAATACCCGGCACGGCCGCCGGCGCTCGGGACCGGAGCTTGTATTTCTATGCAGCCGCACACTCCGATCCCGAGTGCCGCCGGGTATTAATGAAAGAGACTCGCGCGAGTTTCTCGCATCACACTCACAAGTGCGACCCCGGCCTTAAACTATGAGTCTTAATACCAAGATACAGGTGTGTGTCTTGGTGGGCCTTATTTAGTCCTAGGCAGATAATCAAATGAGAGTATGCTAGGCCTCCTACAAATCCTGACATGGAGTACAACCTTTTGGGTTTTGAATATCCATATCCACAAAGGCCAAGTTAATGCCATAAATCAAAATTAATTAACTGTGGAGAGAGTGCTCCTGACGTCCCCTCACCCCGACGCGCGTTTCGCCACCAGCTTATTTCAGGTCTCTCTCCACAGGTAATTAATTTTGATTTATGGCATTTACTTGGCCTTTGTGGATATGGACACAATTATATTAGACTTATAGTCTATTTGGGTTGGCTAACTACAGCCTATACCAGGGGTGTCAAACTGCATTCCTCGAGGGCCGCAAACAGGTCATGTTTTCAGGATTTCCTTAGCATTCCACAAGGTGCTGGAATCATTCTGTGCAGGTGATTAAATTATCACCTGTGCAATACAAGGAAATCCTGAAAACATGACCTGTTTGCGGCCCTCGAGGAATGCAGTTTGACACCTCTGGCCTATATGGTCAGCTCTAGTCTCACCTTGGTTATACCTTGATACTTACTCTGATTCCATTGTTGTCCATATTACACTGTCTAGATTCTATTTATCCAGTGGCCATTCCATTTTCATTGTCAGCAGTTTTTATTACATTCATGTATATTGATTTATACTACGGCCGCATACCTATCACAGGTTATTGCTGGATCGATATCCATTTGGCATAATTCCTCATTGTGCTGCTATTTTTGGCACTCTTAGTTTTGACATAACGCTTGGTGTCCTTTAATTTTTGTCTTTTAAATATTGTTTAATTAATGTATTGGTTTTATCTTTAATTCGTGGGATCTCTTCGTTGCCCTATATGAACTTATATGGGACGAGTTGTTGCATTATGCATGAAGTGCCCCTATGATATTTGGACATTTGTTGATTTAACAAAATTGAGTCTGCTGGAATCTGTCTCTAGCAGCACTAAGTCAAGGCAGATTACAGAAACTGGGTCTTCATTTCTGTACACAAAGTTGGAGCAGATCTTTGGACATCCACGGTAAGGGAGGACGGGTCTGTTTCTCTGCTTTTAGTTCAAAGCAGGCAAGTCACTGCACGCTGGCAAGAAGCATGATTGCTGGGAAGTTAAAGGAAGTCCCTGCACCTATAGTGCTGGCCAAATGCTGATGAAGAGGCACCACTCAAAGCAGATAAAAGTTACAGTACATAATAAACTGGCCAGTTACTGAACATATAAGGCCGGGATCACACACGCGAGATACGGCCGAGTCTCGCAGGTGAAAACCAAGCTCTGGCGCCGGCACTCTGGAGCAGAGCGTGCAGCTCCATGTATTGCTGTGCGGCTGCATGCTCCGCTCCGGAGTGCCGACGCCAGAGCTTGGTTTTCACCTGCGAGACTCGGCCGTATCTCGTGTGTGTGTGATCCCGGCCTTAGGCTGATATTTACACCAAAAGCGGTTTTAACTTTTTTTTTTTTTGTGGAGGATGAGGGCAAAAAGGTCCGGCTTCTCTCCAGGTTTTGTGCGGAGGTACAGGTATGCTAAAAATGACCAAACATAATAGTAATCAGATTTCATCCTTCCACTTTCTCCCGGAGGGCGGTTTTAGGAGCATAAAGGGTTACATGAAGGGTGCGACATGGGGAATAATATTTTTCATGGGAGAAGCTACGTAAACATTTTGTAATCACTTTTCGATGTTTGATTTTATATTTACAAGAAAAAAATATTTATGTTACAATTCACCTGGAATGTTCCGGATGGTTGCACGCACAAAAACCACGGGATCCATTGCTCTGAAGTAATGTGAGAACCAAAATGTGTCCTGCTGAACAAACATGCTGCGGCAAGAGAGCCGTGATTTCACAGTCTGTATCTGTTACTGATTTATACAGATACATAGAAAGAACCTTCAAAGTCCTCCGACCATTACAAAGAACCTTCAAAGTGCACCGTCCGTTAGAAAGAACCTTCAAAGTGCATCGTCCGTTAGAAAGAACCTTCAAAGTGCACCAACCGTTAGAAAGAACCTTCAAAGTGCACCAACTGTTACAAAGAACCTTCAAAGTGCACCGTCTGTTATGACCCCAATGGCGAGGGTCTCAGAGGAACGTGGAAATCTGCAGAATACAAAAATCCAGCTCATAGGGCAGTGGTAACTGGGTTGACCATATATCTACTCCTAACGCCAACACTAGAAGTAGCCGGGGATCATTCCTACGTTGATTCTAGATGACACGCGCCAGCCGGAGAATCTAGCTACCCCTAGTAGAGGAAAACAAAGACCTTTCTTGCCTCCAGAGAAGGGGACCCCAAAGCTGGATAGAAGCCCCCCACAAATAATGACGGTGAGGTAAGAGGAAATGACAAACACAGAAATGAACCAGGTTTAGCACAGAGAGGCCCGCTTACTGATAGCAGAATAAAGAAAGGTAACTTATATGGTCAACAAAAACCCTATTAAAATCCACACTGGAAATTCAAGAACCCCCGAACCGTCTAACGGTCCGGGGGGAGAACACCAGCCCCCCTAGAGCTTCCAGCAAAGGTCAGGATATAGATTTGGAACAAGCTGGACAAAAATACAAAACCAAAACAAATAGCAAAAAGCAAAAGGCAGACTTAGCTGATATAACTGGAACCAGGATCAGTAGACAAGAGCACAGCAGACTAGCTCTGATAACTACGTTGCCAGGCATTGAACTGAAGGTCCAGGGAGCTTATATAGCAACACCCCTAAGTAACGACCCAGGTGCGGATAAAAGGAATGACAGAAAAACCAGAGTCAAAAAACTAGTAACCACTAGAGGGAGCAAAAAGCAAATTCACAACAGTACCCCCCCCTTAGTGAGGGGTCACCGAACCCTCACCACGACCACCAGGGCGATCAGGATGAGCGGCATGAAAGGCACGAACTAAATCGGCCGCATGAACATCAGAGGCGACCACCCAGGAATTATCCTCCTGACCATAGCCCTTCCACTTGACCAGGTACTGAAGCCTCCGCCTGGAGAGGCGAGAATCCAAGATCTTCTCCACCACGTACTCCAACTCGCCCTCAACCAACACCGGAGCAGGAGGCTCAGCAGAAGGAACTACAGGCACAATGTACCGCCGCAACAAGGACCTATGAAATACATTGTGAATAGCAAACGACACAGGAAGATCCAGACGAAAAGATACAGGATTAAGGATTTCCAATATCTTGTAAGGCCCAATAAAACGAGGTTTAAATTTGGGAGAGGAGACCTTCATAGGAACAAAGCGGGAAGAAAGCCATACCAAATCCCCAACGCGTAGTCGGGGACCCACACCGCGGCAGCGGTTGGCAAAGCGCTGAGCCTTCTCCTGTGACAACTTCAAGTTGTCCACCACATGATTCCAGATCTGCTGCAACCTATCCACCACAGAATCCACCCCAGGACAGTCAGAAGGCTCCACATGACCCGAAGAAAAGCGAGGATGGAAACCAGAGTTGCAGAAAAAAGGCGAAACCAAGGTGGCACTGTGATGCTGTAAGAATCAGGCTGCACTCAGATGTCATCCGAGTGCAGTTCCATTTGAGAGAGTGGATTCAAACAGGGACAACGGAGAGTGGACCCACTGGACCGTGACGACGAACCCCTCTCGGACGAGCTGACCAGGTGGACCGCCCCCTATACAGGGAGCGTTAGGGGCAGGCCCGTGAGGGACTATCGCCACGGAAGCTGGAGGGTCGACTGAGATAAGAAGGGTACACTGCAGGAACACAGGGACCGAAGGAAACAGCGGAGGAAACAGAGGGAATGGCAAGGAACTACTGAGACGAGGGAGAAGATGGGAATACTACAGAGACACGGAGGCTGACGAGACAATATGGAGACACAGAGGCTGACGGGAGCAAGGAAATGGTAAAGGAGCCGGGCAGGTACCGCACAGAAACAGGAACTGAAGGAACAAAGCAGGAACACAGGAAAATCAGGCAGGTACTGCAGAGGAAGGAGGAGTCCCAAGGTCAGAAAGCTAGGAATGCACAGAGACCACAGGTGACCAGAAGCACTTGTAAACACAAATGATCATCAGGCACAGAGGAGCAGCAGGAAGCAGCTTATATACCAGCATGAGAGCTACTTCCGGGTTACAGTCCTCCAGGATGACAGAGAGGACAGGAAGGAGTGCCAACAGAGGAATCAGATGTGCGCACGCGCAGAGCTGAATGCGCCGTGCGCGCGCACCCGGCGAGCTGCAGAAGCCGGGGGCGAGCGCTGCATGACAGTACCCCCGTCTTTACGCCCCTCCTTTTTAAGACTTGAAAGAAACCGGGACAAAATGCGAGGGGCCTGAATGTTCTCACGAGGCTCCCAGGACCTCTCCTCAGGACCAAAACCTTTCCAGTCAACCAAAAACAAAGTTCTCCCTCTAAGTTTTTTCATGGCTAAAATGTCCCTAACTTCAAAGACATCATCCTCGGAAACAGGCGAAGGAGAACAAAGGTTAGAAGAATGAAACTGATTAAAAACTACGGGTTTAAGGAGAGACACATGAAAAGAATTAGAAATACGCAGAGAGGCAGGCAACTTAAGTTTGTAAGAAACGTCATTAATACGAGACAAAACTTCGAATGGACCGATATAGCGAGGACCCAGCTTATGTGAAGGAATTTTGAGACGGATAAATTTAGAAGAAACCCAAACCTTGTCCCCAGGATGGAATATAGGAGAATCGAGGCGTCTTTTGTCCGCATGTCTCTTCATCCTGACTTGAGCCAACTCAAGGGCAGACTTGGTCTCCTGCCAGACCCTGGAGAACTCTCTAGACAGAAGATCAGCCGCTGGTACAGTAGAGACAGGAGGAACCGGAAGAGGAAGACCAGGATGTTGACCGTAGACGATAAAAAATGGAGATTTGTTAGTAGCTTCACTGGAATGGTTATTGTAAGAAAACTCAGCCCATGGCAGCAAGTCAGACCAATCATTCTGATGGGAATTGGAAAAATGACGGAGATAAGTTACCAAGGTCTGATTAGTACGTTCCACCTGGCCATTGGACTGCGGATGGTAGGCTGAAGAAAAGTCAAGCGAAATGTTCATAGATTTGCAGAGGGATTTCCAGAAGCGGGCGGTGAATTGAACACCTCGGTCAGAAACAATATGTAAAGGAAGACCATGAAGACGAAAAATATGGTGAACAAAAATCTTTGCCAATTCGGGAGCAGAAGGCAAACCAGGTAGTGCAATGAAATGAGCCATCTTGGAGAAACGATCCATGACCACGAAGATGACGGTACAACCAGATGAAGAAGGCAGGTCAGTGATGAAGTCCATCGATAAATGTTGCCACGGAGTGGAGGGTACCGGTAAAGGATGCAAAAGCCCGGAAGGTAGTTGCCTGGGAATTTTATTCTTGGCACAGGAGGGACAAGAGGCGACAAAACTTTGGACGTCCTTGGACAACGTAGGCCACCAGTAATAGCGAGAGATCAGACGGAGGGTTTTTTTGAGACCAACATGTCCAGCTAATTTGGAGGCATGACCCCAAAGTAAGACGCGTTCTTTGTTCTCTTCAGCAACTAAGGTCTTACCCGGAGGCAACGAGGAAAGAGAGAGAGGAGCAACTGTGATGACTCTTGCAGGATCGATGATGTGCGCAGGTTCTTCCTCCATATCCACCGCCTGGAATGACCTAGACAGAGCGTCGGCTCTGGAGTTTTTATCTCCTGGCAGGAAATGAAGTTCAAAGTCAAACCTGGCGAAAAACAAGGCCCACCTGGCCTGCCGAGGATTTAGTCTTTGCGCAGAGCAAATATATGCCAGATTCTTGTGATCTGTGTAAATTACAAAACGATGTAAAGCCCCCTCCAAGAGGTACCGCCACTCCTCCAATGCCAACCTGATTGCCAAAAGTTCTTTATCACCGATAGAATAATTCTTTTCAGAGGAGGAGAAGATCTTAGAGAAAAAACCACAGGGCACAAGACGACCAGAAGAGGATTTCTGCGAGAGCACAGCTCCAGCTCCAATTGCAGAAGCATCTACTTCAAGGATGAAGGGTTTATTGGCCACAGGACGATGAAGGATAGGAGCGGAGGTGAAGGCCTGCTTGATGGACCGGAAAGCCTCTTCGGCCTCAGACGACCATAGATGAGGATTGGCACCCTTCCGAATCATGGAGGAGATTGGAGCAGAAAGAGAGGAAAAGTGAGGGATAAACTGCCGATAGTAGTTAGCAAATCCAAGAAATCGCTGAATTGCTTTCACTCCAAGAGGACGTGGCCAGTTGAGCACGGCAGAAACTTTTCCTGGATCCATACACAAACCAGCGTCGGAAATGATGAAACCCAAGAAGGGAAGAGATGACTGTTCGAAGACACATTTTTCCAGTTTTGCGTACAGCCGATTCTCTCTCAAACGCTGAAGTACTTGCCGTACATCTCTTCTGTGAGTAGACAGATCTGGAGAGAACACAAGGATATCGTCCAAGTACACTACAACACAGGTGTAAAGTAGATCCCGAAAAACATCATTTACAAACTCCTGGAAGACTGCGGGTGCGTTGCATAAACCGAATGGCATAACCAAATATTCATAATGACCATCTCTGGTATTAAACGCAGTCTTCCACTCGTCACCGGAACGGATACGGACCAAATTATAAGCTCCTCTGAGATCCAATTTGGTAAAGATTCGTGCTCCACGTAGACGATCAAAGAGTTCAGGTATGAGAGGAAGTGGGTACTTGTTCTTGATCGTGATAGTGTTGAGACCCCGATAGTCTATACATGGGCGAAGAGAACCGTCCTTCTTCTTGACGAAGAAGAACCCAGCTCCTGCAGGGGAGGAGGACTTTCGAATGAAGCCTCTGGCCAGATTCTCTTGGATATATTCGGACATGGCTTGAGTTTCGGTAGGAGACAATGGGTAAATACGTCCTCGAGGTGGAGTAGAACCAGGAACAAGGTCTATCGGGCAGTCATAAGAGCGGTGCGGCGGCAAGATCTCCGCCTCCTTCTTGTTAAAGACATCCGAGAAGGCGCAATAGGCTGGAGGAATTCCCGTGGATTCCGAAGCAGACCGAAAGGAGGACGCAGGCTTGACAGGAAGCAGGCACCTGTTCAGACAAGACTGTCCCCACCGTAGAACATCTCCAGTGCGCCAGTCCAGAGTGGGTTCGTGATCTCTCAGCCAAGGAAGACCCAAAAGGAAAGAATGAGACAATGAAGGTAAAACATAAAAGGCCAGTTTCTCACGATGAAGAGCTCCAATCTGAAGTTCAACTTCCTCCGTAACTAAGTTGACGGTCTCCCGCAAAGGCTGACCATCGACGGAAGCTATTTGTCTAGGAGTCTCCAAGGGTCTAACAGGTATCCCAAGCCTGTTTACAACCTCAAGCTGAACAAAGTTCCCAGCCGCTCCTGAATCAACATAAGCCTCCAGAGAAAAGTGACGGGAACCTAAATGTAGAATAACAGACAAAACCAGAGGTGGAGAGGAGTCATAACCACCTAGGAAGGCCTCTCTTACCTGTCCTAGGCGGAGGCATTTCCCGGCCTCTGAGGACAGGCGTGTAAGAGATGAGAGGCACTACCGCAGTAAAAACAGAGACCTTGTGCGAGTCTCTCCTTGCGGCGCTGCTCGGAAGACTCAAGGCGATCGACCTGCATGGGTTCAGGAGAAGATGAAGAAACCACTGGGGCTGTTTGAGAAAAAGAAGTCCCTCGAGCAATAGTGGTCTGGCGAAGAGGTCTCTTTTCTCTGGCAAGCTCGCGAGTGCGCTCCTGAAAGCGCAGATCAATGCGTATGGCCAAGGAGATAAGATCATCCAAAGAGGTGGGAGTGTCCCGTCCTGCCAGCTCATCCTTAATCCGTGAAGACAAACCACGCCAAAACGCTCCAACCAAAGCCTCATTATTCCACCCAAGGTCTGAAGACAGAGTCCGGAAACGGATGGCGTACTGAGCTACAGAGAGAGTGGCCTGGCTAAGGTTAAAGAGGGACTCTGTGGTAGAGACCAGACGTCCAGGTTCATCAAAAACCTTGCGGAAGGTATCCAGGAACGGATTGAGTTGGGAGACCAAAGGATCATTACGCTCCCAGAGGGGATTAACCCACGCCAAAGCCTTACCCTCCAAATGGGATACTATAAAAACAACCTTAGCTCGATCGGTGGGATAAAGTAGCGGAGACAATTCAAAATGCAACTGGCATTGAATAAGAAAGCCGCGGCATGCTTTAGGATCCCCACCATACCGAGGAGGTCTAGCAAGTCGGGGTGAGGGTTGTGGCGCTGAGACAGGAGTGGAGACAGAGGCCACATTCTGGAGGGCGAGAAGCCGATCATTAATAGAGGCCAAAAAATTTGAAATATGGGACTGAGTGTCCCATTGTAGACCTAGCTCCAGCTGAAGGGCAACCAACTGCGGAGCAATACCAGGATCAGAAGGCTGTAAAGCCGCTAGGCGAGACTCCATATTTTTTAAAAACGACATGATCCTAGTCTGGTTTTCACGCAAAAAGAGTAAGTCTTTTTGAGTAGCGGAAGCTCCAGCGGGGTCCATGGCCTGATGATACTGTGATGCTGTAAGAATCAGGCTGCACTCAGATGTCATCCGAGTGCAGTTCCATTTGAGAGAGTGGATTCAAACAGGGACAACGGAGAGTGGACCCACTGGACCGTGACGACGAACCCCTCTCGGACGAGCTGACCAGGTGGACCGCCCCCTATACAGGGAGCGTTAGGGGCAGGCCCGTGAGGGACTATCGCCACGGAAGCTGGAGGGTCGACTGAGATAAGAAGGGTACACTGCAGGAACACAGGGACCGAAGGAAACAGCGGAGGAAACAGAGGGAATGGCAAGGAACTACTGAGACGAGGGAGAAGATGGGAATACTACAGAGACACGGAGGCTGACGAGACAATATGGAGACACAGAGGCTGACGGGAGCAAGGAAATGGTAAAGGAGCCGGGCAGGTACCGCACAGAAACAGGAACTGAAGGAACAAAGCAGGAACACAGGAAAATCAGGCAGGTACTGCAGAGGAAGGAGGAGTCCCAAGGTCAGAAAGCTAGGAATGCACAGAGACCACAGGTGACCAGAAGCACTTGTAAACACAAATGATCATCAGGCACAGAGGAGCAGCAGGAAGCAGCTTATATACCAGCATGAGAGCTACTTCCGGGTTACAGTCCTCCAGGATGACGGAGAGGACAGGAAGGAGTGCCAACAGAGGAATCAGATGTGCGCACGCGCAGAGCTGAATGCGCCGTGCGCGCGCACCCGGCGAGCTGCAGAAGCCGGGGGCGAGCGCTGCATGACAGGCGGAACTAGCCCGATTATTAAGGGCAAACTCAGCCAACGGCAAGAATGTCACCCAATCGTCCTGATCAGCAGAGACAAAACACCTCAAATAAGCCTCCAAAGTCTGATTGGTTCGCTCCGTCTGTCCATTAGTCTGAGGATGGAAAGCAGACGAAAACGACAAATCAATGCCCATCCTACTACAAAAGGATCGCCAGAACCTGGAAACGAACTGGGATCCTCTGTCTGACACAATATTCTCAGGGATGCCGTGCAAACGAACCACGTTCTGGAAAAACACAGGAACCAGATCGGAAGAGGAAGGCAGCTTAGGCAAAGGAACCAAATGGACCATCTTGGAGAAGCGATCACATATCACCCAGATAACAGACATGCCCTGAGATAGCGGAAGATCAGAAATGAAATCCATGGAGATATGTGTCCAAGGTCTCTTCGGGACAGGCAAGGGCAAGAGCAAACCGCTGGCACGAGAACAGCAAGGCTTAGCTCGAGCACAAGTCCCACAGGACTGCACAAATGACCGCACATCCCTTGACAAGGAAGGCCACCAAAAGGACCTGGCCACCAGATCTCTGGTGCCAAAAATTCCCGGGTGACCTGCCAACACCGAGGAATGAACCTCGGAAATGACTCTGCTGGTCCACTTATCCGGGACAAACAGTCTGTCAGGTGGACAAGACTCAGGCCTATCAGCCTGAAATCTCTGCAACACACGTCGCAGATCCGGAGAAATAGCTGACAAGATAACTCCATCTTTAAGAATACCAACAGGATCAGCGACTCCAGGAGCATCAGGCACAAAGCTCCTAGAAAGAGCATCGGCCTTCACATTCTTTGAACCTGGTAAATACGAGACAACAAAATCAAAGCGGGAGAAAAACAATGACCAGCGGGCCTGTCTCGGATTAAGGCGTTTAGCAGACTCGAGATACATCAGATTTTTGTGATCAGTCAAGACCACCACACGATGCTTAGCACCCTCGAGCCAATGACGCCACTCCTCAAATGCCCATTTCATGGCCAACAACTCCCGATTGCCCACATCATAATTTCGCTCGGCAGGCGAAAACTTCCTAGAGAAAAAGGCACAAGGTTTCATAACAGAGCAACCAGGGCCTCTCTGCGACAAAACGGCCCCTGCCCCAATCTCCGAAGCATCCACCTCAACCTGAAAGGGAAGTGAGACGTCAGGCTGGCACAAAACAGGCGCCGAAGTAAACCGGCGTTTCAACTCCTGGAAAGCCTCCACGGCAGCAGGAGCCCAGTTAGCTACATCGGAGCCCTTCTTGGTCATATCCGTCAAAGGTTTCACAATGCTAGAAAAATTAGCGATAAAACGACGGTAGAAGTTAGCGAAGCCCAAGAACTTCTGAAGACTCTTAACTGACGAGGGCTGAGTCCAATCAAGAATAGCTCGGACCTTGACTGGGTCCATCTCCACACAGAAGGGGAAAAAATGAACCCCAAAAAGGGAACCTTCTGCACACCAAAGAGACACTTTGAGCCCTTGACAAACAAAGAATTTTCACGCAAAATTTTAAAGACCAACCTGACCTGCTCCACATGCGAATCCCAATTGTCAGAAAAAACCAAAATATCATCCAGATAAACAATCAAAAATTTATCCAGATACTTCCGGAAAATGTCATGCATAAAGGACTGAAAAACTGAAGGCGCATTGGAGAGCCCAAAAGGCATCACCAAGTACTCAAAATGACCTTCGGGCGTATTGAATGCGGTTTTCCATTCATCACCTTGCTTAATGCGCACAAGGTTGTACGCACCACGAAGGTCTATCTTGGTGAACCACTTGGCACCCTTAATCCGGGCAAACAAGTCAGACAACAGCGGTAAAGGATACTGAAATTTGACAGTGATCTTATTTAAAAGTCGATAATCAATACAAGGTCTCAAAGATCCGTCCTTTTTTGCCACAAAAAAGAATCCCGCACCAAGAGGGGAAGAAGACGGACGAATATGTCCTTTCTCCAGAGACTCCTTGATATATGAACGCATAGCGGTATGTTCAGGTACCGACAGATTAAACAGTCTTCCCTTAGGAAATTTACTGCCTGGGATCAAATCTATAGCACAGTCACAGTCCCTATGAGGAGGCAGTGCACTGGACTCAGACTCACTGAAGACATCCTGATAATCAGACAAATACTCCGGAACTTCCGAAGGCGTAGAAGAAGCAATAGACACAGGCAGGGAATCCCCATGAATACCACGACAGCCCCAACTTGAGACTGACATAGCCTTCCAGTCCAGGACTGGATTATGGGTCTGTAACCATGGCAGCCCTAAAACAACCAAATCATGCATTTTATGTAAAACCAGGAAACGTATCACCTCGCGGTGTTCAGGAGTCATGCACATGGTAACCTGTGTCCAATACTGCGGTTTATTTGCTGCCAATGGTGTAGCATCAATACCCCTAAGAGGAATAGGATTTTCTAATGGTTCAAGAGTAAAACCACAGCGCTTAGCAAATGAGAGATCCATAAGACTCAGGGCAGCACCTGAATCTACAAACGCCATGACAGGATAAGATGACAGTGAGCAAATCAAAGTTACAGACAGAATAAATTTAGGTTGCAAATTACCAACGGTGACAGGACTAACAACCTTAGCTATACGTTTAGAGCATGCTGAGATAACATGTGTAGAATCACCACAGTAGTAGCACAAGCCATTCCGGCGTCTATGAATTTTCCGCTCATTTCTAGTCAGGATTCTATCACATTGCATTAAATCAGGTGTCTGTTCAGACAACACCATGAGGGAATTTGCGGTTTTTCTATCACATTGCACCGAATTAGGTGTCTGTTCAGACAACACCATGAGGGAATTTGCGGTTTTGCGCTCCCGCAACCGCCGGTCAATTTGAATAGCCAGTGCCATAGTATCATTCAGACCTGTGGGAATGGGAAAACCCACCATAACATTCTTAATGGCTTCAGAAAGGCCATTTCTAAAATTAGCGGCCAGTGCACACTCGTTCCAATGTGTCAGCACGGACCATTTCCGAAATTTTTGGCAATACACTTCAGCCTCGTCCTGCCCCTGAGACATAGCCAGCAAGGCCTTTTCTGCCTGAATCTCAAGATTGGGTTCCTCATAAAGTAAACCGAGCGCCAGAAAAAACGCATCAAGATCAGCCAATGCCGGATCTCCTGGCGCCAGCGAAAAAGCCCAATCCTGAGGGTCGCCCCGTAAGAACGAAATAACAATTTTTACTTGCTGAGCAGAATCTCCAGATGAACAGGGTCTCAGGGACAAAAACAATTTACAATTATTCACGAAATTCCTAAACTTAAACCTGTCTCCGGAAAACAGTTCAGGAATCGGTATTTTAGGTTCTGACCTAGGATTTCTGATAACATAGTCTTGTATGCCCTGCACACGAGTAGCCAGCTGGTCCACACTTGTAATCAAGGTCTGGACATTCATGTCTGCAGCAAGCATAGCCACTCTGAGGTAAAGGGGAAGAAGAAAAAAAAAAAAAAAAACTCAGAATCTTCTTTCTTATAATCCCTCTTCTGCAATGCATTAAACATTTAATACTGGCCTGGCAAACTGTTATGACCCCAATGGCGAGGGTCTCAGAGGAACGTGGAAATCTGCAGAATACAAAAATCCAGCTCATAGGGCAGTGGTAACTGGGTTGACCATATATCTACTCCTAACGCCAACACTAGAAGTAGCCGGGGATCATTCCTACGTTGATTCTAGATGACACGCGCCAGCCGGAGAATCTAGCTACCCCTAGTAGAGGAAAACAAAGACCTTTCTTGCCTCCAGAGAAGGGGACCCCAAAGCTGGATAGAAGCCCCCCACAAATAATGACGGTGAGGTAAGAGGAAATGACAAACACAGAAATGAACCAGGTTTAGCACAGAGAGGCCCGCTTACTGATAGCAGAATAAAGAAAGGTAACTTATATGGTCAACAAAAACCCTATTAAAATCCACACTGGAAATTCAAGAACCCCCGAACCGTCTAACGGTCCGGGGGGAGAACACCAGCCCCCCTAGAGCTTCCAGCAAAGGTCAGGATATAGATTTGGAACAAGCTGGACAAAAATACAAAACCAAAACAAATAGCAAAAAGCAAAAGGCAGACTTAGCTGATATAACTGGAACCAGGATCAGTAGACAAGAGCACAGCAGACTAGCTCTGATAACTACGTTGCCAGGCATTGAACTGAAGGTCCAGGGAGCTTATATAGCAACACCCCTAAGTAACGACCCAGGTGCGGATAAAAGGAATGACAGAAAAACCAGAGTCAAAAAACTAGTAACCACTAGAGGGAGCAAAAAGCAAATTCACAACAACCGTCCGTTAGAAAGAGCCTTCAAAGTGCACCGACCGTTACACAGAACCTTCAAAGTGCACCGTCCGTTAGAAAGAACCTTCAAAGTCCTCCGACCGTTAGAAAGAACCTTCAAAGTGCACCAACCATTACAAAGAACCTTCAAAGTGCACCGTCCGTTAGAAAGAACCTTCAAAGTGCATCGTCCGTTAGAAAGAACCTTCAAAGTGCACCAACCGTTAGAAAGAACCTTCAAAGTGCACCAACTGTTACAAAGAACCTTCAAAGTGCACCGTCCGTTAGAAAGAGCCTTCAAAGTGCACTGACCATTACACAGAACCTTCAAAGTGCACCGTCCGTTAGAAAGAACCTTCAAAGTGCACCATCTGTTAGAAAGAACCTTCAAAGTGCACCAACCATTAGATAGAAGCCTCAAAGTGCATGGACCATTAGAAAGAACCTTCAAAGTGCACCGTCCGTTAGAAAGAACCTTCAAAGTGCACCGACCATTACAAAGAGCCTTCAAAGTGCACCAACCGTTAGAAAGAACCTTCAAAGCGCACCGACCATTACAATGAACCTTCAAAGTGCACCGTCCGTTGGAAAGAACCTTCAAAGTGCACCATCTGTTAGAAAGAACCTTCAAAGTGCACCGTCCGTTAGAAAGAGCCTTCGAAGTGCACCATCCGTTAGAAAGAACCTTCAAAGTGCACCGACCGTTAGAAAAAACCTTCAAAGTGCACCAACCGTTACAAAAAACCTTCAAAGTGCACCGTCCGTTAGAAAGAACCTTCAAAGTGCACCAACCATTACAAAGAGCCTTCAAAGTGCACTGACCATTACACAGAACCTTCAAAGTGCACCAACCATTAGATAGAAGCCTCAAAGTGCACCGACCGTTAGAAAGAACCTTCAAAGTGCACCGACCATTAGAAAGAACCTTCAAAGTGCACCGACCGTTAGGGTATGTTTCCACTTTCAGGAAACGCTGCGTGTTTGACGCTGTGTAGAGCCGCAGCATCAAACACGCAGCGTCCAGATGTTACAGCATAGTGGAGGGGATTTCATGAAATCCCGTCTCCACTATGCATTAAAAGACGCATGCGGCGCGTCTTTTAAGAACGCAGCATGTCCTTACAGTGCTGAAAAAATGCAAGAACAATGCAGGTGACCTGCCAGTGACCTCAGGTGCAGATTTGGTGCAGATTTTACCTGCGTAAAATCCTGCCCAAATCCTGATGCAATCCTGAATGTGGACATTAACCCTTAGAAAGAACCTTCAAAGTGCACCGACCGTTAGAAAGAACCTTCAAACTGCACCAACCGTTAGAAAGAACCTTCAAAGTGCACCGACCGTTAGAAAGAACCTTCAAAGTGCACTGACCGTTAGAAAGAACCTTCAAAGTGCACCGACCGTTAGAAAGAATCTTCAAAGTGCACCAACCATTAGAAAGCTGCTTCTACTGACGTGAACAGGAGCCACACACAGATCGCACCTACAGATGAGGACAACATCTCAGAATTTAACAGGTATATAATAAAAGGAAAGAACTGTTCCAAGGAGACGAAGCTCCGGCGCACCCCATGAGCCTTCACCGCGCTCCACGCATGAGAACAGAACTGAAGAAGACAAGAACCTTCTCACCCGATATCCATTTTTGTCAGTAAAGTTTGAGTTGATTAACATTCCTCCAGGATTAGACCATGTATATGATGTTATATAAACCTTCAGAATCTAATTATGATGGGGGCGCAGAGTACCATCAGATAGAAAACAGAACCCACCCAGCTAAACGCTGTGCCCCCGAGACAAATATCACATGAGTCAGAACGGTGTCATTAACCCAGCTTCATATGCTGAAAAGTACCATCAGCCTGCAGTATAAAGCAGAGGTGGTGTAATGTGACAGGAGGCGTTAGCCGTGGGCGTAGCATTCTTCTGTGATGCCCCCCTCCTGTTACATGAAAGTGGAGGTTCTGGCCGGGTGTGTTGACTTGTGCTGTGAGGGTATTATGACTGTGAAGGTCATGTGTAACTGATGTTTCTGGTTTCCCAGGACCAGATGTTTCACGGTTCAATGAGGGAGACCACCATTCGAAAATAAACTCTATACTGAACGGTAACTTGGTAAGGTTTGTATACAAAGGACAGCGGGTACACAGGCCTATGAACATTTCCTTTTCAACGCGAAGTACTTTCCTCCCAATATTCTTCCTCAGTAGTATATTCCAGGGATCGCCATGTCCACTGTTTCTCCCTACTTCACCACAACGCAGGTAATAACACTACAGTCCTGATCAAAAAGTGTCCTCTCCTTGTTCTGCAGTTCCGAGAACTTTTTCCCAATTCTGATGCCCTGGAACTCCTGCCTGGAATCCAACACCAGTTCCAGTCAATCAGGCTAGGCGTCTTCTTCCAGGACCCATCTCCAGAAAGCCACTCTGTCTATCTGTCACTTATTCTCAGGATTTTGCTATCCCTCCTTTTTGTTCTCCTCTCATTCAGGGTCACCTCTGGAGTATAACACAGGATGTAACTCAGGATCAGTAATGTAATGTATGTACACAGTGACTGCACCAGCAGAATAGTGAGTGCAGCTCTGGAGGATAATACAGGATGTAACTCAGGATCAGTAATGTAATGTATGTACACAGTGACTGCACCATCAGAATAGTGAGTGCAGCTCTGGGGTATAATACAGGATGTAACTCAGGATCAGTAATGTAATGTATGTGCACAGTGACTGCACCAGCAGGATAGTGGGTGCAGCTCTGCTCAGCTGCTACTCGCTGTGCTGATTGTGGGTGCGGTCGCTGCTGAACCTGCAGTGTGCTCCTGAGAACCACCACCTCTCCACCCGGGGACCTGCTCTCTCTCTTACCCAGGGAGGGAGTGGGTTTCCTGGGATGAGTGAAGGAGCCAAGTCCCAGGCTTCTGCTTCCCGGACCAGGCTGGCGGGGGGCAGAAGGAACCAGCAACCAGCCTGCACATCAGAGGATTCGGGGGTGAGACGCTCCACCAGGAGTCGCAGCAATGTGGCTCCTACTCCCCCCAGGTCTGCAGAGACCCAGAGAAGCCGCAAGGCTTCCATGGAGGAGAAGCCTGCTAGTGTGCAAGATGGCGGTCCTTCTGGAGGAAAGCTGAGTGCTCACGGAGGTGAAGCCGACCTCACTGAAGAGGGTTGGGCGCTGCAGAGCCCCCGGGAGTCTGTGTCCACCTATGCCTCCCGGGTCATGAGCCACCTCCGTGAGTATGAAGACGCAAGCAAGACCATCACGAGGCTCCGAGAGGAGCTGCGCTGCACAAGCAACAAAGCTGCAGGTTCCTCCAAACCGAGGAAGAATCAGCTCCAGGCAGAGGTAAGGAGACTGAAGGATGACATCAATGAGCTTGAAGTCAGAAAAGCTTTCATCAGAGAAAAAAGTGGACCATTTAAGGAAAAACTTATTAATGAAGATCGATTCAGAGAAATGGCTGATAACAGAGAGCAAAGGCAGATGGGGCTGCAGCCTGAGTGCCAGGTGGATGATGATGATGATGAGGAGGAGGATGATGACCAGCAGAAAGCCCCACCTGGCAGCCTGCTTAGTCACTCACAGGCCACGTGCAGCGAGCTCCCTGCTGGACAGGCGACAATGACATCTCGTCGCAGTTCTGCTGGCTCTGGGGAGGACAGTGACATCGGCCAGGGAGGGGCACTAATGGCCGAGATCAAGCTCCTGGAGTCCCCAGTGTGCCTTCAGAACTTCCATCTTGGTGATGATTTGCCAGAGGAGGCACCTGGGGGCCGGAAAAAAAAGGTGAAGAAGATCAAACCTAAGCTGCAGGAAGCGGTAAGCTATGTGTATGCCCCCCTCCCTGTACCCCCTGAGTCGGCTGCAGGGTCAGCTCGCTGTATAAGCCCCGTTGCCCAGCCCAGCCCGGGTTCTGCTGTGGATCCGGTGCAAAGGCGCGGGGAGACTACAAAGCAATGTAGTGAGGCGCAGAGCTCCGTTTCTGCTTGTAGTAGCGGGGACGTAGCAGCAGGTGCATCAGCCGAGAGGCTGGACAGTGAGGGCGGCCCGGCGGCGGGCGAAAAATCAGGCCACGATACTGTGGTGCGCTCCCCAGTGGGAGGGGGGAGCAGCCCGGTGTCAGGGGCAGCTCCGGTAGCCTCGGTGCCCCTGAATGCTGTTGCCGCTGATCACTTAGTTGAGAAGCGGCGGCAGTGTGAGGGGGTTACCGGGGCTGGGCGTTCCGGTCCTCCCACCAAAGTCCTGTTCTGTGTTGGCGCCGCTGGTCAACAAGATCCTGATGCTAAGGATCAGCGGTGCCTCACAACAGCGAAAGATCAGCGGCGCCTGGTAGCAACCATGAAGCAGCGGAAAATATCAACTGATGATGCGGAGGGCACACATAAAACCAGGGGTGAGGTCACCTCCAGTTCTGTGGAGGAGACTCAGCCCCTTGTGCCTGATGATGCGGAGGCCAAAATGTCACCCCCTGTTGTCACTGGTCCAGCAGGAGTGAATGTGGTGGTGGGTATGGATGAGGAAAACTCTTTGTCTAGTGGTGTGGTTGCTGGTTTGGTGGAGGGTGAGGAGGTTATGGAGGTGAGTAATGGTGATACTGTTGGTGTGGATGTGGTCACTGGTCCGGTTGCCCCCCCGGTGGTGGCAGCACCTGTCAGGAGTTATGCCGCTGTCACCTCCGGGGGAAATAGGGCGTCCTCCTCGTCTCTGGGCTCTGGGGACGGCATGTTGCAACGGCGTCTCCTGGAGGCTCTAAAGAAGGGAGAGAGATCACTAATGGTAGAGGGTCGAGAGGTTGATCTATCCTTCTGGATAGAGAGGCATGGCCTCGGGGCCTTCCGAGAGCAAAGAGGGGGGGATACAGTGTGGTCCCTCCCAACAGCCGGGCCGGGTAGTGTGCGTAGGAATGTGGTCCGTCTTCGGTGGAGGGGCAGTGATGCGTGTCCTCCAAGGTCGAAGGTTGTGGAGCTCCTGCTGAGGATGGGCTTCAAGGCGATTGACATCTACGCCTTGATACATCCCTATTCCACACCTGAGTTTGATGTCAGCTTTGTTCGGCCGGAGGGGCTTGAACTTTTCTGGTCGAACTATGAGTTGGCAAAAAATGAGCCCGGCTGGCGAGACTTTGCCGTTCAGGCGGTGTCTCGCCAAAATCAAGTCAAGAAAGTGACCGTGATGACATGTAACGAGTCGCTTTCTTGTTATGACATCATGACGTGGCTTGGCCGGTATGGAGAGGTAGTGGAGATGCCAAAGAAAAACCGTGACGAGTTTGGTATCTGGTCAGGGGCCTGGACGTTTATGGTAAAACTTAAGCGTTCAGGTGGTACGGTTGCCCACATACCATCATCTGCCTTCCTGGGTAGGGATCGTATCCTGGTCTTCTACCAGGGGCAACCGAAGCTCTGTCACAACTGCGGCGACCCCACACACTTCAGCGCAAACTGCACTGTGCAGAAGTGTGCATTGTGTGGGGATGTCGGCCATCTTGCTGCATCTTGTGTGGAGATTAGGTGCCACCTGTGTGGTGAGTTAGGTCACCCATTCAGCCGTTGTCCTCGCTCCTTCGCTAACGCAGTCGTGACCCCGGTGGGAGAAAGCCGTGAGGCTGATTCTGCTGGGGAAGGGACTAGCAAGGGTGAGGGAGCTGAGGGGCCAAGGAAGAAAAGCAATAAAAAGATGCCTGCCCAGCTAAGGCGTCTAGACAAGCGCAGACAGGATAGGGAGCTGGGCGAGCCTCGGGCTACTGGGGCGGCCCCTGTCCTGGATGCCAGTCTTGCTGCTGAGGCCCCAAGGGATGATGAGTTGGATGAGGAGGTCAGGAGGATCCACAGGGAGGAGAGTGCCACTGCCTCAGAGTCCTCTCATTATGAAAGTATGGATGAGGATAATAGGCAGTGGCTAGAGGACAAGCGTAAGCTCGGCACCAAAAAGAAGAGAAAGAAGGGAGATAAAAAATCTTCTCTCACTCTGACCAAGGTACCTAAGGAAGGAAAAACCGACTCCCCTCTGGTTGGTCTTTCTAACCGGTTCCAAGCCCTTGAAAACATCTCTTCCTCTGAAGAGGAAGCTGAGGGTGAGGTTCTGGCTTCGGCGGGGCTCACAGGGGGTGCCGAGTCTCCTCCTTCTGGGAACGTAAGATCCTTGGAGGGAGGGACTGGCCCAGAGTCCGGAGACGAGGACGAAAAAAATAAAAAACGCGTGGAAATGGATACCTCCATGTCATTAAAGAGGGGGAAGGATTCCTCCTCTGAGGCAGAGGATAAGGGGAGTGGGAAAAAGAAAGCCATCTAACTCAATCACCAATGATGGCGGAACCCACTCCGTTGACGCTGGCGTCCATTAATGTCGCCAGCATAAAGTCAAATACAGCTAGATTTGCGGCCTTTGATTTTCTCAGCCGGGTTGAAGCTGACATTTTCTTTTTGCAAGAGACCAGGCTGCCAAACATGGCAGATGTGTTTAAAGCTAAGAGGGAGTGGAGACTCGGGCCCTCCTATTGGTCTCTTGCGGCCGAGCCGTATAGCGGAGTGGCGGTCCTTTTTACCGCACCGGTGGAATGCCGACGGGTTATTGAGTTAGAAATGGGGAGGTGCCTGATCTTAGATGTCCTCATGAAGGGACAAGAGCTCCGGCTCATTAACATCTATGGTCCCCAATCTAAGTGGGACCGGAAGTGTCTCTTTATGAGGATCAAGCCCTACCTTTTTACAAGTCGGCAGGTTGTCTTTGGAGGGGACTTCAATGCTGTCACGAGGCCCCGAGATAGAGGAGGTTCCAGAGACAAGCTGACTTATGATAGCGTCGCCCTTAATAGTATAGCTAGTGAGGCTCGCCTGGTGGATGTCCACATTCGGCACACCCCAGGCCACGAGGGGTTCACCTATCATAGAGGTAACTGTAGGTCCAGAATAGATAGGTTTTATTTAAAGGAGGAAGCTGTCTCTTCAGCAGTGTCTGTTGTTGAGGTGGAGTTCTCCGACCACTGTTTAATTTTGTTTTCTCTGAATGTTACAGAGACCCTCCGGATGGGAAGAGGCTTTTGGAGGCTCAATTCGTCTCTCTTGGAAGAAGCGGAGATAAGACAGTCCTTTGAGGATTTTCTTCAGAGCCAGGTACCCTTACTGGATCTTTGTAGTAGTAGGTCAGAGTGGTGGGAGATGTTCAAGGAAAGGGTGGCGAGATTCTTCCGCCAGCTCTCGAGCCTCAGGAGTCTGAGCAGGTACCGCCTGTATCAGGGTCTGAGGAGGAAACTCGAGCATCTTGTCTCAACTGGAGGTAGCCGCGAGGAGATCTCCAGAGTGAAATCTTTGCTTATGAGGTGTCAGTACGATAGACATGCATCTTTGGTTTTTGAGAGAGATTACGGGAAGTACCGCTCGCCCGACCCTTACAGAAACTGCAAGATGTCAGTGAATAGTAAAGTGGTTACAGGACTGGTCGACACTACGGGGTCCCTGAGGCGATCCAGATCAGGGATCCTGGAGGTTGTCAGATCCTTCTACTCGCACCTCTTGGGGAAGAGGGATCTTGATTGGGATGAGATGTCGGCTTTCCTGGCAGAAGCTGTCCCCGAACCAGGGGTAGACCCCTCTCTTGACGTTTTGACAGAAATGATCAGGGAAGAGGAAGTTCAGTTGGCGATTGAAGGGCTTGCTCCCAAAAAATCGCCTGGTCCAGATGGCTTAACATCTGAATTCTATAAGACCTTTAAGGACGTTTTGGTTCCCCTCTTGACTGAGGTATTCAATGAGTGTCTTTCCTCGGGCACTCTGCCGAAGTCAATGAGGAGGTCTGCTCTGATCATCTTGTCAAAGGGTAAGGACCCGTCTTGCATTGAGAATTGGCGTCCCATAGCGCTTCTCAATGCAGACAGGAAGGTTCTAGCAAAGGTGCTGTTTAATCGGCTGGTGAAATTTGCACCCCGACTCCTTTCGGGGGCCCAGCATTGCTCTGTTCCAGGCCGCAGCACATTTAGTGCTGTGCTCTGTGTCCGAGAGGCAGTGGAGCAGGGTAGGGCTGGTCACTGGAAGGGGTACATGCTGTCACTGGACCAGGCAAAAGCGTTTGATCGGGTTAATCACGAGTACCTCTGGTCCGTCCTTTTGAGATATGGCCTGCCGGGGGGGTTTGTTGATTGGCTTAAGACCTTGTACAGTGGGGCAGAGAGTTTCCCGCTTGTGAATGGTTGGATTGGCAGCTCTTTTGAGGTTGGGTCCGGTGTTCGCCAGGGTTGTCCCTTGAGCCCGCTGCTGTACGTGTTTGCGATTGACCCTCTTCTTAGGAGGGTGGAGCGTGGACCGTTGGCCGGGATCGGGATGGATCAGGCAGCACCAGAAGCCACTCTGAGGGTGGTGGCGTATGCCGATGATGTCACTGTGTTTGCTTCCTCTCACGAGGAGGCAGGGTGGCTGATGTCAGAGGTAGATCGCTACTCGGAGGCATCCGGGTCCAAGATCAACCGGGATAAGTGTGAGAGTCTCTGGCTGGGAGGAGGAGATCCTGGTTTTGATCTCCCGGACACCCTTCCAGGCCCCAAAGTCTCTGCAAAAGTCCTTGGCATCGAATTTGGCCAGGGGGATTACCCCAAACAAAATTGGGACAGCAGGCTAGAGATCGCCACTCAGAAGGTGAACCAATGGAAGGGTTGGTCTTTGACCCTAAGGGAAAGGGTAAACCTGAGCAAAACTTACCTGCTCCCTTTACTGATTTATCTGGGCAGTGTGTGCATCTTGCCGGAATCTCTCTGGACTCGGGTCTACAGTTTGTTCTTCCAACTGTTATGGGGGAATAGACTGAACCTGGTCAAGAGGGAGGTTACTTACCGTACGAGGAGACTAGGAGGGTTGGGTATGGTCAACCCTGTGGTATTCCTTGTGGATACCTTCATTAAGATCAATATCGCAAACCTCTGGAAAGAGAGGGCTCCTCCGTGGGTATTCTCCTGTAGGGGATGGTTTCAGCCTTTCTTCCAGGAATGGGAGACAGGAGGGCAAGTGAAGGATCTTCGCACACCGCATGGACATCTTCCGGCTTACGCTACCTTGGTTCTGAAGGTAATTCGTCGGTGGGGTCTGGGAATGTGGGAGATCAGGACTCTGCCAAGGAAACTACTTGACAGTAGGGTTCTGTTGACCCATTTCCAGAGGCCTCTGGCGCTCAGGGACTGCCCAAGTCGGGATCTTGGGGTGGGTTTGCATCTTTTGAATTCTATCAGGATCCCCTCGAAGTTTTGGGACTTGGCTTGGCGCTGCTTCCATGGGAAACTGTGTGTGAGGGACAATCTGAAGTGTAGGAGCTCTGAGGACAGGAATTGTCCTCGGGAGCATTGTGGTACCTTGCTGTAAAGCATGGACCACTTCCTGCTTCATTGTCCCTTCAACACAGAGGTGTACAACAGGGTGGGCGCCTTCACTGGCTGGTCTCGGCTGGCTGGTCTCTCCTATGCGGAATGGGCCTATGGAGCATTCGGAGACCTGGGTGGTTGGGACCGCTGCACCTTATTTCTAGTTAGCGCAGTGGTTAGGTATCACACGTGGAACGCACGGTGCTTAGTATCGACGCAACGAAAAATCCTCCCAGTGGACGATGTGTTTAGGACCATACTCGGTGACCTGGTGAAGGTGCGCTCTCTGGAGTATGGGAGACTGGGCGCACGGAGGGCCGCGCTCCTCTGGAGGGACTTTTCTTTTAGTGTGCCCTAGTCTGGTCATCTCCTTTCCTGGTGGTGGGCTGCTGCTGACACTGTAGATTTTTGTTTTGTTTGATCATTATACAGTGATGTAGGGCTGCAGGCGCCGAACTTGGGCTTCGTGTTTTGTAATTATTGTGGTGTGTGCTGCTGTATATAATGTATATATTGTATATGGGGATATAGATTTGGGTGTAGGTGTTAGGTTGGGTGGTGGGAAAAGGGGGGAGGTGGGATTATCTTGTGGGACTATGGGACACTGGGTTGCTTGGGGGAAAAACTGGCACTGCCTGATCTGGCCTATGGACGTTGGACATGGACTGAGGCATGAGACGCAGGACCAGCTCTCAGGTCAGTGCGGGGGGTTGGGAATGGAGGATAGCTTGTAGTATTGTATATATTTGTTTAATTTGTAGTTATTTTATTTAAAACTAAAAAAAAAAAAAAAAAAAAAAAAAAGTTCCTGTATATAGTCTTTGTTTTCCATTGTTTATTTTATTTGTTATTATTATTTTGTTTGGTGACCGGACCTGAAGTTATTGTTCTGTATATACTGTATAATATGTGTGAGAGGAGAGAATGAGCGGCTGGACCAGTGTTCAGTATACTGATTATTTTCTGGCTAATATTTTTGTTATGTTTTCTGCTATTATTGTTGTTATGTTTTTCATTTTTATAATAAAAGATCTACAGGATGTAACTCAGGATCAGTAATGTAATGTATGTACACAGTGACTGCACCAGCAGAATAGTGAGTGCAGCTCTGGGGTATAATACAGGAGGTAACTCAGGATCAGTAATGTAATGTATGTACACAGTGACTGCACCAGCAGAATAGTGAGTGCAGCTCTGGGGTATAATACAGGATGTAACTCAGAATCTGTAATGTAATGTATGTACACAGTGACTGCAGCAGCAGAATAATGAGTGCAGCTCTGGGGTATAATGCAGGATGTAACTCAGGATCAGTAATGTAATGTATGTACACAGTGACTGCACCAGCAGAATAGTGAGTGCAGCTCTGGGGTATAATACAGGATGTAACTCAGGATTTGTAATGTAATGTACTGTATGTACACAGTGACTGCACCAGCAGAATAGTGAGTGCAGCTCTGGGGTATAATACAGGATGTAACTCGGGATTTGTAATGTAATGTACTGTATGTACACAGTGACTGCACCAGCAGAATAGTGAGTGCAGCTCTGGGGTATAATACAGGATGTAACTCAGGATCAGTAATATAATGTATGTACACAGTGACTGCACCAGCAGAATAGTGAGTGCAGCTCTGGGGTATAATACAGGATGTAACTCAGGATCAGTAATGTAATGTATGTACACAGTGACTGCACCAGCAGAATAGTGAGTGCAGCTCTGAGGTATAATACAGGAGGTAACTCAGGATCCGTAATGTAATGTATGTACAGTGACTGCACCAGCAGAATAGTGAGTGCAGCTCTGGAGTATAATACAGGATGTAACGCAGGATCTGTAATGTAATGTACTGTATGTACACAGTGACTGCACCAGCAGAATAGTGAGTGCAGCTCTGGGGTATAATACAGGATGTAACTCAGGATTTGTAATGTAATGTACTGTATGTACACAGTGACTGCACCAGCAGAATAGTGAGTGCAGCTCTGGGGTATAATACAGGATGTAACTCAGGATTTGTAATGTAATGTACTGTATGTACACAGTAACTGCACCAGCAGAATAGTGAGTGCAGCTCTGGGGTATAATACAGGATGTAACTCAGGATCAGTAATGTAATGTATGTACACAGTGACTGCACCAGCAGAATAGTGAGTGCAGCTCTGGGGTATAATGCAGGATGTAACTCAGGATCAGTAATGTAATGTATCTACACAGTGACTGCACCAGCAGAATAGTGAGTGCAGCTCTGGGGTATAGTACAGGATGTAACTCAGGATCAGTAATGTAATGTATCTACACAGTGACTGCACCAGCAGAATAGTGAGTGCAGCTCTGGGGTATAGTACAGGATGTAACTCAGGATCAGTAATGTAATGTATGTACATAGTGACTGCACCAGCAGAATAGTAAGTGCAGCTCTGGAGTATAATACAGGAGGTAACTCAGGATCAGTAATGTAATGTATGTACACAGTGACTGCACCAGCAGAATAGTGAGTGCAGCTCTGGGGTATAATACAGGAGGTAACTCAGGATCAGTAATGTAATGTATGTACACAGTGACTGCACCAGCAGAATAGTGAGTGCAGCTCTGGGGTATAATACAGGATGTAACTCAGAATCTGTAATGTAATGTATGTACACAGTGACTGCAGCAGCAGAATAGTGAGTGCAGCTCTGGGGTATAATGCAGGATGTAACTCAGGATCAGTAATGTAATGTATGTACACAGTGACTGCACCAGCAGAATAGTGAGTGCAGCTCTGGAGTATAATACAGGATATAACTCAGGATCAGTAATGTATGTACACAGTGACTGCACCAGCAGAATAGTGAGTGCAGCTCTGGAGAATAATACAGGATGTAACTCAGGATCAGTAATGTAATGCATGTACACAGTGACTGCACCAGCAGAATAGTGAGTGCAGCTCTGGAGCATAATACTAAATAGTTAATATATTTTTTGTGTATTTTGCCTTGAGGTGTTGTTTGTGAACGTGCTAGCACAAGGAGGCAGCTCCTTTATGAGAACCATGAGCGCTGGCTGCTTACTGAGGGTCACTAGCTCTGTACATTTGCTCTCATTGGGGATAATATGATGCTGTCCGTCTGCGCGAAGAAGCATTTCCAAGAAACTCTTTATTTGCTAATCCTCTCTAGATACGAGTGTTGTGTAATGTACGTGCAATAAAATACTCACCGATCGCCATCTTTCCCGATTTCCAGCGTCCTCTTCTCACCCGCATGCTTACTCGCGGGATCACACTGGGGTTTACGTGAGAACCACAAGTCTCCTTTACAATGTCCGTTGTGAATCTCGTCCTGATGCTCCTTAGACTTCTGGCTCAGACGTAAACCCCAATGTGACCCGACAAGTCGGAAATTCAGTCACATGAGTGAGAAGTGGACCGGAGCGTCGCGGGAAACTGATGGAAAATGGCGATCGGTAAGTGTTTTATTGCACTTATGTTACACAGCAATCCCATTTTTGAACATCCCATGGTAAATTGTCTAACAGCAAGAGGACGAGGTTTTGTCCTCATCACTTTTTAGTCTTTGTGTGAATTGGTACTTAGTAGAGAGCCATTTGGGATCCAAAGGACAAATGATCTAGTTTACCAAAAAAAAGCGCTATGCAGGTGAAGTAATGGCCTCATTATGATTCCTGCTCCGGGGCCCCGTATAATGTTCTGTGCGGGAATGATGGCTTGTTATTTGGGTTATAATTGGCGGTCCGGCGTTGCCCAGTTCTTCTTGGCCGGTTCTTACAAGTCAAAGCCCCACGGTAATAAAAGAGCTGACAACATCCCTTGGGGGCGCGGAGTATAATTCGGCTCTGCCATGACACAAGTGACTGTGACACGTATTATTTAGGAATAATAACCGAGGGCGCAGCAACAACGCTTCATTTTTTTTGGCATATTGTGATTTTCCAGCACTACGGTCCAGGGGACAGACGGTTCCAGGCTCCGGAGCCAGGATTACATTTCCACCATAAAAAATGCACATTTTTATAGATAATATATACAAGCTTAATAATTACTCTACCTCATAAAGGACAGAAACGAGAACCACATGTCCCAACGCTGGCAAACAAAGCCCCGGCGCTGCGATCCAACCTCTGGACCGCTGTGGCCCCCCACTATTAGGGTCCTACCCTCCTGCTGAGCTTCAGACTTCACACCACAGCCAATCTGAACAAGCAATGCTGAAGTGTAAAGCATGGGGGGGAATGAAACTGCAGCCTGAGCCTGTGATGGGACATGAAATAATGTAATAAATATAACACCACTGAAGACGGGCTAGGTTAGTATCCGTCATTTTTGTGCCGATTTTTCTCATAATCTCCTCCAGGACGTCCGAATCAACGACATCTTCAAGCTGGAACTGGAAGGTGCGGACATTGACCAGCAAACCAGTCGTGACCGGCTGTGACTGGTCCTGTGCGTACATCGCCTCCACTATCACCCTCCTCCTCACATCACTGTCGCCCTCCAGGAAAGAGACGACGGTCGCAGTCATTTCTTATACTGCTGAGGTAAAGTGAAAGCTGAGATCTGATTGGTTAAAATGTAAGATGAGCGCAGGGTAAAACGAAAGCTGAGTTTTGATTGGTCGCCCTGCTAAAATAAAAGCTGAGCTCAGACTGGTGACTACGGGCAGCACAGTTATACCGTAGACAGTTCTGATGAAAGTGTCGTCCTGTGCAGACCACACAAAGGGGGAGCAGGGGTCCGGTTGCCGCGGCCCACCCTGTACAAGGATCTATTTATACATCATATTGAATAAAACCTAAAAATAGTGCAAGTAACATTACAGACCTATGATGACCCCGGCCCATACCATCCCACCCTGTGTTACATGTAACGTCCCATCTACATAGCACAGAACTATGAGTACGGCCTAAGGATGCGGTACCACAGACTCCCTCTGCCATATGAGAGCCAGAGGCCGCAGAGAGAAACACCAGACTGCTCTTATAGGGGCAAAATGTAAGTAGAAAAATATCCCCCTCCATATTGGCTCCTGTTTTTTACAGAAATGGTCCCCAAAAGTGTCCATCCAGGGCATCAGCCAGCTCGTACTTATGAAGGATAGAAACCGTACTGCTGCGATTGGACCTTGGTTGGCTGCGGATCCAGACCAAGTGTTGAACGCCTTAATCTAGTTGTGTGGGGTCTGCTTGTGTGAACTTGCACCAGAAACGGTCCTCATCTGAACGTTTGCTGGACCCCAGTGGCGTGATGTGGGTTGCCAGTAACTGGGGGATACAAATATTGTAACCCAGTAATATTCCCGGTTCAGTGCCGTCTTAAAACAAATAATTCCCCCTCTAAAATATCACCTACGTGCTACCTCGACTTCAAAAAAGACAGTTATACGCTTCTAATCCAAGTGATTGAGTCCTCTCATCAGCCGGAGCACAGAGTGAGATGCCATGAAAGACAGTAACGTCATTTTGCCACCGGCACCAGGATAATGGCGTCCTACAGACCAACAAACTACAGCAGCCTCTGACCTAAAAAAGGTGGAGCGCAGCCACAGGATCCAACCGTTTCGGCATCATGTTGACATCAATATGTAGCGCCCCCACTGCCGCAGGGCCGAGGGGTACCCGGTACTGGACCTCTAAGTCTCTGCTCTGGGGTTGTCACGGTGGCTAGACCCGGTCCGTGACCCTGCTGAGGGGCGTACAGTAATAGGTGTGGATAGATTATGGTGGTGGTGATGCTGTAGTGGTGCGGTGCAGTAAATAACGAGGACACCAGGTTGCAGTCTCTTTACCTCTTTACTGAAGATCTCTGGGTCCTCAGTCCGGAATCCGGATAACCAGGCTGCGCAAGTCCGGCCGGTCCAATGGCACCTCCAGAGTTCCCTTAACAGGTGGAAATCGGTGCCTTCCTTCTAGCGCTATGTGTTGCGGTCCTTTCCTGCTGTGCTTACGGAAAGTCCCCACAACTGTTGTGTCTGTTTCTTAAGTTCCCTCACAACTCGATTAGATGATGTTCTGCTAATCCTCCGTCCCTCCCTGATGTTACGGTTGGGACGCACCCGTATAACGGGTAGGCTCGGAGCTCTTCCGGGACCCTAGAGTCGCCCCTCTCCACAAGTTGCCCCCCAAGACTGCATAGGTGATTTAGGTGAGACAGCCCGCCTTAGACTGACTGTCCTGCCGTTGGTTTAGAGTATTGCTTGAAGCTGAATATTGTAATACTCCCTCGGCGTTCCGGCCGCCGGTTATGCGCCTCAGTAGGATGTTGCCTCGGTCTTACAGCACGACCCCTACTGGTATTCTCCTTGTTGCTTTGATCTCGTTTCTCACTCAGCACAATCTATCTCGCTTCCAATCCCTCCTTGGGCACCGCCGCTATACTGAGCAGGCACGGTCCCATTACATTCGCTCAAGTTGCCAAGCCTCTGTCAGGATCCCACCCCTGACAGGGACCCTACCGAATCTTCTCCCACAACACCCTCTGCCACAAGGTGTTGCCTGGTTCCAACCCAGTCAGCTTTCTCATCTAACTTCCTGCCTGACCCCCAGTTTACCCACAATGGTGGGGAGTGGCCTAATGAATAGTACCCTTAGCTCCCCCTGGAGGCCCGGCTGTGAAATGTATTGGTGTCTGTGATACCTGCTCAGATGAACTCCTTCAGTGCCATCAGACGTACCATAGCTCCCCTTAGTGGCGGAGCCACAGTACTGCAACGACCAGGACTCTGGGGCGCTGCAAATACATTTCACAATGACATTTGCCCAAAGACCTTGGCATCCGGCAAGAAGTCCAGGGCATGTATACTGCCCCAGATCTTCAGCGCCAGTGACTACTTTCATTTTTAAGTTTTCTTTTGAAAATTTTTCACACCTAAAAATGTTGCTCTCAAGTCAACCATCTCTGTGTCCTTATACCCTTATAATACACTGCGGCCCCTCACCACTATGAAGACCACTAGGATGGGACAGAGTGTGACCAGCCAGCCAGTACTAAGAGGGTTCCGGTATCCCATCTCAAGCTTACAGTATATGACCATTTCCAGAGTCCCAGAGGAGGACAATGTCACTATTCTTCCTCTGAGATGAGTTGGATAGAAGGAGTAAGTTCCAGTCTCCTCTTGGCGTCCTGCGGTGGAAGGTTTTCTCCTTCCTTCCTGTGGTCATCATCCAGTCTTTACATGTGGTCTCTCCGAACAACCACAGACACATTTTCCCAAGACATGTTGAGACCTTAAATCTCTGTTTGTACTGACTGCAATGCTGGAAAACCACTTTTGACATCAGAATGAGCGGCAGTGAGAGTTATATGGCGAGGACATCGTGAGTCAATGAAACCTCATTACAGCCAGTGCATCAAGCAATATGGCAGCCAAGAGAAAAATGAGGTTTAAAGAGGTATTCCTATCCAAAATAATAACGGTCCAAAATAATAACTGCTGGGTTCATAAAAGGCAATGGTAGACATGTAGAGCTTCTACATTTAGTCCCTACATTCAATATTACAGCCTACAGATTAGTGCCATTAAGGGTCGTTATGTCACACTGTGACTGTACGTAAATAGGGAAAGGGGCCCTGCTCTGTCCCTAGGGCTGGGACCATAACTATCCCTGCTCTCAAAGGTACCTCTAAAGGTGAGGAGTTTTGGGCCATCAACCTTACTGTTCTCCTATTATATTCCTTCCCATCCCTCTCCAGGAAGCCTCAGACAGAAATGTAAGTGTATAAACACGTAAGACAGACAGGGATAACAGAAAGCAACAAACATGCAAATACTCACTAAAGGTAGAGAGGTATATAGGGAAGGGTAGGAATGTACAAACCAAATGGGAATAGTACAATGAGGAAAGCATACACCCAGGGGTGGGATTCAAATTTTTAACAACAGGTCCTCTAAGTCGCGGCGGCCGGAATTTTGGCCACGCCCATTTTCAATAACCCCGCCCATACTAATAAGCCACGCCCAGTGGCACGATTCATATTTTTTGAAGCAGTTTGTCTCCCTTAATGACAAGAATACGTTGTGACATACGGTATTAAAGTCATTCAAAGAAACAAACGACTAAAGCAAATGTACTGCACAGGACAATTGTCCGTGTACAAGCTCTATAGAGCGCCTGTTCTCGAGATCATGGGGGTCCCAGCGGTCAGACTCCAGCGACTACAAAGCTCTCGGGAATGGGGATTACTTGGCATAATCCATTTAAATGGGTTTTCCAATATAAACCAATATTAACCCTCCCAAAGATCAATGTCGCCTCTCCAAGAACAGGACAGGAGGAGTGGTACTGTACAGTGTATATATACAGGACAGAAGTGGTACTGTGCAGTGTATATATACAGGACAGGAGGAGTGGTACTGTGCAGTGTATATATACAGGAGGAGTGGTACTGTGCAGTGTATATATACAGGACAGGAGGAGTGGTACTGTGCAGTGTATATATACAGGACAGGGGGAGTGGTACTGTGCAGTGTATATATATATACAGGAGGAGTGGTACTGTGCAGTGTATATATACAGGACAGGAGGAGTGGTGCTGTGCAGTGTATATATACAGGGCAGGAGGAATGGTACTGTGCAGTGTATATATACAGGAGGAGTGGTACTGTGCAGTGTACATATACAGGAGGAGTGGTACTGTGCAGTGTATATATACACAGGAACGGAGGAGTGGTACTGTGTAGTGTATATACACAGGACAGGAGGAGTGGTACTGTGCAGTGTATATATACAGGACAGGAGGAGTGGTACTGTGCAGTGTATATATACAGGAGGAGTGGTACTGTGCAGTGTACATATACAGGAGGAGTGGTACTGTGCAGTGTATATATACAGGACAGGAGGAGTGGTACTGTGCAGTGTATATATACAGGAGGAGTGGTACTGTGCAGTGTACATATACAGGAGGAGTGGTACTGTGCAGTGTATATATACAGGACAGGAGGAGTGGTGCTGTGCAGTCTATATATACAGGGCAGGAGGAATGGTACTGTGCAGTGTATATATACAGGAGGAGTGGTACTGTGCAGTGTACATATACAGGAGGAGTGGTACTGTGCAGTGTATATATACACAGGAACGGAGGAGTGGTACTGTGTAGTGTATATACACAGGACAGGAGGAGTGGTACTGTGCAGTGTATATATACAGGACAGGAGGAGCGGTAGTGTGCAGTGTATATATACAGGACAGAAGTGGTACTGTGCAGTGTATATATACAGGACAGGAGGAGTGGTGCTGTGCAGTGTATATATACAGGACAGGAGGAATGGTACTGTGCAGTGTATATAAACAGGAGGAGTGGTACTGTGCAGTGTACATATACAGGAGGAGTGGTACTGTGCAGTGTATATATACACAGGAACGGAGGAGTGGTACTGTGTAGTGTATATACACAGGACAGGAGGAGTGGTACTGTGCAGTGTATATATACAGGACAGGAGGAGTGGTACTGTGCAGTGTATATATACAGGACAGGAGAAGCGGTACTGTGCAGTGTATATATACAGGACAGGAGGAGTGGTACTGTGCAGTGTATATATACAGGACAGGAGGAGTGGTACTGTGCAGTGTATATATACAGGACAGGAGGAGTGGTACTGTGTAGTGTATATATATATATACAGGACAGGAGGAGTGGTACTGTGCAGTGTATATATACAGGACAGGAGGAGTGGTACTGTGCAGTGTATATATACAGGACAGGAGGAGTGGTACTGTGTAGTGTATATATATACAGGACAGGAGGAGTGGTGCTGTGCAGTGTATATATACAGGACAGGAGGAGTGGTACTGTGCAGTGTATATATACAGGACAGGAGGAGTGGTACTGTGCAGTGTATATATACAGGACAGGAGGAGTGGTACTGTGTAGTGTATATATACAGGACAGGAGGAGTGGTACTGTGCAGTGTATATACAGGACAGGAGGAGTGGTACTGTGCAGTGTATATATACAGGACAGGAGGAGTGGTACTGTGCAGTGTATATACAGGACAGGAGGAGTGGTACTGTGCAGTGTATATATACAGGACAGGAGGAGGAGTATTGTACAGTGTACATATACAGGAGTGGTACTGTGCAGTGTATATATACAGGACAAGAGGAGTGGTACTTTGCAGTGTATATATACAGGACAGGAGGAGTGGTACTGTGCAGTGTATATATACAGGACAGGAGGAGTGGTGCTGTGCAGTGTATATATACAGGACAGGAGGAGTGGTACTGTGCAGTGTATATACAGGACAGGAGGAGTGGTACTGTGCAGTGTATATATACAGGACAGGAGGAGTGGTACTGTGCAGTGTATATATACAGGAGGAGTGGTACTGTGCAGTGTATATATACAGGACAGGAGGAGTGCTACCGTGCAATGTATATATACAGGACAGGAGGGGAGTGGTACTGTGCAGTGTATATATACAGGACAGGAGGGGAGTGGTACTGTGCAGTGTATATATACAGGACAGGAGGAGTGGTACTGTGCAGTGTATATATACAGGACAGGAGGAGTGGTGCTGTGCAGTGTATATATACAGGACAGGAGGAGTGGTGCTGTGCAGTGTATATATACAGGACAGGAGGAGTGGTACTGTGCAGTGTATATATACAGGACAGGAGGAGTGGTACTGTGTAGTGTATATATACAGGACAGGAGGAGTGGTACTGTGCAGTGTATATACAGGACAGGAGGAGTGGTACTGTGCAGTGTATATACAGGACAGGAGGAGTGGTACTGTGCAGTGTATATATACAGGACAGGAGGAATGGTACTGTACAGTGTATATATACAGGACAGGAGGAGTGGTACTGTGCAGTGTATATATACAGGACAGGAGGAGTGGTACTGTGCAGTGTATATACAGGACAGGAGGAGTGGTACTGTGCAGTGTATATATACAGGACAGGAGGAGGAGTATTGTACAGTGTACATATACAGGAGTGGTACTGTGCAGTGTATATATACAGGACAAGAGGAGTGGTACTTTGCAGTGTATATATACAGGACAGGAGGAGTGGTACTGTGCAGTGTATATATACAGGACAGGAGGAGTGGTGCTGTGCAGTGTATATATACAGGACAGGAGGAGTGGTACTGTGCAGTGTATATACAGGACAGGAGGAGTGGTACTGTGCAGTGTATATATACAGGACAGGAGGAGTGGTACTGTGCAGTGTATATATACAGGAGGAGTGGTACTGTGCAGTGTATATATACAGGACAGGAGGAGTGCTACCGTGCAATGTATATATACAGGACAGGAGGGGAGTGGTACTGTGCAGTGTATATATACAGGACAGGAGGGGAGTGGTACTGTGCAGTGTATATATACAGGACAGGAGGAGTGGTACTGTGCAGTGTATATATACAGGACAGGAGGAGTGGTGCTGTGCAGTGTATATATACAGGACAGGAGGAGTGGTGCTGTGCAGTGTATATATACAGGACAGGAGGAGTGGTACTGTGCAGTGTATATATACAGGACAGGAGGAGTGGTACTGTGTAGTGTATATATACAGGACAGGAGGAGTGGTACTGTGCAGTGTATATACAGGACAGGAGGAGTGGTACTGTGCAGTGTATATACAGGACAGGAGGAGTGGTACTGTGCAGTGTATATATACAGGACAGGAGGAATGGTACTGTACAGTGTATATATACAGGACAGGAGGAGTGGTACTGTGCAGTGTATATATACAGGACAGGAGGAGTGGTACTGTGCAGTGTATATACAGGACAGGAGGAGTGGTACTGTGCAGTGTATATATACAGGACAGGAGGAGTGGTACTGTGCAGTGTATATACAGGACAGGAGGAGTGGTACTGTGCAGTGTATATATACAGGACAGGAGGAGTGGTACTGTGCAGTGTATATATACAGGACAGGAGGAGTGGTACTGTGCAGTGTATATATACAGGACAGGAGGAGTGGTACTGTGCAGTGTATATACAGGACAGGAGGAGTGGTACTGTGCAGTGTATATATACAGGACAAGAGGAGTGGTACTGTGTAGTGTATATATATACAGGACAGGAGGAGTGGTACTTTGCAGTGTATATATACAGATACTTAGATTTACAGATTTACACCACGCAGGCAATATATATATATCATAACTGAGCAGCACCAAATCTTTAAGGGGTTGTCCGCTACTAGGACAACCCCTAAATGTTTGGCCCTGATAAAATTATAAAGCCTACACTTGCCTCCCGTGCCAGCGTCCAGGATCAAGCAGCTCATCCTGGACTTCCTCTTCATGTTCAGTTTGTCTGAAGGCAGAGACAGTGACACCAGCGCTGATTGGCGCCGGGCATCACGTGTCACAACACATCACAGCCACTGTGGGAACGGCGCTGGCAAAGGAGGTGAGTATAGGCTTTAGTTTAAGAAGAGGTTGTCCTAGTGGGAGACAATCCCTTAAAGCAGTGGACGCTTTATTGGCCCATGTGGCAACATTTCAGTTCCATATCAGAGAAATGCTCTGTTATTGATCCGAAACATTGCCATTTGGGCCAATAAAGAGTCCGCACTTTTTTCACGATTAATCAGAGTGGTGTGTGTCTGTGTATGTATGGGTATAATATACACACACACACATAGACACACACTCATACACTCACACACACATTACATAGGTGAAACTGCGACTATGGTATGTACATTATATAGGTTATACCACTGTAATATACTGCGTCCGCTGTGTATAGCCCATATAGGGCAGCTACAGAGAGTGTGTGTGTGTGTGTCTGTGTGTATATATGCATACACACACACTGCGGCTGGCCTATATGGGCTATACACAGCGGTCGCAGTATATTACAGTGGTATAACCTATATAACGTACATACCGTAGTCGCAGTTTCACCTATGTAATGTATATAGACTGCTGTACATACATTATATAGGTGATACTGCTACTGCGGTATATAATGGCAGTATCACTTATACTGTATATACAACAGTCAATATACATTAGACAGGTCAAACTGCAAATGCTGCATATACAATATATAGGTGATACTATGATTGCAGTGTATAGTTCCAGTATATATATACAGCAGTATCACTTATATAACGTATATACACATCAGCTGCAGTATCACCTATATAATGGATCGGATGCCGGCCGGGGATTGGTGAGGAGAGCGCTGTTCTCTTACACTGGTCCTGGCCAGCGTCAGACACAGTGAGGCTCGGGCGTCTGTGCACGCAGTGGCGGCCTTTTCAATCTTCTGCACAGGCCCAGGTGCATGTGCTTTCCTGTTTTCCCTCACTGACAAAGGCCGCAGCTACATACGCAAGCATGAATGAGGGCTGCCATGGCCTTGGTCAGCGTGGGCACCGAGAGAGTGCGCACAAGGGCCTGTGCAGAGGATTTGAGGGGCGGGCGACCCATTTTGTAGCTCAGAGTGCTCCAGGCCCTTGATAGTTGTATACTATGGGCACAGATACACAACATTATATACACTGGATGGATCCATCCTGCACCTGGCCCTGGACATACATGCACTGTATATATACAGGGCCATGTATACAGCATGTGATGTCCAGTCACCAGGTTCAGGCGTGATCACTCCAGTGCTGGATTCTGCAGACAGTCTCTGGTCACTCTCAGTATAGGGAGATTTATTGCAGGAGACTGAACTTTCCTGGAGCCGATGACCTGGCACTGACAGGGTGACCCTGAAAGTTCAGACTCCTGCAATAAATCTGTGAGCATCAGCAGAGCGCCCGCTAATACTATAGAGGGACCGGCCCTGGACTTATCGGGAGGTGAGCAGCAGCGTCCATCTCCTCACCGCACACAGAGCTGAAGCTCCCCCTGATGTCTGAGTCATCCACCAGATCCTCTCCTGCAGGTAAATGCAGCCATGTTCCCTCTTCAGGAGGCCGCACACAGGGAGCAGGAGGGGGCGTGTCAGCTCCACTGGGAGTGTGATGATGCAGCTGGCCGGACATAGAGAACAGCGCCGGCCAGCAGCAGCCCGAATCGCTGCTAAGTGACCGGCCCGGGGGGCACACGCCCCTTTGCCACCCGGCCCAGCCCGCGCCTGGCGCCGCGCTACCCCGCATTATTAAAAAAAAAAAAAAAAAAAAAACCACCTTGCTCAGGCGCCGCCCCCCCGCATCCTCCCGCGGCCCTGATTACCGGAACGCTGGCAGATAGAAATTTTAGTAAACGGCTGCCCCGTACCGGGTCGTACCGGCTGAATCCCACCCCTGCATACACCCCAAAACAGCATGCACCAATCTCCAGCAGCAACAACGACCTCTAACTCAGCACAGTGACTTCAAGGAGCTGGGAAATAAAACTTTCACTGGTGAGGAAGACAAGGTCTGACCAGATTTTATAGGGAGAGATAATAACCAGTTCCGGAGATGGAGCTACAACTTTCTAACCAATAAAGAAAGGGTCATTAACCTCTTCAGCACCAAAGGAAACAAAATCCATTCACTATGAAGCACAAACGCCCAGACTAAGTGGAAGATCTACGATTCACAATACGTAGTGATTTTCTAACCCCAGATCTCCCAGGAGGACGTGACCCACTCGTGACACATCATTCATAGTCCTTCTTAGGTCCGTTTATTTGATTGAACATTGACACAACCTCCTACCTTTATGAACATTTAGACATTATCCTTGTCTAGAACTAATAGCAGGGAGAGGCACCGAGGTAATAGAAAATTGTTAGAAAGTTTCTGGATTTGAAATTAAAACTGCAAATAAATCTATATATGTAACTAGCTATTGAACCCGTTCTACGCCCGGGTGGCGAGCATTTATATTGGAATATGGTCTCCATCCTGGTATGTGCTGCTCCCATCCTGTCATATGCTGCTCCATCCTGCGCCCCCATTCTGTCATGTGCTGCTCCACCGTGTCATGTGCTGCTCCATCCTGTGCCCCCATCCTGTCATGTGCTGCTCCACCGTGTCATGTGCTGCTCCATCCTGCATCCCCATCCTGTCATGTGCTACTCCACCGTGTCATGTGCTGCTCCATCCTGTCATGTGCTGCTCCACCGTGTCATGTGCTGCTCCATCCTGCGCCCCCATCCTGTCATGTGCCACTCCACCGTGTCATGTGCTGCTCCATCCTCATCCCCATCCTGTCATGTGCTCCCATCCTGCGCCCCCATCCTATCACGTGCTGCTCCATCCTGCGCCCCCATCAGTGCGGGCGGCTGTGCTGAGTGCGGGCGGCTGTGCTGAGTGCGGGCGGCTGTGCTGAGTGCGGGCGGCTGTATGTGGCTGTGCTGAGTGCGGGCGGCTGTATGTGACGTGGCTGTGCTGGGTGCGGGCGGCTGTGCTGGGTGCGGCAGCTGTGCTGGGTGCAGCGGCTGTGCTGGGTGCAGCGGCTGTGCGTGGCTGTAGGCGGCTGTGCGTGGCTGTGCTGGGTGCGGCGGCTGTGCGTGGCTGTGGGCGGCTGTGCTGGGTGCGGCGGCTGTCCGTGGCTGTAGGCGGCTGTGCGTGGCTGTGCTGGGTGCGGAGGCTGTGCGTGGCTGTGGCGGCTGTGCGTGGCTGTGCTGGGTGCGGCAGCTGTGCTGGGTGCGGCGGATGTGCTGGGTGCGGCGGCTGTGCTGGGTGCGGCGGCTGTGGGTGGCTGTGCTGGGTGCAGCGGCTGTGCTGGGTGCGGCGGCTGTGCGTGGCTGTGGGCGGCTGTGCTGGGTGCGGCGGCTGTGCTGGGTGCGGCGGCTGTCCGTGGCTGTGGGCGGCTGTGCGTGGCTGTGGGAGGCTGTGCTGGGTGCGGCGGCTGTGCATGGCTGTGCTGGGTGCGGCGGATGTGCTGGGTGCGGCGGCTGTGGGTGGCTGTGCTGGGTGCGGCGGCTGTGCGTGGCTGTGCTGGGTGCGGCGGCTGTGGTCGGCTGTGCTGGGTGCGGCGGCTGTGCGTGGCTGTGGGCGGCTGTGCTGGGTGCGGCGGCTGTGGTCGGCTGTGCTGGGTGCGGCGGCTGTGCGTGGCTGTGGGCGGCTGTGCTGGGTGCGGCGGCTGTGCGTGGCTGTGGGCGGCTGTGCTGGGTGCGGCGGCTGTGCGTGGCTGTGGTCGGCTGTGCTGGGTGCGGCGGCTGTGCGTGGCTGTGGGCGGCTGTGCTGGGTGCGGCGGCTGTGTGTGGCTGTGGGCGGCTGTGCTGGGTGCGGCGGCTGTGCTGGGTGCGGCGGCTGTCCGTGGCTGTGGGCGGCTGTGCGTGGCTGTGGGAGGCTGTGCTGGGTGCGGCGGCTGTGCGTGGCTGTAGGCGGCTGTGCGTGGCTGTGGCGGCTGTGCGTGGCTGTGCTGGGTGCGGCGGATGTGCTGGGTGCGGCGGCTGTGCTGGGTGCGGCGGCTGTGCGTGGCTGTGCTGGGTGCGGCGGCTGTGGTCGGCTGTGCTGGGTGCGGCGGCTGTGCGTGGCTATGGGTGGCTGTGGGCGGCTGTGCTGGGTGCGGCGGCTGTGCGTGGCTGTGGTCGGCTGTGCTGGGTGCGGCAGCTGTGCGTGGCTGTGGGCGGCTGTGCGTCGCTGTGGGCGGCTGTGCTGGGTGCGGCGGCTGTGCGTGGCTGTGGTCGGCTGTGCTGGGTGCGGCGGCTGTGCGTGGCTGTGGGCGGCTGTGCTGGGTGCGGCGGCTGTGGTCGGCTGTGCTGGGTGCGGCGGCTGTGCGTGGCTGTGGGCGGCTGTGCGTGGCTGTGGGCGGCTGTGCTGGGTGCGGCGGCTGTGCGTGGCTGTGGTCGGCTGTGCTGGGTGCGGCGGCTGTGCGTGGCTGTGGGCGGCTGTGCGTGGCTGTGGGCGGCTGTGCTGGGTGCGGCGGCTGTGCGTGGCTGTGGTCGGCTGTGCTGGGTGCGGCGGCTGTGCGTGGCTATGGGTGGCTGTGCGTGGCTGTGGGCGGCTGTGCTGGGTGCGGCGGCTGTGCGTGGCTGTGGGCGGCTGTGCGTGGCTGTGGGCGGCTGTGCTGGGTGCGGCGGCTGTGCGTGGCTGTGGTCGGCTGTGCTGGGTGCGGCGGCTGTGCGTGGCTATGGGTGGCTGTGCGTGGCTGTGGGCGGCTGTGCTGGGTGCGGCGGCTGTGCGTGGCTGTGGGCGCCTGTGCGTGGCTGTGGGCGCCTGTGCGTGGCTATGGTCGGCTGTGCTGGGTGCGGCGGCTGTGCGTTGCTGTGGGCGGCTGTGCTGGGTGCGGCCATTTTCTTGGTGCTGCTCCCGGAGTCGGCGCCTGCGCAGTCCGCGCTTTCCGGCGCCATTTTCTTGAAGACACTGCAATGTGTCTTCAAGAAAATGGCGCCGGAAAGCGCGGACTGCGCAGGCGCCGATTCCGGGAGCAGGGGGACAGTCACGGCCCGGAAGCGCGTCGGTGGAACGGGTCAGGTAAGTATACTCACCCTCCGCCTCCTGGCTCGTCCCTGCTTGTCCGGTGGAGATCGCGGTGTGCGTTCAGCGCTTACGCATACCGCGATCTCCTGGGAGCGTCGCTCTGTGCGGTCCAGACTGCGCCGGCGCTTGCGCTTGCGCAGTCTATAGAGGCTTCGGACAGAGTGACGCTCCCAGCGTTATATTATAGATTGTCAAAGGTCCACTTTCTTCTGTTTGTCTGTCTGTCCCGGAAATCCTGCGTCGCTGATTGGTCGAGGTCGGCTGGGCGCGACCAATCAGCGACAGGCACAGTCCGGCCGCGAATTGGCCCTTCCCTACTCCCCTCCAGTCAGTGCTCCCTCCATACTCCCCTCCAGTCCGCGCCCACATAGCATTTTAGCAGTCCGTTAACGCTGCCATTAACCCTGTAAGTGTGACCAACTTTTTACTATTGAT
The DNA here is from genome assembly GCF_051348905.1 of Ranitomeya variabilis. NCBI lineage: Eukaryota > Metazoa > Chordata > Amphibia > Anura > Dendrobatidae > Ranitomeya > Ranitomeya variabilis. The sequence continues at coordinate 1,098,052,981 of NC_135233.1, forward strand.
GCTGACCAAGCAGCATCAATAGTAAAAAGATATAATGTTAAAAATAATAATTAAAAAAAAATAATTATATTCTCACCTTCCGGCGCCTTTCCCGCTCCTCGCGACGCTTCGGTCCCAAGAATGCATTGCGGCAATGACACCAGATGATGTAGCGGTCTCACGAAAGCAGTACATCATCATGTGTTACTGGGAATGGAGCGTCGCGAGGAGCATCGCTAACAGCCTGGGCTGGATCCGGGGGCCGCTGGAAAGTGAGTATATAACTATTTTTCATTTTAATTCTTTTTTTAACAGGGATATGGTGCCCACATTGCTATATACTATGTGGGCTGTGTTATATACTGCGTGGGCTGTGCTATATACTACGTGTGCTCTGCTATATACTACGTGGCTGTGCTATACACTATGTGGGCTGTGCTATATACTGCATGGGCTGTGCTATATACTGCATGGGCTGTGCTATATACTACGTGGGCTCTGCTATATACTACGTGGCTGTGCTATATACTATGTGGGCTGTGCTATATACTACGTGGCTGTGCAATATACTACGTGGCTGTGCAATATACTATGTGGCTGTGCAATATACTACGTGGCTGTGCTATATACTACGTGGCTGTGCTATATACTATGTGGCTGTGTTATATACTACATAGCTGTGCTATATACTACGTGGCTGTGCTATATACTACGTGGCTGTGCTATATACTATGTGGCTGTGTTATATACTACGTGGCTGTGCTATATACTATGTGGCTGTGTTATATACTACATAGCTGTGCTATATACTACGTGGCTGTCCTATATACTCCGTGGCTGTGCTATATACTACGTGGGCTGTGTTATATACTGTGTGGGCTGTGCTATATACTACATGGGCTCTGCTATATACTACGTGGCTGTGCTATACACTATGTGGGCTGTGCTATATACTGCATGGGCTGTGCTATATACTACGTGGGCTCTGCTATATACTATGAAGCTGTGCTATATACTATGTGGGCTGTGCAATATACTACGTGGCTATGCAATATACTACGTGGCTGTGTTATATACTACGTAGCTGTGCTATATACTACGTGGCTGTGCTATATACTACGTGGCTGTGCTATATACTACGTGGCTGTGCAATATACTATGTGGCTGTGCTATATACTATGTGGCTGTGTTATATACTACGTAGCTGTGCTATATACTACGTGGCTGTGCTATATACTCCGTGGCTGTGCTATATACTACGTGGGCTGTGTTATATACTACGTGGGCTGTGAGACTCTTTCGCCCGGGGCCCTCAAAAACCTGGAGCTGGCCCTGGCTTCACTGATTGGTCGCGCCCGGCCGGCAGTGAACAATCAGCAACAGACGCAGTCCGGCCACGAATGGGATTTGAACCACGCTTCGCTAATTGGTCGTGCCCGGCCGGCCGAATCCTGTGTATTCATTGCATTATTCTGAAATCTTCATAAACAAACTACATATATATTCTAGAATACCCAATGCGTTAGAATTGGGCCACCATCTAGTATTTTTATAAAGGTATATTATGAGGTTCCCAAAAGGGAATCTGTCCCCACAGCCTCCCATATTGCCACAATTCAACTTTCAAACCCAATTCCTGATTTTAAATAATCATAAAATAATAGAATGTTAGAGATGGAAGGTCATCGTGTCCAACCCCCTGCTCAATGCAGGATTCACTAAACCATCTCAGACAGATGTCTGTCCAGCCTCTGTTTGACAACTTCCATTGAAGGAGAACTCACCACCTCCCGTGGCAACCTGTTTCACTCATTGATCACCCTCACTGTCAAAATGTTTTTCTTATATCTAATCTGTATCTTCTCCCTTTCAGGTTCATTCCATTGCTCATGTTTCCATGTGCAAATGAGAATAAAGATGATCCCTCTACACTGTGACAGCCCTTGGACCAAATAATGGAAACACCTGGAAACATCAACAAAAGTTAGTCTAATCTGGTGTAGGTCCACCTTTTGCGGCGATTACAGCCTCAATTCTCCGAGGTATGGATTCATACAAGGAGTGAATTGTTTCCAAAGGAATTTTAGCCCATTCTGCAATTAAAACACCCTCCAGATCTTTGAGCGACAATGGCGGCCGAAAATCGACGTCTAACTTGAATATCTGAAATCGACCATAAATTCTCAATAATGTTGAGGTCTGGGGATTGTGGGGGCCAGATGAGATGCTAAACTTCATTAGAATGTTCCTCGTGCCACGCTTTAACGATTCTAGCTGTATGAATTGGTGCATTATCATCCTGAGAGATGGCATCCCCTCCGGGAACAGTGCTTGAACCATGGGATGCACTTGGTCGCCCAAAATGCCTAAATAATCTCGGCTGTTAATTCTTCCATGAAGGGATCATTGGCCCAGAGGATCTCCACGAAATAGCACCCCAGATCACCACAGAACCTCCGCCATGTTTTAAGGTTGGGAGAAGGCAGTCTGGATGGAACGCTTCTTTCGGCTGTCTCCAAACGTACACTCGGCCGGAGGTCGGAAATAGGGTAAACGATGATTCCTCTGAGAATATCACATGTTTCCACTGCTCGAGGGACCAATTCTGGAGGTTTCTACACCACTCTAAACGCTTGGAAAAATTTGTCATTGAGAGCAGCGGTTTTCTAATTTCAGCTCTTCCGTGGAATCCAGATTTGTGCAACTCCCGACGAACAGTTTTCATGGAAACTGAGTTCTGTAGGTGTTCATTGAGCTCAGCAGTGATTTTCGGAGCCGTGGTCTTGTGATCATCTCTCACAATTTGCTTTAGAGTCCAACGGTCTCTCTCAGTCAACTTTGCCTTTTCGGCCGGACCTGTGCTTTGCTGCGGACATTTTTCCTTCTCTTTCAAACGCAGTCATTTTTTTGGAGACAGTACCTCTTGACACCCCAAGCATTCAGGCACTTTCTGTTACACTAGCGTCTGCCATACGAGCACCAACAATTTGGCCTCTTTGAAAATCCGAGAGGTCTGCCATTGGTATCAGGTTCTCATCAATGTTCTTACAATTCTGCAAAACACGCAGTTAATTTACATACACATATCACATAACACAAATAATCAACTACAAATCATTACCATATGTCACGGTTTGCATGTTTATAACATGTTCGAAGATTATGATGCCAAAACGTTAGGTGTTTCCATTATTTGGTCCAACGCCTGTATGTAGACAGCGTTTAAGTTGACTCTTCGCCTTCTTTTTTACAAGCTAAATATTCCAAAATCCTTTAACCGTTCCTTGCAGGACATACACTGCCGTCTGCTCATCATTATAGCTCTTCTCTTAACTTGCTCCAGTTTTTTGATGTCTATTTTAAAATGTTGTGCCCAGAACTGGACAACAGTATTCCAGATGAGGCCTGACCAATGAGGTATAGAGGTGGATAATTACTTCACACGATCTAGACTCTGTGCTTCTCTTAATACGTCCTAGAACTGTGTTTGCGATTTTTGCTGCTGCATCACACTGTTGACTCATGTGCAGTCTGTGATCTATTAGTATACCCATGTCTTTTTCACACGTGCTGTTGCTTAGTTCTTTTCCTCCCATTCTGTGATTTAATTTTGGTTTTTCTTGCCCAGATGTAGAATCTTGCATTTCTCACTGTTAAATACCATTCTATTAGTTGCTGACCATTGTTGAATATTATCTACATCCTTATCTAGATCCTTCTTTCTCTGTCTTCTCCATTGTTAGCTATCCCTACTAGCTTTGGATCGTCTGCAAATGTGATTCATTTACCTTCAGTTTTCTTATATAGATCATTCATAAAAATGTTGAAAAACACTGGGGCCAGTGCAGAGTGGTAGCCACTTGAAACACTTTTCCAACTGGATGTGCAACCATTTATTACTACATTACTACTCTTTGAGTATAATCACTAAGCCAGTTATCAATCCACCTAACAGTTGCCTTGTCAATCCCATACGTGGTAATTTTTTTCAATAAGGATAGTATGAGATACTTTATCAAATGTTTTGCTGAAGTTGAGATATACAATATCGACTGCATTTCCCTGATCCACCCAGTCAGTGATTCCATCATAGAAGGAAATTAGATTACTCTGGCATGACTTGTTTGCTACAAACCCATGCTGGCTCTGGTTAATTACTGTATTCTTATCCAAGTACTTAAATACATGCTGTTTAATAATTTGTTCAATGTTCTTTCCTGGTATAGATGAAGCGGGTCTCAGGGCTGGTGCTGTGGGCCTGCTGCTTCTCTTCACCCTTACACCCCACTAACTATAGTGTCCATTTCCCTCAATGATGTGCTGTGTACTCACGCTCAGGCCCAAGGCCTCTGCTGCATCCAGGTCCATGGGTCCAGTCACACACACATCAGGAGTCACTTTTTTCTTTTGAGCAAAGTTCATGTTGCTGGATAGTTCAGATACAGTATGCAGTATCGGGCACAGCACCCTCCAATTGTGCTTCTATTGACACAGCACTGTCTGCCCGGATTGTCTCTATCACAACAGACTCTGCTGGTCCTAGGGACTCCCCATCCTACAAAGCAGCTTCTCTGAGACTAGCCACTATTCCCGCTTGCCTTTCCCCCTCAGACCTCTTCAGCATCAAAGAGAATAGGGCACACATTTCAATGCCCATTCTGAGCCACAGGCCCCAGATCTCACAGAGATCTCCACAAGACTTCTGGAGTGTCTTCATGCTGCCAGAACAATAAGTGCTTGTGGTGACCGCTGCAGACTATACTCAAACTTCCACTTGAACCCCTCACTCTCTTAGACACTCACTCTAGCTCTTACTATGACTGACTAATCCAGGAAATGCCTTTTCATTTTAAACTGACCCTGCCTCCTCCCATGCTGGGCTGGTCCCAGACATATTAACATTGACCTGTCCTACTGTACCTACAGTAACTGTCTATCTCTAGTCTAAACACACCTTCTTATTCTGCCCACAACTGTATTTTTCCCCAACAATTACCTTGCACATTAATCACATAACATTAGTGTCTATAAGATTTTATACAATATTTCACATTTCTATAAAAACATACAATAAAACCCCAGTTATGCATATATAATATAATCACATGTCCAAACATTCTGTAACAGTTGTCTTACAAGAGAACAGGCACATGACCATCCATTTTACCCCCTTAAATAGAAGTAAGGCTCACTGGCCTGTAATATCCTGGATCCATCTTCTTACCTTTTTTGAAGATAGGGGCAACATTCGCTCTTCTCCAATCTTCTGGGATTTCTCCTGTTCTCCAGGATTTTTCAAAGATTCTGGTTAGTGGTTCTGCAATTTCCTCGGCTAACTCTTTCAGCACCCAAGGATGTAATTCATCTGGACCAGGAGATTTAAATTCATGTAAATTAGCTGAGTTCCCTCACCATCTCTCTGTTTATGGATAGAGTGGGTTCTTTTATTCCTTCGATGGCACCATGAAGATCAGTTGATGTTACAATTGCTTTCTTAGAAAACGCAGATGAAAACTAGGAATTTAAAAGTTTGGCCTTCTCAACATCATTTTTGACCAATTCTCCCTTTTCAAGCTGTAAAAATCCTATAGCATTTTTGACTTTTTTTTTGCTTTTGACATACCGGTCTCCCTTGCAAGCCTCACTTCATTACTGTCTTTAGCTTCTCTAACGCTTGCCCTGCATAAATAATATCTTTGATGTCCCAGGCACATCATTATATGTGAACCAAAGCAACTTATATAGTGTGGATCGCAGTGTGCTAATTAGGTAGGAGAAAGACGTTGTGTAATCCAGAGGAGTTCTGCTTCAGATTCTTTAACCATGTTCCCCAAGGTGTGGTTGACATCCTCTCCACAGTCTATAATAGTGTGGCTAATGGGGAAGACGTGACTCATGCCTAGAGGGTTTGATTAAGGCATCATAGGAAAGAATAGTCTGGGTAACCAACAGAGGAGCATTGCGGCTTTACGTCTCCTCATCTCGACATGCTTAACATGTCACTCTCCACAAGGAGAAACAATACTTCTTGGACCCTGGCACACATATGGAAATGTGACTGAAACATCAAGAACATTAGTTGAAAGCAGGTGTAGGGCTTTAGATGCCACCTTTGAAGTTGAAAAATCACTTTGACATATGCCAGTTGTTTCCTTTGCTTATAAAAATTGTACTAAGTATTAGTCTGAAATCTTCATCACGTCATCCATATTTAGACAGTTTGCAACCTGATTCAAGTTTCAGAATTTTCTTCGATCAGTGCCATGGATGCACAGGTAGGGAGGAGGGGCGGGGGTCATGCATAAGTCCCACCACTGTTACCACTTGATCACAGGTGACACCAAAAGATGACACAGATCCTACCGCTGCCACCGGTTTGTCAGGGGAACACAATTCCGCTGCCTCCAATCATCAGGACAATTACGCAATTGGCTGACGAATGATGGACGAGGCCGCAGCTGCTTCCACTAATAGGCTAGTTATGGGGGAACTAACAGTGAGTGTATGGTATATTCTCCTCCAATTCCAATACATGGAATATATACAGTTGTGCTCAAAAGTTTACATACCTCAGCAGAATTTTTGCTTTCTCAATCTTTTTTAAGAGAATGAATGATAACACCAAAAATGTTCCCAACTTTTTCTTTTTCATCCTCACCTGTGACCTGTTTGCTTGTGTGCATAAAAGCTGAGCGAGTTTCTGGGGTCCAGATAGACTCTTGCATGCTTCATCCAGCCACTGACGTTTCTAGATTGTGAGTCATGGGCAAAGCAAAAGAATTGTCAACGGATCTATGGGAAACCAGGCCCCCCACTGTATACAGTGTGTGTGTGTGTGTGTATATATATATATATATATATATATATATATATATATATATATATATATATTCCCTCCAACCTGGTATTTATGTTTATGTCCCTTATTCTGATATATCTGTCCCTCATCCTGGCCCTATTGTGGTATATATACACCCCATCCTGGTATATATTTCTCTCATACCGACCCCATCATGCCATATATATCCCCCATCCTGGTATATATGTCCCTCATTCTGGTATTTATGTCCTTCATCCTGGTATACGTCTCTTATCCTGGATCCCATCCTGGTATATATATCCTCCATACAGGTATATGTCCCTTATCCTGGGCTCCATCCTGGTATATGTCTCCTGTTTTGTCACTGTTCTTTAATGTATAGAAAAAAATAAACCATTATACTCACCAGAGGCATACATAGAAGTCATGCGTGTTCATAGAAGTATAATTCACTCCCCATAGTCCTCCATAAAATTCAATGCACAGACCATAGGCCTCCATACAGTATAATGTGCCCCCATAGACCTTTGAATAGTATAATGCACCTCTCATAGTCCTTCGTATACTATAATGTGCCCTCCATAGTCTTTCATACAGTATAATGCACTGCCCATAGTCCTTCATATATAATACACAGCCCATAGTCCTCCAAATAGTATAATGCACAGCCAATAGTGATCCATTCAGTATAATGCACATCCCAGAGTCCTCCATATAGTATGATGCATAGCCCTTAGTCATCCTTTCTGTATAATGCACAGCCCTTAGTCCTCCATATAGTATGATGCACAGCCCATAGTCATCCATGTAGTATGATGCACAGCCCATAGTCATCCCTATAAATCCGCTGCCTCGGAGTAACCCTTGACTCTGCCTTGTCCTTCAAACCGCACATCCAAGCTCTCGCCACCTCCTGTGGCCTCCAGCTCAAAAATATTTCCAGAATCCGTTCTTTCCTCAACACTCACTCTACCAAAATGCTTGTGCATGCCCTAATCATCTCCCGCCTCGACTACTGCAACATCATCCTCTGTGGCCTACCTTCTAATACTCTCGCACCTCTCCAGTCCGTCCTTAACTCTGCTGCCCGACTAGTTAATCTCTCTCCTCGCTACACTCCTGCTTCCCCTCTTTGCAAATCCCTTCACTGGCTCCCAATTTCCCAGCGCATCAAGTTTAAATTACTAACACTGATCTACAAAGCCATCCATAACCTTTCTCCTCCGTATATTTCCAAACTAATCTCTCAATATCTTCCCTCACGTTATCTCCGGTCCTCCCAAGACCTCCTTCTCTCCTCCACGCTTATTCGCTCCTCACCCAATCGCCTCCAAGACTTCTCCCGAATAACCCCCATCTTCTAGAATTCTGTTCCCCAACACGTCCGGTTATCCACCACATTTGGATCCTTCAGACGGAACCTGAAAATCCACCTCTTCAAAGAAGCTTACAGCCTGTAAAGACCACATGGCCACCTCAACACCATCGGAGCTACTGCAACCCTCGATCTACTGTCTCCTTCCCCACAATCCTGTAGAATATAAGCCCGCAAGGGCAGGGTCCTCTTCCCTCTGTATCAGTCTGTAATTGTTAGTTTTGTTTACTGTAAGTGATATTTGCATTTTGATGTAACCCCTTCTCATGTACAGCACCATGGAATTAATGGTGCTATATAAATAAATAATAATAATAAAACAATAATCGTATAATGCATAGCCCATAGTCATCCTTATAGTATAATGCACAGCCCACAGTCCTCCATATAATAAAATGCACTGTCCATATTTCTCCATATGGTATAATACACCCTCCATAGTCCTCCCTATAATATAATGCACAACCCATAGTGCTCCATATAGTATAAAACACAACCCATATCTTTCACATAATATAATACACAGCACATAGTCCTTCATACAGTATAATGCACAGCCCATAGTCCATGTAGTAGTAAGGCCACCGTGTACTCTGTCAGCTGGCAGCTGACTTCAGGGTGCAAGAGATGGGAGCGCATGTCACTGCCATGAACCCCCAGTTACATACACAAAAACATCAGCTGCTTGCCTCTGATTGGCCGGCAGTGTGTATCGCCACCTATGGAGCCGACAGGTCTGTGTGCAGCAATACACTACAGCTGAATGTGCGTCTGAGAACCCACATCCATTTGAAGTATTTGCTGGTGTTGGACGACCCCTCACCCACCGGGCCTGGTCGCAGTGGTTACCATGGTAGTTACGTCCCTGCCCATTCCTTCAACAGAAAACAGCCAGCAGTGGATGTTGAGTATATAGCATAGCTGAAATTCAGCTTTTTTCATCCGAGATCGAAAATACATCTAATTTTAAATTTAGCCATGATCATGGCGTACCACTGAGTTGTCAAGGGGCCTGGCAAGTTACGAAAAATGGCCATACACACGAGATAGTTGATGTTAAACCGCTCAATTGACAGACTGCTATCTATCCCAATTCCCCCATATATGTGAGCACTTGGTTTGGCCTAGTGTTCTTGTGTTAAGAGAATGGAGAATGCCACCACCAGACAAATCTGTCTGTCCAAGTCCATGTCAGCTGTGCCTGAGAAGGTCACTCAAATTCGCCACACACAGGAGAGGCAACACAGCTGGTAGACCATCTGATGCATAGCTATCTCTCCCAACCCCTCCATGCACATGACTATTTTTCTCAGCCAAGCATTCTTCTGTTTTTAGTGGACAATGTCACCACCAGACAAATCTAGCATCAGGTGTTGAAATTCCAACTGCCCGCTCCTTCTCTTCCCCAACATAATGTTTCGGCGGAGAGTTGGGGTTACTCACGTCTCCTGGTTCCAGCACAGAGGTTTGTTTCCTTTGGTCGACTCCATCTGTGCTAGTCCATATCACATTATTGTAGTTTCCTTCCAATCAGTTCTGACATCATCAAAAAAGTCAATTTAGGGCCGGCTCAGATAGCTGTTTGCTGCCTGAGTATTCAAGACGGAAAAGACCATTATCACCTTCTTTTCCAGAAGTTTGCCTAACCTTCTACTAGACTCTGATCCAGCCATGTGTCTATTTTTCTTCCCTGCAACTCCTGTCTGCTGTCTAGCAACGGCTATTACTTCCAAGCCCAGTCCTGTCAATCCTAGTACTTATCTCAAGGTACCTGATCATTTGTTTCTGCTATTCTGGTGCTACCACATGTTTTTGACTATGTGTAACTACACCCCTGCTGGAAGATTTTGGATTTCAAATACGGTACATCTCTGTTCTTTTGTCATGTCACCACACTCCAGCTCTTAGATCCACATGAAAGTCCAACTTTGCTGCATCATCTCCTCTAGTCCGTGCCGCTCTCCATGACCTGCACCTTAAGAAAGCCCATAACATTCGCATGGCCGTTCTACCAAAAATCGGTGGGTTCGAACTACTTTCATTTAATGTTTGTGCTGGCCTTAAGTCAGTCACATTTCAGAGATTGTTTTATTGTTGTATTGTATTATACAGGCGATCAAGTCCTATAACAAGACTAAAATATATTAAAAGTTCAACGCAGCAACAACAACAAAAAAAATCAATATAAAATGCTTAACTATGGAAAAAGATGTAAAAACCCCAAAATGTAATTGTTATTGACCTCAACTGTAGAACTAACAAGTTGTATAATGGATCTCCAATGAAAAATGACCTTAAAAAAAATAAATTATAATAAAAATGATTAAAAACAGGAGAATAGTTGTTTTTCTTCTCCCCGTCCCATAAAGATTAATAAAATTTAATGAAGTCCTGGGCACTGCAAAATGGCGCCAGTGAATATTACAGTACAACTTCCTAAAAACAAGCCCTTATTGAAGTTCCCAAAAAATGATGGCTCCCTAAATGCGCTGACTCAAAGATATATATATTTTTAATCAACTCTTTCTGTTGTTCAAAGGTTGTAAAACTTAAAAATCTAAATAAATGTGGTGTCGACATAATAACTCAAAAATAATATCATGAAATTTGGTGTTTTCTTCTATTTAAAAAACAAGCCTGAGCTTGGCTCCGTCGACAAATGAAGCAGTTACGACTCTTGGGAAGTGGGGATAGAGGGACTCCTCTGTGTGGGAGACGTACGTGTGACTATTTGGAGACGTTTCGAAGGGTCAATTGAAAAGAATTTGAACAAGTCCCCAAGTTCTCAGACTGGTAATTACCCCTAATTTGGCAAAATAATATATTGGATAGAATATTGATCGATGATAGGAAATTTGTTGATTTGCTTTCCTGTAAATTTTCACAATTCACTCATCTCTAAGTTGAATCAATCGTTCTGGGCACCCAAAATGGTCTTACGATTGTAACCGAGGTTGGAGGACCAGGACCTTGGATGTATGGCCTTAAAAACAAAAGGAGATGCTTATAGGTGAAAAGTTTGCTGCTAGGATTCCATGTTTGAGGCTACTGACTTTATAGTTGATCCCAAAGGGCAACAAATCGGAGTTTATTATATAATGTTTATTGTAAAAACCCCAAACTATATCCAGCTTCTTCATGGCAGCCGAACATAAAGGATACGATCAGCTCTAGATTGCTTTATTGCCGCTTTACAAATTTGTGTACTCAGCTCCTATGCCAACCTATGTGTATGGTTGACGTTTAAAGGGAACTGACAAATATCCATGGAATGGCGAAACCTATGACTGAGAGCTTAGGCTGGGACTCATGAGAAGTCCTCAGCTCAAGCTCTGTGACCTCACCATAGAGAACATTTATGTTTTTTAATGGATGGCACTTGGATGCGGCTTTCTCTCTTGAAGAGGGCCTTGGCAAGACCTCAATCACTTTTTACACAGGGCCCTGGAGGTTTGGATTTCTTTTGCCCTTAATAATAAAGACCTTCATTTATAAACTGCATTTTGTGATTACTTGTGTTGTCTTTGTCTAATATTTACAGTTGAAACTAGAAGTTTCCATCCACTATTTTAAAAAGACACATCTGCAGGTTTTTCTCAATTTCTGGCCTGAGATCAGAATAAACCTTTCCCGTTTTAGGTCAATTGGTTTCACCATAGTTATTAATATTTGCCAAATGCCAGAATAATGAGAGAGAAGGTTTTAAGGCATTTTTTATTAATTACTGCTTCCATCCATTTCATTAGTATTTGGTGCCATTGCCCTTACACTGAATGACTTGGGTCAAATGTTTGGGACATCCTTCCTCAAGCTTCTCACAATAGTTGGTCAGAATATGGGCCTATTGCTCCTGACAAAACTGGTGTAACAGATTTGTAGGTCGCCTTTCTCGCAACAGCCTTTTTAGCTTTGCCCATAAATTTTCAGTAGGACTGTGATCAGAGCTTTGTGATGGCCGCTCCAAAACATTGACTTTGTTATCCTGAAGCCATGTTGTTACCATTTTGGCAGTATTCTTCGGGTCATTGTCGATTTGGAACACTCGTTTCCGGCCAAGCATTAACTTCCTGGCTGATGTCTTGAGATGTTGCTCCAGTATTGACACATGATCTTTTCTCATGATGCCATCTATTTTGTGAAGTACATCAGTCCCTCCTGCAGCAAAACAACCCCACAACATGATGCTGCCACCACCGTGTTTCTCAGTTTGGATGGAGTTCATAGGCTTCCAAGCATCTCCCTTTTTCCTCCAAACGTAATGATGGTCATTATGCCCAAAAAGTTCAACTTTAGTTTCATCAGACCACAGGACGTGTCTCCAAAAATGAAGGTCTTTATTCCTGTGTTTATTTGCAAACATTAAGTAATCTGGCTTTTTATGATTCTTTTGGCGTAATGGTTTCTTCCTGGGAGAGTGGCTTTTCAGCCCATGATGATACAGTAGCTGTTTCTCTGTGGATATTGACACAATCTTACCAGCTTCCACCATCATCTTCACAAGGTCTTTTGCTTTTGTCCTTGGTTTGATATGCACATGTCGGATCAAAGCACGTCCATCTCTCGGACACAGAACCCATCTCCTTCCTGAGCGGTGTGATGGCTGGACATTCCCATCTTGTTTGCACTTGTGTATAATTGTTTGTACAGATGAACGAGGCATCTTCAGGTATCTTGTAATTGTACCTAGTGATTAGCCAGACTTGTGCAAGTCCAAAATTCTCTTCCTAATATCTTGGCTGATTTATTGAGATTTTCCCATGATGCTACACAAAGAAACAGTGTGTTTCAGGTGTGCATTAAAATACATCCACAGGTGTGTCTCTAATTAACTCACATATTGCCAAAAACCTATCAGAAGCTTCCAAATACATGACATTATCATAGTCCAGAATTGTTTAAAGGCATAGTATTCTTAGTGTATGTAAACTTTTGACTTTGCAGTAAGTAATAAAATGCCTGAAAACATTCTCTCTCTCTCTCATTCTGGCATTTCTTAAATATTAATAATTTTGGTAATCCTAATGTACCTAAAGCGGGAAAGATTTATTCTGATTTCATGTCAGATATTGAGAAAAACCTGAAGATGTGTCTAATATATAGTGGATGGAAACTTCTGATTTCAACTGTACATTTGTTTGGTGATCTGAAACATTTAAGTGTGACAAATATGCAAAAGAATAGGAAATCAGAAAGGGGGCAAACACTTTTCACACCACTATAATTGATAAAATTATGATTATTCTGGATAAGTTAAAGAACAATTTATCTTCCTAATGTTGGAATCTATTGAGAGAATGATAACATCCTTAGAGAAATGCATATTCTGTCTACTATGTAAATAATTTATGTATGGATTGGTTTGGGTTTTGGGTATTGTCATAATTTGTATCAGTTGTATAAAATTATAGTTTTTTGTATAATTTTTGTATACACAGTTTTTGCATTGTTTTTATAAGTTAATTATTGTGATGTAATTTCCTTCGCCCTAATATATATATATATATCCACATCATATGGCTGTTCCATTATTGAAGCCTGGTATGGGCTGAAACTTCTTTAATTGTTTGGATTTCACTGTATTGAATAAGCAACTATTCTACACGTGAGGGCCGGGATTTCTTTCTACATTGCTGCTTTTCTCCAAGTGCACCACGATCATATGTAGTGTCGAACAGTTCTCCATTATTTCATCGGCACTCACGAGAAGTCCTCAGCTGCAGCCTTGTCGACTCACCATAGAGAAAATGTTGCGATGGAGCACCACGGCACTCGTAATATGTGAGATATGTGTTCAAGATGGGTATCCAACCCAAAATAGTCCAAAATCAGAAAAAAACTTGGCACTCTAAAGGAAATTTTGGAGTGCAAAGAAAATGTTTATTGATGTGCATTGTGCATCCATAAAGTCAAGTTGAACGTTTTCGGTCCACATCCGGACCTTCATCAGAGCAAATATATTGCATCCATCGATCACAAGCTGAGGTGAGAGTCTCTGGTCACATATTCTTCGGGTATCTTTGATGCTTGACCACCGACGGGAGTCTACCCCGACGCATGTTTCACTGATTCTTCTTCCGGAAGAATCGGTGACACATGAATCGGGATAGGATGCAGCAATCCTAACATACTATCCAGAAGACCAGAGCATCGCCGGTCAAGACCCCAGACAACATCAGTCACGGATTATCCACCCCACTTTACCAGATCAAGGAGACTCCTGTCGGTGGTCAAGCACCAAAGATACGCAAAGAATATGTGACCAGAGACTCTCACCTCAGCTCGTGATCGATGGATGCAATATATTTGTTCTGATGAAGATCCGGGTGTGGACCGAAAACGTTCAACTTGCCTTTATGGATGCACATCAATAAATATTTTCTTTGCTCACCAGAGAAAAGTTATGTTTTTTATGCATCTTAAAGATGGCCTTAGTAGGAACTCAATAAGTTGCATGTGTGGGGGTGAAGACACATAGGGGAATGCCCACTGAGCACTGAACCCGCAGCTCCGCGAGAAACATTTTGGTAGTTGTAGGTGCACATACACTTAAGAAACAACACGTCCTCCTATTGTAAACAGTTTTATTCTCTTTGAATAAACATATAGATAACATGTAGATAACACATTGTAACCTACAGTAACACAGAAGCATCAGGTACATTGTGAGTGCAAACCAGTTGCACCTTTGACGTGGAGACATTTTCAGGTTTTTGATTAACTATGAAAACCTCCTCACACAAAGAATAAAAGCTTTAGGGTAAAATCTCAGCGTTACCTCATTACCGCATTTTGTACATTGCACATCGTCTTCCAGACACCGACCCCTTGTTCTCCATATAATTCTAATGTATCAAGGAGATTCTGATAGCCCATCAATCCACCCTCATACCTTACACTAGAAGTACCACGAAAGTGACCTACTACAAGAAGATGCCTGACTGTGCACGGAGATGAGCAGGAGTCTCCTTGTTTATGAATACCAGTCCCTCTATATTACACAGTGAACGTCTCATAGATGGGACCTGCCAATATAATGTCAGAAATGTTCTCCTCCCCTGCCCTTTACCCAGATCTATACTCATCTCATCCATATTTACTTTTTATCTGGACTTCACTATAACAACTGAAAGAAAACAATCACAACCAAAAACTGTGAAGATTCCACAGACATCTGGGCTGATACCTAGCAGACATGGTGCTTCTGAAGCTACGACCAGGACCAACTGTCTCTTCTCTGGTATCATACTTCTATCCGTAACCCTGCTTGTTACTTCTCCTTTATTATACTTATTTCTGATATTATACTTGTTTTTCTATGGTTCCTTGTGGTCACTGGTACCATGTTTCTCTCTTCTTTGGTGCCTTCCGCATCTCATTTTCATGCTATACATGCCTCTTCTCTAGTGCCATACTCGACTTCTCTAGTCTAGCTTATTGCTTCCCTAGTACCATACCTGTTGTGAAATTGGATTTTGGGCTCCCCCGGTGGCCACTGGTGGAATTGAACTGGTGTGCATCATCCTCTCTGTTCACCTGTTTCCATCAGGATGTGGGAGTCGCTATTTAGCCTTGCTCCTCTGTCACTTCCAGGCCGGTCAACATTGTAATCAGAAGCCTTTCTGTGCATGTTCCTGCTGCTAGACAACTCCCAGCTAAGTTGGACTTAGTCCTTGTTTGTTTTTGCATTTTGTTGAATTTGAGCAGAAAATATAGCCCTCTATACTTCCGAATTCATCCAGCTGCTTCTGTCTTCAGTCATATCATCAATAAACACTAGTGACCCAGTGCTATTGGAAGCTATTCATGCCCATGCAATCACTCTCCCTCAACCATGTTTTACAGAGGATTGTTATGGTTCTCAATGGCAAGAGAACATAGCCCAGCAAACATACGAACTAGCTCTTGGAAGGATGGAAACTAAACTGACCATGAACTAAACCTGCCGCACAACTAACAGTAGCCGGGTAGCGTAGCCTGCGTTTTATCCCTAGACGCCCAGCGCCGGCCGGAGGACTAACTAATCCTGGCAGAGGAAAATATAGTCCTGGCTCACCTCTAGAGAAATTTCCCCGAAAGGCAGACAGAGGCCCCCACAAATATTGGCAGTGATTTTTAGATGAAATGACAAACGTAGTATGAAAATAGGTTTAGCAAAATTGAGGTCCGCTTACTAGATAGCAGGAAGACAGAAAGGGCACTTTCATGGTCAGCTGAAAACCCTATCAAAATACCATCCTGAAATTACTTTAAGACTCTAGTATTAACTCATAACATCAGAGTGGCAATTTCAGATCACAAGAGCTTTCCAGACACAGAAACGAAACTACAGCTGTGAACTGGAACAAAATGCAAAAACAAACAAGGACTAAGTCCAACTTAGCTGGGAGTTGTCTAGCAGCAGGAACATGCACAGAAAGGCTTCTGATTACAATGTTGACCGGCCTGGAAGTGACAGAGGAGCAAGGCTAAATAGCGACTCCCACATCCTGATGGAAACAGGTGAACAGAGAGGATGATGCACACCAGTTCAATTCCACCAGTGGCCACCGGGGGAGCCCAAAATCCAATTTCACAACACATACCTGTTTTCTCTGGTATTATACTTGAATCTTGTTTACTATGCTTGACCCTACTTTGTTACCATGTTTCTCTACCCTGGTGGCATGCTTGTCTTCTCTGGTAACATTCTTGTCTACTTTGGTGGCATGCCTGTTTTCTCTGGTGTCATGCATGTCTTTTATGGTGTCATGCTCTTGTGTCATGCTTATCTCCTCTAGTATCATGCAAGCCTTCTTTGGTG
Source organism: Ranitomeya variabilis (assembly GCF_051348905.1). Classification (NCBI taxonomy): domain Eukaryota; kingdom Metazoa; phylum Chordata; class Amphibia; order Anura; family Dendrobatidae; genus Ranitomeya; species Ranitomeya variabilis. The sequence continues at coordinate 1,098,069,955 of NC_135233.1, forward strand.
GCATGCTTGTCTGCTCTGGTGGTATGCTTTTCTTCTCTGTTGAAATGCTTGTCTTTTCTGGTATCATGCTTGTCTTCTCTCGTATCATGCTTGTCTTGTCTGTTGACATGCTTGTCTTCTCTGGCGTCATACTTGTCTTTTTCGGTATAACGCTTGTCTACTCTAATGTCATGCCTGTTTTCCTGGTGTCATGCTTGTCTTTTATGGTGTCATGCTCTTGTGTCATGCTTATCTCCTCTAGTACCATGTAAGCCTTCTCTGGTGGCACGCTTGTCTGCTCTGGTGGCATGCTTTTCTTCTTTGTTGAAATGCTTGTCTTTTCTGGTATCATGCTTGTCTTCTCTGGTGTCATACTTGTCTTTTTCTGTATAACGCTTGTCTACTCTAATGTCATGCCTGGTTGCTCTGGTGTCATGCTTGTCTTTTCTGGTGTCATGCTCTTGTGTCATACTTGTTTTCTTTAGTATAACACTTGTCTACTATGGTGTCAAGCCGGTTTTCTCTGGTGTCATGCTTGTCTTCTCTGGTGAAATGCTTGTCTTCTCTGGTATCAGGTTTGTCTTCATTGGTGTCATACTTGTCTTCCCTGAAACCATGCTTGTCTACTTTGGGGTCATGCCTGTTTTCTCTTGTGTCGTGCTCTTCTGACATGCTTGCCTCTTCATTGTCTTCTTTGGGGTCAAACTTGTCTTTTCCCTCGTACTATGCTTGCCTCCTCTGTTATTATGCTTTTATTTCCCTAGTACAATACTTATCTCTTCTCTGGTATCAAACTTGACTCTTCTCTGGTACTACACTTGTCTTCTCCAGCAGCACCCTTATGTTTTCAGCACCCAACTTGTCTTCTCTTACTGTACCTCTACCTTCTCTGGTACTATCCTTGTCTTATCTGGCACTATCACTGTATTCTCTGTCTTTTCTAGTTGTACAGTAGTCTTTTTTACTCCATGCTTTTATTTTCTGACACCCTAGTTGTCTTCCCGGGCACCATGTCTCTACCTTCTTTAGTTCTGCACTTGTCATCCCTGACACTGTATCTATATTATCTAACACCCCACTTGATTTCTGTGGCACCAGCCTTACATTTTCTGATTCCCTACTTGACTTCTCTGGCACCAGACATGATTTTTCTTGTCAGGTGCAGTATGTGACACTATAGTATTCGAGCATTAGTCTTGACTTCCACTTGATATTAGACATTTCCTTGATAGAACACTCTAGTTCCCTCCATTACCATATTCCCAAGTGTCATTGTTGATTGTTTTTTTTTTTACTACTTTTTGTTTTTTGGTCTCATGCCTTTTCTTTTGTATTATAGCATTCATCTTTGCTCATATTTACCCTTTTCTTGTTAACTCATACTACATTTTCTTTTTTTGGGTCCTTCATTTAGAACTCGTACAGTAGAAATTCTTCTTCAATGGACTATACAGAACTCAATTCAAGAGCACTCAGCCAGCAAGTGCAGATAAACAAATAGATATTTTCTAACTGTGCCTGAAAATGCAAAACGGAAGCTGCAAAAAGGATCCTCTATGTGAGATAAATATTAAACCAAATTTCCACAGAAATGCAAATGTGGGAATGTGAAGGGAACGCTGCGTGAAACGCTGATACGATGTGTTGTGACCAGTGCACGGTCTGGGGGGGTGGAGCGTGACACAGGAAATCTCTCTAAATCTTGTCTAAATCCTTGAGTAATGCTCCGCCTCCCAGACGTTTCACTAAACTAATTCAATTTTGCCTCCTCTTTTCTTACAGGAGTATTCTAACTTCCCAACAGCTGGGTGTCAGCTGATCTCTAGAACTAGGGCTCTGAAGAGGCCCGTGTAAGTGGAGCGGTGATCGTTTGTGCCCTCGCTTTGCTCGGTTGGTCTTCGAAACTCCCATAAAAATAGATGGAGTGGCAGTCGGCACGATCAACCACCGCTTCATTCACACTGGGGTCTTCAGAGCCCTAGTTCTGTGGATCGGTGTTGAACCCATGGGTAGTACCCCTAGAGATTGAGAAGTTATCTCCTATCCAATGGACAGGGGATAGCTTCCAAACCTGAGAATACACCTTTATTTTGTTGATACTAAAACTACAGAAATTCTATTTTCTATGGGGATGTCACACAGGGGACGTTCTGCAGAGGTTCCAGGAGTGATGGTCATACCTTCAAGATCACTCATTGGCGAAAACACGAAGAAAGAAGGTCCGAAACCCCAAGATTATGAGCACATGTAAGTATTACTTTTACTATGGTCACCCTGTCTAATGATTGTGTCACCTCTCATTATCGCACAGTAATTTCTCCACCAGTCACATCCAAAGCTACATTCCAAATTCTGCAATGTGTAACACAGGAATTTACGGGAAATCAAAAGAGAAACTCCAGTTTCCACTTCCATTTTCCTCCATGCCCCCTCTAACTTGCTTTCTGGAGGAGAATGATCCATCTTTTAGCCGCCATCTTGACTACAATAAAGTGGAAAGTTGTACTATCTACATGTCTCCTAATGCCTTCCCGAGCCTCACATGATGGTGGTCAGGTCTCACCCATCAGTACATTCTATATTAAAGGTCACATTAAATTCTGATCATGATGCTCCAGACACATTGTAGGTCCAAGGCACAGGAGAGGTTACGGACTACGGCGGTGCAGTAGTATGTCATAGGCAACAAACAAGCCCAGCCCGGTGCAAGGAAGGGTAGAGACAGATGACTGCCAACGGCCTTCCAACATCTGTGGGAAGCAGGAAACAGCCTGGAAACTCAGTGGTGATTTATGTATTTTGATTATACCTTTAAACTATTAGGTCACATGTCTGTCAATGAAGTGTACTCTCTTTCCAAGGTCAATCAGCAGAATTCAGAAAGCAGCTCTGGATGTGGCTCCAAGACAGAACCTAAGAAGGATACTTTTTATGAGGCTTGAATTTCTAAGTCAACCTATAAAAAACTGGAGATCTTCTAGATGGACGGGCAGCTGGAAGGTTGGTCCCGATAAGTAAAGTCTTATGACGTTGATAACGGATGAGAATAATGAGTGTGCTTTACAAAAATATATCCGTATTTTATACGATTTGGTAGAATTATGCGGAAAAAGAGTTCCATTCCGGTCAGTCTTCTATCTCCATGACCAACGTGTTGTGATCTACATCATCGAGTCAAGACTTTCCACCATTCATGGGTCATTCTGTGTTCATCAAGATTTTTGGAAATACATTCATTTTGATAAAGCAGATTTTCCTTTTGGCCCAGGGAGTCCAGGCACCCCAGGAGGACCTGGAATACCCATTTCTCCTTTCAGTCCCATTGGTCCATCATCACCTTTTACTCCAGTTGGTCCTGTAAATCCTGGGAGTCCGTCCAAGCCTTGTGGTCCTATCTCACCAGGAGGGCCATCCAGTCCAGGAGGACCAAGATCACCTTTAATTCCCTTTTGACCTTTTGGACCTGGTGGGCCCATACTGCCTTTTTCACCTTTAATTCCTGAGCTTCCCTTAATTCCAATAGAGCCTTTTTCTCCAATAGGTCCAGTATCACCAATAAGCCCTCTTGGTCCTTGAGCACCTGGAGCACCTGTTTCACCCGTGTCACCTTTTTTCCCCTTGAGACCTAAAGGTCCTTTTCCTCCAATATCGCCTTTAAGTCCTCTTGGACCTGGAGGGCCTGGTGCACCTGAAAGAGTAATTCATCTAATATTAATAATTTCTTCAAAAATATTTTGTTATTTAATGCACAGTTCAAAAAACAAATGAATATAACATCAAGCAGCTTTATTGTTGTACATAAGGGGCAGTATTATGGTAGATATATTCTTGTACATAGGGGGCAGTATTATAGTATTTATATTTTGTACATAGGAGCAGTATTATAGTAGTTATATTCCTGTACATAGGTGGAAGTATTATAGTAGTTATATTCTTGTACATAGGGGGCAGTATTATAGTAGTTATATTCTTGAACATAGGGGGCAGTATTATAGTAGTTATATTCTTGAACATAGGGGACAGTATTATAGTAGCTATATTCTTGTACATAGGAGCAGTATTATAGTAGTTATATTCTTGTACATAGGAACAGTATTATACCAGTTATATTCTTGTACATAGGGGACAGTATTATAGTAGTTATATTGTTGTACACAGGTCAGTATTATAGTAGTTATATTCTTGTATATAGGGGGAAGTATTATAGTAGTTATAATCTTGTACATAGGGGGCTGTATTATAGTAGTTGTATTCTTGCACATAGGGGGCAGTATTATAGTAGTTATTTTATTGTACATAGGGGCAGTATTATAGTAGTTATATTCTTGTACATAGGAGCAGTATTATAGTAGTTATATTCTTGTATATAGGGGGCCGTATTATAGTAGTTATATTCTTGAACATAGGGGCAGTATTATAGTAGTTATATTCTTGTACATAGGAGCAGTATTATAGTAGTTATATTATTGAACATAGGAGCAGTATTATAGTTGTTATATTCTTGTACAAAGGAGCAGTATTATAGTAGTTATATTATTGTACATAGGGGCAGTATTATAGTAGTTATATTCTTGTATATAGGGGGCAGTATTATATTAGTTATATTCTTGTACATAGGGGCAGTATTATAGTAGTTATATTCTTGTACATAGGAGCAGTATTATAGTAGTTATATTCCTGTACATAGGTGGAAGTATTATAGTAGTTATATTCTTGTACATAGGGGGCAGTATTATAGTAGTTATATTCTTGAACATAGGGGGCAGTATTATAGTAGTTATATTCTTGAACATAGGGGACAGTATTATAGTAGCTATATTCTTGTACATAGGAGCAGTATTATAGTAGTTATATTCTTGTACATAGGAACAGTATTATACCAGTTATATTCTTGTACATAGGGGACAGTATTATAGTAGTTATATTGTTGTACACAGGTCAGTATTATAGTAGTTATATTCTTGTATATAGGGGGAAGTATTATAGTAGTTATAATCTTGTACATAGGGGGCTGTATTATAGTAGTTGTATTCTTGCACATAGGGGGCAGTATTATAGTAGTTATTTTATTGTACATAGGGGCAGTATTATAGTAGTTATATTCTTGTACATAGGAGCAGTATTATAGTAGTTATATTCTTGTATATAGGGGGCCGTATTATAGTAGTTATATTCTTGAACATAGGGGCAGTATTATAGTAGTTATATTCTTGTACATAGGAGCAGTATTATAGTAGTTATATTATTGAACATAGGAGCAGTATTATAGTTGTTATATTCTTGTACAAAGGAGCAGTATTATAGTAGTTATATTATTGTACATAGGGGCAGTATTATAGTAGTTATATTCTTGTATATAGGGGGCAGTATTATATTAGTTATATTCTTGTACATAGGGGCAGTATTATAGTAGTTATATTCTTGTACATAGGGGCAGTATTATAGTAGTTATATTCTTGTATATAGGGGGCAGTATTATAGTAGTTATATTCTTGTACAAAGGGGCAGTATTATAGTAGTTATATTCTTGTATATAGGAGCAGTATTATAGTAGTTATATTCTTGTATATAGGAGCAGTATTATAGTAGCTATATACTTGTATAAAGGGGGCAGTATTATAGTAGTTATATTCTTGTACATACGAGCAGTATTATAGTAGTTATATTCTTGTACATAGGAGCAGTATTATAGTAGTTATATTCTTGTATAAAGGGGCAGTATTATAGTAGTTATATTCTTGTACATAGGAGCAGTATTATAGTAGTTATATTCTTATATATAGGGGCAGTATTATAGTAGTTATATTCTTGTACATAGGAGCAGTATTATAGTACTTATATTCTTGTACATAGGAGCAGTATTATAGTAGTTATATTCTTGTATATAGAAGCAGTATTATAGTAGTTATATTCTTGTATATAGGAGCAGTATTATAGTAGCTATATACTTGTATAAAGGGGGCAGTATTATAGTAGTTATATTCTTGTACATACGAGCAGTATTATAGTAGTTATATTCTTGTACATAGGAGCAGTATTATAGTAGTTATATTCTTGTATAAAGGGGCAGTATTATAGTAGTTATATTCTTGTACATAGGAGCAGTATTATAGTAGTTATATTCTTATATATAGGGGCAGTATTATAGTAGTTATATTCTTGTACATAGGAGCAGTATTATAGTACTTATATTCTTGTACATAGGAGCAGTATTATAGTAGTTATATTCTTGTATATAGAAGCAGTATTATAGTAGTTATATTCTTGTATATAGGAGCAGTATTATAGTAGCTATATACTTGTATAAAGGGGGCAGTATTATAGTAGTTATATTCTTGTACATACGAGCAGTATTATAGTAGTTATATTCTTGTACATAGGAGCAGTATTATAGTAGTTATATTCTTGTATAAAGGGGCAGTATTATAGTAGTTATATTCTTGTACATAGGAGCAGTATTATAGTAGTTATATTCTTATATATAGGGGCAGTATTATAGTAGTTATATTCTTGTACATAGGAGCAGTATTATAGTAGTTATATTCTTATATATAGGGGCAGTATTATAGTAGTTATATTCTTGTACATAGGAGCAGTATTATAGTAGTTATATTCTTGTATATAGGGGCAGTATTATAGTAGTTATATTCTTGTACATAGGAGCAGTATTATAGTAGTTATATTCTTGTATATAGGGGCAGTATTATAGTAGTTATATTCTTGTACATAGGAGCAGTATTATAGTAGTTATATTCTTGTACATAGGGGACAGTATTATAGTAGTTATATTCTTGTACATAGGAGCAGTATTATAGTAGTTATATTCTTGTATAAAGGGGCAGTATTATAGTAGTTATATTCTTGTACATAGGAGCAGTATTATAGTAGTTATATTCTTATATATAGGGGCAGTATTATAGTAGTTATATTCTTGTACATAGGAGCAGTATTATAGTACTTATATTCTTGTACATAGGAGCAGTATTATAGTAGTTATATTCTTGTACATAGGGGCAGTATTATAGTAGTTATATTCTTGTACATAGGAGCAGTATTATAGTAGTTATATTCTTGTACATAGGAGCAGTATTATAGTAGTTATATTCTTGTACATAGGGGCAGTATTATAGTAGTTATATTCTTGTACATAGGGGCAGTATTATAGTAGTTATATTCTTGTACATAGGGGCAGTATTATAGTAGTTATATTCTTGTACATAGCGGCAGTATTATAGTAGTTATATTCTTGTACATAGGAACAGTATTATAGTAGTTATATTCTTGTACATAGGGGCAGTATTATAGTAGTTATATTCTTGTACATAGGGGCAGTATTATAGTACTTATATTCTTGTACATAGGAGCAGTATTATAGTAGTTATATTCTTGTACATAGGGGCAGTATTATAGTAGTTATATTCTTGTACATAGGAGCAGTATTATAGTAGTTATATTCTTGTACATAGGAGCAGTATTATAGTAGTTATATTCTTGTACATAGGGGCAGTATTATAGTAGTTATATTCTTGTACATAGGGGCAGTATTATAGTAGTTATATTCTTGTACATAGGAGCAGTATTATAGTACTTATATTCTTGTACATAGGAGCAGTATTATAGTAGTTATATTCTTGTACATAGGGGCAGTATTATAGTAGTTATATTCTTGTACATAGGAGCAGTATTATAGTAGTTATATTCTTGTACATAGGAGCAGTATTATAGTAGTTATATTCTTGTACATAGGGGCAGTATTATAGTAGTTATATTCTTGTACATAGGGGCAGTATTATAGTAGTTATATTCTTGTACATAGGGGCAGTATTATAGTAGTTATATTCTTGTACATAGGGGCAGTATTATAGTAGTTATATTCTTGTACATAGGGGCAGTATTATAGTAGTTATATTCTTGTACATAGGGGCAGTATTATAGTAGTTATATTCTTGTACATAGAGGCAGTATTATAGTAGTTATATTCTTGTACATAGGGGCAGTATTATAGTAGTTATATTATTGTACGTAGAACTATCCTTGTTTTGCTGTTATGGAAATGTCAGTTAAATGCATACATTTTATTACATTTCATGTGTCTTGCTAGTTTGTACTATTGAGAGTTGGATAAGATTTCCTTCTGCTCTATGGATTGAATAATATCACAATATTATATATTTTCCTGTTCTCACTAATGTTTGAGGCAGAAGTGAGGAAATTTGTGAAAAATTGCTGATCTGTGTGTATTTTTTCTATCACATGTGATCCCAGGGGTAAATGTTATACGGAGCAGATCTGTTTCGTTGTTTTGCTCCATTACTTTCACATATTTAATCTTTGCAGAGTGGAAAACCGTCTGCAGTGTTTTCCTCGCTCTGTGCGGTGATGTCAGACTTGGCCGTCATCTTTCCCACCAGCGGTGGATGTGAGCAGAGAACGCGTTAACGACTTGTGGAGTCCTGTTCTGAGACACCCGCTCGTTTTATAAGGGATCTGTTCAGCTTCGCACTGTCATCCTTAGAAATCTCTCCTGCTCTCTTATGTTCCTCTACTCTCCGCTCCTCTCTATTTTCCTCCATTCTCCTCTCTATTTTCTTTCACTCTCCTCTCTATGCTCCTCTACTCTCTTCTCTCTATTTTCCTTCACTCTCCTCTCTATGCTCCTCCACTCTCCTCTCTATGATCCTCTCCTCTCTATTTTCCTCCACTCTACTCTCCTCTCTATGTTCCTTAACTCTCCACTGTATGTTCCTTCACTCTCCTCTCTATGATCCTCCACTCTCCTTTCCTCTCTATGTTCCTCCACTATCCTTTCTATGTTCCTCCACTCTCTTCTCTATGCTCTTCCAATCTCCTCTCCACTCTCCTCTCTATGCTCCTCCAATCTCCTCTCCTCTCCACTCTCCTCTCTATGCTCCTCCAATCTCCTCTTCCCTCTCCTCTCTATGCTCCTCCACTCCACTCTCCTCTCTATGTTCCTCCACTCTCCTCTCTATGTTCCTCCACTCTCCTCTACTCTCTATGTTCCTCCACTCTTCTCTCTATGCTCCTCCACTCTCATCTCCTTTCTATGTTCCTCTACTCTCCTCTCTATGCTCCTCCACTCTCCTCTCTATGTTCCCCCACTCTCCTCTGTATGTTCCTCCACGCTCCTTTCTATGTTCCTCCACTCTCCTCTCTATGTTCCTCCACTCTCCTCTCTCTGTTCCTCCACTCTCCTCTCTATGCTCCTCCACTCTCCTCTCTATGTTCCTCCACTCTCCTCTCCTCTGTATGTTCCTCCACTCTCCTCTCTATGTTCCTCCACTTTCCTCTCCATGTTCCTCCACTCTCCTCTCTATGTTCCTCCACTCTCCTCTCTTCTCTATGTTCCTACACTTTTCATTCCTCTCTATGTTCCTCCATGCTCTGCTCCTCTCTATGTTCCTCCACTCTCCTCTCATCTCTATGATTCTCCACTCTCCTCTTTTCTCTATCTTCCTTCATTCTCCTCTGCTCTCTATGTTCCTTTACTCTCCTCTCTATCTTCCTCCATTCTCCTCTCTATGTTCCTCCACTCTCCTCTCTATGTTCCTCCACTCTCCTCTCTATGCTCCTCCACTCTCCTCTCTATGTTCCTCCACTCTCCTCTCCTCTGTATGTTCCTCCACTCTCCTCTCTATGTTCCTCCACTTTCCTCTCCATGTTCCTCCACTCTCCTCTCTATGTTCCTCCACTCTCCTCTCTTCTCTATGTTCCTACACTTTTCATTCATCTCTATGTTCCTCCATGCTCTGCTCCTCTCTATGTTCCTCCACTCTCCTCTCATCTCTATGATTCTCCACTCTCCTCTTTTCTCTATCTTCCTTCATTCTCCTCTGCTCTCTATGTTCCTTTACTCTCCTCTCTATCTTCCTCCATTCTCCTCTCTATGTTCCTCCACTCTCCTCTCCTCTCTATATTCCTCCATTCTCCTCTCTATGTTCCTTTACTCTCATCTCCTCTCTATCTTCCTCCACTCTCCTCTTTATGTTCCTCCACTCTCCTCTCCTCTCTATCTTCCCCCATTCTCTTCTCCTCTCTATGTTCTTCCACTCTCCTCTCCTCTCTATCTTCCTCCATTCTCTTCTCCTCTCTATGTTCCTTTACTCTCATCTCCTCTCTATCTTCCTCCACTCTCCTCTTTATGTTCCTCCACTCTCCTCTCCTCTCTATCTTCCTCCATTCTCTTCTCCTCTCTATGTTCTTCCACTCTCCTCTCCTCTCTATCTTCCTCTATTCTCTTCTCCTCTCTATGTTCCTTTACTCTACTCTCCTCTCTATCTTCCTCTATTCTCCTCTCTATGTTCCTCCACTCTCCTCTCTATATTCCTCCATTCTTCTCTCCTCTCTATGTTCTTTTACTCTCTTCTCTATATTCCTCCATTCTCCTCTCCTCTCTATATTCCTTTACTCTCCTCTCCATCTTCCTCCATTCTCCTCTCTATGTTCCTCCACTCTCCTCTCTATATTCCTCCATTCTTCTCTCCTCTCTATGTTTCTTTTCTCTCCCCTCCTCTCTGTATTCCTCCATTCTTCTCTCCTCTCTATGTGCCTTTACTTTCCTCTCCTCTCTATATTCCTCCATTCTCCTCTCCTCTCTATGTTCCTTTACTCTCCTCTCTATCTTCCTCCATTCTCCTCTCTATGTTCCTCCACTCTCCTCTCCTCTCTATGTTCCTCCACTCTCTGGCCCTTTCTATGTTCCTCCACTCTCCTATCTTCATCCATTCTCTTATCCTCTCTATGTTCCTCCACTCACCTCTCCACTCTATCTTCCTCCATTCTCTTCTCTCTATGTTCCTTTACTCTCCTCTCTATCTTCCTCTATTCTCCTCTCTATGTTTCTCCACTCTCCTCTCCTCTCTATATTCCTCCATTCTCCTCTCCTCTCTATGTTCCTTTACTCTCCTCTCTATCTTCCTCCATTCTCCTCTCTATGTTCCTCCACTCTCCTCTCCTCTTTATGTTTCTCCACTCTCTGGCCCTTTCTATGTTCCTCCAATCTCTGCTCCTCACACTAATCTCTGACACTGATGGTTTCCTTTGTGCTGCAACTTGAGAACTTTTGGAAATCATCATAAATCCTATTTATGGACAGAGATCCAAAAACAATTGTAAAACAAGCTGTGCAACATCTGTATGTTAAAGGGGCATTCCCACTAAACTAATAAATCGTATAAAGCTGCTGATCGGTGAGGCCCTAGTTCTAGGACACCCATAAATTCTGAGAATATGCAGCTCTCGCTTGTGGGTTGTTGAGGTTGACTTAGCTCATGTCACTTGTAGGAAGAGAGGCCATAAAGTGTACAGGAGGGGGCTCACTTCAACTAGTTTTGCCTATGGGAGCACTCTCTGATTGGCACTGTATATGGGGTACCCTCTGATGTACTTTCTTTCTTTCTCCGACTGCCAGTATTTATGGGAGCTTTGTGTGGCCAGCAATTTTTAGGGCGATACTTTCTACCTGACACTATTTAGAGGGGACTTTCTCTGCTTGGTAGTGTTTATGTTGGCACCCTCTGTCTGGCCCTGTTTATAGGGGCAATCTTGGTCTCGCTAATGGGGCACTCTCTGGCACTCTTTATGGGTGCAGTCTCTAATTTGAATGGATTTGGGGGCGCCTTCTGTTTATGGGCACATTCTCTGACCTGCACAGTTCATTAGGACTCTCTCCGAATAGTATTGTTTATGGTAGCACTGAAACAGCTCTCCAACACACTGTTTATAGGAGCTGTCTACACTTGGTGCAGTAAATGGGGACATTCTCTGCTGGCAATGTTTATAGGGGTGGCTCAGTGGTTAGCACCACTGAGGTTCAGGGTTCAAATCTCATCAAAAGCAACATATGAATAATGTTCTCTGTCTGCTCCAGCAAACATGTAGCAAAGGGTTGAGCACTTGTCAATTTCCCTAGATTTTGGATGGCTTTTTTGATTCACCACTACGGTTTTTGCCTTCAGCTACTAATCTCAAACAGGCTGGTTGCCGTAAACATTATGAAGGCAATGTTTCCAGACTACCAGACTTGAAGAATCTCTTTAAGCAGAAGACCTTTAGCTTTCTTACCTTGCACGATGGTGACTTCCTGGAGGATCTCCCCATGCTTAACGTCCACCAGTTTCATTTCTTCCATGATCATTGAAAGGTTCCTAACATCAAAATCCAGGCGTGCATTCATCAGACTGAACCTCTCTCTCAGCAGATCGGTGGCCCCTTGCATGAGGCTGACGGACTTGTTCAGGTAGTACAATTCCTCAGCGTGAGAGTTAAAGCCATGAGTACAGGAGAGCCGCACGTCGTCCAGGTACTTCAACATGTTGTGCACGTGGTTGTCCGTAGCATTGATATTGGTGAATATCGTCCCGATTTCCGTTTCATGGGAAAACATCCGGCCTTCCAGGCTCTCGAAGCGCTCCACAGTCCTGTTTTGGGTGTACCTGGAATGATACTGAAGGTCTTGCATGTTTTCCTCGTGGTCATCAAGGAAAGACGTGATGTTGTCCAACTGTAGCTGAAGGCCCATGACTTGTAGGACAAGATCGTGCATGACCTCCGTGTTCATGGTAATTCGTTGGGCCGTGGCTGTGATGCTGCTTTGAATATTTCGGACCAGGTCGATGGTTTTGACCGATGTTGATTTAAATCCACCAAAAACTTTGCTATAATTTTGCCAGTCGGTGACAATTTTTTGTAAGGTGAAGGTTTCCTCATCGGTCTTCCTCTGGATAACCTGGATCCACTCCGAGGTTTGCCCGACAGTAAAATTTATCTGTTGCACTGTGGCAGTGATATCGTACCTCTCTTGGACTAAATTTTTCACTGAGGCCTCCAGCTCGGCTGCGGCAGCTTGCCACCCTTTCACCTGCGACAAGAAAAGCCCCAACGTCTGATTGATCTGTCGAAGGGAGAAGTTGCCCCTCTCTATCTGGTTGTCCATTTTGCTGTTGGCAGCTACGAGCAGCTGATGATTCTCAGACATCTTGTCCAGTTGTGTCTCCTGGGCCGAGAGCATCTTCTGGATCTCCGCCAGCTCTCCCTGAAGTTTGCTGATCTCTTGTCCCAAGTAGGTGGCGTCATGGCAGAAGGAGCAGTTTCCAACCGATTTCAGATCTAATGATCCAAAAACATCATTATCAAAATTTGCTGCTATTAAAGGACCCAGTTAATTGCCTAACTATGACCAATTAATATCTCCTAACATGATTTTTCCAGCCTCATTAGCATCTGTGGGAAGGTCTAGTATTGACTCTGTCTGAATTAAAGGAATTGTAATCTGGAGTCTATACTAAGAAAGTCTGGTCCAGGTTTGTGTTAAAGAGGTGTAGTCTGTGGCTACATTAAAAAGATTCTGAAGTCTGTTTTAGGGGACTTGATCTTGGGTTTTATTTTATTTTAGGGTCCGCAGGGGGTTTAGTCTAGGGTCTGTATTTAAAGAGTTTTCTCTGAGGTCAGTATTTAGGGGGTTTTGTCTGGGGTCTGTCTTTAGGAGGTTTGATTTGGGGTCTGTATTTAGGGGGGTTTATTTGGGGTGTGGTCTGAGGTCAGTATTTATTGGACATGGTGTGGGGTCTGTATTTAGGGTGTGTGGTCTGAGGTCAGTATTTATTGGATGTGATGTGGGGTCTGTATTTAGGGGGTGTGGTCTGAGGTCTGTATTTATTGGATGTGATGTGGGGTCTGTATTTAGGGGGTGTGGTCTGAGGTCAGTATTTATTGAATGTGATGTGGGGTCTGTAATTAGGGGGTGTGGTCTGAGGTCAGTATTTATTGGACGTGATGTGGGGTCTGTACTTAAGGGGTGTGGTCTGAGGTCAGTATTTATTGGATGTGATGTGGGGTCTGTATTTAGGGGGTGTGGTCTGAGGTCTGTATTTATTGGATGTGATGTGGGGTCTGTAATTAGGGGGTGTGGTCTGAGGTCAGTATTTATTGGACGTGATGTGGGGTCTGTACTTAGGGGGTGTGGTCTGAGGTCAGTATTTATTGGATGTGATGTGGGGTCTGTATTTAGGGGGTGTGGTCTGAGGTCTGTATTTATTGGATGTGATGTGGGGTCTGTAATTAGGGGGTGTGGTCTGAGGTCAGTATTTATTGGACGTGATGTGGGGTCTGTACTTAGGGGTGTGGTCTGAGGTCAGTATTTATTGGATGTGGTGTGGGGTCTGTAATTAGGGGGTGTGGTCTGAGGTCAGTATTTATTGGATGTGATGTGGGGTCTGTATTTAGGGGGTGTGGTCTGAGGTCTGTATTTATTGGATGTGGTGTGGGGTCTGTATTTAGGGGGTGTGGTCTGAGGTCAGTATTTATTGGACGTGGTGTGGGGTCTGTACTTAGGGGGTGTGGTCTGAGGTCAGTATTTATTGGATGTGGTGTGGGGTCTGTAATTAGGGGGTGTGGTCTGAGGTCTGTATTTATTGGACGTGGTGTGGGGTCTGTACTTAGGGGGTGTGGTCTGAGGTCTGTATTTATTGGACGTGGTGTGGGGTCTGTACTTAGGGGGTGTGGTCTGAGGTCAGTATTTATTGGACGTGGTATGGGGTCTGTACTTAGGGGGTGTGGTCTGAGGTCTGTATTTATTGGACGTGGTGTGGGGTCTGTACTTAGGGGGTGTGGTCTGAGGTTAGTATTTATTGCATGGGATGTGGGGTCTGTACTTAGGGGGTGTGGTCAGAGGTCAGTATTTATTGGATGTGATGTGGGGTCTGTATTTCGGGGGTGTGGTCTGAGGTCAGTATTTATTGGATGTGATGTGGGGTCTGTACTTAGGGGGTGTGGTCTGAGGTCTGTATTTATTGGATGTGATGTGGGGTCTGTATTTAGGGGGTGTGGTCAGAGGTCAGTATTTATTGGACGTGGTGTGGGGTCTCTATTTCGGGGGTGTGGTCTGAGGTCTGTATTTATTGGTTGTGATGTGGGGTCTGTATTTCGGGGGTGTGGTCTGAGGTCAGTATTTATTGGATGTGATGTGGGGTCTGTACTTAGGGGGTGTGGTCAGAGGTCAGTATTTATTGGACGTGGTGTGGGGTCTCTATTTCGGGGGTGTGGTTTGGGGTCTGTATTTTGGTCATTACTAGTAGGGAGCAGATCATACCAT
This sequence comes from Ranitomeya variabilis, assembly GCF_051348905.1. Taxonomy (NCBI): domain Eukaryota; kingdom Metazoa; phylum Chordata; class Amphibia; order Anura; family Dendrobatidae; genus Ranitomeya; species Ranitomeya variabilis. The sequence continues at coordinate 1,098,085,043 of NC_135233.1, forward strand.
TACCTTGCGAAGTCTCTTTGGGGTTTGTTTCCTTTCTGATAATGTCTGGTTGTCATTCGTATGTAATGGATCCAGTAGTAAACACTAACGCACTTTGGTTTCCATTTTCCCTCTATTTTTGCTCCAACTGTAATGGAGCCATTTTTACTAGAGGGGTCTGTAAACACCTCCAGTATTCTGGGCCGGACCCGTTACTAAAAAATGGATCCGTAAAAGGGTTTGTCCGGTACTTTCACACTGATGAGCTATCCCTTTTTTGCACAAATCTACGCCAGTCGCTCCCTCCACCTCCACTCCTCCAGTGGTTTTTTTTTTTACCTTTTTTTATTCTTTTTGAACTTAAAAGTCAACAAATGGTTACAGACAAAAATAAAGACCGTTTTATGACATTGTGCAAAAATTCGTGCACCATTTTGGAGAATTTGGCACAAAATATGGAAACGAAAGCCAAAAGAGAAAAAAAAAAGAATAATGACTTAAACAATGCACATAATGAATCGGGGGCCTAGAATATTTTATTCTTGTTAAAAAAAAACTACATACAGTTAAATGTTGGACATTTTAGAACTTATTGTCCTCATTCAAATTTTTTTTTTTGCCATCCAGAAACAAAAAATAACTACTGAGGATGTGAACCGAGATTTAAGCAAACAGAATGTCCTCGCCGCAGTTTTGTCCCTCTGTAACATGATGATATCTGTTGACCGTAGCCGTATAATTGGGTATTTTCCTGTAGTTTGTTAACGAGCCTCATGAATCACCGCAGCTCATAAATTACCCTGGGACCTGGATGTGGAGGCTGAACCTTGGAAGTGACAGTAGGGTCAGTCCTCAGTCCCGGAACCGGTCCCATTCTGGGCAGAATCCCCATGACTGTCGCCTTAGCTTTTGTCACCCAACTTTCTTAGAGACCTGAACAGCTAATCTGTCACCGATTTATCAGTTTGGATGTAATCATTAACGAATATTAAACAGGAGGAGAGGACGCCGGTTCTTACATTGACGCTGATCTCACCGCTGAGGTCCTTCTCCCGGAAATGGACTTTAAGTAGAAACAGATTTTTGAAAAACTTTCAAAACTCCATAAAATGTGGAAAACAGCACACAGCTGACCGTGCCTGGAGACGGAGCGAGGACGCAGCGCGGCGATTACATGGCGGCTGATTTACGGCTCGACACTCATGATGCCAGAAGATTGCGGTGTAACACATGGAGGATTTACTCCTTGTTTATAACCTGCTGCTTACTATTAATTAGAACTGTTTAACGAGGATCGGATACTAATTAATAATAAGTCATTTCTTTTCTTTTCTTTTTACCTGGTGGAAATGCCGCTGTTCTCCTGAATCCAGCGATGTTTTTCTTTTGTTCCTGCGCCTCTGCGTTTCTGAGATATGACCCTGTATACAAATCTAGTCTTGTTACAAGTGGGTGTGGTCCTCAAGAAGACCCCCACTGAGGACATCTGAAGATGACGCCCACTTGGCTACATACAGGGAAAAGGAGGCCATATCTCAGGAACGGAGTGGCGCAGGAATAATAGAGAAACAACGCCGGATTCAGAAGAGAGGTATTTACAACATGTCGTATTTATGGCAAGTGACAGATCCTCTTTAAAGGGAAAGTGTCATCAAGATGGAGCTCTTTAAAAGATCAAAATTTATGGCACAGGCTCGTAGTCTCTCATGGAGATACAGAATGGGCCTGTGAACTCTAGTAGTGGTACAGCCTGGGGTTGTAGTCTCTCGTAGAGGACAAACACTGGCCACTAGACTCTTGTAGAGGTACAGCATGGGCTCGTGAATTCGCAAAAAGACACAGCACAGGCCTGTAGACTCTCGCAGAGGTACAGCACAGGCTCGTAGACTCTCGTAGAGGACAAACACATACTTGTAGACTCTGGTAGAGGACAAGTTTAGGGTTGAAGAATTTCGTAGCGGTACACAAGGGGCTCATAGACTCTAGTAGAGGAATAGCACGACCACTTAGACTCTCATAGATGACAAGCACGGGCTCGAAAACTCTTGCAGAGAACAAGCACAGGCTTTTAGGCTCTCGTACAGGTACAGCACAGGCTCGTAGACTCTCGTAGAGGTACAGGGCTGGCTTGTAGACTCTCGTACAAGTACAGCATGGGTTGTAGACTCTCGTACAGGTACAGCACAGGCTTGTAGACTCATGTAGAAGTACAGCAAGGGCTTGTAGACTCTTGTTGAGGTACAGCACAGGCTTGTAGACTCGTAGAGATACACCACGGTCTTGTAGACACTGGTAGAGGTACAGCAAAGGCTTGTAGACTCTCGTAGAGGTACAACACGAGATTGTAGACTCTGGTAGAGGTACAGCACAGACCTGTAGACTCTTGTAGAGGTACAGCATGGACTCGTAGCCTCTCGGAGAGGACAAGCACAGGCTTGTAAACTCTTGTAAAGGACAAACAAGGACTTGTAGACTCTCGTAGAGTTACAACACAGGCTTGTAGACTCTCATAGAAGTACAACACAGGATTGTAGACTCTCAGAGATAAAACACAGGCTTGTAGACTCTCATAGAGGTACAACACAGGATTGTAGACTCTCATAGAGATAAAACACAGGCTTGTAGACTCTCGTAGAGGACAAGCACAGGCTTGTAGTCTCTCGTGGAGGACAAACAAGGACTTGTAGACTCTTGTAGAGGTACAACACAGGCTTGTAGACTCTCATAGAGGTATAACACGGGATTGTAGACTCTGGTAGTAGAGGTACAGCACAGACTTGTAGACTCTCGTAGAGGTACAGCATGGACTCGTAGCCTCTCGTAGAGGACAAGCACAGGCTTGTAGACTCTCGTAGAGGTAAACACAGGCTTGTAGACTCTCGTAGAGGACAAGCACAGGCTTGTAGACTCTCATAGAGATAAAACACAGGCTTGTAGACTCTCGTAGAGGACAAGCACAGGCTTGTAGTCTCTCGTGGAGGACAAACAAGGGCTTGTAGACTCTCATAGAGGTACAACATGGGCTCGTGGACTCTCGTAGAGGTACAGCCTGAGCTTGTAGACTCTGACAAGTGTCATTTTATAGTCCTGTTATACTAAGACGTAATTTGGCCATGATCTGGAGCCTGTGCCAATGGAAGCAACGGAGCCCAACTATTCAGACTAGAGAAGAAAATCCCCATATTTACCGAGCTCCTGAAGATCCACTTGGACGGAGACAATCTTCTTCTCATATCCGGACTTTGCATAGTTGAAGTCATCGTACAGGGAATTGACTTTCCTGAAAACTGTAAATAAGACGCGGAAATTTACTCATCGCCAGACGTCAAATGCCGTCATTTCAATTTATCCAGCTAAAAATGTGTCTGTGACCATTTCATTTAAAGAGACAGCACAAATTTATGAGATTTTGTTTCCCACAATTAATGCAGAAAGTTTTAAGCTTTTTTTAAAAGTCATGGAATCACCACTCACAAACGGTATTTCTCTGCTCATTCTATGCCCATGAATATAAAGATGTAGGTACAGTAAAGACTGACACCCAAAGTGCAGTAGACATAATAACGCAGGCTCATAGGGCACTTATAATTAGTAAATGGGCCACAAGCCCCATAGGGTGGTCACACATTATACGAGTCCAGACATTTATCAGTGTGCACAAGCCAGGCCACCCAATTGAGTAATGTACCGAATTCTACCCAAACTATGTCTGAATTTATGAGCGTCAACATATTCTACAGAACATGCAGATACTGTAACTTGGATGTCCTCCATTGCTCCTCAGACTAAAGGGGTTGTCTACTTGTCCAGATGATCTGATGTCACTGGTGAAAGTAGGCACGAAGTATTCGCTATATGGCACCCATTCACATCCATGCATTAGGGATCCACTATCGACTGAGACAATCATCTGGTCGTCCTATAATTTGGTCAACGATGGGGAAACCCATACAGAGGATGGCTTCTTTATTACATATGTGGAAAGGGTCATGTTAAGAGGGTAACTCCCATAAGTTATCAATCAGTGCAGCATTAATATCACTAAGTATATGGTCACCTACTCACCCAATGACGCTAACACGATGACCGCGATGATGAGGATCACCACAAAGACGTAGAGAACCCTCACTGAGTTCTGAAGGGACAGGTTCTTCTGACATTTGGCACAGTTGTTCCTGGTCCTACCTACAATAATAAGATCACAGACAGGTTTGACCATCACTTCAGTCAAGGGATTCATGCTCCCGCCAACCCGATTTCTTAAAAAAAGTTAGTGTTAGATGAGCAGTGGCACGACGGGTGCTTGTTTAGATAGTCTGGTTGAAGGTCTTTCTCTTACGACACAAGATTCGGCTGACTAGCCCATTTTACCACTTTCGGTAACCTTCATCTTGCTCGGCTATCAGAGTGGTGGGTGAGGTATTACAATTCCCACGTGCACAGACCTCAGATTGAGCTGCCCTATAGAGTTAGACTTGTCAGGCACATTGTACTCCTCCATCTTCCTGCACCACAAAATACACTGGCCTTGCTTTTGCAGGAAGGAGACAATTGGGGCATAAACTTGTGACCTTGTACCTGACTCTTGGTTCCTGAACCTAACCTTATTCCTGTAGCCCTGTATCTGATGTGCATCATGTACACCATAACCTAAGATCCTTTTATCAAGAGCCCGCTGAGACCTGTATAGTATGGATGGTAGTGATTCTAGAGCCACAGCTGTGATATCTTCTCCATACATCCAGAACCTTTGAATCTGTGACGTCATACCTTGAAGATGTGCCAACAAGACCCCGCTCCTTCCACTGTACCCAAATTTTGTCAGCCTCATGGACCCGGCCTGAATCCTGGGTCATATTTATATGATTATCTCAGTACGTTAACATTTTTTTTAAACACATCCAATTGTGGAAATTATTATTATTCCAAGATCCATTCATTAAAATGTACTTTGGTCATGGGACAAACCCTTTAAGGAGAACATTTGGGATTTGCTGATAACATAAGAACTTTATCTCTGAAGACTCGTCTCGGCCGACTTGTTTGCTCGCTCAGCTCAGCATCTGCCCTTATGACAATCTCCTCCTGTGGTTTGGCATTGTGGCCGAGCCGCATCATAACGCTTTCCATGAAGAGCAGCCGAAATACAAAGTTTAGACAAGGCATCTGAAGTTCAGCGACCACTGATTTCCCTTCCGGCAAGTCAACACCGCAGTCCAAATGAGATCGGTAAGGAGTTTGGTACTACTATGTGGAGATCTGCACTTGTGCCAGCATTGGGGGACACTTTGGGCTAATTTTTGCCAAGTACGAGCTCAAACTGGGCATCTCGATGTGTTGTTTGGCACCACTAATGGTTCACTTTGTTGTTCTTGTGTCACTGAGTCACACTCCATCCTCGATCACGGAACACTCTTTGATGACTGGTTTGTTAGATCGGAAGTAGACCTGTGTCTTTGGCTATCTTCTGGAAGAAGGAGAAGACAATCAATTGTGCCATGTTCTCCGAGGTTTCCTTACCATTCTGCCTGTGTCTAGACGAGGGCATGTCATCCTCTTCTTGTAGGAGCTGCTCGTCTGAAAGACAAAAGAAGTCTGTCTCCGTTTATAGCAAATCGACACAACCCTAAAAAGTTACGTAAAAAAAAAAGTTGATTCTAGATTGCTCCACTAATGGGAACCCAAGCGATCCCTAATCACTGGGGTCTCAATTATCACAGGGGATTACACTGCTCAACAAAACTGATGCGTTATCCATGTACGAAGACCACTCTAGGCTGTATCTAACAGGATAACATTGGTTCTCCTCTTTGATAATGGAAAGCCCTTGGTTACTCCAGCCTTTAGACTGGGGCCTTAGCCGCATGACCAAAGTGCAATACAATAGATTGGGGTCACTTTGTGACCCTGACCATACTGCGACCACGATAAGCAAGTCACAAGAAGTCCAACCTCATCAGATTTTTGGTGAATGGCCTCGGAATGGCAATGCGACCCCCTACTCTAGAATTGTAGAGGTGACACAAACTTTGGTCAGTTGCAGCCCAAGGCAAAAAATACTTTATTTTTGTCTTTTACTTTTTTTTTGTACCTTTTCAGAGCAATAAAACTCAGGTGTTCCGTTAAAATGTCACAGACAAAAACACAAATATTTAGGTAAAACACTTTGGGGGTAACTGGAGGAATGAACGTCTTTTTATAAAGTCACAAATAATGAATCGGCTACAAACCTATAGATTATAAAAATCACAAACATGATGGCGAAGAGACAAACAAGAAGAAAACAGACTTCAAAACAGGCACAAAAATAAAACAACTGTTTTAAAACAGGAAAAAGTAGACAAAAATAGGCGCAAAAACGAAAATAAATCGAGACCCTACTTCTTAAAGATCTGAAGACGCGTCAAAATTATCAAATGTATCTGACAGGTTGATAAGTTTAATGGAAATAATGGCCACAAAAGGAACAGTGACCTTAAAAATGCGAGACCCCTAGTATCTTGTGTGCCCCTACCAGCTTTATGACATTTCGACCTCTCACTCATTATTGTCTTAGTACCGAGGGAGACATTTGGCCATTACCCATTGAGGACAATATAGGGGTACACCCATGATGAGAGGGATTTTTGAAGCCAGTTTTGCGAAGTTGAAATTCATAAACCTTATGTAAAGAAGACCTGTCATCAGGTCAGAAGTGACCAGTTTTTGCTCGTATTTTATTCCCGCTGCTGCAACCTTAAATAATCTGTTTTTATTTTATTTTTTTAAATCTGCTATTCGGTGCCAGAGATATTGACCTTTAATTGCTAACTGTTATGCTCTTTTTCAAAAGGGATGGTTCTCCCAGGATCCTCTTGGGCGTGTATTTAGGATCACTTGATCCTCTGGGGCGTGTCTTTAGGAGTCCATAAAAAGTAGCTAAAAAAATTAATCCGAAAAATGAAACGAGCAAATTTGTCTATTTTTTGATCTGCTGACAAGTCCCCTTTAAGCCTCATTTTCATATTTTCTAGCTACAGCCATATTGCATGTCTTTTATAAAAGCAGCAAAACTGATGTAGTTTAAAAAAAAGTTGCAAAATTTGGGTCAAAAACAGCTCAAGAGAAACTTTTTTACAACAAGAAAAGTTGCAAAAACATTGATAAAGTCTCCTCATAAAGGGGTCATTCCACATCAAGTGGACCAGTTTTAAAAATCGTCCCCACTCGACCTCCGATTTTGCTGAAAATTTATAAATGCAAAATGATTTCATGGATTGGGAAACAATTCCTAATGGCCTCCAAGTCATGGTGGGCAACCATGGGGTCAAAGAGATTGAGATCCTATGTGGCTGGTGGCCATTGCTCTGGGGGCATTATAACCCCATCTGCAGCGGAGGAGACCATAAGTCCTATAGCTGTGCATTGCATCTGCTGAGTCTGATGATGACATCACACAAAAACTAAGTCTATGATGTCATAGGTGGTAGAATAGGTGAGGACATCAGTGTGGAAGGAGGACATCTATACAATGCCCAATTCCATGAGGAACTTCTGGATCTTCTCTTTGGGTTATTCCATGTCAAGTGGACCAGTGGTCCCCACTCGACCTTCTCCGATTTTGCTGAAAATTTATAAGGATGTACATGTATGTTTGAAAAGAGGTTCTGTAAATTTTTAGGGCCAGATCTCAAATACATTGGGCACTGTTGACCTTTCACTGGAGGTTCCACCAAGCCTGCGGCTTCAGCTAAGAGGATTTTGCAAACTTTGGCACATAGCCATTAGAGTTCTATACTGGCTATGATGCTTAAATTTGGCATACTAGCTCAACTTTTGCTGCTAAACACGATAACATTATTACCGGCTATGACAAAACAATATTTGGGCTGCAATTTTGTGTCAAAGTAGCTTGAAAAACGCGTCGCATAAAATTTATGCCAAACTTTGCCCCTATATAACTCAAGACCAAAAACCAATAGTAACTGGTGCTTTGCCCTGTACACCAAACATCTACATGACTTTGCATTGCCGCAATATCACGGTCAAAGCATATGTATTTGTGGAAATATTCACACCCACATATGATGAAAAACTTAAAAAAAACGAATTTTACCTATTTTTAGGTCAAATTTCTCAAAAAGGGTACCCCTAAAATATATTCATTCTGATATCATTGGAAAGAGAACATTTTTCTCTACAAGGATCATTGTTTGTTTTTTTGGAGTCTCTCAGTTTAAGAAATGAAAAATGCCACTGAACATGGTGTTATTTATTAATACGCAATGAATGGTAACTGCACTATTCAAACCCTTGCGTTGGTCCATGGTGGTTATACCACAACCAATTCCCTAAGAAATGGTATTATAATCCTATTAAGAATTGTAATAATGCTGTCTATCGAGAATTGGCAGCCCCATCGCCTAGGAGCCATGGCCGATAGCCGTGCAAGGCGAGCCTTGGGCGGTCTCTTTATCGCAGGTTCTGAAGCCTGAGGGTGGGTGTCTTTGCCTAGGATCCCAAGCCTAATATTGGGTATCTTTTGTTGGTTCCCAAGCCATGATGTTCAGTCTAAGTGGTCTGGAATTGTTGCTGAATTTGCAACATAATCGGTTCAGAGAAGCTGTATTGTCGGCCCATTGGTGTTGCAGCTGGTGCTGGAATTATTGCAATGATTGACTGCTCGGGAATCCAGCGTGTATCATTTCTCACAGGCCAGTGAAAGAAGCTAGCTGGTCCATGAGGATGCATAACATTTATTAATGCATCATGCTCATCGACTGAAATTTCAGAAATATTTCCAATCCACCAGTTCCTATCGTAAATGCAGGCAATGTATTGCCCTGGCTGGAGGTTTGCAATTGGCACAAAAGGCATTTCTGATCTGACAGATCTATCTACATGGGCAATGAAAGATGATGGGTCATTTGACACCCTTGAAATGCAAATCTTTTTGTCATCAATTGGCACAAACTGGTAATATTCTCTTGTTCCAGCAATCGTACGTCCATCTTTGAACCTTTCCTCTTGAACTACCCGTATTTTGTCAATTTTTTCTTTTGGAACAAAAAAAAACTTGATTCCATGCAGTTGCTCGTTGCAAAAGTTGAATAAATCCACCGGGGTCAGTATTTGGTTTTCAGTTGGGCGTTGAAGACTGGCACGAGCTGCCAACCTCTTTGCTGTCCCTCCAATCCCAGGGCGACTTTCCATGACTGGTACCAAAAAAATTCCATTCAGCGCTGATATTGAAATCAGCATTGTGGTGGCACAAGTTGAGAAAAATTTTGAAATGTTTGTACTGGGCTGCAGATCCATCACTGAAGTAGTGGATATGACGAATCCCATAGATGAGTCTTGAGATACCCCACAATTACTGTTAAGAAAGTGTGGACTGCAACTGTGTCATGTCGTGAGCAATCACTGATTATGCACAAGCCGATGTTCTGCGCAGCTTCACCATTTAACTCCTTGAAGTAAATTACAAATGGGTGTACTGTAGCTTGACTATTTTCCCAGTGGAAACCTTGAATGGCATCTTGAACAATAAATGAGTAATTTTCAGCAAAGTCCATAAGGATCACAAGCTCTCCAGGTCTCACATTTTCCTTCAACGATTTCAGATAGCAACTTTGATGCTTGACGATGTAGTGATGGCTACAAAGTTTAGAAATTTTCAAAACCAATTCTTCAATGAAATCTTCTATAGTCAGTTGTTTGGTATCAAGCGTGTCTCGATCAGTGTGAATCCATTGTTTGAACTCAATAATATCTTCAGGGTCACTGTTGACAAACACATTGACTAGAAATTCTTTTAAAACTTCAGGACCCGGGCATTTATCACAATGGCCAAGCATACAGTCCATGGATTCAATTCCACAGACCATTTTGCATATGAGCTCTTTGTAGTCATCATTGATTGGGCATGCTGCAAGCATTAGTTTGACATTTTGGTGAATGGTACACACAAACGGAATGTGTTCTAGCAGATCCAACGGTTACGCACCACTTTGGCCGAAGCTCACACAACTTGGAAAATCCAATTTCAGGGCCATTCCGATCCCGATAGGCTTTTTTTCTCCTGCTATTCGCACTGATACATAGTCTTTTTTACCAGGGTACATTCGACTGAATTCATCATCCTCAAAAAAATGCCTGCACCTTTTTCTTCACTTCCTCAGAAACTTTCTTGCCACACTTGATTCTAGGTAAGGCTAAGATCCCATGTTCACATTTAAGCTTTCGAGCTTGTTTGACCATTCGTTCAGAGACACCGAATTCGTCTAATATAGCCTTAATGGACCAACTTTTAGGTGCCAATGTCAAGATTTGGACCTTTTTGGACAGCAATGGGCTGACAATACAGCTTCTCTGAACCGATTATGTTGCATATTCAGCAACAATTCCAGACCACTTAGACTGAACATTATGGCTTGGGAACCAACAAAAGATACCCAATATTAGGCTTGGGATCCTAGGCAAAGACACCCACCCTCAGGCTTCGGAACCTGCGATAAAGAGACCGCCCGAGGCTCGCCTTGCACGGCTATCGGCCATGGCTCCTAGGCGATGGGGCTGCCAATTCTCGATAGACAGCATTATTACAACTCTTAATAGGATTATAATACCAATTCTTAGGGAATTGGTTGTGGTATAACCACCATGGACCAACGCAAGGGTTTGAATAGTGCAGTTACCATTCATTGCGTATTAATAAATAACACCATGTTCAGTGGCATTTTTCATTTCTTAAACTGAGAGACTCCAAAAAAACAAAAATGATCCTTGTAGAGAAAAATGTGCTCTTTCTAATGAGATCAGAATTAATATATTTTAGGGGTACCCTTTTTGAGAAATTTGACCTAAAAATAGGTAAAATTCGTTTTTCTTTAGTTTTTCATCATATGTGGGTGTGAATATTTCCACAAATACATATGCTTTGACGTGATATTGCAGCAATGCAAAGTCATGTAGATGTTTGGTGTACAGGGCAAAGCACCAGTTACTATTGGTTTTTGGTCTTGAGTTATATATGGGCAAAGTTTGGCATAAATTTTATGCGACGCGTTTTTCAAGCTACTTTGACACAAAATTGCAGCCCAAATATTGTTTTGTCATAGCCGGTAATAATGTTATCGTGTTTAGCAGCAAAAGTTGAGCTAGTATGCCAAATTTCAGCATCATAGCCAGTATAGAACTCTAATGGCTATGTGCCAAAGTTTGCAAAATCCTCTTAGCTGAAGCCGCAGGCTTGGTGGAACCTCCAGTGAAAGGTCAACAGTGCCCAATGTATTTGAGATCTGGCCCTAAAAATTTACAGAACCTCTTTTCAAACATACATGTACATCCTTATAAATTTTCAGCAAAATCGGAGAAGGTCGAGTGGGGACCACTGGTCCACGTGACATGGAATGACCCAAAGAGAAGATCCAGAAGTTGCTCATGGAATTGGGCATTGTATAGATGTCCTCCTTCCACACTGATGTCCTCACCTATTCTACCACCTATGACATCATAGACTTAGTTTTTGTGTGATGTCATCATCAGACTCAGCAGATGCAATTCACAGCTATAGGACTTATGGTCTCCTCCGCTGCAGATGGGGTTATAATGCCCCCAGAGCAATGGCCACCAGCCACATAGGATCTCAATCTCTTTGACCCCATGGTTGCCCACCATGACTTGGAGGCCATTAGGAATTGTTTCCCAATCCATGAAATCATTTTGCACGTGATATTTTTAGAGTTCAGACTAATGGTTAATTTTCAGGCCAATATTATTTTTCACTTGTCGACATCATTTTTCTGGCAGAGGCACAGGATAACATGATGGAGACTTGCGGCCAGGAATAGCGGGTGACTTCATCGGTTCTGCAGGGTGGGATTCTTTTCCAGCAAGTGTGACATCTGGGAATTGAGGATTAGATGTAACTGCGCTCCCTGTATTATTCAATAATCTGATGTTCTTACTCTATACGAGGAGAAAAGCAGAGACTGATCCCATCTGAGGGTATCTGTGGTTTCGCCAAGCACTTCATAGGTTCTTACAGCCTAGATCCCTAGATTACATAATGTCCTGACACCGGCCAACATTCTGTCACATAGGGGTAAACATGGACAGATTTGTCTTTCACCACGCGTTTCTTGGGTTCTGCGAAATTTCTGTGGAAATTACATAACAGGGTGATAGCAGCCAAAGAGCTGACAACCCAATCGGGCCAATCATATTAGGTTCTGAAGCAGTTCTTGCCCCCTCTACGGCTTTCGACTATTCTGGAAAGTCTTGTAACACTTATTTTGTTCTCATTTTTGCATGTTTTTGACCCATTTTGATGACCTCATCATCCCTTCTTTATATGAGTTCCAATACGCTAAACGAAGTTGCAGGTTAAGGTGATGCTGTAGGTCAAATGCATAGGATTCACCCTTTTCTTGACCCTTGATGTGGCCATGTCATGTTTCCTTGGGGTAATTCAGACTTCGGTCCATCTTGATCTTTAGATCCATATTTGAGGTGGTAAATGTGGGTCTAAATGGACAACCTTGACTTCCTATACACATTTTTTTTAGGTTCTTACATAATCTTTTGTGGTTGCAGCTCAACCAAGAAGGTCCTTAACATCTGTGTCTATGACATAATACCGTGATAGCTGCCAAGGTCTTGACAAACCCCCATGGCTCATCTTGGAACGGCTTATTCTTAGCACCTGCAGTTACTACAAGTCTACTTGGCCTTGATTCCTGCACTTGAGATCCTAGATTGTCAACCAAAACACTACTCGTGGAGATGTCAAGGACCTTGTGTGGTCAGTGAGGCTGACAATGACCTCTGTCTCTGATCTGGTGGAGCATTTACTTCCCAGACTTTTTTGTGATCCGTGCGGTGACCATAAATGTCATTTTCACTTTCTTCTTCCTTGGAATAATTCAGACCTAAGTCCATCAGGATCTCCAAAACTATATTTGAGGTGGTAAATGTGTGTCTGTAACATCAAATTTGTCCTCCTTCATGCATCTCTTAGATTCCTGCTTCTTATTCTGTGATTACGACCCCACCAAAAAGGTCCTTCCCTACGTTATAGTGGCCAAGGTCCTGACAAACCTGGGCGGCTAAACTTGGAATGACTTATTATAAGCACCTGCAGTCCTTTCCTTGGCCTTGGTTCCTACACTTGAGATCTAGAGGTCCCAGATTCTTAGACGATCATCATGGTCAACCAAGAGACTGCTCTCATGGAGATGGACCCTGTATGTAGGCAGTGAGGATTGGAGTCACCCATTGTATCTGGTGGTTGTTTTGTTCCTTTCACTTTACATAACCTTCTTCCTGGTCCTCATGGTGACCACCAATCTCATTGTCCCTTTTTTAACCCCTTAGGTTTTTGGAGGAGATTGTGGTGGTCAAGGTCAAGAACGGGATTGCTCATATGATGTTGGGGACAATGATAAATCCACATGGATGTTGCCCTCTATTGAAACTGAACCAAGGAGGATCCCAGACACCATCAAGCTTCTCTGCTGACCTCAGAAGTTGGGTGAGACCTGCGAGAGTTCCACCAATGAGTACTGGACATTACAACCTTGCCCAAATGTATTGCCTAAGACTTTGAAGTCCCTATAACTGGTCAGCTGGATCCCTAATGAATCACGACTGGGGCCGTCACATATGCCTAATCTGGTGCCTTAAGTGGGATCTCCTGCTTCTGTTACCTTCTCACACGGCTGGGTTCTCATGAGTTTGGACCCCAAATACATCCATGAATGAATTCAGTACTCACTAATGAAGTTTGTGATCTCCAGAAACACCCAAGACCACCAAGGTATTAACACATCCAGCTTCCTAGACCACCAGGGATAGTAACACATTCAACTTTATGGACCACCAGGGATAGTAACACATTCAACTTCATAGACCACCAGGGATAGTAACACATTCAACTTCATAGACCACCAGGGATAGTAGCACATTCAACTTCAATGACCACCAGGGATAGTAACACATCACATTCAACTTCATAGACCACCAGGGATAGTAACACATTCAACTTCATAGACCACCAGGGATAGTAGCACATTCAACTTCATAGACCACCAGGGATAGTAACACATTTAACTTCATGGACCACCAGGGATAGTAACACATTCAACTTCATAGACCACCAGGGATAGTAACACATTCAACTTCATAGACCACCAGGGATAGTAACACATTCAACTTCATGGATCACCAGGGATAGTAACACATTCAACTTCATGGACCACCAGGGATAGTAACACATTCAACTTCATAGACCACCAGGGATAGTAACACATTCAACTTCATGGATCACCAGGGATAGTAACACATTCAACTTCATAGACCACCAGGGATAGTAGCACATTCAACTTCATAGACCACCAGGGATAGTAACACATTCAACTTCATAGACCACCAGGGATAGTAGCACATTCAACTTCATAGACCACCAGGGATAGTAACACATTCAACTTCATAGACCACCAGGGATAGTAACACATTCAACTTCATGGATCACCAGGGATAGTAACACATTCAACTTCATAGACCACCAGGGATAGTAACACATTCAACTTCATAGACCACCAGGGATAGTAGCACATTCAACTTCATAGACCACCAGGGATAGTAACACATTTAACTTCATGGACCACCAGGGATAGTAACACATTCAACTTCATAGACCACCAGGGATAGTAACACATTCAACTTCATAGACCACCAGGGATAGTAACACATTCAACTTCATGGACCACCAGGGATAGTAACACATTTAACTTCATGGACCACCAGGGATAGTAACACATTCAACTTCATGGACCACCAGGGATAGTAACACATTCAACTTCATAGACCACCAGGGATAGTAACACATTCAACTTCATAGACCACCAGGGATAGTAGCACATTCAACTTCATGGACCACCAGGAATATTAACACATTCAGCTCCATAGCCCACCAGGGATATTATTAACACATCCAGTTCTCAAGACCACCAGGAATATTAACACATTCAGTCCCCTAGTCCTGCTGGGATAGTAAGAGTTTGAGGTCTCTAGACCATGGGAACCAGTAACACTTTATGCTCCACAGACTGTAAGGAATCTAAACCTTTTTACCCCTGCAGACCCCAAGGGACATTAACATCCTAGCCCTCCTTCCTCCCATCGCCCATACTGTTAGTGATATTAACCCCTAAAGTACACTACCTATCATATCACAGTTTGCCCCAGACCAGCAGGACTGTATGGCAGCATTCCGCTATCTGTTTTATGCGGTCACTTTGCGCATTATTTGAGCCCTATATTGAGACCTTATATAGACTTCATGTTCACAATTTCTTCCCAGCATGAAATGGCTGATAACAGAGAACAACAGATTTTTGGTCATCAGACCCACTTAATATACAGCCACTTTCCAATCTGCAATGGCTGATAACAGGAAACAATACACTGTATGCATCGCCCCGGTCAGTAGACACAAGTCACTTATGGACCTGGTCCAGGTCTTAATCCTTGGAGTTCCTCTCCTGCACATGTGCAGCCATAACTGCCTCTGGCAGCCCTGGAAATCTGCGTCTCTATTACTGCTTTACCGCGCCGGTGTCAGTCTTTACTGCAGCTCTCGCATTGTATTCATGAACCAGAGAGCTCAGGATGAGTAGAGCTGAGCCCTCCAGATACAAGAATACCTACAATACAGGGAAAAAAAGGAATTTTCATGGTATGACCACCATTGTAAATATTTTTAGGGCCCTCATCATCTGGCTGTCATGGCTCTCCAGACGCTCGGAAGGAGCCAGTTCCTGATCTGAGGAGGTAAGATGTCTACTTCTGGTCTCCAGCTGTTTGCTAGGTCTTGTTATTCTACAGTTTGCGGCCAATAAAGGAAAAGTGAAATCCAGGGTCCTGCGATGATGAACCGGCAGAGGATGAGTGAGACGGATTGTGAGACATCCCTTTAATGAGCCAGATTGTTAGACATCCCTTTAATTAGCCGGATTGTTAGACGTCACTTTAATAAGCTGAATTGTGAACTGTCCCTTTAATAAGCTGAATTATGAGCTGTCTCTTCAATGAGCCAGACAGTGAGGTGTCCCTGATGTGAGGTGAGAGCTGAATTGTGAATAGCTCTACCTTTCAACTTCAGCAAATGTATCTATATGAAGAGAGAAATAAGTATTTAACACCTCACCAATTTTCTAACATCTATTTCTAAAGGTGCTATTGACATGAAATTCTCGCCAGATGTCAGTAATAACCCATCCAATCCACAAGGGAAAGAAATCATCCATAGACGTCCATAAATTATGTGTAATGAGAAATGACAAAGAAAGAGAGGAGCAATAAGCCGCGGGAAGTCCTGACACCAGATGAAATCTATCAGGAATTAGAAAGCAATCCTGCCCCTTACTGACAAATAATATCATCTGCTTCACCTGATGGCTGATAAAGAGGTATCTAATTACACAAGAAACCGCTCATCATGGGGAAAACCTCTGAGCCGCCTCAAGACCTTCACAACCTTATTGTTAAAGTGCCCCTGTCAGAGGGATTGTGCACAGTAACTACAGACAGTGTCAGGTCGGCGCCGTTATACTGATTACACTGATTTCTGGTGATGAAATCCATCTTGTGGTTGTTGTTTAATCTTTATTTTCAGTTTGTGTTAATGATATGCTCGTGCAGAATTGGTGCATCTTAGAGATCCATGGCCCCTTCCTAGGCTATTAATATCAGCCCGCAGCTGTCTGCATAGCCTTTGCTGGTTATTAATTATAGGGGGACCCTATATCTTTTTTTTTTTAGCGTCCCCCTTTTAATAGTCTGTAAAGGCTAAGCATACAGCTGTGAGCTGATATTAATAGCCTGGGAAGCTCCATGGGTATTACCCCCTTCCCAGGCTATAAACATCATCCTCCAGCTGTCGGCTCTCCCTATGCTGGTTAAGAACATTATGCGGGAGCCAACGCCATTTTTTTCAGAGACATAATCTTTTATTGAAAACAACGTGTAAATGACAGAGGGAATTTCTCTATGTAAAAGCTCATGTTAAAATCGCACTGCAATCGGATGTAAATCGGATACTAGGTGTGAAAGTCGCATTGTACTCGAATGACACTCGTCCGTTTTTTCGGTCCTGGTATCGGAACTTTTTTTTTCACACAAATGGGTAAAGGCCCTAAATCTGATAGAACGGCCGACCCGATCACCGGCCCTGAATCCTATAGAAAATGTACGGAAGGAACTAAAACTCAGAGATCAAGGAAGGAGCCGCGGAAGCTTCAGGATGTGACGAGCCAAAACCGCACCTGAGCATTGCCTGCAACTAGTTTCTCCATAGCCTCGAAGCTTCATCACCAACAAATGCTTTGTACCAAGTGTTAAATACATTTCTGTAGTGTAACCAAGACATTTCCCGGAGTCATCGCTCATTATTACACAGAACTTACAGACCTGCACCTCAACAGATTTACCTAGAAAATTGGTGCCGTGTTCAATACTTATTGCACTTGCTATATATATATATATATATATATATATATATATATATATATATATATATATATATATACTGTATATACAGTATATTCACAATTGGCGGAAATGAACAGTATAATTTGTGCATCTGTCCTTCATCCAGCTACTTGTTAGCCTGCAGTGGCTGATAACAGAGAACAGTAGACTAGATGTACTCTTTATATGATATATAGATTATGCTCACAGACAGTTTCTGCTCAGCATCAAATGGCTAATAACAGAGAATAATGGGTTAAATGTACTTGTCCTACTATTAGCCTTTCCCCATTATTAACAGTCTAATAACAGAGAGACTTATTACACTCCCTGTATATATAGATCCTGTATATAGATCATCGGCAGATAACAGAGGACAATAGATGTAGCCCCCCTATACTAATCACTTTCTGCCCTGCACTGGCTGATAACAGAGGACAATAGATGTAGCCCCCCTATACTAATCACTTTCTGCCCTGCACTGGCTGATAACAGAGGACAATAGATGTAGCCCCCCTATACTAATCACTTTCTGCCCTGCACTGGCTGATAACAGAGGACAATAGATGTAGTGCCCCTATACTAATCACTTTCTGCCCTGCACTGGCTGATAACAGAGGACAATAGATGTAGTGCCCCTATACTAATCACTTTCTACCTGCACTGGCTGATAACAGAGGACAATAGATGTAGCCCCCTATACTAATCACTTTCTGCCCTGCACTGGCTGATAACAGAGGACAATAGATGTAGTCCGCTATACTAATCACTTTCTACCCTGCACTGGCTGATAACAGAGGACAATAGATGTAGTCCCCTATACTAATCACTTTCTGCCCTGCACTGGCTGATAACAGAGGACACCAGCCTGCATTCACCCCAGCAGACCGGTGGCAGCGGTGTGCCATTCCTCCTGTTGTCCGGTGCTTTCATACGGAGGTTTTGGAGTACAGCTCGCTGCAGCCCGTCGGTGCTGACTGTGGCAGCGGTACACTAGGAGATGCCAGCGGTCAGGCGATGCCCCCTACCTCTCATTGTTCCAGCACAGATCGGAGTCTCCTCTAGGACCGGACACGTCTCAGGGTCTCCTCATCTCGGCGCTGCAGACGATCGCGCCCCATTCACGTCTCCACAGGACCGGTCCCGTCAGTCAGCGCGGCGCAGCTCATGGCCACAGTGTGAGCCCGGGTGTGAGGAGCCGTGTCAGGCTCTGCCTCCTGCCGCCCTCCGGCTCCACACTCCTTCACTACAAAATGGGCTGTTCTCCAGAGCAGCGAGGGGAAATCTGACACAGGGCAGGGGGGTCGCTGCGCCCACCCAAATAATGACTGTGGGGTCCTGGAGAGGGAGGGAAGCGCCTGTACAATGTCCGACACTGCAGAAAGAGACAGGGAAAAGTGCGGTCCTCCTGTGTGCGACCTGCTGCCATAGTGTGTGACATCACTGTGTGCATTATCTCTGTACTGTGACATCACTGTGTGTATTATCTCTGTACTGTGACATCACTGTGTGCATTATCCCTGTACTGTGACATCACTGTGTGCATTATCCCTGTACTGTGACATCACTGTGTGTATTATCCCTGTACTGTGACATCACTGTGTGCATTATCCCTGTACTGTGACATCACTGTGTGTATTATCCCTGTACTGTGACATCACTGTGTGTATTATCCCTGTACTGTGACATCACTGTGTGTATCATACCTGTACTGTGACATCACTGTGTGTATTATCTCTGTACTGTGACATCACTGTGTGTATTATCCCTGTACGGTGACATCACTGTGTTTATTATCTCTGTACTGTGACATCACTGTGTATATTATCTCTGTACTGTGACATCACTGTGTGTATTATCCCTGTACTGTGACATCACTGTGTGTATTATCCCTGTACTGTGACATCACTGTGTGTATTATCCCTGTACTGTGACATCACTGTGTGTATCATACCTGTACTGTGACATCACTGTGTGTATTATCTCTGTACTGTGACATCACTGTGTGTATTATCCCTGTACGGTGACATCACTGTGTTTATTATCTCTGTACTGTGACATCACTGTGTATATTATCTCTGTACTGTGACATCACTGTGTGTATTATCCCTGTACTGTGACATCACTGTGTGTATTATCCCTGTACTGTGACATCACTGTGTGTATCATACCTGTACTGTGACATCACTGTGTGTATTATCCCTGTACTGTGACATCACTGTGTGTATTATCCCTGTACTGTGACATCACTGTGTGTATCATACCTGTACTGTGACATCACTGTGTGTATTATCCCTGTACTGTGACATCACTGTGTGTATTATCTCTGTACTGTGACATCACTGTGTTTATTATCTCTGTACTGTGACATCACTGTGTGTATTATCTCTGTACTGTGACATCACTGTGTGTATTATCCCTGTACTGTGACATCACTGTGTGTATTATCCCTGTACTGTGACATCACTGTGTGCATTATCCCTGTACTGTGACATCACTGTGTGCATTATCCCTGTACTGTGACATCACTGTGTACATTATCTCTGTACTGTGACATCACTGTGTACATTATCTCTGTACTGTGACATCACTGTGTGTATTATCCCTGTATTGTGACTTCACTGTGTGTATTATCCCTATACTGTGATATCACTGTGTGTATTATCCCTGTACTGTGACATCACTGTGTGTATTATCTCTGTACTGTGATATCACTGTGTGTATTATCCCTGTACTGTGACACCACTGTGTGTATTATCTCTGTACTGTGACATCACTGTGTGTATTATCTCTGTACAGTGACATCACTGTGTGTATTATCCCTGTACTGTGACATCACTGTGTGTATTATCTCTGTACTGTGATATCACTGTGTGTATTATCCCTGTACTGTGACACCACTGTGTGTATTATCCCTGTACTGTGACACCACTGTGTGTATTATCTCTGTACTGTGACATCACTGTGTGTATTATCTCTGTACAGTGACATCACTGTGTGTATTATCCCTGTACTGTGACATCACTATGTGCATTATCCCTGTATTGTGACTTCACTGTGTGTATTATCCCTATACTGTGACATCACTGTGTGTATTATCCCTGTACTGTGACATCACTGTGTGTATTATCCCTGTACTGTGACATCACTGTGTGTATTATCCCTGTACTGTGACATCACTGTGTGTATTATCCCTGTACTGTGACATCACTGTGTGCATTATCCCTGTACTGTGACATCACTGTGTACATTATCTCTGTACTGTGACATCACTGTGTGTATTATCCCTGTATTGTGACTTCACTGTGTGTATTATCCCTATACTGTGATATCACTGTGTGTATTATCCCTGTACTGTGACATCACTGTGTGTATTATCTCTGTACTGTGACATCACTGAGTGTATTATCCCTGTACTGTGACACCACTGTGTGTATTATCTCTGTACTGTGACATCACTGTGTGTATTATCTCTGTACAGTGACATCACTGTGTGCATTATTCCTGTACTGTGACATCACTGTGTGCATTATCCCTGTATTGTGACTTCACTGTGTGTATTATCCCTGTACTGTGACATCACTGTGTGTATTATCCCTGTACTGTGACATCACTGTGTGTATTATCCCTGTACTGTGACATCACTGTGTGTATTATCCCTGTACTGTGACATCACTGTGTGTATTATCCCTGTACTGTGACATCACTGTGTGTATTATCCCTGCACTGTGACATCACTGTGTATATTATCCCTGTACTGTCACATCACTGTGTGTATTATCTCTGTACTGTGACATCACTGTGTATTATCTCTGTACTGTGACATCACTGAGTGTATTATCCCTGTACT
This sequence comes from Ranitomeya variabilis, assembly GCF_051348905.1. Lineage (NCBI taxonomy): Eukaryota > Metazoa > Chordata > Amphibia > Anura > Dendrobatidae > Ranitomeya > Ranitomeya variabilis. The sequence continues at coordinate 1,098,106,383 of NC_135233.1, forward strand.
GTGACATCACTGTGTGTATTATCCCTGTACTGTGACATCACTGTGTGTATTATCCCTGTACTGTGACATCACTGTGTGTATTATCCCTGTACTGTGACATCACTGTGTGTATTATCCGTGTACTGTGACATCACTGTGTGTATTATCCGTGTACTGTGACATCACTGTGTGTATTATCCCTGCACTGTGACATCACTGTGTATTATCTCTGTACTGTGACATCACTGAGTGTATTATCTCTGTACTGTGACATCACTGTGTGCATTATCCCTGTACTGTGACATCACTGTGTGTATTATCCCTGTACTGTGACATTACTGTGTGTATTATCCCTGTACTGTGACATCACTGTGTATATTATCTCTGTACTGTGACATCACTGTGTGTATTATCCCTGTACTGTGACATCACTGTGTATATTATCTCTGTACTGTGACATCGCTGTGTGTATTATCCCTGTACTGTGACATCGCTGTGTGTATTATCCCTGTACTGTGACATCGCTGTGTGTATTATCCCTGTACTGTGACATCACTGTGTGTATTATCCCTGTACTGTGACATCACTGTGTGTACTATCCCTGTACTGTGACATCACTGTGTGCATTATCCCTGTACTGTGACATCACTGTGTGCATTATCCCTGTACTGTGACATCACTGTGTATTATCCCTGTACTGTGACATCACTGTGTGTATTATCCCTGTACTGTGACATCACTGTGTGTATTATCCCTGTACTGTGACATCACTGTGTACATTATCCCTGTACTGTGACATCACTGTGTGCATTATCCCTGTACTGTGACATCACTGTGTGTATTATCCCTGTACTGTGACATCACTGTATTATCTCTGTACTGTGACATCACTGTGTATTATCCCTGTACTGTGACATCGCTGTGTGCATTATCCCTGTACTGTGACATCACTGTGTGTATTGCCATCTGCACATCATCATTTTTTGTTTGTTTTTTCCAGGATGTCATAAACAGAGATTAATCAGGGAATGGCAGATTAAGGGTTAAATGGCGAAATCAAGCAAGGATTGCACAATAATAACCAAAATCTTATGCCGTTCCCCTGGAGTCCGGCTGAATCCATGTTCCTTCTCTTCATTTATCACACAAAGAATTCTGCAAAACAACAATTCGGGGGTTACTGGGGGTCAGGGTCTCCCGTGCTCCTTACATAGGACATAGGAGCTGACATTCCCCTCGGCTCTGCAGTGGCCGGGAATAAACATTTACCATCAGCGGAGTCCTGCACATCCATCCCCAGAGACCCCAGAGATCGCAGATGTCGCCCATGTGCTCTATGAATTCCCGCACAAGCCTATGCTCTGAGGTGAGCCATCATCCTGCTCCTCCTGGTTCATGAGTGTAATGCCAGAGCTGCAGTAAGGACTGACACAAGGACACGACCAAGAGTTGTACGCCACATAGAGGTGGCCTTAGAGAGTCCATTCCTTTCAGGATCATTCACAAATAACTCAAGTGTGTAGCCATGTCCTATATAACAAGAGAGTGGCCCTTAGCATCAGCAGGGCCCAAAACTCCATGATCACACTAGAATTGGTATCGTAGCCATAGAGGATTGTTTCAGTACCATTTCCAATCACTGCCAACACCCACTGGGAGTAGCACAAAGGATCAAAGACAACCAATGAGAACTATGCCCCGCCCCCGCGGAACCTGCACCAGGCATAGATAAATTGTCATTTAGAGACAATAAACCTCCAAATCAGAAAATTGATTTGTGGAATCCATCACTATCAAGAAGTTGTGGACCTGAAGTTAAAAATCACTTTAAAAATGCAGAAATAAATCATGTAGATCTCTATCGCCATCTGTCTGCAAATAAAAATAATGCAGTGCCCACAAGCAAGAAAGTAAGAAAAGTGCAAAAATCGCAAGAAACTCATGGACTTAACCAGCAGATTCACAGTCGGGAGGGATATTATTAATCCGGTGGGACACACGTGCCATCTGTCTTCACCTGGGAGTGAAAAAAAAGTTATGGAATAACTTTGTTCATAACTTTCAAGGGCACAAGTTATTATATTGCTTTATATTAATATATACAGCGTGTTGCAAAATGATTCAAATTCCAAAAAATATAGGTGAGCAAATCGATTTGAGGAAAAATCAGCAAAATGATGGCTGATCGACATAATGCTAAATGATAAAGGGCCAGGAGGGGCCCATTGTTGAGGTCATTTTTTTAGTCAGGTCATCGGTGGAGTCTTCATTGGGCCATCTTCTATTGGCAGACCACAAAGATGGCCCAATGAAGACTTCACTGATAACCGGACTTAAGAAGATGACCAAAGCAGGGCTGGTTGGCGGGACAGACAAAAGCCAGGTGAGTTTATAAATATTTTAATTAATATGTTTATTATGCTTGGGGGGATGAATACTTTTGCAATGCACTATAATTACATTTTGCTTGTCTGTAATTGACTGGTCGTCCTTGCTTCACTTTCCCTGCTTGTATTTTCGGCTCGGCCTGAGGTTACTATTGATCAGGACTGCGTTGAGTTGGGAAGTTAATGGAGGTCAGTGCCTCATTAATCATAAATGAGTGACTGTATTCATGCAGACAGTCGATTTCCAAATAACAACGGGGAAGTGGGTCACACTTTGTTACGCAACTCCATTTATTTTTGGTCTGGCGGATGGCCAAGATGCAAGATCATTATGCAGATGTCGGATGAGTTTTGGAAGTGATGAAAAGCAGCCGCTCTACAATGTCAGTGCCTTTTCTCTTCAAGCTCTTTATCATGTTAAAAATAGTTCAGTACCAGTGATATGGCAGTGCCAAGAAGGCGGTACAGTAGAGGGTAGTTCAGAATAGTAGTTTGTTGCACCAAGGCTCATCATATAACACCTCATAGCTAGCACTGAGGCAAGGGCATTTAATTCTGTGTGCCACCTGGAATCTCTGCCAGTTGATCTGCCTGGCACACTGCGGCAGTGGCCAGCAGGATAAGAGGTGATGGTGCAAGTATAGAGCTGACAGTGGAAAAACTATAATTTGAACTGCTGCCTGATCTGCCTTTATTGGCCCTAGCATTGTGTGCTGGAAATTAGCTATGCTTATAATACACAAAAACACAACACTGCATGAATATACAATGCAATAAACAATGTGAGGTGTAACCTGGTATATGTGGATGTCTTGTGCACAGCTATGGGCAAAAGGGACTGCTATGGGGTTTTTTACCACCCCTGATTTTTTTCTTGATATACATGTGCAGTCGATTATGAGCACCAGGCTGAGGGTGAGAGACAACAAGGAATGCGTGATAAACACATAATAATATAAAAAGATATAATAAAGAAAAAGGGAACGCTGTGGGGTCCAAAAACACCCCTGACTATTTTGCTTGATATACATGCAGGTCATGAGTTAAAGCTTGAGAAAAAGCAGGGGTTAATGAAAAAAAGAAGGGGGTAACCAGAAAGAGATGATACAAGGGGGATAGGAAAGAAAAGAAAGAAAGAAAGGAAGGAAGGAATGAGAAAAGAAGAAAGGGAGGAATATAGCAGAAAAGAAGGAAGGAAGAAAGAAGAAAAGAAGGAAGGAAGAAAGAAGGAATGAGGGAGAGAGAAAGTGCACTGTGGGATCTTGCACCACACTTTTATATTTTCCCTAATGTAATTAAGCAATTATTCTAAATGGATACATTTGCGAATTGTTTATAAACACAAACAACTTTGCAATTTACCTGTCATTAAAAAGTCCTCTTTTCCCAAGATCAGAGTTTGCCACCACGGCTCTCAATCAGGCTAGATCACTGAATCTGCCCAGCTGTAGGGTATGTGCACACAAAATGTTCTCACAATCAGGCAGGAAAAACTCATTTTTTAAGCTTTTAGGCCATTTTTTGCAAGAGTTTTTAATGCATTTTTTTCCCATTCATTAGAATAGATTTGCAAAATTGCAGAAATAATTGACATGAAGAAAATATGTAACTGCTTCAAAACTGCTAGGAAAAAATAAGCTACGTGTGCATGAGACTTCAAAGATCTCATCCATTTTCCTGGAACTAGGAAACCCTTCAGTTTTTGTGTCAAAACTGAGTGAAAAAACCCACAAGAAAAACACAGCAATCAATTAACAAGTGCACATACCCTTAGGGTTTCCGCATTGCTTCGTTGCTGCGGAGTCAAGTGTCTCTGCCAGCAGCATCTCAGAGTGCACAGTTCAGGCCTTCAGCCCCGGCGTGCCACTCATCCGAGCTGCCAATAATCAGGAGCACATCACCGAACAAGAAGAAAGCTGAGAAACGGATGCTGTGCTTTCCTGGGGATAGAAGAGAAGACAACCAATTTAATATATCTGTTGGTCAAGAGCTAGAGGCTGAGAGAGCAAACGGAGCCTGAAAAAGAGAATATAAACTGATAGAAAATGAGATCTAGAAAGAAGGAAAAGGAAAGCTATGGGGTCTTCCAACACCCCTGGTTGTTTAACTTGGTGTAGGTCATTTCATACTAAAATAATGAGAAAAAAATGAAAGAAAATATCTTGTTTTATATGGTATAGATAATGAATTAGAAGATGGTAATAAAACCATTATGAGAGCTAAAAGGGAGAGAAAGGAAATTAGAGAAATGAGAGAGTAGGAAGATCAAAACCAAAATAAGGAATCCTCCAAACCCCCTGGTTTTACGCAACATAAGCGATGATATTGTGCATAAGGATAAAAACAAGAAAGTGACAGCAACACTTAAAAGTAAATGAGAAAAAAAAAGGTGTTGTATAAAGAAGGGAGAGTGAAGGGGAACGCAATGGGGTCCCTCCCCACCCCTGGATATTTTATTTCATAAAGATGATGAGGTTGAAACTAAAGGTAAAAAAGGGGGACAGAGAGTGTCACAGTTCATGGGGAGGATACCCTTATCATCCCCACCACTCACACTAATTTGTCATGAACTGGGGTTGTTTGGTTGCCCCTTGTTCTTTCTGAAGGGGATTTATCTATATCCCACTTGTCAGTTCTGGTTTGGAACTTGCATTTCTCTGGTGCCCCCCTTACCATCTGGTCAGTCACGGTACTGCACCTAGGATAATTAGTCACCAGAAAGGCTGCCTTACTTTGTACTGGCTAATGGGCACACTGCAGCGAGGGCGATATGACTACTCCCACTCAGGCAGAAACAATAATTATCAATGCCGCCGTCGCTACGAAGGCTACCAAGCGCACAGGACAAATCCGCTGCCACCAGCTCCAATTTCTTAAATATTAACGGATCCAAAGCCAACCCAGATTAGTAGCGTAATTCACTACAGAGGACGTGACAGTACGTTATAGAGCAAGGAGAGACAAAGCTAGTAATTTAATATTTTACTCCAAAAAAGGTAGGCAGTGTTTACAGAAGTATAAAAAGATATTATAAAGAAGACAAGTATCGTATGTACAGTACAATTACAAATAAAATGGGATTAAAGTTGAAAAGAACACTTACATTTCGTTATGTCATGTCATCTCATGGCTGACTGTGTGCTGTGGGGGATTGGCGACACATCTAGATGCATCACACATCTATATAGCAGCTAGACCCCGGACAAAAGACACTGCAAGACTGCTGCTTTACTCACTTATTCCCTGGCCTAAAACCAAGGCACTCCCCCTGTGGTGACCTCACTCAGAGGCTGAATCTTCCCCTTAGAGTTATGGCAACTATTTTTATACCTGGCTCGCTGTATGAACCTCGTATACGAAAGACACAATGATCAGGAGGTGCACCACATTGGGGGAATTCTTTTAAGTGTAAGCACGGCGTAGTTACATGACCCGCTTATGGAGAAACCCACTCCTTGCACTCGGGTTTAGCTCCTAGCGATTTCTGTGAGCTATAGATCTCTCGATGGACATCCAGAATATATATTCCTTATATCTCTAGCCCGGATCGGTGCCAATATACATAACCTTAAAAGAACAATAGAATCCCATACTTTCGGTACCAGTTTTAGCCGGTATCAGGTGGAAGGGGGGATGAGTGGTTTAAGGAGACCTGCTTTTGCAGCTCAAAACCATAAAACATTCTTGAGGGAGGGGGAAGTAAGTGTAATTGAAGAAATCAGAACTTCTTCCTATTTCCTGACAGAGAGAAAAAAGGAGTAAGTGAAGTTCAGAAAGATAATAGAACTACTGACCATGTCTGATAGATAAAACATGGCTAAATCTATTGATTAAAGAAATGGATGTGAATCTAAGGGTCCGGGCCAAGTGCGATCATTAAACGGTCGCCTGATTATATAGAGGCACTATAGGTGACACTCTGTTTTAGGAACCGTTTCCTGTAGAAGGAAGCAGAATTATATTAGCACAAGTCTCATGTTTTTTGTTAAGGAACAAGTCATCCATTGCTCAATCCGTATAAAAGGATTTGGAAATTTTAGAAAGCAGCCTCGTCAGCTGTGACATTTACTTAGTACTCATGTTTTTTGAACACTTGCACTAAACTTCTGTTCCTGTAGACAACAGTCATGTGACCAGGACACAAATACAAACTTTCTACAATTTCTGAGAACTGATGCATGGAAATTCTAATATGGTGTCTTCCATCTAGTGGCCAGCTGGAGGTATTGCAGTCAGAAGATAGGGCCCAATGTTTTCTGTATTGCCATCTCTAGCCCGCCCTCTGGTGGCTGCCTGCCGGTACTGCAGCTCTGAGCTCACACTCTGCTGCACTCTCTTGCTGCTGGTGGCTCATTCCTGGCTGATGACTCAGGATCCTCCACACTGAGGACAGGAGGCTCCCTATAAATATATGAGGATCTCCGAGCTCGCTGCAGACCCTGCACTAATAGCACCAGCCAGACATCTCCAGGTAAGGAAGGAACAAATAATAATAATAATAATAATAATAATAATAATAATAGCCTGTGCCTCATTGTCTGCAGGAGCTACAGGCAGAGTTACCAGAGGTTATTCCTGCACATCATAATGTTCTTACAGGATCCGCAGATTGTTAGGATTTATTATCCTTTCTGTAGCGCTGACATAAGCCGGAACAATGTACATAATCTGTCTGCAGCGCTGCATCCTAGAAGTGATACATTGTAACTAGTCTATTTATTACATGATGGATTTACATCAATTACCTGCAGTCCTATGTAACACCACAGATAACACAGTGATAACTCTCTGAGTACAGATAATGTAGTAGATGTCACCTGCAGTCCTATGTAACACCACAGATAACACGGTGATAACTCTCTGAGTACAGATAATGTAGTAGATGTCACCTGCAGTCCTATGTAACACCACAGATAACACAGTGATAACTCTCTGAGTGCAGATAATGTAGCAGATGTCACCTGCAGTCCTATGTAACACCACAGATAACAGTGATATCTCTGAGTACAGATAATGTAGTAGATGTCACCTGCAGTCCTATGTAACACCACAGATAACACAGTGATAACTCTCTGAGTACAGATAATGTAGAAGATGTCACCTGCAGTCCTATGTAACACCACATATAACACAGTGATAACTCTCTGAGTACAGATAATGTAGTAGATGTCACCTGCAGTCCTATGTAACACCACAGATAACAGTGATATCTCTGAGTACAGATAATGTAGTAGATGTCACCTGCAGTCCTACGTAACACCACAGATAACACAGTGATCACTCTCTGCCCCTTATTATCAGACTCCTGCCCCTTATTCTCCACACTTCTGCCCCTTATTCTCCACTCTCCTGCCCCTTATTCTCCACTCTCCTGCCCCTTATTCTCCACACTCCTGCCCCTTATTCTCCAGACTCCTGCCCCTTATTCTTCACACTCCTGCCCTTATTCTCCACACTCCTGCCCCTTATTCTCCACGCTCCTGCCCCTTATTCCCCACACTTCTGCCCCTTATTCTCCACACTTCTGCCCCTTATTCTCCACTCTCCTGCCCCTTATTCTCCACTCTCCTGCCCCTTATTCTCCACACTCCTCCCCCTTATTCTCCAGACTCCTGCCCCTTATTCTCCACACTCCTGCCCCTTATTCTCCAGACTCCTGCCCCTTATTCTTCACACTCCTGCCCTTATTCTCCACACTCCTGCCCCTTATTCTCCACTCTCCTGCCCCTTATTCTCCAGACTCCTGCCCCTTATTCTTCACACTCCTGCCCTTATTCTCCACACTCCTGCCCCTTATTCTCCACACTTCTGCCCCTTATTCTCCACACTTCTGCCCCTTATTCTCCACACTTCTGCCCCTTACTCTCCACACTCCTCCCCCTTATTCTCCACACTTCTGCCCCTTATTCTCCACACTTCTGCCCCTTATTCCCCACACTCCTCCCCCTTATTCTCCACACTTCTGCCCCTTATTCTCCACACTTCTGCCCCTTATTCTCCACACTCCTGCCCCTTATTCTCCACTCTCCTGCCCCTTATTCTCCACACTTCTGCCCCTTACTCTCCACACTCCTCCCCCTTATTCTCCACACTTCTGCCCCTTATTCTCCACACTTCTGCCCCTTATTCCCCACACTCCTCCCCCTTATTCTCCACACTTCTGCCCCTTATTCTCCACACTTCTGCCCCTTATTCTCCACACTCCTGCCCCTTATTCTCCACTCTCCTGCCCCTTATTCTCCACACTTCTGCCCCTTATTCTCCAGACTCCTGCCCCTTATTCTCCAGACTCCTGCCCCTTATTCTCCAAACTCCTGCCCCTTATTCTCCAGTCTCCTGCCCCTTATTCTCCAGACTCCTGCCCCTTATTCTCCACTCTCCTGCCCCTTATTCTCCAGACTCCTGCCCCTTATTCTCCAGACTCCTGCCCCTTATTCTCCAGACTCCTGCCCCTTATTCTTCACACTCCTGCCCTTATTCTCCACACTCCTCCCCCTTATTCTCCACACTTCTGCCCCTTATTCTCCACACTTCTGCCCCTTATTCCCCACACTCCTCCCCCTTATTCTCCACACTTCTGCCCCTTATTCTCCACACTTCTGCCCCTTATTCTCCACACTCCTGCCCCTTATTCTCCACTCTCCTGCCCCTTATTCTCCACACTTCTGCCCCTTACTCTCCACACTCCTCCCCCTTATTCTCCACACTTCTGCCCCTTATTCTCCACACTTCTGCCCCTTATTCCCCACACTCCTCCCCCTTATTCTCCACACTTCTGCCCCTTATTCTCCACACTTCTGCCCCTTATTCTCCACACTCCTGCCCCTTATTCTCCACTCTCCTGCCCCTTATTCTCCAGACTCCTGCCCCTTATTCTCCAGACTCCTGCCCCTTACTCTCCACACTCCTGCCCCTTACTCTCCACACTCCTGCCCCTTATTCTCCACACTCCTGCCCCTTATTCTCCAGACTCCTGCCCCTTATTCTTCACACTCCTGCCCTTATTCTCCACACTCCTGCCCCTTATTCTCCACACTCCTGCCCCTTATTCTTCACACTCCTGCCCTTATTCTCCACACTCCTGCCCCTTATTCTCCACACTTCTGCCCCTTATTCTTCACACTCCTGCCCCTTATTCCCCACACTCCTGCCCCTTATTCTCCACACTCCTGCCCCTTACTCTCCACACTCCTGCCCCTTACTCTCCACACTCCTGCCCCTTATTCTGCACACTCCTGCCCCTTATTCTCCACACTCCTGCCCCTTATTCCCCACACTCCTGCCCCTTATTCCCCACACTCCTGCCCCTTATTCTCCACACTCCTGCCCCTTACTCTCCACACTCCTCTCCCTTATTCTGCACACTTCTGCCCCTTATTCTCCAGACTCCTGCCCCTTATTCCCCACACTCCAGCCCCTTATTCTCCAGACTCCTGCCCCTTATTCTCCAGACTCCTGCCTCTTATTCTCCAGACTCCTGCCTCTTATTCCCCAGACTCCTGCCCCTTATTCTCCACACTTCTGCCCCTTATTCTCCACACTCCAGCCCCTTATTCTCCAGACTCCTGCCCCTTATTCTCCAGACTCCTGCCTCTTATTCTCCAGACTCCTGCCCCTTATTCTCCACACTTCTGCCCCTTATTCTCCAGACTCCTGCCCCTTATTCTCCAGACTCCTGCCCCTTATTCTCCACACTCCTGCCCCTTATTCTCCACACTTCTGCCCCTTATTCTCCAGACTCCTGCCCCTTATTCTCCACACTCCTGCCCCTTATTCTCCACACTTCTGCCCCTTATTCTCCAGACTCCTGCCCCTTATTCCCCAGACTCCTGCCCCTTATTCTCCACACTCCTGCCCCTTATTCTCCAGACTCCTGCCCCTTATTCCCCAGACTTCTGCCCCTTATTCTCCACACTTCTGCCCCTTATTCTCCACACTTCTGCCCCTTATTCTCCAGACTCCTGCCCCTTATTCCCCAGACTCCTGCCCCTTACTCTCCACACTTCTGCCCCTTATTCTCCAGACTTCTGCCCCTTATTCTCCAGACTCCTGCCCCTTATTCTCCACACTTCTGCCCCTTATTCTCCAGACTTCTGCCCCTTATTCCCCAGACTCCTGCCCCTTATTCTCCAGACTCCTGCCCCTTATTCTCCAGACTTCTGCCCCTTATTCCCCAGACTCCTGCCCCTTATTCTCCAGACTCCTGCCCCTTATTCTCCACATTTCTGCCCCTTACTCTCCACACTCCGGCCCTTTCCTCGGCAGTTGGATTGCAGCTTCTGGTCAGATCCTGATTGATGGCCGCCCGTCAGAGCTCGGAGTTGTCTCAATTTCTGGGTTTTGTCACTTTTTGTGGTTTGATCCAAGTTTCTCGTTGAGATCTGATTTTTTCCCTGGACCCAATATTTTGCTTAGTTCTCACTTTTTCCTGGTGACCTGGTCTCCTTCATAAGGGAAAAGTCATCAACATCACATTGTCCTGGATGATGGGAGAAGTTGTTCTTGTAGGAAGATTAGATCCCATTCTTTATTCATGGCCTTTTTAGGTGTAATATTGAGAGACCCCTCCATGGATGAGAAGCCCGGACATGAGTGGTCTCAGGAGGCCTCACTAATGGAGGCACAAAGTTCTTTGTCACCAGACATGGTCACGTGCAGCCGCCTCAGGGAGAACATCTGGGGATGACAACCCCCACCATCCCGCCGGCAGCCGGGAATAGGAGGAAAGCAAACAGTGTGAAAATATCAGACACCCCTCTGTCCTCCTCTGGTCACCAGCGGTGGCTGCAACATGTGATTACTGGAGATCCCAATCCCTGCAGGTGGCAGATAACAGGGAGTAATAGACTGGATTCCCATGTCCCATCACCTGAATAAAGTGGCTGATAACAGAGAATAATAGGGTATTTTATCCCTCCCTACTGTGGAGTTATGAATCCTGTCTGGAGCCCATGGCGTCGGCGGTGCCCCCTCAGGTGCCAGTAAGCGGATTTTTCCACACATCCTACCAGTAAATGAGTTACATAATTTTCTGGTAACAGGTTACATAATCGGCGTGTGTCATCCCCCGCAGTTGTGACCCCTGCTGGACTCTTAATAACAAGCACAAGTATGGGCACCGGGGGCGACAACGTCTGAACACAGATTACAGTGCGTCCTCGCCTCCTACTTCTCCTCCTGGACGTCAGTCACTGCTGTTCTAGGATTGCATTCATGAACCAGGAGGCTCTGGATGAGTGATGGTGGGGAGCTTACTAGATAGTGGAGAGTGCTAGGATGTGGAACAGACCCTGGGAAAAGGCAATGATAGTGCGCCCCCTAACCTGCGGACTGTCCGCAGTTGCTGAGTCCAGCATTTATCCCCTGTTCTATATTCTTACATACTTTTTGACTTATGTTTTTGCCCCTTTTTTAATGTAACTGTTTTATTACTCTAATCCTATCACAACCAATAACTCTGATCCCTAGTCCTGACCTAAATACTAAACGTAAGCCTAGTCCTAACCCTTGCTCTAACCCTAGCCCTAACCCTAGTCCTAACTATAGCCCTTATTTTAATTCTAACCTTAGCGCTAATCCAAGTCCTAATCCTCAATGTAACCCAAGCCTTAACCTTAGCCCTAACCCTAGTCCTAAACATATCCTTAACCCTAGTCCTAACCCTAGTCCTAACCCTATATCTAACCCTAATCCTAACCTTAACCCCCGATTCTAGCCCTAACCCTAGTACCAAACCTATCCCTAACCCTAGTCCTAACCCTAGCCCTAACCCTAACCCTAGTACCAAACCTATCCATAACCCTAACCCTAGTCCTAACCCTAGCCCTATCCCTAACCCTAGTCCTAAACCTATCCCTAACCCTAACCCTTGTCCTAACCCTAACCATAGTTTCAAACTTAGTCCTAACCCTAGCCCTAACCCTAACTCTAGCTCTAACTATAGCCATTATTTTAATTCTAACCTTAGCCATAACCCAAGTCCTAATCCTCACTGTAACCCTAGCCCTAACCTTAGTCTTAATACTAACCCTAACTTTAACCTTATTCTTAACCTAAGTCCTAACCATAGTCCTGACCCTAGCTCTAATTTTAGTTCTAACATTAGCTCTAATTCTCATCCTAATCCTAACCTTAATCTTAGTTCTAAACCTAGCCCTAACACTTGTGGCACAAGGAATGGGCAAAAATTCTGTGCAGTCATAGAAGTAGGCGCCCTGGTCAGCTATCACTGTGGGGAGGACACGGGAAGAAGGTGCTTATGGTCCAGCATGTGACACGATCCCGCATTGGATTTCCTTACGGGTTTTCCTGTCTGTATGGGCACTTGCCTATATATATATATATATATATATATATATATACAGTACATAGGTTCATAGGTTCATATCTTGTACTTTGTCATATTTGTGTAACTTTCTTGAGATCTGTAGGTACCGTACTCATTTAGCCTTTGTGGAATTTTCTTATTTGCTTGCTATCCCAGCGCAGGTTGCCTTACTCATTTTATTCCCAGCGAGCACAGTGGAGGAGGACGGTCAGTCCTTACATGGGCTTTCTGTTGTTGCATTTTACCCTTTTTTAATTTGTTTTTATCTTTGTGTTTATCTTGTTACATAATACAATTGTTGGATTGTTATCTCCATGGTGATCATTCTTTACTCCTTACTCAGCTCATCGCTATCCCCTTAAGTGTGTGGTTTGTGACCTCGTTATTTATTTTTGAGCTCCCTCAGGCTTTTTGCTTCATCAACGATCCTGCACTGTATGAATATCGCCAGATAGACTCCTACCCTCCGCCGCTCATTATTTCTTCTACATTGCTTCTAGAGTCCAGAGATGAAGTCGTTTTCCATCTTCCTTCTCCTGGTCGTCCTTCTGTCTGGAGCCACTGAGGCCCTGGTCCGCTCAGAAAGCCTGAAACGTAAGTATACCATCTCCAGCCATACAATGCCAAATAATACTATGTATACAGTGGGTACAGAAAGTATTCAGACCCCTTTAAATTTTTCACTCTGTTTCATTGCAGCCATTTGGTAAATTCAAAAAAGTTCATTTTTTCTCATTAATGTACACTCTGCACCCCATCTTGACTGAAAAAAAACAGAAATGTAGATTTTTTTTGAAAATTTATTAAAAATCAAAAACTGAAATATCACATGGTCATAAGTCTTCAGACCCTTTGGTCAGACACTCATATTTAAGTCCCATGCTGTCCATTTCCTTGTGATCCTCCTTGAGATGGTTCTACTCCTTCATTGGAGTCCAGCTGTGTGTAATTAGACTGATCAGACTTGATTTGGAAAGGCGCACACCTGTCTATATAAGACCTCACAGCTCACAGTGCATGTCAGACCAAATGAGAATCATGAGGTCAAAGGAACTGGCCAAGGAGCTCAGAGACAGAATTGTGGCAAGGCACAGATCTGGCCAAGGTTACAACAGAATTGCTGCAGTACTCAAGGTTCCTAAGAGCACAGTGGCCTCCATAATGCTTAAATGGAAGAAGTTTCAGACCACCAGAAGTCTTCCTAGACCTGGCCATCCAGCCAAACTGAGCAATCATGGGAGTAGAGCCTTGGTGAGAGACGTAAAGAAGAACCCCAAGATCACTGTGGCTGAGCTCCAGAGATGCAGTAGGGAGATGGGAGAAAGTTCCACAAAGTCAACTATCACTGCAGATCTTCACCAGTCAGGCCTTTATGGCAGAGTGGACCGACGGAAGCCTCTTCTCAGTGCAAGACATATGAAAGTCTGCATAGAGTTTGCTAAAAACACATGAAGGACTCCCAGAATATGAGAAATAAAATTCTCTGGTCTGATGAGATGAAGATAGACATTTTTGGTGATAATTCTAAGCAGTATGTGTGGAGAAAACCAGGCAGTGCTCATCACCTGCTCAATACAATCCCAACAGTGAAACATGGTGGTGGCAGCATCATGCTATGGGGGTGCTTTTCAGCTGCAGGGACAGGATGACTGGTTGTCATTGAAGGAAACATGAATGTGGCCAAGTACAGAGATATCCTGGATGAAAACCTCTTCCAGAGGCTCTGGACCTCAGACTTGCCTGAAGGTTCACCTTCCAACAAGACAATGACCCTAAGCATACAGCTAAAATAACAAAGGAGTGGCTTCAGAACACCTCTGTGACCATTCTTGACCGGCCCAGCCAGAGTCCTGACCTAAACCCAATTCTCTGGAAAGACCTGAAAATGGCTGTCCACCAATGTTTACCATCCAACCTGACGGAACTGGAGAGGATCTGCTTTTCCAGCATTTCCCACAGATGATTGATCAATATCTGGGGGCTTTGGAGACAAATCATCACCTGGGTTATTGGACCATTCCTGGACAACTGTTATACTGAAAGTGCAGCACCCCAGGTCACCGGTTGCTGCAGTGATGTTACTTTTTCTTCGGGGAAGGTGATGTCATGCTCAGAGGCAAAGGAGTTCTCTTCACCAGGTAAAGCATTTACATGCAACACATTCTGGATCCAGGCCAGGAGGGGGAGCTCATGACTCGGATTCAGGGGAGCTTCCCTAGGCTTTATGTTTTCCTGGTTTGGAGGAGGAGCTAGGTTAGTTGTAGTGAGACACTGAAGTGGAAGGACGTCTGGAGCAGACGTGAGAGGTCTGGCAGCGACGTGGACCTGAAGCCTCTGGAAAGGAGCAACAACCTGAAGGGTTGTATGTGGAATTGCCGGAAGGGAAGGAGCATTAGAAAGAGACAGAGCTCAGAGGTGAACTGTGGCTGGGCACCCTCAGAGACAGTGAGCGCAGAGCATATCTTGCCAGCAAGCTTAAGGCCGCATGGACCTCACACACAAGCACTACTTGGAAAGGCTCACGGACCTCTACTGGTTCAGGAGGACTCCCACTTGCCTCTGAGTCGGCCGGACCACCATCAATCAGTGCCTGGTACCCTGGACTGTGGCCTGTCACCCACAAGTAAACCAGGTAAAGACTTATCACTTGTCCCCTCCATTTATTCACCGGCTACACCATCTACGCCACACACCATAGGACCCTTGGGGACCCCGCTTCACCTGTGGGAAGTGTAACATCTGGGCTGCTGCAACATCCCCCGGGGGACCCCTTTAATGGAGCGTCGATCCCCCTATTGACCGAACTCCACAGGTAGCGTCACGACAAACATTGAACATTAACCCCTTTAACGTTGATGCCCAGGGCTACGGACCGGGTCGCAGCCACCGTGACATCCCCTTTTTGCGACCAGACCTGGTACAGAGTACCCCACTGCCCTGTGGGCGCATCAACTTTTGGCGTCATGAACGGGATTTCGTGCCCTGGCATCGCCGGGTACTCTGCGCCATTGATTACATTGGACTGTGTTATACTGTGTGATATTGAAATATGGCCGCCATTGCTGTACCACGAGGAGAACAGAGAACAGGAAGAGATGTGTTGCCATGGGTGGAGTTCAAGAACCGGCACGAAAGCTGGGTCCACCCCCTACAGAGACTGTAATGTGAAACAAATATGTCCGTCACCAGGACGGGTCTGCCCCCAGAGAGAGCTGGCGGGAAAGTACGTGAGGCACAAAAAAAGAGGAAGCACCTGGAACAGCACGCCAGCAGGATGGCTGCGTGTAACATTTTCAAGTCCCTGGTAAACAACGAAGAAGCGCTGCCAGAACTGAGAGAAACCCTAGAAGATGTCCCCGGTCTGCAGTGGCAAGAAACCTCGGACCTGCAACCTATCCTGGACCCAGAGCTTCCCACCGCAGAGATGGAGGAGCTGGCCCAGCAACTGATGAAGACCCAGATGACAGCGGTGGCCGCCTGGAAAGATTCCCTGGTCCGGAGAATGAAGACCGCCCAGTCGCCACGCCAATACTTACCAGCCGTGTTCCCAGCCCTGGTGGAGTCGGAGAGCGACATGCTGATGCAGATGCCGCGGACAGGAGATCCGGAGCCCGCTCCTACAGCCCCAACAGAGCCAGAAAGCAACACCCTGCCAGAACGTGAGACAACACCGCCGACAGAAAACCTGGACCTCGTGACTGCCTCCCCGACAGAGTCGGAAAGTGAGGCCCAGCCAGAAAGCGAGACGCCGCCAAGCGAGACGCTGACAACTAAGGTGACGACACCGCCGTACCATGCCCTGCAGCCCGCGCATCAACCAGAATTCCTGACCCCAACGGAGGAGGCCAAACAAGACACTGGCACCGGTGAGACAGGTATGGTCACTGCCCCGGTAGCTGAAGACACTTTAGTGGGACCACTAGCACCCCCGCCAACCTTAGTGCTCAAGCAAGTGACAACTGCCATGACTTGGGACTGCATAACTGATGCATGTGACACATTGACTGAGCCCATGATCCCAGTAGCATCGCCCCTGAAGGCATGTAGACCTAAAGAGTCACTACACTGGAAACATCCCAACACAGATCTTATGGGATTCCCTATGGAGGCCCTATCAGCAGCTAAAGGTGTACAATTAGTGGACAAAGATGAATTCTGCAGACAGCAGATCCTAAAACTGGCTAATGAGGAAAGACAGCAACAAACTAAATGGGAGGCCATGGAGCAACAGAACTTAACAGCTAAAGCTCAATCCCGTTTAATTAAACCTGCCAGTAGAGGGCCCATTAGAACTGGAACTGTAGTATCCTTTAATTTGGACAGAGGTTGGGGATTTATCAGAGAGCACTTTGGTCAAGGAGAACTGTTTGTGAATCACAGGAATGTGGAGTCACACCTGTTAAGAGGACACCTTGACCATGATTTGTACCCTGGTGACAAAGTCACTTATACCCAGCACCACGGAGAAAGGGGATACTACGCCCTTCATGTGAAACGGTGCCATGACCCTTATGATCACCCCCGTGTAGCCACTGAAAGTGGAACTGCAACACAGACTCAGGCTCACAAACTTTGGAACTTGAACATTCTTCTAAGGCACTGTTTCTCAACTCCAGTCCTCAAGACCCCAGAACAGGTCATGTTTTCAGGATTTCCGTAGTATTGCACAGGTGATAATTTAATCACCTGCTCAAGCATTAATTCCATCGCCTATGCAATACTAAGGAAATCCTGAAAACATGACCTGTTGTGGGGTCTTGAGGACTGGAGTTGAGAAACACTGTTCTAAGGAGTCACCTGCTGACCCCTGTGTTCATGGACTTCCCCAGTCAGGAAGCTGTACACGCCAGCACCTGCCCTGGAAAAAGCAAATGTAAAGAACATTCATCTGCGTGAAATAACCAATGTAAATATGTTGTTTTGAAGCCTTTTCTTTTGCAGTTCTTATGGACAAGGTGTTTTCCTGGAAACTGATTTTATAAATAGTTGGCACCTGTTAAGGTGCACCCTGGTTCTGCCCATTTGCCGGCGTGGGTGGGACCTTGTTTGCCTTGTTTATATGGTTTCTTTACAGACTCAAACCAGAATTGTATATATGTGTGCCTGTTTTGCTTTTCAGGACTGGAGCAAAACTACCTGGCGCAGAAGAGGACCAGGACTGGTCAATGTGCCTAGTTCCTTTTAAGTTTGCACTTTAACCTGTGTGCACCTGTAATAAAGAGTTATTATATTGTTATGTTATGCAACGTTCAAGAACCGTACCTCCCATAAAGGGATGCTAAAGTTAACCTGTTGATATGCATATCCAAAAATTGTCTTTAACCTGTAATGCTGTTTTTCTTTTCCCAGTCCGGGAGTACTGGTGTTAATGGGGGGGGGTGTCACCTGTTGCTGCAGTGATGTTACCTTTTCTTCGGGGAAGGTGATGTCATGCTCAGAGGCAAAGGAATTCTCTTCACAAGGTAGAGCATTTACATGCAACACATTTTGAATCCAGGCCAGGAGGGGGAGCTCAAGACCCAGATTCAGGGGAGCTTCCCTAGGCTTTATGTTTTCCTGGTTTGGAGGAGGAGCTAGGTTAGTTGTAGGGAGACACTGAAGTGGAAGGACGTCTGGAGCAGACGTGAGAGGTACACAGGCAAAGCACCACAGACACAAGCCAACACAGGCACAGTACACCACAGGTACAGTAAGCAACAGGCACAACACACCACAGGTACAGCATACCACAGGTACAGTACACCACAGTCACAGCACATCACAGGTACAGTACACTACAGTCACAGTGCACCACAGGTACAGAACACCACAGGTACAGTACACCACATGAACAGCACACTACAGGTACAGTACACCACAGGTACAGCACACCATAGGTAAAGTACACCACATATACAGTACGCCACGTGTACAGTACACCACAGATACAGCACACCACAGGTACAGCACACCACAGGCACTGTAAATCCACAGGCACAGTCCAACACAGGTATAGTACACCACAGGTACAATACACAGATACAGTACAGTACACCACAGGCATAGCATACCACAAGTACAGTACACCACAGGCAAAGCCCAACACAGGTACATTACACCACAAGTACAGTAAACAACAGGTACAGTAAACAGCAGGCACAGCACACCACAGGTACAGCACACCACAGATACAGAACACCACAGGTACAGAACACCACAGGTACAGCACACCACAGATACAGAACACCACAGGTACAGAACACCACAGGTACAGTACACCACAGGTACAGTACACCACAGGTACAGAACACCACAGGTACAGAACACCACACGTACAGCACACCACAGGTACAGTACACCACAGGTACAGAACACCACAGGCGTAGCCCAACACAGGTACAGTACACCACATGAACAGCACACTACAGATACAGTACACCACAGATACAGTATGCCACGGGTACAGTAAACAGCAGGCACAACACACCACAGGTACAGTAAACAGCAGGCACAGCACACCACAGGCACAGCACACCACAGGTACAGTACACCACAGGTACAGTAAACAGCAGGTACAACACACCACAGGCACAGCACACCACTGGTACAGCACATCACAGGTACAGTACACCACAGGCACAGTGCACCACAGGTACAGTAAATAGCAGGCACAACACACCACAGGTACAGCACACCACAGGTACAGTAAACAGCAGGCACAGCACACCACAGGTACAGTACACCACAGATACAGTAAACAGCAGGCACAGCACACCACAGGCACAGCACACCACAGGTACAGTGCACCACAGGTACAGTAAACAGCAGGCACAACACACCACAGGTACAGTAAACAGCAGGCACAGCACACCACAGGCACAGCACACCACAGGTACAGTACACCACAGGTACAGTAAACAGCAGGCACAGCACACCACAGGCACAGCACACCACAGGCACAGTACACCACAGGTACAGTAAACAGCAGGCACAGCACACCACAGGTACAGTACACCACAGGCACAGTGCACCACAGGTACAGCACACCACAGGCACAGCACACCACAGGTACAGTACACCACAGGTACAGTAAACAGCAGGCACAACACACCACAGGTACAGTAAACAGCAGGCACAGCACACCACAGGTACAGTACACCACAGGTACAGCACATCACAGGTACAGTACACCACAGGCACAGTGCACCACAGGTACAGTAAATAGCAGACACAACACACCACAGGTACAGCACACCACAGGTACAGTAAACAGCAGGCACAGCACACCACAGGTACAGTACACCACAGGTACAGTAAACAGCAGGCACAGCACACCACAGGCACAGCACACCACAGGTACAGTACACCACAGGTACAGTAAACAGCAGGCACAGCACACCACAGGTACAGTACACCACAGGTACAGTAAACAGCAGGCACAGCACACCACAGGCACAGCACACCACAGGTACAGTAAACAGCAGGCACAGCACACCACAGGCACAGCACACCACAGGTACAGTAAACAGCAGGCACAGCACACCACAGGCACAGCACACCACAGGCACAGCACACCACAGGCACAGCACACCACAGGCACAGTGCACCACAGGTACAGTAAATAGCAGGCACAACACGCCACAGGCACAGCACACCACAGGTACAGTGCACCATAGATACAGCCCACCACAGGTACAGTAAACAAGTACAGTAAATCGCAGGCTCAGCACATGACAGATACAGTAGACCACAGGTGCAGCACATCACAGGTACACAACACCAGAGGCACAGCCTGCTGCAGGCACAATACACCACAGGTTCAGTAAACTAGAGGTACAGCACATCAAAGGCAAAAGGAAAAACTAATCAAAAACATAATGAAAGCAAAGCAAGGATTATCTGCTTGTGTCCAAACTCTACCTGTAGCACCGCCCCCGAGGATCCAAATGTGTATATTTACTATATGAAAATGACAATAATGAATTCAGTGGCAATATTGCAGTATAATGTATATTTCAGTGACTCTTTCAGCTTTTAAGATAAAAATAAAAGAAAGAAAATCATTTTTTACATTTCCCCCAACATTGTCAGAATATAAAAAGTCCTAACAGAAAACGCCATAAAAATACAATTATTATCTTAACTCGATTAAGAAGTAACAATGTAGCTGCCACCTACTGAATTATTCCACATAGCCCCAAAATAGTAGGTGATGCAAGTGCTGGTGACACGCTAAGCTCTGCTACATCTCTCCAATGCAGACATCTCAGAGGAGGGCAGTAAGTACATCACCACCCAGTTTGAGAGTGCCATGAACGGAGTGAGACAGATGAAGCTGCTCATGGACCAGTCTGGACAGGAGCACCAGGAGATGCTGCGCTCCCTGGAGGAAACCAAGAGGAATAAGGAGGTCAGTGCCGACCCATGGGAACCAGGTTCATGATGATCAAGCAGCAAGAGTGTTTCAGGAGACCAGTTCGCGGTCACATTCTGAGAGTGACATAGTGGAAAGAAAAGGGCTCAGAGCAACAGAGTTTTACAGGAAGGGAGTACACTGATCATGTGGGAGGTCACTGTCTGAGAGTTACATACTGGCAATGTGAGGGTCTCCAGCAGAGCAGAGAATTTCAGGAGGGGAATGTGCTGATCATGTAGGAGGGTCAGTCTGAGAGGTACATACTGGAAAGGTGAGGGTCTCCAGCTGCACAGAGCATTTCAGGAGGGGAATGTGCTGATCATGTGGGAGGGTCAGTCTGAGAGGTACATACTGGAAAGGTGAGGGTCTCCAGCAGCGCAGAGTATTTCAGGAGGGGAATGTGCTGATCATGTAGGGAGGTCAGTCTGAGAGATACATACTGGAAAGGTGAGGGTCTCCAGCAGCGCAGAGCATTTCAGGAGGGGAATGTGCTGATCATGTGGGAGGGGCACAGTCTGAGAGGTACATACTGGAAAGGTGAGGGTCTGCAGCTGCACAGAGTATTTCAGGAGGGGAGTGCACTGATCATGTGGGGAGGTCACAGTCAGAGTTACATACTGGAGAGGTGAGGGTCTGCAGCTGCATAGAGTATTTCAGGAGGGGAGTGTGCTGATCATGTGGGAGGTCATTGTCTGACCGTTACATACTGGAGAGGTGAGGGTCTCCAGCTGCACAGAGTATTTCAGGAGGTAACTGTGACCCCACCTATCTGATGTCAGTGCTCCTATCGCTTTGTTTGTAGGACGCCCTCAAAGACGCCCTTGAATCTGAGCAGCAACTTTCGAACAATCAGGAGCTCTGCAATGAGACAGTGCTGGCGCTGTGGGAGGAGTGTAAGCCCTGCTTAAAGCACTCGTGCGTCCGCTTCTACTCCAAGACCTGCCACAGCGGCTCCGGACTGGTCGGACGCCAGGTTGGAATATAACATGAAACCATGACGTACAGACGCAGCAGAGCTGCTGACGTCACACTGCTCCTATAACACTGACTCAGCTCTGCTACATCTGTTTTAGTATAAAATTTTACTTTTCATTTTTGAAGGGGCCAAATACTGAGGTGGGGGATGTGATATGTGATAAGTTGCGATCCTGGAGATAGATTTTGGCAGTTATGTAGAAGTCGTCAACCAGATCCCCCAATCTTTTAAATGGCAATGAATAGTGAATGTGACTTGAAATGCAGTGACTTGTGAAAGTATTCACCCCCATTGGCTTTTTACCTATTTTGTTACATTACAACCTGAGTGTAAATATTTTTGTAATCCAATATGTGTGTGTGATACATCAGCACTAAATAGTCTAAGTTGGTAAAGTGAGAGAAATATCGGCATAAATTAAATTCATAGGATCAAATAACTAAAAATTGGCATGTGCATATGTATTCACCCCTTTTGTTATAAACCCCTAAAAAGTTCTGGTGCAAGCAATTCCCTTCATAAGTCCCATGCTTAGTGACAGGGCATCCCCCTGTGTGCAATCTAGGTGTCACATGTCCATTAGTATATACACTTTACCTTATCTGAAAGGCCACAGAGGCTGCAACACCATTAACAAGAGACGCCATTAACAAAACACCACCATGAAGACCAAGAGGATCTCCAAACAACACCATGAAGACCAAGGACATCTCCAAACACCATGAACACTGAGGAGATGTCCACACAACGCCATGAAGACCAAGGAGATGTCCAAACAACACCATGCAGACCAAGGTGATCTCCCTACAGCACCATGAAGACCAAGGAGATCTCCAAAGAACACCACGAAGACCAAGGAGATGTCCAAACAACACCATGAAGACTAAGGAGATGTCCAAACAACACCATGAAGACAAAGGAAAGCTCCAAACAACACCATGAAGACATAGGAGATCTCTAAACAACACCATGAAGACCTAGGAGATCTCCAAACAACACCATGAAGACCAAGGAGATCTCCAAACAACACCATGAAAACCAAGGAGATCTCCAAACAACACCATGAAGATCTAGGAGATCTCCAAACAAGTCAAGGACTAAGTTGTACAGAAGTACAAGTCAGGGTTGGGTTATAAAAAATAATAAAATCTCTGATGATCCCCAGTCCACCATCAAATCCATTATCATCAAATGGAAAGAACATGGTACCACAATAACCCTGCCAAGAGAGGGCCGCCCACCAAAACTCTTAGCTCAGGCAAAGAGGGCATTAATCACAGAAGCAGAACAGAGACCAAAAGGTAACCCTGAAGGAGCTGCAGAGTTCCCAGGCAGAGTGGAGTATCTGTCCATACAACCACAATAAACCATACACACCACAGAGGTGGTCTTTATGGAAGAGTGGGCAGAAAAAAGCCTTTACTTACACACAAAAATTGTAAGGCTTGTTTTGAGTTTGCCAAAAGACTCCCCGAATGTATGGATAAAGGTGCTGTGGTCAGATTAGACCAAAATTGAAATTTTTGACCACCAAGGCAAACGCTATGTATGGCACCAAACCAACACAGCTCATCACCCCAAGAACACCATCCGCACAGTGAAACATGATGGTGGCAGCATCATGCTGTGGGATGTTTTTCAGTAGCAGGGTCAGGTAACATGGTCCGAATCAAGGGGAAGATGGATGGTGCAAAATATAGGGATATTATTGAGCAAAACCTGTTTCAGTCTATCAGTGATTTGAGATTGTGATGGAGGTTCACCTTCCATCAAGACAATGACCCAAAGAATACTGCTAAAGGAACACTCGAATGGTGTAAGGGGAAACATGTAAATATTTTGGAGCGGCCGAGTCACAGCCTAGACCTTAGTCCAATGGAGAATCTGTGGTCAGACGTGAAGATCGCTGTTCACCAGAGGAAACATCTAAAGTGAAGGAGCCGGAGCATTTTTGCCTTGCGGAATCGGCAAAAATCCCAGTGGCCAGAAGTGGAAATCTCAGAGACTTATCCAAAGCGACTGCAGCTGTAATTGCTGCAAAGGAGGCTCTACAAAGTACTGACTTTAGGGGGGTGAATGGTTATGGACACTGAAGTTCTCAGTTATTTTGTCCTACTTGTTGTTTGCTTCACAATAAAAAGAAAACCAAATGTTCACCGTTGTCGGCATGTTCTTTACATGACCTGATGCCAACCCTCAAAAAAAAATTGAAATTCTAAGTTGTAAGGTAGCACAACTTGAAAAATGGGTGTGAATACTTTTGCAAGCCACTGTAGATAACTACACTGAAAAAGATAAAGCTGGAAAACAGTGTTACATTACATGTAATATTGCACAGCGCCCCCTTTGGATGCTGGTGATACAGCAGTGCAATACCACACCAGACCACAAGGTGCGCTATTGGAAGGATCTAGCACCTAAAACACAATGCAATTCTCTGTAGTGCCAGCTAGTGGTCATAAAATGTACTGCGCCTATATACATTTCCAGAACAAAGTCATAGTTGTATAGCTAAACAGATTAAAAAAGACACAGTTCATCAAGATCAACCTTTCTCCACCAGATTCTCCACCGCTAGTTTAATTATAACCCACAATAGAATTAGAGAGATGAGCATCCGGCCCTGTTATAAAAGCTGTTATAGTGTCGGTCATTACTACCTCCTGTGGCCGCATTCCACAGTCTGACTGCTCTAACTGTAAAGAACCCTTTCCTATTTAGCTGCCAGAAATGATCCTTGTGGTCCCCACTGCTCCCAGTACAGATCCTTGAGGTCCCTGCTGTTCACAGTCCTGATCGTTGTGGTCCCCACTGCTCCAATTATAGATCCTTGTGGTCTCCATTGCTCCCAGTACAGATTCTTGTGGTCCCCACTGCTCATAGTAATGCTCCTTGTGGTCCACACTGCTCCCAGTACTGATCCTTGTGGTCTTGATTGCTCCCATTATAGATCCTTGTGGTCCCCACTGCTCCCAGTACTGATCCTTGTGCTCCCCACTGCTCATAGTACTGATCCTTGTGGTCCCCACTGCTCCCAGTACTGATCCTTGTGGTCCCCACTGCTCCCAGAACTGATTCTTGTGGTCCCCACTGCTCCCAGTACTGATCCTTGTGGTCCCCACTGCTCATAGTACAGATCCTTGTTGTCTCCACTGTTCCTGGTATTAGTCTTGTGGTCTCCACTGCTTCCGTTACAGATCCTTGTGGTCTCCACTGCTTCCGTTACAGATCCTTGTGGTCTCCACTGCTTCCGGTACAGATCCTTGTGGTCTCCACAGCTCCCAGCACTAATCCTTGTAGTCTCCACTATTGTCTTTGTCCCCTTAACCAGTTTTTTACCCATCTGCATACAGTGTCCCCTAGTCCAGACTTCTGCAGCTTCAGTACAAGGCTGCTGTTGGTACCGTGTCAGAGTCCTGACATTTCCCATCATCTTCACGGCCAACATCCGGATGTGCACTTCTTTCCTCGGAGAGACACATCATGTTGGTTAGACACATCTTTCCTTCATATATGAAGCTGGAGAGCAGAGCATCTTTGGGTGTTCATCGGCCTCAGACATAGTCCATGTGTCCAGTGTTTTCTTCTCTCCACAGTTTGAAGACTTCCTGAACAGATCGTCTCCATTTTCCATTTTCCATAATGGAGATAAGGTGGACGCATTGACCCGGCAGGACGAGCAGCAGCACATGACGCTGGAGGACCTGGAGGATGGGTACAGCATTGTGGAGGACAGCATGGACGAACTCTTCCAGGACAGTATTAAAGCCTTCACCCACATGAAGCCCTTCATCTCCAATCCCTTCCAGGGCTCGTTTAGTTCTCCAGGCTGGAATCCCTTTCCTTTCGAGAGACTGCAGTTTCCCTTCAATAAACAGAGCCGCAGGGAGAGGTCCACGCGCTTCGAACCATTTTTTCCAGGCAACTTTGAGTCTCTTTTTGAGGCTGCAAAGAAGATAATGGAGAGACACAACCAGCTCGCCCGTCAACTCAGTGAGGGAAGAGGTAAGATGTCACGCCATAGAGTCCTTTACACCCTAACTAACCATTTGTGTTAGTGCTGTGTGCTCTGCCTCTGCTGGTAATGGGCAGAGACCAGCAGCAGCTGCAGAAATCTCACTTGAGATTTCTTACAATTTATCAGTCCACAAAGCATTGTCCACACTGGATACAATGTATCCACTAGCTGAGAACAATTATTTCCACTGATCTGATTTGTGAAAGGTTTCTAATCTATTTATGATCAGGAAATTCCACAGATGATAAAATGGTCTGCCGGGAGCTGAGGAGGAACTCTGCCGGCTGCCTGAAGATGATGGACAAGTGTGAAAAGTGCAAGGAGATCCTGGCCATAGGTAATGACCCAGGGGGTAACCATCAAGAATGTGTTCATGGCTAGGCGGGTAAATGATGATGATGATGATGATGATGATAAAGTAAAATATGTGTAAATGATGATGATATACAAAGTAAATTGGAAGTAATGTTGACATAGATGCAGATGATGTAGATAATGATGGTGGAATGTCTTCTCCCTCATGCAGACTGTACCAGGAAAGATGAAATGTATGGAAAACTAAATGAAAAGTTTGAGGAATCCATTCGTCAGGCTGAGAGGTTCACCAACCAGTACGAGGAGTTACTGCAGAAGGTGCACGAGAAGATGCTCAACGCCACAAATGTTTTAGAAGACCTAAGTGGGCAGTTCGGATGGGTGTCCAAGCTCGCCAATCTCACCGACAGAGACATGAATGGGGTATTCCAAGTATCCACAGTGAGTACAAAGCCTGATATAATCAAAATGGAGAGCGAGTACATATATATAGAGGAAGAAACACCACCTCCTCATCTCGCCCCCTATCTGTCGATGTCCCACAAGGTTCAGTTCTAGGACCCCTGCTCTTCTCCATTTACACCTTTGGCCTGGGACAGCTCATAGAATCTCATGGCTTTCAGTATCACCTCTATGCTGATGACACACAGATCTACATCTCTGGACCAGATATCACCTCCCTACTAACCAGAATCCCTCAATGTCTGTCCACTATTTCATCCTTCTTCTCCGCTAGATTTCTAAAACTTAATATGGACAATACAGAATTCATCATCTTTCCCCCATCTCACGCGACCCCTCAACGGACCTATCCATTACAGTAAACGGCTGCCCACTGTCCCCAGTCCCACAAGCTCGCTGCCTCGGGGTAATCCTTGACGCTGATCTCTCCATCACACCACATATCCAAGCCCTTTCCACTTCCTGCTGACTTCAACTCAAAAACATCTTCCGGATGCGAACATTTGTCAACCTAGAATCTGCAAAAACCCTAGTCCATGCCCTCATCATCTCTCACCTGCTCTGTGGCCTCCCCTCGAACACTCTCGCACCCCTCCAATCTATTCTAAACTCTGCTGCCCGACTAATCCACCTATCCCCCCGCTATTCCCCGGCTTCTCCCCTCTGTCATTCCATGCACTGGCTCCCCATTACCCAAAGACTCCAGTTCAAAACCCTAACCATGACATACAAAGCCATCCACAACCTGTCTCCTCCATACATCTGTGACCTCGTCTCCCGGTTCTTTCCTGCACACAACCTCCGATCCTCACAAGATCTCCTTCTCTACTCCCCTCTTATCTCCTCTTCCCACAATCGCATCCAAGACTCTCGCGTATCACCCCTACTCTGGAACCCTCTACCACAACACATCAGACTCTCGCCTACCATTGAAACCTTCAAAAAGAGCCTGAAGACCCACCTCTTCCGACAAGCCTACAACCTGCAGTAACCACCGATCGACCAAACTGCTGCATGACCAGCTCTATCCTCACCTACTGTATCCTCACCCATCCCTTGTAGATTGTGAGCCTTCGTGGGCAGGGTCCTCTCTCCTCCTGTACCAGTTATGACTTGTATTGATTAATATTATTGTACTTGGTTTTTATAATGTACACCCTCCTCACATGTAAAGCGCCATGGAATAAATGGCGCTATAATAATAAATAATAATAATAATAGTAGTTATATTCTTGTACATAGGGGGCAGTATTATAGTAGTTATATTCTTGTACATAGGGGCAGTATTATAGTAGTTATATTTTTGTACATAGGGGGCAGTATTATAGTAGTTATATTCTTGTACATAGGAGCAGTATTATAGTAGTTACATTCTTGTACATAGGAGCAGTATTATAGTAGTTATATTCTTGTATATAGGAGCAGTATTATAGTAGTTATATTCTTGTATATAGGGGCAGTATTATAGTAGTTATATTCTTGTACATAGGGGCAGTATTATAGTAGTTATATTCTTGTATATAGGGGCAGTATTATAGTAGTTATATTCTTGTACATAGGAGCAGTATTATAGTAGTTATATTCTTGTATATAGGGGCAGTATTATAGTAGTTATATTCTTGTACATAGGGGCAGTATTATAGTAGTTATATTCTTGTACATAGGAGCAGTATTATAGTAGTTATATTCTTGTACATAGGGGCAGTATTATAGTAGTTATATTCTTGTATATAGGGGCAGTATTATAGTAGTTATATTCTTGTACATAGGAGCAGTATTATAGTAGTTATATTCTTGTATATAGGGGCAGTATTATAGTAGTTATATTCTTGTACATAGGGGCAGTATTATAGTAGTTATATTCTTGTACATAGGAGCAGTATTATAGTAGTTATATTCTTGTATATAGGGGCAGTATTATAGTAGTTATATTCTTGTACATAGGAGCAGTATTATAGTAGTTATATTCTTGTACATAGGGGCAGTATTATAGTAGTTATATTCTTGTACATAGGGGCAGTATTATAGTAGATATATTCTTGTACATAGTGGGCAGTATTATAGTAGTTATATTCTTGTATATAGGGGCAGTGTTATAGTATTTATATTCTTGTACATAGGGGGCAGTATTATAGTAATTATATTCTTGTACATAGGGGCAGTATTATAGTAGATATATTCTTGTACATAGGGGCAGTATTATAGTAGTTATATTCTTGTACATAGGGGGCAGTATTATAGTAGTTATATTCTTGTACATAGGGGCAGTATTATAGTAGTTATATTCTTGTACATAGGAGCAGTATTATAGTAGTTATATTCTTGTACATAGGGAGCAGTATTATAGTAGTTATATTCTTGTACATAGGAGCAGAATTATAGTAGTTATATTCTTGTACATAGGGGGCAGTATTATAGTAGTTATATTCTTGTACATAAGAACAGTATTATAGTAGTTATATTCTTGTACATAGGGGCAGTATTATAGTAGTTATATTCTTGTATATAGAGGGCAGTATTATAGTAGTTATATTCTTGTACATAGGGAGCTGTATTATAGTAGTTATATTCTTGTACATAGGGAGCAGTATTATAGTAGTTATATTCTTATACATAGGAGCAGTATTATAGTAGTTATATTCTTGTACATAGGAGCAGTATTATAGTAGTTATATTCTTGTACATAGGGGCAGTATTATAGTAGTTATATTCTTCTACATAGGGGCAGTATTATAGTAGTTATATTCTTGTATATAGGGGGCAGTATTATAGTAGTTATATTCTTGTACATAGGGGCAGTATTATAGTAGTTATATTCTTGTACATAGGGGCAGTATTATAGTAGATATATTCTTGTACATAGTGGGCAGTATTATAGTAGTTATATTCTTGTATATAGGGGCAGTGTTATAGTATTTATATTCTTGTACATAGGGGGCAGTATTATAGTAATTATATTCTTGTACATAGGGGCAGTATTATAGTAGATATATTCTTGTACATAGGGGCAGTATTATAGTAGTTATATTCTTGTACATAGGGGGCAGTATTATAGTAGTTATATTCTTGTACATAGGAGCAGTATTATAGTAGTTATATTCTTGTACATAGGGGCAGTATTATAGTAGTTATATTCTTGTACATAGGAGCAGTATTATAGTAGTTATATTCTTGTACATAGGGGGCAGTATTATAGTAGTTATATTCTTGTACATAAGAACAGTATTATAGTAGCTATATTCTTGTACATAGGGGCAGTATTATAGTAGTTATATTCTTGTATATAGAGGGCAGTATTATAGTAGTTATATTCTTGTACATAGGGAGCAGTATTATAGTAGTTATATTCTTGTACATAGGGAGCAGTATTATAGTAGTTATATTCTTGTACATAGGAGCAGTATTATAGTAGTTATATTCTTGTACATAGGGGCAGTATTATAGTAGTTATATTCTTGTACATAGGAGCAGAATTATAGTAGTTATATTCTTGTACATAGGAGCAGAATTATAGTAGTTATATTCTTGTACATAGGGGGCAGTATTATAGTAGTTATATTCTTGTACATAAGAACAGTATTATAGTAGTTATATTCTTGTACATAGGGGCAGTATTATAGTAGTTATATTCTTGTACATAGGGAGCAGTATTATAGTAGTTATATTCTTGTACATAGGGAGCAGTATTATAGTAGTTATATTCTTATACATAGGAGCAGTATTATAGTAGTTATATTCTTGTACATAGGAGCAGTATTATAGTAGTTATATTCTTGTACATAGGGGCAGTATTATAGTAGTTATATTCTTGTACATAAGAACAGTATTATAGTAGTTATATTCTTGTACATAGGGGCAGTATTATAGTAGTTATATTCTTGTACATAGGGGGCAGTATTATAGTAGTTATATTCTTGTATATAGGACCAGTGTTATAGTATTTATATTCTTGTACATAGGGGGCAGTATTATAGTAATTATATTCTTGTACATAGGGGCAGTATTATAGTAGTTATATTCTTGTACATAGGGGCAGTATTATAGTAGATACATTCTTGTACATAGGGGCAGTATTATAGTAGTTATATTCTTGTACATAGGGGGCAGTATTATAGTAGTTATATTCTTGTACATAGGAGCAGTATTATAGTAGTTATATTCTTGTACATCGGGAGCAGTATTATAGTAGTTATATTCTTGTACATAGGGGCAGTATTATAGTAGTTATATTCTTGTACATAGGAGCAGTATTATAGTAGTTATATTCTTGTACATAGGGGGCAGTATTATAGTAGTTATATTCTTGTACATAAGAACAGTATTATAGTAGTTATATTCTTGTACATAGGGGCAGTATTATAGTAGTTATATTCTTGTATATAGAGGGCAGTATTATAGTAGTTATATTCTTGTACATAGGGAGCAGTATTATAGTAGTCATATTCTTATACATAGGAGCAGTATTATAGTAGTTATATTCTTGTACATAGGAGCAGTATTATAGTAGTTATATTCTTGTACATAGGGGGCAGTATTATAGTAGTTATATTCTTGTACATAAGAACAGTATTATAGTAGTTATATTCTTGTACATAGCGGCAGTATTATAGTAGTTATATTCTTGTATATAGAGGGCAGTATTATAGTAGTTATATTCTTGTACATAGGGAGCAGTATTATAGTAGTTATATTTTTGTACATAGGAGCAGTATTATAGTAGTTATATTCTTGTACATAGGGGCAGTATTATAGTAGTTATATTCTTGTACATAGGAGCAGTATTATAGTAGTTATATTCTTGTACATAGGGGCAGTATTATAGTAGTTATATTCATGTACATAGGAGCAGTATTATAGTAGTTATATTCTTGTACATAGGGGCAGTATTATAATAGTTATATTCTTGCACATAGTGGCAGTATTATAGTAGTTATATTCTTGTACATAGGGGCAGTATTATAGTAGTTATATTCTTGTACATAGGGGCAGTATTATAGTAGTTATATTCTTGTACATAGGAGCAGTATTATAGTAGTTATATTCTTGCACATAGGGAGCAGTATTATAGTAGATATATTCTTGTACATAGGAGCAGTATTATAGTAGTTATATTCTTGCACATAGGGGCAGTATTATAGTAGTTATATTCTTGTACATAGGGGCAGTATTATAGTAGTTATATTCTTGTACATAGCGGCAGTATTATAGTAGTTATATACCTGTACATAGGGGCAGTATTATAGTAGTTATATTCTTGTACATAGGGGGCAGTATTATAGTAGTTATATTCTTGTACATAGGGTCAGTATTATAGTAGTTATATTCTTGTACATAGGGGCAGTATTATAGTAGTTATATTCTTGTACATAGGGGCAGTATTATAGTAGTTATATTCTTGTACATAGGAGCAGTATTATAGTAGTTATATACCTGTACATAGGGGCAGTATTATAGTAGTTATATTCTTGTACATAGGGAGCAGTATTATAGTAGATATATTCTTGTACATAGGGGCAGTATTATAGTAGTTATATACCTGTACATAGGGACAGTATTATAGTAGTTATATTCCTATATTTAGGGTCACATCTATATAATTTTGTGTTTTCTCCCGCTTTCAGGCACACTCCAGCAGTGCGGGGGAGCCATCTGAGACCACAGTAACGGTGAATCTTTTTGATTCGGAGCCTTTTACCTTCACTGTTCCCGGCCTTATCCGTATAGAGGATTCAAATTTTGCAGAGCTTGTTGCTGAAGAGGCTTTAAAGAGATTTAAGAAAGAAATCATGTAAGGTTTATTCCATGATGTCGGATATGTAATATGTCATAATCTTCCTAGTTTATAGAATATCGTCCACTTTGTATTATAATGAGGGTGTCTTATAATCCAGTGACTATTTTTATTTTTTAAATCATCCCAGATCGGTCGTCATTCAGCTTTCTATTGGTATTTGAGTGACAGACTCTTTTGTTGGGATTAATATGGGAGTAGATTTGACCTTTTTATAATGTGCTGACATCTGATTGTTCCTTTGTTTCTCCCGCAGCGAGGCCGCCTGATCGGACGCAGTGGGACCATAGCGGCTCCTGAAGCCTCCACCCCCCACGTTCCGATAGATCTCAGCCTTTACCACTTCTGCTCCAGATCCTGGACGCTCATCTCACACTCTCCCCGTACAGCAATATTACCGTATTACTACTGTTATACTACTACTGGTTCTGTCGTTTGCTGCTTTTTTTTGTAGTGACCAAAAATGTAAAAGAAAAATAAAATAAAATAAAAGACCTTTAACATTGGGGGTGTCCTGTATCATCCATCGTCGTCATTAATACTGTGCACACAGTGTATATAAGTATTATTTTATTGGCCCCACGTAACTTTTTCAGCATCATAAAATGCTAAGGTCCATTTAAGAAAAACACATAAATCAGATGGGCCTTGTGTTCCTGTGAAAATGAAAAGTGCTATACCGCTAATCCCCAATGACAATGGCTATAATACTAACATATAGTGCCCACATGTTTATGCCATACACCAGCTGCTAAAATGTGCTGTATGTGAATACATAATGCTGCCCTATAGTGCCGAAATAATAAAACCGTACAATTCCCACACTTTTTGTACTATATAACAGCTACATAATACTGTGAATATATAATACTGCCATATAGTACCTATCAAATTGTACAGACGTGAACCTATAATGCTGCCACAACGTGCCTAAATAATACAACCATATAATTCACACATTTTGTGCACCATATAGCAGTTCACCATACCGTGAAAATATAATACTGCCATATTTTAACTATTAAATTGTACCGTAGTGAATACGTAGTGCTGCCATATAGTGCTTAAGCAATACAACCGTACAATTCTCTCACTTACTTTACTATGTATCCACTACGTAATACTATCATACAGTGAAAACGTAATGCTGTCATATTTTAGCTATTAAATTAGTGAATAAATAATGCTGCTATATAGTGCCTAAATAATACATCCATGGGTGCAGGCGTCCCACTGGGTGTCAGCAGTCTGTGCAACAGACTGAGAAATGGCCGGAGAGAATATTCCGGAGGAGTCAGACTTGTATTTTCCAGTTGTTTTTGGAGTTAAGAGATGAAAAAATATTTGGAATTGGGGCGTGAAGATAAAATCAGGTCTGGAGGAAACTGGAGACAGAGGCTGCGGCTGCAGAGATTCAAGGTGCAAGAAAATCTCTTTATTGTGACAAAGGCCACTTAGAAATTTCTAAGATCCTATTTCCACGTTCCGGCCAGAGAGTCCGTGAGGAGGTAACTGAACTCCCCGCGGCTCCTTCCTGATTTCACACTACGCTGGAGCGCAGGGAACCTGAGGACGGGTTTGGCAAAGCAGAGGTTTTGTTGCAGAATTTATGAAAAGGCCATCAGCTTTTCAAGTCTTTGTAAGATGAATAAGGACGAAGACACAAGTATCAAAGATGTCTGCGAAATACAGAAGAATCTGAAAAAAGAAACATGAGCGAAAGCTGGAGCCCTGCCTGCAATTTTATACAGTTTTCAAAAATTCTGCACATAATACCGCCATATAAAGCCAATAAATTACTGCCATATGCTGTACAGCCAAAATAATACAACCATGTAGATACTAAGTAATATGCAAGTAATGCTGCCTATGTAATACTGCCATACAGTGCATACAATAACACCATATAGTCCCAAGAAAATACTGCCATATATATCCCAAGTAACACCATCACATACTGCCCTAATAATATATAGTATACAAATGATGCTGCCTACAGAACCTACATTAAATCGTCATAGAGATCCACAAAGTACCACCATATTGTCCAAGAAACGACTGCCATATACATCTCAAATAATAGCACCATATGGTGCCCAAATGTTATACAGTATGTGAATATTGCCTACAAGACCCAACATAATACCATGATAAGCTTCCAGACAATGCCACCAAATAGTGCCAATAAATAACTGAGATATACATCCTAAATAATTCCACCATTGACAAAACAGATAATACTGCCTTCAAGAGCAACGTAATACTGCCATATAGCTCCACATAATACCACCATATAGAGCCAACAAAATATGCCATATAGATCCAAATATTATTGAGAAGGCAAATAATACTTCCTACATGTGCCTAGATAATACTGTCCTATAGTTCCGCATTATATCGTCACATAGTGCCAAGAAAATCTTACCATATACATCCCCCCAAAAATTCACAATGAAAGTAATATCGCCTACTAGAGCCTGTACAATTCTGACATAAAGCTCCAAGAGAATATTGCCATACGCATCCTAAATCATACCACTAAGGAACGCCCAAATAATGTGCCGTATGCTAATGACACTGCCTGTAAGAACCTACATAATGCCGCCATATGATCTTATATAGTGCTGCCCTATACTGTAGCTGCAAATAAGACTAATGTACATTTCAAAATAATCCCCCAAACAATGATAATATGGGACTTAGTGGCCGCCGGGGCTGTAATCATGGCCGTAGTATTTGTTACTCCGTCCTCCATGATCCAATATGGGGGATGCTCCAGAGAGAAGTTCAGGACCCTTATGTCTTCTGTACAGTCGGTATATCACTGCACATGAGACTTATTTTTCCCTCCCGGTATTCCCTGTATGCAGCGGTCACCGTCCCAGAAGCTGAGCCTCAGAGTCCTAGACCTCATACGACAGAGAGCTGCATTACAATTATTTAGTCTCCATCCAGCATAATTTTGCTATGGAGCCTCCTGAGTCCTTCTCTAAAATTGTCCAACAGTCTAATACTTTTGACGGTCTCCAGACTCTCCCCCCGTTAGACTTCTGACTATAAAGGGTGCAAGGGTTACAGATGAAAATTGGTATGGGAACCGTGGTATTTTTGGCCCATATCAGAAGAACAAAAAACTATAATAGTTGGAAGCCATGTTGTAAATTTTGCATTGGGGCTCAATGCTACGCCATTGCCGAAGGCTGATCTTTCTATTTTTTGGGACATAAGCTGTTTGCAGAGGTGCCTATAGGCCAAAAGAATCTGGAGGACAGAGTCTGGAAAACAGAGAAGTCTGGAGTGTAGAAGAGTCTAGAAGACAAGGCAGTCTGGAGAACAGAAGAGTCTGGAAGACAAAGTAGTCTTAAAGACAGAGGAGTCAGGAAGACAAAGCAGTCTGGAGAACAGAAGAGTCTGGAAGACAAAGTAGTCTTAAGGACAGAGGATTCAGGAAGACAAAGGAGTCTGGAGAAGACAGAGCAGTCTGGAGGACAGAATAGTCTTGATGACAGAGGAGTCGGGAGGACAAAGGAGTCTGGTGATGGCAGAGGAGTCTGGAAAACAGAGGAGTCTGAAGTACAGAAGAGTCTGAAGGACAGAAAAGTCTAGAGGACAGATGAGTCCACGGGAGGACAAAGACGTTTAAAGGACAGGAGAGTTTGGAGGACAAAGGAGTCTGGAGTACAGAAGAGTCTAGAAGACAGAAGAGTCTGGAGGAGGAGAGAGGGGCATAGAGAACAGAGGAGTCTGGAGGACAGAGTCATCAGTAGGACAAAGGAGTCTGGAGGACAGAGGAGTTTTGAGGAGAAAAAGGAGTCTGGAGGACACATTGGTCTTGAGGACAGAGGAGTCTGGAGGAGAAAGAGAAATCTGGGGGACAGAATAGTCTGGAGGAGACAGATGATCTCATAGACATCACAGGATCACTCTGCTGAGAGTTCCTGTGTTAGGCAGAGTCGGGAGAGACAGCTGCCAGGAGAACCATCCATCATTTGACAGCTCTCTAATGTGTGTGTGGACCTTATGTCCTTATGTAGATAGATGTACGGCCACCTCCACTATATCCACTGCAGGATCTAACCACACGTGTCTATAACCCTTACCTGTACTCATGGAGTCACATAGCTCTGTCAAGGAGCTGTATATTCAATTCATTTATAGAATGAAGATTAATAGTGACGTTACGTTCTTTTTTACGTTAGATTCCTTTAACCCTGTGACATATTATCACATAATCCAAGAGAAGTGATCATTCAGGGCCACTGCTGGGAATCCATAAGTTGGAGACCACTGATAGAGTCTAAGGATCCATGTTTTTTCCCTGTCAGTTAGATAACTGAAAAGGATCCATCAGTATATTGGAACTGTTGAAATGTTACAAATAAGAGTTAGAGGATATCGGGATCACTTCTAACGGGAATCCACCAAGAAGTGATCTTGTAACAATACCCACCTTTACGGGACCCTGGTCTGACATCCACATCTGTACATCTGCACCAGGGTCCTCGGCTGGTACTCAAATGATGGCCTCCTGGGCACCTCTGGCGTTAATGAGTGACAGAGATCTTTTAACTACTTATTGGTAATGTCCATCAGCCCAGAGTAAACTGAGAGGAAGATATATTCTGTGAGAAGAATTACCAGAGACTTATATATCCGTTACATGGCAGAGGGCCCTTTCATGGTGCATTTCCCCTTTATAGAAATTTCCATGTTGGGTAAATGCCCTCGAGGGCCAAACTGGGTGAAGTTTTTCTTCTCAAGCATGGGTTGTTTTCTAAATCCTCCTTGTAAAATGTCCAAATTTTAGAGGAGTATTGTGTATGATCGAATCTGCTGAAAACCGGAAGAATCTCTTGAATTTGACAGGGAGTTTTGATTTACAACCCTAAGTGGAGGGCATGTAATGTTTCAATCTCCTATCGGCACCACCGACAATCAGCTCAAACTGGACAATCACTTAAATAACAAAAGTCAACTCATAAAATAATTTTTTTTATTGTATTTGCATTAATTTTGTGCATTTAAAATGAAAATTTATTCAGTACATGTCCTCTCCCCCTTCCATCTCAAAAGTCCCAAACATCAGCCACCTTGGTAGGTGATACAAAGGATTAGTAGCCCCTCAATCAATTCTTAGGAGACCTATATTTGTGGAAGAGCGGCTAAGGCAGCAGGAGAACGGTAATATAACGCTTGTTATAATAATATATAGTAAAGTCTCATAAAATAAGCAAAAAGTTTGTGTTAGAATTGCGAAGAGTAATTCCATTGTGCAGTGCGGGCCTCCACCAAACCCAGGACCTAGTAAATAACCTTCATGGATGTCATTTAGAATGTTCATATATGTTTATTCCCCTCATAGGTGTGCAAAGGGAATGTATAGTCCAATCCCAGTTGAAGTCCTGCCCCTGAGGAGATTTTCAAATTTTTCACAATGTAGTATAGATACATTTAGGATCAACACATACTTTAAAGGGAACCTGTCAGCAGATTCATGCTACCCACACCATCAGACACTGACTGTGGGTCTACTGTATGTGTTAAATGTGTTCCCCGGAGGCTTCTCCCCACCCCAATCCAGGTCTCGTCCTATGGCTCAAGCAGTATTAATCTGCTGGAAGGTTTACATCAAGAAAAGAGGAAAAAGGACAGAAGCGTAGAAGAAAGTGCACAAGAAGCTGAAGGCACCACTCAACACCCTGTATTAACCCCAAGATTGATAGGAACTCCGCAAAGGTCAGGAGCAGGATACATGTAGAAAAAAAATTTGAGGAAATTTCCCCATTTCCCTTTCATTCTAGTTTTACCAAAAATACTATTGGAGGACTAACTAAAAGAGTCACGATTTGTGTTTTTTTTATTAACTTTCCTTGAGATATTTGTTGTCAAATTTTTGCTCCAAATTCTTCATGAATTTTGTGCAAAGTCAAAAATGGTCTATATTTTTCATCTTTTTTCTGTTTTGAAACTATTTCGCTTAAAAAGGCACGCTTTTCACAAACTGCAGCAAATTCTCCAAATTTTTCTAAATTTTTCCAAAGTTTGCCAAATTTATGAATTCCAGCTACTTTGTAACTTTCTTAAATTTTTTTGTGAGCGGGGGAATAATCCAGCAACGTAAAGTTGGCAGGTCGCATGTCCATCAGATGGCGGTACTTGTGCTCTATGTATACTCTGTCCCAATGGAAACGTTAGTTCGAATTGAATTCTAGATCTGAAGTCCACAAACTTCCATTAATGGTCATTAGGAATCGGAATTAACGGACGTCCGTTCATCTTGAAGAAGACTTCGCGTCTCCTCACTCTCCTGTCTGCAACGTCCACACATCAGAGGTTTGTGCAGCCCATTGTACAGTCCGGTTCCTAGCAGGAGAATGATGAAGCCCAGGATCTGCAGAGCATGGAACTTCTCCCAACCCACCGCGAGGCTAACCACCCAGATGACCACGGTCCGGAGACTGTCCAGCACCATGCGAGTGGTGGCACTGATTTCCTTTGTGACGCTGATACCAGCGAAGTTGAAGAAGGCGATGCTGCTGATGTTGCCCAGTAGAGCCAAGATAATGAGAGGTTGGTTGCCCATTTGGCAAAAAGCGTCTAAGGAGTCTTCCAGAACGCCGCGTTCACTGCTGCTGAAATCGCCGGCAGGAATGTAGTAGAACGGGATCAGAAGTAAAGTGAGGATGCAAAATCCAAACAGACCTGTGGGAGACAAACAAGTCACTGTTAAATCTTTTCGCATCATGGCTCCCACCCAAGACTTTCTTCAAGGGGATGACCACTTTCGACAATGTTCTCAAGATTATGCCAGGACTGATCCATTGAAATCCAACAATGGGTGAAGTTTTAAAGTTTTACTTTTATCACTCTGCAATATTGGAATTAGTCAAAGTGTTAAAAGTTGCTCAACCTGAGAGCTACCAGAAAACCATCAGAATCCAAAATGCAAATTGTTCCCTCCCTGAGAGTTAACAGAAAAACCGTGAATAACATGTGATTGCAGACTTTGACCATCTTTACTGGTGAAATGTTATGGACACCTTTGGTTTGCTGATTGCGTAAGTCATGACGCGTAGTTTGCACTCACCCTCTGTGCCCACAGCTCGGAGCGGATGCACATTATGCTTGTAGACGAATTTCTCTTCCAACACCATTTGGATGGCTACAATAATTTGGGCCATGATGATGAGCAGGTCCCCTGTAGAGTGGAGGAGATGAGAAGATGAGTGGTACCTAATATCCAGCATGTTTGGTACCATGTGGGCTTAGGGGCCATAGGATAATGTGTGCGCCATTGGGATTCTTACAAGTCCTAACACAGCGGCTTTCGCCTGTAAGTCCATATGACCTGACTTGCATTTTCTGTGGCGGATCGGGAATGACAGCTGGTACAAGTAGTGTAGCAGATGATTTGCGCACGGTTTGGCACTGCTATTTGGACATTGATATTTGGGCACTGTATGGAACTATTATTTTTTCTCTACTGCTTAGGCACCTTAAGGATCAGTGTTTTGCCCAGGAACCTCCATCAACCTTGATCGAGCCATGCACTGAAACTGGCAAGACACAAAGGATTGGACCCAGAGGTGTGAACGTGTGCAGGTGACACCATAGACTTGTTCTGGCTGCCCCCTTCCCTAGAAGCTCTGATTCAGTTTTCGCAGAACCATGTGAGTGATGTTAAACACAATACCTGACCTGTAATGACTTCGCTCAGGTTCTTCCCACTGCTCTGACCGC
This sequence comes from Ranitomeya variabilis, assembly GCF_051348905.1. Taxonomy (NCBI): domain Eukaryota; kingdom Metazoa; phylum Chordata; class Amphibia; order Anura; family Dendrobatidae; genus Ranitomeya; species Ranitomeya variabilis. Next base: position 1,098,146,773 of record NC_135233.1, read on the forward strand.
TGATTAAGTCGGCCAATCCCACGATGATCAGGCCGGCAATGGTCACCAGGATTCCCACCCACTGGCTGCACTCCAGCTTCCTGCCCAAGAAGGCAACGGAGAGAAGACCAGTGAATATGATGACGGCTCCTCGTAACATCTGGAAGCTGGAAGCGCTGGTCATGTTCAGAGCTGGAACGTGAAAAATACAGCAAATAAGGAAGAATATACTGCAAGAAAGTCAGGAAGGCGTGCGCCGGTGCACCGACTGCTCGGGGACAGGAACTCTGTAAATATCCAATCCTGATCTCAGCTGAGTATCCAGTGCAGACAATGCTCTGTGAGCTAAACACATCCTCATCACTAGATGTTACACTGATCTCTCTGGTAATTTTCTACAATGTAGACACAGAGCATTGTCCGCACAACAAGATCCACTACTGAGAGCAGGCCAGGATATGTGCAGGATCACTGCCACAGCATGGGAACTACAGGTTATCATTCAAGCAAAGATTTTGGAAATGATGATTAATTCAAAAGAATAAGCTTGATTTCTATAGACCCCCAGAAGCCCCCTAATTGTAGGATTGGTTACGACATGTGACAGACGCGGCTCTGTTCTGTACTCACCCACATACATGATACTGGTACCAGTCATGTCACAGATCGCAGGCGGAAGAAAGAGAAGGGAGTTGAAGGGCTGAGAAGTTGCCAGGGTCGGCTCTGCGGATCGGCGGTCCTTGAACACCAGGATGTAGAAGACTGCCAGACAGGAGAGTTCTCCCAGGAACATGCCCACCGCCTGGAAGAGGGACACAAGCTCGGCAGCCTGGCACAAAACTCCGACATCTGGCCACAGCCGAACCTCCTCAGTAACACCAGTTACAGGAGACCCCCTTGGTCACATATTGGGGTGGGGTGCGCCTTGTTTTTAGAATTTCTGTTGATTTCAGAGATCACTTACTACATATCTTGGTATTATTCTCTTTATCCAGGGTTAGCTGTGATCCCACCTGCCCTGAGCTCATTTTTGTTCCCCAGGCCACCAGGAAAGTAAGTCTGTTTACTACATTTTCCCACCCAATGAGACCACCTTGTCGTTGACTGATGGGCTCACACAATTTGAACAAACTATAATGCAATAACCTTATGTTGATACGTATCACAACTCATCAGAATTTGTTGCCTCACAACGGGACACAGGCTCGCCCTACAGGGGAACTCTCATATAGCAAACCCCTACAGGAGGACTCAGGCTTGCCAGGCATTGGACTCAGGCTTGGCCCACAGCGGGACTCAAGTTCGCCCTACAGGGGAACTCATGCTCGGCCCACAGAGGGACTCATTTTCGCCCTACAGCAGGACTCAGGTTCACCCTACAGCTGGACTCAGGTTCGCTCTACAGCTGGACTCAGGCTTGGCCCACAGCGGGACTCAGGTTTGACCTACAGCGGGACTAAGGCTTGCCCTAAAGTTGGGCTTGATCTTGTCCTACAAACAACTGAATGTCCAACTGCGGGCACTTTCAGGTTGAAGGTGACATATGACAACATGATGAGGCCACATCACTCCTATGAGGAGATAAGATGGTGGGAAGTTAAGCACTCCAATAGAGCTGAAGAAACAGTGGAGTTTTATGGGCGAGGAGCGAATAAGAGGGGGTAGAATGGAGGGAAAATTATGAGGGTGCGCAATGTAGAGACTGGACAGTATGGGACATACAGTATGAGGGGACAGTGTGAAGAGGGGTCCAGTATGCAAAGGGGTCAGCATGGGGGGAGAGGACAATGCAGATAGGGACAATGTGTTGGATATAGCAAATAAGGAGGACAGTGTGACTGTATTAGATAATAAAGGCAGACAATGTGGCAGTTATACCTAATAAGGGTCAACAGTGTGGTGGTCATAATTAATAGGGGCGGTCAGTGTGGCAGCGGCTCAGTACACAGTCAGCAAAGGCTGTGGGCATGTCCTGACACTTTGACTGACCATTTAAACTGTGTATAGGCGCCAAAATGAATTTTTGACCCGAGTGCAGGAAAACCTAAAATTTGCGTCCTCCATAGGACTGAACATTACACGGATGTCTCTCACCTGCAGGAACGGATGCTGAAACTGATGAGACGGGGATCCTTTACATCCTTTAGCTTCAAAATTGTCAGCCCACCTACAAGCAAGCAGATGGAGATAATGAGCGAGGGGCTCACAGCCCCCGATTGTGAGGACTGATAATGTCACATAACATTATATAGTCTGATAAAATGACACAGCTGCTTCGAGCCTCTTTTCTCTTGACAACGAGCTTCTTGAGGAATACCTTACACTTCTGTGGGTTTTCGATTCATATGATGTTTTTTCAGGATTTTGTTTAAAAAAAAAAAAAAGATGCAAATCCACCGGTTTTCTGATAGGGTGAATAAAGTAATGTTGTAGAGTTATATCTAAATATGACAATGTCATATGTCAAATAGTAAAAACGCAGAAGAGAAGGTCTGCCGACCCACCACCGGATGGCAACGATGGTGTAATAAAGCCATGGGGGGGATGGGGGAGCGCAGGGATCGGGGAGCGCAGGGATCATACTGCCTATGGACCTGATATTGCCATAGAGCGCCCACATAATATTGCTCTAGTGTTTCCAGGTAATACCGCTATATGCTTCCCATATAGGGTCAGCTTCATACCGCCTCATACAATAAATATATTACTGCCATATACTCTAAATCCCACATAATACTGTCCTATAGATCATGTATAAAACTGCAATAAAGGTCCTAGATTTTAAAAAACCCCATATAAATCTAACATGATCTTTCCATAATGCACACTGAATTTGTTTCTTCTATAATACCGCCATACAGCACTAATATGTACCGGATGGTTTAAACTGGATCCTAAAGTATACATTTTTTCTGGATCGTGCAATTGTCTGTTTTGCCCCCCAGTTCTGTACATATGACGCTGCCCCCCTGCACTGGTTACACTGGTTTTGTCCCCGCGTCTCAGGAATGCGGGTGTCCGCTGAGGCCGGGGAACGTGTCAGGACAAGGAGCCAGTGACAGGTGAGAACCTGCTGATCCCACAGATGATCCAGGTGAACAGGGCGACAGCCGGAAAGCCACCCAGGACTTCGGGGCGTACAGACAGCAATGCGGCCAGCACGCAGGCCCCCCTAACTCATGGACTGCTATCTCTCCCTGAGCCCCCTCCACCAGTCCAATATTACACCCCTTATCGCACAAGCACAAGTATTAAATAAATACTGATGCACTCATAGTTTGCCCTTTGACCCTCTATTTTTTTAAGTTTTTGCTGAATATTGAACTAAATTGTTTTCCTTTTTTTGTAACTATTTTATTATTCGACCCTAAATCTAACCCTTACCCTAAGGCTAATCCTATCCCTATCGCTAACCTTAACTCTAGCACTGACCGTAATAATAGCCGTTGCCCTATACCTAACCCTAAATCTAGCGCTTACCTTAACCCTAGCCTTAACCCTAACCTTGGCCTTAACACAAACCCTAACTGTACCTCTAATCCTAGCACTAACCCTAAGCCTAGCTAAAGCCTTATTACTAGCTCTAACTCTAGTTCTAACCTTAGTGCAGACCAGAGTCCTGGTCGTTGCAGTAATGTCACTCTTCCACCAGGGGGAGTGATATTACGTCTGATGGCACTAGAGGAGTTCATCTTTCCAGGTATCACAAGTCACACACTACACTTCACACTCCAGTCCACCAGGGGGAGCAAAGCTTCTATCTACTAGGGCACTCCTCACACACGGGTAAAACTGGTGGGTTGGATAGGAAGTTAGTGAGAAGCTGCCTGGGTTTGACCCAGAGAGGACCTGTCAGGCAGACAGGGGGAAAGGAGGAACATCTGAGCTGCAGACAGAGGGTCCCTGTCAGGGGTGGGATCCTGGCAGAGGCCTAGCACGAGATAGAAAGTTACGGAGCTGCGCCTGCCCCACGTGCGGCAGCATCCTAAGAAAGGACAGGAAAGGAATTGTATTGTGGAGAGTGAGAAACGAAGTCACAGCACAAGGAGATAACACCGGGAAGAGTTCTGCCCCAAGATCGGCAACATCCTTCTGAGGCGCGTAGCCGGTGGCCGGAACACCGAGGGAGTAATTGGCTCTACGCATTACTTCAGAGACCGGCAGGACAGTCAATTCCAAGTTGGTTGCCCGACCTTAACACCTAAGAAGACACAGTGGCAAATTGTGGGAGAGGGGCGTCTCTAGGGTCCCTATAAATAAGCTCCAGGTCTACCCCGTCATACAGGTTGTCCTATCCATACCATCTGGGGGACAGAGAGGAAGAAATAACATCAGGAACATCCACGACAGTTGTGAGGACTATCCCGTGGTGCTCAGCAGGGAGGTACTACAACACCCAGGCGCTAGTAGGAAGGCTACTGATTTCCACATGGATAAGGGAACTCTGGATTTGCCTTCGGACCGGCCGGATTCCACCTGCCCTGTTAGCAGTGCTCTGGACTGTGGACACTGAAGTCTTCAGTAAAAGGTAAAGAGACTGTAACCTTGTGTCCTCGTTATTTACCGCGCCCTACACCATCATCATCTACCTTACTGGGAAGCCCTGGGGATACACTTCACCTGTGGGAAGGTATACCATCTAGCTGCTATAACATCACCCCAGCGGACCCCTAAGCAGCGTCGGTCACCCTGACCGAATACCACAGGTGGCGTCACGAACACCATACAACAAATAACTTCCCCTTTAATTGGACGCCCCTCAAAGGGCCACGGACCGGGTCGGGCCACCGTGACAACCCCAGAACTGAGAAGGACCCGGTGCCGAGTACCCCATTACCCTGACGTGGGGGTGATCCATTAGCCCTAGACATAAGCCTATCCATAACCTTAACTCTAGCCCTAACCATAACACTAGCCCTTGATTTATCCATATTCCTAACCCTGCCTCTAATCCTAGCACTAACTCTAATTAAAGCTTTATCCTAGCTATAACCCTAGCCCTAAACCTAACCTCAGCCCTAGACATAAGCCTATCCATAACCTTAACTCTAGCCCTGGATTTATCCATATCCCTAACCCTTCCACTAATCATAGTGCAGCGCCCCAGAGTCCTGGTCGTTGCAGTACTGTGGCTCCGCCACTAAGGGGAGCCATGGTACGTCTGATGGCACTGAAGGAGTTCATCTGACCAGGTATCACAGACACCAATACATTTCACAGTCGGGCCTCCAGGGGGAGCTAAGGGTTCTATTCATTAGGCCACTCCTCACATACTGGTAAAACTGGGGATCAGGCAGGAAGTTAGAAAAATAAAGCTGACTGGGTTGGAACCAGGCAACACCTTGTGGCAGAGGGTGTTGCAGGGGAGGATTCGGTAGGGTCTCTGTCAGGTTTGGGACCCTGATGGAGACCTGGCTCCAAGGAAGAACGTCACGGGACTGTGCCTGCACAGAATAGCGGCGGTGCCCAAAGAAAGGATAAGAAGCGAGATAGATTGTGCTGAGTGAGAAACGAGATCGAAGCAAATAGGAGAATACCAGTAGGAGTCGTGCTGTAAGACCGAGGCAACATCCTACTGAGGCGCACAACCGGTGGCCGGAACGCCGAGGAAGTATTTATATATCTAGCTTCAAGCAATACTTCAAACCAACGGCAGGACAGTCAGTCATAGGCGGGCTGTCTCACACCAAATCACCTAAGAAGACATAGGGGGCAACCTGTGGAGAGGGGTGACTCTAGGGTCCCGGAAGAGCTCCAAGCCTACCCGTCATACAGGTGCCGTCCCAACCAGAACATCGGGAGGGACGAGAGATTAGCAGAACATCATCTAATCGAGTTGTGAGGGAACATCAGAAACAGACACAACAGTTGTGGGGTACTTTCCGTAAGCACAGCAGGGAAGGACCACAACACATAGCGCTAGCAGGAAGGCACAGATTTCCACCTGCAAAGAGAACTCTGGAGGTGCCATTGGACCGGCCGGACTTGCGCAGCCTGGTTATCCGGATTCCAGACTGAGGACCCAGAGATCTTCAGTAAAGAGGTAAAGAGACTGCACCCCTGTGTCCTCATTATTTACTGCACCGCACCACCACCACTATCTACTTCTATCGCTGTACGCCCCTCGGCAGGGTCGCGGACCAGGTCTAGCCACCGTGACAACCCCAGAACAGAGACTCAAAGAGGCCCGGTACCGGGTACCCCTCGGCCCTGCGGCAGTGGGGGCGCTCCAATTTGGCGTCACGAACAGGATCTACTTAAGCCTGAAGAATCAGGTCATGTGTGCCTTGGAACTGTGATTTATCGTGCTTGGACTGTGCTTTATTACAAGGACTGTGTATTGCTACTTGCCGCCAGAAGTTCCCACCAAAACCGCCGCCATTACAGCGCTAAGAGGAGCGCAGAGGAAGAAGGAGGGCGTGCCATGGGAGGAGACTACCAAAGTGGCGCCAAAAGCAGCGCCCGCCCCCTCCGACTCCTGCTGCGAGATGACGACCTGCCCAGCAGTGGAGGAGAACTGCCCCCTGATTTGCAACCACGGGAACGAGGTGAAGGAGGAGCTCGACCCTGGAGAAATGGTGGAGCCCGGTGCATGCATTGCCGTCGGATGTCGGACAGCAATGATGACCAGCAAGTGCCCGAGGGACGACGAGGTGATCCCGGCTTGCCCTCCCCAACCGGAGGCGGACCCGCGTCCGCTGCAGCGGGAGAATCTGAACTCCTTGGAACCGCCAGCGGAGGAGCTGAGCCTACCTATCCCGACCTCGGAGCCGGATCCGGAGGCCACAGAGGGAGAGCCGTGGTTCGGGCTGCAGCTGACTCCAGCGTTCTCGTCAACGGACCGGATCAACATCGGTGGAATCACATCAGGCGCAGGTATGGAAGGCGCCCCTGCTCCCTCACCCGATCCCGCTCCCGCGACCGATTCTCACCCCAATAGTAACCGCTTCTTCACGGTTGAGCGGGTAGTCCTCACCCCCGCCTTAATGGGGAAGCTGGTACCGCCACTGCCGACCAAGATGGGAGAACCAATAGATGTGGGCCCAGATGGGGTGATCCTCCGGTGGGACACCCCCGGGGTTGAGCCGGATGGGACTCTGGGGGACGGCCTCACCCTTGCGGTACTTACCTGGGAGCAGTATAAGCAGTGTTCGATCCAACACTGGAAAAATCGGGACGAGACCGAACAACAAGATACCCAACGAAGGAAGTCTGCATATAGCAGGAAGGACATGGTAAAGCGGGGAACTGTGCTGGCCTACCATCCGAAGAGGGGATGGGGCTCCATACAGGAACCGGGACTACCAACTGATGTCTTTGTTACTAGTTACAACGTGAAAACTCCCTGTTGCAGCCGAAATGGGGACCCATTGCAAAGAGGGGATCAGGTGACTTACACCCGTCATCGTAATGCGCAGGGATGGTGCGCTCGGAATGTCCGACGATGCGAGCCTGAGGGAGTGCCACCTGTTGCCCCGATCATGACTGATCCAGATTTGCCAGATCTTGTTACTATCACCACCGTCCGCCTGGTAGCAGCTGCTGAACTTGCAAGCAGGGTTAGCCTTCAAATCCAGACGCCGGGTGATCTGATTGTACCTGAAGGATCAACCGCCGGCACTAACACTGCATCTGCAGGGGATAGGAAGCCATCCCCTGCACCACAAGAGTAAGGTCTCAAAGCTCTGCATTACATGTAAATAGTTCTTCAAACTGTTTGTTTTCTGATTTTGCTGCTAAACCCGTTTAGGGTTAACTCTTAAAGGGATCCCTTTGTTGACCCGGGATCCCTATTGTTTTGTTTGTTTTTTCTAAGTTTTGCACAAGTTTCCAGAACTGCCGCAATCATGAACAGTGCATGATACAAACTCTTTGTAAATAGTTTGCACCTTCTTAAAGGTGCTTCCTACGGGTTTTACTTAAAGAGAGACTCTTTGCGAAGATACCGCACCGGAGCCTTTGCTGAGTACGGACTGGTAGCTTGAGAAGATGTGCTACCTCATAAAGACTTGGTCCTTTCTTAAAGGGGACATTCACGTGTTGCACTTAAGATCGGTATTGCTTTAAGACAGATAGAAAGCAATAATGTCATAGCAAGAGAAAGTGATGTTGATGCTTACTTGAAAGAGAGTAATAATGTTGGCATAGAAAAGTTAAATGTAGAAAACTAGTTTATTGTAAAGAAAGTGTTTAATAATGTGTTACAGAACGAGGACAGAAAGTGAACCCGTAGGGGTTAGTCAGTGAGTCCTCCTAAGAGCCATATAGAGATGGCTCAGTGCTCTTAAACTGAAAGTAATGTTATGTTCTATACTGTGTATAGTTGTGGAAGGGCAGTAGGCCCGGGCTGACCGGGGCGGTCCTGCATAGCAAGGAGAGGCAGAAGGTCTGGTGCCGTTAGGACAGGCGGTCCTGCAGACTTAAAGAAGGGGAATGAAAGAGAAAAGTTAATTGCCTTATAATGTGATTATAAGAAGGTCTTTTGTGGATGCAGAGTGTACGTCCTTAAAGGCAATGTTAAATTATTGTTCAAGAATTTGCATTGAGTAGAATACCCGGTTGGGTAAGAAAAGTTATTTATAGCCTGTTGCTGTGATATTTAACCATGTTTTGTAACGTTCAAGTGTCCTCACCTCCCATAAAGGGAAGCTTTGTTCAAATATGCTTATTGTTTTGCACTCACAAATATTGTATGTCTTTTTGCTAACCTGTATTGTCGTTTTCTTCCAAGTCCCGGAGTACTGGATTTAACCGGGGGGGAGTGCAGCGCCCCAGAGTCCTGGTCGTTGCAGTACTGGGGCTCCGCCACTAAGGGGAGCCATGGTACGTCTGATGGCACTGAAGGAGTTCATCTGACCAGGTATCACAGACACCAATACATTTCACAGTCAGGCCTCCAGGGGGAGCTAAGGGTTCTATTCATTAGGCCACTCCTCACATACTGGTAAAACTGGGGGTCAGGCAGGAAGTTAGAAAAAGAAAGCTGACTGGGTTGGAACCAGGCAACACCTTGTGGCAGAGGGTGTTGCAGGGAAAGATTCGGTAGGGCCTCTGTCAGGTTTGGGACCCTGATGGAGACCTGGCTCCAAGGAAGAATGTCACGGGACCGTGCCTGCACAGAATAGCGGCAGTGCCCAAAGAAATTATAAGAAGCGAGATAGATTGTGCTGAGTGAGAAACGAGATCGAAGCAAATAGGAGAATACCAGTAGGAGTCGTGCTGTAAGACCGAGGCAACATCCTACTGAGGCGCACAACCGGTGGCCGGAACGCCAAGGAAGTATTTATATATCTAGCTTCAAGCAATACTTCAAAACAACGGCAGGACAGTCAGTCATAGGCGGGCTGTCTCACACCAAATCACCTAAGAAGACATAGGGGGCAACCTGTGGAGAGGGGCGACTCTAGGGTCCCGGAAGAGCTCCGAGCCTACCCGTCATACGGGTGCCGTCCCAACCAGAACATCGGGAGGGACGAGAGATTAGCAGAACATCATCTAATCGAGTTGTGAGGGAACATCAGAAACAGACACAACAGTTGTGGGGACTTTCCGTAAGCACTGCAGGGAAGGACTACAACACATAGCGCTAGCAGGAAGGCACAGATTTCCACCTGCAAAGAGAACTCTGGAGGTGCCATTGGACCGGCCGGACTTGCGCAGCCTGGTTAACCGGATTCCGGACTGAGGACCCAGAGATCTTCAGTAAAGAGGTAAAGAGACTGCACCCCTGTGTCCTCATTATTTACTGCACCGCACCACCACCACTATCTACTTCTATCGCTGTACGCCTCTCGGCAGGGTCGCGGACCGGGTCTAGCCACCGTGACAACCCCAGAACAGAGACTCAGAGGCCCGGTACCGGGTACCCCTCGGCCCTGCGGCAGTGGGGGCGCTCCAATAGCACTAACCCTAATTAAAGCTTTATCCTAGCTATAACCCTAGCCCTAAACCTAACCTCAGCCCTAGACATAAGCCTAACCAGAACCTTAACTCTAGCCCTAACCATAACCCTAGCCCTGGACTTATTCCTAGCCTTATAATTAACCCTAGATTTAACTCTAGCCCTAAATGAACCCTTATCGCTACCTCTAAACCTAGCCCTAACCCTAGTCCTATCCCTAGTCCTAGCCATAAATCTAGGGCGAACTATAAACTTAGTCCTAGTCCTAACTCTAGTCCTATCCCTAGCCCTAGCCATAAATCTAGAGCAAACCATAAACTTAGTCCTAGCCCTAACCCTAGTTAAGTGTAGAAAAAGTGTATTTTACTGTTAGCGTTTTTTTTTCCAGGAGACACTTTTTAAATTTCGGACAGCTCTTGCTGCAGTTCTCTGTACTTCCTCTGACAAAATAACACATTGTGGAGTGGTATGGAAGAGAGCTGTGGAGAGCACGGGGCGGCAGAAGAGCAGTGCACAGGATCCCTGCTGTCATCATCCAATAACTGCTCAGCTCCTGTCATCTCATTCACTGCTTATACAGAGCTTAGTAGTCAAGACTAACTTGATATCACCTGCAGCGCTCTGCATAGGCAGCAATCAAGATTACAAAAATCACCTTACTATACCGAGAGCTTGGTCGTTTTGGTCACTCTCTTTGAAGGCAACAACCTGCAAAGGAAAAGACAGCAAAGACCGCGATAACAAAGCAGCTGTTTGCAGCTGGATGTGGACCGCTTCACGTAGAAGCCTGTGAAGCTCCATGCAGCTGAGATTCTGCAGCATTTCTATTCTTGGGTCCATTGACAGTTTTTTCGGAAGTGGTGACTCCAAAGTTTGCACCCACATAGAATTTGGTGCCTGTGTCCCCCCATGATAAATCCTCCAGAGATGCTTTAGAAAGTTTCCCCTTGAAAACATCATTGATATCCTGAAGCTTCTCCCATGGTCAGTTAGGAGCTCAGCAGCGGCTCGGTGTAAGGTCCCTATGATATTGTGATATGGTGTGTGAGGTATCATTCTGTCTATGTTCATATTTGTACTGATTGTAGGATGGTTGCCTTGTCACTCTGTATCATTCTGTGTATTCCCGTCTTTGCCTTACAAAAGGTCCGATAATTGAATTAGGCCAGTTACCATCTGCAGACTGAATGTGCCCATGCCTCTTGAGGAAACCTTGCTAATATTTCCTGACTGTCCATCCATGACCATGACCCTTCTTCTCTCCAAAATCCGCAATTCACCTCCTGTATTGCCTTGATCTTTGCTCCACGGCTTCCAGGTCTGAGGGACCTAAAAAACATCTAACCTGGCTACCAACCCCCGGATATAAGGAGGGTCCTGAGGAGGACAGAGAGACCAGTAAGATAGATCCTTTGCTGGATGTTGATGCTAAGGCTAGCACACCAGGGAGACTTGGAGAAACCCTGATTACCCTGAAAATACTGGAGGAGCCTACACAGAGAAGTATCTGGAGCCGCAACTCCATATCGATCTCTAAGCGGAGGATTGTGACTCATGTCCTGGGCATTTTTCCAGTTACTGGACTGTATCCGTGTTCCTGTACTGTATCATTTACCTGAACTGTATCCGTGTTCCTGTACTGTATCATGCTCCTGGACTGTGTCCGTGTTCCTGTACTGTATCATGCTCCTGGACTGTGTCCGTGTTCCTGTACTGTATCATTTACCTGAACTGTATCCGTGTTCCTGTACTGTATCATGCTCCTGGACTGTGTCCGTGTTCCTGTACTGTATCATGCTCCTGGACTGTGTCCGTGTTCCTGTACTGTATCATGCTCCTGGACTGTGTCCGTGTTCCTGGACTGTATCATGTTCCTGGACTGTATCCGTGTTCCTGTACTGTATCATGTTCCTGAACTGTATCCGTGTTCCTGTACTGTATCATGCTCCTGGACTGTGTCCGTGTTCCTGTACTGTATCATGCTCCTGGACTGTGTCCGTGTTCCTGTACTGTATCATGCTCCTGGACTGTGTCCGTGTTCCTGGACTGTATCATGTTCCTGGACTGTATCCGTGTTCCTGTACTGTATCATGTTCCTGGACTGTATCCGTGTTCCTGTACTGTATCATGCTCCTGGACTGTGTCCGTGTTCCTGTACTGTATCATGCTCCTGGACTGTATCCATGTTCCTGGACTATTTTATCCTCTGTGTGGTGGACTCCTTTATTGACCTTTTGGTTTGCATGTAATAAAGGTTCTTGGGACTGTTCACTCATCTCTTGCTCTGTTGATTGTGGGATACCAGAGACCGACCTCTTGACAGCCCCATTCAGACCTCTGTCTGTCACAGAGACTTGTCTGATTTTCATGTTTGTTTGATAGAAAATGCGAGAGAACCATGCTCATATGCAAAAAAGAAACGATGAATAAAACTCAGAGGGAAAAAACTGACACTGACCAATCACCGAGGAAAGTCAAAACAGAAAAGAGAAAAATCGTCACCTCAGCACCCACAGCAATCACCTGCTGCTACGGAACTAGGAAAACAGCAGCTTTGTGGATGCAGCTCTGGATGTGACTAGAGAACGGGCCATAAATCAGTTACAGATTCCTCCGGAGCTGAAGGATTATAGCCACAATCCAAGAGAAAGTGTCACTGGCGGGTGCGGAAGATTAACAACAGAGAACGGACCTTACCCCTCATCATATAGAACTGATAGCAGAAGATAACGCCAAGCAAAACCATACAGAGATAGCAGAGCAGAGACTCTGAGATCACGAGTTACATAGGACTGCAGGTGACAGGACAGCAGATTAAGAGATGGTGTAATTATAGGTGCATTAACCCCTGTAATATCTGTACTGGTCTCTCCCAGTGGGAAAGATGGACCTTTCCAGAATGAGGTTTCCCTCTTGGTGACGTGTTGTCTCTGCACTATATATTAATGGGGCTTTAGTGCTGCCTCCTGGCATTGTGCGCACGGTTATATCAGCCCTAGTTATTGGTCTATGAGGTGACTGTTCAGACTGAGCCGTATTGTGTGCATATGAGCAGTGACTCGATTTCTGGCCATTTTGTCACCTGTTTCCTCCATTTTTGCAGTTTTTTCTCTTTTTCTGACATTACTGATATTCTTTAGCTGCGGATAATTATGGTGACTGCTCCGACCACAGGTCCTCGGCGTCCTGTGCGCAGCGGAGACATGACTGCTGACTAAGGAGCAGATTTCCTGTGACTGAGCCGCGGTGACGTCTGACTCCTCACGTGAGACGTCGACCCCCGACCCGGATCGTCATGTGACCACGAATTGGCACGAATGGTGATTCCAAAAGTGCAAACATGGAAGAACCTCAGATCACAAATAAGTCAAAGGCGAAACGAAGCGCAGAATATCCGGCCTCAGATTACACAATTCACTGCAGTTCTCAAATCTTTTTGTTCTCCATAATTAGTTAAGAGAAGATTACTTGTGGGTTTTTAAAGAGACGCCTAAGGCTACTTTCACTCTAGCGTCGTGCACTGCAGGTCGCTATGCGTCGTTCTGTTGAAAAAACGCATCCTGCAAAATTGCTTGTAGGATGCGTTTTTTCACCATAGACTTGAATTAGAGACGAAGTGCGACGGTTGCATCGTGTTGCGTCGGACCGTCGGCACAAAAAAGCGTTACATGTAACTTTTTTTGTGCGTCGTGAGCGTCTTTTCCGACGGAACTCCGCCCCCTCCTCCCCGCACCTCACAATGGGGCAGCGGATGCGTTGAAAAACAGCATCCGCTGCCCCCGTTGTGCGGCACTTCCACAGCTAGAATCGGTGCGCTGCAACGTCGCATTGCAACATGCAGTGCACGACGCTAATGTGAAAGTAGCCTAAATCTGCTTCTTTCTCCTCCAGGACTGTTCAGTCATTCTCAAACTCTTTACTTTACTCCTTAGTTTTAACCAATTTGCAATACTTCCTATTATTATCTCAAGTCACATCCAGAGCTGCGTTAACGAATCTCCCTTTTAACGAAGCACCAGCTCATGTTTAGTGCGAGTAGTGTTACCCCATTATCAGTGCCAGCAGGTTGCCCCCATTATTAGTGCCAGCAGTGTGCCCCCATTATTAGTGCCATCAGTGTGACCCCATCAACAGTGCCAGCAGTGTGTCCCCATTATTGGTGCCAGCTGTGTGCCCCCATTATTAGTGCCAGCAGTGTGACCCCATCAACAGTGCCAGCAGTGTGCCCTCATTATTAGTGCCAGCTGTGTGCTGCTATTATTATTGCCAGCAGCGTGCCCCCATTATTAGTGGCAGCAGTGTACCCCCATTATTAGTGGCAGCAGCGTGCCCTCATTATTAATGCCAGCAGTGTGCCCGCATTATTAATATCAGCTGTGTGCCCCCATTATTAGTGCCAGCTGTGTGCCCCCATTATTAGTGCCAGCTGTGTGCCCTCATTATTAGTGCCAGCTGTGTGCCCCCATTATTAGTGCCAGCAGTGTGCCCTCATTATTAGTGCCAGCAGTGTGCCCCCATTATTAGTGCCAGCAGTGTGCCCTCATTATTAGTGCCAGCTGTGTGCCCCCATTATTAGTGCCAGCAGTGTGCCCTCATTATTAGTGCCAGCTGTGTGCCCCCATTATTAGTAGCAGCAGTGTGCCCCATTATTAATTTCAGCTGTGTGCCCCCATTATTAGTGCCAGCTGTGTGCCCCCATTATTAGTGCCAGCTGTGTGCCCTCATTATTAGTGCCAGCTGTGTGCCCTCATTATTAGTGGCAGCAGTGTGCCCTCATTATTAGTGCCACCAGTGTGCCCCCATTAATAGTGCCAGCCATGTGCCCTCATTATTAGTACCACTAGTGTGTCCCCATTATTAGTGCCAGCTGTGTGCCCCCATTATTAGTGCCACTAGTGTGACCCCATTATTAGTGCCAGCTGTGTGCCCTCATTATTAGTGCCACTAGTGTGACCCCATTATTAGTGCCAGCTGTGTGCCCCCATTATTAGTGCCAGCAGTGTGCCCTCATTATTAGTGCCAGCTGTGTGCCCCCATTATTAGTGCCAGCCATGTGCCCCCATTATTAATGCCACCAGTGAACCCTCATTATTAATGCCAGCAGTGTGCCCCCATAATTAGAGCCACCAGTGTACCCCCATTTTTAATGCCGCCAGTGTGCCCCATTATTGGTGCCAGCTGTGTACCCTCATTGTTAGTGCCAGCTGTGTACCCTCATTATTAATGCCACCAGTGTGCCCCTGTTATTAATGCCACCAATATGCCCCCATTATTAGTGCCAGCGGTGTGACCCCATAATTAGCACCAAGAACCCACATGTTTGTAGTATTTTTGTTGCATTTTGCAATGTTCTGGAGCATTTTCGCCACGTTTTTGCTGTAATTTAGGTCCCCTCTTTTTTGCATTTTTGGGGCAGATTTTTGCCCACTATCACGGTATGAAATCTGCTCCAAATCTATAAGACAGAAATAAGCAACGTGAGACGTCAGGAATCCCATTCACTATGAGGAAACCCTTCAGATTTCATGACAAATCCGCACTTAAAAAAAAAGCAAAAAGGCGACGTGTGCACAGAGCCGTACCGAGCGGAAAGACTGAGGAGGGAAACAATGACACCCGAATCCAGTATAACGGGGACATGATCGAAAGCTGCGCAGGAGCTGCGCCCATCCCCGCACCCCGGCATCAGGACAGTGTGGAGCCTGCAGCGTGGATGCAACTGTAACAAACCCTCTGCTGCAGGATCTGAGACAGCTGTGCCCCATTGTTCTTATCTTTTGTTACAATGTATCAGTGCAGATCTGGGCCTGGAGCCGGCACAGAGGATTTCCTGCGCTAACACACTGGTACGAATGCTGCTGACATGAAGCCGAGATCCTGACGAGGAACAGAAACACAAACCGACGAGGAAGCGGCAGAAGTTTTCAGTGATGAAGTTTGTTCCCTAAGTTCTGCGCTATTTATACCGAGGAGATAAGCGGCTGCCGCTCTGCACATGGCCGCTTATCTGCGGGTGACCAAGGACGAGGCCGACACAATGTGCCGTCACGTATCCTACAGCCCGCACTACATCCCGAGTCTGGAAATCCCCGAATATTCCCACGCTGTATGGCGATCACCCCAATAACCAGTATAACCAGTAACGTCACACGCGGTGACATCCTCCTCAGCTATAAATGATCGCTCTGATGTAGCAGAGGCCAGCGTGTTATTACCCCTACATCATGAGGATAAGAATCATTTATTATTTCTATATCGCCAACATATTCCGCAGCACTTTACAATTCAGCGCAGATTTACAGATGTGACAATCTCAGCTCTGCTACACCTGCTATAGACTTACTTGGCTGACAGCGTATTTATGGAGCCTGTGACAAGCATCATCCCGGCCAAGATCAGCTGGTACGAGGTCCACGCCATGTCTGCGCACTGTGCCCGGGCCCCGCTCCCTCATGTACCGGCTCGCTGTGATGAGGTATATACTGTATATACAGTGTCGGCTTCCTGTAAGCAGAGAATATGAAATCATGTGACCCGAGAGTCAGCTGTGAGGCAGCCCATAGAGGGCGTGAGGAGACGTCACCGAGGGACGGGGCCCAGTGCACACATCAGGCCGTCACATGCCACCACCGAGACCGGAGCACGCAGGGGCGAACACACACAGGTCACTGTATACAGCACAGGGGCGAACACAGATACAGACACATACACAGGACACATACAGACACATACATACACAGGACACATACAGACACATACATACACAGGGAACATACAGATACAGACACATACACAGGACACATACAGACACATACATACACTGGGCACACACAGATACAGACACATATATACACTGGGAACATACAGATACAGACACATACATACACTGGGGACATACAGATACAGACACATACATACACTGGGGACATACAGATACAGACACATACACACACTGGGGACATACAGATACAGACACATACATACACTGGGGACATACAGATACAAACACATACATACACTGGGGACATACAGATACAGACACATACATACACTGGGAACATACAGATACAGACACATACATACACAGGACACACACAGATACAGACACATACATACACTGGGAACACACAGATACAGACACATACATACACTGGGGACATACAGATACAGACACATACATACACTGGGGACATACAGATACAGATACGTACATACACTGCGCACATACAGATACAGACACATACATACACTGCGCACATACAGATACAGACACATACATACACTGGGAACATACAGATACAGACACATACATACACAGGACACATACAGATACAGACACATACATACACTGGGGACATACAGATACAGATACACACATACACTGGGGACATACAGATACAGACACATACATACACTGGACACATACAGATACAGACACATACATACACTGCGCACATACAGATACAGACACATACATACACTGGGGACATACAGATACAGACACATACATACACTGGACACATACAGATACAGACACATACATACACTGCGCACATACAGACACAGACACATACATACACTGGACACATACAGATACAGACACATACATACACTGCGCACATACAGACACAGACACATACATACACTGGGGACATACAGATACAGACACATACATACACTGCGCACATACAGATACAGACACATACATACACTGGGGACATACAGATACAGACACATGCATACACTGGACACATACAGATACAGACACATACATACACTGGGGACATACAGATACAGACACATACATACACTGGGCACATACAGATACAGAGACATACATACACTGGGGACATACAGATACAGACACATACATACACTGGGGACATACAGATAAAGACACATACATACACTGGGGACATACAGATACAGACACATACATACACTGGGGACATACAGATACAGACACATACATACACTGCGCACATACAGATACAGACACATACATACACAGGACACATACAGATACAGACACATACATACACTGGACACATACAGATACAGACACATACATACACTGGGGACATACAGATACAGACACATACACACACTGGGGACATACAGATACAGACACATACATACACTGGGGACATACAGATAAAGACACATACATACACTGGACACATACAGATACAGACACATACATACACTGGGAACATACAGACACATACATACACTGGGAACATACAGATACAGACACATACATACACTGGGAACATACAGATACAGACACATACATACACAGGACACACACAGATACAGACACATACATACACTGGGAACACACAGATACAGACACATACATACACTGGGGACATACAGATACAGACACATACATACACTGGGGACATACAGATACAGACACATACATACACTGGGAACATACAGATACAGACACATACATACACAGGACACATACAGATACAGACACATACATACACTGGGGACATACAGATACAGATACACACATACACTGGGGACATACAGATACAGACACATACATACACTGGACACATACAGATACAGACACATACATACACTGCGCACATACAGATACAGACACATACATACACTGGGGACATACAGATACAGACACATACATACACTGGACACATACAGATACAGACACATACATACACTGCGCACATACAGACACAGACACATACATACACTGGACACATACAGATACAGACACATACATACACTGCGCACATACAGACACAGACACATACATACACTGGGGACATACAGATACAGACACATACATACACTGCGCACATACAGATACAGACACATACATACACTGGGGACATACAGATACAGACACATGCATACACTGGACACATACAGATACAGACACATACATACACTGGGGACATACAGATACAGACACATACATACACTGGGCACATACAGATACAGAGACATACATACACTGGGGACATACAGATACAGACACATACATACACTGGGGACATACAGATAAAGACACATACATACACTGGGGACATACAGATACAGACACATACATACACTGGGGACATACAGATACAGACACATACATACACTGCGCACATACAGATACAGACACATACATACACAGGACACATACAGATACAGACACATACATACACTGGACACATACAGATACAGACACATACATACACTGGGGACATACAGATACAGACACATACACACACTGGGGACATACAGATACAGACACATACATACACTGGGGACATACAGATAAAGATACATACATACACTGGACACATACAGATACAGACACATACATACACAGGACACATACAGATACAGACACATACATACACTGCGCACATACAGATACAGACACATACATACACTGGGGACATACAGATACAGACACATACATACACTGGGGACATACAGATACAGACACATACATACACTGGACACACACAGATACAGACACATACATATACTGGGGACATACAGATACAGACACATACATACACTGGGCACATACAGATACAGACACATACATACACTGCGCACATACAGATACAGACACATACATACACTGGGCACATACAGATACAGACACATACATACACTGGGGACATACAGATACAGATACATACATACACTGCGCACATACAGATACAGACACATACATACACTGGGGACATACAGATACAGACACATACATACACTGGGGACATACAGATACAGACACATACATACACTGCGCACATACAGATACAGACACATACATACACTGGGGACATACAGATACAGACACATACATACACTGGGGACATACAGATACAGACACATACATACACTGAGGACATACAGATACAGACACATACATACACTGCGCACATACAGATAAAGACACATACATACACTGGACACTTACAGATACAGACACATACATACACTGGACACATACAGATACAGACACATACATACACAGGACACATACAGATACAGACACAAACATACACAGGACACATACAGATACAGACACATACATACACTGCGCACATACAGATACAGACACATACATACACTGGGGACATACAGATACAGACACATACATACACTGGGGACATACAGATACAGACACATACAGTGGGGCAAAAAAGTATTTAGTCATTCAGCAATAGTGCAAGTTCCACCACTTAAAAAGATGAGAGGCGTCTGTAATTTACATCATAGGTAGACCTCAACTATGGGAGACAAACTGAGAAAAAAAAATCCAGAAAATCACATTGTCTGTTTTTTTATCATTTTATTTGCATATTATGGTGGAAAATAAGTATTTGGTCAGAAACAAAATTTCATCTCAATACTTTGTAATATATCCTTTGTTGGCAATGACAGAGGTCAAACGTTTTCTGTAAGTCTTCACAAGGTTGCCACACACTGTTGTTGGTATGTTGGCCCATTCCTCCATGCAGATCTCCTCTAGAGCAGTGATGTTTTTGGCTTTTCGCTTGGCAACACGGACTTTCAACTCCCTCCAAAGGTTTTCTATAGGGTTCAGATCTGGAGACTGGCTAGGCCACTCCAGGACCTTGAAATGCTTCTTACGAAGCCACTCCTTCGTTGCCCTGGCGGTGTGCTTTGGATCATTGTCATGTTGAAAGACCCAGCCACGTTTCATCTTCAATGCCCTTGCTGATGGAAGGAGGTTTGCACTCAAAATCTCACGATACATGGCCCCATTTATTCTTTCATGTACCCGGATCAGTCGTCCTGGCCCCTTTGCAGAGAAACAGCCCCAAAGCATGATGTTTCCACCACCATGCTTTACAGTAGGTATGGTGTTTGATGGATGCAACTCAGTATTCTTTTTCCTCCAAACACGACAAGTTGTGTTTTTACCAAACAGTTCCAGTTTGGTTTCATCAGACCATAGGACATTCTCCCAAAACTCCTCTGGATCATCCAAATGCTTTCTAGCAAACTTCAGACGGGCCCGGACATGTACTGGCTTAAGCAGTGGGACACGTCTGGCACTGCAGGATCTGAGTCCATGGTGGCGTAGTGTGTTACTTATGGTAGGCCTTGTTACATTGGTCCCAGCTCTCTGCAGTTCATTCACTAGGTCCCCCCGCGTGGTTCTGGGATTTTTACTCACCGTTCTTGTGATCATTCTGACCCCACGGGGTGGGATTTTGCGTGGAGCCCCAGATCGAGGGAGATTATCAGTGGTCTTGAATGTCTTCCATTTTCTAATTATTGCTCCCACTGTTGATTTCTTCACTCCAAGCTGGTTGGCTATTGCAGATTCAGTCTTCCCAGCCTGGTGCAGGGCTACAATTTTGTTTCTGGTGTCCTTTGACAGCTCTTTGGTCTTCACCATAGTGGAGTTTGGAGTCAGACTGTTTGAGGGTGTGCACAGGTGTCTTTTTATACTGATAACAAGTTTAAACAGGTGCCATTACTACAGGTAATGAGTGGAGGAAAGAGGAGACTCTTAAAGAAGAAGTTACAGGTCTGTGAGAGCCAGAAATCTGGATTGTTTGTTTCTGACCAAATACTTATTTTCCACCATAATATGCAAATAAAATGATAAAAAAACAGACAATGTGATTTTCTGGATTTTTTTTTCTCAGTTTGTCTCCCATAGTTGAGGTCTACCTATGATGTAAATTACAGACGCCTCTCATCTTTTTAAGTGGTGGAACTTGCACTATTGCTGACTGACTAAATACTTTTTTGCCCCACTGTACATATACTGGGGACATACAGATACAGACACATACATACACTGGGCACATACAGATACAGACACATACATACACTGCGCACATACAGATACAGACACATACATACACTGGGCACATACAGATACAGACACATACATACACTGGACAGATACAGACACATACATACACTGCGCACATACAGATACAGACACATACATACACTGGACACATACAGATACAGACACATACATACACTGGACAGATACAGACACATACATACACTGCGCACATACAGATACAGACACATACATACACTGCGCACATACAGATACAGACACAGTTGCGACGCCCCCACTGCCGCAGGGCCGAGGGGTACCCGGTACCGGGCCTCTGAGTCTCTGCTCTGGGGTTGTCACGGTGGTTAGGCCCGATCCGTGACCCTGCTGAGGGGCGCACAGTGAATGATGTGACGGGTGTAGATGGTGGTGGTGAGGCTGTAGTGGTGCAGTGCAGCAAATAACGAGGACACCAGGTTGCAGTCTCTTTACCTCTTTACTGAAGATCTCTGGGTCCTCAGTCCAGAATACGGTTCACCAGGCTGCGCAAGTCCGGCCGGTCCAATGGCACCTCCAGAGTTCTCTTCACAGGTGGAAATCTGTGCCTTCCTTCT
This sequence comes from Ranitomeya variabilis, assembly GCF_051348905.1. Lineage (NCBI taxonomy): Eukaryota > Metazoa > Chordata > Amphibia > Anura > Dendrobatidae > Ranitomeya > Ranitomeya variabilis. Next base: position 1,098,169,082 of record NC_135233.1, read on the forward strand.
AGCGCTATGTGTTGCGGTCCTTCCCTGCTGTGCTTACGGAAAGTCCCCACAACTGTTGTGTCTGTTTCTTAAGTTCCCTCACAACTCGATTAGATGATGTTCTGCTAATCCTCCGTCCCTCCCTGTTGTTCTGGTTGGGACAGCACCCGTTTGACGGGTAGGCTCGGAGCTCTTCCGGGACCCTAGAGTCGCCCCTCTCCACAAGTTGCCCCCCAAGACTTCATAGGTGATTTGAGTTAGACAGCCCGCCTTAAACTGACTGTCCTGCCGCTGTTTGGAGTATTGCTTGAAGCTGAATGTTATGATACTCCCTCGGTGTTCCGGCCACCGGTAGTGCGCCTCAGTAGGATGTTGCTTCGGTCTTACAGCACGACTCCTACTGGTATTTCTCCTTTTGCGTGATCTCGTTTCTCACTCAGCACAATCTATCTCGCTTCTAGTCCTTCCTTGGGCACCGCCGCTACCCGGAGCAGGCACGGTCCCGTTACGTTCGTTCAAGTTGCCAAGCCTCTGTCAGGATCCCACCCCTGACAGAGACCCTACTGTATCTTCCCCTACAACACCCTCTGCCACAAGGTGTTGCCTGGTTCCAACCCAGTCAGCTTTCTGATCTAACTTCCTGCCTGACCCCCAGTTTACCCAGTATGGTGGGGAGTGGCCTAGTGAATAGAACCCTTAGCTCCCCCCGGAGGCCCGACTGTGAAATGTATTGGTGTCTGTGATACCTGATCAGATGAACTCCTTCAGTGCCATCAGACGCACCATAGCTCCCCATAGTGGCGGAGCCACAGTACTGCAACGACCAGGACTCTGGGGCGCTGCACTCCCCCCTGGTTAAACACAGTACTCCGGGACTGGGAAGAAAACAACAATACAAGTTAGCAAAAAGACATACAGTTTTGTTGAGTGCAATAACAATAAGTATACTTGAACAGGCTTCCCTTTATGGGAGGTAAGGACACTTGAACGTTACAAACATGGTTAAATATCATAGCAACATGCTATAAATAACTTTTCTTACCCAACCGGGTATTCTACTAAGTGCAAAATTGTTGAACAATAATTTAACATTGCCTTTAAGGACATACACTCTGAATCCACTAAAGACCTTCCTATAATCACATTATAAGGTAATTTAACTTTTCCATTCTCCTTCTTTAAATCTGCAGGACCGCCTGTCCTAACGGCACCAGACCTACTGCCTCTCCTTTCTATGCAGGACCGCCCCGTTCAGCCCGGGCCTACTGCCTTTTCAACTACTATACACAGTATAGAACATAACATTACTTTCAGTTTAAGAGCACTGAGCCATCTCTACATGACTCCTATGAGGACTCAGGGTTTACCTTCTATCCTAATTATCTATCAACGTTATCAACCATTTTCTTTATATAACATCAAACCTTCTCATTATCCTTCTCACTAACATGCATGCTGGACACCACGTCTACCCCTACGGGCCCACTGCATCCTTCTGCTATTCTTCACTTTTTCTTTTCAGAGAACATCATCAGCATTTCTTCACAATTAACTAGTTGAATACATATAACTTACTCATGTAAACATTATCATCACTTTCTTTCGTCAAAACATTATTGCTACCTGTCTTAAAGCAATATCATCGTTTAAGTGCGGCAAATGAACATCCCCTTTAAGAGGGGACCAAGTCTCTATGAGGTAGCGCGTCTTCTCAAGCTACCAGTCCATACTCAGCAAAGGTTCCAGTGTGGTATCTTCACAAAGAGTCCTTCTTTAAGTAAAACCAGTAGGGAGCACCTTTAATAAGGTGCAAACTATGTACAAAAAGTTCGTATCATGCACTGTTCATGATTTCAGCAGTTCTTTTCAACTAAAAACTTGTGCAAAAACTTTGGAAAAACAAACAAAAACAAAACAATAGGGATCCCGGGTCAACAGAAGGATCCCCTTAAGAGTTAACCCTGGACGGGTCTAGCAGCAAAACAGGAAACGAACAAACAGTCAAAGAACTATTTACATATTTAAATCAATCATGCTTACTCGTTCTTCGGGGAAGAAGGTGGTCTCCCCCCGGGCCCCACCAGACCAACGGGTCGTCCCGCTGGCTCAAGGAGCGGGTCCCGCCCCAACAACGACAGGATCCCTCGCCGGGATGTTCTTTTCATCGAGGATCCTGCACGCCCCCAAGGTACATGGTGGGTCCGGGTTCCCCGCTGCTCCGCAGGGTCAGGTCCCGTTGCCTTTTCGGCGGGAGGCCCATCTGCAGATGTTGCAGCGGTGGCCTGAAGCGCGACGCACCGCTGGACACCCCGCGCCATCCAGCCAGCTTCGCCTGTTGCTCTCCTCCACCTGGTGTAGGTCACAGCATCACCTGGCTCCAGGTCGCGAGGGAATCTTCCTCCGCAGGGCTCTACCTCCTCCCGGTCCACGTGGACTTGTAGCGGCTCTCCGATCTCCTGTATAACCCCGCGTCCATGTCGGGGGTTGAAGGAGACCACTACACCCCAGCGGGACGAGGGGACCTCTGTAACGGTGGTCAGATCCACCTGGGTTGCCGGTTGTGGTCGGTCTCGCCATGCAGCCACCAAGCGCCGCAGGTGTTCGGCCTCCGGCATGATTTTCAGGCCCTGCGTCTGCAGCGCACTTTCAGCCGCGGCCGGGTTGGGAGGAACAGGGGACACTGGAGACAAGTGGACCTCCGTGGGCTGGCCCAGCCGAGCGAGCACGCGGGCATCAGCCTCCAAGCGGCGTGCTATCCGGCGGGCCTCGGCCGCAGCTACACACTCCTCAGACGGTGGCAAGGGGGGTCGGCCCATCGGTGGCTCCGTGAGGGTCAGTCCCCGCAACGTTGGCGCGTCTGGGGCTATGTCGAGTGGCACAGCCTCAGGCTGGATCGGGTCAGTCCCACGCGGTGTTCTTGGTGTCGCCATCTTTTCTCCTTCTCCAGTGTCCTCTTCCCGCGGTCTCTTTCGTGGGCGGCCCCGTCTCCATGGTCTCCACCTTCCAAACAGGATCAGGAGGCGGACCTCAGCTGTTGACGGACACGTCCTCAGGACACAGAAATATTTAGACTGGGCGGCCATTGTTGTTCGCGCTCTCCAGCTTGCCTATGCCCACTCCACACCCCTTTTCTTCTCCGGCACTCTCCCCAGCACTATAATGGCGGCGGATTTTGGCGGTAAATGGCACGGCACAGTCTTTGTAATAAAGTACAGTCCTAGCACAATAAATCTCAGTTCCAAGGCACACATGACCTGATTCTTCAGGCTTAAGTAGATCCTGTTCGTGACGCCAAGTTGCGGCGCCCCCACTGCCGCAGGGCCGAGGGGTACCCGGTACCGGGCCTCTGAGTCTCTGCTCTGGGGTTGTCACGGTGGTTAGGCCCGATCCGTGACCCTGCCGAGGGGCGCACAGTGAATGATGTGACGGGTGTAGATGGTGGTGGTGAGGCTGTAGTGGTGCAGTGCAGCAAATAACGAGAACACCAGGTTGCAGTCTCTTTACCTCTTTACTGAAGATCTCTGGGTCCTCAGTCCAGAACACGGTTCACCAGGCTGCGCAAGTCCGGCCGGTCCAATGGCACCTCCAGAGTTCTCTTCACAGGTGGAAATCTGTGCCTTCCTTCTAGCGCTATGTGTTGCGGTCCTTCCCTGCTGTGCTTACGGAAAGTCCCCACAACTGTTGTGTCTGTTTCTTAAGTTCCCTCACAACTCGATTAGATGATGTTCTGCTAATCCTCCGTCCCTCCCTGTTGTTCTGGTTGGGACGGCACCCATTTGATGGGTAGGCTCGGAGCTCTTCCGGGACCCTAGAGTCGCCCCTCTCCACAAGTTGCCCCCCAAGACTGCATAGGTGATTTAAGTTAGACAGCCCGCCTTAAACTGACTGTCCTGCCGCTGTGTGGAGTATTGCTTGAAGCTGAATGTTATGATACTCCCTCGGCGTTCCGGCCACCGGTAGTGCGCCTCAGTAGGATGTTGCTTCGGTCTTACAGCACGACTCCTACTGGTATTTCTCCTTTTGCGTGATCTCGTTTCTCACTCAGCACAATCTATCTCGCTTCTAGTCCTTCCTTGGGCACCGCTGCTACCCGGAGCAGGCACGGTCCCGTTACGTTCGTTCAAGTTGCCAAGCCTCTGTCAGGATCCCACCCCTGACAGAGACCCTACTGTATCTTCCCCTACAACAACCTCTGCCACAAGGTGTTGCCTGGTTCCAACCCAGTCAGCTTTCTGATCTAACTTCCTGCCTGACCCCCAGTTTACCCACTATGGTGGGGAGTGGCCTTGTTCTGTCCTTCTAACAGGACAGGGGTTCGTTTCAAACATTAAAAGGTTAACTATTGTCATAGTTTAGTTTTGCTGTGTTATAGCACCACCCAGTGGTGGATAAATTTATAACCTGTGTTTTCCATGAATAATAGAGTGTTGCATTGTGGGTTTCAGCAAAGCATCATGGGATTGGGGAATTCCCCAGTCTTCCCTCTGTGTATTTCCTGTTCACTCGTGTTATTCAGCTGTGTTGGAACTACTTCATTTACCTGCCACCCTGGTTAGTTTATCCGGTAAGAATGCTATCCTTGTTCTTGTAATATAGTGTTCTATAGAATGTGATTACTGTATAGCAACTAGTACCCGGGAAATCTATTATCTGTCAGTTACTGTATGTAGTTGCATGTAGAAGTTGCGTCATCCTGCATGTTTTCCCTGCTAGTTATAGTATCAGTTGTGCTGTTATGTGCCCAATACTTACTCAAATCATTTGTATTCTTATAGTTTTACCGCATTTCAATACCTGTTACCAATAAACAAGTTAGACTACAGAGAACAGTCTGCTTACTTTGGAAGACAGAAGTGGTTTATGCTGTATGTTGGATCACACACCGTATCAACGTGTATGAAGACAGAACAGTAAAACGGAAGCTAGGCGCCGGGATTACAGTAAAGGGAGGCTAGACGCCAGCGATAGCAAATACCACCTACGCAGCCGCTTGTACCACACCGCACTACCTGCAGATACCGCAGCGGCCGCCATACAGTCTCAAGTACCGAGAGTGCAGCCCACCAAGCACCACACGTCTCAGTCCACGCCGAAGTCACCCCTACCCGCTCTGAGACGTCCTACAGCCTGCAAACGGACATAAAATGTCTGCAAGTCAAACATCTTCACTCAAGACGAGATCCCAAACAAGCCGCTCTAGCAAGTCTTCCTCGAAAAGGTCTGCCACCCTCGCCCGAGCAGAAGCTGAGGCGGCGAAAGTAAGATCCTCCTTCGCTGCACAAGAGATGCAGTTAAAGTTAAGACAAGCAGACCAAAAAGCAGAAAGAGCCCGCCTGCAAGCAGAGCAAGAAGCAGAAAGAGCCCGCCTGCAAGCAGAGCAAGAAGCAGAAAGAGCCCGCCAAGAAGCAGAAAGAGCCCGCCTGCGAGCAGAGCAAGAAGCAGAAAGAGCCCGCCTGCAAGCGACCTTAGAAAGGCTTTCCGCTGAAAAAGAAGCAGCAGCCGCAATAGCCAAAGCTGAGTTTTTAGAAGCCGTGGAGTTTCCTGAATCCGAGCGAGGCAGCGACATACGCGGACCAGACCTTGATCATCAGGACCCTGCTCAACGCGTCTCAGAATATGTCCGCCAACATCCCAAAATAGAAGAAAACTCCGATCCGTTACACCAACCAGCCTATACAGATTCCCAGAGATCCTTCCTCCAAACACCGTACTGGAAGCAGGAAGGTATATTGCGAAACGACATTGATCACCACTACCGTCTTACGGAACAGAAGGTACGGCCTCCGCCCAGACTGACAGGTACGTCCTTCGCCACTGAACGGGTTTATACAGACTTTCCTAAGCCAGAAGCTCCTACCAGGTATGAGGATGCACCACACACACCGCATGACAACAGCACACCAGCTCACGTTGGCACTGACTCAGCCACTATGAACTTTGCAAGGTTCTTTACCCGCTGGGAGCTGGTGACCAAGGGACTTGTAAAGTTCACTGATCGAGCTGAAAGCTACAGAGCATGGCGAGCCTCTTTCCAGAATGTCACCAGAGACTTGCATCTTTCCAGTAGTGAAGAGTTAGATCTACTGGTTAAGTGGCTTGGGAGCGAGTCAGCTGAACACGCCAAAAGAATCAGGAACATTAACATAAAGTACCCACACACAGGACTTCGTATGGTGTGGGAGAGACTCGAAGAATGTTATGGGTCAATAGAAGCTATAGAAAATGCTTTGTATAAAAGAATTGATGATTTCCCCAAGATAGCAAATAAGGGTTATCAAAAGCTCAGGGAACTGAGCGACTTGTTAATGGAGGTACATGCTGCTCAGGCAGAAGGTGACCTACCAGGGTTGGCATTCCTGGACACTGCCAGAGGTGTCAACCCGATTGTCCAAAAGCTCCCTTACAACTTACAAGAAAAGTGGGTCAGTCACGGGTCCCGTTACAAACAGGCTCATAAGGTACCATTTCCTCCCTTTGGGGTGTTTGTAGACTTTGTCGCTCAGCAGGCTAAAGTTAGAAATGACCCTAGTTTCGATTTCACTATGTCATGTACCACTGCCTCTGGTGTAAAACCCAGTAAAACACCAGTGGCAGTCCACAAAACTAATGTTACCTCAACAGGTTTTCCTTACAGGGCAAGCAAGTCCTCTCCAGAAGGGGACAAACCGCAGGATCTCAGCAAATACTGCCCCCTACACAAGAAACCTCATCCTCTACTAAAATGTAGAGCCTTCAGGGAGAAGTCTCTAGAAGACCGTAAGAGTTTCCTAAAGGAAAACAAGATATGCTTCAGATGCTGCGCGACAACCTCACACTTCGCCAAGAACTGTGAAACCAGTGTGAAATGCACAGAATGTAGTAGTGTGGAGCACAACACGGCCTTGCATCCTGGACCACCTTCAGGGGTACCATCGCGAGTAGAAGAGTCTGCCGAAAAACAGATGGACACTGACATGGACACCCCAGTGGTCACCTCTCAGTGCACAGAGATCTGCAAGGAACTCGTAGCAGGAAGATCCTGCTCAAAGATCTGTCTTGTCAGAGTATTCCCAGCGAGCCAACGGGATAAGGCGATCAAGGTATATACAATCTTGGATGATCAGAGCAACAGGTCTCTAGCTAAGTCCTTTCTCTTCGACACCTTCATCATTGCTGGTCCCGGCTCTCCGTACTCCTTGAAGACATGTGCAGGTACTGTCGAGACGGCGGGGAGGAGAGCAACTGGATTCAAAGTAGAGTCTATAGACGGTCAAACCTGCTTATCCTTGCCATCAATACTGGAGTGCAACCAGATTCCAGACAACAGGTCTGAGATACCTACACCAGAGGTAGCAGCTCATCATACCCACTTGAGATGTATAGCTCACCTGATACCAGAGCTTGACCAAGGAGCTCCTATCGTCTTACTTCTCGGAAGAGACATACTACGGGTCCACAAGGCTAGAGGACAGATCAACGGCCCACAAAATGCCCCATATGCTCAGAGACTTGACCTAGGATGGGTCATTGTGGGAGACCTGTTTGGGTGGAGCACACAGGCCGACATCAGTCAATAGCATGCTCACCAATACCCTCGAGAATGGACGCCCGTCTCTCTTCCAGCCATGCGAGAGCAGTTTCCTGATAAAAGAATTGCCACACCACACCCCTCCACCTTGTCCGTTAGCTGATCCTTCCTGTGAAGACCATGCATGCGACGGTGAGCAAGATCATATAGGGTGCACAGTTTTCCACAGGACAAGAGAAGACAACCAGGTAGCAATGTCCATAGAGGACAGACTGTTCTTGGACATCATGGAGCGAGAGATAGTAAGAGATGAATCAAAGAGTTGGGTCGCACCTTTACCATTCAAACCACAGAGGCAACGCTTACCCAACAACAGAGAACTTGTCTACAGTCGATTTGTCTCCCTTACGCGCAAAATGCAGAAGGCACCAGAAACAAAACAACACTTCTTTACCTTCATGGAGAGAATATTCCAGAGTGGCCACGCGGAAATTGCACCTGTACTTCAAGATTCCGAGGAATGTTGGTACTTACCTATTTTCGGCGTGTATCATCCGAAGAAACCAGGTCAGATAAGAGTGGTATTTGACTCAAGTGCCAGATACGAAGGTGTTTCTTTAAACGACGTCTTCCTGTCTTGTCCAGACCTCAACAACATACTTCTGGGAGTACTTCTTCGTTTCCGCAAAGACGCAGTAGCATTTATGGCCGACATACAACAGATGTTTCACTGCTTCCTTGTTAAAGAAGAACACAGAAACTACTTGAGGTTCTTCTGGTACTGCAATAATGACCCCTACAAGGATATCGTGGAATATCGTATGAAGGTTCACATCTTCGGGAACAGCCCTTCCCCTGCTGTCGCTATCTATGGCCTTAGACATTCAGCCAGAGAAGGTGAAGCGAAGTATGGATCGGATGTAAGATCTTTTGTGGAAAAGGATTTCTACGTAGATGACTGCCTGAAATCCACACCCTCAGAGGAGTCGGCAGTCAGTCTCCTGAAAAGGACACAAGAAATGCTCGCTTCATCCAATTTGAGGTTGCACAAAATTGCTTCCAACAGCCAGAAACTAATGGCAGCCTTTCCCTCTCAAGATTACTCAACCGATTTAAAAGACTTGGATTTAAGCACGGACTCCCTTCCCATGCAGCGGAGCCTGGGTCTACTCTGGGATTTGAAAAAGGATGCATTCACCTTCCAGATCAGCGAAGAAGAGAAACCCTTCACGCGTAGAGGCGTCCTGTCCGTTGTGAACAGCTTGTACGATCCTCTGGGATTTGTAACCCCTGTAACTATCCAAGGTAAAATGATGTTGAGAGACTTCACCCAAGAGACATCCGATTGGGATGATCCGCTTCCCAGCGATAAAAGAGAATTGTGGGAAAGATGGAAAAATTCTTTAGAAGCCCTGTCGAGTCTCTACGTGGCACGACCATATGCTTCTGTGCCTTCATCAGAAATCAAGGTGCAAAAGCTTTGTATCTTCTGCGATGCTTCAACCAAGGCAATTGCAGCAGTGGCGTATTTGAAAACAACTGACATCAATGAACAATGCCACGTAAGGCTTGTTATGAGCCGGACAAAATTGGCCCCACTCCGTGAACACACAGTACCCAGACTGGAACTCTGTGCAGCTGTGCTGGCAGTAGAGTTAGCTGAGCTTATCTCGACAGAAATGGACCTGGAAACCAAAGAAGTCGAGTTCTACACTGACAGCAAGGTAGTGCTGGGGTACATTTGTAATGAAACTCGTCGCTTCTATGTCTATGTCAGCAATCGGGTGCTAAGGATCAGGAGATCCACCGAACCTAAACAGTGGCACTATGTGTCCACGCACCACAATCCGGCGGACCACGCAACCAGATCCGTTGAAGCAAGACAACTTAAGGACACAACCTGGTTCACCGGCCCTACATTCTTATACCGTTCGACGCCATATGTGGACGAGTCAAACATCTTTGAATTGGTGGATCCAGAGGCAGATGAGGAAATCCGTCCTCAGGTATCCGTTCTACGTACGGTGACTAAAGACAATCACCTCAAATCCCACCGCTTCAACAGGTTCTCAACTTGGGACTCACTTGTTCGTGCCCTCGTTCGTTTAATTCCTCAGACCAGTTGCGGAACTTGTCTTACCGTTTTCGCCAAAAGAGCTGTGTGTGGCATCGGTTGATGCCAAGCGGGGAGTGTTCTGTCCTTCTAACAGGACAGGGGTTCGTTTCAAACATTAAAAGGTTAACTATTGTCATAGTTTAGTTTTGCTGTGTTATAGCACCACCCAGTGGTGGATAAATTTATAACCTGTGTTTTCCATGAATAATAGAGTGTTGCATTGTGGGTTTCAGCAAAGCATCATGGGATTGGGGAATTCCACAGCCTTCTCTCTCTGTGTTTCCTGTTCACTCGTGTTATTCAGCTGTGTTGAACTACTTCACTTGCTTGCCACCCTGGTTAGTTTATCCGGTAAGATTGCTATCCTTGTTCTTGTAATATAGTGTTCTATAGAATGTGATTACTGTATAGCAACTAGTACCCGGGAAATCTATTATCTGTGAGTTACTGTATGTAGTTGCATGTAGAAGTTGCATCATCCTGTATGTTTTCCCTGCTAGTTATAAGTATCAGTTGTGCTGTTATGTGCCCAATACTTACTCAAATCATTTGTATTCTTATAGTTTTACCGCATTTCAATACCTGTTACTAATAAACAAGTTAGACTACAGAGAACAGTCTGCTTATTTTGGAAGACAGAAGTGCTTTATGCTGTATGTTGGATCACACACCGTATCAACGTGTATGAAGACAGAACAGGCCTAGTGAATAGAACCCTTAGCTCCCCCCGGAGGCCCGACTGTGAAATGTATTGGTGTCTGTGATACCAGATCAGATGAACTCCTTCAGTGCCATCAGACGCACCATAGCTCCCCATAGTGGCGGAGCCACAGTACTGCAACGACCATACCATGTACTGCACATACATACACTGGGAACATACAGATACAGACACATACATACACTGGGGACATACAGATACAGACACATACATACACTGGGCACATACAGATACAGACACATACATACACTGGGGGCATACAGATACAGACACATACATACACTGGGCGCATACAGATACAGACACATACATACACTGGGGGCATACAGATACAGACACATACATACACTGGGCACATACAGATACAGAGACATACATACACTGGGGACATACAGATACAGAGACATACATACACTGGGAACATACAGATACAGATACATACATACACTGCGCACATACAGATACAGACACATACATACACTGGGGACATACAGATACAGAGACATACATACACTGGGGACATACAGATACAGACACATACATACACTGGGCACATACAGATACAGACACATACATACACTGGGGACATACAGATACAGACACATACATACACTGGGGACATACAGATACAGACACATACATACACTGGGGACATACAGATACAGACACATAGATACACTGGGCACATACAGATACAGACACATACATACACTGGGCACATACAGATACAGACACATACATACACTGGGGACATACAGATACAGAGACATACATACACTGGGGACATACAGATACAGACACATACATACACTGGGCACATACAGATACAGACACATACATACACTGGGGGCATACAGATACAGACACATACATACACTGGGCGCATACAGATACAGACACATACATACACTGGGGGCATACAGATACAGATACATACATACACTGCGCACATACAGATACAGACACATACATACACTGGGGACATACAGATACAGACACATACATACACTGGGGACATACAGATACAGACACATACATACACAGGACACACAGATACAGACACATACATACACTGGGGACATACAGATACAGATACATACATACACTGGGGACATACAGATACAGACACATACATACACTGGGGACATACAGATACAGATACATACATACACTGGGGGCATACAGATACAGACACATACATACACTGGGGGCATACAGATACAGACACATACATACACTGGGGGCATACAGATACAGAGACATACATACACTGGGGACATACAGATACAGACACATACATACACTGCGCACATACAGATACAGACACATACATACACTGGGCACATACAGATACAGACACATACATACACTGGGCACATACAGATACAGACACATACATACACTGGGCACATACAGATACAGACACATACATACACTGGGGACATACAGATACAGACACATACATACACTGGGGACATACAGATACAGACACATACATAAGCAGGACACACAGATACATATATATACTGTACATATACAGGGGACATACATATACGGCTGGTGGGGGGCAATGTTTCTGGTGATATTATACCTGAGGAGGTTTGGACTCTGCAGTTATGTGGTCAGTGAAGCGATGGGGAATTTTTCTGCTTCTGAGCAGTCGGCCACTGTTCTGTAACTTTAGGAAGGAAAGACCAAAATATAAACAATAGAAGAGACATGAAAATCTTTGTTGGAAATGTTTGGTTACATGGAGGTGGTGACACTGGCTATAACACAAAGGACTAAATGAGACACAATGAGAAGGAGTCCCAGCCCCTGACACTGCCGCTCCCTCCTGCCATCTGTCACTATTCATCTACAGAGGGTGAGAGGAGGAATCTCAGGCCGACACAGCAACGCTCCACAGATGTCACAGCTGAGTTACTGCAGCTCCCACCAGATGGTTACAGACAAATCACCACCGGCCGATATCCCACATCTGCTGCGGGTTTTATACTGTATATGAAGTTGGATCGCCCCCAGGCGCAGGGCAGCGGGGTACTCGGTACCGGGCCCCTTCTGTCTCGGTTCGGGGGATGTCACGGTGGCCTGACCCGGTCCGTGGCCCTGCTGAGGGGCGCCCAATTAAAGGTGTAGTTTGTCAAGTGTTCGTGACACCACCTGTGGTATTCGGTCAGGATGACCGACGCTGCTTAGGGGTCCGCTGGGGTGATGTTATGGCAGCTAGATGGTAGACCTTCCCACAGGTGAAGTATGTCCCCAGGGCTTCCCAGTAAGGTAGATGATGACGGTGTAGGTCGCAGTAAATAACGAGGACACAGGGTTGCAGTCTCTTTACCTCTTTACTGAAGACTTCAGCGTCCACAATCCAGAGCACTGCTAACAGGGCTGGCTGAGACCGGCCGGTCCGAAGGCACATCCAGAGCTCCCTTTGCAGGTGGAAATCAGTAGCCTTCCTACTAGCGCCTGTGTGTTGTAGTACTTCCCTGCTGAGCACCACGGGATAGCCCTCACAACTCTTGTATCTGTTCCTGATGTTCTCTCTCTCTGTCCCCCAGATGATATGGATAGGACGCACCCGTATGACGGGGTAGGCCTGGAGTTATTTTATAGGGACCCTAGAGACGCCCCTCTCCCACAATTTGCCTCCGTTGTCTTCATTAGGTTAAAGGTTGGGCAGCCAACTTGGAATTAACTGTCCTGCCGTGTTTCAAAGTAATGCATAGAGCCAATTACTTCCTCGGTGTTCCGGCCGCCGGCTACGCGCCTCAGAAGGATGTTGCCGATCTTAAAGTAGGACTCCTCCCGGTGTTATCTCCTTGTGCTGTGATCTCGTTTCTCACTTCTCAACAATATACTTCGCTTCTTGTCCTTTCTTAGGATGCTGCCGCAATGAGGTGCAGGTGCGGCTCCGTAACGTTCTATCTCTCGCTCTGTCTCTGTCAGGATCCCACCCCTGACAGGGACCTCTGTCTGCAGCTCAGATGTTCCTCCTTCTCCCCCTGTCTGCCTGACAGGTCTTTCCTGGGTCTCACCCAGCAGCTTTCTGCCTAACTTCCTATCCAACCCCCAGTTTTACCAGAGTGTGAGGAGTGGTCTAATACATAGAACCCTTTGCTCCCCCTGGTGGCCGGATTGTGAAGTGTAGTGTGTGACTGTGATACCTGATCAGGTGAACTCTTTTAGTACCATCAGACGTACCATCACTCCCCCTGGTGGAAGAGCCACATTACTGCAACGACCAGGACTCTGGGGCGCTGCATATCCATTACATTGTGCTGATGAAAAATATAAAATATCACTTCTAATCATTACTGCACACAAATACATAGCAGAGGCACAGAGAGAAAACTGTACATACATTACATTACTGATCCTGAGTTACATCCTGTAGATCTTTTATTAAAAAAAGAAAAACATAACAATAATAATAACAGAAACAAAACAGAAATATCAGCCAGAGAAATAATCAGTATACTGAACACTGGTCCAGCCGCTTATCCTCTCCTCATACCCATATTGTACAGTATATACAGGATAATAACTAATAATAACTGCTTTCACTTTCTGGTCCGGTCACCAAACAAAATAATAACAAAGAAATAAAATAAACAATGGCAAACAAAAACTACAGTTACCTCCATATACACCGTGTGCAGAATTATTAGGCAAGTTGTATTTTAGAGGATTATTTTTATTATTGATCAACAACTATGTTCACAATCAACCCAAAAGACTCATAAATATCAAAGCTTAATATTTTTGGAAGTTTTTTTTTTAGATTTGGCTATCTTAGGAGGATATCTGTGTGTGCAGGTAACTATTACTGTGCAGAATTATTGGCAACTTAATGAAAACCAAATACCGTATTTTCCGGCGTATAAGACGACTTTTTAACCCCCGAAAATCTTCTTAAAAGTCGGGGGTCGTCTTATACGCCGGGAATCGACTTGTACGCCGGTGTATATGGTGGGTGGGGAGGGGGAGTGATCCTGATGACGAGGGGGCGTCTCACAGGAAAGTGAGTAATCCCCATTACCTTATCCTAGCGGTGCAGCGTGGGGGTGTCAGTGCTGGGAGCGGCGGCGGCTGCTGTGTTCTGGTGCGGCGGCTCCTCTTCTGTGTGGGGCCTCTGTCCTGTGGGGTGGCGGCGGCAGCGGCGTATCTTTATCCAGTTGGGGCTCCTCCGGCATCTCCTTAGCCCTGGAGGCCCCGCCGCAACTCCATCGGTGCAATGTGGTGGCCTCCGGGAAAATGGCCGCTGCTCAGATTCAGATCTCGTGTCCCGAGATTTCGGGACGAGATCTGAATCTGAGCAGCGGCCATTTTCCCGGAGGCCACCGCATCGCACCTATTGAGCTGCCTCCGGGAAAATGGCCGCTGCATTGCACCGATGGAGTTGCGGCGGGGCCTCCAGGGCTAAGGAGATGCCGGAGGAGCCCCAACTGGATAAAGATATGCCACCGCCACCCCACAGCACAGAGGCCCCACACAGAAGAGGAGCCGCCGCACCAGAGCACAGCAGCCGCCGCACCAGAGCACAGCAGCCGCCGCCGCCACTCCCAGCACTGAGACCCCCACGCTGCACCGCTACGATAAGGTAATGGGGGATACTCACTTTCCTGTGAGACGCCCCCTCGTCATCAGGATCACTCCCCCCCCCCCCAAAAGGCACATATTCACTGGCCCTATAAGACGACATAGGGTGTATAAGAAGACCCCCGACTTTTAAGAAGATTTTATATTTTAACTGGTAAAGTTGGGGGGTCGTCTTATACGCCCAGTCGTCTTATACGCCGGAAAATACGGTATATTCCCATCTCACTTGTTTATTTTCACCAGGTAAACCAATATCACTGCACAAAATTTAGAAATAAACATTTCTGACGTGCAAAAACATAAAACCCCTAAAATGTAGTGACCGATATAGCCCCCTTTCTTTATGATGACACTCGGCATCCTCCATCCATAGATTCTGTCAGTTACGACCAACATTGCGTGCAGCAGCCACCACAGCCTCCAGACACTGCTCCGAGAGGTGGACTGTCTTCCCTTCCTGCAGATCTCACATTTTATCAGGGACCACAGGTTCTCTATGGGGTTCAGATCAGGTGAACAAGGGGGCCATGTCATTATTTGTTCTTCTCTGAGACCTTTACTGGCCAGCCACGCTGTGGAGTAGTTGGAGGCATGTGATGGAGCATTGTCCTGCATGAAAATCATGTTCTTCTTGAACGATACCGACTTCTTCCTGTACCATTGCTTGAAGAAGTTGTCTTCCAGAAACTGGCAGTAGGTCTGGGAGTTGAGCGTCACTCCATCCTCAACCCGAAAAGGTCCCACACGTTCATCTTTGATGATACCAGCCCGTACCAGTCCCCCACCTCCACCTTGCTGGCGTCTGAGTCGGAGTGGAGCTCTCTGCCCTTTACTGATCCAGCCTCTGGCCCATCCATCTGGCCCATCAAGAGTCACTCTCATCTCATCAGTCCATAAAACCTTTGAAGAGTCAGTCTTAAGATATTTCTTGGCCCAGTCTTGACGTTTTATCTTATGTTTCTTGGTCATACGTGGTCGTTTTTCAGCCTTCCTTACCTTGGCCATGTTCCTGAGTTTCGCACACCTTGTGCTTTTTGTTACTCCAGTAACGTTGCAGCTCTGAAATATGGCAAAACTAGTGGAAAATGGCATCTTGGCAGCTTCACGCTTGATTTTCCTCAATTCATGGGCAGTTGTTTTGCGCCTTTTTTGCCCAACACGCTTCTTCCGACCCTGTTGGCTATTTGCCATGAAACGCTTGATTGTTCGGTGATCACGCTTCAAAAGTTTGGCAATTTCAAGACTGCTGCATCCCTCTGCAAGACATCTCACAATTTTGGACTTTTCAGAGCCGTCAAATCTCTCTTCTGACTCATTTTGCCAAAGGGAAGGAAGTTCCCTAATAATGAAGCACACCTTATATAGGGTTCTGATGTCATTAGACAACACCCCTCCTCATTACAGAGATGCACATCACCTGATTTACTTAATGGGCAGTTGGCTCTCAAGCCTGAACAGCTTGGAGTAGGACAACATGTATAAAAAGGATCATGTGATCAAAATACAACTTGCCTAATAATTCTGCACACAGTGTATATTTGGACAGAGACAACATTTTTCTCATTTTGGTTATAGACATTACCACAATGAATTTTAAACAAAACAATTCAGATGCAGTTGAAGATCAGACTTTCAGCTTTCATATGAGGGTATCCACATTAAAATTGGATGAAGGGTTCAGGAGTTTCAGCTCCTTAACATGTGCCACCCTGTTTTTCAAGGGACCAAAAGTAATTGGACAGATTCAATAATTTTAAATAAAATGTTCATTTCTAGTACTTGGTTGAAAACCCTTTGTTGGCAATGACTGCCTGAAGTCTTGAACTCATGGACATCACCAGACGCTGTGTTTCCTCCTTTTTAATGCTCTGCCTTCACTGCGGTGGTTTTCAGTTGCTGTTTGTTTGTGGCCTTTCTGTCTGAAGTTTAGTCTTTAACAAGTGAAATGCTGCTCAGTTGGGTTGAGATCAGGTGACTGACTTGGCCATTCCAGAATATTCCACTTCTTTGCTGTAATAGACTCCTGGGTTGCTTTGGCTTTATGTTTTGGGTCATTGTCCATCTGTAGTATGAAACGACGACCAATCAGTTTGGCTGCATTTGGCTGGATCTCAGCACACAGTATGGCGGCTCTGAAGACCTCAGAATTCATTCCTGTGTCACATCATCCATAAACACTAGTGACCCAGTGCCACTGGCAGCCATGCATGCCCAAGCCATCACACTGCCTCCGCCGTGTTTACAGATGATGTGGTATGCTTTGGATCATGAGCTGTACCACACCTTTGCCATACTTTTCTCTTTCCATCATTCTGGTAGAGGTTGATCTTGGTTTCATCTGTCCACAGAATGTTCTTCCAGGACTGTGCTGGCTTTTATAGATGTTTTTTAGCCTTTTTCTTCTTGACACTTATGAGTGGCTGCACCGTGCAGTGAACCCTCTGTATTTACTTTCATGCAGTCTTCTCTTTATGGTAGATTTGGATATTGATACGCCGACCTCCTGGAGAGTGTTGGTCACTTGGTTGGCTGTTGTGAAGGGGTTTCTCTTCACCATGAAATTTATTCTGCGATCATCCACCACTGTTGTCTTCCGTGGGTGCCCAGGTCTTTTTGCATTGATGAGTTCACCAGTGCTTTCTTTCTCAGGAAGTACCAAACTGTAGATTTTGCCACTCCTAATATTGTAGCAATTTCTCAGATGGGTTTTTTCGGTTTTCGCAGCTTAAAGGAAAGGTGCCGCATTTTATTTTTTGTATTAAAAATGATTGTTTATATAAACAATTATTTTAATACAAATTTACATTTTTTAACTTTAACATTTTTTTTATTATTAATTTTTTTTTCACCCACTGTGCGCCGCCATTTTGCTTTGCAGGAGTGTAAGTGTAGCTGCATGACACTTACACTCTGCAAATACGGCAGCCCTGGGCATAGACATCGGCAGTCGGTGCCCAACCATATAGTTCACATTGAGCTGCTCCCTGCTGTGATCTGGCCACGCCCCCTAAGCCGTCCACAGCACAGCAGAGGCAGGAGATCGGCGCCATCTTCCTGGAGCTCACAGTGCATCTGTGAGCTCCAGCTTCCCAGGATAATCGCAGGAGCCCTGCGGTTATAGGAGGAGGAGGAGGAGACCAAGGAAGGGAGGGAGAAAGGACTCAGCAGGGAGCCGTGAAGTAAGTATCAGTGGGGAGGGGGAGAGGTAATCTAATCCTATCCTTTGTGGTGCTGACTCTGAGCAGTTATCTCCTCCCTTGTGTGTTACTGTGCTGACTGTGATACTGTCTGCTGAGCCGTGTATCTAATCCTCTCCTGTGTGATACTGACTGAGCTGTGTATCTAATCCTATCCTGTGTGATACTTTGCTGAGCCATGCATCTAATCCTATCCTGTGTGATACAGTCTGCTGAGCCATGCATCTAATCCAATCCTGTGATACTGACTGAGCTGTGTATCTAATCCTCTCCTAACTGAGCTGTGTATCTAATCCTCCCCTGTGTGATACTGTCTGCTGAACCGTGTATCTAATCCTATCCTGTGTGATACTGTCTGCTGAGCCGTGTATCTAATCCTATCCTGTGTGATACTGACTGCTGAGCCATGTATCTAATCCTCTCCTGTGTGATACTGACTGCTGAGCTGTGTATCTAATCCTATCCTGTGTGATACTTTGCTGAGATGTGTATCTAATCCTATCCTGTGTGATACTGTCTGCTGAGCCGTGTTTCTAATCCTATCCTGTGTGATACTGACTGCTGAGCTGTGTATCTAATCCTCTCCTGTGTGATACTGACTGCTGAGCCGTGTATCTAATCCTATCCTGTGTGATACTGACTGCTGAGCCGTGTATCTAATCCGCTCGTGTGATACTGTCTGCTGAGCTGTGTATCTAATCCTCTCCTGTGTGATAGTCTGTTGAGCCATGTATCTAATCCTCTCCTGTGTGATGCTGACTGCTGAGCCGTGTATCTAATCCTATCCTGTGTGATACTGACTGCTAAGCCGTGTATCTAATCCGCTCGTGTGATACTGTCTGTTGAGCCGTGTATCTAATCCTCTCCTGTATGATACTGTCTGCTGAGCCGTGTATCTAATCCTCTCCTGTGTGATGCTGACTGAGCTGTGTATCTAATCCTCTCCTGTGTGATACTGTCTGCTGAGCTGTGTATCTAATCCTCTCCTGTGTGATAGTCTGTTGAGCCGTGTATCTAATCCTCTCCTGTGTGATGCTGACTTAGCTGTGTATCTAATCCTCTCCTGTGTGATACTGTCTGCTGAGCCGTGTATCTAATCCTCTCCTGTGTGATACTGACTGCTGAGCCGTGTATCTAATCCTATCCTGTGTGATACTGTCTGCTGAGCCGTGTATCTAATCTTATCCTGTGTGATACTGGCTGAGCTGTGTACCTAATCCTCTCCTGTGTGATACTGTCTGCTGAGCCATGTATCTAATCCTATCCTGTGTGATACTGTCTGCTGAGCTGTGTATCTAATCCTCTCCTATGCACTCCTCTCCCCCGTTATGTGGGATCTATATGGCGATATTATGTGAGATCTATATGGCGTCGTTATGTGAGAAGTATATGGCGGTATTATGTGAGATCTATATGGTGGTATTATGTGTGCTCTATATGGCGGTATTATGTGAGAACACTGGTGGTATTATGTGAGATCTATATGGTGGTATTATGTGTGCTCTATATGGCGGTATTATGTGAGATCTATATGTCGGTATTATGTGAGAACACTACGGTGTCGTTATTTGCGATCTATATGATGGTATTATGTGAGAACTATAGGAGAGTATTATGTGTGCTCTATATGGCGGTCTTGTGTGCTCTATATGGCGGTATTATGAGTGATCTATATGGCGATATTATGAGTGATCTATATGGCGATATTATGTGAGATCTATATGATGGTATTATGTGAGAACTATAGGACAGTCAGTATTATGTGTGATATATATGGCGGTATTATGTGAGAACACTATGGCAGTATTATGTGAGATCTATATGTCGGTATTATGTGAGAACTATAGGACAGCATTATGTGTGATCTATATGGCGGTATTATGTGAGAACACTATGGCAGTATTATCTTCAGAAAGTGGACCCATTCTATGGTGGTTCTGGCTGAGCACCTGCACAGGGGTCTGGGGTAATAGAGGGGGCAGCATGACCTCCAGTTAGGTGCAGTCAGGGCTGGTGAGGCAGCTGAAGAGAGGGGTCTCATGCTTATCGTTACTATGTGGCACATTTCCCCCCAGCGTCACCCCGGACTGCGCCTGTCGCCTCGCTTTCACACATCGCCAGGACAGGATGGAGAAGACAGGAGCTGAGGAGGGGAATGGGGTCTTTGCATGCAGAGTCTGGATCAGAACAGGTCATCAATCCGCAGAAATGTTTCCTGGATTTCTGTGGAGCAGACGGTCCATCCATGTGTATAAAAGACAGCGCTCTATGTACAATCCCTGGCTGCTCCGCACACTGAACAGGGGGCCCCCCATAGACCAGCACACTGCTCTCCTGAAATACTCTGCGCTGCGGTCACCCTGCTCCCTCCACCACATATCTCCCAGAATCCTTGCTGCCTGCCATCCTCGGTGACTGTCTACTTGTCAGTATAAGGCCGGTGTCACATTTGCGGTTGTGTCCGCAGTGTTTCTTCCGCTATTATCTGCATGCGTTGTGTTTTCCTATATTTAACATTAGGGACGTATGTGTCTGCGATCGGTTGCGTTTTGCCGCGTTTGACGACGCATGCGTCATTTCGTCTTCTGCGGTTTGGCGCGGTAAATGCAACATGTAGTAATTTTAGAGGCGTCCATTTGCCGCCTAGAAACGTATGCGGTTGTTAGCGCAAGGAATGCGGCAAAAAACGCATTACTATCTATGGGAACGCATGCGTACACATGTCTTTGCGTACGCATGCGTTTGATACGCTTGAGTACTTTGGACTGCGCATGCCCATTAAAGACACACCCTCCTGGAAATATCAAACGCATGCGCATAAAAAGCGCAAACGCATGTAAAAAAAACGCATGCAAACGCTGCGTTTTTTTTTACCATCATGCGTGAGCTGATGCGGATAAAAAACGCTGCGTTTAAAGACAATTGTATGTATTTTTGCACGCGTTTGCGGTTGCGGATGATACGCTGCGGACTTAACCGCAAATGTCTTCTCGCTGGGTTCCTGAATCCTCTCTTATCCCGTAGCAAACACCCAGAAGGGGAGGAGAGGAGACATCACACACGTCAGCAGACTCCGCCCATAATTACTGCAGTGCAGTAATGTGAGCTAGTTGTACACGAGGTTTTTGTCAAATTTCATTAGCTGCTCCCCGTTGTGTTTAAAAGTGGAAATGCCAAATATTTTAAAATTATTTTTCATATTTTACTAAATTATAAACAAATGATAATATTTTTAAAGAAAATTAAAATATTAATTCTTTACATTTTTTCAATCGCTGGAAAATAATTTTTTTTTATGTCACCTTCCCTTTAAGGATGACTTGTTTCACCTGCATGGAGAGCTCCTTTACCGCATGTTTACTTCACAGCAAAACCTTCCAAATGCAAGTACCACACCTCAAATCAACTCCAGGCCTTTTATCTGCTTAATTGAGAATGACATAACGAAGGGATTGCCCACACCTGTCCATGAAATAGCCTTGGAGTCAATTGTTCAATTACTTTTGGTCCCTTTATAAACAGGGTGGCACATGTTAAGGAGCTGAAACTCCTAAACCCTTCATCCAATTTTAATGTGAATATCCTCAAATGAAAGCTGAAAGTCTGAACGTCTACTGCATCTGAATTGTTTTGTTTAAAATTCATTGTGGTAATGTCTATAACCAAAATTAGAAAAATGTTGTCTATGTCCAAATATATATGGACATAACAGCATATACATAAACTTTTTTTTGTTTTTGTTTTAATACATACTTATAGAAATATACTCATATATATGTACACATACACAAACTATACAAATATGTACAACACTAAACTAAACACCCCACACTCAAGCCCACCATTCCCAACCCCCCGCACTGACCTGAGAGCTGGTCCTGTATCTCATGCCTCAGTCCATGTCCAACGTCCATAGGCCAGATCAGGCAGTGACAGTTTTTCCCCCAAACACCCCAGTGTCCCATAGTCCCACAAGATAAACCCACCTCCCCCCTTTTGCCACCACCCAACCTAACACCTACACCCAAATCTATATCCCTATATACAATATATACAGCAGCACACACTACAATAATCACAAATCACGAAGCCCAAGTTCGGCGCCTGCAGCCCTACATCACTGTATAATCAAACAAAACAAAAATCTACAGTGTCAGCAGCAGCCCACCACCAGGAAAGGAGATGACCAGACTAGGGCACACTAAAAGAAAAAGCCCCTCCAGAGGAGCGCAGCCCTCCGTGCACCCAGTCTCCCATACTCCAGAGAGTGCACCTTCACCAGGTCACCGAGTATGGTCCTAAACACATCGTCCACTGGGAAGATTTTCTGTTGCGTCGATACTAAGCACCGTGCGTTCCACGTGTGATACCTAACCACTGCACTAACTAGAAATAAGGTGCAGCAGTCCCAACCACCCAGGTCTCCGAATGCTCCATAGGACCATTCCCCATAGGAGAGACCGGCCAGCCGAGACCAGGCAATGGAGGCCCCACTCTGTTGTACACCTCTGTGTGGGACAATGAAGCAGGAAGTGGTCCATGCTTTCCAGCATGGTGCCACAATGCTCCCAAGGACAGTTCCTGTCCTCAGAATTCCTACACCTCAGATTGTCCCTCACACACAGTTTCCCATGGAAGCAGCTTCAAGCCAAGTCCCAAAACTTCGAGGGGATACTGATAGAATTCAAAAGATGCAAACCCACCCCAAGATCCTGACTTGGGCAATCCCTGAGCACCAGAGGCCTCTGTAAATGGGTCAACAGAACCCTATTGTCCAGGAGTTTCCTTGGCAGAGTCCTGATCTCCCACATTCCCAGACACCACCTGCGAATTACCTTCAGAACCAAGGTAGCGTAAGCTCGAAGATGTCCATGTGGTGTGCGAAGATCCTTCACTTCTGTCCTGTCTCCTATTCCTGGAAGAAAGGCTAAAACAATCCCCTACAGGAGAATACCCATGTAGGAGCCCTCTCTTTCCAGAAGTTTGCAATATTGATCTTAATGAAGGTATCCACAAGGAATACCACAGGGTTAATCATACCCAACCCTCCTAGTCTCCTCGTACGGTAAGTAACCTCCCTATTGACCAGGTTCAGTCTATTCCCCCATAACAGTTGGAAGAACAAACTGTAGACCCGAGCCCAGAGAGGCTCCAGCAAGATGCACACACTGCCCAGATAAATCAGAAAAGGGAGCAGGTAAGTTATGACCAGATATACCCTTCCCCTTAGGGTCAAAGACCAACCCTTTCATTGGTTCACCTTCTGAGTGGCGATCTCTAACCTGCTGTCCCAATTTTATTTGGGGTAATCCCCTGGCCAAATTCGATGCCAAGGACTTTTGCAGAAACTTTGGGTCCTGGAAGGGTGTCTGGGAGATCAAAACCAGGATCTCCTCCTCCCAGCCAGAGACTCTCACACTTATCCCAGCTGATCTTGGACCAGAATGCCTCCGAGTAGCAATCTACCTCTGACATCAGCCACTCTGCCTCCTAGTGAGAGGAAGCAAAAACAGTGACATCATTGGCATACACCACCACCCTCAGAGTGGCTTCCGATGTTGCCCGGTCCATTTAGACAGCGGCCAATGGTCCATGCTCCACCCTCCTAAGAAGTAGGTCAAACTCAAACATGTACAGCAGTGGGCCCAAGGGACAACCCTGGCGAACACCAGATTCAACCTCAAAAGAGTTGCCAATCCAACCATTGACAAGTGGGAAACTCTCTGCCTCACCATACAAGGTCTTTAGCCAATCAACAAACTCCCCAGCAGGCCATATTTCAGGACTGAGGTATTACCAATATTCAATATTTCTGGACTGAGCCAGAGGTATTCATGATTAACCCGATCAAATGCTTTTGCCTGGTCCAGTGACAGCATGCACCTCTTCCAGTGACCAGCCCCACTGCCTCTCGGACACAGAGCACAGCACTAAATGTGCTGTGTCCTGGTACAGAGCAATGCTGGACCTCCAAAAGGAGTCAGGGTGAAAATTTCATCAGCCAATTAAACAGCACCTTTGCCAGAATCTTCCTGTCTGCATTGAGAAGCGCTATGGGTCGCCAATTCTCAATGCAATATGGATCCTTACCCTTTGACAAGATGATGAGGGCAGACCTCCTCATTGACTTCGGCAGAGTGCCCGATGAAAGACAGTAATTGAATACCTTATAGAATTCAGATGTTAAGCCATCTAGACTGGGCGACTTTTTTTGGGCAAGCCCTTCAATTGTCAACTTAACTTCCTCTTCCTTGATCATCTCTGTCAAAATGTCAAGAGAGGGGTCTACCCCTGGTTTGGGAATGGCTTCAGCCAGGAAAGCTGACATCTCACCCCAATCATGATCCCTCTTCCCCAAGAGGTGCAAGTAGAAGGTTCTGACAACCCCCACGATCCCTGATCTGCATTGCCTCAGGGACCCTTTAGTGTTAACCAGTCTTGTATCTACTTCTGCTTTCTCACAACTCCCCCACCCATTAATACATTCTATGCACTCTCTCCATATCCACCCCTCCCTTCTCCCCTCTCCCATGTATAACTCTGAGGCTCTACTGACACTTCTAACCCACTCCAAAGCATCGAATACTTCCATGCAGCACTCAAAAGGCTCATACAAATCATCCCACCACCTGCTCTTTCTATTTTTTCTTCTTTTACTAGTTGCAGGCGACATCTCCCCCAACCCTGGGCCTCCCTCCACCAGCATACATTACTCTCCTTCATCTGCATATAGAAACCCTGCTAATCTTATTAACATTCAGTGCATGCCTTCACCTATCGCTTTCCACTGTGCTCTCTGGAATGCACGGTCTGTGTGTAACAAACTAACTTACATTCACAATTTCTTCCTCTCTAATTCCCTTAACCTTCTGGCTATTACAGAAACCTGGATCCAGCATTCAGACTCCACCGCCGCTGCCACTCTCTCGTTTGGTGGTCTGAAATTTTCACATACCGCCAGACCTGGTTTTCTCCCATCCAGGCTCGCTGCACGACTTTACTAACTCCCCTCTCCCGCTCTCGGGAGTTGACACATGAGTCTTAAAGTAATTTCGGGATGGTATTTTAATAGGGTTTTCAGCTGACCGTGAAGTTCCCTATTGTATCTTCTTGCTATCTAGTAAGCGGACCTCGCTTTGCTGAACCTACCTTCATACTGCGTATGTCTTTTCCTCTGAACTCACCGTCAATATATGTGGGGGGCTTCTGTCTCCTTTTTGGGGGAATTTCCCTAGAGGTAAGCCAGGTCTGCCTTTTCCTCTATTAGGGTTAGTTAGTCCTCCGGCTGGCGCTAGGCGTCTAGGGATAAAACGTAGGTACGCCACCCGGCCACTGTTAGTTGTGTGGTAGGTTTAGCTCACGGTCAGCTCGAGATTCCATCACCCAAGAGCTGTTCTGTTATTTATGTTCTCTGACGTTCCCTTGCCATTGGGAACCATGACAGTATGGCCGGCCCAGTGTTAAAACCGTTGGCAGAAGAAAGGAGAGAAAAAGAAGTCTGCAGATTTTTTTTTTTTTTTTTTCCTCTGAGCTTGCTCTATAGTTGACTTAGTTGCATTTCTGCTCTAATTGCAGCCTTTGTCTCTCTCTCTCCTTCTAATCCTTGAATGGCTCTGATCTCACCTGATTAAAATGGATCCTCAGAGTTTGGCTACAGGTTTGAATAATCTTGCTACGAAGGTTCAAAATTTACAGGATTTTGTTATTCATGCTCCTATATCTGAACCTAGAATTCCTATACCAGAATTTTTCTCCGGGGATAGATCTCGTTTCCTGAATTTCAAAAATAATTGTAGATTATTTCTTTCCCTGAGATCTCGCTCCGCTGGAGATCCCGCACAGCAGGTTAGGATAGTAATTTCCTTGCTGCGGGGTGACCCTCAAGACTGGGCATTTGCATTGGCACCCGGGGATCCTGCGTTGCTCAATGTGGATGCGTTTTTTCTGGCTTTGGGGTTGCTTTATGAGGAACCTAACTTAGAGATTCAGGCTGAAAAAGCCTTGATGGCCCTATCACAAGGGCAAGATGAAGCTGAAATATACTGCCAAAAATTTCGTAAATGGTCTGTGCTTACTCAGTGGAATGAGTGCGCCCTGGCGGCGAATTTCAGAGAGGGTCTCTCTGATGCCATTAAAGATGTTATGGTGGGGTTCCCTGCACCTACAGGTCTGAATGAGTCCATGACAATGGCTATTCAGATTGATCGGCGTTTGCGGGAGCGCAAACCTGTGCACCATTTGGCGGTGTCTTCTGAGAAGGCTCCAGAAAATATGCAATGTGATAGAATTCTGTCCAGAAGCGAACGGCAGAATTTTAGGCGAAAAAATGGGTTGTGCTTCTATTGTGGTGATTCAGCTCATGTTATATCAGCATGCTCTAAACGTACAAAAAAGGTTGATAAGTCTATTTCAATTGGCACTTTACAGTCTAAGTTTATTCTGTCTGTGACCTTGATTTGTTCATTATCGTCAATTACCGCAGATGCCTATGTCGACTCTGGCGCCGCTTTGAGTCTAATGGATTGGTCCTTTGCCAGGCGCTGTGGGTTTGATCTAGAGCCTCTGGAAGTTCCTATACCTCTGAAGGGTATTGACTCTACACCATTGGCTAGTAATAAACCACAATACTGGACACAAGTGACTATGCGTATGAATCCAGACCATCAGGAGATGATTCGCTTCCTTGTGTTGTACAATCTACATGACGTTTTGGTGCTCGGATTACCATGGTTACAATCTCATAACCCAGTCCTTGACTGGAAAGCAATGTCTGTGTTAAGCTGGGGATGTCAGGGGGCTCATGGGGACGTACCTTTGGTTTCCATTTCGTCATCTATTCCCTCTGAGATTCCGGAATTTTTATCTGATTATCGTGATGTTTTTGAGGAGCCTAAGCTTGGTTCACTACCTCCTCACAGAGATTGCGATTGTACCATAGATCTGATTCCGGGCAGTAAATTTCCAAAGGGTCGTTTATTTAATCTATCTGTGCCTGAACATGCTGCTATGCGAGAATATATTAAGGAGTCCCTGGAAAAGGGACATATTCGTCCTTCTTCATCTCCCTTAGGAGCCGGTTTTTCTTTGTATCTAAAAAAGATGGCTCTTTGAGGCCGTGTATTGATTATCGACTCTTGAATAAAATTACAGTCAAATATCAGTATCCTCTGCCACTGCTGACTGATTTGTTTGCTCGAATAAAAGGGGCTAAGTGGTTCTCTAAGATTGATCTCCGTGGGGCGTATAATTTGGTGCGAATTAAGCAGGGGGATGAGTGGAAAACCGCATTTAATACGCCCGAGGGCCATTTTGAGTATTTAGTAATGCCTTTTGGTCTTTCAAATGCCCCTTCAGTCTTTCAGTCCTTTATGCATGACATTTTCCGTGAATATTTGGATAAATTTATGATCGTGTATCTGGATGATATTTTGATTTTTTCGGATGACTGGGATTCTCATGTCCAACAGGTCAGGAGGGTTTTTCAGGTTTTGCGGGCTAATTCCTTGTGTGTGAAGGGTTCTAAGTGTATTTTTGGGGTTCAAAAGATTTCTTTTTTGGGGTACATTTTTTCCCCCTCTTCCATTGAGATGGATCCTGTCAAGGTTCGGGCTATTTGTGATTGGACGCAACCTTCTTCTCTTAAGAGCCTTCAGAAATTTTTGGGCTTTGCTAATTTTTATCGTCGATTTATAACTGGTTTTTCTGATGTTGCTAAACCTTTGACTGATTTGACCAAAAAGGGTGCTGATGTTGCTGATTGGTCCCCTGCTGCTGTGGAGGCCTTTCGGGAGCTTAAGCGCCGCTTTTCTTCCGCCCCTGTGTTGCGTCAGCCTGATGTTACTCTTCCTTTTCAGGTTGAGGTCGATGCTTCCGAGATCGGAGCTGGGGCGGTCTTGTCGCAGAAAAGTTCCGACTGCTCCGTGATGAGACCTTGTGCGTTCTTTTCCCGAAAATTTTCGCCCGCCGAGCGAAATTATGATATTGGTAATCGGGAGCTTTTGGCTATGAAGTGGGCTTTTGAGGAGTGGCGTCATTGGCTTGAGGGGGCTAGACATCAGGTGGTGGTATTGACCGATCACAAGAATTTGATTTATCTTGAGTCTGCCAGGCGCCTGAATCCTAGACAGGCGCGCTGGTCGTTGTTTTTCTCTCGGTTTAATTTTGTGGTCTCATACTTACCAGGTTCTAAAAATGTGAAGGCGGATGCCCTTTCTAGGAGTTTTGAGCCTGATTCCCCTGGTGATTCTGAACCTACAGGTATCCTTAAGGATGGGGTGATATTATCTGCTGTTTCCCCAGACCTGCGACGGGCTTTGCAGGAGTTTCAGGCGGATAGACCTGATCGTTGCCCGCCTGGTAGACTGTTTGTTCCTGATGATTGGACCAGTAGAGTCATCTCGGAGGTTCATTCTTCTGTGTTGGCAGGTCATCCCGGGATCTTTGGTACCAGGGATTTGGTGGCTAGGTCCTTCTGGTGGCCTTCCCTGTCTCGAGATGTACGAGTTTTTGTGCAGTCTTGTGATGTTTGTGCTCGGGCCAAACCTTGTTGTTCTCGGGCTAGCGGATTGTTGTTATCTTTGCCTATTCCGAAGAGGCCTTGGACTCACATCTCTATGGATTTTATTTCTGATCTCCCTGTTTCTCAGAAAATGTCTGTCATCTGGGTGGTGTGTGACCGTTTTTCAAAGATGGTTCATTTGGTGCCCTTGCCTAAGTTGCCTTCCTCATCCGAGTTGGTTCCTCTGTTTTTTCAAAATGTGGTTCGCTTGCATGGTATTCCGGAGAATATCGTTTCTGACAGGGGGACCCAGTTCGTGTCTAGATTTTGGCGGGCGTTCTGTGCTAGGATGGGCATTGATTTGTCTTTTTCGTCTGCGTTCCATCCTCAGACTAATGGCCAGACTGAGCGAACTAATCAGACCTTGGAGACTTATTTGAGGTGTTTTGTGTCTGCGGATCAGGATGACTGGGTTGCCTTTTTGCCGTTGGCGGAGTTTGCCCTCAATAATCGGGCTAGTTCTGCCACTTTGGTTTCTCCTTTCTTTTGCAATTCGGGGTTTCATCCTCGTTTTTCTTCCGGTCAGGTGGAGTCTTCGGATTGTCCTGGAGTGGATACTGTGGTGGATAGGTTGCATCGGATTTGGGGACAGGTGGTGGACAATTTGGAGTTGTCCCAGGAGAAGACTCGGCATTTTGCTAACCGCCGTCGTCGTGTTGGTCCTCGTCTTCGTGTTGGGGACTTGGTGTGGTTGTCTTCTCGTTTTGTCCCTATGAGGGTTTCTTCTCCTAAGTTTAAGCCTCGGTTCATCGGCCCGTATAAGATTTTGGAGATTCTTAACCCCGTGTCCTTTCGATTGGACCTCCCAGCATCTTTTTCTATCCATAATGTCTTCCATCGGTCATTATTGCGCAGGTATGAGGTACCGGTTGTGCCTTCCGTTGAGCCTCCCGCTCCGGTGTTGGTTGAGGGTGAATTGGAGTACGTTGTGGAGAAGATCTTGGACTCCCGTGTTTCCAGACGGAAACTTCAGTATCTGGTCAAGTGGAAGGGCTACGGAAAAGAGGATAATTCTTGGGTGACAGCCTCTGATGTTCATGCCTCTGATTTGGTCCGTGCCTTTCATAGGGCTCGTCCTGATCGCCCTGGTGGTTCTTGTGAGGGTTCGGTGCCCCCTCCTTGAGGGGAGGGTACTGTTGTGAGTTTGGTTTTTGGGCTCCCCCGGTGGTCACTGGTGGTACTGGACTTGTGTGCTTCACTTTCTCTGTTCACCTGTTTCCATTAGGATATGGGTGTATCCTATTTAGCCTTGCTGCTCAGTTATTCTAGTGCCGGCCATCAATGTAACCAGAGCCTTTCTGTTGCATGTTCCTGCTTCTAGACTACTATCAGCTAAGTTGGACTCTTAGTCCTAAGTTTGTTTTGCATTTTTGTTCCAGTTCACAGTTATGTTATTTTTCTGTAGCTGGAAGCTCTTGTGGGCCGAAATTGCCACTCCGGTGTCATGAGTTGACACATGAGTCTTAAAGTAATTTCGGGATGGTATTTTAATAGGGTTTTCAGCTGACCGTGAAGTTCCCTATTGTATCTTCTTGCTATCTAGTAAGCGGACCTCGCTTTGCTGAACCTACCTTCATACTGCGTATGTCTTTTCCTCTGAACTCACCGTCAATATATGTGGGGGGCTTCTGTCTCCTTTTTGGGGGAATTTCCCTAGAGGTAAGCCAGGTCTGTCTTTTCCTCTATTAGGGTTAGTTAGTCCTCCGGCTGGCGCTAGGCGTCTAGGGATAAAACGTAGGTACGCCACCCGGCCACTGTTAGTTGTGTGGTAGGTTTAGCTCACGGTCAGCTCGAGATTCCATCACCCAAGAGCTGTTCTGTTATTTATGTTCTCTGACGTTCCCTTGCCATTGGGAACCATGACAATCTCCCTTCTTTCTCTTCTTATAGTGCCGAGCTTAAGCTTGTCCTCTAGCCACTTCTTATTATCCCCATCTGTATTTTCATAATGGGAGGATGCCGAAGAAGTGGCACATTCCTCACTGTGGATCCTCCTAACGTCCTCATCCAAATCATCATCCCTCAGGGCTTCAGCAGCAATACTGGCCTCCAAGAAAGGGGTCACCCAGGAGTCCGGGTCTCACCCAGCTCTCTCTCCTGTCTGCACTTGTCTAGACGCCTCAGCTGTGCAGGCGTCTTTTTATTGCTTTTCCTCCTTGGCCTCTCAGCTCCCTTACCCCTGCTAGTCCCTTCCGCAGCAGAATCAGCCTCACGGCTTTCTCCCACCAGTGTCATGACTGCATTAGTGAAGGAGCGTGGGCAACGGCTGAATGGGTGACCTAACTCACCACACAGGTTGCATCTAATCTCCACCCAGGGTGCAGCAAGATGGCTGATATCCCCACACAATGCACATTTCCGCACAGTGCAGTTTGCACTGAAGTGTGTGGGGTCACAGCACCCATGTACTTACCCCTGAGGAAGCCACACGCCGGTGGCGACACACGTTGGGCGTTGTTTGCCCCTACAGGAGCATGGATATTTTGCCTACTTAGGTTACCTTACTCCCATTATAACATACACCATTGGCATCATTATATGCTTGTTGTAGGTATGCTACATTGTTGGTCTGCTTTCTTTCCCTATTTGATTTGTTGTTTTGCGGGTCTTGCCATTTCCATGGGTTGCATTATCTTACTGCAAGCATATTTATATTGTAAGCAATCCTTGTTTGATTCCAAATTGTACTAGGTTTCTCCATCTACATAATTCTATTATTACCTATGTTGGCGGGATTCTTATCTTGCATCTTGGGGATTTGTATAGGATAATTTATAGGGAGTATTTAATATTTTGTATTTCATTTACAGCAATGTGTAGATGTCCATGCACTTCCTGATGGTGTTGATCACCTCACATAGTTGATCTCGCTTGCAGTCTTTTTTGACTTTTTAATTGTTTTTATGTATTTTTGTGTGTGTTCATTAATAAAATGTATTTGATATCTTGTGATTCTATCTGGTGATCCCTTTTTTATATAGCCCGACTTTTTCTTGTTCTTTGTACATTCATATGATTCACTGGCTATATGAGAACCCAGTTATGTATATATAGTGGTGCTCTCCGCATTTTTGTGTTTGGGTCACAGCACCTGTGAGAGAGCTTTGGTTGCCCCAGGTTGAAGACCAAGATACAATCCCTGTCCAGGTAGGATGGAATGTGGGCAACCGCACCACCTGAGCGCTTAAGTTTTACCATAAATGTCCCGGCCCTTATCCAGATATCAAACTCGTCATGGTTTTTCTTTAGCATCTCCACCACATCTCCATACCGGCCAAGCCATGTCATGATGTCATAACAAGAAGACAACTTTTTATAAGTCATCATGGTCACTTTCTTGACTTGGTTTTGGCAAGACACCACCTGAATGGCAAAGTCTCGCCAGTAGTGTTGAGCGATACTTTCCGATATCGGAAAGTATCGGTATCGGAAAGTATCGGCCGATACCGTCAAAATATCGGATCCAATCCGATACCGATACCCGATCCCAATGCAAGTCAATGGGACGAAAATATCGGAATTAAAATAAACCCTTTATAAACTTGTAGGTTCATTCTACATGAAGGAAAACAACTAAGAATAATGTAGGATGTATTGGGGGACGTGGCGGAGATATTAAAGGGACAGAGGTTTAGCCCAATGTAATAGAATAGCAGGATTTTTAATTTTTTTTTATGAAGTTCGGCGTTAGAAAGAATTTGACTATGTTATTTTTTTTTTTTTTTATGTCAGATATTGATGTTTCACTACTTCCACGCCCTTCACCTTCTTTTTTACTTCTCCCACGCTTTCTTCTTAATTATCCTCATCATCAGCTTCTTTGACATCAACTTCTTCACCTTATTCATCTTCTTCTTCATCTTCTACCTATTATTTTTTGGGTTACATTGTTCATATTCTTTTTATTTTACTATTATCTTCATCATATTCAACTTCTTCATCATATTCTTATTTGTGACAGGCATTCCCGTAGTTGTTATCTATAAAAGTTTGAAGATTACACCTTCCGTTCTGCCTGTCACAAACCAGTTACATTTGTCCGCGTTCAGTTTGGCCTGCAGCATCAGGCTTTATCCAGGGGCACCACGAGGAGGAACGGACTCACCCCCATACACTGCTTAGTCTTCTTCTGCTTATAATTTACATAATATTTTTTTGCTCTGATATTTTGTGTTATGCTTAATGTCCTTCTGCTCTTTGTTCTGCAGCCTCTTGTTCTTCTGCTTCTCGGTCTTCCAGGTCGTCGTCGTCTCCAGGGTCGTCGTCTCCGGGGTCGTCGTCATCGGGGTGGTCTCCGGGGTCGTCGTCATCGGGGTGGTCTTCAGGGTCATCGTCTCCAGGGTCGTCGTCATCACGGTGGTTGTCGTCTCTGGTGTCGTCGTCATCTTAGGGGTGTTCTTCCGGGTCATCGTGTTTAGTCTCTTGAACTTGGAAATGTAGCAGAAGGTACAAGAAGGCTGAGAAAATGCCGAGAACCAGCTGATGGAACTGGAACTCGGATGGCTACCCGAAGGTCCAAGAGCCAATGGAACTACCGAGGACCAGCTGACGTTACTGGAACCCGGTTACTAAGCAGGAGGTACCCGTGCCTGAAAGCACTACCAAGGACCACCTGACGTTGGTGGAACTCGGATACCCAGAGGGAGGCACCTAAGCCAAAGGCTCTGCCCGGAACCAGCTGACGGTACTGGAACCAGGATGGGGAGCAGAAGGTACAAGAGCAAAAGACACTGCCGAGAACCAGCTGACGGTGCTGGAACCCGGATGGGTAGCCGAAGGTCCAAGAGCCAATGGAACTACCGAGGACCAGCTGACGTTACTGGAACCCGGTTACTAAGCAGGAGGTACCCGTGCCTGAAAGCACTACCAAGGACCACCTGACGTTGGTGGAACTCGGATACCCAGAGGGAGGCACCTAAGCCAAAGGCTCTGCCCGGAACCAGCTGACGGTACTGGAACCAGGATGGGGAGCAGAAGGTACAAGAGCAAGTGTCTGCGTGGCTTTTGCAGGACACGTTGCCGGCTGCACAGCAGGGGAACAGCTGGCGGTGCTGGACCCCACTGACACATTGGCGAGGTGTTTGGCTCTGTGCAGCCAGCACTTCCGGACAGCAACGAGCGGTGTTGTAGCCCGGGCTCTGCAGGGGGAGCAGAGTGTAGGCCGAAGCCTACTTGAACCAATTTCAAAGGTAACCTTTAACCCCCCCTCAGGGGTTAGAAAGTAGAAGAGCCACAGCTTATGCAGCAGTAGTGCTGCACAAGTCAAAGGTTGCTCTTTTAATTTCGCTCCTTGCACACGCTGAATGAAACACGTATAACATTTAGCCCTTTATACAGTCAAACTGTGTAATGGAGGCGAGAGTTCCCTTTGTAATGAGACGCAGCACAGGTGTCAAGAATCCCACCTTGGTGCTGGGTGCAGCCTCCCGAGCGTTGTTATTTGCTGTACAGGAGTCTGCGCTGTCGTGTTATCCCCTGGCCTAGCGCCGTTAGCGCTGCCCATGTTCTGGCATCATGTAATGTCGGCCGGTGCGGTTCGCGATGACCATGAATCCCAGCCCCGCAGTGTCTTAACATTGTTAAAACACTGCGGGGCTGGGATTCAGGGCCTGGCGCAGCACATATGTTCGCCTCTCACACTCGGGTCCTTACACCCGCTTCAGACTGTGCGGCGTCATCTGATCCCTTATCGCATGCCACGGCCATGAAGCCGCACAGTCCGAAGAAGGCGGAAGGAGAGGAGGGACAGGCGAACTGATGCACTGATCCTGCCCATCAATCACACCCTCGCAGTCCCAATAAATAAGACACCGAGGGGCGTTGTGTGGGTCAGGGCGGCCGCAGAGGCGCAGGCAGCCAAACAATGATGCCAGAAGACGGGCAGCGCTACCAAGGGGGTTGCAGCGTGTCATTACAAAGGAAAGTCACACCACCGGGACGGTTAAATGGTCACACAGAGGACACATTTTAGACGTGTTTTCAGTTCCACATGTGCGAGGAGAATACGTTTCTGAGCCACCTTGCACACATGCAGCATTACCGCTGTACAAGGTGGCTGGATAACGTAAAAACGCCTGGGGGAGGGGGGACAGGTTCCCTTCAATTTCAGTTCTTGTGTCTGCGTGGCTTTTGCAGGACACGTTGCCGGCTGCACAGCAGGGGAACAGCTGGCGGTGCTGGACCCCACTGACACATTGGCTGGTGTTTTTCTCTGTGCAGCTAGCACATCTGGGCCCCAACTGGCGGTGTGTTAGAGCCCAGGGACAGCAGGAGGAGGAGCAGGAGGAGGAGGAGCAGGGGGAGGGGAGTGTAGGCCGAAGCCTGCACAGGCGGCAGCTTTGGGTGTGTTGTGTCTGCATGGCTTTTGCAGGACACGTTGCCGGCTACACAGCAGGGGAACAGCTGGCGGTGCTGGACCCCACTGACACATTGGCGAGGTGTTTGGCTCTGTGCAGCCAGCACTTCCGGACAGCAACGAGCGGTGTTGTAGCCCGGGCTCTGCAGGGGGAGCAGAGTGTAGGCCGAAGCCTACTTGAACCAATTTCAAAGGTAACCTTTAACCCCCCCTCAGGGGTTAGAAAGTAGAAGAGCCACAGCTTATGCAGCAGTAGTGCTGCACAAGTCAAAGGTTGCTCTTTTAATTTCGCTCCTTGCACACGCTGAATGAAACACGTATAACATTTAGCCCTTTATACAGTCAAACTGTGTAATGGAGGCGAGAGTTCCCTTTGTAATGAGACGCAGCACAGGTGTCAAGAATCCCACCTTGGTGCTGGGTGCAGCCTCCCGAGCGTTGTTATTTGCTGTACAGGAGTCTGCGCTGTCGTGTTATCCCCTGGCCTAGCGCTGTTAGCGCTGCCCATCTTCTGACCTCATTTAATGTTGGCCGGTGCGGTTCGCGATGCCCATGAATCACAGCCCCGCAGTGTATTGACATAGTTTAAACACTGCGGGGCTTGGATTCATGGCCTGGCGCAGTACATATGTTCGCCTCTCGCTTGGGTTCTTACACCTGCTTCAGACTATGTGGCGTCAGCTGATCCCTTATCGCATGCCACGGCCATGAAGCCGCACAGTCCGAAGAAGGCGGAAGGAGAGGAGGGACAGGCGAACTGATGCACTGATCCTGCCCATCAATCACACCCTCGCAGTCCCAATAAATAAGACACCGAGGGGCGTTGTGTGGGTCAGGGCGGCCGCAGAGGCGCAGGCAGCCAAACAATGATGCCAGAAGACGGGCAGCGCTACCAAGGGGGTTGCAGCGTGTCATTACAAAGGAAAGTCACACCACCGGGACGGTTAAATGGTCACACAGAGGACACATTGCGGACGTGTTTTCAGTTCCACATGTGCGAGGAGAATACGTTTCTGAGCCACCTTGCACACATGCAGCATTACCGCTGTACAAGGTGGCTGGATAACGTAAAAACGCCTGGGGGAGGGGGGACAGGTTCCCTTCAATTTCAGTTCTTGTGTCTGCGTGGCGGTCGCAGGACACGTTGCCGGCTACACAGCAGGGGAACAGCTGGCGGTGCTGGACCCCACTGACACATTGGCTGGTGTTTTTCTCTGTGCAGCTAGCACATCTGGGCAAAAACTGGCGGTGTTAGAGCCCAGGGTCAGCAGGAGGAGCAGGGGGAGCGGAGTGTAGGCCGAAGCCTGCACTCGAGCAAGTTGAAAGGAAACCTTTAACCCCCCCCCCCCCCAGGCGTTTGTAGCTGAAAGAGCCATTGTGTACAGCACTAATGCTGGAAAAGGTAAACTTAGCTCTTTTAATTATGGTCCTTGTACATGCGGAACCTAACATTTATGAAATGTGTCCCCACACAGCGTTAAACCGTCCGGTAGGTGGAACTTTCCTTTGTCGTGTGACGCAGCACAGCCATCATTTTTACCCCCTTGTCGCCGTTCGCCCCCTCCTCAGCGTTGTTTGAATCTGTCCCGGAGCCTGCGCTGTTAGGTTAGCCCATGGCTATGCACACATGTTGCGCTGCCCGTCTTCTGACCTCATTTGGTGTCAGGCTGGCTGCGCCTGTGCGGGTGCGTTGGCCGAGATCCCGCCTCGCAGTGTCGTCTCATGTAATCCCACCGCGGGCCTGTGATCCGTGCCCGTGCGCAGTGCATATCCTCTCCTCTCACTCCCCTCCCTACGGCTTTTTCAGACTGTGCGGTGTCACGGCCGTGGCATGCTATTAGGGACCAGCTGACATCGCACAGTCTGAAGAAGCCGTAGGGAGGGGAGTGAGAGGAGAGGATATGCACTGCGCACGGGCACGGATCACAGGCCCGCGGTGGGATTACATTAGACGACACTGCGAGGCGGGATCTCGGCCAGCGCACCCGCACAGGCGCAGCCAGCCTGACACCAAATGAGGTCAGAAGACGGGCAGCGCAACATGTGTGCATGGCCAAGGGCTAACCTAACAGCGCAGGCTCCGGGACAGAATCAAACAACGCTGAGGAGGGGGCGCACGGCGCCAAGGGGGTAAAAATGATGGCTGTGCTGCGTCACACGACAAAGGAAAGTTCCACCTACCGGACGGTGTAACGCTGTGTGGGGACACATTTCATAAGTGTTTGGTTCAGCATGTGCAAGGAGCATCACGAAAAGAGGCACTTTTTCCCTTTGCATCATCATTACTGCTGCACAAGGTGGCTCCTTCAGTAACAAATGCCTGGGGGGGGGGGGGGGTCAGGTTCCCTTACATTTAACTTGTTGTGTCTGCGTGGCGGTCGCAGTACACGTTGCCGTATACACAGCAGGGGAACAGCTGGCGGTGCTGAACCCCACTAACACATTGGCGAGGTGTTTGGCTCTGTGCGTACAGCACTTCTGGACGGCAACTAGCGGTGTTGGAGCCCAGGGACACGTGGAGGAGGAGGAGGTTGGAGGAGGTAGGAGGAGGTAGGAGGGATTGCCACACACACAGCAGGGGAACAGCTGACGTTACTGAACCCCAATAACAGAGGAGGGACTGTTGACTGTGCGTACAGCACTTCTGGACGGCAACTGGCGGTGTTGGAGCCCAGGGACAGGTGGAGGAGGAGGAGGTTGGAGGAGGTAGGAGGGATTGCCACACACACAGCAGGGGAACAGCTGACGTTACTGAACCCCAATAACAGAGGAGCGACTGTTGACTGTGCGTACAGCACTTCTGGACGGCAACTGGCGGTGTTGGAGCCCAGGGACAGGTGGAGGAGGAGGAGGTTGGAGGAGGTAGGAGGAGGTAGGAGGGATTGCCACACACACAGCAGGGGAACAGCTGACGTTACTGAACCCCAATAACAGAGGAGGGACTGTTGACTGTGCGTACAGCACTTCTGGACGGCAACTGGCGGTGTTGGAGCCCAGGGACAGGTGGAGGAGGAGGAGGTTGGAGGAGGTAGGAGGGATTGCCACACACACAGCAGGGGAACAGCTGACGTTACTGAACCCCAATAACAGAGGAGCGACTGTTGACTGTGCGTACAGCACTTCTGGACGGCAACTGGCGGTGTTGGAGCCCAGGGACAGGTGGAGGAGGAGGAGGTTGGAGGAGGTAGGAGGGATTGCCACACACACAGCAGGGGAACAGCTGACGTTACTGAACCCCAATAACAGAGGAGGGACTGTTGACTGTGCGTACAGCACTTCTGGACGGCAACTGGCGGTGTTGGAGCCCAGGGACAGGTGGAGGAGGAGGAGGTTGGAGGAGGTAGGAGGGATTGCCACACACACAGCAGGGGAACAGCTGACGTTACTGAACCCCAATAACAGAGGAGCGACTGTTGACTGTGCGTACAGCACTTCTGGACGGCAACTGGCGGTGTTGGAGCCCAGGGACAGGTGGAGGAGGAGGAGGTTGGAGGAGGTAGGAGGAGGTAGGAGGGATTGCCACACACACAGCAGGGGAACAGCTGACGTTACTGAACCCCAATAACAGAGGAGGGACTGTTGACTGTGCGTACAGCACTTCTGGACGGCAACTGGCGGTGTTGGAGCCCAGGGACAGGTGGAGGAGGAGGAGGTTGGAGGAGGTAGGAGGGATTGCCACACACACAGCAGGGGAACAGCTGACGTTACTGAACCCCAATAACAGAGGAGCGACTGTTGACTGTGCGTACAGCACTTCTGGACGGCAACTGGCGGTGTTGGAGCCCAGGGACAGGTGGAGGAGGAGGAGGTTGGAGGAGGTAGGAGGAGGTAGGAGGGATTGCCACACACACAGCAGGGGAACAGCTGACGTTACTGAACCCCAATAACAGAGGAGGGACTGTTGACTGTGCGTACAGCACTTCTGGACGGCAACTGGCGGTGTTGGAGCCCAGGGACAGGTGGAGGAGGAGGAGGTTGGAGGAGGTAGGAGGGATTGCCACACACACAGCAGGGGAACAGCTGACGTTACTGAACCCCAATAACAGAGGAGCGACTGTTGACTGTGCGTACAGCACTTCTGGACGGCAACTGGCGGTGTTGGAGCCCAGGGACAGGTGGAGGAGGAGGAGGTTGGAGGAGGTAGGAGGAGGTAGGAGGGATTGCCACACACACAGCAGGGGAACAGCTGACGTTACTGAACCCCAATAACAGAGGAGGGACTGTTGACTGTGCGTACAGCACTTCTGGACGGCAACTGGCGGTGTTGGAGCCCAGGGACAGGTGGAGGAGGAGGAGGTTGGAGGAGGTAGGAGGGATTGCCACACACACAGCAGGGGAACAGCTGACGTTACTGAACCCCAATAACAGAGGAGCGACTGTTGACTGTGCGTACAGCACTTCTGGACGGCAACTGGCGGTGTTGGAGCCCAGGGACAGGTGGAGGAGGAGGAGGTTGGAGGAGGTAGGAGGAGGTAGGAGGGATTGCCACACACACAGCAGGGGAACAGCTGACGTTACTGAACCCCAATAACAGAGGAGGGACTGTTGACTGTGCGTACAGCACTTCTGGACGGCAACTGGCGGTGTTGGAGCCCAGGGACAGGTGGAGGAGGAGGAGGTTGGAGGAGGTAGGAGGGATTGCCACACACACAGCAGGGGAACAGCTGACGTTACTGAACCCCAATAACAGAGGAGGGACTGTTGACTGTGCGTACAGCACTTCTGGACGGCAACTGGCGGTGTTGGAGCCCAGGGACAGGTGGAGGAGGAGGAGGTTGGAGGAGGTAGGAGGGATTGCCACACACACAGCAGGGGAACAGCTGATGTTACTGAACCCCAATAACAGAGGAGGGACTGTTGACTGTGCGTACAGCACTTCTGGACGGCAACTGGCGGTGTTGGAGCCCAGGGACAGGTGGAGGAGGAGGAGGTTGGAGGAGGTAGGAGGGATTGCCACACACACAGCAGGGGAACAGCTGACGTTACTGAACCCCAATAACAGAGGAGCGACTGTTGACTGTGCGTACAGCACTTCTGGACGGCAACTGGCGGTGTTGGAGCCCAGGGACAGGTGGAGGAGGAGGAGGTTGGAGGAGGTAGGAGGAGGTAGGAGGGATTGCCACACACACAGCAGGGGAACAGCTGACGTTACTGAACCCCAATAACAGAGGAGGGACTGTTGACTGTGCGTACAGCACTTCTGGACGGCAACTGGCGGTGTTGGAGCCCAGGGACAGGTGGAGGAGGAGGAGGTTGGAGGAGGTAGGAGGGATTGCCACACACACAGCAGGGGAACAGCTGACGTTACTGAACCCCAATAACAGAGGAGCGACTGTTGGGACTGTGCGTACAGCACTACCAGGCAACAACTAGCGGTGTTGGAGCCCAGGGACAGGTGGAAAAGCAGAGGAACACAATGTAGGCCGAAGCCTGAGAAAGTCGAAAGGGAACCTTTAACCCCCCCCCAAGGCGTTTGTAGCTGAAAGAGCCAGCTTGTGCAGCACAAAAGATGCAAAAGGAAAAGGTGGCTCTTTTCATCATGCTCCTTGCAAACACAGAACTAAACACTTATAAAATGTGTCCCCTGCAACCGTAAAACCGTCCCGGAGGTGGGACTTTCCTTCGTAATGTGACGCAGCCCAGCCGTCATTCCTACCCCCCCGGCGCCGCGCACCGGCTCCTCAGCGTTGTTTTATTCCGTCCAGGAGCCTGCGCTGTTATGTTATCCCGTGGCCAGGCACACTTAGCGCTGCCCGTCTTCTGGCATCATTTGGTGTCTGGATGGCTGCGCCTGTGCGGCCGCGCTGGCAGAGAGCCCGCCTCGCAGTGTCTTCTGATTTAATCCCACTGGGGGCCTGGGATCCATGGACATGCGCAGTGCATATCTGAACCTCCACCTCTCACTCATCTCCCTATGGCTTCTTCAGACTGTGCGGTGTCACGGCCGTGGCATGCTGTTAGGGACCAGCTGACACCGAACAGTCTGAAGAAGCCATAGGGAAATGAGTGAGAGGTGGAGGTTCAGATATGCACTGCGCATGTCCATGGATCCCAGGCCCCCAGTGGGATTAAATCAGAAGACACTGCGAGGCGGGCTCTCTGCCAGCGCGGCCGCACAGGCACAGCCATCCAGACACCAAATGATGCCAGAAGACGGGCAGCGCTAAGTGTGCCTGGCCACGGGATAACATAACAGCGCAGGCTCCTGGACGGAATAAAACAACGCTGAGGAGCCGGTGCGCGGCGCCGGGGGGGTAGGAATGACGGCTGGGCTGCGTCACATTACGAAGGAAAGTCCCACCTCCGGGACGGTTTTACGGTATCAGTGGACACATTTTATAAGTGTTAAGTTCTGCGTGTGCAAGGAGCTAAACAAAAATAGCTACCTTTTCCTTGGGCAGCATTACTGCTGCACAAGGTGGCTCTTTCAGTAACAAACGCCTTGGGGGGGGGGGGACAGATTCCCTTACATTTCAGTTGTTGTGTCAGCGTGGCGGTCGCATGACACATTGCCGGCTACACAGCTGGGGATCAGCTGACGTTACTGAAACCCAATAACACTGGGTCGTATGTTTTGACTGTGCAGACGGCACGTCTGAGCCTCAACTGGCGGTGTTGGAGCCCAGGAATTTAAGTTCAGGTGGTAGAAAGATGAACACAACAGGAGACCTGGATAACGTATACAGTGACCTAATTATTCAATCAGGAGGAGGAGTGGCAAATTCCGGCGAGATCCAGGCCTTGTTCATTTTCAGGAAAGTAAGCCGGTCAACGTTATCGGAGGATAGTCGCATGCGACGGTCAGTTAGTACACCACCTGCAGCACTAAAGACACGTTCCGATAATACACTGGCCGCAGGGCAAGACAGCACCTCCAATGCATACTGGCTTAGCTCTGGCCATGTATCCAGCTTTGAGACCCAAAACTTGAAAGGGGAAGAGCCGTCTGGGAGTACAGCAAGAGGGCAAGACATGTAGTCTGTCACCATCTGACGGAACCGTTGCCTCCTGCTGACTGGAGCCGTCTGTGATGGTGTAGACTTTTGTGGCGGGCACAGAAAACTGTGCCACAGTTCGGCCATACTGGTCTTGCCTTGGGCAGAGGCACTGCTTCTGCTCCCTCTTTGTGCAGAGCCTCCACCACGGCCTGGACGCACTGAGCTGCTTTGGAATGCACTAGCAGCACTTCTCTCAGTTGGAATGGAGAAGATGATGGAATTGACCAGTGTGTCTTGGTACTCCCGCATTTTTCGCTCCCGGTTCAACGGTGTGATGAGGCTTTCTACGTTGTCCCGGTAGCGAGGATCGAGGAGGGTGAACACCCAATAATCAGACATGTTGAGAATGTGGGCGATGCGGCGGTCGTTTCTCAGGCACTGCAGCATGTAATCCACCATGTGCTGCAGACTGCCAACTGCCCAAGAAACGCTGTCCCCTGCTGGAGGCGTGATCTCTGCCCGCTCGTCATCACCCCACCCTCGCTGTACACACTGACTACTGGACAATTGTGTAACTCCCTCCTCTGGACGGATGTCTTCCTCCTCCATTGACTCCTCCTCATCCTCCTCACAAACGGTCCCCTGCCTACGCGTTTGTGAGGAACCACGTGGCGCTGACTGTCCAGAAGATGATGGAAATGGTGAATCCTCATCCTCCACCTCTTCCACAACATCATCCCTTAGCGCTTGCAGTGATTTTTCAAGCAGGCAGATAAGGGGGA
Organism: Ranitomeya variabilis; assembly: GCF_051348905.1. Lineage (NCBI taxonomy): Eukaryota > Metazoa > Chordata > Amphibia > Anura > Dendrobatidae > Ranitomeya > Ranitomeya variabilis. Next base: position 1,098,211,837 of record NC_135233.1, read on the forward strand.
CAGTCATGCTGACTAGTGCATCATCTGCACTCGCCATCCGCGTGGAATAATCAAAGGGACGCAAAACCTGGCAGACGTCATTCATAGTGGCCCACTCTGTGGTTGTGAAGTCTGTACGGCGCTGACTGCGACTTTTTTGCGCCTGAAGCAGCTGGTACTCCATTACAGCTTGCTGCTGCTCACACAACCGCTCCAACATATGTAACGTGGAATTCCACCTGGTAGGTAGGTCACATATGATGCGATGTTCCGGCAGGCGGTGTCGGCGCTGCAGAGCCGCAATGCGCGCTTTTGCCGTGCTGGAACGCCGCAAGTGAGCACACTCTAGGCGGACCTTGTGCAGCAGTGCATCAAGATCCGGATAGTCCCTCAAAAAGCTCTGCACGACCAAATTGAGCACATGTGCCAGACATGGGATGTGAGTGAGGTTGCCGAGGCCCAGAGCTGCCACCAGATTTCGGCCATTATCACACACTACCATGCCTGGCTGGAGATTCGCTGGCACAAACCACACATCGCTCTCCTGCTTGATGGCATTCCAGAGCTCCTGCGCTGTGTGGCTACGATTCCCCAAGAAAATTAATTTCAAGACGGCCTGTTGACGTTTGGCCACGGCTGTGCTCATGTCGGTCGTAACAGGTACACGTTCATCACGGGTCCATGTGGAGGTGGACTGTGACGGCTCCTGCAGCGATGATTCTGAGGAACTGGTGTAAGAGGAGGAGTCAATGCGTACAGAATGGATTCCTGCAATCCTTGGAGTGGGCAGGACACGTCCTGCGCCACTCGCACGGTCTGTACCCGGCTCAACGACATTAACCCAATGGGCAGTGAGGGAAAGGTATCGCCCCTGTCCATGTTGACTGGTCCACGCATCGGTGGTGAGGTGGACCTTGCTACTGACGGCGTTCAGTAGCGCGTGTTTTATGTGTCCCTCCACATGCTTCTGCAGGGCAGGGACGGCTTGCCTGCTGAAGTAAAAGCGGCTGGGCACATTGTACTGTGGGACTGCCAATGACATCAAGTCACGGAAGCTGTCAGTCTCCACCAGCCTGAATGACAGCATTTCCAGTGACAGAAGTTTGGCAATGCCTGCAGTCAGAGCCTGTGCTCGTGGGTGGTTTGACGAGAAAGGCCGCCTTTTCTCCCATGCCTGTACTACCGATGGCTGTAGACTGGGCTGGGAGTGTGTGGATGACTGGGAAAGTGGCGCTGCGGGTGGAATTACAGCGGGTCTCTGGACAACAGGGGCAGAGGTTCTTCCACGGCGATCCTGGGAGGACGCCGAACCAGCTGCGTGTGAGGTAGAGGAAGAGGCAACACGAGCTGAAGAGGTGGTAGCTGCCGCTGTTGGTTGGCCTACCTCTTCAGTGTGTTTTTCTAACTCCGCCGGGTGCCTGTTGCGCACATGTTTCCACATGTTGGAGGTATTGAGGTTGCTGACATTTTTCCCTCTTTTGACTTTTTGATGACACACGTTGCATCTGACATAGCAAATGTCATCTGCAACTGTGTCAAAAAAGGACCAGGCACTGCAAGTCTTGGGAGCGCCCTTTTTGGCTTTTGGAAGAGACATGCTCCTAACGGGTGCCAAAGCGGAGGCTGCAGGATCCGCAGTCTTCCCCCTCCCTCTCCCTCTTTGGGCCGTACGGGGAATCTCTTCCTCAGAGCTGCTCCCACCACCTTCCTGTCCCTCACGCCAAGATGGGTCGAGGACCTCATCATCTACACTACCCTCTGCCCCCAACTGCTCCTCCTGGGTAGTCTCAGCAGCAGAGCACGCACCAGTAAGTGGCACCTGAGTGTCATCATCAGCTGATGCGGCCTGCGATGTGGTGACCGGAGCCACTGGCCCACCCGCCTCTTCAGAGGAAGACAGAAAAAGCTGTTGGGCATCACTGCACCCTGCCTCTTCTTCCATTTCTCCAATGCTGCTTGGCTGGCCCCCTGTTTCCAAGCCAAGAGATGATTCAGAGAACAGAAGTAGAGACTGCTCCTGTCCTGGGCTCTCTGTCTGCCTGGGCAATTTGGCAGGTGGTGAAGAGACAGATGGCTGCTCTCCAGTGCTCTGTGTCTGAGAGGATGTGGCACTAATGGAAGTTGATGCATTAGCTGCCATCCATCCGACAACAGCTTCAATTTGTTCTTCACGCAGCAGCGGTGTACGGCGCTCGGACACAAAGCTTCGCATGAACGACTGTTGCCTGGTGAAAGTGGGTGCTGATGAGTCACCGGTGCCCGCAGCAGGCACAGAATCCCCACGTCCCCTCCCTGCTCCGCGACGGCTCCCACGCCCACGTGCCTTACTCACTGCCTTCTTCATCTTGGTTGACTGATAAAGATAAGCAGAAAAGTACTAACGGATTTGTGTGCTTATTCCTGAGCAACTCCTCCTAACAGGTATAAGAAGCACTAATTATCTAAAGTGTGGACTAGACTTTAATATGAGCTAATGTGGCCTACAGAAATGTAAAGTGGTGTAACTGGTGTGTTTGGTGAACTTTATTATTTATTTATTTTTTGGGGGCTGAACTGACAACAGATAGAGCTGCAGTCACACGGAGACCGTGCAGACAGACGTAAACGGCGCTACAAGGCCCAAAAACCCTCCTCTACTTTATCCTATGTAGTGTTTTTCCACAAATTAGCTGGAGACGGGTGGAAAGACACTAATAGGATTTTTTTGAATAAATTAGCAGCAGACTACACTATTTGGAAAAAAAAGAAAATTGATTTGGCGGTATGACGCAGTGAAAAACCCTGAGCTGGAGACAACCAGGCTATAGCTGCTCACAGATTACAGGGCGAGCTGCAGTCACACGGAGACCGTGCAGACAGCCGTAAACGGCGCTGCAAGGCCCAAAAACCCTCCTCTACTTTATCCTATGTAGTGTTTTTCCACAAATTAGCTGGAGACGGGTGGAAAGACACTAATAGGATTTTTTTAAATTAATTAGCAGCAGACTACACTACTTTGAAAAAAAAGAAAATTGATTTGGCGGTATGACGCAGTGAAAAACCCTGAGCTGGAGACAACCAGGCTACAGCTGCTCACAGATTACAGGGCGAGCTGCAGTCACACGGAGACCGTGCAGACAGCCGTAAACGGCGCTGCAAGGCCCAAAAACCCTCCTCTACTTTATCCTATGTAGTGTTTTTCCACAAATTAGCTGTAGACGGGTGGAAAGACACTAATAGGATTTTTTAAAATTAATTAGCAGCAGACTACACTACTTTGAAAAAAAAGAAAATTGATTTGGCGGTATGACGCAGTGAAAAACCCTTAGCTGGAGACAACCAGGCTACAGCTGCTCACAGATTACAGGGCGAGCTGCAGTCACACGGAGACCGTGCAGACGGCCGTAAACGGCGCTGCAAGGCCCAAAAACCCTCCTCTACTTTATCCTATGTAGTGTTTTTCCACAAATTAGCTGGAGACGGGTGGAAAGACACTAATAGGATTTTTTTGAATAAATTAGCAGCAGACTACACTACTTGGGAAAAAAAAAAAAAAAGGAACAGTATGAGGCAATGAACCACCCTCCCTGAACTGAATACAACCAACTATGGATGGCCTATGTGGCTGCACTCAGACTGGAGACTGGGCTGCACTCACACACACACACACACAGACCCTGCAGATCGCTGTGAAAACAGCGCTACAAGGCAAAAGCAAGGTGAATAGTAGGTGAACACAGCGGTTGCTAAATTAGCCTTTGGAAAGCACAAAGAAGCAAATCGCTATCTCTAAACTGTCCCTCAGTCAGCAAACAGCGTCCTGTCACTAACTGAATTCACAGCAGAGTGATCGCAAAATGGCGCCAGCGACTTTTAAACTGCATCATGACATCATTACACCAGCCAATCACAGCCTTGCCAGTAGTTTCATGCCCTCCATGCTAAACAGGATGTGCCCACACTTGGAATCAATCTCATTGGCTGAATTTCTGCTTTTTGAATCTTAGAACTTCCGATTCCGGTATCCGATACGCGGCAAGTATCGGAATCCCGGTATCGGAATTCCGATACCGCAAGTATCGGCCGATACCCGATACTTGCGGTATCGGAATGCTCAACACTACTCGCCAGTCGAGCTCATTTTTTACCAACTCATAATTCGACCAAAAGAGCTCAAGCCCTTCCGGCCGAACAAAGCTGACATCAAACTCAGGCGCGGAATAAGAATGTATCAAGGAGTAGATGTCTTTCACCTTAAAACCCATCTTCAGCAGGAGCTCCACAACCTTAGACCTTGGAGGACACGTATCACTGCCCCTCCACCAAAGACCGACCACATTCCTACGCACATTATCCGGCTCGGCTGTTGGGAGGGACAACATTGTATCCCCCACTTTTTGCTCTCGGAAGACTCCAAAGCCATGCCTCTCTATCCACAAGGATAGATCAACCTCTCGACCCTCTACCATTAGTGATCTCTCCCTCTTATTTAGAGCCTCCAGGAGACACCACTGCAACATGCCGTCCCCAGAGCATGGAGACGAGGAGGACGCCCTATTTCCCCCAAGGTGACAGCGGCATAACTCTTGACGGGTGTTGCCACCACCGGGGGGACAACCGGATCAGTGACTTCATCAACACCAACAGTATTACTATTACCCACCTCCATAACCCTCTCACCCTCCACCAAACCGGCAACCACACCACTGGACAAAGAATTTTCCTCATTCATACCCACCACCATATTCACTCCTGCTGGACCAGTGACAACAAGTGGTGCATTTTGACCTCCCCATCATCAGGCACAAGGGGCTCAGTCTCCTCCACAGAACTGGAGGCGACCTCACCCCTGGTTTTATGTGTGCCCTCCGCATCATCAGTGGATATTTTCTGCTGCTTCACTGTTGCTACCAGGCTCTGCTGATCCTTTACCACTGTGAGGCGCCGCTGATCCTTTTTATCAGTATGCTGTTGACCAGCGGCACCAACACAGAATAGGACTTTGGGAGGTCTGGAACGCCCAGCCCCGACAACCACCTCACACTGCTGCCGCTTCTCAACTAAGTAATCAGCAGCAACAGCATTCAGGTGGCACCAAGGCTACAGAGCTGCCCCCGATACCGGGCCGCTCTCCCCTTTCACTGAGCACACCACAGTATCGTGGCCTGACCGTTCACCCACCGCGGTGCCATCCTCACTGTCCAGGCTCTCGGCTGATGCACCTGCTGCTACGTCCCTGCTACTACAAGCAGAGACGGAGCTATGAACCTCATTACGTTGCTTTTAATCTCCCCGCTCCTTTGCGCCATATCCACAGCAGACCCTGGGCTGGGCAGTGGGGCTTATACAGCAAGCTGACCCTGCAGCCAACTCAGGGGGTACAGGGAGGGGGGCATACACGTAGCTTACCGCTTCCTGCAGCTTTGGCTTGATGGTCTTCTTTGCCTTTTTCTTCTGACCCCCAGGTGCCTCCTATGGTATATCATCACCAAGATGGAAGTTCTGAAGGCATACTGGGGTACTCCAGGAACTTAATCTCTACCATTAGTGCCTTTCCCTGGCTATTGTTTTCACTGTCATCCCCAGAGGCAGCAGAACTGTGCCCAGATGTTAATGTCGCCTGTCGTGCAGGAAATTGGCTGCACGTGGCCTGCAGGTGACTTTGTAGGCTGCCAGGTGGGGCTTTCTGCTGGTCCTCATCATCATTATCATCCACCTGGCTCTAAGGCTGCAGCCCCATCTGCCTTTGCTCTCTGTTATCAGCCATTTCTCTGAATCGGTATTCTTTCTTTTTTTTTTCTTTAAATGGTCCACTTTTCTCTCTGATAAAGGCTTTTCTGACTTACAACTCATTAATTTCATGTTTAAGCCTCTTTACCTGTGCCTGGAGTTGGGTCTTCCTCGGTTTGCAGCTTTGGCGCTTGTGCAGCGTAGCTTCTCCCGGAGCCTCCTGATGGTCTTGCACGCCTCTTCATTCTCACGGAGGTGGCTTATGACCCAGGAGCCATAGTTGGACACAGACTCCCAGGGTCTCTGCAGCCCCCAACCTTCAGTAGTGAGGTCGGCCTCACCTCCATGAGCATCCAGCTTTACTCCGGAAGGATCGCCATCTTGCACGCTTGCAGGTTTCTCCTCTATGTTAGAAGCCTTGTGGCTTCTCTGGGTCTCCGCAGGCCCAGTTTAAATAGGATCTACATTGCTGTGACTCCTGTTTGAACATCTCACCCCGAGTCCTCTGATGTGCAGGCCTGTTGCTGGTTTCTTCTGCTCCCTGCCAACCTGGACCGGGGAACTGAAGCCTGGAACTTAGCTTCTTCACTAATCCCAGGAAATCCACTCCCTCCCTGGGTAGGAGAGAGAGCAGGTTCCCGGGTGGAAAGGTGGTGGTTCTCTGGAGCTCAGGAGTACACAGCAGGATCAGTGGCGACCACACCCACAATCACTACAGCGTGAAACTGAACAGAGCTGCACTCACTATTCTGCTGGTATAGTCACTGTGTACATACATTACATTACTTATACTGTACTGATCCATAGTTTGCTCTCACAAGAACCCAAACCAGACCCATAGAACAGCTCACTCAAACTAGTTCTCCAGAACAGCTTTCCCAAACCAGATCCTTAAAACAACCTACCCAAACCAGACCCCTAGAACAACTCACCCAAACCAGATGCCCGTAAATGCTGACCGAAACTAGACCCCCTCAACAGCTCACCCAGAGCAGACCCCAAAACAACTCACCCAAACCAAACTGCCAGAACAGCTCACCCAAAAAAGACTTTTAATTCATTTTACCCAAACCAAATTGCTGGAACAGCTCACCCAAACCAGACCACCGAACAGCTTACCCAAATTGGATTTCTGAAACAGCTCTCCCAAATCAGACCCTCGAAATGGCTCACACAAACCAGACCGCTGGAACAGCTCACCCAAAATTAGACCCCTGCAACATCCCACCCAAACCAGACTCCCAAAACAACTCACCCATACAAGACCACTGGAACAGCTCACACAAACCAGTGCCCCATAACAACTCACAAAAGCCAGACCACCAGAACGGCCCACTCAAACCAGACCTCCATAAAGCTCACCCAAACCAGACCCCAGAAAAACCCACTCAAACCAGACCCCCAGAACAGCCCACCCAAACTAGAGGCCCGGAACACTTCACCCTAACCAGACCACTTGAACAACCCATCCAAACCAGAACCCTGGAACAACCCACCCAAACCAGACCTCCAAAACAACTCACCCAAACAAGAGCCCCGGAATAGCTCACCCAAACCAGAGAACTGGAACAGCCCACCCAAACAAGACCCCTGGAACAACCCACTCAAACCAGACTTCAAAAACAACTCACATAAACCAGACCGCTGGAACAGCTCACCCAAACCAGACCCCCAGAACAGTCCACCCAAATCAGACCCCAAAACAGCCCACCCAAACCAGACCCAAGAACAGCTCATCCAAACCAGACCACTGGAACAACCCAGCTAAACCAGACCCCTGGAACAACCCACCCAAACCAGACCTCCAAAACAACTCACCTAAAATGCTAGGACAGGTCACCCAAACCAGCGCCCCGGAATAGCTCACCCAAACCAGACCACTGGAACAGACCACCCAAACATGACCTCTGGAACAACCCACCCAAACCAGACTCCAAAAACAACTCACCCAAAGCAGACCGCTGGAACAACCCACCCATACCAGACCCTGAAACAGCTCACCCAAACCAGACCTCTAATACAACTCACCCAAACCAGACCTGCATAAAAGCTCACCCAAAACAGAACCTTCGAGCAGCCCACCCAAACCAGACCCCCAAAACAGCCCACCCAAACCAGACCCAGGAACAGCTCACCCAGACCATACCTCTAATACAACTCACCTAAACCAGACCTGCATAACAGTTCACCCAAAACAGAGCCACAGAGCAGCCCACCCAAACCAGACCCCCCAAACAGCCCACCCAAACCAGGCCCAGGAACAGCTCACCCAGACCATACCTCTAATACAACTCACCTAAACCAGACCTGCATAACAACTCACCCAAAACAGACCCCTCGAGCAGCCCACCCAAACCAGACCCCCAAAACAGCCCACCCAAACCAGACCCAGGAACAGCTCACCCAGACCATACCTCTAATACAACTCACCTAAACCAGACCTGCATAACAGTTCACCCAAAACAGAGCCACAGAGCAGCCCACCCAAACCAGACCCCCCCAAACAGCCCACCCAAACCAGGCCCAGGAACAGCTCACCCAGACCATACCTCTAATACAACTCACCTAAACCAGACCTGCATAACAACTCACCCAAAACAGACCCCTCGAGCAGCCCACCCAAACCAGGCCCTGGAACAGCTCACCTAAACTAGACCTCTAATACCACTCGCTACACAAGACCCATAATCAATAGTACTCAAGGACTAAACTCATATGAACATAGAACTACACAAGAAAAGTAGAAAACCTACGGAGGATACATGCCCATTAAAAAGATTTTTATTATTAAAATGAAAACATACATGAAAAGGAAAATCTAAAAAAACGGATGCTGCTACATACACATGCCGGGGAACATAGGCAAATGCAGGAGGTAAAAAACAACAATATGCATAATGTAGTATAAATATATGGTAATCCCCTGAAAAAAGCTGAAATCAAATGGTTGAACTTTCCATTATATATACACAGCAAAGGGGAAACTAAAACTTACATGTGGATGTTACCGGCTGCCTGCAGCGTTCCCACCGCCACAATGCATGTTTCGTTAACTCTTCATCAGGACGTGCCTCCTGATGAAGAATAAGGCTACGTTCACATTTGCGGTCAGCGCCGCAGCGTCAGGCGCCGCAGCGGCGCCGCATGCGTCATGCGCCCCTATATTTAACATGGGGGCGCATGGACATGCGTTGTGCTGCGTTTTGCGCCGCATGGCCGCAAGCGTTGGACGCAAGAAACGCATCAAGTTGCATTTTTTTTGCGTCCAACTTTCGGCCAAAAACGACGCATGCGGCGCAAAACGCAGCGTTTTAGCGTGCGTTTTGCCGCGTTTTTGTTTGCGTTGTGCGCTGCGGCGCCGACGCTGCGGCGCACAACGCAAATGTGAACGTAGCCTTAACAAGATGTGGATTGGGGCGGTGGAAACGCTGCAGCAGAGGAATGTGGTTAAAAAATATTCTTACATGACTTAGTATATATTGCCGATGCAGAATATGCTCCAGAAGGTCTAGATTTGAATCTGTAGGCAGCTGTTTCAGGGTTCTTGTCCCTCATCAGTGCAATGCAGGACAGCGGTTTGCTGGGTGAAAGGTCTTCACCACGGAACTAAGGAGCACTGGAGACCCTGTTCTCTTTCACCTTGAAGAGACTATTTGCATACTCTTTCCCAGGGAGCATTGCATGGCCCATAAGTCTCTGTGTCATATTGATGGGCTCCTTAAGGAGAAACGTTACCCTCAGCTCCCACTTCATCAGTACAATGGCTCAGCTGTGACTCTTCAGTGGCCAGTAGTGCGGGAAAATCATTTGTGATATTACACTAACAATCTATTCCCCTTCTTACTGCTAGGAAGAAACCCCACCCTTCCCTTCAATCAATTGGGGTCCTCAAAATGGAGGCTTGCCTCTAAGGACCAATCAGAGCAGGACACTCCCTGCTGCATTACTTGGTTTAGCCAATCCCCTACCGCCGTGGTTTATCCCCCCGCTATCACTTCTTTGCACTGACACATAGCGACAGAGACCACCGAGATGACACACGGAAACTTATAGACCATGTGAAAAAAAAGTGTACAGAACACGGTCTCTAGTGCTGAGCAGATTCTCCATCGAAGACCTCTCCGGCCAAACCACAAACAACTGTCGGCAAATGGAGTCTGTCTGCCCTTTTCTGGAAGATTTTGGTTTGGCTTTATATCCTATGTCATGTGGTAAATAGGAATTCTAGAATTGATTCTTCCAATTGGTCACATTGGAGACCCTGTCCACCATTTGCATATGTGTTACCCAGACAGCATTGCATGACCTTGATGGGCTCCATAAAAGGAACATTTTCTTTCTACTAGTACTATGAAAAATGACAATTATGATGATGATGATACTGTTGCTACTGTTTTTCATACGGAATACAACATGACTACTCCCACCAGTACTACCACTACTATCACCACTACTATCACTACTACTATTATTACTAATATTTCTAATAATATTATCACTACTACTATCACTACTACTATTATTACCACTATTACTACTAAAACTTCTAATCATACTATCACTACTACTTCTACTACTACTATTATTACTACTAATACTTCTAATAATACTATTATTACTACTGCTACTATTACTACTATCACAACTATCACTACTACCACTATTACTAGTACTACAACTACTATCACGGCTACTTCTGCTACTAGTATTATTACCACTATTACTACTAATATTGCTACTATTCCAACTACTATTACTAATTCTAATGCTACCATTAATATTACTACGACTATTACCACTACTACTATTACTACTGCTACTGTTCCCACTACTATTGCTACTTCTAATACGAACTATCACTGCTGCTGCTGCTAAAAGTCATTTCCAATTATGATAATGATTACACAATTACAGAAGACCGGGGACCAAGTCACAAGTGCCCGATGGTGATGCGTCCATTATAAAATAGGACAGAACTTAGTTTTCAGAAAGTTTGTGGAAGCTTGAGCTGCGGTAAAACACAGAAACTTCTCCTGTGAAGTGGAACAGAAAATAGTGAGTTGAGTAATAATGTAGTAGGGGCCATCAGGCCCAAGTTATAAGAAAAATGCCAATAGATCAGAGCTGTAATGTAGGGGCCCATAGACCAGAACTGTAAGGTAAGAGCCCATACATGAGAGCTGTAAGGTGAGGGCTCATAGATTAGAGATGTAAGGTAAGGCCCATATATCAGAGATGTAAGGTAGGGCTCATAGATTAGAGCTGTAAGGCAGGGGACATTAGAAATGAATAGTACCCTGGGGGCTCATAGATTTGCCAAGGCAAAATTGCAACCATTTGCAGACAGTTGTGTTATGTTTCTTGCCCCTCATCAGTACAAAGTGGTAAAGTGCCTCCATGAAGAGACCAACAAGCTGGTGTTGGTACAATCACCAAGTCTTGTAATGCTCCTTGTCAAGGATAACAGCTGGGAGAGTCGCACAGATGCCACCGCTGTCATCAGTTTGAAGTCAGAAAACCCGGTACGGTCACCGCCAACACCACAGTAACCAAAGCGAACCACGAGCTGCCACCACAAATTTACAGAGCAAGAGGAACAGAGCTTTTCAATGTTATATATTTCATCCCAAAAGATAGACGGTATTGTAAAAAATATACAAAGATGTTTAAAAAATGGGAACAAAACAATACGATATATACAATTAAGTAAAATAAAAAGGAATAATGAAAGAAAATTACTAAACGATGTTGTAGGAGTGGTAGTTATCTTTATGGAGGGAAGCACTCTGACTGGGAAAATGAAACACTCTCACAGCAAACTATGACAAATGACAATGGCAGCCACACAAATTCTGCTTTTTATTAGAACAAGGTTATGCCCATCTCCACTTGATGAGGTCATGTGGGGGCTGGTTATGGGATGTGCTAGGTTCTTCAGAATTTGATGACATCCCCAACTTACAGGATATCTTCACCCATGGAGGTCCCAGGAGGTAGATATTGTCATCAAGCTTTTTATCGACTTTTTATCTTTATATCAAGATTATACCTGGCCTGGATAGCATCATCCATTGGATTGTTATTGAGTTGGAGGGGTTAGAAAGGTCTTAGAGTGATGTAAGTGCATGTATTCTGTTCATCCATTACGACGATGCTGAAAATAGATCTCCCATAAATAACGGATGGATGAAGACACCAATATTCATCGCTAACCACTGGCTCCAAAGAGTCTCAGAAAGATTCCTTGATCAGAGGAAGCTCTTTGGTTTGGAAGTGCAGCTCCATGCCTCTGCGTAAATGAAACTCCGCCTTGGTATCTTCTTAGCAAATTTCCCTGCTGTAATTACCTGGTCACTGCTGGAGGCCCCTAATTCAATGGAGATGGAAGTGGCAACTCTCTCTCTCTCTCACTTTAACTGTTTTTGGGGAAAAAATGAGACTCTGCACAAAGGAAGATAACAGGGTCTCTAATTTCCCTTGGCCCCAACTTTTAAGGTCCCTTACTTGAACTGAGAAACCCCAAAATGTCTGCAGATTAAATTCTTTCCTTTTGAGAAGATTATTTTGCTTTGTCTTCCTCAGTTGTGTCTCTGGGCTCTTTAATCTTCTTACTCCTCCTCATTTTAGTTTTTGTGCTTTTTTCTCCCCTTCTTCCAGGATCCACTTCTTTTTCATTTGCCACAGCCCTTCGAGGGTTCTTTTATTTTGGCGATTGGAAAAATTATATAAAATAAAAAAAAAATTTTGTTGCTGTTTTTATTTTTATATTGATAGAGCTTTTTTATTGCGTGGAAAACTGTAGTTTTTATTAATACCTTTTTTGGCATAAATATGACGTTCTGATGTGATGGTTTTTATTGTTTTTTTTGTACAGTAGTGGCGAATGAAAACATTTCAATTTACAGAATTTACAGTATGGTTTGAACAATGCTTTTTTTTCCTTAAATGCATATATTTTGGACAAAAAAATATTTTTGCAACTGTTATTAGAAATTTTGCACCATTTAGCTTTTACAGTTTCTTTGTACATTTCACTTTATTGTGGTGTGTGTCCATAAACCAGCTGAGAGGTGTACTAAAAAGACTAAAATAGTTGCAAAGTTCCTGTCAGACTGTCGTATTGGGCGGCCAGAAGGTTTCCCAGTTACCGCTGTCTGTGCACAATTTCTTTCCAATGCTCAGTGGAGACTGATGTGGAACATGTGCAAAAGTGAAAAAATGAAAATGAAATGAAAAATAAATAATAATTAGTATTATAATTCCAGGAGCCACGTCTTTTTTATTTGTGCTGGACGGGAGCTCCGCGAACCTCCTTCTACCTGCATCATTTCATAAAATCATAGAATCCTAGAATGTTAGAGTTGGAAGGGACCCCCTGGGTCATCGTGTCCAACCCCCTGCTCAATACAGGAGTCATTAAGCCATCTCAGACAGGTGTCTGTAGAACTCACCACCTCTCGTGGCCGCCTGTTCCACTCATTGATCACCCTCACTGAATAATTATGATCCCTCTACACTGTGACAGCCATTCAGATATTTGTATACAGCTATTAAGTCTCTTCTTAGCCTTATTTTTTACAAGTTTAACATTCCCAGATCCTTTAACCATTCCTCACAGGACACACTTTGCAGTCCGCTCACCATCCTGGTCCTCTCTAAACTTTCTCCAGATTTTCCAAGTCATTTTTAGAATGTGGAGCCCAAAACTGGACACAGTATTCCAGATGAGGCCTGACCAAGGAGAAGTAGAATTGAATAAGTACTTCACGTGATGTAGACTCTATGCTTCTCTTAATACATCCTAGAACTGTGTTTGTCTTTTTGCTGCAGCATCACACTGTTGACTCATGTGTAGTGTTGAGCATTCCGATACTGCAAGTATCGGGTATCGGCCAATACTTGCTGTATCGGAATTCCGATACCGAGATCCGATATTTTTGTGATATCGGGTATCGGTATCGAAACAACATTAATGTAAAAATGTGTAAAAGAGAGAATTAAAATAAAAAATATTGCTATACTCACCTCTCCGACGCAGCCTGCACCTTACCGAGGGAAGCGGCAGCGTTCTTTGTTTAAAATTCGCGCTTTTCTTTCATTTACGTGAGTCCCGGCTTGTGATTGGTTGCGTGCCGCCCATGTGACCGGGACGCAACCAATCACAGCAAGCCGTGACATAATTTCAGGTCCTTCAGGATTTTAAAATTACGTTCCGGCGTTGTGATTGGTTGCGTCGCAGTCACATGGGCGACGCAACCAATCACAGCAAGCCGTGACGTAATTTCAGGTCCTTAAGGATTTTAAAATTATGTCACGGCTTTGTGATTGGTTGCGTCGCAGTCACATGGGAGACGCAACCAATCACAAGCCGTGACGTCACGGGAGGCTGGACACGCGCGCATTTTAAAATGGGCGCGTGTCCAGCCTCCCGTGATGTCCCGGCTTGTGATTGGTTGCGCCGCGATCAACCAATCACAAGCCGGGAGGCTGGACACGCGCGCATTTTAAAATTTTAAAATGCGCGCGTGTCCAGCCTCCCGGCTTGTGATTGGTTGACCGCGGCGCAACCAATCACAAGCCGGGACGTCACGGGAGGCTGGACACGCGCCCATTTTAAAATTTTAAAATGCGCGCGTGTCCAGCCTCCCGGCTTGTGATTGGTTGATCGCGGCGCAACCAATCACAAGCCGGGACGTCACGGGAGGCTGGACACGCGCCCATTTTAAAAAGCGCGCGTGTCCAGCCTCCCGTGACGTCACGGCTTGTGATTGGTTAATGGCGGCCATGTTGCCGGGACGCGGACCAATCACAGCAAGCCGTGACGTAATTTCGTCACGGCTTGCTGTGATTGGTCCGCGTCCCGGCAACATGGGCGCCGTGACCAATCATAAGCCGGGACGTCACTGGAGGCTGGACACGCGCGCTTTTTAAAATGGGCGTGTGTCCAGCCTCCCGTGACGTCCCGGCTTGTGATTGGTGAATGGCGGCCATGTTGCCGGGACGCGGACCAATCACAGCAAGCCGTGACGTAATTTCGTCACGGCTTGCTGTGATTGGTCCGCGTCCCGGCAACATGGGCGCCGTGACCAATCATAAGCCGGGACGTCACTGGAGGCTGGACACGCGCGCTTTTTAAAATGGGCGCGTGTCCAGCCTCCCGTGACGTCCCGGCTTGTGATTGGTGAATGGCGGCCATGTTGCCGGGACGCGGACCAATCACAGCAAGCCGTGACGTAATTTCGTCACGGCTTGCTGTGATTGGTCCGCGTCCCAGCAACATGGCCGCCCTGACCAATCAGAAGCCGGGACTTCACGTAACCAAGTAAAAGCGCGAATTTTAAACAAACAACGCTGCCGGTTCCCTCGCTGAGGTCCAGGCTGCGTCGGAGAGGTGAGTATAGCGATATTTTTTATTTTAATTCTTTCTTTTACACATTTATATGGATCCCAGGGCCTGAAGGAGAGTTTCCTCTCCTTCAGACCCTGGGAACCATCAGGAATACCGTCCGATACTTGAGTCCCATTGACTTGTATTGGTATCGGGTATCGGTATCGGATTGGATCCGATACTTTGCCGGTATCGGCCGATACTTTCCGATACCGATACTTTCAAGTATCGGACGGTATCGCTCAACACTACTCATGTGCAGTCTGTGACCTATTAGTATGCCCAAGACTTTTTCAGACGTGCTGTTGCTTAGTTCTATTCCTCCCATTCTCTAGATATGAGTTTTGTTTTTCTTGTCTAGATGTAGAATCTTGCATTTCTCCATGTTAAATACCATTCAATTAGTCGCTGCCCATTGTTCAAGCTTATCTATATCATTCTTAATCCTTTCTCTGTCTTCTCTAGTGTTAGCTATCCTTCCTAGCTTTGCATTGTCTGCAAATGTGATCAGTTTACCTTCAGTTCCCTTATCTAGATCATTTATAAAAACTGGGGCCAGGACAGAGCCTTGTGGTACCCTCTTGAAACACTCTACCAGTTGGATGTACAAGCATTTATTACCACTCTTTGAGTACGATCACCGAGCCAGCTATGAATCCACTTAACCACAGCCTTGTCAATCCCATAATTTCTCACTTTTTCAATAAGGATAGTATGAGATACTTTACCAAATGTTTTGCTAAGATTTACCATATCTATTGCATTTCCCCGACCCACCCAGTCAGTGATTCCATCATAGAAGCAAATTAGGTTAGTCTGGCATGACTTGTTTGTTGAAAACCCATGCGGGCTCTGGTTACTTACTGTATTCTTATCCAAGTCCTTACATACATGCTGTTTAACAATTTGTTCAAATATCTTTCCTGGTATAGAAGTAAGGCTCACTGCTATGTAATTTCCTGGTTTCGCCTTGTTTCCTTTTTAGGAGATAGGGACAACATTTGCCCTTCTTCAATCAATCCTGTTTTCTATGATTTTTCAAAGATTCTGGTTCGTGGTTCTGCAATTTCCTCTACTAACTCTTTCAGTACCCTAGGATGTAATTCATCTGGACCAGGAGATTTAACTTCATTTAAATTAGCTGAATGTTCCCTCACTATCTCTCTGATTTCTGGCTCAAGCATGACATACTCTTTGTGCTGTGTAATGTTGCTTTTCACAGTTCAAATAGATGTAGAAAAGTTTCCTCTAAGTTTGAGGAACTTTGAGCAGCGGTAAACCACAAAAACTTCTCCTGTGAAGTGGGACAGAAATTGTGGAACAAGGTAGAGCTCATCAGACCAAAAAAGTAAGAAATAGGGCTTTACAGTACCTTGCGAAAGTATTCGGCTCCCTTTAACTTTTCAACCTTTTCCCACATATCATGCTTCAAACATAAAGATACCAAATGTAAATTTTTGGTGAAGAATCAACAACAAGTGGAACACAATTGTGAAGGTGAACAAAATTTATTAGTTATTTTACATTTTTGTGGAAAATCAAAAACTGAAAAGTGGGGCGTGCAATATTATTCGGCCCCTTTAACTTAATACTTTGTTGCGCCTCCTTTTGCTGCGATTACAAGTCGCTTGGGGTTTGTATCTATCAGTTTTGTACATGGAGAGACTGAAATTCTTGCCCATTCTTCCTTGGCAAACAGCTCGAGCTCAGTGAGGTTTGATGGAGATCACTTGTGAACAGCAGTTTTCAGCTCTTTCCACAGATTCTCGATTGGATTGAGGTCTGGACTCTGACTTGGCCATTCTAACACCTGGATACGTTTATTTGTGAACCATTCCATGGTAGATTTTGCTTTATGTTTGGGATCATTGTCTTGTTCAAACATAAATCTCTTTCCAAGTCTCAGGTCTTTTGCAGACTCCAACAGGTTTTCTTCAAGAATGGTCCTCTATTTGGCTCCATCCATCTTCCCATCAATTTTAACCATCTTCCCTGTGCCTGCTGAAGAAAAGCAGGCCCAAACCAAGATGCTGCCACCACCATGTTTGACAGTGGGGATGGTGTGTTCAAGGTGATAAGCTGTGTTGCCTTTATGCCAAACATATCATTTGGCATTGTTGCCAAAAAGTTCGATTCTGGTTTCATCTGACAAGAGCAACTTTTTCCACGTTTGGTGTCTCCCAGGTGGCTTGTTGCAAACTTTAAACAACACTTTTTATGGATATCTTTGAGAAATGGCTTTCTTCTTGCCACTCTTCCATAAAGGCTGGATTTGTGCAGTGTACGACTGATTGTTGTCCTATGGACAGACTGTCCCACCTCAGCTGTAGATCTCTGTGGTTCATCCAGAGTGATCATGGGCCTCTTGGCTGCATCTCTGATCAGTCTTCTCCTTGTTTGAGATGAAAGTTTAGAGGGACGGCCGGGTCTTGGTAGATCTGCAGTGGTATGATACTCCTTCCATTTCAATATGATCCTTGCACAGTGCTCCTTGGGATGTTTAAAGTTTTGGAAATAATTTTGTATCCAAATCCGGCTTTAAACTTCTCTACCACAGTATCATGGACCTATCTGTTGTGTTCCTTGGTCTTCATGATGATCTCTGTGCTTCATACAGAACCCTGAGACTATCACAGAGCAGGTGCATTTATACGGAGACTTGATTACACACAGGTGGATTATATTTATCATCATTAGGCATTTAGGACAACATTGGATCATTCAGAGATCCACAATGAGCTTCTGCACTGAAAGTAAAGGGGCCGAATAATATTGCACCCCCCACTTTTCAGTTTTTGAATTTCCTCAAAAATTTAAAATAACCAATACATTTCGTTCAACTTCACAATTGTGTTCCACTTGTTGTTGATTCTTCACTAAAAATTTACATTTGGTATCTTTATGTTTGAAGCATGATATGTGGGAAAAGGTTGAAAAGTTCCAGGGAGTAGAATACTTTCGCAAGGCACTGTAACTAGTCATACCTTCCCCCTTTCTGGGTCTCCCACCTTATGGCCCCCCTTTATATGCCCGTTACAGTTCCACCATACTCTCTTGTGGTCAGGGGCACTATTCTTGTTCCTCTCTTGTGGTTGCATCTGCAGGAAGACAGAAAGGTGACGTAATGCCCTTCTCTATTTGCCGAGATTTTCTTGCCTATAAATATATATATATATATATATATATATATATATATATATATATATATACACTCTGCTCAAAAAAATAAAGGTAACACTTAAACAACAGAATATAACTCCAAGTAAATCAAACTTCTGTTAAATCAAACTGTCCACTTAGGAAGCAGCACTGTTTGACAATCAGTTTCAGATGCTGCTGTGCAAATGGAATAGACAACGGATGGAAATTATTGGCAATTATCAAGACACCCTCAATAAAGGAGTGGTTCTGCAGGTGGGGTCCACAGACCACATCTCGGTACCAATGATTTCCGGCTGATGTTTTGGTCACTTTTGAATGTTGGTTGTGCTTTCACACTCGTGGTAGAATGAGACGGACTCTACAACCAACACAAGTGGCTCAGGTAGTGCAGCTCATCCAGGATGGCACATCAATGCGAGCTGTGGCAAGTAGGTTTGCTGTGTCTGTCAGCGTAGTGTCCAGAGGCTGGAGGCGCTACCAATAGACAGGCCATTACACATGAGACGTGGAGTGGGCTGTAGGAGGGCAACAACCCAGCAGCAGGACCGCCACCTCAGCATTTGTGCAAGGAGGAACAGGAGGAGCACTGCCAGAGCCCTGCAAAATGACATCCAGTAGGCCATAAATGTGCATGGGTCTGTACAAACGGTTAGAAACCGACTCCATGAGGATGGTATGAGTGCCCGATGTCTGCAGATGGGGGTTGTGCTCACAGCCCAACACCGTGCAGGACGTTTGGCATTTGCCACAGATCACTACAATTGTCAAATTTGCCACTGGTGCCCTGTGCTCTTCACAGATGAACCAGGTTCACAATGAGCACATGTGAAAGACTTGACAGAGTCTGGAGACGCTGTGGAGAGCGATCTGCTGTCTCCAACATCCTTCAGCATGACCTGTTTGGCAGTGGGTCAGTAATGGTGTGGGGTGGCATTTTTTTGGAGGGCCGCACAGCCCTCCATGTACTCTCCAGAGGTAGCCTGACTGCCATAAGGTACCGAGAGGAGATCCTCAGACCCCTTGTGAGACCATATGCTGGTGCGGTTGGCCCTGGGTTCCTCCTAATGCAGGCCAATGCCAGACCTCATGTGGCTGGAGTGTGTCAGCAGTTCCTGCAAGATGAAGGCATTGAAGCTATGGACTGGCCCACCCGTTCCCCAGACCTGAATCCGATTGAACACATCTGGGACATCATGTCTCGCACCATCCACTAACGTCACGTTGCACCACAGACTGTCCAGGAGTTGGTGGATGCTTTAGTCCAGATCTGGGAGGAGATCACTCAGGAGATCATCCGCCGCCTCATCAGGAGCACGCCCAGGGCATTGTAGGGAGGTCATACAGGCACGTGGAGGCCTCACACACTACTGAGCATCATTTCCTTGTCTTGAGGCATTTCCACTGAAGTTAAATCAGCCTGTAACTTCATTTTCCACTTTTATTTTGAGCATCATTCCAACTCCAGACCTCCATGGGATATTAAACCACGGAAACAAAGTACCAAGCAACCATGAAGTCCCATAAAACTATAAATCTTTATTAGAAAACATTAAAACCACCAGATGAGGTACAATGATGCAAGATGGGGGAACAAGCATGCATTCCTACTGGCCATGCTAAATGGGCCAGGACACCCACACATACCCTGCCTAGGTTCGGCAATATGCCTTTATGTTGAAAAGCTCATAGCTGCTAGAATAAGTAATCATGGAACAGTGCCATAGAATAAAGCAGAATGAATAGCAGTTCAGTTTGAGCACATACCTGATGTCTATGTGGCAGGCAGAATGCGTGGGTGGCCGGATGCGAACCCCGACGTGCGTTTCGAAGCAGGCAGCTCCTTCCTCAGGGGCGTTTGGCAGCTGGCCCCTAACTGTCCTGGATGCATATTTATGATTTATCACCTTTGATATGGTAGATTTATAAATCACATATATATTGAATATGCTTGCTTCAATAATACTACTCTGTGGGATATTAGTTGTGATTTACATTGAAAATTTTTAGGTTTTATTGTTCTCAACACATTCCACTATGTAATGAATAAAGATTTACAACTGGAATATTTCATTCAGTGATATCTAGGATGTGGGATTTTAGTGTTCCCTTTATTGTTTTGAGCAGTGTATTTATATTCCAGGTAACTCCTTTAAACCTGTCCTTTCATGCAGAACCAATAAAAAAGCCTAGCCTTCCTACCCTCTTCCTTTACAACAAGGTAAAACTACTTTTAGTTCTTAGACCAACCTAATATGTCTAGGGACTATCCCCATTTGCATACTTTTTAAATTGTCATCAACTGTCTTTTAGTCAAAGGTCTCACTTTATCAACATCCTGCCAACACTATAGGTGCAGGAACTCTCTTCCACTCACTTTCATCAGCCAATGGCTAGCCTGCCTTGAATTCCTTGAATCAAAAGTTTGAATCACTGTGTGAAGTTTGTCAGACATGAGAGCAGGAGCAGAGAGAAAAATACCAACTCCCACTTCTCCCCCCAGAGTGGTGAAGACCCCCCCATACTTCCTGTAGAGACAAAACCCCACCCACTACTGCTTAAAAATAAAGCCCCGCCCTTCCACTTCCTGTAACCCTTTTAGTGTTTCTGCTGATAGACACAGATAACAACAGGTGGTGTAAGTTATACAGGTGGGAGCCATCTTGTCACCTGCACTTTGGAGAGATCTTTCTGAGGTTATGGCAAAATTGCAGATTTTCCCTTTATTGCATTTTTCATCCATTGAGATCAAGATGTCTGAAAGTCCAGGGACCATCATTTAAGACAAGCTTATCAATAGGGAACTACTGAGAACCTCCAATGTGGGAAAAAACCTGTACAAATGTGACCCACAGTGGGTGTTCCGGATATTTAATGGTTGCTCCTGGATGGACTGAGGGCTGGGCCTAAATCTTCCACAAGTAGGAACTCAAATGTTGGGAGATCTGTTGATATCTTAGGTGAAAACCCAGCCGACGATGAAAATAAAGTGGTAATGGCAACAGACACAGTGAATTCCTTCATGCTACTATTGAGTGTTTATGAAATCAGTGAAATCTAGAGAAAAGGTTAAAGTTATTGGGGCAATAGAAGAAATACTGAGAATCCCAATAAGTCATGTGTAATTGATGTGTAATTGGTTTATGGCTACAAAGGATTTTCCTAGAAGTAAATTTTGTAATGAGTTTTTAGATTAGGACTAAGATAACGAGATAAGGAGGATGTCATAACCTTCCCCACCTGGAAGCACAAGTGATAGGAAAGAGAAGGAGGATTCAATGGTCCAGAGAATTGCAGCAGTAATCAATAATGTGGAGGGTTAGTTATGTTTCTGGAATGAATTGTTGATCTTGAAATGAAGGTCTGTGAGTTGTTTTGCGTCAACGCCATGTTTCTCAGATAGGGCTCCTCAGCAGCCTGGTTTGGAGCTATCCTCCTGAGCAATATATCACACTATGACATAGTTAAATATTTTTGGCCCTAACCGGTCCAAAAAACCTGGAAATTAGGTTAAAGGACTTGTCCCGTTTTTAAAATGTGAAAAAACAAACAAATAAACTCAAGTTTACCAAGCGTTCCAGTGTTTCTGCCACTGCCGAGAGTGGCTGCTGCTCAATAGTTATGGAGCCTTAGAGCAAGTATCCATCAGCTATGAATAATGGGATAGAGGGTCATTGAGGGAAGTGCTGAACTACGCCGAACCTGCATGGGACCTACTTTTTCTAATAAATTGGTGAACAAGGGACAGTGTCTTTCTCTCATTATTAGGTTTTTCAGGTTTCCTTTTGTGGACTACATCGGATTTCCTGTCTAGTTGGCTTTGCCATGGATTGTCCCACCCCATATCTGCCCACTGTGAGAGAGTTGTCCAAAACTGGACAAAATATGCCAAAAGTTACCAAATTTTTGCACAACTTCATGTTTCGGAAAAGTATTGCAGTATTTGAAGGTGTTTAACTCCATGATTCTGGAGAAAACACCTTCATGAATTGCCCCCTTTGGGTCAGATTATACTGTAGTTGTTGGACGTCCAATCCAATTGGCCACAACATTGGTCTGTGGCCACTGCACAGAAGAGTGAACGCCACCTTTTACCTGCTGATATCTTCTGCTTAACCGGCCTTGACAAAGTCACATGCTCGTCATGCCGCATCGATGAAGTGGCGTCAGGCCGGCTAACCAGAAGAAGAGCAGCAGATGTCAGCAGCTATGAGGTTGTACTCCATTGTCATGGCTGAGGGAATGGGACATGTGAATTGATTTGCACCAACTCTAGCTCAGATTAATCATCTGTGATTTATTGAAGTAATTTTTAGTTCTTTGTCTTCTGGAATGTGCTGATGTTTTTTACATCAGAATATTTTCAATGTCGGTTCACAAATTTGGCAAAATGTTCTTTCTTGGGTCACTTGGCAACTTTTAAGCACCATAAGAACCTTAAAAGGTCCCATGTTTGTCTTAAATATGTCAAATTGAAAATTCCACTAGAAAACTTTACTTCAGGCAGAAAATGGAGTGGGAGGCTCCCCCTACACCCCCAAAAAGGACATATGGTAAAAGCCACATGTCATAAATCAGGAGATTTTTTTTTGGTTAAATAAAACATCTGGATGAGCAAATGTAGTCAAGGAAAAATAAAATAAGACTTAAAAAAAACCAACAACTTGAAAAATGGAGCAAAATGTATCGAAAATAAGACACAACAGCCATTAAAAAGGAGCAAATTACTCAAGAAAACTGGAGAAACAGCAACGATGAGTTGGGCAAATTGTCTATTGAGTCCCACAATAATAACAACTAATTTTCCTAACAGAATTTATGTTCTGACTGGTTCTTTCTGGGATTGGAAAAATAGATAGACAACTTTAATTTTTCCTTATATTTTCAGATTAAAATCTCGATGGAATTAAATAAATTACAGAGAAAAGAGAAAAAAGCACTGAAGTTATTAAGCCTATTGTCTATTGAATGCCACAATGATGCAAAATATTTTTTCTAAAAGAATCTAACATTTACAACAATTTTCCAGCTTCAAATTAAAATTTCCACATATTTTAAGATTACAAAAAAAATAAGTAAAAATAAAATAAACGAAAAATACTTTGCTTGGGTTAAATTGTACAAAAGTCACCAGATACAACTTGGCTGATGTATGATATTAGTTATTTTTATATGCAGCCATTTTTTTCCTACTTTTCTGAAAATGAATAAAAAGACAAAAATAATGAAAATCCCCTACATCCGTCCGCTTATATCACGAAGGAGTTAATTAATCCCAAGAACTTCTAATTAATCATTTTTTATTAGATCTTTGGCTTTATAAAAGAAAGGGTTTTCTGGATATTGTAACTTGTGTATTTTTTTATTAGAATACTTTTTGTGAATACATATTTTAGAAGAATTGGGAGGTTTAAATGTAGATTCTGCGTTTTGGAAATGCGGTGGAAAACATTTTATTTTTGTTAGCTTTTTTTAAATAAACTGTAAATTTTTATTAAGATTTTACAAATTTTAACAAGTGAAATTAAATCCAGACAAACATTTATATCCAGAGCTTTTTTGTTATCTTTTTAAAATATGAATCTGAACAATATTTTTTTTTATGTAAACTTATATCAGTTAATCAATTAGAATGTAAAGAGAAAAGGTGAATTTTTGTTTTTTGTCCCCTTCTCTTTCTCGAGAATTGTATGTAACCGGTTACAATAAGAACTCCGCCGATGATATGACCAGCGCAGACGTGGGGTTTACTGTGGATAACTTGTGACGAAATATTTTATCCTGATTAATTTTAGAAAATGAAGATTTATGTTTTGTGAGTTAGAAACATTATATTCAATAGTTTTAATATTTTCCGGACTAATGATTGGGCAATCATGTATCGAGGAGAGCATGCTCACCTTCCGTATCATTGGGGCATGATTTTGTGTAGGGTGAAGTCATTAATATCCTATTTTTTCCCTCCACAGATTCAATGTCTTTTCAGCTATCAACATTGTACATGAAAGAAGCAATTATCCTATCAAATGTTAATAAAGTGATGGCTTAATTTATTATCCACTATATCAATATTCTGTAGAGTCCGACATTTACAGACTGCGTCTCCTTAAATGTTCTGAAAAGTTCCAAAACTGATGTCACATTATCGGGGCTTTAGTAGCAGGGGAGGGACATATTTGAATTAGTTTGAGGTTTGTTTGGGCCATACTTGACACTGATCAACGAATAAAAAGAAAAATACTTTATTCTCTCCTGTGTTAAAACAATAGAAAGAGAAAAAAGAAAGTGTTTACTTAATTGAGCCCTTAGTTGTTGCCATAGCCCAGTGCCTGGAGAGGATGACTGCAAGTAGGTGATTTGCATACATGTGGTCGCTTGCCAACTAGACGTGCACCACCTCACACAATGCAATGGTGTTGGGTGAGGCCGGACATGTCTAGTCGGAATGCGATAAGAAGTATGCAAATCACATACTTGTGATCACATGACCTCCAGCCCCTATTACTGACCCTGGAGACTCCTGCATGACAGTATGCGCTCGGTGGATTTTCACATCTGCAGTCAATTAGAGTCTGTCCAGTCCCCAGCTTATAATTAATGAAATATGTAAAAAAAAATCCATATACCCACAGATCCCTTCATTCCTCACTGCCATCCATCAAGTGCTTATGGCATGTTCTGATCTGCCGCCGCTCTCATTGGAATCTTCAGCCCCTCTTACTGTCCTGGAATTACATCAATCATGGTGTCCAGGTGGGTTCCGCGACGGTGTGTGGAGGGCAGCGGTACCGTGACGTTACACATACGCAGATCCAGCACAGTGCGAAAGAACAGAAGATTCCAATCGAAGCAGCGGGGTGTTAGAAGATAAGGCAAGGTCCAGACAGATCGTGGAAGGGCCAGAAAAGTGAGTAATAAGGTGAAAATTAGTATTTTTGCCATGTTGCTGAATCAGTGCAAAATGCGAGCATTTTGGCAAATGTGGATTTTTGTAAAACTCGAGTAGAATTCAATTGCGCTTGAATTTTTCCGCTGATCTCTAGTAAGGGAAAAAAACTCTGCACTCATTTTTCTACTCTGTATGTAAAACCCACCTTTAAAACTGTAGATATTGTGTATAAAAAAGCTCCAAAAGTAGTACATTTGTTATAGATCTTATTCCCGTCTCCTTACTACTGGTCTCCATTAATTTGAAGGACCTAAAAAGTTCCAGAGATGGTTAGCTGGTCTTCACAATTGCTCTGGTCAATTGCTAACAACAGATTTCAAACTTGGAACATTTTTTTCATTTTTTATAATGAAAAAAATGCCCAAAATAAAGAGAAAAGAAAACATTTGCATTGTTGAAATATTAGACAAGTCCCGAGAGACAACCGCGTGAGCCTTGTCCGATGTGTAATATTAGTTATATCTAATTTTCAGCCACTTTTTCTACTTTTCTGCTTGGTAAAACAAATTTACTGAAATGCAAAAATAAAGGAAATCCCCACGGATCTTCCTCAGTTGTTTCCAATTTATCGTTAAGGGATTAAATGATCTTATGAGTTTTTAATTAGTCGATGTTTTTATTATCTTGGGCTTAATCAGGGAATGTTTGTTATGGGATTCTAGAAAATGTTATGTCTTATTTCCTTATCTATTATTTTAATTATTTTTTAACATCGTTTTATTTTTGTACATTTATATTCAGCAGAATTGTGAAGTTTACAGGTAAATTCTGGGTTGGAAATGAAGCGACAAACTTTTTATCTGTTTATGTCTGTCATCATCATCAACATCATATTAATATCAGTTAGAACAAAATTATAGTAGTTTTCTCTATGACTTTGGGTCGTCTTTTTTTTCTCTTTTTCTTGAAAGTTGCATGTAGTAAATTACAGTAATGACCAACCTAAAAATACATAAAAAGTTTTGAAAAAAATAAAATAAATAAAAACAAATTAAATATTGAGAAATATAACTCTTAAAAGTTCATCTGTAGAAGCAAGACCTGAATGATGGAAGGCTGTACTTCTCCTGTAACTGGGGCTAGTAGACCAACGCAGTTACAAGGGAAATAAGTTGAAAACAAGCGTTGATCAATCCACAATCCCATCAGCGCTCTCGTGACATAATCATGGGATATCGATAGGTTATAATCACAGTCGGGGGTCTGCTGATGACCCCGTACCTGTCATTACGATCCTCCTGTCAATGCCGGCCTCTGATTTCTACAATATATACCAGTGTGAAATGCCTGCTATGTATAGCACAAGTGATCGAATGATCGCAGCTTCAAGTCCCCTAAGGGGACTTCTAAATACAGTGAAAAGTTAGAAAAAAAAGTTTTCGACCCCTTAATGACCAGAGGTATTTCAGTTTTTGCATTTTTGTTTTTTGCTCCCCTTCTTCCCAGAGCCATAACTCAGGGGCGGACATACCGCCGGTTCAACCGGTGCAACTGCACCGGGGCCCAGAGTGGGAGGGGGCCCCGACGGAGATACAAAGCAATGAGGTGAATGACAGCCAGCGGCAGTATTATTGCTAACAGGAGAAGCAGGGGGCCCGCTCTGCTGTGCACATGTGATATGACGGTCAAAAGGGGCCCCCTTCCTGACCTCACCTGTAAGCATACATTTCGCTGCTGTCCGGCTGTCACTGGTGCTTCGCGGTGACAGCAGATGCAGGAAGAGAGGAGTGAGGGTCCCTCAGTGAGTCACTGAAGATGCGGCTCTGCTTGTGACTGACTGCTGCTGTTGCACGTGCGCACTCTTCCCAGAGCCTCAGTGATCGGCAGGACTGGGATACACATGAAAATATGGGGAGGGGGAATCACTTCTCTAGGTAGGTGAAGGGCCGGCCCGCCGGGAGTCTGTAAGGCTGAGAGCAGTGGACAGGCTCCATGTCTCCCCTGCTCATTTCCTGTGTTTTTCTGGGACGGACCAGCTCCCTCCCTGCAACTGCACTCTCTGTAGGTACACATTCCATGTGATGTATGTTGGTCTGTCTAGTGTGTGTGTGTGTATATGTACTGCTGTGTATATACTGCTCTGTGTGTATATAGGGCTAGTGTTTGTGTGTATACTGCTGTGTGCGTGTATATAGGGCTAGTGTGTGTGTATATAGGGCTAGTGTGTGTGTGTGTACTGCTGTGTGTGTATATAGGGCTAGTGTCTGTGTATACTGCTGTGTGTGTATACTGCTGTGTGCGTGTATATAGGGCTAGTGTGTGTGTGTATACTGCTGTGTGTGTGTGTATATAGAGCTAGTGTGTGTGTATACTGCTGTGTGTGTGTATATAGGGCTAGTGTGTGTGTACTGCTGTGTGTGTGTATATAGGGCTAGTGTGTGTGTGTGTACTGCTGTGTGTGTATATAGGGCTAGTGTGTGTGTATACTGCTGTGTGTGTATACTGCTGTGTGCGTATATAGGGCTAGTGTGTGTGTATACTGCTGTGTGTATATAGGGCTAGTGTGTGTGTGTGCTGCTATGTATATAGGGCTAGTGTGTGTGCTGCTATGTATATAGGGCTAGTGTGTGTGTGTGTGCTATGTATATAGGGCTAGTGTGTGTGTGTGTGTGTGCTATGTATATAGGGCTAGTGTGTGTGCTGCTATGTATATAGGGCTAGTGTGTGTGCTGCTATGTATATAGGGCTAGTGTGTGTGTGTGTGTATCTTCTGCTGTGTATATGCATATGTTATGATAGGCATTTTATACACAGTGTACATGCATGAGGGGGGCCTCGACGTATTTCCTGCACAGGGGCCCATTGCTGCTTGTGTCCGCCCCTGCCATAACTTTTTTATTTTTCGGTCAATATTGCCATGTGAGGGCTTATTTTTTTCGTGGGACGAGTTGTACTTTTGAACGACACCATTGGTTTTAACATATCGTGTACTGGAAAACGGGGAAAAAAAAATCTGCAGTGAAATTGCAAAAAACAGTGCAATCCCACTGTTGTTGTTGTTGTTTTTTTTTTACCATGTTCACTAAATGCTAAAACTGAGCTGCCATTATGATTCTCCAGGTCATTACAAGTTCATAGACACCAAACATGTCTAGGTTCTTTTTTACTTAAGTGGTGAAAAAAAAATCCAAACTTTGGTAGAAAAAGAAAATAAAAAATGGCACCATTTTCCAAGACTTGTAGCGTCTCCATTTTTCATGATCTTGGGTTGGGTGAGGGCTTATTTTTTGCGCTGAATTTTTCATTAATACCAATTTGGTGCCGATACGATCTTTTGATCACCCATTGTTGCATTTTATTGCAATGTAGCGGCGACCAAAAAACGTCTTTTTTCTCGCTACGTCGTTTACCAATCAGGTTAATCCTTTTTTTATCTATAGATCGGTCAATCCTGAATGCGGCGATACCAAATATGTGTACGTTTGATTTTTTTGTTAATGTTTTATTTTGAATGGGGCGAAAGCGGGGTGATTCGAACTTTTATATCTTTTAAAAAAAATTTATATTTTGAAAAACATTTTTTTACTTTTTGCATGCTTCAATAGTTTCCGTGGGAGCCTAGAAGCTGCAGTTGTCTGATTGACTCTGCTACACACAGGTGATGATCAGATCGCCTGTATGTAGCAGAAATGCTCACAAGCTATGAGTGTCAACCGCTGGGCGGTGCTCATAGCAATCCACCAATGACAACCACAGGAGTCTGCTGCAGACTCCGGGTTGTCATGACATCCCATCGGCGACCCGTGGTCATGTAACACTGATGGGTGGGATTAGTGGCCCAATTCTGGTGTGATCGCATTAAATGCTGCTGTCAGAGATTGACAAGGGCATTTAAAGGGAACCTGTCACCTGAATTTGGCGGGACCAGTTTTGGGTCATATGGGCGGGGGTTTCGGGTGTTTGATTCACCCTTTCCTTACCCGCTGGCCGCAATATTGCCTTGCGCAGGCGTGTACTCCGGAGGACAGAGAATGAACTTCAATCCAATATTGCAGCCAGCGGGTAAGGAAAGGGTGAATCAAACACCCGAAACCCCGCCCATATGACCCAAAACTGGTCCCGCCAAATTCAGGTGACAGGTTCCCTTTAACAGGTAAACAGCAGTAGGTGGATCGCGATTCCACCGGCGGCTGTTAAAGGCACATGTCTGCTGTTCAAAACATTATGCCCAATGTTGGAAAGGGGTTAACAATATGAAAAAAAATTCAAATCACCCCCTTTTTGCCCCATTGAAAGTAAAACAAAAAATACTCATATTTGGTATTTCTGCGTTCATAAATATCCAGTCTATCAAAATATAAAATAAATGAATCTGATCAGAAAACGGCATAATGAAAAAAATGTAGCAGAATTATGGTTTTTTGACATCCAAAATAATTCAAAAGTACAACTCATCAACCAAAAAATCAAGCCCTCATATGGCTATATTGATGGAAAAATCAAAAGTTATGGCTCTTGTTAGAAGGGGAGGAAAAAATAAAAACAAACGAAAGGAAAATCGCCCCGGGGGCGAAGGGGTTAAAAGAGTTAATTATTTTCTAACTAGAAATAGGCCCCAAGCTGTCGCATCGGGAGTGCGGTGAAATTAACATCTGTGCATGCTTAGTGGCGCTGACAGGAGCAGCGGACATGTCTCACACCGATTGCGCTCTCCAAGATGTCTCTATGGAAGGGAGGCTCACCATCATCATTCTGAAGGACCACTGCCACTTCACTCACAGTTGGTTTATTGCATCGTCTGGGATCTCGAGTCCTATCTTGTTTAATAGCCATTGTGATGTTTCGCAAGACAGTTCCATTTTGTGGAGCTTTGATCGTCTCTGGTTCTTCAACATCGCGTAGCATTCGATAGGCAGCAGTGAAAGGATTTTTTCTTTGCATTAGCTCAGCAATAATGGTCATTAAAGTAGGATGGCATTTATAATTTTCTTTACATTGCAGTCATTGTTCATTAGCGTGGGTGGTATCTAGTATGTAAAGTTGTGCAAATTTAGGTAGTTGTTTGTCAGCTGGATGTAGTGTGCCTGTTCGATGATAGATCTGTCCATGAATTCTAAAACAGTATGGACCATATCCAGGAGGTGGTGAAACACTTGCTCCAATGGATGCGAAAGAACTGTTGATAGAGCGAATATTGTCCATGAAAGTTTTGCTCCTGTCATCAACATTGTCAACACATGGGGATACTGTATTATGGGTAGATGGACTTTACCCTTCTGGCAGCACTGGGAAAACTTTTTATCATTTGTAAAATGCAAAGCTTGGCAACCTTCCCATGCATTAGTCATGTCAGCGCAGCTGTGTTCTTTAACCCCTTCACCCCCAAGGGTGGTTTGCACGTTAATGACCGGGCCAATTTTTACAATTCTGACCACTGTCCCTTTATGAGGCTATAACTCTGGAACGCTTTGACGGATCTTGGCGATTCTGACAGTGTTTTCTCGTGACATATTGTACTTCATGTTAGTGGTAAAATTTATTCGATATAACTTGCGTTTATTTGTGAAAAAAATGGAAATTTGGCGAAAATTTTGAAAATTTTGCAATTTTCCAACTTTGAATTTTTATGCCCTTAAATCACAGACATATGTCACGCAAAATACTTAATAAGTAACATTTCCCACATGTCTACTTTACATCAGTACAATTTTGGAACCAAAATTTTTTTTTGTGACGGAGTTATAAGGGTTAAAAGTTGACCAGCAATTTCTCATTTTTACAACACCATTTTTTTTTAGGGACCACATCTCATTTGAAGTCATTTTGAGGGGTCTATATGATAGAAAATACTCAAGTGTGACACCATTCTAAAAACTGCACCCCTCAAGGTGCTCAAAACCACATTCAAGAAGTTTATTAACCCTTCAGGTGTTTCACAGGAATTTTTGGAATGTTTAAATAAAAATGAACATTTAACTTTTTTTCACACACAATTTATTTCAGCTCCAATTTGATTTATTTTACCAAGGGTAACAGGAGAAAATGGACCCCCAAAGTTGTTGTACAATTTGTCCTGAGTACGCTGATACCCCATATGTGAGGGTAAACCACTGTTTGGGCGTATGGCAGAGCTTGGAAGGGAAGGAGCGCCATTTGACTTTTCAATGCAAAATTGACTGGAATTGAGATGGGACGCCATGTTGCGTTTGGAGAGCCCCTGATGTGCCTAAACATTGAAACTCCCTACAAGTGACACCATTTTGGAAAGTAGACCCCCTAAGGAACTTATCTAGATGTGTGGTGAGCACTTTGACCCACCAAGTGCTTCACAGAAGTTTATAATGCAGAGCCGTAAAAATAAAAAATCATATTTTTTCACAAAAATTATCTTTTTGCCCCCAATTTTTTATTTTCCCAAGGGTAAGAGAAGAAATTGGACCCCAAAAAATGTTGTGCAATTTGTCCTGAGTACGATGATACCCCATATGTGGGTGTAAACCATTGTTTGGGCGCATAGCAGAGCTTGGAAGGGAAGGAGCGCCATTTGACTTTTCAATGCAAAATTGACTGGAATTGAGATGGGACGCCATGTTGCGTTTGGAGAGCCCCTGATGTGCCTAAACATTGAAACTCCCTACAAGTGACACCATTTTGGAAAGTAGACCCCCTAAGGAACTTATCTAGATGTGTTTTGAGAGCTTTGAACCCCCAAGTGTTTCACTACAGATTATAACGCAGAGCCGTGAAAATAATTTTTATTTTTTTTCTCAAAAATGATTTTTTAGCACCCAGCTTTGTATTTTTACAAGGGTAACAGAATAAATTGGACCCCAAAATTTGTTTTCCAATTTGTCCTGAGTACGCTGATACCCCATATGTGGGGGGGAACCACTGTTTGGGCGCATGACAGAGCTCGGAAGGGAAGGAGCGCCATTTGGAATGCAGACTTAAATGGATTGGTCAGCAGCCGTCACGTTGCATTTGCAGAGCCCCTGATGTACCCAAACAGTACAAACCCCCCACAAGTGACCCCATATTGGAAACTAGACCTCCCAAGGAACTTATCTAGATGTGTTTTGAGAACTTTGAACCCCCAAGTGTTTCACTAAAGTTTATAGCGCAAAGCTGTGAAAATAAAAATTCTTTTTTTTTTTCACAAAAATGATTTTTTAGCCCCCAGTTTTGTATTTTCACAAGGGTAACAGGATAAATTAGACCCCAAAAGTTGTTGTCCAATTTGTCCTGAGTACGCTGATACCCCATATGTGGGGGGGAACCACTGTTTGGGTGCATGACAGAGCTCGGAAGGGAAGGAGCGCCATTTGGAATGTGTCATGGTTCTCAATGGCAAGAGACCGTAGTAAAGCATACAAAAGGACTAGCTCTTGGAAGATGGGAACTCGAGCTGACTGTGAGCTAAACCTACCGCACAACTAACAGTGGCCGGGTAGCGTGCCTACGTTTTATCCCTAGACGCCCAGCGCCAGCCGGAGGACTGACTGACCCTAGCAGAGGAAAATACAGACCTGGCTTACCTCTAGAGAAATTTTCCCCAAAAGGCAGACAGTAGCCCCCACATATATTGTCGGTGATTTTAGAGGAAAATGACATACGAAGTATGAAGATAGGTTTAGCAAATTGAGGTCCGCTTACTAGATAGTAGGAAGACAGAAAAGGGAACTTCACAGTCAGCTGAAAACCCTTTCAAAACACCATCCTGAAATTACTTTAAGACTCTAATATCAACTCATGACACCAGAGTGGCAATTTCAGCTCACAAGAGCTTCCAGCCTCAGAAATATTCAAAAACAGAGAACTGGAACAAAAATGCAAAACAATCTTAGGACTACAAGTCCAACTTAGCTGATAGTAGTCTAGGAGCAGGAACATGCAACAGAAAGGCTTCTGGTAACATTGTTGGCCGGCATAGAAATGACTGCGGAGCAAGGCTAAATAGAAACTCCCACATCCTGATGGAAACAGGTGAACAGAGGAGATGAAGCACACAAGTTCAGTACCACCAGTAACCACCGGGGGAGCCCAGAAACCAAATTCACAACAGGAATGCAGCCTTAAATGGATTGGTCTGCAGGCGTCACGTTGCATTTGCAGAGCCCCTGATGTACCCAAACAGTACAAACCCCCCACAAGTGACCCCATATTGGAAACTAGACCTCCCAAGGAACTTATCTAGATGTGTTGTGAGAACTTTGAACCCCCAAGTGTTTCACTACAGTTTATAACGCAGAGCCGTGAAAATAAAACATCTTTTTTTTCCCACAAAAATGATTTTTAGCCCCCCAAATTTTTATTTTCCTAAGGATAACAAGAGAACTTGGACCCCAGAAGTTGTTGTTCAATTTGTCCCGAGTACGCTGATAACACATATGTTGGGGTAAACCCCTTTTTGGGCGCACGGGAGAGCTCGGAAGGGAAGGAACACTGTTTTACTTTTTCAACGCAGAATTGGCTGGAATTGAGATTGGACGCCATGTCGCGCTTGGAGAGCCCCTGATGTGCCTGGACAGTGGAAACTCCCCAATTCTACCTGAAACCCTAACCCAAACACACCCCTAACCCTAATCCCAACGGTAACCCTAACCACACCCCTAGCCCTGACACACCCATAATTCTAATCCCAACCCTAATCCAAACGTAAATGTAATCCAAACCCTAACCCTAACTTTAGCCCCAACCCTAACTTTAGCCCCAACCCTAACTTTACCTCCAACCCTAGCCCTAACCCTAACCCTACCCCTAACCCTAACCCTAAACGTGACTGAAATACGTGGCACTGAAATACGTGGCACTGAAATACGTGGCACTGAAATACGTGGCACTGAAATACGTGATACGTGGCACTTAAATACGTGGCACTGAAACACGTGGCACTGAAATACGTGATACGTGGCACTGAAATACGTGGCACTGAAATACGTGGCACTGAAATACGTGGCACTTAAATACGTGGCACTGAAATATGTGATACGTGGCACTGAAATACGTGGCACTGAAATACGTGGCACTGAAATACGTGGCACTGAAATACGTGGCACTGAAATACGTGGCACTGAAATATGTGATACGTGGCACTTAAATACATGGCACTGAAACATGTGGCACTGAAATACGTGATACGTGGCACTGAAATACGTGGCACTGAAATACGTGGCACTGAAATACGTGGCACTGAAATACGTGGCACTGAAATACGTGGCACTGAAATACATGCAACTGAAATACGTGGTACTAAAATATGTGGCACTGAAATACGTGATACGTGGCACTGAAATACGTGATACGTGGCACTGAAATACGTGGCACTGAAACACGTGGCACTGAAATACGTGGCACTGAAATACGTGGCACTGAAATACGTGGCACTGAAATACGTGGCACTATGACTGTCAGAAAATGTTCATTAAACGGTTAGGGGTGAGGTTAGGGGTAGAGGTAGGGTTAGGGTTTGGATCCCTTTATCACCTTGATGGTGGTGGGTGGCTTTTCAGTGTGTTTTCTGTTTTTTTTCGAAAAAATGCATGCGTTTTTAACGCAAACAAACGCATGTGCTTAAAAACGCAAGAAAATACTGCAGGTTGTATTTCTGAAAATGAACGCATGCAGAAAAAAACCGCATGCGTTTGAAAACGCGACCAAACGCGTACAAAAAAACCGCATGCGTTTTCAATGTTAAATATAGGGAAAAAACGCATGCGTTTTTTGTGCAAAAAACGCTGCAGACAAAAACGGAAGTGTGAAACCAGCGACGCTTTTTATAGCAAAAAAGTTTTTGCGTCTCCACATTTTGAGACCTGTAATTTTTCCACATTTTGCTCCACAGAGTCATGTGAGGTCTTGTTTTTTGCGGGACGAGTTGACGTTTTTATTGGTAATATTTTCGGACACGTGACCGTTTTTGATCGCTTTTTATTCCGATTTTTGTGAGGCAGAATGACCAAAAACCAGATATTCATGAATTTCTTTTGGGGGAGGCGTTTATACCGTTCCGCGTTTGGTAAAATTGATAAAGCAGTTTTATTCTTCGGGTCAGTACGATTACAGCGATATCTCATTTATATCATTTTTTATGTTTTGGCGCTTTTATACGATAAAAACTAAAATATAGAAAAAATAATTATTTTGGTATCGCTTTGTTCTCAGGACTATAACTTTTTTATTTTTTTGCTGATGATGCTGTATGGCGGCTTGTTTTTTGCGGGACAAGATGACGTTTTCAGCGGTACCATGGATATTTATATCAGTCTTTTTGATCGCGTGTTATTCCACTTTTTGTTCGGCGGTATGGTAATAAAGTGTTGTTTTTTGCCTCGTTTTTTTTTTTTTTTCTTACGGTGTTTACTGAAGGGGTTAACTAGTGGGGCAGTTTTATAGGTTGGGTCGTTACGGACGCGGCGATACTAAATATGTGTACTTTTATTGTTTTTTTTTTTTTATTTAGATAAAGAAATGTATTTATGGGAATAATATATATATTTTTTTTATTATTTATTTAGGATTTTTTTTTTTTTTTTTTTACACATGTGGAAAAATTTTTTTTTTACTTTTTTACTTTGTCCCAGGGGGGGACATCACAGATCATTGATCTGGCAGTGTGCACAGCACTCTGCCAGATCGACGATCTGCTGTGCAGGGCTGCAGGCTTACCAAGTGTCTGCTCTGAGCAGACACTCGGTAAGCCACCTCCTTCCCTGCAGGACCCGGATGCCGCGGCCATCTTGGATCCGGGACCTGCAGCCAGGAAGGAGGTAGGAGACCCTCACAGCAACGCGATCACATCGCGTTGCTCCGGGGGTCTCAGGGAAGCCCGCAGGGAGCCCCCTCCCTGCGCGATGCTTCCCTATACCGCTGGTACACTGCGATCATGTTTGATCGCGGTGTGCCGGGGGTTAATGTGCCGGGGGCGGTCCATGACCGCTCCTGGCACATAGTGCCGGATGTCAGCTGCGATATGCAGCTGACACCCGGCCGCGATCGGCCGCGCTCCCCCCGTGAGCGCCGCTGATCGGTGATGACGTACTATCCCGTCGGCGGTCATACGGGCCCACCCCACCTCGACGGGATAGTACGTCTGATGTCAGGAAGGGGTTAATAGTATTTTCATCTTTGGTAGAATATTGTTGTTGTTGTTGTAGTAATAGTGGAGTAGTCAAAGAGTCAATGTTTCTTGTTTGCCGACAAATGTTGAATAGTCGTTTGTTTTGTAGTTGGATTAGTGTGACGGTTTGTGTTTCAGCTTGTGGCTGCAGAGAGTATGGTTCAGTGTTAGGGAATCCCCACATGTACTTATGCTGGCTAGCAGATGTAAATCATCCAGCTGCGGCAAGAAAAATTAAATCTCCGAGCACTAAAAAATACTCGGAGGACCCCCAAGCATGCTCGAGAATCTCGAGTAACTAGTACCGTATATTTGCTCATCACTATGGCATCACGGTGGCTTAGTGGTTAGCCTTGCAGCGCTGGAGTCCTGGGTTCAAATCCCACCAAGGACAACATTTGCAAAGAGTTTGTATGTTCTCTCTGTGCTTGTGTGGGTTTCCTCCGGGCTCTTCAGTTTCCTCCCACATTCCAAATACATACTGATAGAGAATCTAGATTGTGAGCCCCATTGGGGACAGTGATGATAATGTCTGTAAAGCGCTGCGTAATATGTTAGCGCTATATAAAAATAAAGATTATTATTATTAATCTGCTCCCATCTGGCTCTGACTTCTGGCTTGTATTTGACTACGTGTATTGTTGTGACCTCTGGTACTTCTTGTCCTGACGGTTTCTGACTCAGCTCGTCTGAACACTTTTTTGCCACTTGGTGGCACTTTTGCTGCTGCTTAGTGGTGTTACGCTGTTTGTGTAACCTCTCTTCCCTCACCGGCATCCCCTGGTGGAGGTTGTGCTATACTGCACTGTAGCAGCATTACAATAGATATTTTGATTGTTTTGATCACTTTTTATTGTAGTTTTTTAGTGTATGAATACTTCACTAACAGCATCTAACAACAGCGTTTTTTTATCTTTCATGTACTGCAAACAAGGAGGGGCAGCATTAAACCCCTCAGTGCTATTTTTGATACTAAAACAGAATCCTGAATCCTAGGCTTGTGTGTGACAGAAAGTGTGCTGCCTGCATTGTCATTTTATCACAAGCCACTATTCACTAAAGTGGAGCAGGTGAATAGAGAAAAGAAAAGCTAAGTCTAATAAATGATGAGTATTTCTCCACACAACGCAATACCTGTCACATAAGAAATATTAAATTTTTGGTTTTACTTGGGACTTGATGATAAAGCATTTTATTTTCTCTTTTCCATTGATTTGTTTTAAGAGCCATGAGTTTTTTAATGGGCTTTTTTCTTCTTATAGGATTTTTAATTGGTACCATCTTAGAGTACACATTATGACTTGAATTGATTTATTTTTATTTTTTAGGGTTCAGTGAAAAAAAACATCAATTACAAACAGTATTTTTGGAGATTTGTTCATATGAAATTTACCATATGGTGTGAATGACGGGTTATCGTTACTCTTTTGGTCGTGATTTTCATGTTTCATTACTTTTGTACAAAATAAAGCACCAGGTCAGACATCCAACCTCTGCTCCATTGATTCTTAAATTTGGCTACCAGAAAAAGACAAGCGTAGCGCTAAGCAGGCCCGTAGGGAATAAATGGAGCGGAGGTTGAGAATGCATATTGTGGCTCCGTTGTGAATGAAGATAAAAATTCCTTCTTCTACCGATCGATGTAGGGTCCCATTGATCTATAAGTAACTGCCTGTAATGGGGATAGGTGATAACTTTTCTCCTGACAATCCCTTTAACTTTATTGATATTGATGGAGCATTATCAAGACTTATTTTTGTTTGCTGTTTTTATTGCTACCCTTCTGAAGTACCATGGCATGTAAAAGTTTGGGCACCCCTGGTCAAAATGGCTGTTATTGTGAGCATTGTAAAGCAAGTTGAAGATGAAATGATCTCTAAAAGGGCTAAAGCTAAAGATGACACATTTCCTTTGTATTTTAGGGAAAAAGATACGTTTTCATCTTTTCCATTTTAAAAATTACAAAAAGGAAATTGGGCCAATGCAAATGTTTGGGCACCCTGCATGGTTAGTACCTAGTAGCACCCCCTTTTGCGAGTATCACAGCTTGTAAACACTTTTTGTAGCCGGACAAGTGTTTTTCAGTTCTTGTTTGAGGGATTTTCCTCCATTCTTCCTTGAATAATTCCTCCAGTTCTGTGATATTCCTGGGGCGTCTTGCATACACTGCTATTTTGAGGTCTAGATACAGATTTTCAATGATGTTCAGATCAGAGGACTGTGAGGGCCATTGTAAAGCCTTCCGCTTGCGCCTTTTGAGGTTGTCTATTGTGGATTGTAATGTATGTCTAGGACCATTATCCATTTGTAGAAGCCTTTCTCTTCCTTTTTTAACCTTCAGCTTTTTTACAGATTAGTGTTATGTTTGCATTAAAAATTTGTTGAAATTTTGTCGAGTCCTTTCTTCCCTCTACCCGTAAAATATTCCCCTTGCCAACACAACCCCAAAGCATGATTGATCCACCCCCATGCTTAATGGTTGGCGAGATGTTCCTTTCCTGAAATTCTCTGCCCTTTTTTCTCCACACATACCTTTGATCATTGTGGCCAAAGAGTTCTATTTTAACCTCATCGGACTTTTCAAAATGCATAAAGCTTGTTTAGATGTTCTTTTGCATACTTCTGAAGCTGAATTTTATGATGTGGATGCAGGAGGTTTTCTTCTGATGAATCTTCCATGAAGAACAATGTACCACTAGTGCAAAGTCTGCTAAATCTTTCTGAAGGTCTTTTGCAGTCAAGTGGGGAGTTCTGATTTGCCTCTCTAGCAATCTGATAAGCAGCACTCATTGACATTTTGCTTGGTCTTTCAGTTCTTATCTTGACCTCCACTGTTCCTGGTAACTGCAATTTCTTATTTACATTTTGAAGTGAGGAAAGGACAACTTGAAAATGTTTTGCTATCTTCGTATAGCCCTCTGCTGGTTTTCAGGCCTCCACCATTTTCAGTGCTAGGCAGATGCTTAGAAGAACCCACGGCTGCTGATTTTTGGCAAAATGTTAGATGGGGCTGGCTCCCTATAAAGCTGGAAATTTGCATCACCTGGCCATTCCTAACGATGATAGTGAACAAGTCATGACCCTAACAGGTTAATTAAAGTCTGAAATCTTGATCACAGTTACCCGAGCGCACAAATCTATAAGGGTGCCCAAAATTTTGCATCAACACATTTTCTTTTTTGGAAAATATTAAATATGTAAGATGATTTTTTTTTTTTGCCTAAAATACAAAGGAAATATGTCATCTGTAACTTTAGGCCTTTTACAGATCATTTCATCTTCACCTTGCTTAACTGTTCACAATAACAGTAATTTTGACTAGGGGTGCCCAAACGTTTACATGCCACTGTAGCTGGGACCCATACATTAAATTTTATTCCATTTTTGGTGAGTTGAGAACAATAAAAACAACTTTATTCCACCATTGTTTTATGTTAGGGCCCTCACCATGCAGGATAAATATTGTGATAGTTTTCTATTATGGGCTAAAATTTATAATGTTTAATGTCAAGAAGCATTTTGTAAAAGCAAAGGAGTTTCTTGTGTTTTTTCTTGGAGGGGGGTTTGTGTATGTAACTGACCATGCAATTATTTCACTACTGAGATCACATTCTTTAGACACCATGATCTTTTTTGACTGTTGCAGTAACCATGGGCAAATCTGCAGAAACTTGAATTAGGCAGATTCAGATGAATTTGTCATCAATGTTTGATTCACATTTCTCCAAATCGGAGAGTATAATAAATATAGATGAAACAAAATAAATAAAGTTATACTGACCTGGCCCTCACCTGCCCCGCTGCACAACCTGTTTATAGTGTGGTGGTCTTCTTCAGTCTTGAGTGGCTACTTGTGTTTGATGTAGTGCAGGGGTTCCCAACTCCAGGCCTCGAGGGCCACCAACAATGTAGGTTTTCAGGATTCCTTTAGTATTGCACAGGTGATAATGTGATCATCTGCACAAGTAATGATTCCAACCCCTGTGCAATACTAATGAAATTCTGAAAACTTGCACTGTTGATGGCCCTCGAGGCCTGGAGTTGGGAACCTCTGATGTAGTGCCTTCTTTCTTTTTCTAGTATCCTTAGGACCAATCAGTCCGTGCATCATCATGATTTACATTATGCTGCTATGACATGATTGTAACTAGAAATATAGCTGATCATTACTAGAGTTGAGCGAATTTTTCAAAATTCGGTTCCAGTTATGATCGTCGGCGAATATTGCTTTTGAAATATTCACCGAACAAAGCTGAATGGCATTCGAGTCAATGGGAGAAGAACTGAATGAATATGTTCGAAACCGATCAACAAACATAGATTTGTCATGAATAGGGTACCAATATGGCACGAATATTCCGAGGGGTGGGTATGCAGCTGCAGCTTGGAGCGGCCAAGCTGTTGCACAACTCTTAGGGAATACAGTAAGTATCAGCTAGAAGAGTATAACCCCTATATTAAAACATAACTTTTACTGTCATCATTAAAATGGAACAAACAAATCATAAACAAAGGTGCTCACGCCGATAACAGTGCAGATTAAAAAAACTGGTTGTATCTCACCAATTGCAGACTCGGGTACCCACGTAGATAAATAAGGGTCCCAGGGAGGGTCCAGCAAAAAAAAATGGAGCAATATGTAAGGGGATGGGGAACTATTGTCTACTCCCCTGTCGTGCCCCAGCATTGACTCCTGTCCTTACAAGGACAGGCCCAGATGAGCCCTACACTGGACGCCCCCCACCAGATATGTTAATGTAAAACGCCTCCCAACACGTTTCTTCTCCAATCACAGAGATTCATCAGGGGAGTTCCATAAGACCGTGAGCTGGGTTTTGCTCAGATATATATACAGCATTGAGAATACCAGCAGTGGCTGTGTATCCTCTGGTAACAGAAAGATTTCTGTGTGGCCGTTTGCCAAAACCGGTGAGTAAACCAGAATTGGCACCTGCTGCCTATTTATAAAGATAATGGGCGGTATCCCTCAGGAGATTAGAATAAACATAAATACCCCCCTATGTCTCATACCCCAATCGGTCACTGTGCCTCGCTGCGCTCCACGTTCTTGGAACGCACGCCGGCTCCTATAGATGACTGATATCCGGCCGCCGCTTGTACTGGGCGCGCCGGACAACCAGAAGTATCGGCGCCATCTTGGACGACCGACTTCCGGTGCGCCGATAATGATATACGTTCCATAAAACATTGTACCCAGGGGGCTCCGGATCTCACTATTACCAGCTGTGCGTTGTAGAACACCACAACTCATGAGTCTGTGGGAAAAAGAGGCGACCTCCAGCTCCCTTAGACTTATGCAGATATTGGTGAGAGAGGAAAAAGCAAACTTGGACAGGCTTAATCATAAACTTCAAGAACAAATTGAGATTACTAAGAAATTTAGTACAGAAAGCGACTTCTCCACTAAGGAGAGTCAGCTACAGAATACAATTGAAAAATTTCAATATAATCTCAAGGAAAGGAAACATAAACAATATCTTAGAGAC
The DNA here is from genome assembly GCF_051348905.1 of Ranitomeya variabilis. Lineage (NCBI taxonomy): Eukaryota > Metazoa > Chordata > Amphibia > Anura > Dendrobatidae > Ranitomeya > Ranitomeya variabilis. The sequence continues at coordinate 1,098,253,584 of NC_135233.1, forward strand.
CTACAAGACTTTAAAGACAACAAAATATATCAGGTGGTGAGTGAAAGACAGGAGAGGGTTGATAGGGAAACAGATTTTTCATCCACAGATACTGACCTGTCTGATACTGAGGGCAGGGGTGGACCATCTAGAGGACGACAACGAGGGAGAAACAGGGGTCATCAAAGAGGAGGGAGGTATCATTCTGCCATACCCAGGTCTGGTTTTTCAGACCGTCCTTACCAATTGAGGAGTCACAACACGTACAACAGGGACTAGCTCCCCAGGTCATTAATTTGTCCAGTAGGAACCTTAACGGCATAGAAATGTCAGTTCTATCTAAAGGACTCTCTTTCATACCGACTACCGACTTTGCTGTGTTTGACATGGTTAAGGATCTGCATCTTTTTGTTAGGAGATTAAGGTGGCACAAACTCTTCAAACAGAAGGATAAAAAAACTGCAGCTGACTTGGGGATCCCTCTTGATATGATACAAGACGTGCAATTATTAGCAGGTCTTGAGTCTATACCTCGGACATCCAGGGGGTTAGGCCCATTTACACAATTAAGGAATCCAAGCAAGAGGATGGCACCAGTGGGGGCGGACGTGTCAGCTATCGATGTATTCCTTAATTTGGTTATGAGGGACATCAAACAACTCACTGGTGGAATAGCAAGGCACAACCTGAGTAGAGCGCAGATTACAGCACTCCATAATCTAGAAACAGATAATAGTGTCATTTTTAAGCCCTCTGATAAAGGGGGCAATGTGGTAGTCATGGATGTTGAACAATATAAGGGTATGTGTCTTGCTCTACTAAATGACCAGACTACTTATGCTCGAGTCACGCAGAATCCGGCAGTACGGTGTATGAGAGATCTTGAAAATATTCTACAAAAAGCTAAAGCTGATGACCTTATAAGCCAAGAGGAATATTATTTCCTCCTCCCTCAGCACCCAACCACGGCTACATTTTACGCTCTCCCAAAGGTCCACAAAGGCACAGCACCTCTAAAGGGGAGACCTATTGTGTCTGGGATAGGCAGTATCTGCCAGAGCGTAGGTACTTACATTGATCAGATTCTAAGATCATTTGTGGTTTCCTGTTATGAACTATACTTTTGGGCTCCCTCTTGTGGTCACTCGCGGTATGGCTCTTGTATACTCTTTCCCCAGGTTGGTAGTCACCTGGCTCGTTAACACTCTGGGTGTTTCTATTTAAACTTCCTGGAGTCTTAGTCCATTGCCTGGCATCCATGTAATCAGCCCTTGTCTGGTTGCTCTTGTCTACTGGTCCTGATTTTTGCAACATAAGCTAAGTCCTGCTTTCTTGTTTTTTTTTGTTATTTGTATTATTCTGATTTTTGTCCAGCTTGTTCATAATGTGATTCCTGATTTTGCTGGAAGCTCTAAGGGGGCTAATATTCTCCCCCCATACCGTTAGTCAGTACGGGGGTTCTTGGATATTCAGCGTGGATATTTTTGTAGGGTTTTTCGCTGACCACATAAGTCCGCTTTCTATATTTCTGCTATTATTTAGTGGGCCTCTCTTTGCTGAATCTAGTTCATACTTACGTTTGTCCTTTCCTCTTACCTCACCGTTATTATTTGTTGGGGGCCTGTATCTACTTTGGGGTACCTTTCTCTGGAGGCAATTGAGGTCTGTATTTTCTCTGAATGGGTTAGTTAGATCTCCGGCTGGCGCGAGACGTCTAGAACCAACGTAGGTACGTTCCCCGGCTGCTATTAGTTGTGGGCTAGGATCAGGTATGTGGTCAGCTCAGTTACCACCTCCCTAAGGGCTAGTTTTTATGTTTGCAGACTTTGCTGAAGACCCTGAGATCCTCTGCCATTAGGATCACAACAGTATGCCAGGCCAGTGAATAGTTAATGCATTGCAGAGGTGGGATTAAAAGAAAAGAAGTTCTGAGTTTTTTTTTTTTTTTTTTCTTCCTTCCCCTTTATCTCTGAATGGCTTGAAACTCTGCTGCAGACATGAATGTGCAAACTCTGATTACTAGTGTGGATCAGCTTGCTGCTCGTGTGCAGGGCATTCAGGATTTTGTTACTAGCAGTCCTATGTCAGAACCTAAGATTCCTATTCGTGAGCTGTTCTCTGGAGATCGATTTAAATTTAGGAATTTTAGGAATAATTGTAAATTGTTTCTATCTTTGAGACCTCGTTCGTCTGGAGACTCAGCTCAGCAAGTTAAAATTGTTATCTCCTTCTTGCGGGGCGACCCTCAGGATTGGGCTTTCTCATTGGCGCCAGGAGATCCGGCATTGGCGAATATTGATGCGTTTTTTCTGACGCTCGGATTGCTTTATGAGGAGCCCAATCTTGAAATTCAGGCAGAGAAGGCTTTGCTGGCTATTTCTCAGGGCCAGGATGAAGCCGAAGTGTATTGCCAAAAATTTCGGAAATGGTCCGTGCTTACTCAGTGGAATGAGTGTGCTCTGGCCGCAAATTTCAGAAATGGCCTTTCTGAAACCATTAAGAATGTGATGGTGGGCTTTCCCATTCCTACAAGTCTGAATGATTCTATGACGCTGGCCATTCAGATTGATCGGTGTTTGCGGGAGCGCAAATCCGCTAATCCTTTGGCGGTGTTGTCTGAACAGACGCCTGATTTAATGCAATGTGATAGAATTCAGACTAGAACTGAACGGCAAAATCATAGACGTCAGAATGGGTTGTGTTTTTACTGTGGTGATTCTACACATGTTATATCAGCATGCTCTAAACGCCTAACAAAGTTTGTTAGTCCTGTCGCCGTTGGTAACTTGCAGCCTAAATTTATTTTGTCTGTGACTTTAATTTGCTCATTGTCTTCCTACCCTGTTATGGCGTTTGTGGACTCAGGCGCTGCCCTGAGTCTTATGGACTTGTCGTTTGCCAGGCGCTGTGGTTTTGTCCTGGAGCCTTTAGAAAATCCTATTCCTCTTAGAGGAATTGATGCTACGCCATTGGCGGAGAATAAACCGCAGTATTGGACACAAGTGACCATGTGCATGACTCCTGAACATCGGGAGGTGATTCGTTTTCTTGTTCTGCATAAGATGCATGATTTGGTCGTTTTGGGTCTGCCATGGTTACAGGCTCATAATCCTGTTCTGGATTGGAGGGCTATGTCTGTGTCAAGTTGGGGTTGTCAGGGAATTCATTGCGATTCCCCGTCGGTGTCTATTGCTTCCTCCACTCCTTCAGAAGTTCCTGAGTATTTGCTTGACTATCAGGATGTGTTCAGTGAGTCCAGGTCCAGTGCTCTTCCTCCTCATAGGGACTGTGACTGCGCTATAGATTTGATTCCTGGTAGTAAGTTTCCTAAGGGACGATTATTTAATCTGTCGGTACCTGAGCATGCCGCGATGCGTTCTTATATAAAGGAGTCTTTGGAGAAAGGACATATTCGTCCATCCTCTTCCCCTCTTGGTGCGGGATTCTTTTTTGTGGCCAAGAAAGACGGATCTTTGAGACCTTGTATAGACTATCGGCTTCTGAATAAAATCACGGTTAAATTTCAATACCCTCTGCCACTATTGTCGGACTTGTTTGCTCGGATTAAGGGTGCCTGTTGGTTCACCAAGATAGATCTTCGTGGTGCGTACAACCTTGTGCGCATTAGGCAGGGAGATGAATGGAAAACTGCATTTAATACGCCCGAAGGTCATTTTGAGTACTTGGTGATGCCTTTTGGGCTCTCTAATGCTCCTTCAGTGTTTCAATCCTTTATGCATGACATCTTCCGGAAGTATCTAGATAAATTTGTGATTGTTTATCTGGATGACATTTTAGTTTTTTCTGATGATTGGGATTCTCATGTAAAGCAGGTCAGGATGGTGTTTCAGGTTTTGCGTGATAATGCTTTGTTTGTGAAGGGCTCAAAGTGTCTCTTTGGAGTGCAGAAGGTTTCCTTTTTGGGTTTTTATTTTTTCCCCTTCTGCTGTGGAGATGGACCCAGTCAAGGTCCGAGCTATTCATGATTGGACTCAACCCACGTCTGTTAAGAGTCTTCAGAAGTTTTTGGGTTTTGCTAATTTCTACCGTCGTTTTATTGCTAACTTTTCTAGCGTTGTTAAACCTCTGACGGATATGACCAAGAAAGGTTCTGATGTCGCTAATTGGGCTCCTGCGGCCATTGAGGCCTTCCGGGAGCTGAAGCGCCGGTTTACTTCGGCGCCTGTTTTGTGCCAGCCTGATGTCTCACTTCCCTTTCAGGTTGAAGTGGATGCTTCTGAGATCGGTGCAGGAGCTGTTTTGTCACAGAGAGGCTCTGGTTGCTCTGTGATGAAACCATGTGCTTTCTTTTCCAGGAAGTTTTCGCCGGCTGAGCGGAACTATGATGTTGGTAATCAGGAGTTGTTGGCCATGAAGTGGGCATTTGAGGAGTGGCGTCATTGGCTCGAGGGAGCTAAGCATCGTGTGGTGGTCTTGACTGATCACAAAAATCTGATGTATCTCGAGTCTGCTAAACGCCTGAATCCTAGACAGGCTCGTTGGTCATTGTTTTTCTCCCGTTTTGACTTTGTGGTCTCATACCTGCCTGGTTCGAAAAATGTGAAGGCTGATGCTCTCTCTAGGAGCTTTGTGCCTGACTTTCCTGGAGTCTCAGAGCCGGCTGGTATTCTTAAAGAGGGAGTGATTTTGTCGGCCATTTCTCCTGATTTGCGACGTGTGTTGCAGAGATTTCAGGCTGGTAGACCTGACTCTTGTCCACCTGATAGACTGTTTGTTCCTGATAAATGGACCAGCAGAGTTATTTCCGAGGTTCATTCCTCGGTGTTGGCAGGGCATCCTGGGATTTTTGGTACCAGAGATTTGGTGGCTAGGTCCTTTTGGTGGCCTTCCTTGTCACGGGATGTGCGTTCTTTTGTGCAGTCCTGTGGGACTTGTGCTCGGGCTAAGCCTTGCTGTTCTCGTGCCAGCGGGTTGCTTTTGCCCTTGCCCATCCCGAAGAGGCCTTGGACACACATTTCCATGGATTTCATTTCAGATCTTCCGGTGTCTCAGGGATTGTCTGTCATCTGGGTGGTGTGTGATCGTTTTTCCAAGATGGTCCATTTGGTGCCCTTGCCTAAGTTGCCTTCCTCTTCCGATCTGGTTCCTTTGTTTTTTCAGAATGTGGTTCATTTACACGGCATTCCTGAGAATATCGTGTCTGACAGAGGATCCCAGTTTGTGTCCAGATTCTGGCGATCTTTTTGTGCTAAGATGGGCATTGATCTGTCGTTCTTGTCTGCCTTTCATCCTCAGACTAATGGCCAAACGGAGCGAACTAATCAGACGCTGGAGGCTTATTTGAGATGTTTTGTTTCTGCGGATCAGGATGATTGGGTGACCTTCTTGCCATTGGCTGAGTTTGCCCATAATAATCGGGCTAGTTCCGCTACTTTGGTTTCGCCATTTTTCTGCAACTCTGGTTTTCATCCTCGTTTCTCCTCGGGTCATGTTGAGCCTTCTGACTGTCCTGGGGTGGATTCCGTGGTTGATAGGTTGCAGCGGACTTGGAATCATGTGGTGGACAACTTGAAGTTGTCACAGGAGAAGGCTGCGGTGTGGGTCCCCGACTTCGTTTTGGGGATTTGGTTTGGTTGTCTTCTCGGTTTGTCCCTCTGAAGGTTTCCTCTCCTAAGTTTAAGCCTCGCTTTATTGGTCCTTATAGAATTTTGGAGGTCCTTAATCCGGTGTCTTTTCGTTTGGATCTTCCTGTGTTGTTTGCCATTCACAATGTGTTCCATAGGTCTTTGTTGCGGCGGTACATTGTGCCTGTGGTTCCTGCTGTTGACCCTCCTGCTCCGGTCTTGGTTGAGGGCAAGTTGGAGTATGTGGTGGAGAAGATCTTAGATTCTCGTCTCTCTAGACGGAGGCTTCAGTATCTGGTCAAATGGAAGGGCTATGGTCAGGAGGATAATTCCTGGGTGGTCGCCTCTGATGTTCATGCGGCCGATTTGGTTCGTGCCTTTCACGCTGCCCATCCTGATCTCCCTGGTGGTCGTAGTGAGGGTTCGGTGACCCCTCCTTAAAGGGGGGGTACTGTTATGAACTATACTATTGGGCTCCCTCTTGTGGTCACTCGCGGTATGGCTCTTGTATACTCTTTCCCCAGGTTGGTAGTCACCTGGTTCGTTAACACTCTGGGTGTTTCTATTTAAACTTCCTGGAGTCTTAGTCCATTGCCTGGCATCCATGTAATCAGCCCTTGTCTGGTTGCTCTTGTCTACTGGTCCTGATTTTTGCAACATAAGCTAAGTCCTGCTTTCTTGTTTTTTTTTGTTATTTGTATTATTCTGTTTTTTGTCCAGCTTGTCCAGCTTGTCCAGCTTGTTCATAATGTGATTCCTGATTTTGCTGGAAGCTCTAAGGGGGCTGATATTCTCCCCCCATACCGTTAGTCGGTACGGGGGTTCTTGGATATTCAGCGTGGATATTTTTGTAGGGTTTTTCGCTGACCACATAAGTCCGCTTTCTATATTTCTGCTATTATTTAGTGGGCCTCTCTTTGCTGAATCTAGTTCATACTTACGTTTGTCCTTTCCTCTTACCTCACCGTTATTGTTTGTTGGGGGCCTGTATCTACTTTGGGGTACCTTTCTCTGGAGGCAAGCATTGACGTGGAGTCACTGTACTCCTCTATCCCACATGATTGTGGGATGCGGGGGGTACAGTACTTCTTGAGGATGAGAGGACAATAATTCGTTCCTCATAATGAGTTCTTGCTGACCCTTCTTGAGTACGTCCTCAATAACAACTACTTTCTTTTTGACGGGAAGGTCCTCCACCAGCTCAGGGGCACTGCTATGGGTAGCCCTTGTGCACCTAGCTACGCCAACCTGTTCCTGGGCTGGTGGGAGGACACTACCGTTTTTACTGAGGCAAATGAACACTATACCGTCTGTATTGACCTTTGGGTCCGTTATATAGACGATGTATTTGTCTTGTGGAAGGGTACCAGAGAAACCTTCCACGAATTCATGTCATCACTAAATCGGAACGATCTCGGTTTAAGGTTTACATCTGAATTGGAGGAAAAGAGTCTCCCGTTTCTTGATATTTTGATCTCTAAAAACAGTCGGGATGGACTGGATACCACAATTTTTAGACAACCTACCTCCACGAATTCTGTATTAAGGTGGGATAGTCATCATCCATACTCCCTCAAAAAAGGCATACCTAAGGGCCAATACCTCCGCCTCAGAAGGAATTGCTCTGATGAGGCAGACTTCAGGATTAAAGCAAGGGATCTTAGATACAGATTTTTGGAGAGGGGGTACCCTGATCGGGTGCTGAGGGAGGCATATCAGCATGCTAGAACCCGGGTCAGAAATGATCTATTGATACCAAGAAGGAGGGAGAATAATGACTCCAATACCATCAGAATGGTCTGTGCATTTGACAATGGGGCTCCACAGGTGAGAGCTGTCATAAATAAATATTGGGGCATTCTTGCGATGGATGAGGACCTCAAGGAGGCAGTGGGTACGGTACCTCAGGTGACTTACAGAAAATGTAGAACATTAGGGGATCGACTGGTGCATAGTCACCTGACCACACCTGTCCAATCCACCTGGCTGCCCAAGAGGCCCTGTGGCTGCTACAGATGTGGTGGTTGTGTCGCATGTGAATCGATACAGGTGACCAAGGAATTTTATAACATCCGCACACAGAAAACATATACCATCAAGCAGTTTATTAACTGCAAGTCCTAAGGGGTGGTGTATCGGGCTGTGTGCATCTGTGGTATCTCCTATATTGGCAAAACTACCCGGGAACTTAGGAGACGGGTAGGAGAACATCTGGGGGATATTCGTAATCAGAGGGATACCCCCATTGCCAGACATGTAAACATGGAGCATGGTGGAGATGTTAAAGCCATTGCCTTCATGGGGATCGATAAGGTGTCCCTACCACCTAGGGGAGGCGATTTTGATAAAATCTTGCTACAAAGAGAGGCAAGATGGATATTCTTGTTAGACACCTGTCACCCACATGGGCTAAACAAGCAGCTCAATTTTGGCTGTTTTCTATAGGTCTTGTGGGTACCTCATAGCCCTCCCGTTGTATTGTCCTCCTATTGAGTATTTGATCTCCTCTTATCATACCCAGTGTCCTCGTTTATGATACTTTCTATATTTTTGTGTGTATCCATCTCTATTGATTGGATATATACCAGTGTCTGGACTGGTCCCTCAAAACGGTCGTAGTAAACAAAACACTTGCAATCCTACGGTGCAGGATCACTATCCCGCTCTATGGTTTCCCTTTTTAGAATGAGTCTGGCACCGATGGCTATAAACTCTGTTAAATACATCGGGATAGTTTTCAGTAATTAGGGATACATATGTCTATTTTGGACAAACCTTATGTATTATTAATTTTGCTGCTGCCACCTTTAGCTAATCTAGCTGTTTTTCTTTATGGGTAGGTGTTTACCATGTATTTGCTGATCCCTCCCCTCCTTTCTCCCCCCTTCCCCCCCTCTCTCCCCTCCATCCCTTATCCCTTTGATATGATGTGAATATTTGTGGCACACATATACTATGTGGCCTGGACACCTCCAGCCACCTGGGGTCTCTGTAGATGGCAGAGAATGGCCCTATAACAAAAGTTGCGGTAACGTATATCTCCGTAACTGCATGCCGATATTGCGCTCCAGGTCGGAAACGCATATTTACAGCTATGTACCGCTGGCCAGATAGGTACAATGGGGCCCATGTATTTACATCACACTGTGCGCCCCATCTCTGGAACGCATCTTTAGTATCGGCGCACCGGAAGTCGGTCGTCCAAGATGGCGCTGGCACTTCCGGTTATCCGGCGCGCCCAATACAAGCGGCGGACGGATATTAGTCATTTATATGTGCCGGCGTGCGTTCCAGGAACGTGGAGCGCAGCGAGGCGCAGGGATGGATTGGGGTATGTGCGTCTTTTTTATGGAACGTATATCATTATCGGCGCACCGGAAGTCGGTCGTCCAAGACGGCGCCGATACTTCCTGTTATCCGGCGCGCCCAGTACAAGCGGCGGCCGGATATCAGTCATCTATAGGAGCCGGCGTGCGTTCCAAGAACGTGAAGCGCAGCGAGGCACAGTGACCGATTGGGGTATGAGACATAGGGGGGTATTTATGTTTATTCTAATCTCCTGAGGGATACCGCCCATTATCTTTATAAATAGGCAGCAGGTGCCAATTCTGGTTTACTCACCGGTTGTGGCAAACGGCCACACAGAAATCTTTCTGTTACCAGAGGATACACAGCCACTGCTGGTATTTTCAATGCTGTATATATATCTGAGCAAAACCCAGCTCATGGTCTTATGGAACTCCCCTGATGAATCTCTGTGATTGGAGAAGAAACGCGTTGGGAGGCGTTTTACATTAACATATCTGATGGTGGGCATCCAGTGTAGGGCTCATCTGGGCCTGTCCTTGTAAGGACAGGAGTCAATGCTGGGGCACGACAGGGGAGTAGACAATAGTTCCCCATCCCCTTACATATTGCTCCATTTTTTTTTTGCTGGACCCTCCCTGGGACCCTTATTTATCTATGTGGGTACCCGAGTCTGCAATTGGTGAGATACAACCAGTTTTTTTAATCTGCACTGTTATCGGCGTGAGCACCTTTGTTTATGATTTGTTTGTTCAATTTTAATGATGACAGTAAAAGTTATGTTTTAATATAGGGGTTATACTCTTCTAGCTGATACTCACGAATATTCTGAACATATTCGCTCAACTCTAATCATGACATGTATTGTAACCACATATGAGTGGATCATTCAATTTCGAATTTGCCTCTCCATGTTGTTTTTCCAGGGAAATTTGATTGATGGAGAAGTTATTTTCCATGAATTTATTGTACCTTATGCTCTGGGGCCTCTCCAGACCCAAGAGCGTAATAAAATATGTAAAAAAATGAAAAGCAGTTGTTATACTCACTTTTTGCTCACCTCACTGGTCCCTTTGCTACTCACCACCACCAGTCCGGTGCTCGCTACATCTTCTGATCTACCACATCTTTGATCCTCTTGCATTGTGCCGGTTGTCAGGAGGGTTCTGCGTAGGCACGCAGGAGGTCAACAGCATCAAAATGCCATGATGCCTGCACAGAACACTTCCAGATTACATGTCACCTGGAAATATGGCAGAATGCAAGAGGATTGAAGATTCCATCAGAAGATGGATCACCTTCTGAAAAAAATTAAAAAGATGCAAAAATCGGAAAATGGCATCAAATTTTTTTTTTTCTTTTTACAATTTTTTTTCTGAAAATTTAAATATAACTAAATCTTTTAAGTTTGGCTCTAATCATTAAGGAGAATCAAGATGCCAGGCCATTTTTACAGCACAATGAATGCAATTAAAAAAATTAGAAACACAGGACTTGTTATTTTTTTTAACAATTTTACCTCATTTGTAATATTTCTCTTGTTTTTCAACACATATTGCAAAATAAATAATGTCATTCAAACCCATAGATTGTCCCACAAAAACCGAGCCCTTACATTGTTATATCAATGGGAAAAAAAAGTAATGGCTTTTAGAAAAATGGGAGCAAAAACTAAAGCACAAAAAAGGAAAATTGCATGGTCAGAAAGTGGTTGAATTGCATCTTTTCATCTTTATTTTGGACTTTTAGATAATTCTTTCTTAAATATTCCTCAGAAACTCTCTTGTGTGATTTTGGTTGCATAGGGGCTTGTTAAAAAAATGACTAAAGCTCTGGTGTTTTTCAGAAAACATGTACAATTCCGGGGTGGGTAATGCTCAACATTATATAAAGGATCCCGCATGTGAAGACACTGGCTGACTACGGCCCTGATGTCTCACGGGTAACTTTAGATGTCAGTTTCACAATTCTCGGTTTGTTCCCAACTCATTCATGTGTATAGTCAGGGATTGTTGCTGCTCGACCATGTAGCTATTTCAAACAGTTGAGGAAACCGAGACCCTGAAGATCATCTCGATCAAGACACATTATTCAGTAGACGTAAAAGCCTAACCTACGTACGTAATGGAGGTTAGGACATTGCCTCCTTCTTTACATTGACACTTCATATCATAAAAACTGGATCAACTAAATCTAATAGACAAATTTGTCACTTGTTTATTGCTATTATTAAGGGCTCGCTCGCTCCACCATATTTTCCTTTCAAATGTGATCAAACAAAGCATCAGTTCGCACTTCAGCCAATGTTATAAAATGGGGCTGTCCGGCACATGTGTGGCTTAGTCACAGGAGGAAATCACTGCATGCCCGAGTTAGATCCAATATTCGGATTGCACTCGGCCATGCAAGTCAAGGAAACATCAAAGTGTACAAAGAGGGAATAAAGGAACGGGAGAAGTCAGCTCACCATTTGCAGTCTCTTTCCAAGAATGAGTTCCACGCACGGAGCCGCCTGAGCTTAGGCGTGCAAGTTCCGAAAAATGAAGAAAAAAAGCTACTCCAGTGTAGCAAAGTATAAAACTTTGTCTTTAATGAAAACAATTCATAAAAACAGGCACAATGTGGACAATATATAGATCCCAGTGAGCTACCAACCAACGCTTTTCGACACTCTGGTCTTAACCGGTTGGTAGCTCTCTGGGATCTACATATTGTCCATATTGTGTCTGTTTTTATGATTTTTTTCCATTAAAGACAAAGTTTTATATTTTTCTACTCTGGAGTACCTTTTTTTCTTTATTTAAGGAAACATCAGGCTGCACTTGATTGACATGAGTCAGTCCGATTTTCGTGCACTGACACAATGGAGAAGATGGAGAAGTTTTGTTCTCCATCTTCTAGACATTTAAGAAAATCAGATGTAAAGGTACTGTCACACTCAGCAACTTTGCAAAGAGAACGACAACGATCCGTGACATTGCAGCGTCCTGGATAGCGATCTCGTTGTGTTTGACACGCAGCAGCGATCTGGATCCCGCTGTGCCATCGCTGGTCGGAGCTAGAAGTCCAGAACTTTATTTCGTCGTCAGGTCGGCGTGTATCGTCATGTTTGACATCAAAAGCAACGACGCCAGCAACGAGCATAGGGGGTGTCACAGTGTCCAGATAGGCGTGTTTCTCCACAGGGAGACACCCAGGATGTGACGTCCCGGAGTCCCGGAATATAAACCGCGACTCTACAGCGATTGAGTCTTTCCATATTTTTTGCGAGCTGTGTCTTCACGTTCTGCCTTTCCAGCGTCCTGTCCGGAACGACCCTCTGCCAGCTGATAGACCACAGCGGGATCATCTGTAGCTGCGTTCCGGAATATAAACCGCGACTCTACTCAGTCTTTCCTTTGCGATCAGTTGTGCGTCCTGTCCGGAACGTCCCTCCGCCACCTACGAGCCTCACGGGAGCGTCCTGTCCGGAACTCTGCATACTCCCGACGTATTCGTCCTCTATCTATTTCAGCTTATCAATGGTTAGTAATATCTTTGTGCTGTTTGTTTCATCTGCCTTGCAGCAATGCTAATTTATGTGTATTGTAGAGTGATGTATACTACATCTCTGCAGAGATCTGTTAGAGCTTGCAAAGTTAGTAAACTAATACGCTTTTGTGCTGGCTGGCAGCCATTTTGAGTGTTCGCTTTATGGAAAGGTAAACAAAAACGTTTTTGCACTGGCTGGCAGCCATTTTGAGTGTTCACTTTATGGAAAGGTTTACAAAAACGCTTTTGTGCTGGCTGGCAGCCATTTTGAGCGTTAGCTTTATGGAAAGGTAAACAAATAAGCTTTTCTGCTGGCTGGCAGCCATTTTGAGCGTTCGCTTTCTTGCTTGCTGTAACTTTACTATTTCTTTCTTTCAGATGTCTGCCAATGACCAGGAGTTTGTTCGGGAACTCATCGAGATGTACCGCTCCCTGCCCTGCTTGTGGAAGATCAAGTCTGCGGATTACAGCAACCGCTACAAGAAGAAAGCTGCGTACGAGAAACTGGTGGCCCTCTACAAGCAGCATCATCCCACTGAGACGGTGGATGAAAACATTGTGCGGAAGAAGATCCAGGCTCTCCGCACAGTCTACAAACAAAAACTCAACAAGGTGGAAAAGTCTGTGAAGTCTGGGGCCGGAACCGACGACGTTTATGTGCCCAAGTTGTGGTACTATGACCTGCTGGCGTTCACTCGGGACCAGGAAATCCCTCGCCCGCCCAAGACCGTGACAAGCCTTTGTGCGCCATCAGCAGAACAGATCCTGCCTGAGTCTCCTGACGAGCATGTAAGTACCCCCTAGCTTTCCTGCTTGTAGCAAGCCCTGTGTCTTGTGTGTTTATGATACTGCATGGTTTCCAATAATAATAATTCCCATTTTTCATGTTTAATCCACCAGATAATAACAGTTGCCACTTCCTGTTCAGATAAGTATAGTCCAAACAGTCCTTCCCTACCTTTAAATGCTGTCCCTGTGTCTTGTATGTTTATGATACTGCACGGTTTCCAATAATAATAATTCACGTTTTTCATGTTTGATCCACCAGATAATAGCAGTAGCCACTTCCTGTTGAGCGCTGCGGATTGAAACCGGGAACGCCAAAGAGTGATTTCAGGAGCCGGCGCCACAACCGCGACGCTGTGCATAAACGGAGACGCTATAGCGATTCGGATCGCGCGGCATCACGCCTGAGTCAAGGACCTCCTCTGGGCGTGGTTGGGCGGTGCCGTGCAGCGTTTTTCCTGGTAAAATGGCGACGAGACAGCGATGTGCTCCTCTGGGGCACACAGAGCTGAAGTTTTTTGTGTCAAAGATGTATGCCTGGGATTACGAGGGCCTGGAGACTGCACCAGCCCACAGGAACCTGCACAAGCAGGAGGTGCTGTGCCGCATTGGGCGCCTCATGGAGAGCCGATTCGGCATCCACTGCAGTGCGCTGCAGCTGCGCAAGAAGTGGGCCGACTTGTGTTACAAGAACCCACAGCATCTGGCAGAGTTGCGGGCGGAGACAAGGCGTGGCAAGTACCAGTATGGGGGAATCGGGAGACGCACGCTGCCGGGAGGGGGGAATCGGGAGACTCGCGCTCGTGGTTGCCAGCTTGTCCTAGAATTCCTTGTAAACATGCCACTTTTTCCTCATGTCCGTATTGTCCGAGAGGAAAATGCGGTGTCCGTGAAAAATGGTCAGGTCAGGGGTTCCAGAATCTCCACAAACATATCAAATTTTGGGATGTCTGCAATTTTTAGCCAGATTGTCCAGAAATCATTTAGGAGGAGGTTGGCAACCCTGCGCGCGCTGCCTGGAGGGGGGAATCAGGAGACGTGCGCTGCCGGGAGGCGCTTCCTAGTGATGCAATAATACGTGTCCCAGGCCACGCAGAGCATTGAACACCAGAGCCCCCAGACAATGCAGAGTATAGCATCACTGGGAAGAGTGATCTCTATTTTCTATATATGTACGTACATTTGCCGACTCAAAATTTGATTTGGCTCCTAACTTTTGCCGCCAATGGCGCCTAGGTATTTTTTTTAGTCTGGAGCCCTGTACTTTTGGTGTCTAAACATTGCGGTTCTTTAATTTTTGTGTAGAGAGACGGCGCCGGCAAGAGGGGTAGCCACCTGCCAGTACTGGCCCTTCATCCGCCACCAGCGGCAGCCCACAGCCCGGGCCGTCACGTATGTTAACCATCATTCATTGCAATTTATTACTGCATATGGGACATTAGAGAGGAGCTGAAATATTGTATACATTACAGATGCAGTTAGAACCAGGTGCAGTAGCACCCCTCCAGCATCCACATCCCCTCCCTTCCGCCACTCACCTTCTTCCCCCGGGTCGGCGGTGTTCTCCCCAGAGGCAGAGAGCAGTGGATCAATTGGTAAGTGACCAAAACTGCGAGCGGTTCCCCACAGCGTGTTCAATTGTTAACCAGATATGTATTTGCTTCCTTAGTCGGTGCGGCACAAGCAAGGGGTTGGGAGGTCAGCAGCTCTTCCGGGGATGAGCAACCGGCGTCCCTTCTCCATAAGTATACAGACAGTGGGAGGGGTTATCGGTGGGATGTCACATTAGACAGCGAGAAAAAAAAACGTTGCCCACTGTGACAGGACCAAATTGAGTGTGTAGTAAATCTCAGGGTATGTTTACACATGCTGTATTTGCAGCGTAATTACTGTCCGTTCTCCGACCTCTTATATCCACAGAAACGCCCACCGTGAAAGAGCTGCTGTCCAGGCAGAAGCGGCTGGAGAAAACTTCTGCGCAACTGCTGGAGGCCGCAACAGACCTGTCGCAGCAAGTAAAGAAGCAGGGGCGCACGCTGGGTCATCTTTTGGCCCACCACCGTGGGAGATTTTGATTTTTTGTTAATTTTTTTTATAGTTGTAAAAAGTAAATGTTTTATATTACTGTTATGTTGTGTGCTGATTTAATTAACTAGCGGAGCAGGCCAGGGCCAGCCAAGGCAGACACAAAAGAGTTGGTTTACCTTTCCATATATTGTGCGCACAAAATGGCAGCCAGCACAAAAAAGTTTGCTAACCGCATCCTAAAATGCCTCCATCTTGTGCGTCCACTTGCCAGATGCACAAGATGGCTGCCAGAGATGTTTTATACATCATTTTACCTAGTACATAGATAAGCATTGATGCATAGCCATAACTATACACAGAAAAAACAAAGAACAACTCAAAGATATTTCATACCGTTGATGAGCAAGAAAAGAACCGATGAAGACGCCTGCAGTATACTGAGTATGGCGTTCCGGACAGAACGCTCCCGGGAGAAGAGGATCGTAGCTGGCGGAGGGTCGTTCCGGACAGGACGCTGGAAAGGCAGAACGTGAAGACGCACCTTTCAAAAAATATGGAAAGACTGAATCGCTGTAGAGTCGCGGTTTATATTCCGGGACGCCGGGACGTCACATCCTGGGTGTCTCCCTGTGGAGAAACATGCCTATCTGGCTACGCTGCAATGCCCCTAGATGTGTGTCGGATCGGTACACTCCGGCTGTTTGACATGGAGCTAACAACCAGCGAGAACGAGAAGTGAGTCGCCGTTACGTCACTAGATCGCTCCTGCATCGTTCTGGAGTTGCTGTGTTTGACGTCTCTTCAGCGACCTAAACAGCGACGCTCCAGTGATCTAGTTTAGGTCGGCTCGTTGTCTATATCGCTGCAGCGTCGCTGAGTGTGACGGTACCTTAACACTGTAACCAAACTCTGATGAGATTGTGATCAAAGTGTAATTTGCATAATCTAACCGATTCTCTCTGATGAGAGAATCTACAGTCGTGTGACCTTAGCCTCAGCACTTTCCACTTGATTTCAGGTCTTGATGTTCTCTGTGTTTGACTTTCTACCTAGTTTTCTATCTTGTGTTCACAACTATATTGTTCGTAAATCAAACTTATCATGTTGAAAATGTCTCCAAATCCATTCATCTTTTTATTCATCATTCTTCTGTTCTTCCTAGCCTAATCGTCTTCTCCAACGAACTTGGTCTTCTTATGATATTCCTCAAATAAAGTAAGGATTTATTTGGAAAATTTGGCTTGAGTCAATGTAGGATCTTTGGTTTATCTGGTTTCCATTTTGTCTTTGGGATCACTAAGTAAGCCTTTATATGCTTCATTATACGATTTTCACAATTTGTTTCTGGTCTTGAAAAAAATTAAATAATGTGTTGATATAAAACTATTCTTCTATGTCATTATGAACTTAAATTGTGAATCCAAATGAGGACAGCGAGTGAGTACAATGTATGTAAAGCTTTGCTGAATTTGTTGGCGCTAAATAAATACATATGATCAGGTTTTTACCCATCTAATCTGGTCATCTACGGGGTGATCATAAGCAAAACATTTTATTAGAGTTTAACTGTTAAATACAACCCTATTTTGGTGATTTGGAGATGTTATTGACTAATTCCCATATCTATGTGCTGCCAGTGTAAACTCCATAGTCTACATACATGAAGGGATGGAAGATGATAACAGGACAATTGCTACTGAAATAATTCTTTTAGGATTTTCTGATGACTTTCAGATAAACATTGTTCTGTTCTTGATCTTTTTTTCCATCTACTTGGTGACTGTGATCGGAAATGTTCTCATGATTTTGCTCATCCTGATCAGCCCAAAATTACACATCCCAATGTACTTTTTCCTTGGCAATTTGTCCTTCATTGACCTTTTCTATTCCTCCTCGGCTTCACCAAAGCTTCTGGTAGACCTCTTCTCGACAGACAGGATCATTTCTGTTTTTGGTTGTGGCATCCAACTCTACATCAGTATTTTTCTTGGTGATACAGAGTGTTTACTGCTTGCCATTATGGCTTATGATCGATACATTGCCATCTGCCACCCACTTCACTACCCCATTTTGATGAGACGGAAAGTGTGTTGCCAGTTGGCCATCACTGTATGGGTAATAAGCTTTTTCATCTCTGTGGTCCCTTCGCTTCTTATGCCAATGAAGGTTTGTAATCCAAATCGGCTCAACCATTTTATGTGCGAAGTCATAGCAGTCATAAAACTCTCATGTGACAATATTTACCTGAACCAACTAGTAATATTTTCTGTCAGTTTCTTTACTCTTCTGTTCCCTTTCTTGTTCATCACTATAACCTACATTTGCATCATCTCATCTGTGCTAAAAATTCAATCGGTGGAAAGATCCAAAGCATTTTCCACTTGCTCCTCACACATCATAGTGGTGGTCATGTTCTACTGGACGGCCATGGTTATGTACTTTGGGCCATCTTCTCACTACTCGACGAACCAGGAAAAATATGTCTCCGTATTTTATGTTATTATCATTCCAATGTTAAATCCGCTCATCTACAGCCTGAAGAACAAAGAGGTCAAGAAAACCTTTTTATCACACGTGACTTTTTGCTCTTTGAAATATTAAATCCCCGCAAACACACATGGTCTAGGACAAATATTGACTTCACTCTCTGCAGAAAGAGAGAATAGATTAAGATGGAACAATGGGCTCAGAATTGGTTACTGGATACTTCTATGATTTCATTGACTAGTATTATGTCTATTCGTTGGATAATAACCAGGACACATAGTGTTATACTGATTCACATTTCTGTAAACAATGTAAATAAACTCTTTCAATATTTCAGAAAATGACTGAATTTCATTTTTCAGAAGTCATTTTTTACAAACTAGAAAACAGTATTTTGCATCTGTGAATACTGGGATGAGGCTTCCTGTTAAGGTTAGTGGTGGACTCTGCTGTTAGACGTCACTAATCTGATTCGGTGAGAGCCATTGATGGCAGAGATGGTGGTACTGACACCATTGTGGTGAGCTCTTTGTATTCCAGATGTCATTCTGGTAAATTAAAGTTCTGTTTTTATGCTAGTCATTTTGATTACTGCCAAGTTTAATCCAGTATTTGTATTAATATTAATCCATTCTTACTACAGATGAGCAGATCAGGCACAACTTCGACTTCGACTTCTCCTGTTTGCCCAGATTTTCCCCAGAAGTTCCTTCCTCGGAGATGTTATTGTCTATGAGTTTAATGTCCCTTATTATGCTCTGGGGTCTTGAAAAACTCTATAATACAGCGCAAATGGGAATATAAAACTTAACTTTTAATGATTAATAAAGATAAAAGTAAACAAGGTCACCCGAAGTGTAACTAAGAATTGGGGTGCAGTCTCATCCAAATATAATGGCCATAGAGACTTAGTGAGCCCCAATAGGATTCCAAATTCCGCATATAACAGCACCTGCAGAATACAAATAGCCCAAGGTACGATATACAAATCTGCTACAGGAAAAAGTTTCATATAATCAGCAGCACGAATGTCCATACGCTTGGTTGCATGTAAGAACAAATGATCATCTTCAACAATTATGGCACATGGTATGAACCGTGCCAATTATAATTATAAGATAATGAAAAAAGAACAATCTCACCAATTCCACGGTGCAGGCACAGGAGCGCTGGATAATCTCCAGTCGGGAGTAAATCCAAGATTTGAAAGAAGGAGATGACAATACCCTGTCAATCCCTATGGGGGCTACCGATAATCTATCCCCAAAGCTCCTGCCCTTACAAGGGCAGTCCACAACTACCCCTGCACACACATGCCCTGCACTCTCCCTGTATCATAGTCCCAACGCGTTTCTTCCAAGCTAAATCATCAGGGGACTTGCTTGTATGAGGAGATAAAGTGCCTATGTGCTATACTAGGGGACAAAAAGTCCTGCCACCCTCTGTGCTATCTTGCAGAGAATGAAGGGGCGTAGGGCCAGTCTTTAAAAACCAAGTGGTCTGGTAAAAAAGCATCAGAGCACTGGTAATGGGGTAATCAGCATAAATGTGTGGCAACTGTGGGTACATAACCAAAAGCCAATGAGCAGTGGGCAAACAGAGATGAAACGTCCACTATGAGTTATCGGTAATCTGTATAGTCAATAGTATCAGACAAATACTGCATTATAAGCATGCTACAACACCGATAACGGGTAAGGACTCACAATTACGTTGATGTCACACGCCGAAGAGCCATACTCGTGCGGGGATGGAGGAGGCAGGCACTTCCGTCATGCGCAGTGAGCACCGGAAGTTGCCGCTGCTAAGTTACAGGGAACGCCACTCTGTCCACCAATCAAACTGTAAAATACCGGCGAATCGGCGTGCATTAGTATGCGATGGCAGGTGATGTAAGTAATACCTGAATGAATACCTCGCAAATATGCCGGGAAAAAGAAAACAATTGGGAATCCTGGTCTTGAAAAACTCCAAAACATAATGAACATAATATGCAAAAAAAATGTAAACATTTTTATACCCACCCTGCGCTCACCTCTCTGGCCTCTCCAATTCTCACCGTCACCAGCCACTCAGACAGGTGATGGTGAGTAAAGAAGGGTCCAGAGAGGTGAGTAGTGAGTTGAGTATAAGAATTTTTAATTTTTTAAAATTTTGATGGTCTAAAAGACCCTATTCTTATATTTACCTCCAGCGGCTTCACCTGTTACTGACGCCGCTCCATGACTTCACCTGTTACAGGCGTCGGAAGGCAGAAGTTGCGTCACAAGAGCTCAATGCAAGTCTATAATAACCAGAAAGAAGTTCTCATAGACTTGTATTGAAAAGTGACCTCCTGTGCGCTCCATGAAACACTGAAGAGTGTCGGCAGGTCACTTTTCACCGGAGACCAATGGGAGTGATGCTGGAAAAAGATGAAGGGAATGACAGGTAAGTATGAGACAGGGGACATGGAATTACATTTACAGTACTACTCCAGTCATGCAATAAAAAAAAGCTGGAGTGTCACAGTTTAGTGTTGAAATTAAGCTGACTGATTCCTTTTAAGAGTTTCCATGACATCATGTATGCAGCGCCCCAGAGTCCTGGTCGTTGCAGTACTGATGCTCCGCCGCTAAGGGGGGCTATGGTACGTCTGATGGCACTTAAGGAGTTCACCTGACCAGGTATCACAGACACCAATACCCTTCATAGTCTGACCTCCAGGGGGAGCTAAGGGCGCTATGTATTAGGCCACTCCTCACAGTCTGGTAAAACTGGGGGTTGGATAGAAAGTTAGACAGAAGCTGACTGGGTTGGAACCAGGCAACATCCTGTGGCAGAGGGTGTTGCAGGGGAAGATTCAGGGGGGTCCCTGTCAGGGGTGGGATCCTGACAGAGGCCTAGCGAACAAGACAGAATGTTAAGGAACCGCACCTGCACTACATCGCGGCGGTATCTCAAGAAAGGACAAGAAGCGGGGTTTATTGTGAAGAGTGAGAAACGAGATCATAGCAAAAAGGAGATAACACCAGTAGGAGTCATGCTGTAAGATCGAGGCAACATCCTACTGAGGCGCGTAGCCGGTGGCCGGAACGCCGAGGAAGTATTGGGCTCCAAGCATTACTTCAAACCAATGGCAGGACAGTTAATTATAGGTTGGCTGTCTCACCTAAATCACCTAAGCAGACACAGGGGGCAACATCTGGAGAGGGGCGACTCTAGGGTCCCGGAAGACCTCCGAGCCTACCCGTCATACGGGTGCGTCCTAGCCATATCATTTGGGGGATGGAGAAGAACATCAGAACAGTCATAAGTTGTGGGAAAGAACATCAGAAACAGACACAACACTTGTGAGGACTATCCCGTGGTGCTCAGCAGGGAAGTACTACAACACACAGGCACTAGAAGGAAGGCACAGATTTCCACCTGCAAAGGGAACTCTGGAGGTGCCATCGGACCGGCTGGTCTCAGACAGCCCTGTTAACCGTACTCTGGATTGAGGATCTTGATGCCTTCAGTAAAAAGGTAAAGAGACTGCAACCCTGTGTCCTCGTTATTCACCACGAACTGCACCATGCACCACCACCTACACCTTTCATTGGACACCCCTTAGCAGGGTCACGGACCGGGTCTAACCACCGTGGCAACCCCAGAACTGAGATAGAGAGGCCCGGTACCGAGTACCCCGCGGCCCTGCATCTGGGGGCGCTCCAATGTACAGTTCTGGTGAAGGAATTATCTCTGGTGCATATAGGAGTTATTCACTTCAATAAAAAAATCTTTAGATCTGTTTTTTTTATAATATAAAAACTTTCCAAAAGTTCTAGATCTTAAGAAGTTAGAGCCATTCCTTGGTCCTGGAAGCTACACTACTGACTTGCATTTGACATAGGAAACAGTTTCTTGTGACTCTTCGGTGTTATGTCTCCTTCTCTATTGTTAGGTATCTTTTGGAAATCTGGGATTAGTTGAACTGGATCCAGAGCCAGGACAAGATATTTTGGTGCCCTAGGGAGATGAAGCTGATTCCCCAGCCACTGCAGGAAGACGTCAACTACCGCTAACATGTGTGCCCACTATTAAAGAGGATGAATATTCCCTGATCCCCACTTCCATAATGCCGCCCACCTCTCAGCGCTCGTTTCCGTGCATAGAGGTGAGCAGTATTACGGGCGTGGGGAGCAAGGAATATTAATTTAACTTAATAGCGGGCATACTGTTTAGCCAGTGTCACGGAGTTCCCGCGACAGAGCAGTGTCAAAAGACCTCAGCGTCTGATGGCTCCTGCTGCGCCGCTGAGAAGAAGCACTTCTCTGGTGTAATAAATGTGTTTGTTTTCTTTCAGCAGGACAGGGGTTAATCAGCCATGTGGAAATCCCTGCATTCAGCTGTACTCAGTTAGCCACTCTTATTCTCCTATAAAAACTAGGCCTTCTGGCCAGGTGCTTGTCTGAGTTAGCACTTGCTGCACAGACCTGGAGAGAAAAGAGCTGGTGTGGATAAGGAGAGCTGGAGGACTTTATTGTGCGACTGTTGCTTGGTTTGTACGCTTGGAAATTCCTCATTCTTACCTGCCTTATTTTCTTCCCCTATCCTTCACTCCCTGGTGAATACCTCTGTTATTTGTGAGAGTATATTTCGTGTGAGTGACAACATAAAGCCAGCCATGCGTGCCAGACTGCTAACAGGCAAGACTTCCGTATCCTCACCAAGAGGACCACTGACCATGCTGTCCTCCCCCTTCTCATCCTCATTCTCCTCCTCCCTGTCCTCAGGCCATCCCCGCTGAACAGACGGTATGACAGCTGTGTTTGTAGTACCGTCTATAGCACATGAAAGTAGCTCCTGTTCTCCTCCTCCTCCTCTTTATTGACTACCAATCCACGTTGAGAAGACATGAGGATGGGCTGAGGGTAATCCCCCTGTATGGTTCCTTGCTGCATGTCCTCGTGCTCTGCCTGCAATGCATTCTCTTTAATTGTGAGCAGTGAGGTTTTCAGAATGCTGAGAAATAGGATGGTGATGCTAATTATGGCATTATCGCCGCTCACTATCTTGGTGCAGTCCTCAAAGTTTTAGAGGATGGCACATATGTCGGACATCCATGTCCACTCCTGAGGTCTTATGTGTGGAGTCTGAACTGAATATCGACTGCCTTGTTTATGTTGGTAGTCAACAACTGCCCTCTTCTGCTCACAAATCCTTTCCAACATATGCAGCGTAGAGTTCCAGCGTGTGGGGACATCACAGACCAGCCGGTGAGCTGGAAGCTACAAACACTGCTGAAACACAGGAAGGGCGGCTCAAGCTGTAGCTGACTTTTTAAAATGGGCAGACAGATGGCGTACTTTCACTAGCAGATCCGGCAGCTCCAGGTAGCTTTTCAGAAAACGTTGAACCACGAGGTTAAGCACATGGGTCAAGCAAGGTACGTGTATGAGTTCACCTTGCCTCAGAGCCGCCACCAGGTTACGGCCATTGTCACACACGACCATGCCTGGCTATAGGTTCAGCTGTGTCATACAAATATCTGACTGCTCTTTCAGTGCTGTCCACAACTCTTCTGCATTGTGCGGTTTGTCACCTATGCAGATTAGCTTCAGCACAGCCTGTTGCAACTAAACTGAACTGAGGCAGTGCTGCAGTGCTGCCAGCTCCTGACTGATGTGTTGATTTCAGAGATGGAGAATGAAGAGGAGGAGGTGCAGGAGTTGTAGACTGTGGGGAGCAAGCCTGATTGACATAGGGCCAGCAATCCTCAGCGTGGGGAGGATGTGTTCCATCCCAAGGTCCGTCTGGGTCCCGGCTTCCACTATGTTAACACAGTGTGCCGTCAGTGAGATGTACCGTCCTGCCGACAAGCACTTGTCCACATGTCCGTGGTTAGGTGGACTTTCCCTGTAACAGCATTGATGAGGGCATGGGTAATGTTGTGGGACACTTGCTTGTGTAATGCCGGTACGGCACAAGGGGAGAAATAGTGGCGACTGGAGACCGAGCACCTTGGGATGGCCGCAGTCATCAGGTTGCAGAAAGCTTCTGTCTCAACAAGCCTAAAAGGCAACATTTCTAGCGCAAGCAGAAGAGAAATGTTAGAATTTAGGACTGTGGCCTGAGGGGTGTTGGCTGGGTATTTCCGCTTGCGTTCCAAGGACTGTGGTATAGACAACTGAAGGCTGTGCTGGGACAAGGACATGGATGAGCTTGATGATGGTGCTGCTTGACTGTGAGCAACAACAGGTGCAGGGCTAGAGGCATCTTCACATGCACGTTGTACTGGGGATTGGCTTCTATGCAAAACAGTGGAAGAAGCAGTGGTGTCACATGCAGACAGTGGTCCTGGAGCCTGGGGTTCGTCCCACAAAGTTGGGTGCTTTGTGCCTGATAATGCTCGTGGTGGTCAGGCTGGTTGTTTTGCTACCCCTGCTGATGCGGGCATGGCAGGTGCTGCAAAAGGCCTGTTTGGGGTTATCGGCAAAGTCTTTAAAAAATAACTAGACTCGGGAATATCTAACAGTTGGAATGGCAACTTCACTCATGTTGGTGTTATGGGGAACAGATGCACGCCTTCCATCTGTGGCCACCACACTGCTTCTTCCTGCCTGTTGGGGTGATATGCCTCCTTCCTCATGTGTGCTGCTGCCCTCGCTCTGCATGTCCTCCTGCCAGGTTGGGTCAGTCATATAGTCATCCACCACCTCGTCTTCCATATCCGCACCCTGCTCCTCCTGACTTTCTGGCTATTGTGTCTCCTCATCGTCCACCTCTTGTGACACTTTCCCACCATTACCTTTGTGTGACCAGGGCTGGTCAAAGCTTTGGGAATCTCTACATGCGATCTCATCTGTCCCCACTACAAGATGACTGGCTGAGAGTCCGGAATCTTGAAATGGAAAACTGAACAGCTCTTCAGAGTGTCCAAGTGTGGGATACATTGTCTCAGCGCACTCGGCATGGTGGGAGGAAGGAGGATCAGGGTGAGGAATATCCGGGCGACATTCACGGCTACTCAGACTTGACCGTGTGGAAGACATGTGGTGGTGGTGGCTAAGTGACTGGAAGCTTCATCCGCTATCCAACCAACAACCATTTTATACTGCTCTGGCTTCAATAGTGGTGTGCTGCGGTCCCCTCGAAACTGGGACAGGAAGGTCGTGCGAGAAGATGTGGGTCTCTGTTGTGGCCCACTTTCGCCTTGGTCACGGCCTCGTCCTCTGCATGCACCATCAGCATCACGTCCACTTCCCAGTCCCTTGCCTTGCCCATTTTAAATGGACTATTGCACTATTTCAAAAGCTCAACACATGTATTTATTTGGATCGAAATAATATGTGATCAGTATGCCTGTAAATCTGCGATTTATTAAACACAAACACCAGGCCTCAGCCTGACATAGCAGATTGTATTCAATTTTTTGGGACTTTTTTGTGAATTTAATTTATGCAAAATAGTGCTGTATATAAGTAAAGTAACAGACAGCAAAAGCAGCCGCAAAACAGCCTAAAATGCTCAAACTTGGAGCGCGCAGATATATGAGGCCTGTCACGGAAATGCCACACTGCCAAATATGTGCCCTGTTTTGTTTAAAATGCAAAATCGTGCTGTATATAATTAGAGTAACAGACAGCAAAAACAGTGGAAAAACAGCCTAAAATGCCCAAATTTGGAGCACGCAGATATATGAGGCCTCTCACGGAATTACCACACTGTCAAATATGTGGCTTTTTTTTTTAATGCAAAATAGTAGAGTAACAGACAGCAAAAACAGTGGAAAACCGGCCTAAAATGCCCAAACTTGGAGAAAGCAGATTTTGGTGCCTTTTTTGGTGAATTTAACCCCCACCCCCCAAAAAAAACAAACAGAGGCATAAGGCTAGCGCACACAACTTTGCTATGTAAGCCTGACAAAGTATGATTTTTAAACAGGCCTCAGTCTGACAGAACAGACTGTATATTGTTTTTTGAGGGTGAATTTGTGGGAAAAAAATGCAACTAGGTATATAGTAAAGAAGCTGCAGCAGCAGCAGACAGTTACGGAGCTTTGGGAGGGATGTAGTGGGAGCTGTACGCACGTACAGTGCCTGCAGGCCTTGCACTGATGTGGATATGCTGTGCCCTGTGTTATGATCCGGTAACTTAGGAGCTGCATGAGACTTTCTCAGGAGTAGGTGGAACCTGTACTGACCGCAATCCCTAAACTGACACCGCAACTAGAAGTAGCCGTGGTGTGTACCTAACAATCCTAGACACCTCGACACAGCCGGAGGACTAAATACCCCTATAGATGGAAATGGGAATCCTATCTTGCCTCAGAGCAGAACCCCAAAGGATAGGCAGCCCCCCACGAATATTGACTGTGAGTATTAGAGGAAAGACACACGCAGGCAGAAAACAGGATTTAGCAAAAGAGGCCACTCTAGCTAAATAGGAAAGGATAGGACAGAATACTAAGCGGTCAGTATAAAACCCTAAAAATATCCACAGCAGAATAATACAAAAATTCCACCATCTAACTAAAGACATGGAGCGTATATCTGCATCTCCTGAGAATCCAACTTGACTGTAAAAATCCTGACACAGTCCAAGCTGAACAAGAAAAGACAAATGAATAGCACTAAATAGTAAACACACCGCATGTGTGCTGTAGAAACAAAAACCAGACACTTATCTTTGTAGATTTGGCAGCAGGGCAGGAAGACCATAAAGAGATCCAAAACCTCCAAGAACAATGGACAACTGGCACTGACTAATGAATCCTGCAACCCTAAATACCCCAGTCAGGCCTGCAATCAGCAGGGACACCTGACCAGAATTGCAAGCCAGGGACAACTGCAATACCACCACCAACCACCGGAGGGAACCCAAGAGCAGAATTCACAACAGTACCCCCCCTTGAGGAGGGGCACCGAACCCTCACCAGAGCCCCCAGGCCGATCAGGACGAGCCAGATGAAAGGCACGGACCAAATCAGCAGCATGGACATCAGAGGCAAAAACCCAAGAATTATCCTCCTGGCCATAACCCTTCCATTTGACAAGATACTGAAGCCTCCACCTCGAAAAACGATAATCCAAAATCTTCTCAACCACATACTCCAACTCCCCATCAATCAACACAGGAGCCGGAGGATCAACAGAGGGAACAACGGGTACCACATATTTCTGCAATAAAGATCTATGGAAGACATTATGGATAGTAAAAGAGGCCGGAAGCACCAATCGAAAAGACACAGGATTGATAATCTCAGAAATCTTATAAGGACCAATAAACCGAGGCTTAAACTTAGGAGAAGAAACCTTCATAGGAACATGACGGGAAGACAACCAGACCAGATCCCCAACCCGAAGCCGGGAACCAACACACCGACGACGGTTAGCAAAACGCTGAGCCTCCTCCTGAGACAACACCAAATTGTCCACCACATGAGCCCAAATCCGCTGCAACCTGTCAACCACCGAATCCACACCAGGACAGTCAGAAGGCACAAGCTGCCCCGAAGAAAAACGAGGATGAAAACCAAAATTACAAAAGAAGGGCAAAATCAAAGTAGCCGAACTAGCCCGATTATTAAGGGCAAACTCGGCCAATGGCAAGAAATCCACCCAATCATCCTGATCAGCAGACACAAAGCATCTCAAGTAAGTTTCCAAAGTCTGATTAGTTCGCTCGGTCTGGCCATTTGTCTGAGGATGAAATGCGGAAGAAAAAGACAAATCAATACCCAACCTAGCACAAAAGGCCCGCCAAAACCTAGAAACAAACTGGGAACCTCTGTCGGACACAATATTCTCCGGAATACCATGCAAACGAACCACATGCTGAAAAAACAACGGAACCAAATCTGAAGAGGAAGGCAATTTAGGCAAAGGCACCAAATGAACCATCTTAGAGAACCGGTCACAAACAACCCAGATAACCGACATCCTCTGGGAAACCGGAAGATCAGAAATAAAATCCATAGAAATATGCGTCCAGGGCCTCTCAGGAATCGGCAATGGCAAAAGCAACCCACTTGCACGGGAACAACAAGGCTTGGCCCGCGCACAAGCCCCACAAGACTGCACAAAAGAACGCACAACACGTGACAAAGAAGGCCACCAAAAGGACCTACCACCCAAATCTCTGGTACCAAAAATACCAGGATGACCAGCCAACACAGAACAATGAACCTCAGAAATCACTCTACTAGTCCATCTGTCAGGAACAAACAGTTTTCCCACTGGACAGCGGTCAGGTTTGTCAGCCTGAAATTCCTGAAGAACCCGTCGTAAATCAGGGGAAATGGCAGAAAGAACCACCCCTTCTTTCAGAATGCCGACCGGTTCAAGGACCTCAGGGGAATCAGGCAAAAAACTCCTAAAGAGGGCATCAGCCTTAATATTCTTAGAACCCGGAAGATACGAGACCACAAAATCAAAACGGGAAAAAAACAAAGACCATCGAGCCTGTCTAGAATTCAGCCGTCTGGCAGACTCGAGGTAAATCAGATTCTTATGATCGGTCAAGACCACAATACGGTGCTTAGCTCCCTCAAGCCAATGTCGCCACTCCTCAAACGCCCACTTCATAGCCAACAA
This sequence comes from Ranitomeya variabilis, assembly GCF_051348905.1. Taxonomy (NCBI): domain Eukaryota; kingdom Metazoa; phylum Chordata; class Amphibia; order Anura; family Dendrobatidae; genus Ranitomeya; species Ranitomeya variabilis. The sequence continues at coordinate 1,098,281,845 of NC_135233.1, forward strand.
CTCCCAATTGCCGACATCATAATTGCGTTCAGCAGGCGAAAACTTACGGGAAAAGAAGGCACACGGTTTCATCAAGGAACTAACAGGATCCCTCTGGGACAAAACGGCCCCTGCGCCAATCTCAGAAGTGTCAACCTCAACCTGAAACGGAAGAGAAACATCCAGTTGACGCAACACCGGGGCAGAAGTAAATCGGCGTTTAAGCTCCTGAAAGGCAGAGAGAGCCGCAGAGGACCAATTAGCCACATCAGCGCCTTTCTTCGTCAAATCGGTCAAGGGTTTAACCACGCTGGAGATGTTACCAATGAAACGGCGATAAAAATTAGCAAAGCCCAAAAATTTCTGAAGGCTCTTCACGGATGTGGGTTGACTCCAATCATGAATGGCCTGAACCTTAGCCGGATCCATCTCTATAGATGAGGGAGAAAAAATGAAGCCCAAAAAAGAAACCTTCTGCACTCCAAAGAGACACTTAGACCCTTTCACAAACAAGGCATTGTCATGAAGGATCTGAAATACTGTTCTGACCTGTTCCACATGAGACTCCCAATCATCGGAAAAAATTAAAATGTCATCCAAATATACAATCAAGAATTTATCAAGATACATCCGGAAGATATCATGCATGAAGGACTGAAAACAGATGGAGCATTGGAGAGCCCGAATGGCATCACAAGGTATTCAAAATGGCCTTCGGGCGTATTAAACTCAGTTTTCCATTCATCACCCTGCTTAATCTGAACAAGATTATATGCCCCCCGAAGGTCAATCTTCATAAACCAACTAGCCCCCTTAATCCTCGCAAACAAATCGGAAAGCAGAGGTAGAGGGTATTGAAACTTGACCGTGATCTTATTCAAAAGGCGATAATCAATACAGGGTCTCAAGGAGCCATCCTTCTTAGCAACAAAAAAAGATCCCGCTCCCAACGGTGAAGAAGATGGCCGAATATGCCCTTTCTCCAAAGACTCCTTAATATAACTCCGCATGGCGGTATGTTCAGGCACAGACAGGTTGAAAAGTCGGCCCTTAGGAAACTTACAGCCTGGAATCAAGTCAATCACACAATCACAGTCCCTATGCGGTGGAAGGGCACTGGACTTGGGCTCATCGAATACATCCTGAAAATCAGACAAAAACTCTGGAGCTTCAGAAGAGGGAGAAGAGGAGATTGCCATCAAAGGAACATCATTGTGAACCCCCTGACAACCCCAACTAGTCACAGACATAGACTTCCAATCCAACACAGGATTATGTACCTGCAACCACGGAAAACCCAGCACGATAGCATCATGCAAATTATGCAACACCAGAAATCGACAATCTTCCTGATGGGCTGGCGCCATGCACATGGTCACCTGTGTCCAAAACTGGGGCTTATTTTTAGCCAAAGGTGTAGCATCAATGCCCCTTAAAGGAATAGGGCTCTGCAAAGACTGCAAGGGAAAACCACAACGCCTGGCAAACTCAAAGTCCATTAAGTTCAAAGCGGCGCCTGAATCCACAAACGCCATGACAGAAAATGATGACAATGAACAGATCAAGGACACAGATAACAGAAATTTAGGTTGTACAGTACTGATGGTATCTGAACTAGCGATTCTCTTTGTACGCTTAGGGCAGACTGGAATGACATGAGAAGCACCGCCACAATAAAAACACAACCTATTCTGACGTCTGAATCCTTGTTGTTCCGTTCTAGACAGAATCCAATCACACTGCATTGGCTCAGGCATCCGCTCCGAGGGCAACGCCACAGCGCGCACAGTTCTGCGCTCTCGCAAACGCCGATCAATCTGAATGGCCAGAGACATAGAATCACTCAGACCGAAAGGCATGGGAAACCCCACCATAACATCTTTAACGGATTCAGAAAGACCCTTTCTGAAAATTGCCGCCAAAGCATCATCATTCCATTTAGTCAACACAGACCATTTTCTAAATTTCTGACAATACAATTCTGCCACTTCTTGACCCTGAGACAGGACCAACAAGGTCTTCTCCGCTTGATCCACAGAATTTGGTTCATCATATAATAATCCTAAAGCCTGAAAAAAGGCGTCTACATTAAGCAAGGCCGGATTCCCAGATTCCAGGGAAAATGCCCAATCCTGAGGATCGCCACGCAGCAGGGAGATGACAATTTTAACCTGCTGAATGGAATCTGTTGTGAATTCCGTTCTCGGGCTCCCTCCTGTGGTCATGAGTGGTACTGTGTGAGTTTGTTCTTGGGCTCCCTCTGGTGGCCTTTAGCGATATGGCTGGTCTTGGCTGGGTTCAGCTGTTTCATTTCCTGCTATGCTGGGCCTATTTAATTCAGCTGGACCTTCACTTGTTGCCTGCTGTCGGTGTATTCAGTCCTGATTCTGAGCTCTCCTGAATATTCCTTGTGACCAGTCTCCTGCTGGAGAAGCTAAGTTTGCTTGTTCATTTTGCTCATTATTTCCTTGAAAACGTTTCTCTGTATATGATGAGTTCAGTCCAGCTTGCTTTAATGTGATTTCTCGCTTGCTGGTTAGTTCTGGGGTGCAGAGTGCGCCCCTCACATCGTGAGTCGGTGTGGGGGTTCTTGTATTCTCTGCGTGGTTTATTTTTGATAGTTTTTGTATTGACCGCACAGATTCCTATCTATTTTCTGTCTATCTAGTGTTAGCGGGCCTCATTTGCTAAACCTGTTTCATTTCTAGGTTTGTATTTTCCCCTTAACTCACCGTTATTATTTGTGGGGGGCTGTCTAAAACTTTGGGGTTATTTCTCTGAGGCAAGTGAGGTCTTTGCTTTCTCTCTAGGGGCATTCAGTTTCTCAGGCTGTGAAGAGGCGTCTAGGTTTTTAGGTAACGCTCCACGGCTGCCTTTAGTGTGTGTGGATAGGATCAGGATTGCGGTCAGTATAGCTCCCACATCCCCAGAACTTGTCCTATATTCTGGTTATATGTGTCAGGTCAGTTTTGAGATCCTACTACCGGATCATACCAGTACAGCAGGCCAAAAAGTGTTAATGCAGCAGAAGAGGGAGAAGAGAAATCCTAAGGTCATTTTTTTTTTCCTCTGCACTGTGTTTAGCCTCTCTCCTCCCCTTAATCTCTGGGTGGTTCTGAATGCAGTTGCAGATATGGACATTCAGAGTCTGTCTTCTAGTGTGGATCATCTCACTGCAAGGGTACAGGGCATTCAGGATTATGCAGTCCGCAGTCCTATGTCAGAGCCTAAAATACCAATTCCTGAGCTGTTCTCCGGAGATAGATCTAGGTTTCTGAACTTTAAGAATAATTGTAAGTTATTCCTTTCTCTGAGACCTCGCTCATCTGGTGACTCTGTTCAGCAAGTTAAAATTGTTATTTCTTTGTTACGTGGTGACCCTCAAGATTGGGCATTCTCTCTGGCGCCAGGAGATCCTGCACTGCTAAATGTGGATGCGTTTTTTCTGGCGCTTGGATTGCTTTATGAGGAACCAAATCTGGTAGACCAAGCAGAGAAGGTTTTGCTGGCTCTCTCTCAGGGTCAGGATGAAGCAGAGGTTTATTGTCAGAAGTTTAGGAAGTGGTCTGTGCTCACTCAGTGGAATGAGTGCGCCCTGGTGGCAATTTTCAGATGGGTCTTTCTGAAGCCCTTAAAGATGTTGTGGTGGGGTTTCCCACGCCTGCGGGTCTGAATGAGTCAATGTCTTTGGCCATTCAGATTGATCGGCGTTTGCGGGAGCGCAAACCTGTGCACCATCTGGCGGTATTTTCTGAGCAGAAACCTGAGCCTATGCAATGCGACAGGATTCTGACCAGAGTTGAACGGCAAAACCACAGACGTCAGAATTAGGGTTGAGCGAAACGGGTCGATCATTTTCAAAAGTCGCCGACTTTTGGCTAAGTCGGCGTCTCATGAAACCCGATCCGACCCCTGTGCTTGTCGGCCATGCGGTACGCGACTTTCGCGCCAAAGTCGCGTTTCAATGACGCGAAAAGCGCCATTTCTCAGCCAATGAAGGTGAACGCAGAGTGTGGGCAGCGTGATGACATAGATCCTGGTCCCCACCATCTTAGAGAAGGGCATTGCAGTGATTGGCTTGCTGTCTGCGGCGTCACAGGGGCTATAAAGGGGCGTTCCCGCCGACCGCCATCTTACTGCTGCTGATCTGAGCTTAGGGACAGGTTGCTGCCGCTTCATCAGAAGCAGGGAGAGCGTTAGGCAGGGTCCACTAACCACCAAACCGCTTGTGCTGCAGCGATTTCCACTGTCCAACACCACCTTCGGTGTGCAGGGACTGTGGAAGCTATTTTTTTTTTTTTTTCCCCTCAGCGCTGTAGCTCATTGGGCTGCCCTAGAAGGCTCCGTGATAGCTGTATTGCTGTGTGTACGCCACTGTGGAAACCAACTGCTTTTTTCAAAGCACATATCCTCTTGTTCCTTCCTTTCTGCACAGCTATCTTTTCTGTTTTTCCACACTTTTTATTTAATTTGTGCATCAGTCCACTCCTATTGCTGCCTGCCATACCTGGCTTACATTACTGCAGGGAGATAGTAATTGTAGGACAGTTTTTTTTTTTTTTTTTTTTTTTTTTTTTGTGGGAGATTAAGATTGGCATTTCTGCTACAGTGCCATCCCTGTGTGTGCCATCTCTCACTGAGTGGGCCATAGAAAGCCTATTTATTTTTTCCGTGATTTGTGTTCTAAAATCTACCTCAACACAAAAACAGTACATCAATCAGTGGGAGAAAAATATTGGCCTCAGTCAGGGCTTGTGTGCCACTGCTGTGTGTGCTATCTCTCATTCAGTGGGCTATAGCAAGCCTATTTTTTTTTTTTTTTTTTAATATTATTTGGTTTCTAATTCTCCCTGAAAAAAAAAAAAAAAACCTAAAAAAACAGTGGGAGAATAATATTGCCCTTTCAGCTTGTGTGCCAGTCTTGACTCCTGGGTGTGCCACCTCTCTCCCTCTCATTCAGTGGGCCATAGAAAGCCTATTTATTTTTTTTTTTAAATATTATTGGGTTTCTAAAGTCTCCCTGAAAAAACAAAAAATACATAAAAAAACAGTGGGAGAGTAATATTGCCCTTTCAGCTTGTGTGCCAGTCTTGACTCCTGGGTGTGCCACCTCTCTCCCTTTCATTCAGTGGGCCATAGAAAGCCTATTTATTTTTTCCGTGATTTGTGTTCTAAAATCTACCTCAACACAAAAACACTACATCAATCAGTGGGAGAAAAATATTGGCCTCAGTCAGGGCTTGTGTGCCACTGCTGTGTGTGCTATCTCTCATTCAGTGGGCTATAGCAAGCCTATTTTTTTTTTTTTTTTTTTTTTTTAATATTATTTGGTTTCTAAAGTCTCCCTGAAAAAAAAAAAAAAACATAAAAAAACAGTGGGAGAGTAATATTGCCCTTTCAGCTTGTGTGCCAGTCTTGACTCCTGGGTGTGCCACCTCTCTCCCTTTCATTCAGTGGGCCATAGAAAGCCTATTTATTTTTTGGTTTTTTTAATATTATTTGGTTTCTAAAGTCTCCCTGAAAATAAAAAAAAAAAATACATAAAAAAACAGTGGGAGAGTAATATTGCCATTTCAGCTTGTGTGCCAGTCTTGACTCCTGGGTGTGCCACCTCTCTCCCTCTCATTCAGTGGGCCATAGAAAGCCTTGTTTTTTTGTTTTTTTTTTAATATTATTTGGTTTCTAAAGTCTCCCTGAAAATAAAAAAAAAAAACATAAAAAAACAGTGGGAGAGTAATATTGCCATTTCAGCTTGTGTGCCAGTCTTGACTCCTGGGTGTGCCACCTCTCTCTCTAATTGTGGGCCATAGAAAGCCTATTTATTTTTTGGTTTTTTTAATATTATTTGGTTTCTAAAGTCTCCCTGAAAATAAAAAAAAAAAATACATAAAAAAACAGTGGGAGAGTAATATTGCCCTTTCAGCTTGTGTGCCAGTCTTGACTCCTGGGTGTGCCACCTCTCTCCCTTTCATTCAGTGGGCCATAGAAAGCCTATTTATTTTTTGGTTTTTTTAATATTATTTGGTTTCTAAAGTCTCCCTGAAAATAAAAAAAAAAAATACATAAAAAAACAGTGGGAGAGTAATATTGCCATTTCAGCTTGTGTGCCAGTCTTGACTCCTGGGTGTGCCACCTCTCTCCCTCTCATTCAGTGGGCCATAGAAAGCCTTGTTTTTTTGTTTTTTTTTTAATATTATTTGGTTTCTAAAGTCTCCCTGAAAATAAAAAAAAAAAACATAAAAAAACAGTGGGAGAGTAATATTGCCATTTCAGCTTGTGTGCCAGTCTTGACTCCTGGGTGTGCCACCTCTCTCTCTAATTGTGGGCCATAGAAAGCCTATTTATTTTTTGGTTTTTTTAATATTATTTGGTTTCTAAAGTCTCCCTGAAAATAAAAAAAAAAAATACATAAAAAAACAGTGGGAGAGTAATATTGCCCTTTCAGCTTGTGTGCCAGTCTTGACTCCTGGGTGTGCCACCTCTCTCCCTTTCATTCAGTGGGCCATAGAAAGCCTATTTATTTTTTGGTTTTTTTAATATTATTTGGTTTCTAAAGTCTCCCTGAAAATAAAAAAAAAAAATACATAAAAAAACAGTGGGAGAGTAATATTGCCATTTCAGCTTGTGTGCCAGTCTTGACTCCTGGGTGTGCCACCTCTCTCCCTCTCATTCAGTGGGCCATAGAAAGCCTTGTTTTTTTGTTTTTTTTTTAATATTATTTGGTTTCTAAAGTCTCCCTGAAAATAAAAAAAAAAAACATAAAAAAACAGTGGGAGAGTAATATTGCCATTTCAGCTTGTGTGCCAGTCTTGACTCCTGGGTGTGCCACCTCTCTCTCTAATTGTGGGCCATAGAAAGCCTATTTATTTTTTGGTTTTTTTAATATTATTTGGTTTCTAAAGTCTCCCTGAAAATAAAAAAAAAAAATACATAAAAAAACAGTGGGAGAGTAATATTGCCCTTTCAGCTTGTGTGCCAGTCTTGACTCCTGGGTGTGCCACCTCTCTCCCTTTCATTCAGTGGGCCATAGAAAGCCTATTTATTTTTTGGTTTTTTTAATATTATTTGGTTTCTAAAGTCTCCCTGAAAATAAAAAAAAAAAATACATAAAAAAACAGTGGGAGAGTAATATTGCCATTTCAGCTTGTGTGCCAGTCTTGACTCCTGGGTGTGCCACCTCTCTCCCTCTCATTCAGTGGGCCATAGAAAGCCTTGTTTTTTTGTTTTTTTTTTAATATTATTTGGTTTCTAAAGTCTCCCTGAAAATAAAAAAAAAAAACATAAAAAAACAGTGGGAGAGTAATATTGCCATTTCAGCTTGTGTGCCAGTCTTGACTCCTGGGTGTGCCACCTCTCTCTCTAATTGTGGGCCATAGAAAGCCTATTTATTTTTTGGTTTTTTTAATATTATTTGGTTTCTAAAGTCTCCCTGAAAATAAAAAAAAAAAATACATAAAAAAACAGTGGGAGAGTAATATTGCCCTTTCAGCTTGTGTGCCAGTCTTGACTCCTGGGTGTGCCACCTCTCTCCCTTTCATTCAGTGGGCCATAGAAAGCCTATTTATTTTTTGGTTTTTTTAATATTATTTGGTTTCTAAAGTCTCCCTGAAAATAAAAAAAAAAAATACATAAAAAAACAGTGGGAGAGTAATATTGCCATTTCAGCTTGTGTGCCAGTCTTGACTCCTGGGTGTGCCACCTCTGTCCCTCTCATTCAGTGGGCCATAGAAAGCCTTGTTTTTTTTTTTTTTTTTAAATATTATTTGGTTTCTAAAGTCTCCCTGAAAATAAAAAAAAAATACATAAAAAAACAGTGGGAGAGTAATATTGCCATTTCAGCTTGTGTGCCAGTCTTGACTCCTGGGTGTGCCACCTCTCTCTCTAATTGTGGGCCATAGAAAGCCTTTTTATTTTTTTCCTTCATTTGTGTTTTAAAATCAACCTCAACACAAAAACACTACATCAATCAGTGGGAGAAAAATATTGGCCTCAGTCAGGGCTTGTGTGCCACTCCTGTGCGTGCCATCTCTCATTCAGTGGGCCATAGAAAGCCTTGTTTTTTTGTTTTTTTTTTAAATATTATTTGGTTTCTAAAGTCTCACAGAGAAAAAAAAAAAAATAAATTAGGTGGGAGATTAATATTGACATTAGTGCTTGAGTGACAGTCCTGCGTGTGTGTCATCTCTGTGATTTGGTGTCACAGAAAACAGAGTGTGTAACATTGTGCCTGATTTTCCTTGTGGTCTCACCAACCTGTTAAGGGATATTGAAATCATACTGAAGTTATAGCTCACCGTGTAAGTTGTTTGACAGCAACAAATAAAGTTAGTTTGGTTACGATTTTTAAACAATGAGGAAGTCTGGTGCAAGAGGTCGTCGTGGGCGTTCATTGTCAGCTGGTAATGATGGTAGTGGTAGTGGAGCATCAGGTGGTCGTGGGGATAAAAATATTCCACCTAAGTCTGGAGCTGTGGAGCCAGTTTCGTCGTCAGGCTACACAAGGCCTCGAACGCTCTCTTTTCTGGGAGTAGGAAAACCGCTTTTAAAGGCTGAGCAGCAACAGCAAGTTTTGGCTTACATTGCAGACTCAGCCTCTAGCTCTTTTGCCTCCTCTTCCGAAACTGGTAAATGTAAAAGCAGCGCGTCGCTTGTGGATGTTCACGGTCAGGGACAAGTCGCTTCCTTGTCCTCCTCAGCAAAAACTACAACAAGAGAGAAGGATGCAGCAGGCGACACAACGGGTCACTCCATGGAGCTCTTTACACATACCGTCCCTGGCTTAGAAAGTGAAACATTTAACAGGCCATGCCCATTACAAGTAGATTCTGACATGGAGTGCACTGATGCACAGCCACAGCCAGAGTACTATGCTGCTCCTTTGACTCAGACCACCACATTGCCGTCTCAGGGTACAGATCCACAATCAGACCCTGATGAGACTATGTTGCCCCGCCACGAACGCTATACCACCGACCGACACAGTGACACAGACGAAGTTGCACACGAGCTCGAAGAGGAGGTAATAGATGACCCAGTTATTGACCCCGATTGGCAGCCATTGGGGGAACAGGGTGCAGGCGGCAGTAGTTCAGAAGCGGAGGTGGAGGAGGGGCCGCAGCAGGCATCAACATCGCAACAGGTTCCATCTGCCGGGCCCGTATCTGGCCCAAAACGCGTGTCAAAGCCAAAACCTGTTGGAGGACAGCGTGGCCATCCGGTTAAAGCTCAGTCTGCAATCCCTGAAAAGGGATCCGAGTCTAGGAAGAGTGCAGTCTGGCATTTTTTTAAACAACATCCAACTGATCAGCGCAAAGTCATCTGTCAAAAATGTTCAACTAGCTTAAGCAGAGGTCAGAATCTGAAAAGTCTAAATACTAGTTGCATGCATAGACACTTAACCACCATGCATTTTCAAGCCTGGACTAACTACCAAACGTCCCTTAAGGTTGTAGCACCCTCGGCCAATGAAGCTAGTCAGCAACGCAACATCCCTTCCGTCACTGTAAGGCCACCATTTTCCGCACCACCGGCAGTATCTGTGCAGGTTTCTTTGCCAGCCAAAAGCAGTCAGGGTCAGGGAATCACCAGTTTAGTAGGAGGAAATATTGCATCTAGGGCACCGGCGGAAACAATACCGTCTCCAACCGTCTCTCAGTCTGCCATGTACACCGGCACACCCGAAAGTTCCACGATCTCCTGCTCTCCAGTCCAGCTCACCCTACATGAGACTCTGGTTAGAAAAAGGAAGTACTTATCCTCGCATCCGCGTACACAGGGTTTTAACGCCCACATAGCTAGACTAATCTCGTTAGAGATGATGCCCTACCGTTTAGTTGAAAGCGAAGCTTTTAAAGCCCTGATGGAGTACGCTGAACCACGATACGAGCTACCTAGTCGACACTTTTTTTCCAGAAAAGCCATCCCAGCCCTGCACCAGCATGTTAAACAGCGCATCGTCCATGCACTTAGGCAATCTGTGAGTACAAAGGTGCACCTGACTACAGATGCATGGACCAGTAGGCATGGCCAGGGACGTTATGTGTCCATCACGGCACACTGGGTGAATGTGGTGGATGCAGGGTCCACAGGCGACATCAATTTAGGGACAGTTGTGCCTAGCCCACGGTCTAGGAAACAGTTGGCTGTAGGCGTTCGCACCCCCTCCTCCTCCTCCTCGTCCTCCTGCAGAAGCTACAGCTCTTCCACAGAACGCAGTCGGCCAACCACTCCATCGGCAGATGACACTGTTGCACACCAGTTGTCCCATTATGGGCCAGCTACTGCCAAGCGTCAGCAGGCTGTATTGGCTATGAAGTGTTTGGGCGACAACAGACACACCGCGGAAGTTCTGTCTGAGTTCTTGCAACAAGAAACGCAGTCGTGGCTGGGCACAGTAGATCTTGAGGCAGGCAAGGTAGTGAGTGATAACGGAAGGAATTTCATGGCTGCCATCTCCCTTTCCCAACTGAAACACATTCCTTGCCTGGCTCACACCTTAAACCTGGTGGTGCAGTGCTTATTGAAAACTTATCCTGGGTTCTCCGACCTGCTCCTCAAAGTGCGTGCACTTTGCTCACATATCCGACGTTCGCCTGTACACGCCAGCCGTATGCAGACCTATCAGCGGTCTTTGAACCTTCCCCAGCATCGCCTAATCATAGACGTTGCAACAAGGTGGAACTCAACACTGCACATGCTTCAGAGACTGTGCGAACAGAGGCGTGCTGTTATTTATTTGTGGGAGGATACACGGGCAGGCAGTAGGATGGCAGACATGGAGTTGTCAGGTGTGCAGTGGTCGAAGATACAAGACATGTGTCAAGTCCTTCAGTGTTTTGAGGAATGCACACGGCTGGTTAGTGCAGACAACGCCGTAATAAGCATGAGCATCCCCCTAATGCGTCTGCTGATGCAAAGTTTGACGCACATAAAGGAGCAGGCGTCTGCACCAGAGGAAGAGGGAAGCCTTGATGACAGTCAGCCATTGTCTGGTCAGGGCAGTGTACAGGACGAGGTAGCGGGCGAAGAGGAGGTGGAGGACGAGGAGGATGATGGGGATGAGTATATTTTTAATGCGGAAACTTTCACGGGGGCACAGGAAATTGGTTGCGTGTCACGGCCGGGTTCTGGTTTTTTGAGGGACACAAGTGACGTAGATTTGCCTGCAACTGCCCCTCAACCAATCACAACCGGAGATTTGACAACTGGAACTTTGGCCCACATGGCGGATTATGCCTTACGTATCCTAAAAAGGGACACACGCATTACGAAAATGATGAACGATGACGATTACTGGTTGGCCTGCCTCCTTGATCCACGCTATAAAGGCAAATTGCAAAATATTATGCCACATGAGAACTTGGAACTAATATTAGCAACCAAACAATCAACTCTTGTTGACCGTTTGCTTCAGGCATTCCCAGCACACAGCGCACGTGATCGTTCTCACACAAGCTCCAGGGGGCAGCAGACTAGGAGTGTTAGGGGTGCACACATCAGAAGTGGCGTTGGACAGAGGGGTTTTCTGACCAGGTTGTGGAGTGATTTTGCTATGACCGCAGACAGGACAGGTACTGCTGCATCAATTGAAAGTGACAGGAGACAACATTTGTCCAGTATGGTTACTAACTATTTTTCATCCCTTATCGATGTTCTCCCTCAACCGTCATTCCCATTTGATTACTGGGCCTCCAAATTAGACACCTGGCCAGAATTGGCAGAATATGCATTGCAGGAGCTTGCTTGCCCGGCAGCAAGTGTCCTATCAGAAAGAGTATTCAGTGCTGCAGGTTCAATATTAACCGAAAAAAGGACTCGTCTGGCTACCCAAAATGTTGACGATCTAACATTCATTAAAATGAACCACAACTGGATTTCGAAATCTTTTGCCCCACCTTGCCCGGCCGACACCTAGCTTTCCTATGAAAAGCTCTTGCCTGTGAATTACTTTTCTAATGTCTAATTTGCTGCAGCTGATTGTACAGCATACGACATGTTTACACCTCCCTAAATGGCAAAACTCCCCACACGGGGCCGTGGTATCGCGACTTGGCGCAAGCACCCGTGAGACTGCTGTTTGTCTGAAGAGGTGGGTGTGCTCGCTTTTGGTTGACGGCATTGCTACTGGGTCCCTCATAGTACAATGTAGTGTCTCTGGCGGTGGTGGTGCGCACCCAACGTCAGACACACCGTTGTAACATGAGGGGCCCTGGGGCGGTCCCGCCGGCCTCAAGAGAGTTCCCCCCTACCCCAGCTCAAAATGTGCTCTACCACGTGCAAAATTATGTCGCACAGCTCCACCAATCTTTAGTCTATTCGCTGACATCATTCAATGTCTGGCACTGACAATACAAATTTGTAGACATCTATGATGCAACTTAAAGTAGTCTGTGTCTGTGTCCTATATTGGCACCATTAAATAGTTACTGCCAAATTACAATGTCAGAAACTCAGTAGATGAGCCCACCCCTGTACCTAAGTATGCCACCTTTTTTTTTTGTTTTGGTTGTTTTGCGAGACATTAACATCTATTTATATTTTGGGAGTACTGGGACAGACACTCCTTGCACTACTCCTCCACTCACCACCAAGCTGCCTGTGTATCCATGTAACCGCTGTAAAACTGCCATGAGCCTATTGTTTGTTATTTTAGGCCTTTGATAGCCTGTCTGCGGTCCCTACTTTAAATACTCCTCCACTGACCACCAAGCTGCCTGCCCGTGTATCCATGTAACCGCTGTGAAACTGCCATGAGCCTATTGTTTGTTATGTTAGGCCTTTGATAGCCTGTCTGCGGTCCCTACTTTAAATACTCCTCCACTGACCAGACCACTGCTGCCCGTGTACCCCTGGAACCAATTATAAAGTGCCTACAGCCAGCCCATTTTCTTATGTTAGGCCTTTGAAGCCTGTCTGCGGTCCCTACTTTAAATACTCCTCCACTGACCAGACCACTGCTGCCCGTGTACCCCTGGAACCAATTATAAAGTGCCTACAGCCAGCCCATTTTCTTATGTTAGGCCTTTGAAGCCTGTCTGCGGTCCCTACTTTAAATACTCCTCCACTCACCACCACCAAGCTGCCTGCCCGTGTATCCATGTAACCGCTGTGAAACTGCCATGAGCCTATTGTTTGTTATTTTAGGCCTTTGATAGCCTGTCTGCGGTCCCTACTTTAAATACTCCTCCACTCACCACCAAGCTGCCTGCCCGTGTATCCATGTAACCGCTGTGAAACTGCCATCATGAGCCTATTGTTTGTTATGTTAGGCCTTTGATAGCCTGTCTGCGGTCCCTACTTTAAATACTCCTCCACTGACCAGACCACTGCTGCCCGTGTACCCCTGGAACCAATTATAAAGTGCCTACAGCCAGCCCATTTTCTTATGTTAGGCCTTTGATAGCCTGTCTGCGGTCCCTACTTTAAATACTCCTCCACTCACCACCAAGCTGCCTGCCCGTGTATCCATGTAACCGCTGTGAAACTGCCATCATGAGCCTATTGTTTGTTATGTTAGGCCTTTGATAGCCTGTCTGCGGTCCCTACTTTAAATACTCCTCCACTGACCAGACCACTGCTGCCCGTGTACCCCTGGAACCAATTATAAAGTGCCTACAGCCAGCCCATTTTCTTATGTTAGGCCTTTGATAGCCTGTCTGCGGTCCCTACTTTAAATACTCCTCCACTCACCACCAAGCTGCCTGCCCGTGTATCCATGTAACCGCTGTGAAACTGCCATCATGAGCCTATTGTTTGTTATGTTAGGCCTTTGATAGCCTGTCTGCGGTCCCTACTTTAAATACTCCTCCACTGACCAGACCACTGCTGCCCGTGTACCCCTGGAACCAATTATAAAGTGCCTACAGCCAGCCCATTTTCTTATGTTAGGCCTTTGAAGCCTGTCTGCGGTCCCTACTTTAAATACTCCTCCACTCACCACCACCAAGCTGCCTGCCCGTGTATCCATGTAACCGCTGTGAAACTGCCATGAGCCTATTGTTTGTTATTTTAGGCCTTTGATAGCCTGTGTGCGGTCCCTACTTTAAATACTCCTCCACTCACCACCAAGCTGCCTGCCCGTGTATCCATGTAACCGCTGTGAAACTGCCATGAGCCTATTGTTTGTTATTTTAGGCCTTTGATAGCCTGTGTGCGGTCCCTACTTTAAATACTCCTCCACTCACCACCAAGCTGCCTGCCCGTGTATCCATGTAACCGCTGTGAAACTGCCATGAGCCTATTGTTTGTTATGTTAGGCCTTTGATAGCCTGTCTGCGGTCCCTACTTTAAATACTCCTCCACTGACCAGACCACTGCTGCCCGTGTACCCCTGGAACCAATTATAAAGTGCCTACAGCCAGCCCATTTTCTTATGTTAGGCCTTTGAAGCCTGTCTGCGGTCCCTACTTTAAATACTCCTCCACTGACCAGACCACTGCTGCCCGTGTACCCCTGGAACCAATTATAAAGTGCCTACAGCCAGCCCATTTTCTTATGTTAGGCCTTTGAAGCCTGTCTGCGGTCCCTACTTTAAATACTCCTCCACTCACCACCACCAAGCTGCCTGCCCGTCTATCCATGTAACCGCTGTAAAACTGCAATGAGCCTATTGTTTGTTATTTTAGGCCTTTGATAGCCTGTCTGCGGCCCCTACTTGCAATACTCCTCCACTGACCACAATGCTGCCTGGAGTGCCTGCCTGTGTATCCATGTAACCGATGTAAAACTGCCATGACTGCCTACTGTTTGTTATTTTAGGCCTTTGATAGCCTGTCTGCAGCCCCTACTTGCAATACTCCTCCACTGACCACACCAATGCTGCCCGTGTACCCCTGGAACCTATTTAAAAGTTCATAGAGCCTAGTTATATATTTTATTTACTATTAATAAGGCCATGATGGACTACGCTGTACCACGCTACAAGCTAACCAGTCGACACTTCTTTTGCGAGAAAAGCCATCCCAACCCTCCACCAGCATGTAGAAGACCGCATTGTCCATGCACTCTGGCAATCTGTGAGTACAAAGGTGCACCTGACAACAGACGCATGGACCTGTAGGCATGGCCACGGAAGATTACGTGTCCATTACGGCGCAATGGGTTAATGTGGTGGATGCATGGTCCACAGGGGACAGCCTACTAAGTCTGTCTGCAGTCCCTAATTCAAATTGTGCTCCACTGTCTAAATCGGAACTTCCACCTTCTGGCTTTCGGCCTATAGTATCAGAAATTAAACTGCATTTGGCCTTCAACTTTGGTTAGGGCCTACTAACGGCTTCTGCCCCTCCCTGGTGTTGCCCTCAACTAAATAAAGCTGAGCTTCAACCTTCTGCTCCAAATTACCATTTTGAAAAATGCAATAGGCTTTTCAGGCCTACTAAAGGAGTCTGTCTGTGTGCCCCTCCCTGGTGTTGTCCTCAACTAAATAAAGCTGAGCTTCAACCTTCCGGCTCTCATTATGTGGTTTTAAAAAAAAAAAAGGTGGTTAGGGCCTACTAACGGCTTCTGCCCCTCCCTGGTGTTGTCCTCAACTAAATAAAGCTGAGCTTCAACCTTCCGGCTCTCATTATGTGGTTTTAAAAAAAAAAAAGGTGGTTAGGGCCTACTAACGGCTTCTGCCCCTCCCTGGTGTTGTCCTCAACTAAATAAAGCTGAGCTTCAACCTTCCGGCTCTCATTATGTGGTTTTAAAAAAAAAAAAGGTGGTTAGGGCCTACTAACGGCTTCTGCCCCTCCCTGGTGTTGTCCTCAACTAAATAAAGCTGAGCTTCAACCTTCCGGCTCTCATTATGTGGTTTTAAAAAAAAAAAAGGTGGTTAGGGCCTACTAACGGCTTCTGCCCCTCCCTGGTGTTGTCCTCAACTAAATAAAGCTGAGCTTCAACCTTCCGGCTCTCATTATGTGGTTTTAAAAAAAAAAATGGTGGTTAGGGCCTACTAACGGCTTCTGCCCCTCCCTGGTGTTGTCCTCAACTAAATAAAGCTGAGCTTCAACCTTCCGGCTCTCATTATGTGGTTTTAAAAAAAAAAAAGGTGGTTAGGGCCTACTAACGGCTTCTGCCCCTCCCTGGTGTTGTCCTCAACTAAATAAAGCTGAGCTTCAACCTTCCGGCTCTCATTATGTGGTTTTAAAAAAAAAAATGGTGGTTAGGGCCTACTAACGGCTTCTGCCCCTCCCTGGTGTTGTCCTCAACTAAATAAAGCTGAGCTTCAACCTTCCGGCTCTCATTATGTGGTTTTAAAAAAAAAAATGGTGGTTAGGGCCTACTAACGGCTTCTGCCCCTCCCTGGTGTTGTCCTCAACTAAATAAAGCTGAGCTTCAACCTTCCGGCTCTCATTATGTGGTTTTAAAAAAAAAAAAGGTGGTTAGGGCCTACTAACGGCTTCTGCCCCTCCCTGGTGTTGTCCTCAACTAAATAAAGCTGAGCTTCAACCTTCCGGCTCTCATTATGTGGTTTTAAAAAAAAAAAAGGTGGTTAGGGCCTACTAACGGCTTCTGCCCCTCCCTGGTGTTGTCCTCAACTAAATAAAGCTGAGCTTCAACCTTCCGGCTCTCATTATGTGGTTTTAAAAAAAAAAATGGTGGTTAGGGCCTACTAACGGCTTCTGCCCCTCCCTGGTGTTGTCCTCAACTAAATAAAGCTGAGCTTCAACCTTCCGGCTCTCATTATGTGGTTTTAAAAAAAAAAAGGTGGTTAGGGCCTACTAACGGCTTCTGCCCCTCCCTGGTGTTGTCCTCAACTAAATAAAGCTGAGCTTCAACCTTCCGGCTCTCATTATGTGGTTTTAAAAAAAAAAAATGGTGGTTAGGGCCTACTAACGGCTTCTGCCCCTCCCTGGTGTTGTCCTCAACTAAATAAAGCTGAGCTTCAACCTTCCGGCTCTCATTAAGTGGTTTTAAAAAAAAAATGGTGGTTAGGGCCTACTAACGGCTTCTGCCCCTCCCTGGTGTTGCCCTCAACTAAATAAAGCTGAGCTTCAACCTTCTGCTCCAAATTACCATTTTAAAAAATGCAATAGGCTTTTCCGGCCTACTAAAGGTGTCTGCCCCTCCCTGGTGTTGTCCTCAACTGAACAAAGCTGAGCTTCCACATTCTGGCTTTCGCCCTATACTATCAGATATTAAACTGCATTTGGCCTACTAGTGTGGTTAGGCCCTTGAAACAGTGTCTGCTGCTCTTGGGTTTGCTACTCCACTGAACAAAGCAATGCCGCCTGTTTAGTCCTGTTACCAATTTTGAACTGCATGTAGCCTACTTTATTCTTTGGCCCTATATCTGTTTCCTCCTCATCCTGCCCATTGCCCAGCCACTGCTAAATGAGTCTGCTGGTACATTGACCGAGACCACTACATTCCCCTTGTACTCTACACAGCCAGAATCTGTCCCTGCTGAAAGTAAGGTTCCCCTTCCCGCATGTTATACCACCTTACACAGGGACAAAGAGGAAGGTGCAGATGAAAGTGCAGGTTCCTTCATCAGGTGGGGGGGCATACTCGTTGGCGACGTCACTGGCACAGGGCCCCTCAGAGTACGCAAAAGTGTCGCTGCTGGTGGGAGGCGCCCCCGCCATGCAAACACACCGCCGTACTTTGAGGGGCCCTGTGCCAGTGGCAATGCGAACGAGTGGGCCCCCCCCCTGCTTGCTCAGGATCACAGCACTTGCAACTTTTAAATAATTACCTTTCCCTGCAACACCGCCGTGACGTAGTCCGCATTTCCTGGGCCCACGAAAAACTTGAGCCGGCCCTACTCCCCCCACAACTTTTGCCAAATGACCCCCAATTCCCTATGCCCAACTATTATTATAAAGTTAATTAAGATTGACAAGCTTCAGAAACAAGAATGGATGTTTTTGGCATTAAAATGGGCACTGTAGGTGTTTTCCTGGCCTCCACTCACTGCCGACTATGCTTCCCCATTGACTTGCATTGGGTTTCGTGTTTCGGTCGATCCCCGACTTTTAGCGATAATCGGCCGACTGCACTCGACTCGACTCTGGACAAAATCGGGTTTCCCAAAACCCTACTCGATCTTAAAAAAATGAAAGTCGCTCAACCCTAGTCAGAATGGGTTGTGCTTTTACTGTGGGGATTCTGCTCATGTTATCTCAGAGTGTTCTAAATGCACAAAAAGGTTCGCCAAGTCTGTCACCATTGGTACTGTACAACCTAAATTCATTTTGTCTGTTACTTTGATTTGCTCTCTGTCATCCTACTCAGTTATGGCTTTTGTGGATTCAGGTGCTGCCCTGAATTTGATGGATTTGTCATTTGCCAGGTGCTGTGGTTTTATCTTGGAGCCTTTACAATTCCCTATCCCACTAAAGGGAATTGATGCTACGCCATTGGCCAAGAATAAACCTCAGTACTGGACTCAAGTGACCATGTGCATGGCTCCTGCACATCAGGAGTTGATTCGCTTTCTTGTGCTACATAATTTGCATGATGTTGTCGTGTTGGGTCTGCCATGGCTGCAGGCTCATAATCCAGTCCTGGATTGGAAAGCAATGTCTGTGTCAAGTTGGGGGCCAGTTGGTTCACCAAGATAGATCTTCGAGGAGCGTATAATCTTGTGCGCATAAAGCAGGGTGATGAATGGAAAACAGCGTTTAATACGCCCGAAGGCCATTTTGAGTACTTGGTGATGCCTTTTGGGCTTTCTAATGCCCCCTCTGTGTTTCAGTCCTTCATGCACGACATCTTCCGAGAGTATCTGGATAGATTTATGATTGTGTACCTGGATGATATTTTGGTCTTTTCTGATGATTGGGAGTCTCATGTGAAGCAGGTCAGGATGGTATTTCAGGCCCTGCGTGCCAACGCCTTGTTTGTGAAGGGCTCTAAATGTCTCTTCGGAGTCCAGAAGGTTTCCTTTTTGGGCTTTATTTTTTCTCCTTCTACTATTGAGATGGATCCAGTCAAGGTCCAGGCTATTCATAACTGGACTCAACCTACATCTGTAAAGAGTCTTCAGAAGTTCTTGGGTTTTGCTCATTTTTACCGTCGCTTTATCACTAGTTTTTCTAGTGTGGTTAAACCTTTGACGGATTTGACCAAGAAGGGTTCTGATGTGACAAATTGGTCTCCTGCGGCCGTGGAGGCCTTTCAGGAGCTGAAACGTCGGTTTTCTTCGGCTCCTGTCTTGCGCCAGCCCGATGTCTCTCTTCCCTTTCAGGTCGAGGTTGATGCTTCTGAGATTGGAGCAGGGGCTGTCTTGTCGCAGAGAAGCTCTGATGGCTCTGTGATGAGACCATGTGCTTTCTTTTCAAGAAAGTTTTCGCCTGCCGAGCGGAATTATGATGTTGGTAATCGAGAGTTGTTGGCAATGAAGTGGGCATTTGAGGAGTGGCGACATTGGCTTGAGGGAGCCAAGCATCGTGTGGTGGTCTTGACGGATCACAAGAATTTGACTTATCTTGAGTTTGCCAAACGGTTGAATCCGAGACAGGCTCGATGGTCGCTGTTTTTCTCTCGTTTCGATTTCTTGGTTTCATATCTTCCGGGTTCGAAAAACGTGAAGGCTGATGCCCTTTCTAGGAGTTTTGTACCTGACTCCCCGGAAGTTTCTGAACCGACTGGTGTCCTCAAAGAGGGGGTGATTTTGTCTGCCATCTCTCCTGATCTGCGACGGGTGTTGCAGGAGTTTCAGGCCAATAGACCTGACCGTTGTCCACCAGAGAGACTGTTTGTCCCGGACAGATGGACCAGTAGAGTTATTTCCGAGGTTCATTCTTCGGTGTTGGCGGGTCATCCTGGGATTTTTGGTACCAGGGATTTGGTGGCGAGGTCCTTTTGGTGGCCTTCCTTGTCGCGGGATGTGCGTTCCTTTGTGCAGTCCTGTGAGATTTGTGCTCGGGCCAAGCCTTGCTGTTCTCATGCCAGTGGATTGCTTTTGCCTTTGCCTGTCCCGAAGAGGCCTTGGACGCATATTTCCATGGATTTTATTTCGGACCTTCCTGTCTCTCAGAGGATGTCTGTCATCTGGGTGGTTTGTGATCGTTTTTCTAAGATGGTCCATTTGGTACCCTTGCCTAAGCTGCCTTCCTCCTCCGATTTGGTGCCACTGTTTTTTCAGAATGTGGTTCGTTTACATGGTATTCCGGAGAACACTGTGTCTGACAGAGGATCCCAGTTTGTGTCCAGATTTTGGCGGTCCTTTTGTGCTAAGATGGGCATTGAATTGTCGGCCTTCCATCCTCAGACGAATGGTCAAACCGAACGAACTAATCAGACCTTGGAAACTTTATTTGAGATGTTTTGTTTCTGCTGATCAGGATGATTGGGTGACTTTTTTACCATTGGCTGAGTTCGCCCTCAATAATCGGGCTAGTTCTGCTACTTTGGTTTCACCTTTCTTTTGCAATTCTGGTTTTCATCCTCGTTTTTCCTCGGGTCAGGTTGAGCCCTCTGACTGTCCTGGGGTGGATTCTGTGGTGGATAGGTTGCAGCAGATTTGGAACCATGTAGTGGACAATTTGACGTTGTCCCAAAAGAAGGCTCAGCGCTTTGCTAACCGCCGTCGCTGTGTGGGTCCCCGACTTCGTGTGGGGGATTTGGTATGGTTGTCTTCTCGTTATGTCCCGATGTAGGTTTCCTCTCCTAAGTTCAAGCCTCGTTTCATCGGTCCTTATAAGATTTTGGAAATCCTCAACCCTGTGTAATTTCGTTTGGACCTCCCAACATCGTTTGCCATTCATAATGTGTTCCATAGGTCATTGTTGCGGAGATATGTGGTGCCTGTGGTCCCTTCTGTTGATCCTCCTGCTCCGGTCTTGGTCGAGGGGGAGTTGGAGTATGTGGTGGAGAAGATCTTGGATTCTCGTATTTCGAGATGGAAGCTTCAGTACTTAGTTAAATGGAAGGGCTATGGTCAGGAGGATAATTCCTGGGTTGTCGCCTCCGATGTCAATGGTTCGTGCCTTTCATTCGGCTCGTCCTGATCGGCCTGGGAGCTCTGGTGAGGGTTCGGTGACCCCTCCTCAAGGGGGGGTACTGTTGTGAATTCCGTTCTCGGGCTCCCTCCTGTGGTCATGAGTGGTACTGTGTGAGTTTGTTCTTGGGCTCCCTCTGGTGGCCTTTAGCGATATGGCTGGTCTTGGCTGGGTTCAGCTGTTTCATTTCCTGCTATGCTGGGCCTATTTAATTCAGCTGGACCTTCACTTGTTGCCTGCTGTCGGTGTATTCAGTCCTGATTCTGAGCTCTCCTGAATATTCCTTGTGACCAGTCTCCTGCTGGAGAAGCTAAGTTTGCTTGTTCATTTTGCTCATTATTTCCTTGAAAACGTTTCTCTGTATATGATGAGTTCAGTCCAGCTTGCTTTAATGTGATTTCTCGCTTGCTGGTTAGTTCTGGGGCGCAGAGTGCGCCCCTCACATCGTGAGTCGGTGTGGGGGTTCTTGTATTCTCTGCGTGGTTTATTTTTGATAGTTTTTGTATTGACCGCACAGATTCCTATCTATTTTCTGTCTATCTAGTGTTAGCGGGCCTCATTTGCTAAACCTGTTTCATTTCTACTTTTGTATTTTCCCCTTAACTCACCGTTATTATTTGTGGGGGGCTGTCTAAAACTTTGGGGTTATTTCTCTGAGGCAAGTGAGGTCTTTGCTTTCTCTCTAGGGGCAGTCAGTTTCTCAGGCTGTGAAGAGGCGTCTAGGTTTTTAGGTAACGCTCCACGTCTGCCTTTAGTGTGTGTGGATAGGATCAGGATTGCGGTCAGTATAGCTTCCACATCCCCAGAACTTGTCCTATATTCTGGTTATATGTGTCAGGTCAGTTTTGAGATCCTACCACTGGATTTTAACAGGAATCACCAGAGGATCGAGGTCTCAGAGCAAAAAACAGTTTACAGTTGTTTTTAAAACTCAAAAATTTGGACCTGTCACCAAAAAACAAATCAGGAGTAGGAATCTTAGGCTCTAAAACCGGAGTTTGAACAATATAATCAGAGATACCTTGTACCCTAGCAGCAAGCTGGTCTACACGAGAAGCTAATTCCTGAACATCCATGCTAGCACAAGACTCCTCAGCCACCCATAGATAAAGAGGGAAAAAAAGACAAAACAGACTGCAGAAAAAAAATGACTAAACAACTTTCTTCCCTTCTTCTGAGATGCATTTAACTCATTGTTGGCCAGTTGTACTGTTATGATCCGGTGACTTAGGAGCCGCATAAGACTTTCTCAGGAGTAGGTGGAACCTGTACTGACCGCAATCCCTAAACTGACACCGCAACTAGAAGTAGCCGTGGGGTGTACCTAACAATCCTAGACACCTCGACACAGCCGGAGGACTAAATACCCCTATAGATGGAAATGGGAATCCTATCTTGCCTCAGAGCAGAACCCCAAAGGATAGGCAGCCCCCCACGAATATTGACTGTGAGTATTAGAGGAAAGACATACGCAGGTAGAGAACAGGATTTAGCAAAAGAGGCCACTCTAGCTAAATAGGAAAGGATAGGACAGAATACTAAGCGGTCAGTATAAAACCCTAAAAATATCCACAGCAGAATAATACAAAAATTCCACCATCTAACTAAAGACATGGAGCGTATATCTGCATCTCCTGAGAATCCAACTTGACTGTAAAAATCCTGACACAGTCCAAGCTGAACAAGAAAAGACAAATGAATAGCACTAAATAGTAATCACACCGCATGTGTGCTGTAGAAACAAAAACCAGACACTTATCTTTGTAGATTTGGCAGCAGGGCAGGAAGACCAGAAAGAGATCCAAAACCTCCAAGAACAATGGACAACTGGCACTGACTAATGAATCCTGCAACCCTAAATACCCCAGTCAGGCCTGCAATCAGCAGGGACACCTGACCAGAATTGCAAGCCAGGGACAACTGCAATACCACCATGTTGTGAACTCTGTTTTTGGGCTCCCTCTTGTGGTCACAAGTGGTACTGTGTGAGTGCTGTCTTTGGGCTCCCTCTGGTGGCTCTTTGTGTCATTCTGCAGGTCTGGGGCTGGCTTCAGCTGTCTCGTTATCTGTTAGCTGGTTTCCTATTTAGCTCACCTGGACTTTCAGTGGTTGCCTGCTGACGATGTATTCAGTGCTATTTTGAGCTCTCCTGAATTCCTTTGTTATCAGTCTCTCCAAGAGAAGCTAAGTTTCTGTTTGGTTATTTTTTGCTCATCAGTGTTCAATATGTTTCTTGGTTATTTATTTGTCCTTGTCCAGCTTGCTAATATGTGATTTCCTTGCTTGCTGGTAGCTCTAGGGGGCTGAGTTTCTCCCCTCACACCGTTAGTTGGTGTGGGGGTTCTTGAATTCTCAGCGTGGATATTTTGTATAGGGTTTTTTACTGACCGCACAGTTCCCTGTCTGTCTTCTGCTATCTAGTATTAGTGGGCCTCATTTGCTGAATCTGTTTTCATTTCTACGTTTGTATTTTCCCCTTACCTCACCGTTATTATTTGTTGGGGGCTTCCTATATCTTTGGGGTCATTTCTCTGAGGCAAGTGAGGTCTTACTTTCTCTATAGGGGTAGCAAGTTTCTCAGGCTGTGTCGAGACGTCCAGGAATTTAGGCACGTTCACCGGCTACCTTTAGTGTGTTTGGTTAGGATCAGGTTGCGGTCAGTCCAGTTACCACCTCCCTAGAGCTCGTTCTATGTTCAGTAACTAAGCCAGTCCATTCTGTGATCCTCAGCCACTAAGGATCATAACACCACCAACAACCACTGGAGGGAACCCAAGAGCAGAATTCACAACAGCCCTGCCTACCTAGTGCTGCAATATCGGGACCCACGAATTAGCCCTAAAAAGGACTGTTGGTTACTGAGGAGTTATGGACTGAACAGTTGCAGACCTACACTAACTATAAAAACCACGATTCTGACCCTATCTCAGCACCAGCTCTCCCTACTCTCACTGAATCCAGAGCAGAATGCGGCGAGCAGGGTGGTGCCAGGTCTCTTATACTTGGGATGATGCTGTGCAGCCCAGCCAATCACTGCATGACCACAACAAAGATGGCTGCGGCTGCACAGTGATTGGGTCTCTAAAGTCCGCCAAAAATGCTGGGTGGAGACCTCACTTCCCGACGAGTAATCCCAGAAATGCTCGATGCTCACCGAGTAGACCGAGCATAGTGATACTCAGGCGAGTAACGAGTAGTGGCGAGCATGTTCGCTCATCACAACTGAAGACTAAAAACAAAATGTTGTACATGACGTCATATCTTGGTGTTTCTGGGACTGCTGTGGGTGACCCTATAATGCCAAATATCTCCTCACCTGCACTGTCATATTCCTGTACAGTGTGGCTTCTGCCACTGCTACTAGATAGCCACACATTTTATGGCTACATACTGCTGCTGTCAGGGCTACTATGGCTGATCCTGACCCTATACTGCCAGATATCTCCATGTCTGCACCATCTTTTTATTACATCCTGCAGCTACTGCCACTGTCAATCGTAAACCAGTCATACATCTCCTTAGCCCATGTTTTATAGTGCTATACTCTGTTACTCTATTGCTGCTGCTGGGACTGCCAAAACTGGTTCTAAACTGCCAGATCTCTCCTTCGCTTACTTGCTTAATTCTATACTTTATGGTTGTTACTGTGGCCACTTCCGCTGGACACCGACACACATCTCCTCCGCTTATCTAGTGTGTTGTAAAAGTATACTGTACTGCTGTAATTTTTACATCATCTTTGTGAAAAAAGCCATGGCTTCATCCATTTGCACCATCTGTGCGTAAGCACCAGCAAGGCAAAAATCTGCCTCCAAAATTGGATAATTTTTGGACCATTTCTGCATTTAGGAAGCCTAAAAAGTCTGTTAGTGCAATATGCTGTTAGTTAGCACCAGTCACCATCTGTTTTATCTAGGCAGATAAGTTGAGCTCAAATAATATTTGCTTAAAAAGAGCTTAAAAAGAGTTCAAAACGAACCTGAGTGATACAAATCAGTTCCAGGAAATAATAGGATTTGCTGAATTGCAAATCGATTCACTGCATATGACATTTTTCTAGAAACATATTTGAATTTCAATAGGTTTGATCATCTCTAGCAATAATGTCCCCAAAGGTGTCCATAACCTTTAAGGATTTGAAATATTCGAATGTGACAAATATGCCAATGTAAGGATTCTTTTATTAAGTGGTTTTAGCTAGAACTTTCTTGATTGCGTCTTTAGCTTCCCGATTATTGAGAGTATAGATGAGAGGGTTCAACATCGGAGACACGATGACATAAAATATGGAGCTATATTTCTCCTGATCTGTGGAGTACATGGACGAGGGACCAAAGTACATCAGCATTGCCGTCCCAAAATACAAAGCCACCACCCCTAGATGTGACGTACAGGTGGAAAAGGCCTTAGACCTTCCAGTGGAGCGAAGTTTTAGCACAGAAGATATGATAGCAGAATAAGACAGTAAGATAAGCACAAGAGGAAGGAGAAGAGAAAGAAAACTGACAGAAAATATCTGGAGTTCACTGGAAGCGATGTCCTCACATGATAACTTTAGGACAGCCAACATCTCACACATGAAATGGTTGATGTGGTTAGAACAAATAGTAATAGGATTGACAATTGATGGGAGAGTGCAAAGCATAAAGGTTAAGATGAATACTAATGTCAGCAACTTATAGCAGTTACCCCAACGCATGAGGACTGGGTAGTGGAGAGGCTGACATATGGCGACATATCGATCATAGGCCATGACAGTAAGAAGCTGGCACTCCGACCCTTCCACCAGAAGGATTACATACATCTGCAAAGCACAAGAGAAGTATGAGATGATCCGTTCAGTAGAGAAGAGGTCGGCCAGCAATCGGGGCAAAACCGCTGTTGAATAGCACAAGTCAAGAACAGATAACACACAAAGAAAAAGGTACATGGGTTTATGCAACTGCGCATTGATAATAACGAGAATAATTATAAGGCTGTTACCAGTAAATGTGACTACGTAGATGATAAAAAACAATACAAATATGGCGGCATTGATTTTTGGATCCGTAGTAAATCCAACCAGTATAAAGTCTGTGAAGACGGTTACATTCTTTGCATTCATTCTTTTAGCTATTACAATGGCTGAATCTCTGAAATTAAAGAAATCAAAGTAAAACAGAATATACAAAAAGAAACCGTGAGTTATTATTGAGATACAAAGACAAAAAAGTGATCCTCAACAGAAAAAAATGTATGGAAATAAAACAAGTAATAAAGTCAAAAAAATCACAGAAAGGCCAGCTCGAATTGGCAGAAATTGAAGATCTCCGTGTCATATTATATGATTTAACTCCAGTAGAATGGAGCTGAAATATTCTCCTTTTTTTTAAAAGAAAATGTAAAAAAATTAAAATGGCATAAGATTCGCAAACTTGAAGTAGAAAACAATTCCATATACACAGAAATAACTCATTTATAGCCAGCATTTCTGCCTTTATTAAAGGAGCCTCCTCCTTCCATCAACGTTTTTCCTCTTAATATGCTATATAGCACTGTGCACTTACAATTGCTTATTTTGCCTTTTTATCCAGTTAGTTCTTCTCTGATGGTTTTAATTACTGCAGGAGCCTACCTTCCCATATAAATGTAGACCTCAGTCTAAGAGGGGATTCACATTAGGCAGGTTCACAGCAACGAGAGTAGCTGTCTCTTTAAAAAGACACAAAGTAATTGGACAATTATATCAAAAGCTCTTTAATGGGGTGCATGGGCTTTTCCCTAATTACTCCATCATCAATTAAGCAAGTAAAAGGTCTGGGGTTGTTGCAAGATGTGTCATTTGCATTTGGAAGCTGCTGCTGTGAACCCACAACATGCGGTCATAGGAGCTCTCAGTGGAAGAGAAACAGACCATCATTAGGCTGAAAAAAAAGAAGAAATCCATTAGAGAGAAAGCAGAGATGTTAGAAGGTGTCAAATAAACAGATTAGTACATTCTGCAAGTAGAAGAACACACTAGTGAGCCTGGGAATTTTTTAAAGGCCTGCATATCCACGGTCAACAGTGTAGGATGATCACAGAATTTCACGATGACAAAAAACACCTTCACAACATCCACCCAAGTGAAGAACACTCTCCAGGAAGTCGGTGTCTCAGTATCTACATCTGCCATACAGAGAAGACTTCATGACAGTAAGGTGCAAACCATCAATCAGCCTTAGAAATTGAAAGGCTTTGATAAAAATCATCTAAAAAGCAACATTAAGATCAACCTCTACCAGAACAATGTGAAGAAGAAAGTATGGAGAAGGCTTGGAGCGATTATTGATCCTTGGCACGGCATATCTACATGGAGAAGGCGGTGTGATGGTGCGTGGTTTCTACTGGCACCGGATCACTAGTGTTTATTGATAATGTGACTGAACACAGAAGCAGCCGGATGAATCTTGTGTTTACATGTTGAGACTTTCTGCTCACATTCAGCCATATGCCGCTGCAAGGTTGATTGGACGGCATTCCACGGGACAGATGGACAATGACTAAAACATCCTGCGAAAGCAAAAATGTGGAATATTCTGCAATAGCCGAGTCTTCACCAGATCTCAGCCCATTGGGCCGCATTTCACAGGCTGAAGACAGAACTGAAGGCAGAAAGATGCAAAAACAGTAAAGCATCACACCGAAGGAGACCAGCAACGGTGACGTTCATGGCCTCCAACCTTCAGGCCCTCGTTGCTGCAGAGGATTCTCTACAAAGTATTAAAAATTAACATTTCTTTATGGCGAAGATAATTTGTCCAATTACTTTTCAGCCCCTGAAATGAGGAGGCTTTGTAGAAAAATGACTGCAATTCCCAAATGTTTCACAGGATATTTTGTTAATTAAACCTGAAAGCCTCCACTTTAATTGAATCTCATTTGTTTCACTATAAATCCAAAACTGTGTGGCCTGCAGAGCTGAAATCACGAAGGTTCATCACTGGCCAAATATTTCTGGACCTAACTGTGTGCTTTTCCACAAGGGCACGTTAAAACATAAATTACATTCTCAGTATTGCAAGAACAAAAACCTTTCACTGGAACCTTTTGCCCTGAACTAACTTTTTTATGATATGATGTTTTGATCTCTCGTTATTGTATTTTAATACAATAGAGGCTAAAAAAAAACGTAATTTTTGCGTTTTTGATTTTTTTTCTAGTTACGTTGTTTACCAGTCGGATTCATTGTTTGTGCAGTTTCTTAGAGCTGACGTTTCTGAACATGGCAATACCAAACATGTGTATTTATTTTTATCATTATTATTGCTTTATTTTCAATGAGGCAAAAGGGGGTAATTTGAACTTTCATGTTTTTTTTTAATTATTTCATATTATTAAAAACTCATATTTTCAATAGTCGCCTTTAGGAGATTTGCACATGCGTTCATCCGATCGCCTGTGCTATACGTAGTCATGAAGGGGTTAACATTGAAGTCTATGGAAAACGGATCCATTAAACAGCCATCAGTTTTTCTCCCATTTGTAAAGGATCCATTGTTTTTTTGCTTACTGGATCAGTTTGACATAAATGATTACGAGAAAATTCACATCTCCAGTAATATATGTTATATATTTATTTTTCCATTTCCAATACGCAAAAAACGGATCCTTTTCAAATGGAAGAAAACGGATGACAAGGATCCAAATTCTGGAGAATTCAATGTTAAAAAAAATGGATAAAAGATGAAATCATTTTTTTTCGGGTGGACATAAGACTTGTCTTTTTTTAGCAACGGATTACTGCTGGATCCATTCTAATGGTTCATTTCTGGACATGAGAACTTCGTCGGCTCATGTTATAACCATGTGACCAAGAAAAACTCCATCTTACCTGGCCAAAAATAAAACCTCACACAGCTCCATGGACTGAGAAAAATGAAACCATCGCAGGTCTTGGAAAATGTCGATGCAATAATTTTTTTAATTTTTAGTTTTTTACATCTATGAGGACAGAAAAAGTTAAAAAGTTATGGCATTTGGAAGAAGGAGAGGAAAAACTCCAGTGATCGGAGCTAAACTGAGGTAGCTGCACCTGGAGTGTGCGAATATTGAAATGACTCCTAGACCTTGGGTCTTGACTGCTGGGCTACTAATTTTTTCTTGAGACCCCTGAGTTACACATTCTGCCTCAGCTGCTTACTTTTATTAGATCAAAGCAAAAATGTCGAAACAGCAAAGTAAAGACATAAACATGCAAAAAAAAAATCAATCAAAAGGAGTAAAAAAAAAAGTCCCCTTATTAATGTCACATCCCATTCCGATGTGGTCGGTTCTGCAGAGGATCTGCACCGGGGTTTATATAGGATTTCATGCATTCTCCTTTGTAAGCTCCAGAGATTAATTATGGTTTTATGAGTGGAGACCAAGACAACAAATAAATCATCGCAGAGGATAAAGATAGATATTCTATGTAAAAAAAATAAAATAAAGTAATAAAATGGACGTATGTTGGTAGATGGATGAGTCTGAGGGGGGGGGAGTAGGACTTTACTTTGCCCAGAATCTTGTGTCTCCAGTTTCTGTATTTGTGGCCTCCATGTTGTTCTGATTGGTTGAGGCTTCTCAACGGAACTAATGGTGTCAGTTGGAAGCCATAATGGAAATGTGAATATGATTTAAATGGTTATTCCCACAATATAAAGCATGGATCAGTTGTTAACCCCTTCACCACCTTGCAATTTTTCATTTATACGTTTTCGTTTTTTACTCCCTTTCTTCCCGGAGCCATAATATTTTTATTTTTCCATCAATATGGCCATGTGAGGGCTTTTGAATGACACCATTGACTTTACCATATAGTGTGCTTGAAAACAGGAAAAAAAATTCCAAGTGTGGTGAAATTGCAAAGAAAGTGCTAAACTGCTAAAAATTGACCTGGCATTATGATTCCCCAGGTCATTATTAGTACAAAGATACAAAACATGAATAGCTTTTTTTTATTTAATTGGTAAAAAAAAATCCAAAATTTGTAAGAAAAAGAAGGCGCCATTTTCCAAGACCAGTACTGTCTCCATTTTTCGTGGTCCGGGGTTGGATGAGGGCTTATTGTTTGAGCGCTGAGGTGACATTTTTATTGATACCATTTTGGAGTATCTACAGTGTTTAGATCACCCCTTAATGCATTTTATTGAAATGATTCACAGACCAAAAAAGTATAATTCTGGCATTTTGATTTTTTCTTGTTACGCCATTTACCGATCGGATTAATTTACTTTATATTTTGATGGATCGGGAAATTATGAACACAGCGATACTAAATATGTGTATTTTTTATTATTATTTTATTTTGAATGGGGCAAAAGGGAGATTTGAACTTTTATGTACTTTAAAAATTTTTATATTTTTTTAACTTTTTACTTGCTTCAATATTCTCCTTAGGAGACTTGAAGCCGCGATCATGTGCTACACATAGCAGTGCTTCAGCATAAATTATGATCTCCAATGAACACCAGCCATGGGACGGTATTCATATGAAATTTACAGTGACAGGCACGGAGGTATTTTGCAGACCCCTGACTGCAATGACAAACCATCGGCACCCGTGATCACATCACAGGGGTGCCAATGGGTGGGACTTGTGCGGCTTATCTGCTCACGCAAGTTAAATGCCGCTGTCAGAGATTGACAGCAGCATTTATCTTGTTAGAGGCACATGAAAGTTGATTAGATCAGTTGACATGTGCTAGGAAAGATGTCGGCTCAGTTCCGGAACCAACATCAAATGCAAGAAGATGACCTTGGTTGTACCTATATATGCAAAGTCATAAATGGGTTAAAATAATAAAATAAATAATTTTGCCACATGCAATCAATTTCCAAACGTTCTCGTGTGGCACCGCAGGAGTCCGGTTGCCACAGTGGGGTGATGCGATGTCTGGAAGCAAGGAGGAATCCCGTTAGCAGGTAATACCGTCCGCATCCAACACCTTTCCTGACTCCAGACCAGAAAGGTCAGGGGAACTTCCCTATAAGTTCCCTGGATGTGGGGTTAGTTAGTGTGTGAGGGAGCAGACAGAGAAGGAGGAAGAGGCAAGTGAGGAGAACCTGAGGGATTGGGGCTGCGACTGAGCTCACTCCTGGACTGAGCACCAAAGAGTGGACAATGGAGTCCATGGTTGTGTGGAAACTGCAGGTCCCGCAACCAAATCTGGAGGACATGAGATTGCAGGTCTCCTGGCCCCATTGGACACCTGGAGGCACAGCAGCGTACGAGAGCCCGGAGTCACCACAATGGAGTGACACGTGGAACAGGCTCAAGCTGCCTGCCATGTGGGTAGTGTTTCACTTAGTGGACAGACTGAGAGAGGGACTTGAGGAGAAATAAAAGTACCAAGCACCCAGAGAACAGCGCAGCAGGGAGGCCTCCAACCCCACCTGGCTGGGTGGACTCTGAATTTCTTCCAGGCTGCCCAGATCTCCATCACCAGCTGTGACTTGTGCCCCGGACTGCACATGCAACCTGGAATTAAAGGTAAACGAAGCTGTAACCATTGATTCCTTTAGTTATTCCTGCACCCTCAGTCCTGCACCCCAATGTCCGCAGGTCCCTTACAAAACTGCACCAGTAGCCCTGGGGCCCTGCTCTACCTGTCCCTATAAGCAGCGTTGGTCATCCCTGGCCAAGTACCACAGGTAGCGTCACAAATAATCCCCTTTTCCTATATAAACTTCATTACTTTCCATCATCCATCCCTTTTAATTGCGCGCCCAGGGCCACAGACCGAGTCACTGTTACCGTGACCACCCCTTTAAGAACCGTTCGACCTGGTTCCAAGTACCCCACGGCCCTAGCTGGTGCTGTACTCGCTACTCTGGACATTGCCCCCTGAAAACGCACATCATAGGCTTTTGCCTTCAGTTGCATGTAAAAGTTTGAGCACCACAGGTCAAAATTACTGTTCTTGTGACCAGTTAAGCAAGCTGACTCATTTCATTTGTATTTTAGACAAATATATATATATATATATATATTGTAATGCTGTAACTCGGCGGGGTTACGAAGGTGACAAGCGTCTTGCTGTGGATCGGCGGGTCCACGAAGTCTGCAGTGGAGTCGTCCTGGAAGCACCTGGAGACCGTAGACCTGGGAGGTCTGTGTTGAGGACCTGGGACTGACCTGAAGTCAGTGTGAGTGAGAAACGTCTGATGGATACCTCTGTGGAGAAGAGAGATCTGGGAAACCTGTGCGGCACCAACAGGTAACGGGAAGGAACCGTGTGACACTGACCGGGGTCAGAGTGAGAGATGTTGTGTATGGGCACCTCGGAGGCCAAGGGGTGTCCAGAAACCCGTAAAGGTTGCCAACGGGTAACGGTCTGAAAACTGTGTATAATGCTGACCGGGGTAAGAGACGAACTGTGGATGTGGTTTACATTATGTGAAATAAACCGAAAAGACTGTTTTTGATAGAAAACCGTGCCCGAGTGCTTTGATTCTGCTGCCAAGCGAGTGTTCCCCAAGACACGTAGTAGGCGCTATGCTACAATATATATATATATATGTCGTCATTGTTTACATTTCAAAAACTGAAAAAATGAAAATGGGCCGATGTAAAGGTTTGGGTACACTGCATGGTTAGTACCTAGTAGCACCCCCTTTTGAAAGTATCACAGACTTGTAAACACTTTTTGTAACCAGCTAAGGGTCTTTCAATTCTTGTTTGAGGGATTTTCATCCATTCTTCCTTGCAGAATTCTTCCACTTCTGAGAGATTCCACGGTCATCTTCCATCATCTTCTATTTTGAGGTCTAGCCACAGATTTTTAATGATATTCAAATCAGGGGACTGTGAGGGCCATTGTAAAACCTTCAGCTTGCGCCTTTTGAGGTCATCTATTGTGGATTGTGACGTGTGTTTAGGATTATTCTCCATTTGTAGAAGCCTTCCTCTTATTCTCTTCACCTTCAGCTTTTTTACGGATGGTGTTATGGTTACATCAAGAATTTGTTGAAATCTCATTGAATCTATTCTTCCCTATATCCGTGAAATGTTCCCCGTGCCACTGGCTGCAATACAACCCCAAAGCATGATTGATCCACCCCCATGTTTATTGGTTGGCAAGATGTTCTTTTCCTGAAATTCTGTGCCCTTTTTCTTCAAACATAACTTTGATCATTTGGCCAAAAAGTTCTACTTTAACCTCATTGGTCCACGTGACTCAAAAATGCCCGAGGCGTGTTTTTATGTTCTTTTGCAAACTTCTGACTCTGAATTTTTTGGTGAGTACTAGTGTTGAGCATTCCGATACCGCAAGTATCGGGTATCGGCCGATACTTGCGGTATTCCGATACCGAGATCCGATACTTTTGTGGTATCGGGAATCGGAATCGGAAGTTCCCAGTGTATGGTTCCCAGGGTCTGAAGGAGAGGAAACTCTCCTTCAGGCCCTGGGATCCATATCCATGTAAAAAATAAAGAATTAAAATAAAAAATAGGGATATACTAACCCTCTGACGAGCTCTGGTAGTAACCGGCAGCCAGCTTTGCTTAAAATGAGCGCGTTCAGCACCTTCCATGACGTCACGGCTTCTGATTGGTCGCGTGCCGCTCATGTGACCGCCACGCGACCAATCACAAGCCGTGACGTCATTCTCAGGTCCTAAATTCCTAGAATTTGGAATTTAGGACCTGAGAATGACGTCACGGCTTGTGATTGGCCGCGTGGCGGTCACATGAGCGGCACGCGACCAATCAGAAGCCGTGACGTCATGGAAGGCCCTAAACGCGCTCATTTTAAGCAACGGAAGCTGCCGGTTAACAGCGGTAAAGTGCAGGAGCCTCCGGACAGGTGAGTATATCAATATTTTGTATTTTAATTCATTATTTTACACATTCATATGGATCCCAGGGCCTGAAGGAGAGTTTCCTCTCCTTCAGACCCTGGGAACCATAAGGGATACCTTCCGATACCTTGAGTCCCATTGACTTGTATTGGTATCGGGTATCGGTATCGGCGAGATCCGATACTTTTCGGGTATCGGCCGATACTATCTGATACCGATACTTTCAAGTATCGGACGGTATCGCTCAACACTAGTGAGTACGCATGCAGGAGAGGTTTTATTCTGATTAAATATTCCATGAAGGCCATATTTGTGCAGGTGTCTCTGAACAGTAGAACAGTGTACCACAACTCTAGAGTCTGCTAAATCATTCTGAAGGTCTTTTGCAGTCAAATGGGGGTTCTGCTTTGCCTCTCTAGCAATCCTACAAGCAGCTCCCACTGAAATTTTGTTTGGTCATCCATATCTTATATTGGCCTCAACTATTACTGTTAACTGCCATTTCTTAATTACATTTTGAACTGAGGAAAAGGCAACTTGAAAACACTTTTACTATTATCTTATAGCTTCTCCTGGATTGTGGGCATCCACCATTTTCATGTGGGCCTCCACCCATGGCTGCTTGTTTTAGGCACAAGCTTAGTGGAGGCTCGGCTTTTATAAAGCTAGAAGTTTGCATCACTTGGCCTTTCCCAACTATGATAGCGAACAAGCTATATAACCTTAACGGTTAATTTAGGTCTGAAACCTTGGTTAAAGTTAGCTGAGCACACAAATCTCCAAGGCTGTCCAAACTTTTGCATTGGCTCATTTTATTTTCTGCAATTTTTAAAATGTAAAAAATTAACTTTAGACAATTTAGAGATCATTTCAAGTTGCTTTACTTCTCCACACTGAAGACTGTTATCACCTTCACGACCAGGCCAATTCTTTTCTTTCAATTCTGACCAGTGTTACTGGAGCGCGTCAATGGATCCCACCGATTCTTATATTGTTGTCTTTTGACATATTGTACTTCATGATAGTGGTAAAATGTCTTTGATATGATTTGCATTTATTTGTGAAAAAAAAATTGAAATTTTCATTTTCATACTCTTAAATCAGTAATGTCACACAAAGTATTTAATAAATAACATTTCCTACAATTTTTATGTTAGGGTTAAAACCTGACCAGCGATGTCTCATTTTTATAACAAAATTTACAAAATCATTTTTTTAGGGACCACATCACATTTGAAGTGACTTTGGGGGGACTATGACAGAACATACTCACAAGTGACACCATTCAAAAACCTGCACTTTTCAAGAAGTTTATTAACCCTTCAGGTGCTTCACGGGAATTAATAGAATGTTGAAGGAAAAAATGAACATTTAACTTTTTTCACTAAAATTTAAACCCCAAATTTTTCTATTTTCACAAGTATAACAGAAGAAAATGGACCCCAAAATTTGTTGTGCAATTTTTTCTGAGCACACTGATACCCCTAATGTGGAGGAAAACTATTGTTTTGGCGTATGAACGGGCTAGAAAGAGAAGGAGCGCAATTTGACTTTTTGAATGCAAAATTTGCTGGGATTATTATCGGATGCCACGACAAGTTTGGAGAGCCCCTGATGTGACACCATTTTGAAAACTAGACCCCTCAAGGAACTTATCTAGATGTGTGCTGAGCACCTTGAACCCCCAGGGGCTTCATAGAAGTTTATAACATAAAGCTGTGAAAATAAAAAAAATCACATTTTCCCCATAAAAATGTTTTTTAGCCCCAACATTTTTATTTTCACAAGGGCAACAGGAAAAAATGGACCCCAATATTTTTTATGCAATTTCTCTCGAATATGCATGTACCTGATATGGGGGGAAAACTACTGTTTGGGTGCAAGGCAGGGCTCAGAAAGAATGACGTGATGTGTTTGAACGCAGATTTTGATGGAATGTTCTGAGGATGTCATGTTGCATTTGGAGAGTCTGTGATTTGCCTAAACAGTGAAACCCCAGACAAGTGACCCCATTTTGGAAATTATAAACCTCAAGGAATTTATCTAGATGTTGAGCACTCTGAACCCCCAGTTGCGTCACAGAAGTTTATAATGTTGAGCCATGAAAATATAAAATCAAATTTTTTTCCATTAAAATGTTATTTTAGCCCAAATGTATAGATTTTGCTGAACTGGTTTGAGATTGTGATGTCAAATTGGTAGAGCCCCTGAGGTGCCAGAAGAGCAGCACCCCCATAAGTGACCCAATTTTAACAGTGGCATCACAGGGGGTTAAACGTCCACTGATTGTGTGCATTGCTGCATGGTGTCAGCTCTCATATAGAGCTGACACATGCACTTGATCGCAGTGGCGCTCAGTGTGAGCCTGCACGAACACGGTTCCTCAGCTCCCTGGTGCAGTATATATACAGTGAATGTCGGAAAGGGGTTAACTGTTCAAAATAACAGTAATCTTGACCAGGGGTGCCCAAACATTTACATACCCCTGTAGTTGGTTGCCCATGGATACCTTCTGAAGGTTTTCATGCGAGATATACGCAGCCGACAAAGCATTGATCTACAAATAACTAATCCACCTCATTTGTCTATAATGGTATTGTTATTTCTGTCCTTGATTGTTACAATGGACTCCTATCTATAAATACAATGTAAATACAACTGCACCTTTATTTACACTGTCTAATAGATAAATTGTCTGCGTTGCCTATGACAACCAATCAGAGCTTAGCTTTAATTTTTTTAAACAATTCTGGTAAAATGAAAACTGCACAGTGATTGGTTACTATGGGCAATGCAGACAGGTTTTGTAGCTAGGAGAGGTCTTTTAGGGGGAATATATCTATGATACATGCAGAATTAGAGGATGGAGCAGTGGCAGCAACCACACTGCCGCTACGGGGCTCGTGAGCCAGGGAGCCCTGCGTCAGCCCCAGCACGGGCTCCCCCTGCATTGTAATTAAAACATTTTTTTAACCCCTTTACCCCCAAGGGTGGTTTGCACGTTAATGACCGGGCCAATTTTTACACTTCTGACCACTGTCCCTTTATGAGGTTATGACTCTGGAACGCTTCAATGGATCCTGATGATTCTGACATTGCTTTCTCGTGAGATATTGCACTTCATGATAGTGGTAAAATTTCTTTGATGTTACCTGCGTTTATTTGTGAAAAAAATGGAAATTTGGAGAAAATTTTGAAAATTTTGCAATTTTCCAACTTTGAATTTTTATGCCCTTAAATCACAGACATATGTCACACAAAATAGTTAATAAGTAACATTTCCCACATGTCTACTTTACATCAGCACAGTTTTGGAACCAAAATTTTTTTTTGTTAGGGAGTTATAAGGGTTAAAATTTGACCAGCAATTTCTCATTTTCACAACACCAATATTTTTTAGGGACCACATCTCATTTGAAGTCATTTTGAGGGGTCTATATGATAGAAAATACCCAAGTGTGACACCATTCTAAAAACTGAACCCCTGAAGGTGCTCAAAACCATATTCAAGAAGTTTATTAACCCTTCAGGTGTTTTACAGGAATTTTTGGAATGTTTAAAAAAAAAATGAACATTTAACTTTTTTCACAAAAATATTTATTTCAGCTCCAATTTGTTTTATTTAACCAAAGGGTAACAGGAGAAAATGGACCCCAAAAGTTGTTGTACAATTTGTCCTGAGTACGCTGATACCCTATATGTGGGGGTAAACCACTGTTTGGGCGCATGGCAGAGCTCGGAAGCGAAGGAGCGCCATTTTACTTTTCAATGCAAAATTGACTGGAATTGAGATGGGACACCATGTCGCGTTTGGAGAGCCCCTGATGTGCCTAAACATTGAAACCCCCCACAAGTGACACCATTTTGAAAAGTAGACCCCCTAGGGAACTTATCTAGATGTGTGGTGAGCACTTTAACCCAACAAGTGCTTCACAGAAGTTTATAATGTAGAGCCGTAAAAATAAAAAATCATATTTTTTCACAAAAATGACTTTTTGCCCTCAGTTTTTTATTTTCCCAAGGGTAAGAGAAGAAATTGGACCCCAAAAGTTGTTTTAAAATTTGTCTTGAGTATGCGGATACCCATATGTGGGGGCAAACCACTGTTTGGGTTTGAGCTCGGAAGGGAAGGAGCTCCGTTTAGAATGCAGACTTAGATGGATTGGTCTGCAGGCGTCACATTCCATTTGCAGAGCCCCTGATGCACCTAAACAGTAGAAACCCCCCACAAGTGACCCCATATTGGAAACTAGACCCCCCTAAGGAACTTATCTAGATGTGTTGTGAGAACTTTGAACCCCCAAGTGTTTCACTACAGTTTATAACGCAGAGCCGTGAAAATAAAAAAATCATTTTTGTATTTTCCCAAGGGTAACAGGATAAATTGGACCCCAAAGGTTGTTGACCAATTTGTCCCGAGTGCGCTGATACCCCATATGTTGGGGTAAACCCCTGTTTGAGCGCACGGGAGAGCTTGGAAGGGAAGGAGCACTGTTTTACTTTTTCAGCGCAGAATTGGCAAGAATTGTGATCGGAGGCCATGTCGCGTTTGGAGAGCCACTGATGTGCCTAAACAGTGGAAACCCCCCAATTCTAACTGAAACTCTAACCCAAACACACCCCTAACCCTAATGCCAACCATAACCCTAACCACACCCCTAACCCTAATCCCAACCGTAAATGTAATCCAAACCCTAACTTTAGCCCCAAACTTAACACTAACTTTAGCCCCAACCCTAACTTTAGCCCCAGCCCTAACCCTAACTTTAGCCCCAACCCTAACCCTAACTTTAGCCCCAACCCTATCCCTAACCCTAATGAGAAAATGGAAATTAATACATTTTTTAAACTTTATTATTTTTCCCTAACTAAGGGGGTGATGAAGGGGGGTTTGATTTACTTTTATAGCGGGTTTTTGTAGCGGATTTTTATGATTGGCAGCCGTCACACACTAAAAGACGCTTTTTATTGCAAAAAATATTTTTTGCGTCTCTACATTTTGAGAGCTATAATTTTTCCATATTTTGGTCCACAGAGTCATGTGAGGTCTTGTTTTTTGCGGGACGAGTTGACATTTTTATTGCTACCATTTTCGGGCACGTGACATTTTTTGATCACTTTTTATTCCGATTTTTGTGAGGTAGAATGAACAAAAACCAGCTATTCATGAATTTCTTTTTTGGGGGGGCGCTTATACCAATCCACGTTTGGTAAAATTGATAAAGCAGTTTTATTCTTCGGGTCAGTATGATTACAGTGATACCTCATTTATATAATATTTTTATGTTTTGGCGCTTTTATACGATAAAAACTGTTTTATATAAAAAATAATTATTTTTGCATCGCTTTATTCTGAGGACTATAAGGATTTTATTTTTTCGTTGGTGATGCTGTATGGTGGCTCGTTTTTTGCGGGTCAAGATAACGTTTTCAGCGGTACCATGGTTATTTATATCCGTCTTTTTGATCGCGTGTTATTCCACTTTTTGTTTAGCGGTAAGATAATAAAGCGTTGTTTTTTGCCTCGTTTATTTTTTTACTGTGTTCACTGAAGGGGTTAACTAGTGTGACAGTTTTATAGGTCGGGTCGTCATGGACGCGGCAATACTAAATATGTGTACTTTTATTGTTTTTTTTATTTAGATAAAGAAATGTACTTATTCAAACAATATTTTTTTGTTTGTTTGTTTATTAAGAATTTATTTTTTTTACACATGTAAATATTATTTTTTTTTAACTTTTTTACATTGCCCCAGGGGGGACATCACATTATAGTGACAGATCGCTGTCAGTGACAGGCGCTTGCAAGCTGCCTCCCTGCAGGACCCGGAAGACCCCCCCCGCAGCCATTTTGGATCCGGGCCTGCAGGGAGGAGGAGGTAGGAGACCCTCGGAGCAACGTGATCACATCGCGTTGCTCCGAGGGTCTCAGGGAAGTACGCAGGGAGCCCCCTCCCTGTGCGATGCTTCCCTATGCTGCTGGAATGCTGCGATCATCTCTGATGACAGTGTTCCGGGGGTTAATGTGCCAGGAGAGGTCCATGACCGCTCCATAGTGCCGGATGTCAGCGTCGATAGTCAGCTGACACCCGGCCGTGATCTGATGACGTTAGACGTACTATCCTGTCGGTGGTCATACGGGCCAATACCACCTCAACGGGATAGTACGTCTAATGTTTTACCAGAGTGTGAGGAGTGGCCTAATACATAGAACCCTTTGCTCCCCCTGGTGGCCGGAGTGTGAAGTGTAATGTGTGACTGTGATACCTGATCAGGTGAACTCCTTTAGTGCCATCAGACGTACCATCACTCCCCTTAGTGGCGGAGCGACAATACTGCAACGACCAGGACTCTGTGGCGCTGCACTCAGTTCACATCTATTCATATAAATAATAAAAAAAAACTTGAACCATTGACTGTGACGAGGAAGGTGGAGCCACTGTGTTCCTTGTCTGTCATTTTAGGCATCATTTAAGTGCACAAAAATAAGGTTGCGTACAGTTGTTTGCGCACTTAAAATGATGGGTCACCAACCAGAACTGAGGCAGGACCCAGTCCGAAGTCCTTACATGAGCCTCCATCCATATAGTTAGTGGTCCCACCTGGGAACCTATTTTTTTGCAGAAATGTTTTCCATCTAAAATGGTAAAAATGAAAACTTCAGCTCATCCTGCGATAAACAAGCTCTATTCAGGTCCATTATATTTCAATGGTAAAATAGGGGGATTCCACGTTACTGGTTGCACAAAGGGTCTGTAAAAGTGACATGGCTCACTCCACCAAATAAAAACCAGTGAAATTCGCACTTCCAAATGGCCCCCTCACTTCTGATCCCCAAAGTGTGTCGGAACTGCATTTGGCATTCACTTTTGGCATAGTTGTAGTGTGGAGAGGCCATTTAATAAGTTATGGGGTGCATGTCTCCAGAAACACAAGCTGGGCACAAATTATTGGCACTAAGCTGGAATATTTGCAGTTTTCACTCTGCGATATCCAGTGTGTACTGTTTTCTAGAAAACACCTGTGGGGCCAAAATAGTCACTGCTCCTGTAGATGCAAAATGCAGTCACTTTTGTATACCAGACCAATGCCCAAATCCCATAACTTCCCTCTCCAAAATCACTGAAGGGGAGCTTGCTCATCTTCTCTCCAAATCACACCTCACCACTTGTGCACCTGATCCCATCCAATCCCACCTCCTCCCCAATCCATCTCTTCAACCTATCACTAACTTCTGGTACCTTCCCCTCTGCTTTCAAACATGCCACAATCACACCTATCCTCAAAAAGCCATCACTTGACCCAAACGCTATGTCCAGCTATCGCCCCATATCTTTGCTCCCATTTGCATTAAAACTCCTTGAGCAGCACGTCCATGCTGAACTTTCCACTCACTTTGCATCTAACTCTCTCTTCGACAAACTACAATCTGGCTTCCGTCCCCACCATTCCACTGAGACTGCCCTGACCAAAATTACTAAAGACTTACTTACAGCCAAAGCTAACAGACAATTCTCTATACACCTCCTTCTAGGCCTGTCCGCTGCCTTCGACACAGTTGACCACTTCCTCCTACTACTACAGATCCTCTCTTCCTTTGGGGTCAAAGACCTCGCCCTATCTTGGATCTCCTCATACCTTACCAGCCGCACATTTAGAGTTTCCTACTCCCATACTACCTCTTCATCTCGCCTCCTCTCTGTTGGTGTCCCTCAAGGCTCTGTCCTTGGGCCCTTACTCTTCTCAATCTATACACTCGGCCTGGGACAACTCATAACTAGTGTTGAGCATTCCAATACCGCAAGTATCGGGTATCGGCCGATATTTGCGGTATCGGAATTCCGATACCGAGATCCGATACTTGCCGCATAACGGATACCGGAATCGGAAGTTCCCAGGATTCAAACTGCACGAATTCAGCCAATGAGGAATGATTCCAAGTGTGGGCACATCCTGTTCAGCATGGTGGGCATGTAACTACTGGCAAGGCTGTGATTGGCTGCTGAAATGATGTCATGATGCACTATGAAAAACGCTGCTGCCCTTTCTGGCTCACTCTGCTGTGAATTCAGTTAGTGACAGGACGCTGTGTTCTGACTGAGGGCCAGTTGAGATAGCGATTTGCTTCTTTGTGCTTTTCCCAGGCTAATTTAGCAACCGCTGTGTGTTCACCTTGCTTTTGCCTTGCAGCGCTGTTTTCACAGCGATCTGCAAGGTCTCTGTGTGTGTGTGAGTGTAGCCCACTCTAGTCTGTGTGCAGCCATAGCTGGTTGTATTCAGGTCAGGGTGGTTCACTGCCTCATACTGTTCTATCCTTTCCATTGTCCTTTTTTGCAAGTAGTGCAGGCTGCTGCACATTTTTTTCAAATAATTCCTATTAGTGACTTTCCACCCGTATCCAGCTAAATTATGGAAAAACACTACATAGGATAACCTAGAGTAGTTTTTTTGGGCCTTGCAGCGCCCTTTACGGCTGTCTGCACGGTCTCCGTGTGAGTGCAGCTCGCCCTGTAGTCTGTGTGCAGCCACAGCCGGTTGTATCCAGCTCAGGGTGGTTCACTGACTCATACAGTTCTATCCATTCCATTGTCCTTTTTTGCAAATAGTGCAGCCCGCTGCACATTTTTTCAAAGAATTCCTATTAATGGCTTTCCACCCGTATCCAGCTAAATTGTGGAAAGGATAGGATAACGTAGAGGAGGTTTTTGGGGCCTTGCAGCACCGTTTACGGCTGTCTGCACGGTCTCCATGTGAGTGCAGCTCACCCTGTAGTCTGTGTGCAGCCACAGCCGGTTGTATCCAACTCAGGGTGGTTCACTGACTCATACAGTTCTATCCATTCCATTGTCCTTTTTTGCAAATAGTGCAGCCCGCTGCACATTTTTTCAAATAATTCCTATTAGTGGCTTTCCACCCGTATCCAGCTAAATTGTGGAAAAACACTACATAGGATAACGTAGAGGAGGTTTTTGGGGCCTTGCAGCGCCGTTTACGGCTGTCTGCACGGTCTCCGTGTGAGTGCAGCTCTCCCTGTTGTCAGTTCATCCCCCAAAAAATAAATAAAGAATAAAGTTCACCAAACACACCACTTTACAGTTGTGTAGGCCACATTAGCTCATATTAAAGTCTAGTCCACACTTTAGAAAATTAGTGTTTCTTATACCTGTTAGGAGCTGTTCAGGAATAAGCACACTAAGCCGTTAGTACTTTTCTGCTTATCTTTATCAGTCAACCAAGATGAAGAAGGCAGGGAGTAAGGCACGTGGGCGTGGGCGCGGAGCAGGGAGAGGACGTGGGGATTCTGTGCCTGCTGCGGGCACCGGTGACTCATCATCACCCAGTTTCAGCAGGGAACAGTCCTTCATGCGCAGCTTTGTCGGAGAGCGCCGTACACCGCTGCTGCGTGAAGACCAAATTGAAGCCGTTGTCGGATGGATGGCAGCTAACGCATCGACTTCAATTAGTGCCACATCCTCTCAGACACAGAGCACTGGAGAGCACCCATCTGTCTCTTCGCCACCTGCCAAATTGCCCAGGCAGACAGAGAGCCCAGGACAGGAGCCGTCTCTACTTCTGTTCTCTGAATCTCTTGGCTTGGAAACAGGGGGCCAGCTGTTATGACCCCAATGGCAGAGGGTCTCAGAAATAATTTCTAAGTCTGCAAACACAAAAAACCAGCTCATAGGGCAGTGGTAACTGGGCTGACCATATATCTAATCCTAGCACCACAAATAACAGCAGCCGGGGAACGTTCCTACGTTGGTTCTAGACGTCTCGCGCCAGCCGGAGAACTAGCTAACCCTAGAAGGGAAAAGAAAGACCTTTCTTGCCTCCAGAGATAAGACCCCAAAAGTTGGATGCAAGCCCCCAACAAATAATAACGGTGAGGTAAGAGGAAAAGACAAACATAAGAATGAGCTAGGTATTTAGCAAAGAGAGGCCCACTAGCTAATAGCAGAATATAGAAAGATAACTTATATGTTCAGCAAAAACCCTATCAAAAATATCCACACTGGAAATTCAAGAACCCCCGAACCGTCTAACACCAGCCCCCTAGAGCTTCCAGCAAGATCAGGAATCACATTTAGTACAAACTGGACAAAAATGAGAGCAAGCAAATAACCCAAAAAACAAAGAAGCAGGACTTAGCTTAATTTTGCACGAACCAGGACCAGCAGATTGGAGCAAACAGAATGTGTCTGATTACAACGATGCCAGGCACTGGACTAAGGTTCCAGGAGGTTTATATAGCAACACCCCTGAACTAACGACCCAGCTGGGTGCAAACTGAGGGAAGAAAATCCCAGAGTCATATCACTAGTAACCACAAGAGGGAGCCAAAAAGTCTAATTCACGACAGCCAGCCAAGCAGCATTGGAGAAATGGAAGAAGAGGCAGTGTGCAGTGATGCCCAACAGCTTTTTCTCTCTGAGTCTGAAGAGGCGGGTGGGCCAGTGCCTCCGGTCACCACACCGCAGCACGCATCCGCTGATGACACTCAGGTGCCACTTTCTGGTGCGTGCTCTGCTGCTGAGACTACCCAGGAGGAGCAGTTGGTGGCAGAGGGTAGTGTAGATGATGAGGTCCTTGACCCATCGTGGCATGAGGGACAGGAAGGTGGTGGGAGCAGCTCTGAGGAAGAGATTCGCCGAATGGGCCAAAGAGGGAGAGGGAGGGGGAAGACTGCGGATCCTGTAGCCTCCACTTTGGCACCCGTTAGGAGCGTGTCTCTTCCAAAAGCCAAAAAGGGCGCTCCCAAGACTTGCAGTGCCTGGTCCTTTTTTGACACAGTTGCAGATGACATTTGCTATGTCAAATGCAAGGTGTGTCATCACAAAGTCAAAAGAGGGAGAAATGTCAGCAACCTCAATACCTCCAACATGTGGAAACATGTGCGGACCAGGCACGCGGCGGAGTTACAGAAACACACTAAAGAGCTAGGCCAACCAACAGCGGCAGCTACCACCTCTTCAGCTCGTGTTGCCTCTTCCTCCAGCTCACACACAGCTGGTTCGGCTTCCTCCCAGGATCGCCATGGAAGAACCTCTGGCACTGTTGTCCAGAGACCCACTGTAATTCCACCCGCAGCACCACGTTCCCAGTCATCCTCACACTCCCAGCCCAGTCTACAGCCATCGGTAGTACAGGCATGGGA
The DNA here is from genome assembly GCF_051348905.1 of Ranitomeya variabilis. Classification (NCBI taxonomy): domain Eukaryota; kingdom Metazoa; phylum Chordata; class Amphibia; order Anura; family Dendrobatidae; genus Ranitomeya; species Ranitomeya variabilis. Next base: position 1,098,326,713 of record NC_135233.1, read on the forward strand.
GAAAAGGTGGCCTTTCTCGGCAAACCACCCACGAGCACAGGCTCTGACTGCAGGCATTGCCAAACTTCTGTCACTGGAAATGCTGTCATTCAGGCTGGTGGAGACTGACAGCTTCTGTGACTTGATGTCATTGGCAGTCCCACAGTACAATGTGCCCAGCCGCTTTTATTTCAGCAAGCAAGCCGTCCCTGCCCTGCACAAGCATGTGGAGGGACACATAAAACACGCGCTACTGAACGCCGTCAGTAGCAAGGTCCACCTCACCACCGATGCGTGGACCAGTCAACATGGACTGGGGCGATACCTTTCCCTCACTGCCCATTTGGTTAATGTTGTTGAGCCGGGTACAGATCGTGCGAGTGGCACAGGACGTGTCCTGCCCACTCCAAGGATTGCAGAAATCCAGTCTGTACGCATTGACTCCTCCTCTTACACAAGTTCCTCAGAATCATCGCTGCAGGATCTGTCACAGTCCACCTCCACATGGACCCGTGAACGTTTACCTGTTACGACTGACATGAGCACAGCCGTGGCCAAACGTCAACAGGCCGTCTTGAAATTAATTTCTTTGGGGAATCGAAGCCACACAGCGCAGGAGCTCTGGAATGCCATCAAGCAGGAGAGCGATGTGTGGTTTGTGGCAGCGAATCTCCAGCCAGGCATGGTAGTGTGTGATAATGGCCGAAACCTGGTGGCAGCTCTGGGCCTCGGCAACCTCACTCACATCCCATGTCTGGCACATGTGCTCAACTTGGTCGTGCAGAGTTTTTTGAGGGACTATCCGGATCTTGATGCACTGCTGCACAAGGTCCGCCTAGAGTGTGCTCACTTGCGGCGTTCCAGCACGGCAAAATCGCGCATTGCGGCTCTGCAGCGCCGATTCCGCCTTCCGGAACATCGCATCATATGTGACCTACCTACCAGGTGGAATTCCATGTTACATATGTTGGAGCGGTTGTGTGAGCAGCAGCAAGCAGTAATGGAGTACCAGCTGCATCAGGCGCAAAGAAGTCGCACTCCGCGCCATTCATACTTCACAACCACAGAGTGGGCCACTATGAAGGACGTCTGCCAGGTTTTGCGTCCCTTCGATTATTCCACGCGGATGGCGAGTGCAGATGATGCACTAGTCAGTATGACTGTCCCCCTTATCTGCCTGCTTGAAAAATCACTGCAAGCGCTAAGGGATGATGTTGTGGAAGAGGTGGAGGATGAGGATTCACCATTTCCATCATCTTCTGGAAAGTCAGCGCCACGTGGTTCCTCACAAACGCGTAGGCAGGGGACACTTTGTGAGGAGGATGAGGAGGAGTCAATGGAGGAGGAAGACATCCATCCAGAGGAGGGAGTTACACAATTGTCCAGTAGTCAGGGTGTACAGCGAGGGTGGGGTGATGACGAGCGGGCAGAGATCACGCCTCAAGCAGGGGACAGCGTTTCTTGGCCAGTTGGCAGTCTGCAGCACATGGTTGATTACATGCTGCAGTGCCTGAGAAACGACCGCCACATCGCCCACATTCTTAACATGTCTGATTATTGGGTGTTCACCCACCTCGATCCTCGCTACCGGGACAACGTACAAAGCCTCATCACACCGTTGAACCGGGAGCGTAAAATGCGGGAGTACCAAGACACACTGGTGAATTCCATCATCTTCTCCAGTCCAACTGAGAGAAGTGCTGCTAGTGCTTTACAAAGCAGCTCAGTGCGTCCAGGCTGTGGAGGAGGCTCTGCACAAAGAGGGAGCAGAAGCAGTGCCTCTGCCCAAGGCAAGACCAGTATGGCCCAACTGTGGCACAGTTTTGTGTGCCCGCCACAAATGTCTACACCATCACAGACGGCTCCAGTCAGCAGGAGGCAACGGTTCCGTCAGATGGTGACAGACTACATGTCTTGCCCTCTTGCTGTACTCCCAGATGGCTCTTTCCCTTTCAAGTTTTGGGTCTCTAAGCTGGATACATGGCCAGAGCTAAGCCAGTATGCATTGGAGGTGCTGGCTTGCCCTGCGGCTAGTGTATTATCGGAACGCGTCTTTAGTGCTGCAGGTGGTGTACTAACTGACCGTCGCATGCGACTATCCTCCGATAACGTTGACTGGCTTACTTTCCTGAAAATGAACCAGGCCTGGATCTCGCAGGAATTTGCCACTCCTCTTCTTGATTAAATAATTGGGTGACTGTCTACAGTATCCAGGTCTCCTGTTGTGTTCATCTTTCTACCACCTGAACTGTAATTCCTGGGCTCCAACACCACCAGTTGAGGCTCAGAAGTGCCGTCTGCACAGTCAAAACATACGACCCAGTGTTATTGGGTGTCAGTAACGTCAGCTGACCCCAGCTGCGTGGCCGGCAATGTGTCCTGCGACCGCCACGCTGACACAACAACTGAAATGTAAGGGAACCTGTCCCCCCCCCAGGCGTTTGTTACTGAAATAGCCACCTTGTGCAGCAGTTATGCTGCACAAGGAAAAGGTAACTATTTTTGTTTAGCTCCTTGCACACGCAGAACTTAACACTTTTAAAGTGTGTCCACTAATACCATAAAACCATCCCAGAGGTGGGACTTTCCTTTGTAATGTGACGCAGCACACCCGTCATTCCTACCCCCTTGGCGACGTGTGCCGCCTCCTCCGCGTTGTTTAATTCTGTCCCGGAGCCAGCGCTGTTATGTTATCCCTTGGCCAGGCAAACTTTGCGGTGCCCATCTTCTGACATCATTTGGTGTCAGGCTGGCTGCGCCTGTGCAGCCGCGCTGGCCGAGATCCCGCCTCGCAGTGTCTTCTGATTTAATCACACTTCCGGCCTGGGATCCATGGGCATGCGCAGTGCATATCTTCACCTCCGCCTCTCACTCATCTCCCTCCACCTTCTTCAGACTGTGCGCCGTCAGCTGATCCCTAATAGCATGCCAAGGCCGTGACACCGCACAGTCTGAAGAAGCCGGAGGGAGGGGAGTGAGAGGCGAGGATATGCACTGCGCATGGCCATGGATCCCAGGCCCGCAGTGGGATTACATTAGACGACACTGCGAGGCGGGATCTCGGCCAGTGCGGCCGCACAGGCGCAGCCAGCCTGACACAAAATTATGTCAGAAGACGGGCACCGCAAAGTGCGCCTGGCCAAGGGATAACATAACAGCACAGGCTCCAAGACGGAATCAAGCAACGCTGAGGAGGCGGCACATGGCACCAAGGGGGTAGGAATGACGGCTGGGCTGCGTCACATTACAAAGGAAAGTCCCACCTCCGGGATGGTTTTACGGTATCAGTGGACACACTTTAAGTGTTTAGTTCTGTGTTTGCAAGGAACATAATGAAAAGAGCCACCTTTTCCTTTGGCATCCTTTGTGATGCAAAAGCTGGCTCTTTCAGCTACAAACGCCTTTTGGGGTGGGGGTTAAAGGTTCCCTTTCGACTTGCTCCATTCAGACTTCGGCCTAAACGGTGTTCCTCTGCACCTCCTGCTGTCCCTGGGCTCCAACACCGCTAGTTGGTGCCTGGAAATGCTGTCCGCACAGTCAACAGTCGCTCCTCTGTTATTGGGGTTCAGTTACGTCAGCTGCTCCCCTGCTGTGTGTGCTGCAATACCTCCTATCTGCTCCTCCTGCTGTCCCTGGGCTCTAACACCGCCAGTTGGTGCCTGGAAGTGCTGGATGCACAGTTAACACTTGCTGCCGTGTTATTGGGGTTTAGTAACGTCAGCTGCTCCCCTGCTGTGTGTTGCAATACCTCCTATCTGCTCCTCCTGCTGTCCCTGGGCTCTAACACTGCCAGTTGGTGCCTGGAAGTGCTGGATGCACAGTTAACACTTGCTGCCATGTTATTGGGGTTCAGTAACGTCAGCTGCTCCCCTGCTGTGTGTGCTGCAATACCTCCTATCTGCTCCTCCTGCTGTCCCTGGGCTCTAACACCGCTAGTTGGTGCCTGGAAGTGCTGTCCGCACAGTCAACAGTCGCTCCTCTGTTATTGGGGTTCAGTAACGTCAGCTGCTCCCCTGCTGTGTGTGCTGCAATACCTCCTATCTGCTCCTCCTGCTGTCCCTGGGCTCTAACACCGCTAGTTGGTGCCTGGAAGTGCAGTCCGCACAGTCAACAGTCGCTCCTCTGTTATTGGGGTTCAGTAACGTCAGCTGCTCCCCTGCTGTGTGTGCTGCAATACCTCCTATCTGCTCCTCCTGCTGTCCCTGGGCTCTAACACCGCCAGTTGGTGCCTGGAAGTGCTGTCCGCACAGTCAACAGTCGCTCCTCTGTTATTGGGGTTCAGTAACGTCAGCTGCTCCCCTGCTGTGTGTGCTGCAATACCTCCTATCTGCTCCTCCTGCTGTCCCTGGGCTCTAACACCGCTAGTTGGTGCCTGGAAGTGCTGTCCGCACAGTCAACAGTCGCTCCTCTGTTATTGGGGTTCAGTAACGTCAGCTGCTCCCCTGCTGTGTGTGCTGCAATACCTCCTATCTGCTCCTCCTGCTGTCCCTGGGCTCTAACACCGCTAGTTGGTGCCTGGAAGTGCTGTCCGCACAGTCAACAGTCGCTCCTCTGTTATTGGGGTTCAGTAACGTCAGCTGCTCCCCTGCTGTGTGTGCTGCAATACCTCCTATCTGCTCCTCCTGCTGTCCCTGGGCTCTAACACCGCTAGTTGGTGCCTGGAAGTGCTGTCCGCACAGTCAACAGTTGCTCCTCTGTTATTGGGGTTCAGTAACGTCAGCTGCTCCCCTGCTGTGTATCCGGCAACGTGTCATGCGACCGCCACGCTGGCACAACTCAAATTTAAGGGAACCTGCATACACCCACCCCCCCAGGCGTTTGTTACTGAAAGAGCCACCTTGTGCAGCAGTAATGCTGCAGAAGGAAAAGGTGGCTCTTTTAATTATGCTCCTTTCAAAGGCTGAACTACACACTTATGAAATGTGTCTCCTCACACCGTTTAACCATCCCGCAGGTGGGACTTTCCTTTGTAATGTGATGCAGCCCAGCCGTCATTCCTACCCCCTTGGCGACGTGCGCCACCTCCTCAGCGTTGTTTGATTCTGTCCCGGAGCCTGTGCTGTTATGTTATCCCTTGGCCAGGCACACTTAGCGCTGCATGTCTTCTGACATAATTTGGTGTCAGGCTGGCGGCGCCTGTGCAGCCGCGCTGGATGAGATCCCGCCTCGCAGTGTCTTCTGATTTAATCACACTGCGGGCCTGGGATCCATGGGCATGCGCAGTGCATATCTTCACCTCCGCCTCTCACTCATCTCCCTCCACCTTCTTCAGACTGTGCGCCGTCAGCTGATCCCTAATAGCATGCCACGGCCGTGACACCGCACAGTCTGAAAAAGCCGGAGGGAGGGGAGTGAGAGGCGAGGATATGCACTGCGCATGGCCACGGATCCCAGGCCCGCGGTGGGATTACATTAGACGACACTGCGAGGCGGGATATCGGCCAGTGCGGCCGCACAGGCGCAGCCAGCCTGACACCAAATGATGTCAGAAGATGGGCAGCGCTAAGTGTGCCTGGCCAAGGGATAACATAACAGCGCAGGCTCCGGGACAGAATCAAACAACGCTGAGGAGGCGGCGCACGGCACCAAGGGAGTAGGAATGACGGCTGGGCTGCGTCACATTACAAATGAAAGTCCCACCTCCGGGACGGTTTAACGGTGTGAGGGGACACATTTCATAAGTGTCTAGTTCAGCCTTTGAAAGGAGCATAATTAAAAGAGCCACCTTTTCCTTTTGCATCATTAGAGCTGTACAAGATGGCTCTTTCAGCAACAAACGCCTGGGGTGGGGGTTAAAGGTTCCCTTTCAACTTGCTCCAGTGCAGGCTTCGGCCTACACTCTGCTCCTCCTGCTGACCCCGGGCTCTAACACCGCCAGTTGGCGCCCGGAAGTGCTAGCTGCACAGAGAAAAACACCAGCCAACGTGTCAGTGGGGTTCAGCAACGCCAGCTGTTCCCCTGCTGTGTAGCCGGCATCGTGTCCTGCAAACGCCATGCAGACACAACAGACCTAAAACTGCCTCCATTGCAGGCTTCGGCCTACACCCTGCTCCCTCTCCTCTTGCTGTCCCTGGGCTCTAACACCGCCAGTTGGTGCCTGGAAGTGCTGGATGCACAGTTAACACTTGCTGCCGTGTTATTGGGGTTCAGTAACGTCAGCTGCTCCCCTGCTGTGTGTGCTGCAATACCTCCTATCTGCTCCTCCTGCTGTCCCTGGGCTCTAACACCGCCAGTTGGTGCCTGGAAGTGCTGTCCGCACAGTCAACAGTCGCTCCTCTGTTATTGGGGTTCAGTAACGTCAGCTGCTCCCCTGCTGTGTGTGCTGCAATACCTCCTATCTGCTCCTCCTGCTGACCCTGGGCTCTAACACCGCTAGTTGGCGCCCGGAAGTGCTAGCTGCACAGAGAAAAACACCAGCCAATGTGTCAGTGGGGTTCAGTAACGCCAGCTGTTCCCCTGCTGTGTAGCCGGCATCGTGTCCTGCAAACACCACGCAGACACAAGAACTGAAATTGAAGGGAACATGTCCCCCCCAGGTGTTTGTATGTATAACAGCCACCTTGCTGCATTTGTACAAGGTGGCTCATTAAGTTACTCTCCTTGCACTTGCCGAACGCAACACGTCTAAAATGTGTCCCCTGAGACCATTAAACCATCCCTGAGGTGTGACTTTCCTTTGTAATGACATGCAGCGACCCCCTTGGTAGCGCAGCCCTTCTTCTGACATCATTGTTTGGCTGGCTGCGCCTCTGCGGCCACCCTGCCCGACACAATGCCCCTCGATGTCTTATTTATTTTGACTGCTAGGGTGTGATTGACGGGCATGAGTAGTGCATATCTTCGCCTGTTGTCACTCATCTCTTTCCGCCTTCTTCAGACTGTACGGCTTCATGGCCGTGGCATGCGATAAGGGATCAGCTGACGCCGCACAGTCTGAAGCAGGTGTAAGGACACGAGTGTGAGAGGCGAACATATTGACTGCGCAAGGCCATGAATCCCAGCCCTGCAGTGTGAAACAATGTAAAGACACTGCTGGGCTGGGATTCATGGGCATCGCGAACCGCACCGGCCGACATCAAATGATGTCAGAAGATGGACAGCGCATGGCCAAGGGATAACGCAACAGCGCAGACTCCTGTACAGCAAAATGCGATGCTCAGGAGGCCGCGCCAAGCACCAAGGTGGTATTTTTGCCAGCTGTGCTGCGTCTCATTAAGAAGGGAACTCCCTCCTCCAAGACAGTTTTGACTGTATAAGGGCCTAAATGTGGTACGTGTTTCATTCAGCGTGTGCAAGGAACAAAATTAAAAGAGCAACCTTTGACTTGGGCAGCATTACTGCTGCCCAAGGTGTGGCTCTTCTAGTTTGTAACACCTGAGGGGGAGTTAAAGGTTACCTTTAAAATTGGTTCAATTAGGCTTCAGCCTACACTCTGCTCCCTCTCCTCCTGCTGTCCCTGGGCTCTAACACTGCCAGTTGGTGCCCGGAAGTGCTGGCTGCACAGAGCAAAACACCCGCCACTCTGTCAGTGGGGTTCAGCACCGCCAGCTGTTCCCCTGCTGTGTAGCTGGCAACGTGTCCTGCAAAAGCCACGCAGACACAAATCTGCCGCCAGTGCAGGCTTCAGCCTACACTCTGCTCCCTCTCCTCCTGCTGACCCTGGGCTCTAACACCACCAGTTGGTTCCCGGAAGTGCTGGCTGCACAGAGAAAAACACCAGCCAATGTGTCAGTGGGGTTCAGCACTGCCAGCTGTTCCCCTGCTGTGTAGCTGGCAAAGTGTCCTGCAAAAGCCATGCAGACACAACAGACCTCCAAATGCCTCCAGTGCAGGCTTCGGCCTACACTCTGCTCCCCCTGCTGACCCTTTGCTCCAACCCCACTAGTTGGGGCTGTAAGAAGACAAGCTTGAATAGGTCCCCATCCTGGTTCCAGTACCGTCAGCTGGTTCCGGGCAGAGCCTTTGGCTTAGGTGCCTCCCTCTGGGTATCCGAGTTCCACCAATGTCAGGTGGTCCTTGGTAGTGCTTTCAGGCACGGGTACCTCCTGCTTAGTAACCGGGTTCCAGTAACATCAGCTGGTCCTCGGTAGTTCCATTGGCTCTTGGACCTTCGGCTACCCATCCGGGTTCCAGTACCGTCAGCTGGTTCTCGGCAGTGTCTTTTGCTCTTGTACCTTCTGCTCCCCATCCTGGTTCCAGTACCGTCAGCTGGTTCTGGGCAGAGCCTTTGGCTTAGGTGCCTCCCTCTGGGTATCCGAGTTCCACCAACGTCAGGTGGTCCTTGGTAGTGCTTTCAGGCACGGGTACCTCCTGCTTAGTAACCGGGTTCCAGTAACGTCAGCTGGTCCTCGGTAGTTCCATTGGCTCTTGGACCTTCGGGTAGCCATCTGAGTTTCAGTTCCATCAGCTGTTTCTCGGCATTTTCTCAGCCTTCTTGTACCTTCTGCTACATTTCCAAGTTCAAGACCCTAAAGACGATGACCCGGAAGACCACCCCTAAGATGACGACGACACCAGAGACGACAACCACTGAGATGACGACGACCCTGGAGACGATGACCCTGAAGACCACCCCGATGACGACGACCCCGGAGACGATGACCCTGGAGACGACGACGACATGGGAGACCGAGAAGCAGAAGAACAAGAGGCTGCAGAACAAAGAGCAGAAGAACATTAAGCATAACACTAAATATCAGAGCAAAAGATATTATCTAAATTATAAGCAGAAGAAGACTAAGCAGTGTATGGGGGTGAGTCCGTTCCTCCTCGTTGGTGCCCCTGGATAAAGCCTGATGCTGCAGGCCAAACTGAACGCGGACAAATCTAACTGTTTTGTGACAGGCAGAACGGAAGGTGTAATCTTCAAACTTTTATAGATAACAACTACGGGAATGCATGTCACAAATAAGAATATGATGAAGAAGTTGAATATGAAGAAGAATAATAGTTAAATAAAAAGAATATGAACAATGTAACCAAAAAAAATTATTGGTAGAAGATGAAGAAGAAGATGAATAAGGTGAAGAAGAACTTGATGTCAAAGATGCTGCTGATGATGATGAAGAAGAAAGTGTGGGAGAAGTAAAAAAGAGGGTGAAGGGCATGGAAGTAGTGAAACATCAATATCTGACAAAATAAAAAAAATCTTAACATAGTCAATATCTTTGTAACTCCGAACGTCTTAAAAAAAATTTAACATTTTTCTGCTATTCTATTTGATTGGGCTAAACCTCTGTGCCTTTAATGTCTCCGCCACCTCCCCCAATACATCCTACATTATTCTTAGTTGTTTTCCTTCATGTAGAATGAACCTACAAGGAAAGAAAGAGTTTATTTTAATTCCGATATTTTTGTCCCATTGACTTGCATTGGTATCAGGTATCGGTATCGGCGAGATCCGATATTTTGCCGGTATCGGCCGATACTTTCCGATACCGATACTTTCCGATATCGGAAGGTATCGCTCAACACTACTCATAACGTCATATGGCTTCCAGTACAGCTATATGCTGATGACACTCAGATCTACCTCTCTGGCCCAGATGTCACCTCTCTGCTCTCCAGAATCCCAGAGTGTCTATCAGCAATACCCTCCTTCTTCTCCTCTCGCTTCCTCAAACTCAGTGTGGACAAATCTGAACTAATAATCTTTCCTCCATCTCGCATATCTTCCCTACCTGATCTATCTATCAAAATAAATGAAATCACACTTTCCCCTGTCCCCAAAATCCGCTGCCTCGGAGTAACCCTGGATTCTGCCCTGTCCTTCAAACCGCACATCCAAGCTCTCGCCACCTCCTGACGCCGCCAGCTCAAAAATATTTCCAGAATCCGTCCTTTCCTTAACCCTCACTCTACCAAAATGCTTGTGCATGCCCTAATCATCTCCCGTCTCGACTACTGCAACATCCTCCTCTATGGCCTACCTTCTAATACTCTCGCACCCCTCCAGTCCGTCCTTAACTCTGCTGCCCGACTAATTAATCTCTCTCCTCGCTATACTCCTGCTTTCCCTCTTTGCAAATCCCTTCACTGGCTCCCAATTTCCCAGCGTATCCAGTTTAAACTACTAACACTGACCTACAAAGCCATCCATAACCTTTTTCCTCCGTATATTTCCAAACTAATCTCTCAATATCTTCCCTCACGTAATCTTCGGTCATCCCAAGACCTCCTTCTCTCCTCCACGCTTATTCGCTCCTCACCCAATCGCCTCCAAGACTTCTTCCGAATATCCCCCATCCTCTGGAATTCAGTGCCCCAACACATCCGGTTATCCACCACATTTGAATCCTTCAAAAGAAACCAGAAAACCCACCTCTTCAAAGAAGCTTACAACCTGTAATGACCACACGGCCACCTCAACACCATCGGAGCTCCTGCAACCCTCAGCCTACTGTCTCCTTCCCCATAATCCTGAAGAATGTAAGCCCACAAGGGCAGGGTCCTCTCCCCTCTGTACCAGTCTGTTATTGTTAGTTTTGTTTACTGTAAGTGATATTTGTATTTTGATGTAACCCCTTCTCATGTACAGCACCATGGAATTAATGGTGCTATATAAATAAATAAAAATAATAATAATAATTACATTATTTTTTTTTTTAGCACCTTAGCAGCTCTGCAAATGGCACCCAAAATGTAGTCAAACAAAATCTACATTCCATGATGTTCTACATTGTAAACCTGTGGACATATACAGTATATATTAGTTAAAAAAAAGACCTAGGTCCACCAAGTTCAACCTCTCTCCACCAATTATACATTTTGTCTTTTGTCTCAAAGTAGGATAATCATTTTTTGATATATGTATGTAATAACATATATTTAGAAAATAAAATGATTTTTTTCTTTTTTTATGGTGGAGACTTTTTATTTTTGTGCAAGTATCTTATATGCTGTATATTTTAATTATATACAGTTGTTAGGGTTGGCAGATCGCACTAAATATGAATAATAGTGAAGTGCAATCGCAACCCGGGGTTCACCGTGCAGAGATGGAAAAATTCAGCTAATGTGAATAATGGCGAAACACACAGCGAGAAATAACTTGCTCACACTGAGTTAAATGTCACTCAGTGTATAACACACGAGGCTGTGTCAGTTGCACACTGATCACACGCAGACAAGCCCACATTACCGTTATGTTCACACACTCATAAGGTATAAATGATCTTAGTGCGCCGGTGTGCGCTCCAAGAAACCTTTTATATGATCCTGTTCAAGTCCAGTCAGATAGGAACTTGCTCGAGGTTCAATCCGGACTGCCACATCACCCGAGCAGCTGACGACTGACCAACAATGAGAGGTCGCCACCTCACAAGCATGCTCAAGAGGTAGATTTCTGGACTTAGCCTCTGGAAGAACTGTTAGCTGCCTATTGCTAGTTACTATAGCTTTGGCTGGAGAGCCTACAGTAACCAAGCGAACAGCACAAGTCTGGGCAAGACGCTGAGACCAACGTCTTTGCTGAGCAGCTCCCACTGTGGCCGAAGCAGAATGGGAGATCACAGAGGCAGGCAAGGCATAGGATCTACCCCGTGCAGTGGGAGAATCCTGGGGCCTAACATTACCCCCCGCTAGGCCCCCCTCCCAGCGATGCTCAAAAGCTGCAATGAGCTGACGGGCACGAATGTGCTCAATCGGCTTCCAGGTCCTATCCTGCAGCCCATGACCCTTCCAGCCCACCAAAAAAATTTTTTTGCCACGTACCACTGTTAAATATGCTTATTTTTTGCACATTTCTTTAATCAAGACTATTCACCAGGTGCATTACTCTTAAAGAAAAATGTCATGATATTCTCATGAAAAAGGTAGTGGTTTATTGAATTGTCCACAGAAAAAACCATATTGCAATAAAACATAAAAATAGATGAAATAGTTACAAACAGATTGTCCATGTGTAGACATCAGCACTTGATACTCATCTTTCCCAAAGTTTGGATGGTAAAAGCCGTCTGTCTGTGTGTCTGAAGGTCATCATGGCTACCAGCTATCATGTTGCTTTCTTCTTGTCTGATGTCCATGGAGAGTGATGGTGTAGGCAGGAGGTGGCAGTCCCACGAGACCAAAAAGCCCCCACCCTCCTAAGAGCTGTGTTTATATATGTTTCCTACAGACCACGTGTTCCCTGTATATGGTGTTGACTTATACATAAACAGAAATAGCTTTTGGTAATGTCAGCAAGAAGCGATGTGCTCAGTACTGAATTGAGATTAAGAATAATTCAATTAATTAATATTTAACAACCACCTTGGATCCGACAAAGGCATTGACCTCGAAATCGTCCAAGGTCGTATCCGAGCTCCTGACAGGAGTCACGGACGATTGAGTCATGTTTTTGGGTTTCAATAGAGAAACTTGGAAGGTGTCGGTGATTTTCAAATGTGGAGGAAGGCTGAGATGATATACCACAGGGTTCACCTGTTCCAGAACCTTGAAAGGACCTAGGTATCGGGGGGCAAATTTAGTGGACTCTACACACAGCCTGATGTTGTAAGCAGAGAACCACACTAAATCGCCAGAGGCAAAAACCAGAGCGGGACGACGATGTGCATCGGCGAAGACCCTCATCCTCTCCTTAGAAGCCTTAATGGCATACTGCATGCGATCCCAGATGTCACGCGCCTCGACTTCCCAATCCACCACCCTAGGATCGGAGGACGAGATGGGCATGGGCACAGGTACACGCGGATGTTCCTAAGGAGGAACGATCTCTGTCCAGTGGAGTCAGAGATGGAGTTATTTAACCCAAACTCCGCCCAGGGCAGGAACGATGCCCAGTCATCATGCCTGGCAAAAGCAAAATGCCGTAGGTATGTGAAAAGAGTCTGTTTGGCCCTCTCCACCAGCCCATTGGTCTCAGGATGGTATGCCGAAGAGAGATTGAGCACTATTCTGAGAAGCCAACAAAGCTCCCTCCAGAACCGAGATGCGAACTGGGGACCCTGATCACTGACAATCTTGTCAGGCATCCCATGAAGGCGAGAAATATCCTTCATAAAAAGCACCGCCAAGACCTATGCTGAAGGCATGCGTGGAAGAGGGACCATATGTACCATTTTGGAGATGGTATTTTGGAGATAACCTGGTTGTTGCGAGACTTGGGCAAGTCCACAATAAAATCCATCCCGACCATCTCGAAGGGCCTATCTGCCACCGGCAATGGATGTAACAAGTCTGCGGGTCTCTGCCAAGGAGACCGATTCTGGACACATGACACGCAAGCCTGAACGTAATCCCTTACATCCCGCGCCATTTGAGGCCACCAATAAATTCTTGCCAGCAGCTTAGTGGTCCTTTTGATACCAAAATGCACTCCCAACCTGGAGGAGTGAGCCCAAGCGAGGACCTCCAGGTGCAAGTTAGGTGGTACATAGGATTTGCCCAGGGGCACCTGCTCCACAGACACCGGAGCCACTGTTCGAAGACTCTCTGATGGGACAGTAAGCCATGGCTCGTCCTCCTCAGAAGAGACAACAGAATGGGATAGGGCATCAGTACGTAAATTCTTCTCCCTAGAGAGAAAGTGAATGGTTAAGTTAAAGCAGGAGACCATCTGGCCTGGAGAGAATTCAGGCGCTGGGTCATCTGCAAATAAAGCAGATTCTTGTGGTCAGTAAACAACTGAAAAGGGTACCAGGCACCCTCTAGGAGATGTCTCCACTCAAAGAAGGCTAACTTCATGGCCAGTAACTCCCTGTCCCTGATGGAATAGTTTCTCTCCGCTGATGTGAAGGTCTTAGAGAAGAAGAAACATAGGTCTTTCCGGCCCTGAGCATCCTTCTGATACTGGACTGCTCTCGCACTGACGAAAGAGGCATCCACCTCCAATATTAAGGGCTTATCCACATCAGGCCATTGTAGCACAGGAGCCCTAGCGAAGTGTGACTTCACTGAAGTAAATGCCTTGGAGACCTCCTCAGACCACTGCTTGAGCTTAGCTCCATTCTTGGTGAGGGTTACTAGAGGATCTACAAGGGTAGAGAAGTGCAGAATGAACTGGCGATAATAGTTGATAAATCCCATAAAGCGCTGCACCGCTTTAAGGGAACACAGCTCTTGCCAGTTCATCACGGCCTCCTGTTTGGCAGGATCCATGGCTATCCCCTTGGCAGAGATAATATACCCCAGAAAAGACAAAGATTCCTGCTCAAGCACACACTTCTCTAATTCAGCGAAAAGGGAATTAGCATGTAGCAGCTCGAAGACTTTACAGACACCTCTTCGGTGGGTATCAATATCCAGAGAGAAAATAAGTATATCATCCAGAAATACAACTACCCAGGTGGATAGTAACTCCCAAAAGATGTCATTAACAAAGTCTTGGAAGATGGCGGGAGCGTTACAAAGCCCGAACAGCATTACCAGATACTCATAATGTGTTAAACGTGGTCTTCTATCCATCCCTTTCGCGAATATGTATTAAAATGTAAGCCCCACGCAGATCTAACTTGTAAAATACCCTATCCCCTTGCAGTCTGTCAAGGAGCTCCGAGATGAGTGGCAAGAGGCATTTATTTTTGATAATGATAGCATTTGACCCCCTATAATTAATGCATGGACGAAGTTTCCATTCTTTTTCCGAACAAAGAAGAACCCAGCCCCAGCAGGAGACAATGACTTCCTAATAAACCCCCTTGCCAAATTCTTATTGATATATTGGGACATAGCCTCAGTCTCCGGGAGAGACATAGGGTAGACATGCCCACGGTGAGGGTCAGAACCCGGAATAAGGTCTATAGGACAGTCACAGGGGCGATGAAGAGGAAGAGTCCCCACGTCTCTTTTGGAAAGCACATCTGCATATTGCCAAAAATGTTTGGGTAGGGGAGTTAGATCTGTGGTGATCTCAGATGATCTGACCTGAACTTGAGCACTTAGACATCTTCCCTCACACTACCTACTCCATCCCAGTATGCTCCCAGTAACCCAGTCAATGTGAGGTGAATGGTAGCATATCCAAAGTAAGCCTAACAATATCTCATCAATACCCTCAGGGGTGACCAGCAGAGAAACTATCTCTTGATGTCTTGGAGAAATTTCAAGAGAAAGGGCGTTGGTCTGATGTGTGATCTGAGAGGATAGTGCGGACCCATTTACCACCCGGATGATGATCGGCTTGGAGAGCATCACTAGAGGTATTGCGTGCCATTGAGCAAAGGCAGAGGACATAAAACTACCCTCAGCCCCAGAATCTATGCAAGCCTCTGTAGTGTGTGTGATCGATCCATAGGACAGTGTCACCTTAAAGATTAGTTTGTAGGACACATCTGACGAATCTAGAGAGCCCCCTCTAACGGCCAAAAAGAGCGACTGTTCTCTCTGACGCCCAGGACATTGGCGTAATGACCCATCTGCCGACAAACAAAACAAATTTAGCCTTCGCCCAATAACCCACAATGGGCTTCACCAGTTTGTTTGTCTGAGTTGAAGACCACAAAGGATTGGAAAAATTTGGTGCTAACCGAATCCTTTGTCTACACTGGGCTCTCTCCAATCTTCGTTCAGCATAGCGAATGGGAGACCGCAGATGCAGACAAGGCTTGGGATCTGCCCCGTGCAGTGGGAGAATTATGGTGCCTAACAGCTGTATATACATATTGCAGTTTCTTACACAAATCAAAAGATTTACTCAGCCAGAAAATTCTCTTATAACCTCAGACGCAAGCTTCTCTATGTTACCTTGCAGCTGTCACATCAAGTGGTATAATACAACCAATGAGGATGAACTCTCATTGCCTGTATAAAATCTGAGGCAGGGAATGCAGTAGCAATTTTAAGTTGAATCTGAATAGTGAGAGCGGATGTCACAGCTCACAGGTTCACAATAGCGATGGGATAAGAAAGCCATAAAACAGCGAATAAACATAACAGATGTGGCAGGTTATTTTTCCTGTTTATATTATCCACTTATTTATTCATTCATTTACTTTACATGTTGTGCCCCAAATAACGTCATAAATGACCATTTGGGGGTATAACAATATTTTAATAATTTCTTTGAATCTGAATTCCCCTGTAACTGAGGCAGGTAAATTATCCCCAGTCACAGGGCAAATTTATCCTTCTGTCTATGCTACAGAGTTGATCTGGGTCTGTTTGGACCCAGCAGCTGCTCCTTCTTCCCGGCACTCAACAATTACGTGATCGCTGGGACCGGAAAAGGAAGCCCTTTTAGCACTTCCTATACTGCATTCTCCTTCAGCACTGTGTATTCTGCAATCAGGTAGGCAGAGATGGTAATAAACCATCTCTGCCTTCTCTATAAAGAGTCCTGCTCCTGCAGCTGTTTGATCTTTCATTGCAGTTCCTCACTCTGATGTTGGCACTGAAGTGCAATATGCAGACCACCAAGTCATTTCAGGTCTACGGGTGGTCCAGATGGAATTAAGGAAGAAATGTAAAATTAATGTTAAAAACCCTGTATAATAAAATCTGAGATTTTCATTTTCCCCAATAACTAAAAGAAACTGTTACTTTATTACAAATTAAAAATTTATTTTTGATATTTTAGTTCTTTATAGAGCCGGTAGCGGCACATTTTGTAAATAAACTTTTAAATGATTTTTTCACTTCGCTGTTGTTCAGGCTGTAGATGAGCGGATTTAACATTGGGCAAACGACGACGTAAAATACAGAGATATACTTCTCTTGGTTTGATGAGTACTGTGAAGAGGGGCCAAAGTAAGTGACCATCCCTGTCCCAAAGTATAAAACCACCACAATGATATGAGAGGTACAAGTGGAGAAGGCTTTATATCCCTTGGCCGTGCGAATCTTTAATACAGAGGAGATTATACAAAGGTATGAAATAATAATTAGCAAGAATGGGAGCAAAAGAGAAATAAAACTAATACAAAATATCACAAGTTCATTCATGTAGATGTCACCACACGACAGCTTTATGACGGCCAACAGTTCACACATGAAGTGGTTGATCTGGTTGCGATTGCATAGGGTTATTGGCATCAATAAGGATGGGAAAATGTGGATCATGAAGCTGAAAATCCACATGAAGGCAATGAGTCGATGACAAACGCTCCATCTCATCTGAATTGGATAATGAAGTGGCTTGGAAATGGCGATGTACCGGTCATAAGCCATGAGGACAAGAAGCTGACATTCGGTTCCGCCCATGAAGAGTATGATGTAGAGCTGGACCCCACAAGCGAGGGTGGAGATAGTTCTATGGGTAGAAAAGAGGTCAGCTAACAATCTCGGAACAGAAGTGGATGAATAACAAAAGTCAATGAGGGATAAATTGCAAAGAAAAAAGTACATTGGGACGTGCAGGCGAGCGTTTATTAGGATGATGCATAATATAAGACAATTTCCAATGATGGTTATTAAGTACATGGTCAAAAATAACAAAAACAGAGCAACATTTATCTTTAGGTCTTTGGAGAAACCTAGAAGAATGACTTCAGTGATGACCGTCTGGTTGTCCATTCCTATCCTATACCACCATCCAGATGACAGAAATGTATATTATATTGATGTATTTCACAGTTTATAGCACAGTTTTTTATAAGAAGCTTATAGATCGTAAGAGTTTGGAATGAAAAAAAAATATTAGCCCAAATACATAGATTATGATTTTCTTTTAAAGACAGTTAAAGACTGGTTGTGCCAAGTTTCAGAGTCATCCTCTAACCATGGAGTTAGATCCCAGATTGCAGACTGTCTGGGAACACCACTAATCCGGTGAACGGGGCTCTGAAGAGCTCCATCTGAATGGAGTCGTGGTTGAGAATGCGTTCATCCTTAATAGTAGTGTGGAAGACTAGCAGAGCGCAGTACTCGGCTCTTTCCAGCTGTCCCATTGAGAATGAATGAAGTAGAGGTGAACATGCTCAACAACTTCATCATTCACAAAGGGCTCTTTATCTTCAGTGCCCTGTCCTCGGGATTGATGAAAGTTCCTCGGACCACCAGCGATCGGGAAGCTATCTACTACTACTATATGGATGAGCAATAATTTGCAATCTTGGTACAACCCCTTTATTACCACAAAAACCATATCAAGCAATTTCAGGGGAATAATTGGAACTCAATTGGCCCTGTAGTAGACTCTTTGTGGACATGTGGACCTGTCCCCTCTATTCTCGCTTCGATCATTGGGCGACTAGGGGAGACAATTCGGTTACCATGTTTTACTCCTTGGACTTGTGGACCCTACAGTCTAGAAGGGTTAAGTTAAGCAAGAAGTATAAAATATGCATACAGACCTTTGAAAAAGTCTTCATACCCCGTGAACTTTTCCAAATTTTTTCATATTACCCCAACAAACTTAAAAGTATTTTATTGGGATTTTCGGTGATATCAACACGAATTAGTGAGCATTTGTGACATATGTAAAGGATATGATTCTTGGTTTTCAAAATATTTTAAAAATATAAATCTGAAAATTGTGAGGTGCATTTGTAGGACCACCTCTTGCTGAAATTACTACTGCAGTGTTTTGGGTCTCTAACAGCTTTGCACATCTAGAGGTGACATTTTGCCCCTTCCTCGTTGCACATTAGCTCTCCCTCAGTGAGATTGGACAGAGACATCTGTGAACAACAATTTTCAAGTGTTGCCAAAGATTTTCTGGGATTTTGGTCTGGACGGTAACTGCGCCACTCACATACAGGAATATGCTCTGATCTAAACCCTCCATTGTAGCTCTGGCAGGATCTTGAAGATCGTTGTCCTGCTGAAAGGTGAACCTACGACCCAGTCTCAAGACTTTTGCAGCCTCGAACAGATGTTTTATGACTTGCTTTCAAATATGTCTTTCTTCTTGCCACTCTTCCATAGAGGCCAGATTTGTTGGGTATACGACTAATAGTTGTCCTGTGGACAGATTCTGCCTCCTGAGCGGTGGAGCTCTGCAGCTCCTCAGTGACCATGGGCATCTTCGCTGCTTGTCTAATCAGTGCTCTCCTTGCTTGGGAGGTTTAGGTGATGGCCATGTCTTGGTAGGTTTGCAGCTGTGTCATACTCCTTCCATTCTTGGAAGTGCTCCGTGAGATGTTCAGAACTTGGGCCATTATTTATAACCTAACCCTGTGTTAGGTATCGAGTTCCCACCTCTGCACAGGGGGAATCTCGAACCATCTCCACTGCGGTCTCTCATTCTTCTCCTGCCGCAATGGAGCCTGCTCAGCGGAGACGTCAGTCCCAGTGTCTGACTCAGGCTGATACTGGCTGACTGGTTACTACTGTTCTTCCAGGCTCTGCCTTTGTAGCCAGCGCTGATCAGCAGCGAGCAGATCTTTCTGGGACTAAGTCCTGCTTTTCCCATACTGGGCATGCCCACAGGACGATCTCCCATTGGAGGTCAGGGGTCACATGTGCAGGTCCTGAAGCGGTTCCCGTTGGACCACTAGGAAGGTCCTTAAGTGCTAAAACTATAAAAGGTTTGCATGGCCGCACCGCCATGCGCTAGTATCAAACCAATGTTAAAGAGCTCAGTGCCAGTGTGGTAATGCTTATATGTGGTCAGGGTTTGGCTGAAATAAGCCCTTAGAATACTGGCACATCCGGTGAGGAGTTTGTAAGTTTGGATTCAGGGCCTTGGCTGAAATAAGCCCCTAGAATACCGGCACCTCTGGTGAGGAGTTGTTTGTCTACTATTCTAACTGCATGATCACAGTTTTGCTCTGTTTGGTAGCTGTGTTCCTCTGTGAGGTTAACAGGGCACAGCATCTTGTTATTCTAGCGAATCTGTGAAGTAACAGAGTTCGCTAATACCGCCATATAGTACCGCATATTACTAGCAGCAGTTTTCTCTCCTGCACGGTGGACCCCAGGTTGCGAACACACCAACACTCTCATATATATATATTCGGTGCGTTCCGCCAACCCTAACACCCTGCTTTTGCTCCACAACTTTTAGAAAATAAAAAACACAAAAAAGGGGCTAGAAACAGAAACGGAGAAACGGAGCACTTCTGATTGGACAGTCCACATAAATTATACAGAAACACGTGGGACCTACACTCTGTGAGTGGCGTGGAGGACACTCACGTAAATGAAGAAACTTTTAAAAATCCCTGCGGTCAGCCTGCTGCTTCCAAAAAAATAACAAAGCAAATTTGCAAAAACAAATTTACCCGTGCCATGCAAGTCGCAAGTCACAAGTCAGAAGTGAGTGTATGGAGCGGGCTGATACAGAGAGCCCTCCCCATACCCGGCAGGCGAATATTACACCTAGGACCTGCCGCTAGCAATTGCAGCATTTAACTTGCACCGACATGCGCGCAAGTCTTTGCATCTTCAAGCCCCCTAAGAGGTCTAACAAAATCAGTGAAAGTAAAAAAAAAAGCTTTAAAAAATATGGAAAAAAAATTAAAAAATAAAAGTTCAAATCCCCCACCTTTCCCCCCAGTGAAAATAAAGATATTTAAAAAAAATACTGTAACAAGAGATCAAAAAGTCACATCTATCCCAAAATGATAGTAATGAAGGTGTTGTCTCGCCCTGCAAAAAAAGCTATCACACAGCTCCATCAGACAAAAAAATAAAAATGTTATGGGTCTCAGAAAATGACGACACAACTCCAAAATTTATTTTTTTTGCAAACTTCAGATTTTTTTCACCACTAAAATAATAAAAAAACTGAACTTGTTTCGTATTGCCGCAATTGTATTGATGAGGAAAACCATATTGCATGGTCTTTTTTTTCACAATAAAATGTACTCCATAAAAACAATTTCTCCCCTAAAAATATCAGAACTGTATTTTTTTTTCACAATTTCACTGCAGTTGGAGTTTTGTTCTCATTTTCGGGTACACTATGTGGTAAAAAGATGGTTTTATTCAAAAGTAAAACTCGTTCCACATGTCTATGTGAGCAGAAAAATATAAGAGTTATGGCTCTGGGAAGGAGGGGAGGAAAAAACGGAAGCAAAAAAACGAAAATGAAAGTGTTAAAAATGCAATTATTTAAAAAAGGATTGCATAAGAAATGGAGAAACTATCTCTAACTGACAGTTATTTCAGATTTTCTATTTGTGGTAGAAAATATTGCGCTGTTTTGTACGTGTTTTCTAGGGAATTAAAAATGAAGAAAAAAACCATAATTGTAATTCAAATGCAGAATAAAATTCCAGCTACATGATCTCACTGATCAATTATACTTTGTCAGGCCCGGCTTCTGGCATCTTTGCTAGCTCTCTTTTCTTCTACCATATCAATTGAATCTCTGACTGTGCACAGACTGCTACACATCTTTTTCGCTGCTGCTATCCAACAACATTACTGTTTGGGGTATTTTAAGTAGTTGACCAAAATATGAAGGCTTTCTCTTCCTATTTCTGTTGCTGAGCTGTGAGCTCCGGCGTCCACTATCCTGAATCGCCCTAAAATGGCTGCTTTATTCCCTGCATCGGCTTCTATACCGGCTGCGATAGTCCCTCCTGATTGGCAGCACTATACAATGTCATGTGAAGGGTGCAAGGCCCTATGTTTGGCTCACGCAGTCCTGCCTGAGGTCATGTGAGTTTTCTGTGGCTGATGGAATCTTCAGAAATGTGTAAAATGAAACAGGGCATTTTTTTTGGTGATTGAAGCAAATTATATTGCAACTTGTTCAAACTTCCCGGATCATGCATGTTTTATAAAATTGTGCACAAATTTGATTTGTATTTAATTGATTTGTCCATCTCTAATAATGTCTAAAAATAAACACAAAAATAGAAAAAAACACAAATTGATTTCAAGCCAACATCAATGAATCTGAGGCAGCGATTTACCTTCAAACTTTTTGTTTGCAGAGAATTATTCCCCCTTCTAAATAAAATCATAAATTCATATAATCAGATTACACAGTTGTAACAGAGGAAAAAAAATATATAAAAAAATAAAAAAAATACAAGAAGACATGGCAAAGCTGCTCTACAGATATAGACTCGCACTGTGTGATTTTACAGCTTATATAACATATTCAGAATCTCGGATGAGAACTGATTTGCCCCTGAGATTAATTATTGATGTAGTTTTTGTAAGATAAAAATATCTAATAATTCCAAACACAAGATTTTGACAATGTTTTGGGAAATAAGGGCTTCCCTTAAAGAGACCAGCTGACAATGGAGCGCTACTAGCAATGCTTCATAGAAGAAAAGTATTAGAAAATGGAAATTCTAGTTTTGTGTGGATATGAATCCTTGATGATGTTGTATGTTCGGTGAACCTTTGGCATGGAGAAAATGTTCAGGGCCCCTCCCATTTGGTGATTAACAGAACCGTCTAAAGTGAAAGCAGCTGTCTCTCCTGTTTGCTGTGGCCGCTCGCTGCAGACAGGTGTGATGTTTTCAGAGCACTACGAACAAAGGTGGATGTGCAGAATGGTGCACTGAGAGTTTTCGGCTCACAAAAGGGGCACCGAGTACCCAGATCATTTTCTGGATAATATACATACTCAGCGGAAGAAAAGACAATGCTTCTCCAAAGTCCGTACTCTCCTACTGCTCTGGCAAAGTTACTGAATCCTATGCAAGGAAACAAACCTTAAACTGCTGCCAAAAACTAAAACAAAAATTTGTGGCTAAAAGACGGCGTTGTTTCTCTACTCTTCATACTATACGGTTGCTCCTGCTACCACTGTCACATCACAACCAGACATCGCCTGCCTTTTGAACTCCATAGTGTACTGCTGCTGCTGGGAACCCTATTCTATACAGCGTAAAGATTACAAACCTGAAACTACTTAAAATGAAAGCTAAAAGAATTAGTCTTCTTCACTATTTCAAACAGTAAACCTGTTGCTACTCCAAAAATGGGATAATTTTTGGACTTTTTAAATAAAATGTTAAAAGCATAAAAGATCCAATTGTGCAGTTTGTCATTAGATAAGTTGTTGGGTACCACTCCTGTCACACATAGCCACATGGTGTCTGATGTCAATTTCACATGACTAAGGTTGTGCTTATGTTAAAGAGCTTGAAAATTGTTAGTAAAGTTAAAGTGTTACTCAGTATTTCAGGGCAATAAGGGGCTATGGAGCACTTTTGATTTGCGTCAAAATGGTTCAGTGTGAATCAACTTTTTCCTTCACCTGCAATGTTTTCTAAGGGAGAAGCTCAGCCATCCAGGGGCCTTAGTCCTGTGCTAGAGGAAAGACAGCAGTGGCCAGTGACAGAAGTGTTAGCAGCAGAAGAAGTCACGGCAGTACGGACGGGCAGGTCTCTCACCACGTGGCAGATCATCGCATGGGCTAATGACCTCAGATCCGGGTTGAAAAGGCTGAGGGAATTCCCTAGTGCAATGAGTCTGGACAGTGAGGACGCTGAGGAGCCATATGATATGGTCCGACCCGGGCACGTGGCATGTGACAAGGAGAGGAGTGCAGGGAAAAATGAAGCAAAGGGCAATGTGGAATAAGTTAAGTTGTTAATGCTGTAACAAATATGGATGTGATGCAAAGTTAAGAGAGTAATGTTTTATGTTTAGAGTTACAACTGGACTGTATCTCTGTTTGTGCAAAAGCGACTGGAGGTGACCTTAAGGAATGGAGAGTAGGTCCTGATGGTGCAGAGATCAAAGAGATAAGCAAGCTGACAGCGGGACGTTGACCGTAATAGTGATGCTGATGATGCCATCATCAGCGCTAACCATCTTAGGCTGGTTTCACACTTGCGTTTTGATCTGCAGCGTTTTAGCGCTAAAAAACGCATGCGTTTTTCTTTCTATACTTAACATTAAAAAACACATGCGTTTTTTAGCATGCGTTTTGACGCGTTTTTGGCAACACGTGTTTTTTGACGCGTGCGTTCAGTTGCAGAAATGCAACCTGTAGTAATTTCTAGCGGCGTTTTTTTGCCGCGTTTTTAAGCACATGCGCTTGCTTGCGTTAAAAACGCATGCGTTTTTATAGAAAAACACAAAAAAACACAAGAAAAAACAAGAAAACCCTAACCCTAACCCTAACCCTAAACACAAGAAAAAACAAGAAAACCCTAACCCTAACCCTAAACACAAGAAAAAACAAGAAAACCCTAACCCTAACCCTAACCCTAGGGTTACTAGGGATCCTAACCCTAACCGTAACCCTAAGCCTAAGGTTAGGATCCCTAGTAACCCTAGGGATCCTAACCCTAACCCTAACCCTAGGGATCCTAACCCCAACCCTTAGGGTTAGGGTTAGGGTTAGGATCCCTAGGGTTAGGGTTAGGGTTAGGGTTAGGATCCCTAGGGTTAGGGTTAGCGTTAGGGTTAGGGTTAGGATCCCTAGGGTTACTAGGGATCCTAACCCTAACCCTAACCCTAACCCTAGCTATTTCTGTTTATAGTGGGTTTTCTAGTTGATTTTGATGATTGGCAGCTGTCACACACTTCTCAGCATGCGTTTAAAAAACGCAAACGCAGGAAAAAACGCATGTAAACGCAGCAAAACGCCGCGTTTTTTTTTTGCATGCAAAAATGCATGCGTCTAAAAAACGCGGCGTTTTGCCGCGTTTACATGCGTTTTTTCACCACATGCGGTTTTTTTTTAAACGCTGCAGATCAAAACGCAAGTGTGAAACCAGCCTTAGTAGCCATTTCAGAACTGTAGAGGATGAAGAGGTCCTTCATCTGTGCCCACTCCGCAGGTGTGATTTGCACCACGTCTGCACTATGTTGGCCCAGGCTATACAAAAGGACATAGTGCACCAGGGCTCATCACTGCTACCACAGTCACTGCATTATGTGAAGGGTGGAATTCCACCGTGTCAGAACATTGCAAATCAAATAGTTATGCGGTAGATAAAAATACCTCTGTAGTGATACAATTCGATGACATGCGGGGTGCAATCGGCAGAAGTGAGCACACATCCACCATGCTTTCTTCATCAGCGCATCCAGGCCCTGATATTGGCGGTGAAATTGTTGCACCACCGGGTTGAGGATGTGAGCCTTGCAAGGCACGTGTATGAGGTTGCCCCAGCGTAGGGCTGCCACCAGGTTTGCACTGTTATCACACACGGCCTTCCCTGGCTCCAGGTTCAGTGGAGACAGCCAATCCACAACTCTTCAGCTGTATTACTGCGATCTCCAAGGCATATTAATTTAAACACTGCCTGATTGCGGTGAGCCATAGTTGCACAGTACGGAGGTGGGGATCATTCAATCTGCACTGTTGGAGCGCGTGTCAAATTAAGGGAGAAGTTAAAGGGCCACTGTCACCCCCCTCCAGCCGTTATAAACTAAAAGAGCCACCTTGTGCAGCAGTAATGCTGCATTCTAACAAGGTGGCTCTTTTAGTTTTAGGTTCAAGTATGCCCCAAATAAAACGTTTTTATACTTAGCCACAATTCCTGTCTCTAGCCAGGGAGGCGGGTCCTCACTCCCCAGCTTGGCCAGCTCCTCTGCCGTCACTCACATCTTCCTGCGCTTTCGGCCCTAATCACATGGCAGTGACATCATCGCAGGTCCTACAGCTATTTGCTGTGCAGCAGATCCATCCTGGTGTTCTGTGGATGTCTTTTGTTCTCTGGTATCAGCCATTACATCAGACGGCCAGAGCTTACTGCGTCTGCGCAGGACACCAGTACACAGCGCAGGCGCTGGATTTGAAATGATAACAGCGCTGAGGAGGCGGTGCCGAAAGCGCAGGAAGATGTGAGTGACGACAGAGGAGCTGGCCAAGCTGGGGAGTGAGGACCCGCATACCTGGCTAGAGACAGGAATTGTGGCTAAGTATAAAAACGTTTTATTTGGGGTATGCTTGAACCTAAAACTAAAAGAGCCACCTTGTTAGAATGCAGCATTACTGCTGCACAAGGTGGCTCTTTTAGTTTATAACGGCTGGAGGGGGGTGACAGTGGCCCTTTAAGGGCACAGGTAAAAGCCCTAGAGGAGGTGGAGGAGCCAGAAGCAGTGGAGGAACTGTTAGATCCAGAGGATTGTCCTGCAAATCTTGATGATTCACAGACTTGTGGATCAGTCCCTTGACCGTCTGCCCCCACAGCCCCCAGAGTCAGCCAGTGCCCAGTCAGTGAGATGACTGTATAAAGTGATAATCAGCACTGTGCCCCCATTACCTATAATCTGTAACTCCCAATAATATAAATTATTCAGCTTGTGACTCTCCCCCATTACCTGTAAGGCTTTGTGCACATGGAAAATATTCAATGTTTTACAGTACAAAAAAATTGAACGAGATCCTGAAGTCTCGTGCACACGCTGCTTAAGTTTTCCATGCAGATTTGCAGCAGATTACAATCTGCATAATGTCAATTCTTGCAGCGTATTTCACCCATATTAATGGGGAAAAATAAAAACATAGCTAAAATGTGGAAAAAATCTTTCTTTCCGCCAACATATTAGGATTAGTGTTGAGCATTCCGATACCGCAAGTATCGGGTATCGGCCGATACTTACCGGTATCGGAATGCCGATACCGAGATCCGATACTTACTGTGTATCGGATACCGGAATCGGAAGTTCCCAGGATTCAAACTGCACGAATTTGCACGAATTCAGCCAATGAGAATGATTCCAAGTGTGGGCACATCCTGTTCAGCATGGAGGG
The DNA here is from genome assembly GCF_051348905.1 of Ranitomeya variabilis. Taxonomy (NCBI): domain Eukaryota; kingdom Metazoa; phylum Chordata; class Amphibia; order Anura; family Dendrobatidae; genus Ranitomeya; species Ranitomeya variabilis. Next base: position 1,098,353,195 of record NC_135233.1, read on the forward strand.
CATGAAACTACTGGCATGGCTGTGATTGGCTGCTGAAATGATGTCATGCTGCAGTTTAAAAGTCGCTGGCGCCATTTTTCGCTCACTCTGCTGTGAATTCAGTTAGTGACAGGACGCTGTTTGCTGACTGAGGGCCAGTTTAGAGATAGCGATTTGCTTCATTGTTCTTTTCCAAGGCTAATTTAGCAACCGCTGTGTTCACCTACTATTCACCTTGCTTTTGCCTTGCAGCGCTGTTTTCACAGCGATCTGCAAGGTCTGTGTGTGTGTGTGTGAGTGCAGCCCACTCTCTAGTCTGTGTGCAGCCATAGGCCATAGCTGGTTGTATTCAGTTCAGGGAGGGTGGTTCATTGCCTCATACTGTTCTATTTTTTTTTTTTTCAAGAAGTGCAGGCTGCTGCTCATTTTTTCTAATAATTCCTATTAGTGACTTTCCACCCGTATCCAGCTAACTTGTGGAAAAACACTACATAGGATAAAGTAGAGGAGGTTTTTTGGGCCTTGCAGCGCCGTTTACGGCTGTCTGCACGGTCTCCGCGTGACTGCAGCTCGCCCTGTAGTCTGTGAGCAGCCATAGCCTGGTTGTATCCAGCTCAGGGTTCTTCACTGCATCATACCGTCAAATCAATCAAATCAATTTTCCTTTTGTTTTAAGTAGTGCAGGCTGCTGCACATTTTTTCAAAAAATTCCTATTAGTGTCTTTCCACCCGTATCCAGCTAACTTGTGGAAAAACACTACATAGGATAAAGTAGAGGAGGTTTTTTGGGCCTTGCAGCGCTGTTTACGGCTGTCTGCACGGTCTCCGTGTGACTGCAGCTCTCTCTGTTGTCAGTTCAGCCCCCAAAAAATAAATAAATAATAAAGTTCACCAAACACACCACTTTACATTTGTGTAGGCCACATTAGCTCATATTAAAGTCTAGTCCACACTTTAGAAAATTAGTGTTTCTTATACCTGTTAGGACTCGGAGCTGTTCAGGAATAAGCACACAAAGCCGTTACCCGTTACTTTTCTGCTTATCTTTATCAGTCAACCAAGATGAAGAAGGCAGGGAGTAAGGCACGTGGGCGTGGGCGCGGAGCAGGGAGAGGACGTGGGGATTCTGTGCCTGCTGCGGGCACCGGTGACTCCTCAGCACCCAGTTTCACCAGGGAACAGTCCTTCATACGCAGCTTTGTAGCGCCGTACACCGCTGCTGCGTGAAGAACAAATTGAAGCCGTTGTCAGATGGATGGCAGCTAATGCATCGACTTCAATTACTGCCACATCCTCTCAGACACAGAGCACTGGAGAGCAGCCATCTGTCTCTTCACCACCTGCCAAATTGCCCAGGCAGACAGAGAGCCCAGGACAGGAGCCGTCTCTACTTCTGTTCTCTGAATCTCTTGGCTTGGAAACAGGGGGCCAGCCAAGCAGCATTGGAGAAATGGAAGAAGAGGCAGGGTGCAGTGATGCCCAACCGCTTTTTCTCTCTTCCTCTGAAGAGGCGGGTGGGCCAGTGCCTCCGGTCACCACATCGCAGGACGCATCCGCTGATGACACTCAGGTGCCACTTTCTGGTGCGTGCTCTGCTGCTGAGACTACCCAGGAGGAGCAGTTGGTGGCAGAGGGTAGTGTAGATGATGAGGTCCTTGACCCATCTTGGTGTGAGGGACAGGAAGGTGGTGGGAGCAGCTCTGAGGAAGAGATTCCCCGAATGGGCCAAAGAGGCAGAGGGAGGGGGAAGACTGCGGATCCTGCAGCCTCCGCTTTGGCACCCGTTCGGAGCATGTCTCTTCCAAAAGCCAAAAAGGGCGCTCCCAAGACTTGCATTGCCTGGTCCTTTTTTGACACAGTTGCAGATGACATTTGCTATGTCAAATGCAAGGTGTGTCATCACAAAGTTAAAAGAGGTCGAAATGTCAGCAACCTCAATACCTCCAACATGTGGAAACATGTGCGCACCAGGCATGCGGCGGAGTTAGAAAAACACACTGAAGAGCTAGGCCAACCAACAGCGGCAGCTACCACCTCTTCAGCTCGTGTTGCCTCTTCCTCCAGCTCACACGCAGCTGGTTCGGCTTCCTCCCAGGATCGCCGTGGAAGAACCTCTGGCCCTGTTGTCCAGAGACCCACTGTAATTCCACCCGCAGCACCACGTTCCCAGTCATCCACACACTCCCAGCCCAGTCTACAGCCATCGGTAGTACAGGCATGGGAGAAAAGGCGGCCTTTCTCATCAAACCACCCACGAGCACAGGCTCTGACTGCAGGCATTGCCTAACTTCTGTCACTGGAAATGCTGTCATTCAGGCTGGTGGAGACTGACAGCTTCCGTGACTTGATGTCATTGGCAGTCCCACAGTACAATGTGCCCAGCCACTTTTACTTCAGCAGGCAAGCTGTCCCTGCCCTGCACAAGCATGTGGAGGGACACATAAAACACGCGCTACTGAACGCCGTCAGTAGCAAGGTCCACCTCACCACCGATGCGTGGACCAGTCAACATGGACAGGGGCGATACCTTTCCCTCACTGCCCATTGGGTTAATGTTGTTGAGCCGGGTACAGATCGTGCGAGTGGCGCAGGACGTGTCCTGCCCACTCCAAGGATTGCAGGAATCCATTCTGTACGCATTGACTCCTCCTCTTACACCAGTTCCTCAGAATCATCGCTGCAGGAGCCGTCACAGTCCACCTCCACATGTACCCGTGATGAACGTTTACCTGTTATGACCGACATGAGCACAGCCGTGGCCAAACGTCAACAGGCCGTCTTTAAATTAATTTCTTTGGGGAATCGAAGCCACACAGCGCAGGAGCTCTGGAATGCCATCAAGCAGGAGAGCGATGTGTGGTTTGTGGCAGCGAATCTCCAGCCAGGCATGGTAGTGTGTGATAATGGCCGAAATCTGGTGGCAGCTCTGGGCCTCGGCAACCTCACTCACATCCCATGTCTGGCACATGTGCTCAATTTGGTTGTGCAGAGTTTTTTGAGGGACTATCCAGATCTTGATGCACTGCTGCACAAGGTCCGCCTAGAGTGTGCTCACTTGCGGCGTTCCAGCACGGCAAAATCGCGCATTGCGGCTCTGCAGCGCCGACACCGCCTGCCGGAACATCGCATCATATGTGACCTACCTACCAGGTGGAATTCCACGTTACATATGTTGGAGCGGTTGTGTGAGTAGCAGCAAGCTGTAATGGAGTACCAGCTGCATCAGGCGCAAAGAAGTCGCACTCCGCGCCGTTCAGACTTCACAACCACAGAGTGGGCCACTATGAAGGACGTCTGCCAGGTTTTGTGTCCCTTCGATTATTCCACGCGGATGGCGAGTGCAGATGATGCACTAGTCAGCATGACTGTCCCCCTTATCTGCCTGCTTGAAAAATCACTGCAAGCGCTAAGGGATGATGTTGTGGAAGAGGTGGAGGATGAGGATTCACCATTTCCATCATCTTCTGGACAGTCAGCGCCACGTGGTTCCTCACAAACGCGTAGGCAGGGGACACTTTGTGAGGAGGATGAGGAGGAGTCAATGGAGGAGGAAGACATCCGTCCAGACGAGGGAGTTACACAATTGTCCAGTACTCAGTGTGTACAGCGAGGGTGGGGTGATGACGAGCGGGAAGAGATCACGCCTCCAGCAGGGGACAGCGTTTCTTGGCCAGTTGGCAGTCTGCAGCACATGGTGGATTACATGCTGCAGTGCCTGAGAAACGACCGCCGCATCGCCCACATTCTCAACATGTCTGATTATTGGGTGTTCACCCTCCTCGATCCTCGCTACCGGGACAACTTAGAAAGCCTCATCACACCGTTGAACCGGGAGCGAAAAATGCGGGAGTACCAAGACACACTGGTGAATTCCATCATCTTCTCCAGTCCAACTGAGAGAAGTGCTGCTAGTGCATTACAAAGCAGCTCAGTGCGTCCAGGCAGTGGAGGAGGCTCTGCACAAAGAGGGAGCAGAAGCAGTGCCTCTGCCCAAGGCAAGACCAGTATGGCCCAACTGTGGAACAGTTTTGTGTGCCCGCCACAAAAGTCTACACCATCACAGACAGCTCCAGTCAGCAGGAGGCAACGGTTCCGTCAGATGGTGACAGACTACATGTCTTGCCCTCTTGCTGTACTCCCAGACGGCTCTTCCCCTTTCAAGTTTTGGGTCTCAAAGCTGGATACATGGCCAGAGCTAAGCCAGTATGCATTGGAGGTGCTGGCTTGCCCTGCGGCTAGTGTATTATCGGAACGCGTCTTTAGTGCTGCAGGTGGTGTACTAACTGACCGTCGCATGCGACTATCCTCCGATAACGTTGACTGGCTTACTTTCCTGAAAATGAACAAGGCCTGGATCTCGCAGGAATTTGCCACTCCTCTTCCTGATTAAATAATTAGGTGACTGTCTACAGTATCCAGGTCTCCTGTTGTGTTCATCTTTCTACCACCTGAACTTAAAATCCTGGGCTCCAACACCGCCAGTTGAGGCTCAGAAGTGCCGTCTGCACAGTCAAAACATACGACCCAGTGTTATTGGGTTTCAGTAACGTCAGCTGATCCCCAGCTGTGTAGCCGGCAATGTGTCCTGCGACCGCCACGCTGACACAACAACTTAAATGTAAGGGAACCTGTCCCCCCCCCCAAGGTGTTTGTTACTGAAAGAGCCACCTCGTGCAGCAGTGATGCTGCACAAGGAAAAGGTAGCTATTTTTGTTTAGCTCCTTGCACACGCAGAACTTAACACTTATAAAATGTGTCCACTGATACCGTAAAACCGTCCCGGAGGTGGGACTTTCCTTCGTAATGTGACGCAGCACAGCCGTCATTCTTACCCCCCCGGCGACGTGCGCCGGCTCCTCAGCGTTGTTTGATTCTGTCTCGAAGCCTGCGCTGTTATGTTATCCCTTGGCCAGGCACATTTAGCGCTGCCCCTCTTCTGACATCATTTGGTGTCAGGCTGACTGCGCCTGTGCGGCCGCGCTGGCCGAGATCTCGCCTCGCAGTGTCTTCTGATTTTATCACACTGCGGGCCTGGGATCCATGGGCATGCGCAGTGCATATCTTCACCTCCGCCTCTCACTCATCTCCCTTCACCTTCTTCAGACTGTGCGCCGTCAGCTGATCCCTAATAGCATGCCACGGCCGTGACACCCCACAGTCTGAAGAAGCCGGAGGGAGGGGAGTGAGAGGCGAGGATATGCACTGCGCTTGGCCACGGATCCCAGGCCCGCGGTGGGATTACATTAGATGACACTGCGAGGCGGGCTCTCGGCCAGCTCGTCCGCACAGGCGCAGCCAGACTGACACCAAATGATGTCAGAAGATGGGCAGCGCTAAGTGTGCCTGGCCAAGGGATAACATAACAGCGCAGGCTCCGGGACGGAATCAAACAACGCTGAGGAGCCGACGCACGGCGCCAAGGGGGTAGGAATGACGGCTGTGCTGCGTCACATTACGAAGGAAAGTCCTGTAGCAATATGTTATATGTTCATGTGGCCTCTAGGGGTCTCACTACTTTTATGTGTGTTCTATATTCGTTGTTTGGGAACTTGTTGGATGTTGTTGTACACGGGATTCATGTAATGGAGGTTGAGACATGATGTGAATAAAGAGCCTGGAGATACTCAAAGAGTGTGATTCATGACAGGATTCATCAAACAGAATATGGTGGCAGCCGGACACAGAACCTGCAAATTCTCAGAGCTTATATGAGTGTTGTGAATTTGGATTCTGGGCTCCCCCGGTGGCCGCTTGTGGAATTGGACTTGTCATCCTCTTTCCTGTTTCACCTGGTTCCATCAGTAGTGGGTGTCGCTATTTAAGCTCATTTCTCTGGTGGTTTCTTGCCGGTCAACAATGTTATCTGATGCCTCTCAGTGCGTGTTCCTGCTTCTAGACTACTACTAGATAAGTTGGACTTTTGTCCTTGTTTTGTTTTGCCTATTTGTTCCAGTTCACAGCTGAAGTTTTGTTACTGTGTCTGGAAAGCTCTCGTTGATCAGGGATTGCTACTCTGGCGTTATGAGTTAATGCCAGAGTTTAAGGTAATCTCTGGATGGTGTTTTGTTAGTGTTTTTCTGCTGACCATGAAAGTATACTATCTGTCTTCTGCTATCTAGTAAGCGGACCTCAAATTTGCTAAGACTATTTTCCTGCTGCGTTTGTTGTTTCATCTGAACTCACCGTCATTATATGTGGGGGGCTACTGTCTTCTTTGGAAATATTTCTCTAGAGGTGAGCCAGGTCTTATATTTCCCTCTGCTAGCTATTTAGGTCTTAGGCCAGAGCTGGGCATCTAGCGATAAATAGGAAATGCTACCTGGCTATTTCTAGTTGCGCGGCAGGCTTAGTTCATGGTCAGTATAGTTCCATCTTCCGAGAGCTTGTCCCTCTATAGGCTTGCTATGATCTCTGCCTGCAGAGATCATGACAGTTTGACCGGCCTATAAAGTGTTAAAGACCCAGGTTTAGAAAGGAGAGTTATAAGAAGTCTGCTGGAATTTTTTTTTTTTTTTTTTTTTTCCTCCAGTCTGCCTTGCTGCAGTCTTTTTTCTCTCTCTCCTCCTAATCTCTGTATGCTCTGTGTGCACCTGACAATAATGGATCTCCAGAGTGTAACTGCGGGTTTGAATAATCTCATCACGAAAGTACAAAATTTACAAGATTTTGTGGTACATGCTCCGGTATCTGAGCCGAGAATTCCTTTGCCGGAGTTCTTCACAGGGAATAGAGCTAGCTTCCAGAATTTCCGAAATAATTGTAAGCTTTATTTGTCCCTGAAGTCTCGTTCAGCTGGAGACCCTGCTCAGCAGGTTAGGATTGTGATTTCCTTGCTCAGGGGTGACCCTCAAGATTGGGCCTTCTCATTGCCAGCAGGGGATCCTGCGTTACGCGATGTGGATGCGTTTTTTCTGGCCTTGGGCTTGCTTTATGAGGAACCTCATTTGGAACTTCAGGCAGAAAAAACTTTGATGGCACTATCTCAGGGGCAAGACGAAGCTGAAGTTTTCTGCCAAAAATTCCGTAAATGGTCTGTGCTTACTCAGTGGAATGAGTGCGCCTTGGCGGCAACTTTCAGAGAAGGTCTCTCTGATGCCATTAAGGATGTTATGGTGGGGTTCCCTTTGCCTGCAGGTCTGAATGAGTCCATGACAATGGCTATTCAGATTGATAGGCGTCTGCGGGAGCGCAAACCGGTGCACCATCTGGCGGTGTCTATGGAAAAGACGCCAGAAAGTATGCAGTGTGATAGAATTCTGTCCAGGAGCGAGCGACAGAATTTTAGACGGAAGAATGGATTGTGTTTCTATTGTGGGGATTCTACTCATGTTATATCGGCATGCTCTAGGCGTACAAAGAAGCTTGATAAGTCTGTTTCCATTGGCACCATTCAGTCTAAGTTTATTTTGTCTGTAACCCTGATTTGCTCTTTGTCATCCATTGCCACGGACGCCTATGTTGACTCTGGCGCCGCTCTGAGTCTTATGGATTGGTCCTTTGCCAATCGTTGTGGTTTTGATTTAGAGCCTTTGGAGACTCTTATTCCTCTGAAGGGGATTGACTCCACCCCATTGGCTAATAATAAACCACAATACTGGACACAAGTAACCATGCGTATCAATCCGGATCACCAGGAGATTATTCGTTTCCTGGTGCTGTATAATTTACATGACGATTTGGTACTGGGATTGCCATGGTTGCAGTCTCACAACCCAGTCTTGGACTGGAGAGCAATGTCTGTGTTGAGCTGGGGATGTAAGGGTATTCATGGGGACGTACCTTTGGTTTCTATTTCGTCGTCCATTCCCTCTGAAGTCCCTGAGTTCCTCTCTGATTATCAAGACGTCTTTGACGAACCCAAGCTTGGGTCGTTACCTCCGCACCGTGAGTGCGATTGTGCCATAGATTTGATACCGGGTTGTAAATATCCAAAGGGTCGTTTGTTTAATTTGTCTGTGCCGGAACATGCTGCTATGCGGGAATATATAAAGGAGTCTTTGGAAAAGGGACATATTCGTCCATCTTCTTCTCCCTTGGGAGCTGGGTTTTTCTTTGTCTCAAAAAAAGACGGCTCTTTGAGACCATGTATTGATTATCGGCTTCTGAATAAGATCACTGTTAAGTATCAATACCCATTGCCATTGCTTACTGATTTGTTTGCTCGTATAGAGGGTGCTAAGTGGTTCTCTAAAATTGATCTTCGTGGGGCGTATAATTTGGTGCGGATCAGGCAGGGGGATGAGTGGAAGACCGCATTTAATACGCCCGAGGGCCACTTTGAGTATTTGGTCATGCCTTTTGGTCTTTCTAATGCCCCTTCAGTTTTCCAGTCTTTTATGCATGATATCTTCCGCGATTTTCTGGATAAATTTATGATAATATATCTGGATGATATTCTGATTTTTTCTGATGACTGGGACTCTCATGTCCAGCAGGTCAGGAGAGTTTTTCAGGTTCTGCGGTCTAATTCTTTATGTGTGAAGGGGTCTAAGTGCGTTTTTGGGGTCCAGAAAATTTCCTTTTTGGGGTATATTTTTTCTCCCTCTTCCATTGAGATGGATCCCGTCAAGGTGCAAGCTATTTGTGACTGGACTCAGCCCTCCTCTCTTAAGGGTCTTCAGAGATTTTTGGGCTTTGCCAACTTTTACCGCCGATTTATTGCTGGTTTTTCGGATGTCGTTAAACCACTGACTGATTTGACCAGACAAGGCGCTGATGTTGCTAATTGGTCCCCTCATGCTGTAGAGGCCTTTCAGGAGCTTAAGCGCCGTTTTGCCTCTGCCCCTGTGTTGCGTCAGCCTGATGTGAATCTGCCTTTTCAGGTTGAGGTTGACGCTTCGGAGATCGGAGCTGGGGCAGTGTTGTCGCAGAAAGGTTCCGACTGCTCCGTCATTAGGCCTTGTGCCTTCTTTTCTCGCAAATTTTCGCCCGCAGAGCGGAATTATGATGTTGGGAATCGGGAGCTTTTGGCCATGAAGTGGGCGTTTGAGGAGTGGCGCCATTGGCTCGAGGGGGCTAGGCATCAGGTGGTGGTATTGACTGACCACAAAAATTTGATTTATCTTGAGACTGCCAGACGCCTGAATCCTAGACAGGCGCGCTGGTCTTTATTTTTTTCTCGCTTTAATTTTGTGGTGTCATACCTACCGGGTTCTAAGAATGTTAAGGCAGATGCCCTTTCTAGGAGTTTTGACCCGGACTCTCCTGGTAATTCTGAACCCACAGGTATCCTTAGGGAGGGAGTAATTTTGTCGGCCGTTTCTCCTGATCTGCGGCGGTCCTTGCAAGAGTTTCAGGCGGATAGACCGGATCGTTGTCCGCCTGATAGACTGTTTGTTCCGGATGATTGGACCAGCAGAGTCATCTCTGAGGTACATTCTTCTGCATTGGCAGGTCATCCCGGAATTTTTGGTACCAGGGATTTGGTGGCAAGATCCTTCTGGTGGCCTTCCCTGTCACGAGATGTGCGAGTCTTTGTGCAGTCATGTGACGTTTGTGCTCGGGCCAAGTCTTGTAGTTCTCGGGCTAGCGGACTGCTGTTGCCCTTGCCTATTCCTAAGAGGCCTTGGACACACATCTCGATGGATTTTATTTCAGATCTGCCTGTTTCCCAGAAGATGTCTGTCATCTGGGTGGTCTGTGACCGTTTTTCTAAAATGGTCCATTTGGTTCCTCTGCCCAAGTTGCCTTCTTCTTCTGAGTTGGTTCCTCTGTTTTTTCAGAATGTTGTCCGATTGCACGGTATTCCTGAGAATATTGTTTCTGACAGAGGTACCCAATTTGTGTCTAGATTTTGGCGGGCATTCTGTGCTAGGATGGGCATAGATTTGTCTTTTTCATCTGCTTTTCACCCTCAGACTAATGGCCAGACCGAGCGGACTAATCAGACCCTTGAGACATATCTGAGGTGTTTTGTCTCTGCTGACCAGGATGATTGGGTTGCTTTTTTGCCATTGGCAGAGTTCGCCCTCAATAATCGGGCCAGTTCTTCCACCTTGGTGTCCCCGTTTTTCTGTAATTCGGGGTTTCACCCTCGATTTTCCTCCGGTCAGGTGGAATCCTCGGATTGTCCTGGAGTGGATGCGGTGGTGGAGAGATTGCATCACATCTGGGGGCAGGTTATGGACAATTTGAAGTTGTCCCAGGAGAAGACTCAGCGTTTTGCCAACCGTCATCGTCGTGTTGGTTCTCGGCTTTGTGTTGGAGATTTAGTGTGGTTGTCTTCTCGTTTTGTCCCTATGAGGGTCTCTTCTCCTAAGTTTAAACCTCGGTTCATCGGCCCTTATAGAATATTGGAGATTCTTAATCCTGTTTCTTTCCGTTTGGACCTCCCTGCGTCCTTTTCCATTCATAACGTTTTTCATCGGTCGTTATTGCGCAGGTATGAGGTACCTGTTGTACCTTCAGTTGAGCCTCCTGCTCCGGTGTTGGTTGAGGGTGAGTTGGAGTACGTTGTGGAGAAAATTTTGGACTCTCGTGTTTCCAGACGGAAACTCCAGTATCTGGTTAACTGGAAGGGTTACGGCCAGGAGGATAATTCTTGGGTCAATGCATCTGATGTTCATGCTTCTGATCTTGTTCGTGCCTTCCATAGGGCTCATCCTGGTCGCCCTGGTGGATCTGGTGAGGGTTCGGTGCCCCCTCCTTGAGGGGGGGGTACTGTTGTGAATTTGGATTCTGGGCTCCCCCGGTGGCCGCTTGTGGAATTGGACTTGTCATCCTCTTTCCTGTTTCACCTGGTTCCATCAGTAGTGGGTGTCGCTATTTAAGCTCATTTCTCTGGTGGTTTCTTGCCGGTCAACAATGTTATCTGATGCCTCTCAGTGCGTGTTCCTGCTTCTAGACTACTACTAGATAAGTTGGACTTTTGTCCTTGTTTTGTTTTGCCTATTTGTTCCAGTTCACAGCTGAAGTTTTGTTACTGTGTCTGGAAAGCTCTCGTTGATCAGGGATTGCTACTCTGGCGTTATGAGTTAATGCCAGAGTTTAAGGTAATCTCTGGATGGTGTTTTGTTAGTGTTTTTCTGCTGACCATGAAAGTATACTATCTGTCTTCTGCTATCTAGTAAGCGGACCTCAAATTTGCTAAGACTATTTTCCTGCTGCGTTTGTTGTTTCATCTGAACTCACCGTCATTATATGTGGGGGGCTACTGTCTTCTTTGGAAATATTTCTCTAGAGGTGAGCCAGGTCTTATATTTCCCTCTGCTAGCTATTTAGGTCTTAGGCCAGAGCTGGGCATCTAGCGATAAATAGGAAATGCTACCTGGCTATTTCTAGTTGCGCGGCAGGCTTAGTTCATGGTCAGTATAGTTCCATCTTCCGAGAGCTTGTCCCTCTATAGGCTTGCTATGATCTCTGCCTGCAGAGATCATGACATATGAGGCTGGAACTGCACAGATCACTGCAACTGTAAGTACAGATTCCCTGACAGTACAGCAAAATGGAGACTGGTCTGAAGCCCCCTCAGAGACTGGATGTCACTTCATGTAATCTGTCCCAGACCTGGAGACATTGGAAGGAAGAGTTTACACTGTATGTGGATCTGACTGTGGGCCCCACTGACGACAAACGGAAAGTAAAGCTGTTTTATTACCTAATTGGGGAAAATGGCAGAGAATTAGCCCACACCTTGCTCCCAGACACAGACAACCTCCTCCTAGCAGACATTGTGCAGGCATTTGATAAACACTGTGACCCAAAGAAGAATGAGACAGTGGAAAGATATAAGTTTTTCACAAGACATCAGGAGGATGGTGAAAATGTGGACAGATATCTGACAGAGCTGAGGAGACTTGCAGAAACATGTGGCTTTGGAGAGATCAGGGACAGTCTAATCAAGGACAGGATGGTGTGTGGCATAAAGGACAGTCATCTCAAAGAAAGATTACTGAGAGAGGAAGGCATGACTTTAGAGAAATGTATGCAAATCTGCAGGGCTGCTGATCTCACACAGCACAGCCTGAAGATCATGGCAGGCACCAGCGAGAATGATGATGACAAGGTACATGCAGTATCTATGAAAGGAAAGACAGGACCAGACTACCCTATAAACACTGTCCACTGCAAGTATTGTGGGAAAAGACATGAGAGAGACAAAACTAAGTGTCCAGCATATGGGGAAACCTGCAGGTCATGTGGCAAGAAGAATCATTACACTGCTGTCTGCAGGCAGGGAAGAGGTAAACAGTACAGACAGCTCCACACTGTGACACCAGACACTGACAGTGCAGAGGACATTACATGGCTACAGATGCAGTCTACAACAGAGAAAGTCAATGTAGTCGGGCAGTCAGTAGTGAAGGATGCCAAGCAGCTTTATGCAACATTCTTGTTGGAGGAGAAGCCCATTAGATTTCAGCTGGATTGTGGAGCAAGCTGCAATGTAATTTCATTTGATCTGCTAAACAAACAGGTTTCTATTGAGCCAACTGACCATGTACTGGTGATGTACAACAAAAGTGTTCTGAAACCAATGGGGACATGTAAGCTAAAAATACGAAACCCATGTAACAGAAAGAGTTATAGAGTTGAATTTACCGTGTTACGGGGTGGTAACCATGTACCATTACTGGGAGTAAAAGCAGTTCAGGCAATGGACTTAATAAAAGTACAGTCTCAGAACATTATGTCTGTTGAAGTTGCCCAGGATATACAAAATCCAAAACTAAATGCAGAGCACAACTTGGACATGCAGAAAATAAAAGCAGAGTATGCTGATGTATTTGAAGGTGATGGGTGCCTTGAAGGTAAATATAGGCTAGAAATTGACAACACAGTGCAGCCCACCAGATTACCCACAAGAAGAGTGCCTGTAGCTTTAATGCAACCGCTGAAAGTAGAACTGCAAGATCTACAGAGAAGAGGCATGATAGCACCAGTCCATAAGAGCACAGATTGGATCAGCAGTTTGGTCATAGTGCAGAAACCATCGGGCAAGTTAAGAATATGTATTGATCCTAAGCCACTCAACAAGGCGCTGAAACGAAACCATTACCCAATGCCAACATTAGATGATGTCCTACCAGATTTATCAAAGGCTAAAATATTTTCTGTATGTGATGTAAAAAATGGATTCTGGCATGTGGCCCTGACTGAAGATTCAAGTTTATTGACAACATTTTCTTCACTATTTGGATGCTTTAAGTGGCTGAAAATGCCTATGGGACTAAAACCTGCTCCAGAGATATTCCAGCAGAAATTGATGCAGGCTTTGGAAGGACTTACTGGAGTGAAGACAATAGCGGATGATATCCTGGTAGTGGGAGAATGTGAAAATATGGAATCTGCAATCAAGGATCACGATCAGAAGATGATACAATTTTTGGACAGATGCAGAGAAAAAAACATAAAGCTGAATTTGGACAAATTCAAATTGAAAATGACAGAAGTGGCCTATATTGGTCATCGACTGACTTCAACTGGGGTCAAAGTGGATCCTGAAAAGGTGAGAGCAATACAAGATTTGCCTACCCCTACTGATGTTTCTGGAGTACAACGATTTTTGGGCATGGTGAATTATCTCTCAAAATTTTGCAGACATCTGTCAGACATGTGTGAGCCACTGAGACAGCTAACCCACAAAGATGTGCGCTGGGAATGGACAGAAAGCCAGGAGACTGCTTTCCGAGCAGTAAAGAATGCCATTGCAGATACAGCAACCCTAAAGTATTTCGATGCAGATCGAGAAGTGGTGGTACAATATGATGCTTCGGAAAAAGGCCTTGGAGCCACATTAATGCAGAACAAACAGCCAATTACATTTGCAAGCAGAGCCCTTACAACAACAGAGCAGGGATATGCACAGATTGAGAAGGAACTACTGGCTGTGGTATTTGGGATGGAGAAGTTTCACCAGTACACCTATGGTCGACGGATAACAGTGCAGTCGGATCACAAACCATTGGAGAGCATTACAAAGAAACCATTACTAAATGCCCCAAAGAGACTACAGCGCATGCTGTTGCGACTTCAGAAATATGATGTTGACATCGGTTACTGTCCAGGAAGAGACTTACTGATTGCAGATACGCTAAGCAGAGCTTACCTTCCTAGCACAAAGGATGAGGAGGAAGACATTGAAACCATCAACATGTGTAACTACCTTGCAGTGTCAAAAGAAAAGGTCAAGCAAATCCAGATTTTTACAGAGAAGGATAAAAGTCTCCAGAGTTTAAAAACTTGCAGGGCTGGCCAAAATACAAGCAGCATGCGCCAAGGGAAGTCTCACCATTCTTCCACATAAGAGATGAATTGTCAGTGCAGCAAGGAATCATCTTTAAAGGAGACAGGGCTGTTATACCTGAAGTTCTCAGAAGAGACATATTGAAAACATTGCACTCTTCTCACTTAGGCATGGAAGGATGCCTACGTCGTGCACGAGAATCAGTTTATTGGCCAGGAATGAATGACCACATAAAAAATTACATAGCACAATGTGAAATATGTGCATCCTACAATGATAAGCAACCAAAGGAGACATTGCAACCTCATGAAATTCCACATAGGCCTTGGTCAAAAATAGGAACAGACTTGTTCACATGGAATGACAAAGAATACCTGATTACAGTGGACTATTTCTCTAACTTCTGGGAGGTTGATTTGGTGCAGGACACAAGGGCGAGAACAGTGATTAAAAAACTCAAGGCCCATTTTGCCAGGTATGGCATTCCAGAAATCGTTTTCTCTGACAATGCGGCACAGTTTACGTCGGAAGAATTCAAAACTTTCAGTAAGAAGTGGGAATTTGAACACCAGACGTCTTCTCCGAGATATCCTCAGAGTAATGGGAAAGCAGAGTCAGCAGTAAAAACGGCCAAAAGACTCATGCAGAAAGCTAACCAGGCGGGTGCTGATGTATATCTGTCTATACTGGATCATAGAAACACACCCACCCAAGGCCTAGACAGCAGTCCAGCACAGAGGCTCATGAGTAGGCGTACAAGGACACTCGTACCAACTGCGTGTCATCTGTTAGAGCCAAAGCTGCTGGGAAACATCGAAGCTAAATTACAGAAGAATCAAGCGAGGCAAGCTTTCTATTACAATAAATCTGCAAAGGATCTGCCTGAGCTCCAGAGAAATGACAACATTCGGCTGCAGCCAAGCAGCACATTTGACACACACTGGCAAAAGGCGAAGGTTGTCCAGAAACTGGGACCTCGGTCCTACGAAATTCTAACAGACGACGGAAGAAGACTAAGGAGGAATCGGAGATATTTGAGGAAAACGCGAGAAAGAGATGATTCATGGCCTTTTGAACAGTATTCATGGCCTTTTGAACAGTATCCAGACACCCAAGACAACGAGGCAGAAAGTACAAGTCAGGCACCAACAGTGACAGCTGACCATCAGGGTGAGGACTCTGGCCAGAGATAGACAATATCAGAAGAACTACCAGATGTACCAGATGTAGAAAGGGACACATCTTATATCACCAGAGCTGACAGAATTAGCAAAAAGCCGGCGCACCTCAAAGATTATATCTAACTGGATGTACTAGGTTAATTTCTAACTTTGTCATAGTATACTTTAGTTTAGTATCTTTTATTGTTCCTCCAGTTAAAAGAGAAAGGATGTAGCAATATGTTATATGTTCATGTGGCCTCTAGGGGTCTCACTACTTTTATGTGTGTTCTATATTCGTTGTTTGGGAACTTGTTGGATGTTGTTGTACACGGGATTCATGTAATGGAGGTTGAGACATGATGTGAATAAAGAGCCTGGAGATACTCAAAGAGTGTGATTAATGACAGGATTCATCAAACAGAACAAGTCCCACCTCCGGGACGGTCTCACGGTATCAGGGGACACATTTTTTAAGTGTTTAGTTCTGTGTTTGCAAGGAGCATAATGAAAAGAGCAACCTTTTCCTTTTGCATCCTTTTTGCTGCACAAGCTGGCTGTTTCAGCTACAAACGCCTTGGGGGGGGGGGGTTAAAGGTTCCCTTTCGACTTTCTCCAATCAGGCTTCGGCCTACACTGTGTTCCTCTGCTCCTCCTTCTGTCCCTGGGCTCCAACAATGCTAGTTGCTGTCCAGAAGTGCTGTCCGCACAGTCAACAGTCGCTCCTCTGTTATTGGGGTTCAGTAACGTCAGCTGTTCCCCAGCTGTGTGTGTGGCAATCCCTCCTCTCTCCTCCACCTCCTCCTCCTTCTGTCCCTGGGCTCCAACACCGCTAGTTGTTGCCTGGTAGTGCTGTCCGCACAGTCAACTGTCGCTCCTCTGTTATTGGGGTTCAGTAACGTCAGCTGTTCCCCAGCTGTGTGTGTGGCAATCCCTCCTCTCTCCTCCACCTCCTCCTCCTTCTGTCCCTGGGCTCCAACACCGCTAGTTGTTGCCTGGTAGTGCTGTCCGCACAGTCAACAGTCGCTCCTCTGTTATTGGGGTTATGTAACGTCAGCTGTTCCCCAGCTGTGTGTGTGGCAATCCCTCCTCTCTCCTCCACCTCCTCCTCCTTCTGTCCCTGGGCTCCAACACCGCTAGTTGTTGCCTGGTAGTGCTGTCCGCACAGTCAACAGTCGCTCCTCTGTTATTGGGGTTATGTAACGTCAGCTGTTCCCCAGCTGTGTGTGTGGCAATCCCTCCTCTCTCCTCCACCTCCTCCTCCTTCTGTCCCTGGGCTCTAACACCGCTAGTTGTTGTCTGGAAGTGCTGTCTGCACAGTCAACAGTCGCTCCTCTGTTATTGGGGTTCAGTAACGTCAGCTGTTCCCCAGCTGTGTGTGTGGCAATCCCTCCTCTCTCCTCCACCTCCTCCTCCTTCTGTCCCTGGGCTCCAACACCACTAGTTGTTGTCTGGAAGTGCTGTCCGCACAGTCAACAGTCGCTCCTCTGTTATTGGGGTTCAGTAACGTCAGCTGTTCCCCAGCTGTGTGTGTGGCAATCCCTCCTCTCTCCTCCACCTCCTCCTTCTGTCCCTGGGCTCCAACACCGCTAGTTGTTGCCTGGTAGTGCTGTCCGCACAGTCAACAGTCGCTCCTCTGTTATTGGGGTTCAGTAACGTCAGCTGTTCCCCAGCTGTGTGTGTGGCAATCCCTCCTATCTCCTCCACCTCCTCCTCCTGCTGTCCCTGGGCTCCAACACCGCTAGTTGTTGTCCGGAAGTGCTGTCCGCACAGAGCCAAACACCTTGCCAATGTGTTAGTGGGGTTCAGTAATGCCTGCTGCTCCCCTGCTGTGTATACGGCAACGTGTCATGCGACCGCCACGCAGGCACAACAACTTAAATTTAAGGGAACCTGTCCCCCCCCAGGGCGTTTCTTACTGAAAGAGCCACCTTGTGCAGCAGTAATGATGCAAAAGGAAAAAGTGCCTCTTTTCGTGGTGCTCCTTGCACATGCACATGCTTGCACATGCTGAACCTAACACTTATGAAATGTGTCCCCTCCCACCGTTAAACCGTCCGGTAGGTGGAACTTTCCTTCGTAATGTGACGCAGTCATTCTTACCCCCTTGGCGCCGTGCGCCGCCTCCTCAGCGTTGTTTGAATCTGTCCCGGAGCCTGCGCTGTTATGTTAGCCCTTGGACATGCACACTTAGCGCTGCCCATCTTCTGACATTATTTGGTGTCAGGCTGGCTGCGCCTGTGCGGCCGCCCTGGCCGAGATCCCGCCTCGTAGTGTCTTCTGATTTAATCCCACTGCGGGCCTGTGATCCATGGACATGTGCAGTGCATATCTTAAAATCCGCCTCTCACTCATCTCCCTACGCCTTCTTCAGACTGTGCAACGTCAGCTGATCCCTAATAGCATGCCACGGCCGTGACGCCGCACAGTCTGAAGAAGCCATAGGGAGGGGAGTGAGAGGCGAGGATATGCACTGCTCATGCCCATGGATCACAGGTCCGCAGAGTGATTACATTAGATGACACAGCGAGGCGGGATCTTGGCCAGCGCCTGACACCTGACACCAAATGATGTCAGAAGACGGGCAGCGCAAAATGTGTGCATGGCCAAGGGTGTTGTGAAATTGGATTTTGGGCTCCCCCGGTGGCCACTGGTGGAATTGAACTGGTGTGCATCATCCTCTCTGTTCACCTGTTTCCATCAGGATGTGGGAGTCGCTATTTAGCCTTGCTCCTCTGTCACTTCCATGCCGGTCAACATTGTAATCAGAAGCCTTTCTGTGCATGTTCCTGCTGCTAGACAACTCCCAGCTAAGTTGGACTTAGTCCTTGTTTGTTTTTGCATTTTGTTCCAGTTCACAGCTGTAGTTTCGTTTCTGTGTCTGGAAAGCTCTTGTGATCTGAAATTGCCACTCTGATGTTATGAGTTAATACTAGAGTCTTAAAGTAATTTCAGGATGGTATTTTGATAGGGTTTTCAGCTGACCATGAAAGTGCCCTTTCTGTCTTCCTGCTATCTAGTAAGCGGACCTCAATTTTGCTAAACCTATTTTCATACTACGTTTGTCATTTCATCTAAAATCACCGCCAATATTTGTGGGGGCCTCTGTCTGCCTTTCGGGGAAATTTCTCTAGAGGTGAGCCAGGACTATATTTTCCTCTGCCAGGATTAGTTAGTCCTCCGGCCGGCGCTGGGCGTCTAGGGATAAAACGCAGGCTACGCTACCCGGCTACTGTTAGTTGTGCGGCAGGTTTAGTTCATGGTCAGTTTAGTTTCCATCCTTCCAAGAGCTAGTTCGTATGTTTGCTGGGCTATGTTCTCTTGCCATTGAGAACCATAACAGTTTGACCGGCCCTAAAAGGGTTAAATTAATTGACAGAGAAAGGAGAGAAAAGAGAAGTCTGCTGAAGATTTTTTTTTTTTTTTTCTCAGTTCTGAGTGTGCTTGTAATTGAATCTCTTGCAAGTCTGCCTATATTGCAGCCTTTCTCTCTCTCTCTCCTTCCAATCCTGGAATGGCTCTGTGTTCACCTGTTTAAAATGGATATTCAGAGTTTAGCTGCAGGTTTGAATAATCTCACCACGAAAGTTCAAAACTTACAAGATTTTGTTGTTCATGTTCCTATATCTGAACCTAGAATTCCTTTGCCTGAATTTTTCTCGGGGAATAGATCTTGCTTTCAAAATTTCAAAAATAATTGCAAGTTGTTTTTGTCCCTGAAATCTCGCTCTGCTGGAGATCCTGCTCAGCAGGTCAGGATTGTGATTTCTTTGCTCCGGGGCGACCCTCAGGATTGGGCTTTTGCATTGGCTCCAGGGGATCCTGCGTTGCTCAATGTGGATGCGTTTTTTCTGGCCTTGGGGTTGCTTTATGAGGAACCTCAGTTAGAACTTCAGGCGGAAAAGGCCTTGATGTCCCTATCTCAGGGGCAAGACGAAGCTGAAATATACTGCCAGAAATTCCGTAAATGGGCTGTGCTTACTCAGTGGAATGAGTGCGCCCTGGCGGCGAATTTCAGAGAGGGTCTCTCTGATGCCATTAAGGATGTTATGGTGGGGTTCCCTGTGCCTGCGGGTCTGAATGAGTCCATGACAATGGCTATCCAGATCGATAGGCGTCTGCGGGAGCGCAAACCTGTGCACCATTTGGCGGTGTCTACTGAGAAGACGCCAGAGAATATGCAATGTGATAGAATTCTGTCCAGAAGTGAACGGCAGAATTTTAGACGAAAAAATGGGTTGTGCTTCTATTGCGGTGATTCAACTCATGTTATATCAGCATGCTCTAAGCGTACTAAGAAGCTTGATAAGTCTGTTTCAATTGGCACTTTACAGTCTAAGTTTATTCTATCTGTGACCCTGATTTGTTCTTTATCATCTATTACCGCGGATGCCTATGTCGACTCTGGCGCCGCTTTGAGTCTTATGGATTGGTCCTTTGCCAAACGCTGTGGGTATGATTTGGAGCCTCTTGAAACTCCTATACCCCTGAAGGGGATTGACTCCACCCCATTGGCTAGCAATAAACCACAATACTGGACACAAGTAACTATGCGGATTAATCCGGATCACCAGGAGATTATTCGCTTTCTTGTGCTGTATAACCTACATGATGTGTTGGTGCTTGGATTGCCATGGCTGCAATCTCATAACCCAGTCCTTGACTGGAAAGCTATGTCTGTGTTAAGCTGGGGATGTAAGGGGACGCATGGGGACGTACCTGTGGTTTCCATTTCATCATCTATTCCCTCTGAGATTCCTGAATTCTTGACTGAATATCGTGACGTTTTTGAAGAACCTAAGCTTGGTTCATTACCTCCGCACCGGGAGTGCGATTGTGCCATAGATTTGATTCCGGGTAGTAAATACCCTAAGGGTCGTTTATTTAATCTGTCTGTGCCTGAACATGCTGCTATGCGAGAATATATAAAGGAGTCCTTGGAAAAGGGACATATTCGTCCTTCGTCATCTCCCTTAGGAGCCGGTTTTTTCTTTGTGGCTAAGAAAGATGGCTCTTTGAGGCCGTGCATTGATTATCGGCTTTTGAATAAAATCACGGTTAAATATCAATATCCGTTGCCACTGCTGACTGATTTGTTTGCTCGCATAAAGGGGGCCAAGTGGTTCTCTAAGATAGATCTTTGTGGGGCGTATAATTTGGTGCGAATTAAGCAGGGGGATGAGTGGAAAACCGCATTTAATACGCCCGAGGGCCACTTTGAGTATTTGGTGATGCCTTTTGGTCTTTCAAATGCCCCTTCAGTCTTTCAGTCCTTTATGCATGACATTTTCCGTGATTATTTGGATAAATTTATGATTGTGTATCTGGATGATATTTTGATTTTTTCGGATGACTGGGACTCTCATGTCCAGCAGGTCAGGAGGGTTTTTCAGGTTTTGCGGTCTAATTCCTTGTGTGTGAAGGGTTCTAAGTGCGTTTTTGGGGTTCAAAAGATTTCCTTTTTGGGATATATTTTTTCCCCCTCTTCCATCGAGATGGATCCTGTCAAGGTTCAGGCTATTTGTGATTGGACGCAACCCTCTTCTCTTAAGAGTCTTCAGAAATTTTTGGGCTTTGCTAACTTTTATCGTCGATTTATTGCTGGTTTTTCTGATGTTGTTAAACCATTGACTGATTTGACTAAGAAGGGTGCTGATGTTGCTGATTGGTCCCCTGCTGCTGTGGAGGCCTTTCGGGAGCTTAAGCGCCGCTTTTCTTCCGCCCCTGTGTTGCGTCAGCCTGATGTTGCTCTTCCTTTTCAGGTTGAGGTCGACGCTTCTGAAATCGGAGCTGGGGCGGTTTTGTCGCAGAGAAGTTCCGATTGCTCCGTGATGAGACCTTGTGCTTTTTTCTCGCGTAAATTTTCGCCCGCCGAGCGGAATTATGATGTTGGGAATCGGGAGCTTTTGGCCATGAAGTGGGCTTTTGAGGAGTGGCGTCATTGGCTTGAGGGGGCTAGACATCAGGTGGTGGTATTGACTGACCACAAAAATCTAATTTATCTTGAGTCCGCCAGACGCCTGAATCCTAGACAGGCGCGCTGGTCGTTGTTTTTCTCTCGGTTTAATTTTGTGGTGTCCTACCTGCCGGGTTCTAAGAATGTTAAGGCGGATGCCCTTTCTAGGAGTTTTGAGCCTGACTCCCCTGGTAATTCTGAACCTACAGGTATCCTTAAGGATGGAGTGATATTGTCTGCCGTTTCTCCAGACCTGCGGCGGGCCTTGCAGGAGTTTCAGGCGGATAGACCTGATCGTTGCCCACCTGGTAGACTGTTTGTTCCTGATGATTGGACCAGTAAAGTCATTTCTGAGGTTCATTCTTCTGCATTGGCAGGTCATCCTGGAATCTTTGGTACCAGGGATTTGGTGGCAAGGTCCTTCTGGTGGCCTTCCCTGTCTCGAGATGTGCGAGGCTTCGTGCAGTCTTGTGACGTTTGTGCTCGGGCCAAGCCTTGTTGTTCTCGGGCTAGTGGATTGTTGTTGCCCTTGCCTATCCCGAAGAGGCCCTGGACGCACATCTCGATGGATTTTATTTCGGATCTTCCTGTTTCTCAGAAGATGTCTGTCATCTGGGTGGTGTGTGATCGTTTCTCTAAGATGGTCCATTTGGTTCCCCTGCCTAAGTTGCCTTCTTCTTCCGAGTTGGTTCCTCTGTTTTTTCAAAATGTGGTCCGTTTGCATGGTATTCCGGAGAATATCGTTTCTGACAGAGGTACCCAATTCGTGTCTAGATTTTGGCGAGCATTCTGTGCTAGGATGGGCATAGATTTGTCTTTCTCGTCTGCTTTCCATCCTCAGACTAATGGCCAGACCGAGCGGACGAATCAGACCTTGGAGACATATTTGAGGTGTTTTGTGTCTGCAGATCAGGATGATTGGGTTGCTTTTTTGCCTTTAGCGGAGTTTGCCCTCAATAATCGGGCCAGTTCTGCCACCTTGGTGTCTCCCTTTTTCTGTAATTCGGGGTTTCATCCTCGATTTTCTTCTGGTCAGGTGGAATCTTCGGATTGTCCTGGAGTGGATGCTGTGGTGGAGAGGTTGCATCAGATTTGGGGGCAGGTAGTGGACAATTTGAAGTTGTCCCAGGAGAAGACTCAGCTTTTTGCCAACCGCCGGCGTCGGGTTGGTCCTCGGCTTTGTGTTGGGGACTTGGTGTGGTTGTCTTCTCGTTTTGTCCCTATGAGGGTTTCTTCTCCCAAGTTTAAGCCTCGGTTCATCGGCCCGTACAAGATATTGGAGATTCTTAACCCTGTGTCCTTCCGTTTGGACCTCCCTGCATCTTTTTCTATTCATAATGTTTTTCATCGGTCATTATTGCGCAGGTATGAGGTACCGGTTGTGCCTTCCGTTGAGCCTCCTGCTCCGGTGTTGGTTGAGGGCGAGTTGGAGTACGTTGTGGAAAAAATCTTGGACTCCCGTGTTTCCAGACGGAAACTCCAGTATCTGGTCAAATGGAAGGGATACGGTCAGGAGGATAATTCTTGGGTCACTGCCTCTGATGTTCATGCCTCCGATCTTGTCCGTGCCTTTCATAGGGCTCATCCTGATCGCCCTGGTGGTTCTGGTGAGGGTTCGGTGCCCCCTCCTTGAGGGGGGGTACTGTTGTGAAATTGGATTTTGGGCTCCCCCGGTGGCCACTGGTGGAATTGAACTGGTGTGCATCATCCTCTCTGTTCACCTGTTTCCATCAGGATGTGGGAGTCGCTATTTAGCCTTGCTCCTCTGTCACTTCCATGCCGGTCAACATTGTAATCAGAAGCCTTTCTGTGCATGTTCCTGCTGCTAGACAACTCCCAGCTAAGTTGGACTTAGTCCTTGTTTGTTTTTGCATTTTGTTCCAGTTCACAGCTGTAGTTTCGTTTCTGTGTCTGGAAAGCTCTTGTGATCTGAAATTGCCACTCTGATGTTATGAGTTAATACTAGAGTCTTAAAGTAATTTCAGGATGGTATTTTGATAGGGTTTTCAGCTGACCATGAAAGTGCCCTTTCTGTCTTCCTGCTATCTAGTAAGCGGACCTCAATTTTGCTAAACCTATTTTCATACTACGTTTGTCATTTCATCTAAAATCACCGCCAATATTTGTGGGGGCCTCTGTCTGCCTTTCGGGGAAATTTCTCTAGAGGTGAGCCAGGACTATATTTTCCTCTGCCAGGATTAGTTAGTCCTCCGGCCGGCGCTGGGCGTCTAGGGATAAAACGCAGGCTACGCTACCCGGCTACTGTTAGTTGTGCGGCAGGTTTAGTTCATGGTCAGTTTAGTTTCCATCCTTCCAAGAGCTAGTTCGTATGTTTGCTGGGCTATGTTCTCTTGCCATTGAGAACCATAACACAAGGGCTAACATACCAGCACAGGCTCCGGGACAGATTCAAACAACGCTGAGGAGGCGGCGCACGGCGCCAAGGGGGTAAGAATGACGGCTGTGCTGCGTCACATAACGAAGGAAAGTTCCACCTACCGGACGGTTGAACGGTGGGAGGGGACACATTTCATAAGTGTCAAGTACAGTGTTTGCAAGGACCATAATTAAAAGAGCTAAGTTTACCTTTTCCAGCATTAGTGCTGTACAAGAAGGCTCTTTCAGCTACAAACGCCTTGGGGGGGGGTTAAAGGTTCCCTTTCAACTTGCTCCACTGCAGGCTTCGGCCTACACTCTGCTCCTCCTGCTGACCCTGGGCTCTAACACTGCCAGTTGGCGCCCGGGAGTGTTAGCTGCACAGAGAAAAACACCCGGCACTCTGTCAGTGGGGTTCAGCACCGCCAGCTGTTCCCCTGCTGTGTAGCCGACAACGTGTCCTGCAAAAGCCACGCAGACACAAAGCTGCCACCAGTGCAGGCTTCGGCCTACACTCTACTCCCTCTCCTCCTGCTGACCCTGGGCTCTAACACCGCCAGTTGGTGCCCGGTAGTGCTAGCTGCACAGAGAAAAACACCAGCCAATGTGTCAGTGGGGTTCAGCAATGCCAGCTGTTCCCCTGCTGTGTAGCCGGCATCGTGTCCTGCAAAAGCCACGCAGACACAAGAACTGAAATTGAAGGGAACCTGTCCCCCCCCCCAGGTGTTTGTATGTATAACAGCCACCTTGTACAGCAGTAATGCTGCATTTGTACAAGGTGGCTCACCAAGTTATTCTCCTTGCACACGCCGAACGTAACACGTCTAAAATGTGTCCCCTGAGACCATTAAACCGTCCCTGATGTGTGACTTTCCTTTGTAATGACACGCTGCAACCCCCTTGGTAGCGCTGCCCATCTTCT
Source organism: Ranitomeya variabilis (assembly GCF_051348905.1). Lineage (NCBI taxonomy): Eukaryota > Metazoa > Chordata > Amphibia > Anura > Dendrobatidae > Ranitomeya > Ranitomeya variabilis. The sequence continues at coordinate 1,098,377,773 of NC_135233.1, forward strand.
CACATCATTGTTTGGCTGGCTGCGCCTCTGCGGCCGCCCTGCCCGACACAACGCCCCTCGGTGTCTTATTTATTTTGACTGCGAGGGTGTGATTGACGGGCATGAGCAGTGCATATCTTTGTTAGGCTGTCACTCAGCTCCTTCCACCTTCTTCAGACTGTGCGGCTTCATGGCCGTGGCATGCGATAAGGGATCAGCTGACGCCGCACAGTCTGTAGCAGGTGTAAGGACCCGAGCGAGAGGTGAACATATGTACTGCGCCAGGCCATGAATCCCAGCCCCGCAGTGTGAAACACTGTAAAGACACTGCGGGGCTGGGATTCATGGGCATCGCGAACCGCACCAGTCGACATGAAATGATGTCAGAAGACGGGCAGCGCATGGCCAAGGGATAACGCAACAACGCAGACTCCTGTACATCAAAATGCGATGCTCAGGAGGCCGCGCCAAGCACCAAGGTGGTATTTTTGCCAGCTGTGCTGCATCTCATTACGAAGGGAACTCCCGCCTCCAAGACAGATTGACTGTATAAGGGCCAAAATGTTGTACGTGTTTCATTCAGCTTGTGCAAGGAACAAAATGAAAAGAGCAACCTTTGACTTGTGCAGCACTACTGCTGCATAAGGCGTGGCTCTTCTAGTTTGTAACACCTGAGGGGGGGTTGAAGGTTACCTTTAAAATTGGTTCAATTAGGCTTCGGCCTACACTCTGCTCCCCCTGCAGAGCCTGGGCTCGAACACCGCCAGTTGGTGCCCCGAAGTGCTGGCTGCACAGAGAAAAACACCAGCCAATGTGTCAGTGGGGTTCAGCACCGCCAGCTGTTCCCCTGCTGTGTCGCCGGCAACGTGTCCTGCAACAGCCACGCAGACACAAAGTTGCCGCCAGTGCAGGCTTCGGCCTGCACTCTGCTCCCTCTCCTTCTGCTGACCCTGGGCTCTAACACCGCCTGTTGGTGCCCGGTACTGCTAGCTGCACAGAGCCAAACACCTCGCCAATGTGTCAGTGGGGTTCAGCACCGCCAGCTGTTCCCCTGCTGTGTAGCCGGCAACGTGTCCTGCAACAGCCACGCAGACACAACAGACCTTCAAATGCCTCCAGTGCAGGCTTCGGCCTACACTCTGCTCCCCCTGCTGACCCTTTGCTCCAACACCGCTAGTTGGGGCTCTAGGAAGACAAGCTTGAATAGGTCCCCATCCTGGTTCCAGCACCGTCAGCTGGTTCCGGGCAGAGCCTTTGGCTTAGGTGCCTCCTTCTGGGTATCCGAGTTCCACCAATGTCAGGTGGTCCTTGGTAGTGCTTTCAGGCATGGGTACCTCCTGCTTAGTAACCGGGTTCCAGTAACGTCAGCTGGTCCTCGGTAGTTCCATTGGCTCTTGTACCTTCTGCTCCCCATCCTGGTTCCAGTACCGTCAGCTGGTTCCGGGCAGAGCCTTTGGCTTAGGTGCCTCCTTCTGGGTATCTGAGTTCCACCAACGTCAGGTGGTCCTTGGTAGTGCTTTCAGGCACGGGTACCTCCTGCTTAGTAACCGGGTTCCAGTAACGTCAGCTGGTCCTCGGTAGTTCCATTGGCTCTTGGACCTTCGGCTACCCATCCGGGTTCCAGTACCGTCAGCTGGTTCTCGGCAGTGTCTTTTGCTCTTGTACCTTCTGCTCCCCATCCTGGTTCCAGTACCGTCAGCTGGTTCCGGGCAGAGCCTTTGGCTTAGGTGCCTCCCTCTGGGTATCCGAGTTCCACCAACGTCAGGTGGTCCTTGGTAGTGCTTTCAGGCACGGGTACCTCCTGCTTAGTAACCGGGTTCCAGTAACGTCAGCTGGTAGTTCCATTGGCTCTTGGACCTTCGGGTAGCCATCCGAGTTCCAGTTCCATCAGCTGTTTCTCGGCATTTTCTCAGCCTTCTTGTACCTTCTGCTACATTTCCAAGTTCAAGACCCTAAAGACGACGACCCGGAAGACCACCCCTAAGATGATGACGACACCAGAGACGACAACCACTGAGATGACGACGACCCTGGAGACGATGACCCTGAAGACCACCCCGATGACGACGATCCCGGAGACGACGACCCTGGAGACGACGACGACCTGGAATACCGAGGAGCAGAAGAACAAGAGGCTGCAGAACAAAGAGCAGAAGAACATTAAGCATAAGACTAAATATCAGAGCAAAAGATATTATCTAAATTAAAAGCAGAAGAAGACTAAGCAGTGTATGGGGGTGAGTCCGTTCCTCCTCGTGGTGCCCCTGGATAAAGCCTGATGCTGCAGGCCAAACTGAACGCGGACAAATGTAACTTTTTTGTGACAGGCAGAACGGAAGGTGTAATCTTCAAACTTTTATAGATAACAACTACGGGAATGCCTGTCACAAATAAGAATATGATGAAGAAGTTGAATATGAAGAAGATAATAGTTAAATAAAAAGAATATGAACAATGTAACAAAAAAAATAATAGGTAGAAGATGAAGAAGAAGATGAATAAGGTGAAGAAGTTGATGTCAAAGAAGCTGATGATGAGGATAATGAAGAAGAAAGTGTGGGAGAAGTATAAAAGAAGGTGAAGGGCGTGGAAGTAGTGAAACATCAATATCTGACAAAATAAAAAAAAAATTAACATAGTCAAAATCTTTCTAACACCAAACGTCATAAAAAAACAAAACAAAATCCTGCTATTCTATTTGATTGGGCTAAACCTCTGTGCCTTTAATGTCTCCGCCACCTCCCCCAATACATCCTACATTATTCTTAGTTGTTTTCCTTCATGTAGAATGAACCTACAAGGAAAGAAAGGGTTTATTTTAATTCCGATATTTTCATCCCATTGACTTGCATTGGGATCGGGTATCGGTATCGGATCGGGTATCGGTATCGGATTAGATCCGATACTTTGACGGTATCGGCCGATACTTTCCGATACCGATACTTTCCGATATCGGAAGGTATCGCTCAACACTAATTAGGATATGTTCTCCTGCAAATCTTGAACGTGTGCACATAGCCTTAGTCCCTGTCCTGTGTTCCCCTATTCATTATACAGTGGGAACGGAAATTATTCAGACCCTTTTAAATTTTTCACTCTTTGTTTCATTGCAGCCATTTGGTAAATTCCCAAAAGTTCATTTTTTCACATTAATGTACACTCTGCACCCCATCTTGACTGAAATAAAACAGATATGTAGAAATTTTTGCAAATTTATTCAAAAAGAAAAACTGAAATATTACATTGCCCTTTCCATTACCTCTATCGTTGCCTTCTCATCCACCACTCCCAACATTGCCCCATTACACCACCTGCATCATTGCCTCCTCCCCCACCACCCCCATCATTGCCCTTTCCACCACCTCCATCATTGCATTCTCCCCCCCACCTTTATCATTGCTTTCTCCCTCACCACTCCCATCATTGCCAATTCCACCACCTCCATCATTGCCTTCTCCCTCACCACTTCTATCATTGCTTTCTCCCCCACCACCCCATCATTTGCCCATTCCACCACCTCCATCATTGCCTCCTCCCCCACCACCCCATCATTGTCCTTTCCACCACCACCACCATTGCCCTCTTCCCCCCCATCATTGCCCTCTCCACCACCTACACTACTCGTCGGGCGAGGGGGAAGCATCTCAAGCAACCACTGCTCCTGCATACAGCTCTAAAGCACTTGCCCCTCTCTCCACTACGGTGCCTAACAGGTATTTACATATATTTAATCCTTCTGATCCTTGTTACTTCTACCTTTCCTCTTCAAGCTACACTTTGGCAGGTACAGGATTTTTTCCTTCTCAGCTTAGCAAGCCAGATTTTTGGACTATCAGAGCTTGCCTCACATCATGCTTTTAATAATTTGCTTTCTGAGGTTTGGAAATTTAGGACATTAAAGGTTCACCATATTGGAGTGGAACTTACTGTGCACTTTAATTATTTAAAAACTTACCAATAATATTAGACTGATTTTTCCATCATAAATTACTGTTATATATGTTGCTGGTCTCCTTTTTTTCTTCCCCTGTATTTGGAGATCCCATTGTACTGTCTGCTTTATTGAATATTTAACTATTTTCAATTTGTATAAATAAATATTAATTTTATTTAAATTGTCCACCTCAGTTTTTGTCCTTTCTTGGTATACTCCACAAAGGACCATGTTTATTACGTCCCTGCAGCCGCAGCAACTTTGTCCACGATAGCTTTCTGACTCACACAGAAGCACACTGAATGGTGACCTCATCCAGCCGCACTGCTGTGTCAGACAGGAAACGGGGGCAGGAAGCAGGACGGATCACTCCCTGCCCACTGCACATGAGGGCAATCTCACCAGGAGCCCCCCGGAGCCTCAGGTCAGGATCAACAAGCCAGATTGCCCTCAGTGTTAGCCACCCTGTTGTGGCCCCCTCCACCTCTGTGCCCTGGTGCAGCCGCACAGGCTGCACATCGGATATGTTTGGAGCGCCCCCACGTAAGGGCAATGGGGTACTCGGCACCGGGTCCTTCAGTTCAGGGCATGTCACGGTGGCCCGACCCGGTCCGTGGCCCTTTGAGGGACGTCCAATAAAATGAATAGTTTTTATGGTTTTGGGAAAGGTCTTTACAGGGGTAGTTCGTGACGCCACCTGTGGTATTCGGTCAGGGTGACAGACGCTGCTTAGGGGTCTGCTGGGGTGATGTTATGGCAGCTAGATGGTATACCTTCCCACAGGTGAAGTGTATCCCCAGGGCTTCCCAGATGGTGGGTGATGCAAGGCGCAGTGAATAACGAGGACACGAGGTTGCAGTCTCTTTACCTTTACTGGAGACTTCAGCATCCACAGTCCAGGGTACAGACCACAGGGTAGGCAGAATCCGGCCGGTCCGAAGGGAAATCCAGAGTCCCCTTATCCAGGTGGAAATCAGTAGCCTTCCTACTAGGGCCTGTGTGTTGTAGTACCTCCCTGCTGAGCTTCTCGGTAAGGTCCTCACAACTCTTGTAGATGTTCTAGATGTTATTTCTGCCTCTCTGTCCCCCAGATGGTATGGATAGGACAAACCCGTATGACTGATGGCCTGAGGCTTATTTATAGGGACCCTAGAGATGCCCCGACCCCCACAAGTTGCCACTGTGTCTTCCTAGGTATTGAGGTCGGGCAGCCAACTTGGAATTGACTGTCCTGCCGGTCTCTGAAGTAAAGCATAGAGACTATTACTCCCTCGTGTTCCGGCTACGCGCCTCAGAAGAAGGCAGCCTATTTCAGGGCAGAACTCCTCCTGGTGTTTTCTCCTTGTGCTATGACTTTGTTTCTCACCCTCTACAACACAGTTCTCTTCGTGTCCGTTCTTAGGATGCTGCCGCACATGGGGCAGGCGTAGCTCCGTGACTTTCTTTCTAGCTAGGCCTCTGACAGGATCCCACCCCTGTCCGGGGCCCTCTGTCTGCAGCTCCGATGTTCCTCCTTTCCCCCTGTCTGCCTGACAGGTGTTGCCTGGGCAAAGTCCAGCCAGCTTCTCCCTAACTTTCTATCCAGCCCACCAATTTTACCCTTCTGTGAGGAGTGCCCTAGTAGATAGGAGCAAGGCTCCCCCTGGTGGTCTGGAGTGTGAAGTGAGGTGTATGGTTTGTGATACCTGGTAGGAAGATCTCCTTTATTACCTTCAGACGTAATATCACTCCCCCTGGTGGAGGAACGACATTACTGCAATGACCAGGACTCTGGGGCGCTGCATGTTTGCCCCTGTGCCTAACAATTTTTAAGTGAAAATCTGGCTTTCTGTTTTGCCTCTGAAACACAGTTTTATCCCAAATGATTTGGAGTAGCTAATTGGGCCTCCTGGCTGCACCCCAATATTAACAATTGTTAAGTGGAAATCTGTTCTTCTTTTTTGCCACTGAAACACAGTTTTATCACAAATGATTTGGAGTAGCAAACGGAGTCCTGTTGACTGCCACACAGTTTTTGCACAATCTACTTCGATGCTGAAAGATCAGGAGCGAAATCTCTACATTGTGACATTGAGACAATGGCGCCAGCAAAACAAGATGTCCGCTTTTTACATGGCCAAGGACATGTAACTTCGGTAGACAATCACAAAAGACCTTGTGTCATGACGTTGTGAATGGTTCTGCACCCTGATTGGCTCACGGAATCAACAAACATAAAGTTAAAGGGAAAAAAAAGAGCGCGCTGCTCCTCTAACCTCTCCACAGCCCCTCCCCTCATCAACCACTTCTCCCTGTCTCCCCCACCTCTCATCTTAAAGCACCACTATCCTAGCCAAAGTAATAACAAAAGCATTAGTGGAAATGTGATGATTTACCAAACTGTTACCACATTTTGCCAACTTGAGTAAAAATGCTCATGAGAGCAAACACGAATCTGAATGTGCTATGTTTGTGCAAATTTTTAATTGGTTGAACGTTTTCCTAAAATGTTCGCTCATCTTTTCTTACAAGATCTCCTCTACTCCCCTCTTATCTCCTCTTCCCACAATTGCATACAAGATTTCTCTTGTGCATCCCCATACTCTGGAACTCTAAACCACAACATATCAGACTTTTGCCTATCATAGAAACATTCAAAAGGAACCTGAAAAACCACCTATTCCAACAAGTCTACAACCTACGGTACCCATTGTTCCACCATACCGCTGCACGACCAGCTCTACCCTCACTTATTGTATCCTCACCATCCTTGTAGACTGTGAGCCCTCGTTGTTAGGATCTTCGCTCCTCCTGCACCAGTAGGTCACTTGTATTGTTTAAGATTATTGTACTTGTGTTTTATTATGTATACCCCTTTTCACAAGTAAAGCACCATGGAATAAATGGCGCTATAACAATAAATAATAACAATAATACCGCTTGCAGCTGCCAAATTAAGTCGAATTGAGTCGAGTAGCCCGTCTTGTAATAGAAGTTGTCAAAATGCAGCACAAGTATATTAATTTTACTCTGGGGAAATTAATGAGACTTAATTGGTTTGCGACAATAATTTTTTGAAATGTGGAGACTCTAAGATGGGTCTCCTTCATGTGTGTTCCCTGTAGCAGTAAGGCTCCCAGACCGGCAAGCCTTCACTTACTTTCTGTCAACTACCTGTTTTATTATCCTTTAGGTTTTTTAAACAATAGTAGTCTAGTAGTTTGTGAAGATGCAGGAGCCATGGAGCAAATAGAGGAGGACAGAAAGGAAGGGGTGATGGGCGCACAATAGTCAGGAGATGAAGATGATAATGATCCCCCCTCTTGTTCATGGTTGGCGGTAGGAAACGTAGAAAGTAAGCTTGAGTGTTACCTCACCACCAACACACCATGGACTTGGACCTCATGGAAGCGCCCAACACATGAGCGCCTTCTTGTTGCACTATCTGCAACATGATGCCTATATTCTTAGAGTTGCCACTCTGATAGATCCATGGTACAAGAGAAAATTTTGCCAGATGCTTCTCCCCCTAGAAAGGGACGTGCGCATGCTGGAGTATCGAAACATGCTTGTATACAATCTTAAGATTGGTTCTCCTCAAGACAGCAGTGAGGCACACAGCGTGTATCTCATTTGTAGATGTCCAACCCTGGGAACGCCGAGTTGTCAATGCAAAAACATTAGCAGCAGCAGTGGAAGTGGAGGAACCAATTTCTGTGAGTCGTTTCACACATTCTTTTTGACCAGCCTAGTGCACCAGCAGAACAGTACAAGTCTTTCACGTTGTGTATGACTGGAGAGAATAGTGCCAAAGTATTGGGAGCTCAATATCAATGCCATCATGGGGGGTTTGGACCCTTTTGCATTTTGGTCTTCACCAATTCAGCAGTGAGGCACACAGTGCGCATCGCAGCTCTAGACTTCCAACCTGCGGTATGTCAATTCGTCAACGCCAAAACATTAGCAGCAGCAGCTGCAGTACTGTAAGTGGAAGAAGCAATTTCTCTGAGTCCTTTCACACTTTTTTTTAGACCAGCTTGTGCACCAGCAAAGCAGAGTACAAGTCTGACACGTTGTGAATGACTGGAGAGGATGGTGCAGGAGTATCTCAAGCTCAATATCAATGCCATTGTGGGGGGTATTTGGACCCTTTTGCATTTAGGTCTTCAAAAATGGAAGAGTGGCTTGAGTTCTCTTGTTACACCTTTTAGGTTTTGTCATGCCTGGCAGCCAGCAAACTCTTAGAACGTGTCCTCAGTGCTGCTGTTGGTTTTCTGATGGATAGGCGCATCCGGCTGTCCCCTGAAATTGTTGACTTTCATCAAGGCAAACAAGTAATGTTTTTCTAATGACTTTTGCACCCCAGTTACATACTGTCCAGACTGAGCGATGATGTAATTTTTACTATGTTGCATTGATCTCAAGTTATTGCAGTCTGTGACAACTTTTGGCTTGGCTTCTGTGCCTGCTGTTGATACTGTTGCTGATGTTACAAACATTTTTTTGAAATGTGGGGACTCCCAATGTGTTGGATCTCCATCTGGTGGGTTGCCTGTAGTGGAAGGTGTGTCAAAGCCCCATTATACCATCTCTACTCTGGGGAAATTGATGCCACTTTATTGGTGTCTGCTCCTAATCTTTGGAAATGTTTGGACTTCAAGTTGGGTCGGTTTCATGTGTGCTGCCTGTAGCAGTAGGGCTCCCAGACCTGCACTTACTTTCAGTCAACTACCTGTGTTATTATTAGAGTTGAGCGATACCTTCCGATGCTTCAAAGTATCGGTATCGGATAGTATCAGCCAATACCCGAAAAATATCGGATATCGCCGATACCGATACCCGATACCAATACAAGTCAATGGGACACAAATATCGGAAGGTATCCTGGATAGTTCCCAGGGTCTGAAGGAGAGGAAACTCTCCTTCAGGCCCTGGGATCCATATTCATGTAAAAAATAAAGAATTAAAATAAAAAATATGGATATACTCACCCCTCCGGAGGCCCCTGGACCTTACCGATGTAACCGGCAGCCTCCGTTCCTAAGAATGAGGAGTTTAGGACCTTCGATGACGTCACAGCTTGTGACTGGTCCCGTGACCGCTCATGTGACCGCTCACGCGATCAATCACAAGCCGCGACGTCATTGCAGGTCCTAAACTCAGTCTCCTCTCCTCCAGACCCTGGGAACCATACACTGGGAACTTCCGATTCCGATTTCCGATATCACAAAAATATCGGAACTCGGTATCGGAATTCCGATACCGCAAATATCGGCCGATACCCGATACTTGCGGTATCGGAATGCTCAACACTAGTTATTATCCTAAATTTTTTAAACAATTTTTTAAACAATAGTAGTCTATGAAGCTGATATTTGTGCCACCTGAGTGTGGCTTGGCAAAAAAGTAGTTTGATCTGTTGCATAAGGTATCAGGGCTCCCAGCAAAGCAGAATTACAACGGTCCTTGACCCACCTCGTCTTAATTTAAACTTCAATTCAAAGCTTTAAATGCTGGACCTGACCCTGATACCTCATGCATGGCCCATGACTGACTGCTTGTGTGCCATTATCAAATTTCTACTGTGGGTGAAATGATTCCACTTTTCCTGGTGTCTGTCCCTTATTTTCATAAATGATTGGACTCAAAGTTGGGCCTCCTTCATGTGTGTTTCCTGAAGTTGGCAGTGCTCTCAGAACAACAAGCATACACTTGTCACTCATCCACCTGTTACTGATCAATGTTTAAGCTAGAAATGCTGGTCCAAGCTCTGCACCAGGCCCTGTCCCTTGCATCCATGCTGCACAATTATACTATTTGTTCTCTGGGTCAATTGAAGCCACTTTTCCTGGTGTCTACCCTTAATTTGAGCTGTTTTTGGCAGTTTTTATCCCACCCTGGAGGTGTTGTCTATGTGTTGGGCTTTGCCTCCCATTGAATTCAATCATTTTAGAGTATGTTTGACGAATTGTTCGGTGAACTTGTTTGGTGAACTTGAAAGGTTCGCTCATCTCTAACTATCTATTTGATTTTATTAAATAGGTATCAATTCTCAGATAAATGAGTGGATAATTTTGAGGACTCGTGTGTAACATTTTTAGAGATGTATTTAAGCTTTTTCTTGGGGATGTGGAGATGCCAAAGAAACCAATATCATTAACAGGACTAAGGTTCTAGAGAGGAATTTTTTTCTTGAGTAATCTGCTGACACTATTAACTGGACTTTACAATGTTCTGTGTATGTAAACTTACTTGAAGTGCACCATGGGTTGATCACCAGATGGTTCTACATTTCTTTCCAATTGTTTGTAATGGGGCAACCACCAAAGCCTACATAAGACTTTTTAGCCATGCTGACAAACTTTTGGATATTGGCCATTCTGGAAGATAAGTAGACCTTTGCTCTCATTTTAAAAATGTCTCTACCTATGGAACTTACCAAGACAAATTTCTCATTATAAATAGAAAAAAAATCACTATCGGCGCTTGAAGATTTATGTGCCTTATTCTTCATTTATTTAGCAATAGCAATATTTTTGAGATTCTCCATAACTCCTTCCTTAGGCTCCTACGTCACTAGATCTCTATCACATTTACTTTTGAAGGAGCTTTACAAATTTTTGTTTTCACTTCCCTATTGTTCAGAGTGTAGATGAGAGGATTTATCATTGGACATAACATGACATAAAAAATGGAGATATATTTATCACGATTTAAAGACTCAGTTGATGATGATCTTAAGTAGGTCAGCATTGAAGTCCCATAGAACATAACCACCACCATAATATGTGAGGTGCACGTGGAAAACGCTTTTGATCTTCCTGCTGAGCAAATTTTTAGTATAGAAAATATGATGCAAAAATATGATATAATAATTAATAGAAATGGAAGAAGGATGATGATAAACCCAATACTAAATATCACAAGCTCTTGCTCAGAGGTATCGTAACATGACAACCTCAGCACAGAAAGGACCTCACATATGAAATGGTTGATCTTGTTGGGATAACACACGATTATGGGCATCGCAAGGGATGGAATAATTACATTTATGAAGGTAAATATCCAAACAAAGACCACAAGATAGAAACACACACTCCACCTCATGAGAATGTGGTAATGTAGGGGACGACAGATAGCGATGTACCGGTCATAGGCCATGACGGCAAGTATTTGGCATTCACAAGCTCCTATCAGTAGCAATACTTTGAACTGTATGAGACAACCAATGACCGATATTGACCTATGAGTGGATAAGAGGTCAACGAGCAGCTTTGGTATCACCGATGAGGAATAACACAAGTCTATGAAAGATAAGTTTACTAGGAAGAAGTACATCGGAGTGTGTAAGGACGGGTTCAAAATGATGACACATGGGATCAGACAGTTTCCAAATACAGAGAATAAATAAATGGAGAGAAATAGTGGAAATAAACAGATATTTGTCTTCAAGACATTAGAAAATCCCAGAAGAATCACTTCAGTGGCAATTGTCTTATTCTCCATATTTATCCTCCATTCCTTAGAAAAGAAATATTTATTGAAGACCAAAGCATTTCACAAAGAAGGACAGAATTTTTTTATGTAGTGAAAAATGGTTTCTATGGTTTGATAACCTTTAAAAAAAAACTGTTACATTGAAGGAACATGCACTTAACAACCCTCTCCACCAATTAAGACCATAGCAAGAAGTTGCACTCTTACGTCAACAGTCTCCGGAGCTCCATGTCTTTCTATACTAGGAACTTTGGCTTGTGATGATCCGTTCTGGAAGCCACCTGACTGGAGGTTTGATATCATTCTACACCTCTCTTTTTACAGTTATCACAAGATTTAGCTTAATTTTAGCACAGGAGAAGCCATTCCAAACGTCAAGTTATCATTTTGCTATATCTATCTGTTGGTCCAAGAAGGAACCTCTTTTAGACCTTTTGCAATCGTCACAAGGACCTCCCGCATGAAATTGTTGATCTGAGATAATATATTATTATGGACAATGTAGTTAATGGACACTTAACCTTCTGGGAATCGAGTAGAGAAGGGATAGGAGATGGTAATGCCTTGGTCATCGATCATAAAAGCAACAACTTAAAGTGGGAACCTATCACGATTCTCTCAGGGTTGACCATTAGTGGTTGTCAATTCACTGTGAAGAATTTGTGCTGCCCTTTTACAGTTAACCCCTGGAAACTGAATAGTGCCCTTAAACTTACCCTTTACCAAGAAGGCCAATGTTTATGTCAACGTAAGCCATGTTGTTTCCTATATTGGCCTACTTTTGGCCACAGGATATGTCCATTCATACCTTTTTTTTTACAATTTGGTTAAAGGCTTCAGATTGTAATAAAACAAAATTAGTATGATGTTGTGACAATGCCAGAAAGCTCCGAATCACATCACATCTACAAATTGGTGCACAGGAACGTATATAGCATGGACATCTCGCGACAGACTTTCACAAAATCACGGGGGGTTTTTAGGCCATGGGCACACGTTGAGTGCTCAATGCATTTTTTTAACCTCAGTATTCGTAAGAAAAAAACAGAAGTGGAACAATCAGAGAAAAAGTATAATAGAAACACGTCACCACTTCTGGATTTTTCACCCACTCCTGGTTTTGGCTTACAAAAATCAAGGAAAAAACTCACCAAATACTCAATGTGTGCACGTGGCTCCCAATCTGGTAATCTTGTGATAAATGTTATGGGATATGTTGATCCAAAAGAAAAGGAAAGAATGAAAGGAAACATTTGTACATGGAAATCCATATTGTACAATTTATAACACCAAATCATTCAAACATGATAATTTGCCTGGAGGTTTTTGCTCCACAGTTGGATTTACTTCTACCCTGAATCCATTTTTCAAGTTGTTTTCCTTATGGTGTTTTACACGTTTGATCTGAGCATTTTACTTCAGGCCATGGTATTTCAGCAGTTTTTGAATGGTTCATAACGCAGACGATGACGGATTTTGTCCTATGGGTGGATCACTCTATAGAACCACCGATGAGGAATTACAGAAGATAGAGGTGGATACAATGCTGAGGGTGAAGCGCACTGTCAGGGGGGTTCATTAAAATGCTGAATATAAAGTAATTTACATATTAACATGGAGAAAGAAAATTATAGGAAAGAAATATATGTTTCCATGTCATTGGAGAGATGTGAATGTTTTAATGACAAATTTTATCTCCAATAAAGTAAATGAATAGTTTGATACCAATAATTTATTCCTATGAATGCACAGTATAAAACAGTATAAGAAATATGACATTTCCATGTTCACTATATACGTACTCTAGAGCAAATTTTAATTTTGCATTAACCATTAATAAAAGGCTTGATGGCTTGATTACTCCCTCCCCCCTAAAAAAAAAATACAATGAGCCACCCTCCCTATCAGGTCATTCACTTCTGTCCATGGTAAGGGGCTGCAGTCCCATGTGAACTAACCCCATATACCTTGTTATTATCAGCCCGATTGCCACATCATTACCTTTCCATTATATGTCAGTCTCCTCAAGTGGTACTCTCTCTTACATGGAGTGTCTTACCACCTGATGAAGCCTTAGCGAAACGTACGTCGGGTGTTTTTCCATACAGATCGGCATGCGTATTTCATATTGAATGGATTAACTTCTGACATTTATTTTTCTTGGCTGTGTATTCTTACCTTTGACTGTTGAACTGCTCATATCATCTTATTTATGATCTGATTGTGGTTACACAGTCCAGGTATCACTTTGGTAATGTTGTAGCCACTCTTCATATGTTTACACTCTATGCATTTATTTCTATGTTAGTTACAGTATATCTTCGGTTCCTTTCCCTGCTTTTTACTAATTATTCTGGCTTTTATTTATCTCATTAATGAAGGTATACCTATTTATCATGCGTTTCTCCTGCTTTGTTTGTCTTACCACCAGGCTAAATCTGGCCTATCAGACATCTGAAAGATCTTGCAACAAGACTAACTCTGACAAAAAAAGTTGACTTGATAGAGCAAAAGTCAACCTACCGTGGAGCCAACTTTGTAGACAATCACTTCCCACTGGGGACATCACCTTATTTTATTCAGTAATTCCTTATGCAGCATGTCGGAAATCATTTATGGACATAATCTACTGTTCCTTCAAAACTATTCAAGTATAACCATGGATCTTCCGGAAGAATACTCAATGTTTGGTTCACATTTCCTTCCGTACTTTGACTCTACACATGTGGAGATAAATAGCTTAAGATGAGCAACTTAGGAAAGAAAAACATCATTTTTGTGACACTCTGTTGGGAGATGTTTATACTACACTAGATGGAGGCGAGATGCTATCGCACTGGAGGGCGGTAATGTCGCGATGGGGGCTGGCTTTGCAGTGTTGAGAATATGTCCCTCATGTGCTCACCCACCTATCCACGCTCTCTTTCCCCATGTGCTGACTTCTCCCTTCTGTGCGCTCTTCATTGACCTGTCTCCCCCATGTGCTATCCCCCTGTCTGCTGTCTCTCCTTCCTGTGCTGTGTTCTCCCCTCATGTCCCGTTTGAGCTGTCTCCCCCTGTGTTCTGTCTCTCTCACCCCAGTGTGCTTTCTCTCTCCCCATCTGCTGTCTTCTCCTCTCATGTCATCTCTTCTTTGACCTGTGTACCCCATGTGCTCTCGTACACGGTCAGACACAGACAATTTTTAAAGTGAACTTTCATTTGTGGGAAAACCCCTTTAATGTGACCGGCTTCCTCTGCCTGTAGACACGTCGCACATCTGCCACTGGGATCAGCAGAATGATTCACTGCATTTTTCCAAAGCGTTTGATACCGTGCCGCACAAGAGGTTGGTACACAAAATGAGAATGCTTGGTCTGGGGGAAAATGTGTGTAAATGGGTTAGTAACTGGCTTAGTGATAGAAAGCAGAGGGTGGTTATAAATGGTATAGTCTCTAACTGGGTCGCTGTGACCAGTGGGGTACCGCAGGGGTCGGTATTGGGACCTGTTCTCTTCAACATATTCATTAATGATCTGGTAGAAGGTTTACACAGTAAAATATTGATATTTGCAGATGATACAAAACTATGTAAAGCAGTTAATACAAGAGAAGATAGTATTCTGCTACAGATGGATCTGGATAAGTTGGAAACTTGGGCTGAAAGGTGGCAGATGAGGTTTAACAATGATAAATGTAAGGTTATACACATGGGAAGAAGGAATCAATATCACCATTACACACTGAACGGGAAACCACTGGGTAAATCTGACAGGGAGAAGGACTTGGGGATCCTAGTTAATGATAAACTTACCTGGAGCAGCCAGTGCCAAGCAGCAGCTGCCAAGGCAAACAGGATCATGGGGTGCATTAAAAGAGGTCTGGATACACATGATGAGAGCATTATACTGCCTCTGTACAAATCCCTAGTTAGACCGCACATGGAGTACTGTGTCCAGTTTTGGGCACCGGTGCTCAGGAAGGATATAATGGAACTAGAGAGAGTACAAAGGAGGGCAACAAAGTTAATAAAGGGGATGGGAGAACTACAATACCCAGATAGATTAGCGAAATTAGGATTATTTAGTCTAGAAAAAAGACGACTGAGGGGCGATCTAATAACCATGTATAAGTATATAAGGGGACAATACAAATATCTCGCTGAGGATCTGTTTATACCAAGGAAGGTGACGGGCACAAGGGGGCATTCTTTGCGTCTGGAGGAGAGAAGGTTTTTCCACCAACATAGAAGAGGATTCTTTACTGTTAGGGCAGTGAGAATCTGGAATTGCTTGCCTGAGGAGGTGGTGATGGCGAACTCAGTCGAGGGGTTCAAGAGAGGCCTGGATGTCTTCCTGGAGCAGAACAATATTGTATCATACAATTATTAGGTTCTGTAGAAGGATGTAGATCAGGGGATTTATTATGATGGAATATAGGAATATAGGCTGAACTGGATGGACAAATGTCTTTTTTCGGCCTTACTAACTATGTTACTATGTTACTATGTTACCTGCGCCGAATTCACGCAAGCGCAGTAAATCAGACCACCGCCATTATTGTGCAGACAGATAGTGGCGGTCACATTAAATCTGCTCATGCGCTCCTCCGGTACAAAGATGGCAGTGGTCAGTGAATCATTTGGCTGATCCTGGCGGCAGCAAGTTCGCGACGGTGTTCCGCTGGTGGTACCGTGCAAGAGGTTGGTACCACCAGCAGCTTCCATATTGAGACACCCATCACTTGGGTGTCCCAATATGGCGGTCGGTGAACTTCCGCCGCTTGGAATTATGGGATCCGGACACATTTGGACGGAACAGGATGTGAAGATGCAGCGCCCCAGAGTCCTGGTCGTTGCAGTACTGTGGCTCCGCCACTAAGGGGAGCTACGGTGCGTCCGATGGCACTGAAGGAGTTCATCTGATCAGGTATCACAGACACCAATACATTTCACAGCTGGGCCTCCGGGGGGAGCTAAGGGTTCTATTCATTAGGCCACTCCCCACCATAGTGGGTAAACTGGGGGTCAGGCAGGAAGTTAGATCAGAAAGCTGACTGGATTGGACGAAGCAACACCTGGTGGCAGAGGGTGTTGTGGAGGAAGAGACAGTAGGGTCTCTGTCAGGGGTGGGATCCTGACAGAGGCTTGGCATTGAAAAGAACGTAACGGGTCCGCGCCAGCTCCGGGAAGCGGCGGGACCCAAGAAAGGACTAGAAGCGAGATAGATTGTGCTGAGTGAGAAACGAGATCAAGCAATAGGAGAATACCAGTAGGGGTCATGCTGTAAGACCGGAGCAACACCCTACTGAGGCGCATTACCGGTGGCCGGAACGCCGAGGGAGTGGAATAACATTCAGCTTCAAGCAATACTCCAAACAGCGGCAGGGCAGTCAGTCTCAGGCGGGCTGTCTCACCTAAATCACCTATGAAGTCTTGGGAGGCAATTGCGGGAGAGGGGCGACTCTAGGGTCCCGGAAGAACTCCAGGCCTACCCGACAAACGGGTGCCGTTCTAACTGTGACATCAGGAAGGGACGGATGATTAGCAGAAGATCAGTTAATCGAGTTGTTGTGAGGGAACTTAAGAAACAGACACAACAGTTGTGGGGTACTTTCCGTAAGCATAGCAGGGAAGGACTACAACACATAGCGCTAAGAAGGAAGGCACCGATTTCCACCTGTGAAGAGAACTCTGGAGGTGCCATTGGACCGGCCGGACTTGCGCAGCCTGGTGAACCGTATTCTGGACTGAGGACCCAGAGATCTTCAGTAAAGAGGTAAAGAGACTGCAACCTGGTGTCCTCGTTATTTACCGCGACCTGCACCCCACAACTGCACCGTTACAACACCACTTATTGCACCGGACGTCCCCCACTGACAGACAGGGCCACGGACCGGGTCTAGCCACCATGACAACCCCAGAACTGATAACTCAGAGGCCCGGCTCCGGGTACCCCTCGGCCCTGCGGCGGTGTGGGGGCGCTCCAACTTGGCGTCACGAATAGGATCTACTTAAGCCTGAGGAATCGGGTCATGTGTGCCTTGGAACTGTGATTTGTTGTGCTTGGACTGTACTTTATTGAGAGACTGTGTATTGCCATTGACCAAGAGAAGTTCCCGCCAAAAGCCGCCGCCATTGCTACGCCAGAGAAGCAGGAGGGCGTGCCAT
Organism: Ranitomeya variabilis; assembly: GCF_051348905.1. NCBI lineage: Eukaryota > Metazoa > Chordata > Amphibia > Anura > Dendrobatidae > Ranitomeya > Ranitomeya variabilis. The sequence goes on from NC_135233.1 coordinate 1,098,395,310, forward strand.
GGGAGGGGACTACCAAAGTGGCGCCAGAAGCGGTGATCGCCCCCTGCGCCTCTTGTTGCAAAGCGATGACCGCCTCAAAGCAGAGAACCGCCCCCTGACTTGCGATGGCGGGAACGAGGTGAAGGAGGAGCTCGACCTTGGAGAAATGGCAGAGTCAGATGCATGCATTGCCGCCGAATGCCGGACAGCGACGATGAACAGCAGGTGCCCGAACAACGGCGAGGTGATCCCGGTTTGTCCTCACCCATCAGAAGAGGACTCGCGTCCACCGCCGGTGAGGGACCTGGACCCCTTGGAGACACCAGTGGAGGAGCCGCGCCTGCCTATCCTAGTCACGGAATCATGGAGGGCGGAGTTACGTCAAGAGATGACTCCGGAGGAGCCGCGGTCCGGGCTGCAGCCGATTCCAGTGTCCTTGTCAACGGACCGGAGCGACATCGGTGGAATCACCTCAGGCGCAGGTATGGAAAGCGCCCCTACTCCCCCGGCCGATTCTGCTCCCCTGACCGATCCGGTTCCCCCGATCGATCCCGCTCCTGTGGGCGCTCCTCACTCCAGCAGTAATCCTTCGTTCACAATCGAGCGAGTGGTCCTCGGCCCCAGTGCAATGGGGAAGTTATTACCGCCACTACCAACCAGGTGGGGGGAGCCCATAGATGTGGGCCCGGACGGAGTGATGTTCCGGTGGGACACCCCCTGGGTTGAGCAGGATGGGGTACCGGTGGATGGTCTCACCATCGCAATACTTACCTGGGACCAGTACAATCAATGCGTGCTCCAGCACTGGAAACATCGAGGTGAAGTTGAACAACGGGAGACGCAACGCAAGAAGTTTGTACATGGTGGGAAGGACGTGGTAAGGCGGGGAACTGTGTCGGCCTTCCACCCCAGGAAAGGATGGGGCTCTATACAGGAACCGGGTCTATCGACTGGCGTCCTTGTTGCTAGTTACGACGTGGAAACTCCCTGCTGTGATCGGGATGGCGAACCATTACGGGAAGGGGATCAGGTGACGTACATCCGTCACCAGAACGCACAAGGATGGCGTGCCCGGAATGTTCAGCGATGTGAGCCTGAGAGAGTGTCACCTGTGGCCCCCATTTTGGTTGATCCAGATTTGCCAGATCTCGTTACTGTCTCCACTGTGCGCTTTGTGGTAGCTCCCGAACTCGCCAGCAGGGTTAGTCTTCAAATTCAGACACCAGGTGACCTGGTGGTCCCTGAGGGTCCTGCCGCTGGTATCCGTGCCACAGTAGTCAGGGGCCAGGGGCCAAGGCCACCTGAGTAAGAATAAACCTCGATACCATGAATCTGTAAATAGTTACTGTTTTCTTGTGTTCTGCTAAACCCGTCCAGGGTTAATTCCTTATGGATCCCTTTGTTGACCCGGGATCCTTGTTGTTTTGTTTATTTTTTCCAAGTTTTTGCACAAAGTTTACAGAACTGCTGAAATCATGAACAGTGCATGATCCGAACTTCTTGTACATAGTTTGCACCTTATTAAAGGCGCTCCCTACTGGTTTTACTTAAAGAAAGACTCTTTGCGAAGATACCGTACTGGAACCTTTGCTGAGTATGGACTGGTAGCTTGAGAAGATACGCTACCCCGCAGAGACTTGGTCCCCTCTTAAAGGGGATGTTCATTTGCCGATATTGCTTAAGACAAGTAGCAATAATGTTGATGAGAGAAAAGTGATGATAATGTTTGTACGAGACAGTTATATGTGTTTAATTAGTTAAATGTGAAGAAATACTGATGATGTACCCTGAGAAGTAAAAGGTGAACGATAGAAGAAGGATGCAGTGGACCCGTAGGGATAGACGTGGTGTCCAGCATGCATGAAAGGAAGAAAGATAATGAGAAGGCTTAATGTTTGATAGAAAATGTTTTGATAATGCTGATAGAAAGTTAGGATAGAAGGTAAACCCTGAGTCCTGATAGGAGTCAAGTAGAGATGGCTCAGTGCTCTTAAACTGAAAGCAATGTTATGTTCTATACTGTGTATAGTAGTTGAAAAGGCAGTAGGCCCTGGCTGAACGGGGCGGTCCTGTAACAGAAAGGAGAGGCAGTAGGTCTGGTGCCGATAGGACAGGCGGTCCTGCAGATTTAAAGAAGGAGAATGGAAAAAGTTAAATTACCTTATAATGTGATTATAGGAAGGTCTTTAGTGGATTAAGAGTGTATGTCCTTAAAGGCAATGTTAAATTATTGTTCAACAATTTTGCACTTAGTAGAATACCCGGTTGGGTAACAGAAGTTAATTATAGCATGTTGCTATGATATTTTACTATGTTTGTAACGTTCAAGTGTCCTTACCTCCCATAAAGGGAAGCCTGTTCAAATATGCTTATTGTTATTGCACTCAACAAAATTGTATGTCTTTTTGCTAACTTGTATTGTTGTTTTCTTCCCAGTCCCGGAGTACTGTGTTTAACCAGGGGGGAGTGCAGCGCCCCAGAGTCCTGGTCGTTGCAGTACTGTGGCTCCGCCACTAAGGGGAGCTACGGTGCATCCGATGGCACTGAAGGAGTTCATCTGATCAGGTATCACAGACACCAATACATTTCACAGCTGGGCCTCCGGGGGGAGCTAAGGGTTCTATTCATTAGGCCACTCCCCACCATAGTGGGTAAACTGGGGGTCAGGCAGGAAGTTAGATCAGAAAGCTGACTGGATTGGACGAAGCAACACCTGGTGGCAGAGGGTGTTGTGGAGGAAGAGACAGTAGGGTCTCTGTCAGGGGTGGGATCCTGACAGAGGCTTGGCATTGAAAAGAACGTAACGGGTCCGCGCCAGCTCCGGGAAGCGGCGGGACCCAAGAAAGGACTAGAAGCGAGATAGATTGTGCTGAGTGAGAAACGAGATCAAGCAATAGGAGAATACCAGTAGGGGTCATGCTGTAAGACCGGAGCAACACCCTACTGAGGCGCATTACCGGTGGCCGGAACGCCGAGGGAGTGGAATAACATTCAGCTTCAAGCAATACTCCAAACAGCGGCAGGGCAGTCAGTCTCAGGCGGGCTGTCTCACCTAAATCACCTATGAAGTCTTGGGAGGCAATTGCGGGAGAGGGGCGACTCTAGGGTCCCGGAAGAACTCCAGGCCTACCCGACAAACGGGTGCCGTTCTAACTGTAACATCAGGAAGGGACGGATGATTAGCAGAAGATCAGTTAATCGAGTTGTTGTGAGGGAACTTAAGAAACAGACACAACAGTTGTGGGGTACTTTCCGTAAGCATAGCAGGGAAGGACTACAACACATAGCGCTAAGAAGGAAGGCACCGATTTCCACCTGTGAAGAGAACTCTGGAGGTGCAATTGGACCGGCCGGACTTGCGCAGCCTGGTGAACCGTATTCTGGACTGAGGACCCAGAGATCTTCAGTAAAGAGGTAAAGAGACTGCAACCTGGTGTCCTCGTTATTTACCGCGACCTGCACCCCACAACTGCACCGTTACAACACCACTTATTGCACCGGACGTCCCCCACTGACAGACAGGGCCACGGACCGGGTCTAGCCACCGTGACAACCCCAGAACTGATAACTCAGAGGCCCGGCTCCGGGTACCCCTCGGCCCTGCGGCGGTGTGGGGGCGCTCCAAAGACATTACAAGGTAAGTATATATTAAGATACATTAGTATTTGTAAAAAGTTTATGGGTGGACACAACATTCTAAATTTTGACGTATTAGTCTTTTTTACAAAGGTCAAATGCAACCCCCACAAACACAAACAACCAAAAACAATTTTGAACTTATCTGACCAGATATATACAAATTATTTTGGCATAATGATGGCATAGGGTGCCTAGTTTTTGTTTTTACTACTTATTGCTATAATATGTAAAGGTCTAAAATGAAAGATTTGTCACTTCTGTTTTTCCACTTTACAAAACACTGACATTATCCTTGTCCCTTTTCTGTCAAAGATCTTCACACGTAACATGTATATGGTGTTATATCAGCATTCACTGTACTAAAATATTGGGACCAGGAGAGAAGAAAATAAATAAAAATAAGAACAACATAGAAAGAAGTGTAGAAGCATAGCGAAGAAGGGAAAAATAAAAGAGAAGAGCGAAGCTAAAGAAGACAGGAAAAACGACAAACAAGAAAACAAAGGAAAAAGAAGAAGAAGAAAAGAGAAGACAGAAAACAAAAGAAATGCAGGAAAACAAAGTGAAACTGAGAAGACGTGAGAGAAAAACGCATAAAAGAAAATGTCAGTAGGTGATACAAAAAAAAGAAGAAAACAAAAGACAACAAAGAAGAAGAGGGGAATAAAAGGAAAGAAACAAAACAAAAATGAGTTAATATATAAGAGACAGGAGAAAAATAAAAGAAAATAATGGAGAAGAAACAGAAGTGAAGAAAAGTAAAGTTTGAAAAGAAGAGGAAAATAAAAGAATAAAGAATAGAAAGTGAAAGAAAATAAATAGAAGAAATCTGAAAATCAATAAAAAGCATTCTGATACTAGAATAGCAGGAATAAAAATGAAGAAAAAAGAAAAAGAATTACAGAAGGATAAACGAAATCAGAAAAAGAAAGAATAAAAAGATGGAATAAACTGAAGAAGAGATGAAAAATAATAAGAAGAAAAATGAGAGAAAAGAGATAACAGAAGGAATGAAAAAAAGAGGAGACAGATAAGAAGAAGATAAAAGATGAATAAAGAGGTAAAAAAAGGTCAGGAAAGGAAGTAGACTAAAAAAATAGAGGAAGAGGGAAAAAATTAACAGGAAAAAAGAGCCTAAAAAAAATTAAAAGACATGAGGATGAAGAAAAGTGGAAAATAAATATAAAAGAAAAATAAGATTTTAGAGAAAGGAAAAGAAAAGAAAAATAATAAAAAAAAGAGGACTCAAAGAGAGAAAAAATATAAATATGAATATCACTAGTTAGGCAGACATATCTAGTATTAGACCCAAGAAGCGTTAACGAGTGAACACTAATTTTTTCATAAAACAATATTATACAAAAGAATAGGAAACTTTGTAATATTTCTAGCAAGAGAAGGACGCTTCTTTAATCTCCTGGACTGATCTTTCATTTTCAAAATTCCCAGTTTAGTGTACAGTTATTTTAAACTAAAAGGTTACTTTTTAAGTTATGCCTCTGTCACAAAAGGAGTTCCTAAGATTCTGAAAGCTCAGACCTACCTACGGAAGTGGTGACCCCTGAGCCCGAGGTAAGAGGACCACCATAATCCTTGTCAACAAAATGGAGAAAAAAACTTACTTCTTGTCGAATAGTAAGTGCGCTGAGTGTGTAGTATGACGCAAGATGTACAAACTGAGACAAAAACTAATAACAAAACTAAAAACAAAAACTCAATCTCAACAAACTGTAAGTTGTGCTTTTAATGTAAACTTTCTGGTGTGAGGAGTTTTTCCACCTTCTGCATCCAATTATAGCTTTACAAATTATAAAAGAAGAAAAGTAAATAATTTCTAAAAATGATAAAAAGTTCAATAGCGACATGATGCGTCACTCCGGCTCTACAGATACACTCATACAATGTGATTCTACTGCTTATGTAGCATTTCTAGATCTGAATTGTTGGGCTGCGGGGATTAATTATTGGTGTATAAATGTGAAAGACAAAAATATCTAATAAATTCCAATGAGATTTGTTAATTATGTGGATTCTTTTACTTGTTATATTCAAGAATGGAAATCCTAGTTGTCTGTGGATATGTATCCTGCTGTGATGCCGTCATCCCACGTAGAAGGATTAGGTCTCATGATTACGAGCATGGCTCAGTACAAGCTCCAAGCTGGATGGGGCCATAATAAGTCACCGATAGACTCATCTGTAGCCGCACTTATAAATTAATATGGAGAATCAGTCCAATCAGTCGTGTGGGTGGGTTATACACAGGAAGCTGCCAATCAGTTGTGTGGGCGGGGTTATATACAGGAAGCTGGCAATCAGTTGTGTAGGTGGGGTTATACACAGGAAGCTGCCAATCAGGTATGTGGGCGGGGTTATACACAGGAAGCTGGCAATCAGTTATGTGGGCCGGGTTATACACAGGAAGCTGTCAATCAGTTGTGCAGGTGGGGTTATACACAGGAAGCTGCCAATCAGGTATGTGGGCGGGGTTATACACAGGAAGCTAGCAATCAGTTGTGTGGGCGGGGTTATACACAATATGCTGCCAATCAGTTGTGTGGGTGGGGTTATACACAGGAAGCTGCCAATCAGTTGTGTGGGTGGGGTCATATACAGGAAGCTGCCAATCAGTTGTGTAGGTAGGGTTATACACAGGAAGCTGCCAATCAGGTATGTGGGCCGGGTTATACACAGGAAGTTGCCAATCAGTTGTTTGGGCGGGGTTATACACAAGAAGCTGCCAATCAGTTGTGTGGGCGGGGTTATGCACAGGAAGCTGCCAATCAGTTGTGTGGGTGGGGTTATGCACAGGAAGCTGCCAATCAGTTGTGTGGGCGGGGTTATGCACAGGAAGCTGCCAATCAGTTGTGTAGGAGGGGTTATACACAGGAAGCTGCCAATCAGTTATGTGGGTGGGGTTATACACAAGATGCTGCCAATCAGTTGTGTGGGTGGGGTTATACACAAAATGCTGCCAATCAGTTGTGTGGGTGGGGTTATGCACAGGAAGCTGCCAATCAGTTGTGTGGGCGGGGTTATACACAGGAAGCTGCCAATCAGTTGTGTGGGTGGGGTTATGCACAGGAAGCTGCCAATCAGTTGTGTGGGTGGGGTTATACACAGGAAGCTGCCAATCAGTTGTGTAGGAGGGGTTATACACAGGAATCTGGCAATCAGTTATGTGGGTGGGGTTATACACAGGAAGCTGCCAATCAGTTGTGTGGGCGGGGTTATACACAGGAATCTGGCAATCAGTTGTGTGGGCGGGGTTATGCACAGGAAGCTGCCAATCAGTTGTGTAGGAGGGGTTATACACAGGAATCTGGCAATCAGTTATGTGGGTGGGGTTATACACAAGATGCTGCCAATCAGTTGTGTAGGAGGGGTTATACACAGGAATCTGGCAATCAGTTATGTGGGTGGGGTTATACACAAGATGCTGCCAATCAGTTGTGTGGGCGGGGTTATACACAGGAAGCTGTCAATCAGTTGTGTGTGTGGGGTTATACACAGGAAGCTGCCAATCAGTTGTGTGTGTGGGGTTATACACAGGAAGCTGCCAATCAGTTGTGTGTGTGGGGTTATACACAGGAAGCTGGCAGTCAGTTGTATGGGTTGGGTTATACACAGAAAACTGCCAATCAGTTGTGTGGGCAGAGTTATACACAGGAAGCTGCCAATCAGGTATGTGGGCGGGGTTATACACAGGAAGCTGCCAATCAGTTGTGTGGGCGGGGTTATACACAGGAAGCTGCCAATCAGTTGTGTGGGCGGGGTTATACACAGGAATCTGGCAATCAGTTGTGTGGGCGGGGTTATGCACAGGAAGCTGCCAATCAGTTGTGTAGGAGGGGTTATACACAGGAATCTGGCAATCAGTTATGTGGGTGGGGTTATACACAGGAAGCTGCCAATCAGTTGTGTGGGCGGGGTTATACACAGGAATCTGGCAATCAGTTGTGTGGGCGGGGTTATGCACAGGAAGCTGCCAATCAGTTGTGTAGGAGGGGTTATACACAGGAATTTGGCAATCAGTTATGTGGGTGGGGTTATACACAGGAAGCTGCCAATCAGTTGTGTGGGCGGGGTTATACACAGGAATCTGGCAATCAGTTGTGTGGGCGGGGTTATGCACAGGAAGCTGCCAATCAGTTGTGTAGGAGGGGTTATACACAGGAATCTGGCAATCAGTTATGTGGGTGGGGTTATACACAAGATGCTGCCAATCAGTTGTGTAGGAGGGGTTATACACAGGAATCTGGCAATCAGTTATGTGGGTGGGGTTATACACAAGATGCTGCCAATCAGTTGTGTGGGTGGGTTATACACAGGAAGCTGCCAATCAGTTGTGTGGGCGGGGTTATATACAGGAAGCTGCCAATCAGGTATGTGGGCGGGGTTATACACAGGAAGCTGCCAATCAGTTGTGTGGGCGGGGTTATACACAGGAAGCTGCCAATCAGTTGTGTGGGCGGGGTTATGCACAGGAAGCTGCCAATCAGTTGTGTAGGAGGGGTTATACACAGGAATCTGGCAATCAGTTATGTGGGTGGGGTTATACACAAGATGCTGCCAATCAGTTGTGTAGGAGGGGTTATACACAGGAATCTGGCAATCAGTTGTGTGGGTGGGGTTATGCACAGGAAGCTGCCAATCAGTTGTGTGGGTGGGGTTATGCACAGGAAGCTGCCAATCAGTTGTGTAGGAGGGGTTATACACAGGAATCTGGCAATCAGTTATGTGGGTGGGGTTATACACAAGATGCTGCCAATCAGTTGTGTAGGAGGGGTTATACACAGGAATCTGGCAATCAGTTATGTGGGTGGGGTTATACACAAGATGCTGCCAATCAGTTGTGTAGGAGGGGTTATACACAGGAATCTGGCAATCAGTTATGTGGGTGGGGTTATACACAAGATGCTGCCAATCAGTTGTGTGGGCGGGGTTATACACAGGAAGCTGTCAATCAGTTGTGTGTGTGGGGTTATACACAGGAAGCTGCCAATCAGTTGTGTGTGTGGGGTTATACACAGGAAGCTGCCAATCAGTTGTGTGTGTGGGGTTATACACAGGAAGCTGGCAGTCAGTTGTATGGGTTGGGTTATACACAGAAAACTGCCAATCAGTTGTGTGGGCAGAGTTATACACAGGAAGCTGCCAATCAGGTATGTGGGCGGGGTTATACACAGGAAGCTGCCAATCAGTTGTGTGGGCGGGGTTATACACAGGAAGCTGCCAATCAGTTTTGTGGGCGGGGTTATACACAGGAAGCTGCCAATCAGGTATGTGGGCGGGGTTATACACAGGAAGCTGCCAATCAGGTATGTGGGTGGGGTTATACAGGGAACAGCATTCTCAGTTCTATTAATCTACAGCAGAAAACCCTGTGATTTCATCAAAACTACTGCACCCAAGAAACGTAGTGATGTGTTGCTGGAATCAGGGTATCTACCCCTACATCATGATGCCAGCAGATTGCATATCAAAAACTGCTGACAGATTCTCTTCCAGCTCATGTATGGTGTCGCTGTTTATTTCTAATTATGAAGTGAGTGTGTAGTATGACGCAAGATGTACAAACTGAGACAAAAACTAATAACAAAACTAAAAACAAAAACTCAATCTCAACAAACTGTAAGTTGTGCTTTTAATGTAAACTTTCTGGTGTGAGGAGTTTTTCCACCTTCTGCATCCAATTATAGCTTTACAAATTATAAAAGAAGAAAAGTAAATAATTTCTAAAAATGATAAAAAGTTCAATAGCGACATGATGCGTCACTCCGGCTCTACAGATACACTCATACAATGTGATTCTACTGCTTATGTAGCATTTCTAGATCTGAATTGTTGGGCTGCGGGGATTAATTATTGGTGTATAAATGTGAAAGACAAAAATATCTAATAAATTCCAATGAGATTTGTTAATTATGTGGATTCTTTTACTTGTTATATTCAAGAATGGAAATCCTAGTTGTCTGTGGATATGTATCCTGCTGTGATGCCGTCATCCCACGTAGAAGGATTAGGTCTCATGATTACGAGCATGGCTCAGTACAAGCTCCAAGCTGGATGGGGCCATAATAAGTCACCGATAGACTCATCTGTAGCCGCACTTATAAATTAATATGGAGAATCAGTCCAATCAGTCGTGTGGGTGGGTTATACACAGGAAGCTGCCAATCAGTTGTGTGGGCGGGGTTATATACAGGAAGCTGGCAATCAGTTGTGTAGGTGGGGTTATACACAGGAAGCTGCCAATCAGGTATGTGGGCGGGGTTATACACAGGAAGCTGGCAATCAGTTATGTGGGCCGGGTTATACACAGGAAGCTGTCAATCAGTTGTGCAGGTGGGGTTATACACAGGAAGCTGCCAATCAGGTATGTGGGCGGGGTTATACACAGGAAGCTAGCAATCAGTTGTGTGGGCGGGGTTATACACAATATGCTGCCAATCAGTTGTGTGGGTGGGGTTATACACAGGAAGCTGCCAATCAGTTGTGTGGGTGGGGTTATACACAGGAAGCTGCCAATCAGGTATGTGGGCCGGGTTATACACAGGAAGTTGCCAATCAGTTGTTTGGGCGGGGTTATACACAAGAAGCTGCCAATCAGTTGTGTGGGCGGGGTTATGCACAGGAAGCTGCCAATCAGTTGTGTGGGTGGGGTTATGCACAGGAAGCTGCCAATCAGTTGTGTGGGCGGGGTTATGCACAGGAAGCTGCCAATCAGTTGTGTAGGAGGGGTTATACACAGGAAGCTGCCAATCAGTTATGTGGGTGGGGTTATACACAAGATGCTGCCAATCAGTTGTGTGGGTGGGGTTATACACAAAATGCTGCCAATCAGTTGTGTGGGTGGGGTTATGCACAGGAAGCTGCCAATCAGTTGTGTGGGCGGGGTTATACACAGGAAGCTGCCAATCAGTTGTGTGGGTGGGGTTATGCACAGGAAGCTGCCAATCAGTTGTGTGGGTGGGGTTATACACAGGAAGCTGCCAATCAGTTGTGTAGGAGGGGTTATACACAGGAATCTGGCAATCAGTTATGTGGGTGGGGTTATACACAGGAAGCTGCCAATCAGTTGTGTGGGCGGGGTTATACACAGGAATCTGGCAATCAGTTGTGTGGGCGGGGTTATGCACAGGAAGCTGCCAATCAGTTGTGTAGGAGGGGTTATACACAGGAATCTGGCAATCAGTTATGTGGGTGGGGTTATACACAAGATGCTGCCAATCAGTTGTGTAGGAGGGGTTATACACAGGAATCTGGCAATCAGTTATGTGGGTGGGGTTATACACAAGATGCTGCCAATCAGTTGTGTGGGCGGGGTTATACACAGGAAGCTGTCAATCAGTTGTGTGTGTGGGGTTATACACAGGAAGCTGTCAATCAGTTGTGTGTGTGGGGTTATACACAGGAAGCTGCCAATCAGTTGTGTGTGTGGGGTTATACACAGGAAGCTGGCAGTCAGTTGTATGGGTTGGGTTATACACAGAAAACTGCCAATCAGTTGTGTGGGCAGAGTTATACACAGGAAGCTGCCAATCAGGTATGTGGGCGGGGTTATACACAGGAAGCTGCCAATCAGTTGTGTGGGCGGGGTTATACACAGGAAGCTGCCAATCAGTTGTGTGGGCGGGGTTATACACAGGAAGCTGCCAATCAGGTATGTGGGCGGGGTTATACACAGGAAGCTGCCAATCAGGTATGTGGGTGGGGTTATACAGGGAACAGCATTCTCAGTTCTATTAATCTACAGCAGAAAACCCTGTGATTTCATCAAAACTACTGCACCCAAGAAACGTAGTGATGTGTTGCTGGAATCAGGGTATCTACCCCTACATCATGATGCCAGCAGATTGCATATCAAAAACTGCTGACAGATTCTCTTCCAGCTCATGTATGGTGTCGCTGTTTATTTCTAATTATGAAGTGAGTGTGTAGTATGACGCAAGATGTACAAACTGAGACAAAAACTAATAACAAAACTAAAAACAAAAACTCAATCTCAACAAACTGTAAGTTGTGCTTTTAATGTAAACTTTCTGGTGTGAGGAGTTTTTCCACCTTCTGCATCCAATTATAGCTTTACAAATTATAAAAGAAGAAAAGTAAATAATTTCTAAAAATGATAAAAAGTTCAATAGCGACATGATGCGTCACTCCGGCTCTACAGATACACTCATACAATGTGATTCTACTGCTTATGTAGCATTTCTAGATCTGAATTGTTGGACTGCGGGGATTAATTATTGGTGTATAAATGTGAAAGACAAAAATATCTAATAAATTCCAATGAGATTTGTTAATTATGTGGATTCTTTTACTTGTTATATTCAAGAATGGAAATCCTAGTTGTCTGGGGATATGTATCCTGCTGTGATGCCGTCATCCCACGTAGAAGGATTAGGTCTCATGATTACGAGCATGGCTCAGTACAAGCTCCAAGCTGGATGGGGCCATAATAAGTCACCGATAGACTCATCTGTAGCCGCACTTATAAATTAATATGGAGAATCAGTCCAATCAGTCGTGTGGGTGGGTTATACACAGGAAGCTGCCAATCAGTTGTGTGGGCGGGGTTATATACAGGAAGCTGGCAATCAGTTGTGTAGGTGGGGTTATACACAGGAAGCTGCCAATCAGGTATGTGGGCGGGGTTATACACAGGAAGCTGGCAATCAGTTATGTGGGCCGGGTTATACACAGGAAGCTGTCAATCAGTTGTGCAGGTGGGGTTATACACAGGAAGCTGCCAATCAGGTATGTGGGCGGGGTTATACACAGGAAGCTAGCAATCAGTTGTGTGGGCGGAGTTATACACAATATGCTGCCAATCAGTTGTGTGGGCGGGGTTATACACAGGAAGCTGCCAATCAGTTGTGTGGGCGGGGTTATATACAGGAAGCTGGCAATCAGTTGTGTAGGTGGGGTTATACACAGGAAGCTGCCAATCAGGTATGTGGGCGGGGTTATACACAGGAAGCTGGCAATCAGTTATGTGGGCCGGGTTATACACAGGAAGCTGTCAATCAGTTGTGCAGGTGGGGTTATACACAGGAAGCTGCCAATCAGGTATGTGGGCGGGGTTATACACAGGAAGCTAGCAATCAGTTGTGTGGGCGGGGTTATACACAATATGCTGCCAATCAGTTGTGTGGGCGGGGTTATACACAGGAAGCTGCCAATCAGTTGTGTGGGTGGGGTCATATACAGGAAGCTGCCAATCAGTTGTGTAGGTAGGGTTATACACAGGAAGCTGCCAATCAGGTATGTGGGCCGGGTTATACACAGGAAGTTGCCAATCAGTTGTTTGGGCGGGGTTATACACAAGAAGCTGCCAATCAGTTGTGTGGGCGGGGTTATGCACAGGAAGCTGCCAATCAGTTGTGTGGGTGGGGTTATGCACAGGAAGCTGCCAATCAGTTGTGTGGGCGGGGTTATGCACAGGAAGCTGCCAATCAGTTGTGTAGGAGGGGTTATACACAGGAAGCTGCCAATCAGTTATGTGGGTGGGGTTATACACAAGATGCTGCCAATCAGTTGTGTGGGTGGGGTTATACACAAAATGCTGCCAATCAGTTGTGTGGGTGGGGTTATGCACAGGAAGCTGCCAATCAGTTGTGTGGGCGGGGTTATACACAGGAAGCTGTCAATCAGTTGTGTGGGTGGGGTTATGCACAGGAAGCTGCCAATCAGTTGTGTGGGTGGGGTTATACACAGGAAGCTGCCAATCAGTTGTGTAGGAGGGGTTATACACAGGAATCTGGCAATCAGTTATGTGGGTGGGGTTATACACAGGAAGCTGCCAATCAGTTGTGTGGGCGGGGTTATACACAGGAATCTGGCAATCAGTTGTGTGGGCGGGGTTATGCACAGGAAGCTGCCAATCAGTTGTGTAGGAGGGGTTATACACAGGAATCTGGCAATCAGTTATGTGGGTGGGGTTATACACAAGATGCTGCCAATCAGTTGTGTAGGAGGGGTTATACACAGGAATCTGGCAATCAGTTATGTGGGTGGGGTTATACACAAGATGCTGCCAATCAGTTGTGTGGGCGGGGTTATACACAGGAAGCTGTCAATCAGTTGTGTGTGTGGGGTTATACACAGGAAGCTGCCAATCAGTTGTGTGTGTGGGGTTATACACAGGAAGCTGCCAATCAGTTGTGTGTGTGGGGTTATACACAGGAAGCTGGCAGTCAGTTGTATGGGTTGGGTTATACACAGAAAACTGCCAATCAGTTGTGTGGGCAGAGTTATACACAGGAAGCTGCCAATCAGGTATGTGGGCGGGGTTATACACAGGAAGCTGCCAATCAGTTGTGTGGGCGGGGTTATACACAGGAAGCTGCCAATCAGTTGTGTGGGCGGGGTTATACACAGGAAGCTGCCAATCAGGTATGTGGGCGGGGTTATACACAGGAAGCTGCCAATCAGGTATGTGGGTGGGGTTATACAGGGAACAGCATTCTCAGTTCTATTAATCTACAGCAGAAAACCCTGTGATTTCATCAAAACTACTGCACCCAAGAAACGTAGTGATGTGTTGCTGGAATCAGGGTATCTACCCCTACATCATGATGCCAGCAGATTGCATATCAAAAACTGCTGACAGATTCTCTTCCAGCTCATGTATGGTGTCGCTGTTTATTTCTAATTATGAAGTGAGTGTGTAGTATGACGCAAGATGTACAAACTGAGACAAAAACTAATAACAAAACTAAAAACAAAAACTCAATCTCAACAAACTGTAAGTTGTGCTTTTAATGTTAACTTTCTGGTGTGAGGAGTTTTTCCACCTTCTGCATCCAATTATAGCTTTACAAATTATAAAAGAAGAAAAGTAAATAATTTCTAAAAATGATAAAAAGTTCAATAGCGACATGATGCGTCACTCCGGCTCTACAGATACACTCATACAATGTGATTCTACTGCTTATGTAGCATTTCTAGATCTGAATTGTTGGGCTGCGGGGATTAATTATTGGTGTATAAATGTGAAAGACAAAAATATCTAATAAATTCCAATGAGATTTGTTAATTATGTGGATTCTTTTACTTGTTATATTCAAGAATGGAAATCCTAGTTGTCTGGGGATATGTATCCTGCTGTGATGCCGTCATCCCACGTAGAAGGATTAGGTCTCATGATTACGAGCATGGCTCAGTACAAGCTCCAAGCTGGATGGGGCCATAATAAGTCACCGATAGACTCATCTGTAGCCGCACTTATAAATTAATATGGAGAATCAGTCCAATCAGTCGTGTGGGCGGGGTTATACACAGGAAGCTGCCAATCAGTTGTGTGGGCGGGGTTATATACAGGAAGCTGGCAATCAGTTGTGTAGGTGGGGTTATACACAGGAAGCTGCCAATCAGGTATGTGGGCGGGGTTATACACAGGAAGCTGGCAATCAGTTATGTGGGCCGGGTTATACACAGGAAGCTGTCAATCAGTTGTGCAGGTGGGGTTATACACAGGAAGCTGCCAATCAGGTATGTGGGCGGGGTTATACACAGGAAGCTAGCAATCAGTTGTGTGGGCGGGGTTATACACAATATGCTGCCAATCAGTTGTGTGGGTGGGGTTATACACAGGAAGCTGCCAATCAGTTGTGTGGGTGGGGTCATATACAGGAAGCTGCCAATCAGTTGTGTAGGTAGGGTTATACACAGGAAGCTGCCAATCAGGTATGTGGGCCGGGTTATACACAGGAAGTTGCCAATCAGTTGTTTGGGCGGGGTTATACACAAGAAGCTGCCAATCAGTTGTGTGGGCGGGGTTATGCACAGGAAGCTGCCAATCAGTTGTGTGGGTGGGGTTATGCACAGGAAGCTGCCAATCAGTTGTGTGGGCGGGGTTATGCACAGGAAGCTGCCAATCAGTTGTGTAGGAGGGGTTATACACAGGAAGCTGCCAATCAGTTATGTGGGTGGGGTTATACACAAGATGCTGCCAATCAGTTGTGTGGGTGGGGTTATACACAAAATGCTGCCAATCAGTTGTGTGGGTGGGGTTATGCACAGGAAGCTGCCAATCAGTTGTGTGGGCGGGGTTATACACAGGAAGCTGCCAATCAGTTGTGTGGGTGGGGTTATGCACAGGAAGCTGCCAATCAGTTGTGTGGGTGGGGTTATACACAGGAAGCTGCCAATCAGTTGTGTAGGAGGGGTTATACACAGGAATCTGGCAATCAGTTATGTGGGTGGGGTTATACACAGGAAGCTGCCAATCAGTTGTGTGGGCGGGGTTATACACAGGAATCTGGCAATCAGTTGTGTGGGCGGGGTTATGCACAGGAAGCTGCCAATCAGTTGTGTAGGAGGGGTTATACACAGGAATCTGGCAATCAGTTATGTGGGTGGGGTTATACACAAGATGCTGCCAATCAGTTGTGTAGGAGGGGTTATACACAGGAATCTGGCAATCAGTTGTGTGGGTGGGGTTATGCACAGGAAGCTGCCAATCAGTTGTGTGGGTGGGGTTATGCACAGGAAGCTGCCAATCAGTTGTGTAGGAGGGGTTATACACAGGAATCTGGCAATCAGTTATGTGGGTGGGGTTATACACAAGATGCTGCCAATCAGTTGTGTAGGAGGGGTTATACACAGGAATCTGGCAATCAGTTATGTGGGTGGGGTTATACACAAGATGCTGCCAATCAGTTGTGTGGGCGGGGTTATACACAGGAAGCTGTCAATCAGTTGTGTGGGCGGGGTTATACACAGGAAGCTGCCAATCAGTTGTGTGTGTGGGGTTATACACAGGAAGCTGGCAGTCAGTTGTATGGGTTGGGTTATACACAGAAAACTGCCAATCAGTTGTGTGGGCAGAGTTATACACAGGAAGCTGCCAATCAGGTATGTGGGCGGGGTTATACACAGGAAGCTGCCAATCAGTTGTGTGGGCGGGGTTATACACAGGAAGCTGCCAATCAGTTGTGTGGGCGGGGTTATACACAGGAAGCTGCCAATCAGGTATGTGGGCGGGGTTATACACAGGAAGCTGCCAATCAGGTATGTGGGTGGGGTTATACAGGGAACAGCATTCTCAGTTCTATTAATCTACAGCAGAAAACCCTGTGATTTCATCAAAACTACTGCACCCAAGAAACGTAGTGATGTGTTGCTGGAATCAGGGTATCTACCCCTACATCATGATGCCAGCAGATTGCATATCAAAAACTGCTGACAGATTCTCTTCCAGCTCATGTATGGTGTCGCTGTTTATTTCTAATTATGAAGGTCTATTATATGTATGAGTCTAACATTCTGTGATTTATGTATGTAGTTTCTGTTCCATAGACATAGCTACATGAATACAGAGGTAGCAGTCACCCCAACCCCTGGTGCACGGCCGGCTCTTCTACGCCATTGAAGAACGTCCCAGTTATCTAAATGTAAAAGAGGTGAAAAAAGCAAGAAAAGCGCTCCATGTGTGAACCAGTATTAGCGAGTGGACCTGGAAAGCTGCTCACCTGAAATGGTTATGCTGGGCAAGCACAATGCTGACAAAGGCTATATTGTAGCCACCCAGGGGCTCCTGCACCAGCCGCATACACAAGGAGGACGACCTCACACTAGGCGACATTTAGACTCCTGAAGCCAGACAAGGAGGGATTGCGCTAGTGTCTGGGCACTGCCGTGGACAGAGAAGGGCAAAAGCCAAGGTAAAGTAGAGATTTTATAGACTACAAATTTCTGGGACAGTACCTGAAGAAGGGGACTGACCGCCCCCGAAATGTGAAGTCTAGTAAAATCTTACTAATAAAACCTACTACAGATTTTGCATCATGGTTCAGTAGCTTCAAGTAATGGCTGTTTAGTATATACCAGCAGGGTCAGACTGGCCCACAGGGGAACAGGAGAATCTCCTGGTAGGCCACTGTGCAAAAATGGGTCCCCCACCCCCTTGTATATGTCAAAACACTGGAATGTACAGTGAAAAGAAAACTCATCATTTATTTACCAAACTATAAAGCTTTATATTAAATTGAATCTTAGGTAATTTTATGAAAGCGGGGAATGTAAAATTTGCATGTGGCTGAATAGTCGATCCCCAATGTCAATGTTAGGGTTGGCTCTTGGCACCCCAGTCCAACACTGTACATCGGTCTCTATAGCAATGGTCAATGTTGTAATGATATCACATTAATTGATTTTATAAGAAGGAATAGAATAAGCAAATCCTAAGTTTTGGCCTGGAGAAGAATCAGCTGGCCACAGGTCGAAATGAATCAACTGGAAAGGGGCTATAACATTTTTATACATACTCTCCTTGGCCCTCCCTGAACCTGGCCTGACGGTGCCCAGTACTCGGACTGGGTCTTCAGTTTACTATCTTCACATCAGGCTTCCAGTCACTTTCAGCCTGGTCTTCCGTTCACTTAGCCCAACATCATTGCCATGTATCGCATTGCCTGCATGAGTTCTCATTAGGCACAACACCCATCACTGACACATCTCATGCGCCATATGACAATGAGGAGCATAACAAATGGAAGACCAGAACAAAAGTGGTTGAAATTAAGATAGGAGATAGAGGAGCCGATCAGACCGGTGGTGGCAGGACAGATACGGCGATGGCAGAGGATAAGGAGTATTTGATATTTGTAACCCCTTCGTGGACTTTTATAATTCAGCGAATGATGTCCAGCCAGCTGCCATATTGCAGAATTTGCCTTAAGATAATCTCACAAAGTTTGTATTCTGGCAAATCTGAACATTTTATAATATTTGAGGCAAATTTGATTTTTTTTGTATCTATTCACTCTTCTCTAAAATATACACAAGTTGCTAATAAGCATTCGTTATCGGAACCCCACCAGTGTCTCGGTGCCACTACTAACTTTCCTTGAATTGTTGAGGATGCTATCCACCACTTTTTCTCTAAAAAAAAAATCGTTATCGATATAAAAAAGAATGTATAATCACCTATTGATCCTCCGACAATCTTATTGTAGAGCTGACCAGCTCCTCACCAGTCATGGCGATGGGTATGTGACCACTACTACCAATCACTTGTGTCACAGACAGTGACTGCCTGCAGTGGTAACGTGTTTATGTGACAAGAACAGGATGAGACAGGCTCTGTTCATCCTAATTCAGCTTTTTTAGCCAAAGCCTTACTGAGAGAACCTTCTAATCACTTACTCACTAATTTGCACTGTCTAAGGCGAATTGAATTCCCCTTGAATTTTACAAGAATTCCAATTTTCATGGCTGAACTGCAGTCAGCAAAATGTGGAAATAAAATAATGAAATAGTCATCTCACAGCTTTCCTGTCCCACCTCCGCAGCTCGTCGCCTCTTCTTGCATCTTCTTCTGCAATGTTCATTTGGTGCCAAGTTCTGGTCTTACAGCGGCATGGTGGTATGACACAGCGCTATGTCATGACATGTTCTCGTGACGTATGAGGCCTTCTCAATTGGGGAAGCTCGGCTCCAAATGAAGATTGTGGAAGAAGACACGGGAGTAGACACCGAGCGCAGGCGAGAAGTGCGGGGAATTTTGCTTTATGTCATTTATCATATGGGTTAAACAATAAAATATTTCAATAAATCAGATTTTTTTCTGACCAAATATGCTTTTTTATTATTGTTTATTTTCAAAGGTAGAAAAAATGGGGAGGGTTAAAGGAGAAGTGATTCTAATTTTAATATATATATTTTTTTAAAATTTTAATTACTTTTTAGTCCTGTAAGGTACCGTGCACCTGCAATCAAACTGCAATCTTTGTCTCCTGTTCTTTTCTCTTCAATATTACAGTTTATAGGTTAAAAGCTCCAGTTGCTGCTGTTATAGCGGATAACATAACATAGACCTGCACATGGCTTTTGCATGTAACATACATCAATGGCCGATGTTGGAAGCGTTTGATAATATTTGTAGCAATGTGGATCTGATGTCAGCTCCACCTTAGGTCAATAGATGCATTTGGCAGATATTTTTTACTGTGTGACATGATATCAAGGATCTATAGATTGGCATACAATATATCATGGCTGGACAAGGTCTTCATATTGAGGAACATTTCACTACAGACAAAGACATGACTCGTGCATAGTCTGGTCTTTTCTGTAGTAATATACGCATGTGAAACCTGGACGATAAAGAAACAAGACAGAAGAAGAATCGATATAATCCGATATAATTTGCGTTTATTTGTGAAAAAAAAACGGAAATTTGGCAAAAATTTCGCAATTTTCCAACTTTGCATTTTTATGCCCTTAAATCACAGAGATATGTCACACAAAATACTTAATAAGTAACATTTCCCACATGTCTACTTTACATCAGCACAATTTTGGAACCAAAATTTTTTTTTGTTAGGGAATTATAAGGGTTAAAAGTTGACCAGCAATTTCTCATTTTTACAACACCATTTTTTTTTAGGGACCACATCTCATTTGAAGTCATTTTGAGGGGTCTATATGATAGAAAATACCCAAGTGTGACACCATTCTAAAAACAGCACCCATCAAGGTGCTCAAAACCACATTCAAGAAGTTTATTAACCCTTCAGGTGTTTCACAGGAATTTTTGGAATGTTTAAATAAAAATGAACATTTAACTTTTTTTCACACAAAATTTATTTCAGCTTCAATTTGTTTTATTTTACCAAGGGTAACAGGAGAAAATGGACCCCAAAAGTTGTTGTGCAATTTGTCCTGAGTACGCTGATACCCCATATGTGGGGGTAAACCACTGTTTGGGCGCATGGCAGAGCTCAGAAGGAAAGGAGCGCCATTTTACTTTTCAATGCAAAATTGACTGGAATTGAGATGGGACGCCATGTTGCGTTTGGAGAGCCCCTGATGTCCCTAAACATTGAAACCCCCCCACAAGTGACACCATTTTGGAAAGTAGACCCCGTAAGGAACTTATCTAGATGTGTGGTGAGCACTTTGACCCAACAAGTGCTTCACAGAAGTTTATAATGCAGAGCCGTAAAAATAAAAAATCATATTTTTTCACAAAAATGATTTTTCGCCCCCAAATTTTTATTTTCCAAGGGTAACAGAAGAAATTGTACCCCAATAGTTGTTGTGCAATTTGTCCTGAGTATGCTGATACCCCATATGTGGGGGTAAACCACTGTTTGGGCGCATGGTAGACCTCGGAAGGGAAGCAGCGCCGTTTGACTTTTCAATGCAAAATTGACTGGAATTGAGATGGGACGCCATGTTGCGTTTGGAGAACCCCTGATGTGCCTAAACAATGAAACCCCCCACAAGTGACATCATTTTGGAAAGTAGACCCCCTAAGAAACTTATCTAGATGTGTGGTGAGCACTTTGACCCACCAAGTGCTTCACAGAAGTTTATAATGCAGAGCCGTAAAAATAAAAAATCATATTTTTTCACAAAAATGATTTTTTCGCCCCCAATTTTTTATTTTCCCAAGGGTAAGAGAAGAAATTGGACCCCAAAAGTTGTTGTGCAATTTGTCCTGAGAATGCTGATACCTGACATGTGGGGGTAAACGACTCTTTGGGCGCATGGCAGAGTTCGGAAGGGAAGGAGCGCCGTTTGACTTTTCAATGCAAAATTGACTGGAATTGAGATGGGACACCATGTTGCGTTTGGAGAGCCCCTGATGTGCCTAAACATTAAAACCCTCCACAAGTGACACCATTTTGGAAACTAGACCCCCCAGGGAACTTATCTAGATGTGTTTTGAGAGCTTTGAACCCCCCATGTGTTTCACTGCAGTTTATAACGCAGAGTTGTAAAAATAAAAATTCTTTTTTTTTCACAAAAATTATATTTAGCCCCCAGTGTTGTATTTTCCCAAGGGTAACAGTTGAAATTGGACCCCAAAAGTTGCTGTCCAATTTGTCCTGAGTACGCTGATACCCCATATGTGGGGGGAACCACCGTTTGGGCGCATGACAGAGCTCGGAAGGAAAGGAGCTCCATTTGGATTGCAGACTTAGATGGGTTGGTCTGCATTTGCAGAGCCCCTGATGTACCCAAACAGTAGAAACCCCCCACAAGTGACCCCATATTGGAAACTAGACCTCCCAAGGAACTTATCTAGATGTGTTGTGAGAACTTTGAACCCCCAAGTGTTTCACTACAGTTTACAACGCAGAGCCGTGAAAATAAAAAATATTTTTTTTTCCCACAAAAATTATTTTTAGCCCCCCAAATTTTTATTGTCCCAAGGGTAACAAGAGAACTTGTACCCTGTTGTGAACTCTGTTCTCGAACTCCCTCCTGTGGTCAGGAATGGTATTTCTGTGAGTTCTGTCCGTGGGTTCCCTCTGGTGGCTGAAAGTGGAGCTGCTGGTCTGGAGGTGGCTTCCTCAGCTGCATCGCTTAAAGACTGGGCTGGTTCCTCTATTTAACTCTGCTCAGATTGTTACCTGATGCCAGTTGTCAATGTATCTGTACTGGTTCAGATCTCACTTGGATCTCCTGATGACCTGTCTACTTCAGCAGAAGCTAAGTCCCTGTTAAGCTCATTTGTTGTTCATTTGTGTGCTGAATATATTTCTGAGTACCTGCTAAGTTTTGTCCAGCTGGCTATCATGATATTGTCTCGCTAGCTGGAAGCTCTGGGTTGCAGAGTGGCACCTACCACGCCGTGAGTCGGCGCGGGGGGTTTCTTGCTCACTCTGCGTGGCTTTTTGTAGTTTTTTGTGCTGACCGCAAAGATCCCTTTATCTATCTTCTGTCTATTTAGTAAGTCGGGCCTCCTTTGCTGAAACCTGTCTCATTCCTATGTTTGTGCCTTCCTCTTAACTCACAGTCAATATATGTGGGGGGCTGCTCTTTTCCTTTGGGGAATTTCTCTGAGGCAAGGTGAGGCTATGTTTCTCTTTAGGGGTAGTTACCTCTCAGGCTGTGAAGAGTCGTCTAGGCAGAGTCAGGTACGATCCACGGCTATTTCTAGTGTGTGTGATAATAGATTAGGGCTGCGGTCAGCAGAGCTCCAACTTCCCAGAGCTCGCTCTATTTTGCAGTTTTGACTATCAGGTCATTCCCGGTGCTCCTAACCACCAGGTCCAGCCATAACAGTACAACTGGCCAAAAAGTGTTAATGCATCTCAATAGAGGGATAAGAGAAGTTCTGAGACCATTTTTTTTCTCTGCAGTGTGTTTAGTCTTTTTTTCCCCTAAACCTCTGGGTGGTTCAGGACTCAGGTGTAGATATGGACATTCAAGGTCTGTCCTATTGTGTGGATAATCTCACTGCAAGGGTACAAGGCATTCAGGATTATATAGTTCAGAATCCTATGTTAGAGCCTAGAATCCCAATTCCTGATTTGTTTTCTGGGGATAGATCAAAGTTTCTGAATTTCAAGAATAATTGTAAACTGTTTCTTGCCCTGAAACCTCGCTCCTCTGGTGACCCTAGTCAGCAAGTAAAAATCATTATTTCCATGTTGTGTGGTGACCCTCAAGACTGGGCATTCTCCCTTGCACCAGGAGATCCTGCATTGCTTAATGTAGATGCGTTTTTTCTGGCGCTTGGATTGCTCTATGACGAACCAAATTCTGTGGATCAGGCAGAGAAAATCTTGCTGGCTCTATGTCAGGGTCAGGATGATGCTGAAATGTATTGTCAGAAGTTTAGAAAGTGGTCTGTGCTTACTCAATGGAATGAGTGTGCTCTGGCAGCGATTTTCAGAAAGGGTCTTTCTGAGGGCCTTAAGGATGTTATAGTGGGGTTCCCCACGCCTGCTGGTCTGAATGAATCAATGTCCTTGGCTATTCAGATCGATCGGCATTTGCGGGAGCGGAAAGTTGTGCACCATATGGCGGTGTCCTCTGAGCAGAGGCCTGAGCCTATGCAATGTGATAGGACTTTGACCAGAACTGAACGGCAAGAGCACAGACGTCAGAATGGGCTGTGTTTTTACTGTGGTGACTCCACTCATGCTATCTCTGATTGTCCTAAGCGCACTAAGTGGTCCGCTAGGTCTGTCACCATTGGTACTATACAGCCTTAATTTCTTTTGTCCGTTACTTTGATTTGCTCTTTGTCATCCTACTCTGTTATGGCGTTTGTGGATTCAGGCGCAGCCCTGAATTTGATGGACTTAGAGTATGCCAGGCGCTGAGGTTTTTTCTTGCAGCCCTTGCAGCATCCTATTCCATTAAGGGGAATTGATGCTACGCCTTTGGCCAAGAATAAGCCTCAGTACTGGACCCAGTTGACCATGTGCATAGCTCCTGCACATCGGGAAGATATTCGCTTTTTGGTGTTGCATAATTTGCATGATGTGGTCGTGTTGGGTTTGCCATGGCTACAGGTCCATAATCCAGTATTGGACTGGAAATCTATGTCTGTGTCCAGTTGGGGTTGTCAAGGGGCCCATGGTGATGTTCCAGCGTTGTCAATTTCTTCTTCCACTCCTTCTGAAGTACCTGAGTTTTTGTCGGATTACCAGGATGTATTTGATGAGCCCAAGCCCAGTGCCCTGCCTCCTCATAGGGATTGTGATTGTGCTATTAATTTGATTCCCAGTAGTAAGTTTCCTAAAGGCCGACTTTTCAATTTATCTGTGCCAGAACACGCCGCTATGCGGAGCTATATAAAGGAGTCCTTGGAGAAAGGGCATATTCGCCCGTCGTCGTCACCGTTGGGAGCAGGGTTCTTTTTTGTGGCCAAGAAGGATGGTTCTCTGAGACCTTGTATAGATTACCGCCTTCTTAATAAAATCACGGTCAAATTTCAGTACCCTTTGCCTCTACTGTCTGATTTGTTTGCTCGGATTAAGGGGGCTAGTTGGTTTACCAAGATAGATCTTCGAGGAGCGTATAATCTTGTGCGTATTAAGCAGGGCGATGAATGGAAAACCGCATTTAATACGCCCGAGGGCCATTTTGAGTATCTGGTGATGCCATTCGGGCTTTCTAATGCGCCATCTGTATTCCAGTCCTTTATGCATGACATCTTCCGAAAGTATCTGGATAGATTCATGATAGTATATTTGGATGATATTTTGGTCTTTTTGGATGATTGGGAGTCTCATGTGAAGCAGGTCAGAATGGTGTTCCAAGTCCTTCGTGCTAATTCCTTGTTTGTGAAGGGGTCTAAGTGTCTCTTCGGAGTTCAGAAGGTTTCCTTTTTGGGCTTCATTTTTTCCCCTTCTACTATCGAGATGGATCCAGTTAAAGTCCAGGCCATTTATGATTGGACTCAGCCTACATCTGTAAAGAGCCTTCAGAAATTCCTGGGCTTTGCGAATTTTTACCGTCGCTAATTTTTCTAGTGTTGTCAAACCACTGACTGATTTGACCAAGAAAGGTGCGGATGTGGTGAATTGGTCCTCTGCGGCCGTTGAGGCGTTTCAGGAGCTGAAACGTTGTTTTTCTTCGGCTCCTGTGTTGTGTCAGCCAGATGTTTCGCTCCCTTTTCAGGTCGAGGTTGATGCTTCTGAGATTGGAGCAGGGGCTGTTTTGTCTCAGAGAAGTTCTGATGGCTCTGTGATGAAGCCATGTGCTTTCTTTTCTAGAAAGTTTTCGCCTGCTGAGCGTAATTATGATGTTGGCAATCGGGAGTTGTTGGCCATGAAGTGGGCATTCGAGGAGTGGCGACATTGGCTTGAGGGCGCCAAGCATCTCGTGGTGGTTTTGACGGATCACAAGAATTTGACTTATCTCGAGTCTGCCAAGCGGTTGAACCCTAGACAGGCTCGATGGTCACTGTTTTTCTCCCGTTTCGATTTCGTGGTTTCATACCTTCCGGGTTCTAAGAATGTGAAGGCTGATGCCCTTTCAAGGAGTTTTGTGCCTGATTCTCCGGGAGTTTCTGAGCCGGCTGGTATTCTCAAAGAGGGGGTGATTTTGTCTGCCATCTCCCCTGATTTGCGGCGGGTTCTGCAGGAGTTTCAGGCGGATAGACCTGACCGCTGTCCTGCAGAGAGACTGTTTGTCCCTGATAGATGGACTAGTAGGGTTATCTCGGAGGTTCATTGTTCGGTGTTGGCTGGTCATCCTGGAATTTTTGGTACCAGAGATTTGGTGGCTAGGTCCTTTTGGTGGCCTTCCTTGTCCCGGGATGTGCGTGCTTTTGTGCAGTCCTGTGGGACTTGTGCTCGGGCGAAGCCCTGCTGTTCTCGTGCCAGTGGGTTACTTTTGCCCTTGCCGGTCCCGAAGAGGCCCTGGACGCATGTTTCCATGGATTTTATTTCAGATCTCCCTGTCTCTCAAAGGATGTCGGTCATCTGGGTGGTTTGTGATCGCTTCTCTAAGATGGTCCATTTGGTACCCTTGCTTAAGTTGCCTTCATCCTCTGATTTGGTTCCATTGTTTTTCTAGCATGTGGTTCGTTTGCATGGCATTCCAGAGAACATTGTGTCGGACAGAGGTTCCCAGTTTGTTTCGAGGTTTTGGCGGTCCTTTTGTGCTAAGATGGGCATTGATTTGTCTTTTTCTTCTGCTTTCCATCCTCAGACAAATGGCCAAACTGAGCGAACCAATCAGACTTTGGAGACCTATCTGAGATGCTTTGTTTCTGCTGATCAGGATGATTGGGTGACCTTCTTGCCATTGGCTGAGTTCGCCCCTAATAATCGGGCCAGTTCGGCTACTTTGGTTTCACCTTTGTATTGTAATTCTGGTTTCCATCCTCGTTTCTCTTCAGGGCAGGTTGAGCCTTCGGACTGTACTGGTGTGGATTCTGTGGTGGACAGGTTGCAGCAAATTTGGACTCATGTAGTGGACAATTTGACATTGTCACAGGAGAAGGCTCAACGTTTTGCTAACCGCCGTCGCCGTGTTGGTCCTCGACTTCGTGTTGGGGATCTGGTTTGGCTGTCATCTCGTTATGTTCCTATGAAGGTTTCTTCTCCTAAGTTTAAGCCTCATTTTATTGGGCCTTATAAGATTTCTGAAATCCTCAATCCTGTGTCATTTCGTTTGGACCTTCCAGCTTCTTTTGCCATCCATAATGTGTTCCATAGGTCGTTGTTGCAGAGATATGTGGCGCCTATGGTTCCTTCCGTTGACCCTCCTGCTCCGGTGTTGGTCGAGGGAGAATTGGAGTATGTGGTGGAGAAGAATTTAGATTCTCGTATCTTGAGACGGAAACTTCAGTATCTGGTCAAATGGAAGGGCTATGGTCAGGAAGGTAATTCCTGGGTTCTTGCCTCCGATGTCCATGCTGCCGATTTGGTTCGTGCCTTTCATTTGGCTCGTCCTAATCGGCCGGGGGGTTCTGGTGAGGGTTCGGTGACCCCTCCTCAAGGGGGGGTACTGTTGTGAACTCTGTTCTCGAACTCCCTCCTGTGGTCAGGAATGGTATTTCTGTGAGTTCTGTCCGTGGGTTCCCTCTGGTGGCTGAAAGTGGAGCTGCTGGTCTGGAGGTGGCTTCCTCAGCTGCATCGTTTAAAGACTGGGCTGGTTCCTCTATTTAACTCTGCTCAGATCGTTACCTGATGCCAGTTGTCAATGTATCTGTACTGGTTCAGATCTCACTTGGATCTCCTGATGACCTGTCTACTTCAGCAGAAGCTAAGTCCCTGTTAAGCTCATTTGTTGTTCATTTGTGTGCTGAATATATTTCTGAGTACCTGCTAAGTTTTGTCCAGCTGGCTATCATGATATTGTCTCACTAGCTGGAAGCTCTGGGTTGCAGAGTGGCACCTACCGCGCCGTGAGTCGGCGCGGGGGGTTTCTTGCTCACTCTGCGTGGCTTTTTGTAGTTTTTTGTGCTGACCGCAAAGATCCCTTTATCTATCTTCTGTCTATTTAGTAAGTCGGGCCTCCTTTGCTGAAACCTGTCTCATTCCTATGTTTGTGCCTTCCTCTTAACTCACAGTCAATATATGTGGGGGGCTGCTCTTTTCCTTTGGGGAATTTCTCTGAGGCAAGGTGAGGCTATATTTCTCTTTAGGGGTAGTTACCTCTCAGGCTGTGAAGAGTCGTCTAGGCAGAGTCAGGTACGATCCACGGCTATTTCTAGTGTGTGTGATAATAGATTAGGGCTGCGGTCAGCAGAGCTCCAACTTCCCAGAGCTCGCTGTTTTTGCAGTTTTGACTATCGGGTGCTCCTAACCACCAGGTCCAGCCATAACAGGGCCCCAAAAGTTGTTGTCCAATTGTCCCGAGTACGCTGATACCCCATATGTTGGGGTAAACCCCTGTTTGGGCGCACAGGAGAGCTCGGAAGGGAAGGAGCACTGTTTTACTTTTTCAACGCAGAATTGGCTGGAATTGAGATCGGACGCCATGTCGCGTTTGGAGAGCCCCTGATGTGCCTAAACAGTGGAAACTCCCCAATTCTAACTGAAACCCTAATCCAAACACGCCCCTAACCCTAATCCCAATGGTAACCCTAACCACACCCCTAACCCTGACACACCCCTAACTCTAATCCCAACCCTAATCCCAACCGTAAATGTAATCCAAGCCCTAACCCTATCTTTAGCCCCAATCCTTACTTTAGCCCCAACCCTAACCCTAAGTTTAGCCCCAACCCTAACTTTAGCCCCTAACCCGAACTTTAGCCCCAACCCCAGCACCAACCCTAACCCTAGCCCTAGCCCTAACCCTAGCTCTAACCCTAACCCTAGCTCTAACCCTAGCCCTAACCCTAACCCTAATGGGAAAATGGAAATAAATACATTTTTTTAATTTTATTATTTTTCCCTAACTAAGGGGGTGATGAAGGGGGGTTTGATTTACTTTTATAGCGGGTTTTTTAGTGGATTTTATGATTGGCAGCCGTCACACACTGAAAGACGCTTTTTATAGCAAAAAAGTTTTTGCGTCTCCACATTTTGAGACCTATAATTTTTCCATATTTTGGTCCACAGAGTCATGTGAGGTCTTGTATTTTGTGGGACGAGTTGACATTTTTATTGGTAAAATTTTCAGGCACGTGACTTTTTTTATCGCTTTTTATTCCGATTTTTGTGAGGCAGAATGACCAAAAACCAGCTATTCTTGAATTTCCTTTGGGGGAGGCGTTTATACCGTTCCATGTTTGGTAAAATTGATAAAGCAGTTTTATTCTTCGGGTCAGTACGATTACAGCGATACCTCATTTATATCTTTTTTTATGTTTTGGCGCTTTTATACGATAAAAACTATTTTATAGAAAAAATAATTATTTTGGCATCGCTTTATTCTGAGGACTATAACTTTTTATTTTTTCGCTGATGATGTATGGGGGCTCGTTTTTTGCGGGACAAGATGACGTTTTCAGTGGTACCATGTTTATTTATATCTGTCTTTTTGATCGTATGTTATTCCTCTTTTTTTTTTCTTTACACATGTGGAAATTTTTTTTTTTTACTTTTATTACTTTGTCCCTGCAGGACCCGGATGCAGCCCCGTGGCCATTTTGGATCCGGGGCCTGCAGGGAGAGAAGGTAGGAGACGTTCGCAGCAACGCTATATCATCGCATTGCTCTGAGGGTCTCAGGGAAGCACGCAGGGAGCCCCCTCCCTGCGCGATGCTTCCATATACCGCTGGAACACTGCGATCATGTTTGATCGCAGTGTTCCAGGGGTTAATATGCCGGGGGCGGCCTGTGACCACTCCTGGCACATAGTGCCGGATGTCAGCTGTGATAGTCAGCTGACACCAGGCCGCGATCGGCCACGCTTCCCCTGTGAGCACAGCCGATCGCATATGACGTACTATCCTGTCACTGGGAATTAATTCCCAGGTCACATTGACGGGATAGTACGTCATATGGGATTAAGGGGTTAAATGTGGTGCCGGTGAAGGATGTTATTGATACCATGGTTGTCAAAAAGAACAAATAAATCAATCTTGAAACAAATCAAGCCAGAATATGTCACTGGAAGCAAGGATCATCAAGCTATGACTTGCCTACTTTGGACACATCATACGAAGAGAGCGATCACTGGAGAAGGACATCATGGTCAGAAGAACAAAAGGAACAAGGCAAAGAGGAAAACCAGCAACCTGATGGCTAGAAACAAGATAACCAGGGCCGTATTTAGAGTTTCTGCTGCCCTAGGCACTTTTTGTGCTGCCTCCCCCATTGGCGAGTATGACTAATGCAGACACTATCGGCAGTGACTTAGGCTACTTTCACATCAGCGATTTTTGACATTTGCGGCAGATCCGGCAGTTTTTCCGCATTCGTAACAGATCACTTATGGCAACACTGTGTTCGGCCTCATTTATTCCCTATGGGACTTGCGGCACTTGCGGTTTTGCTGCGATCCGGCAAATGCGGTACTTGCAGCAACAGGAAAAAAAATGCTGCTAGCAGTGTTTTTTTTTGTCTCGCCTCAAGTGCCGCACATGTCCACAAGTCCCATAGGGAATGAATGAGGCCGAACACAGAGTTGCCGGCCCGTAAGTGATATGTTACGCGACAGATGCGGAAAAACTGCAGTATCTGCCACGAACGGAGAAAATCGCTGATGTGAAAGTAGCCTTCGCAAACCTTTCCATTAGTTGTCATGTGAGAATCTGGTAGATCTCATACACTGTACATGGTCAGTTGGTTCTGCCACGGTTGCACGGTTTGGCTGACAGATTTTTAAGGGCAACCTGTCAGTCGATTCATACTACCAACACCACGGGCAGCATCACTCAGACTGCAAACAGGGACGTTTATCTCTGCAATGCTCGGACGTTTCACAGAGAATAGTGTGAAGAGCTGGATGGGTAATTTAGTGAGAGGACGGACTAATCTGGTGCTATCGTCTGTGGGCTTCTCACTCCATGTCTCTAGATCAGGGGTGGGCAATTTATTGTCCCGAGGGGCCTGATGAAAGACAATGACTGTTGTGGAGGCCGAACCAATAGCATGAAAATAATTCTCCTCAATATTAATTAATATTTATTGTATCACTTAGTATTGAGTAGAATTAAGTATGCTGACACCCCCCTATATATCTTTAAACCCCCCACAGCCTCTTATATACAGCATGAGCCCCACACAGCCTCCCCATATACACTGCATGAGCCCCACACAGCCTCCCTATATACACTGCATGAGCCCCACACAGCCTCCCTATATACACTGCATGAGCCCCACACAGCCTCCCCATATACAGCATGAGACCCACATAACCTCCCCATATACAACATGAGACCAGCCTCTCATCTCCTCAGCAGCCTCCCCTCTCCAGCCTCTCATCCCCTCTCCTCAGCAGCCTCCCCTCACCAGCCTCTCATCTCCTCCCCTCACCAGCCTCTCATCTCCTCCCCTCACCAGCCTCTCATCTCCACTCACCAGCCTCCCCTCACCAGCCTCTTATCTCCTCCCCTCACCAGCCTCTCATCTCCTCTCCTTTCCAGCCTCTCATCTCCTCTCCTTTCCAGCCTCTCATATCCTCTCCTTTCCAGCCTAGCCTCTCCTCTCCTTTCCAGCCTCTCATCTCTCCTTTCCAGCCTCTCATCTCCTCTCCTCAGCAGCCTCCCCACACCAGCCTCTCATCTCCTCTCCTTTCCAGCCTCTCATCTCCTCTCCAGCCTCTCATCTCCTCTCCAGCCTCTCATCTCCTCTTCTTTCCAGCCTCTCATCTCCTCTTCTTTCCAGCCTCTCATCTCCTCTCCTTTCCAGCCTCTCATCTCCACTCCAACCTCTCATCTCCTCTCCAGCCTCTCATCTCCTCTCCTTTTCAGCCTCTCATCTCCTCTCCTTTCCAGCCTCTCATCTCCTTTCCAGCCTCTCATCTCCTTTCCAGCCTCTCATCTCCTCAGAAGCCTCCCCACACCAGCCTCTCATCTCCTCTCCTTTCCAGCCTCTCATCTCCTCTCCAGCCTCTCATCTGCTCTCCTTTCCAGCCTCTCATCTCCCTTCCAGCCTCTCATCTCCTTTCCAGCCTCTCATCTCCTTTCCAGCCTCTCATCTCCTTTCAAGCCTCTCATCTCCTTTCCAGCCTCTCATCTCCTTACCAGCCTCTCATCTCCTTACCAGCCTCTCATCTCCTTACCAGCCTCTCCTCACCAGCCTCTCATCTCCTCTCCTCAGCAGCCTCCCCACACCAGCCTCTCATCTCCTCTCCTTTCCAGCCTCTCATCTCCTCTCCTTTCCAGCCTCTCATCTCCTCCCCTTTCCAGCCTCATCTCCTTTCCTTTCCAGCCTCTGATCTCCTCAGCAGCCTCCCCCACCAGCCTCTCATCTCCTCTCCTTACCAGCCTCTCATCTCCCCTTACCAGCCTCCCCTCTCCTCACTCACATCAGCAGACTCTCGTCTCCTCTCTCACCTCACTCCTCTCTGCAGCTTTCTCTGAGTCCTCACACACTGCCCGCCTCCTCTCCCTGCTCACCGCCGACTTCAGTATCTTCTCCCACAAACATGTCCTGCTTCTCTACAAAAAAGCAAAATGTCTTCCAGCTTGAAACGTGTAAATCACCACAATCTGTGTCTCCCCTGTATGTGCATGCTGAGACTTATAGTGCCACAGCAGCTGAGACAGGACGGAAGGGCTCTTACCTGCAGACAGCAGCCGTGGACCTTAGCAGGGTCCCCCCTCTGACAGGCAACATCTGAGGGGGCAGACAAGCACAGAGGTGAGACCCCCAATATCACCAGACCCCCCTGATGCTCCCTGTACAAACCCCTCAGTCACCTTCTCACCACATGGGGGACAGTACTGGCAGAGCACAAGAAGTGCAGCACTGAAACACTTCCCCCGCAGATGACACAGAAAGGTTCCTTGTTACCGAGGAGACAGGAAATCCTCTGGCTGACAGCAGTTAACTCCTTACTGTCTGTGCCGTCACCTGCGGAGTATCCCTGAGGGCTCTCACACCTCCAGTGCTCCTACATAAGAGCGCGCAGCATGTCACATGACCCGCGTCAGGACCATGATACACTTGGGCCTGCTGCTGCTTAAAGGTACAACACCCATTTCTGCCCCATACAGTAGTCAGGGCTGTAATGCCCTGATGGCGGCCCTGCGCCCGAGACCCCCTCCCCCCCCCCCACAGCAGCCGGGACTGAGGTGGGTGGGTGGGGCGACCCCGGACTTTTTAAAAAAAATATATATTTTTTTTAAACTTGCTCAGGTGCCGCCCCCTGCATTGTCCCCACCCTAGGCACGTGCCCTGGAGTGCCTAGTGGCAAATACGGCCCTGAAGATAAAATTGGAGAAGACCCTGATGGACATATCTAGGTTTGTGTAAAATAAACCTTTCAACAGATCATTCATCCATCAGGACCAATCCAAAGGCCATAAAATTATAATAATAATAAAGATGTCATAGCCGTTCAAAGGAGATATACATCAGAAAATCCTCTCAAAGTCTACATTTGGCTCTACTGTACACATTAGATTATAAAAGTTTCATGCTTGAACAAGGAATGATCATTTGGTGACCGATCATTAGACCAACGTGGCCAAAAGACCCATTAAACCTTTGAAAGCGTGGTCAAAGACATCTGGAGTTGGACAAAGAATAATTTTAGGGATATTATTTCAAAGAAAGATTGTTTACAGACATAAAAGATCTTTTTTTTGTCCGACTTTCGGATGAAAAAAATTAAATATAGGAAAGAACTTGGCACTCAAATGGTATTCTGGCTTGAAAAGACAAATTGTTTATTGTGCATCCATAAAGCCACATCCCCATCCGGACCTTCATCGGACAATTTTACTGGTATAGTCATAAGTTATCAATGTCCTGCTGTTTGCAAATCCAATGGTTTTTAGGTTGACTGGATGCTCAGGAATGTCCTGTGTGTGCCAGCGCAGAACGGTATGCGACCGAGGTCGCTGGAGGAGAGCGCTGTGGTCCGGATGTGGACCTAAAACGTTCAATCTTTTTGCTTTATGGATGCACAATAAACAATTTGTCTTTTCAAGCCACAATACCATTTGAGTGCCAAATTCTTTTATATTTTTGGACTGTTTCAGGCTGGACGCCCTACTTGAGCACCTCCCATCCTACTTTGTATGAATGCCGTGTTTTCACTACCTCAAATAGTACGAAAAAAGTTAAAGGCAGCCAACACAATTTCTGATAAAATGTATTTTTAAATTTGACCCAACAAACTATAATTTCAACTTAACTTGTTCATTTCCATCAACAAAAGTAAAACGTCTATTCACACCTTGGGTACCAGTTGCTGGTTTCCTCTTGATACTTTGATTAGAGCTCACTGCTTTTCCTCCTTGTTCTCAGTTGAGGTCATGTCTTCACTCTTTGTGCTTTTCAGAATTTCATCATAGAAGACAACTATCAGTTACCATAATTTATTGTAGAGAAAGTTACATAAGTTAAATGTCTGTTTATGTCAACCTTAGTGTTCTGAATCGATGTCTAAGTAACGAAATTCCATAAGGACCTTCATACATCACTTCTCGATAGATTTATGATGATCACCAGCTTGTATGAGCTTTACAAGGGCTTTTTTCACATCTCTATTGTTCAGAGTGTAGATAAGAGGATTTATTACTGGACATATCATGACATATATAAGTGCAGTGTATTTATCACGACTTAAAGATTCAGCTGATGAAGATCTTAAGTACATCAGCATTGCATTCCCAAAGTATATGACCACCACGGTAATATGTGAGGTACATGTGGAAAAAGCTTTAGATCTCCCTGATGAGCGAATCTTCAATATAGAAGATATAATACAAATGTAAGACACAACAACAATCACAAAAGGGAGAAGTAGGACAACAAAGCCAATGCTAAATATCACAAGCCCTTGCAGAGAAGTATCAAAACATGACAACCTTAGCACCGATAGGACCTCACATGCAAAGTGGTTGATCTCGTTTGGATAACACAAGGTTATGGGCATCGCAAGGGATGGGATGGTTATGTTTATGAAACTAAATATCCAAACAAAGGCCGCTAGATGGCAACATACACTCCACCTCATGAGATCCTGGTAGTGGAGGGGACGGCAAATGGCGATATACCGGTCATAGGCCATGACGGCAAGGAGTTGACATTCACAAGCTCCTATTAATAGAACAACTTTAAATTGTACAAGACAACCAATGACAGATATTGTCCTATGAGTGGATAGTAGGTCAACGAGCAGCTTAGGTATCGCCGATGAGGAATAACTCAAGTCTATCAAAGATAAATTACCGAGGAAGAAGTACATCGGAGTGTGTAATGGGGGACTCCATCTAATGACACATATTATAAGACAGTTTCCAAATAAAGAGAGTAAATATATCAAGAAGAACAAGAGAAATAATAAAATGTTTGTCTTCAAGACATTAGAGAATCCCAGAAGGATCACTTCAGTGGCAATTGTCTTATTCTCCATGTTTGATTCTTAAGAAAGTAACTACTGTACTTGTTTATGGAAGAACAACATGTTCTGCCACAATAAGCATTGTGGTCCTCTTTCTATCCCCCATTTTAAATTCCAATATGTTTTTCGAGTATTTAGGAGTATTTAGAAAATTTTGGAAGAGGAGACAAATTCCGTGCAGATGTTGCTCTAGGTCAAATCTAAATCCAGGATCCTAGAACTGCATGGTAAAAATACTAACTACTTTACATTTGAAGAGCACTGGGAACGTAAAGCTGGCCATCTTCAGATCTGATGTTGCAACCGTATTGAAAGCAGCTTGTGACCTCTGTGCTCTTCGCCCAAGAAACCTACAACCTCTGATTAACTGCGGCAGTGATTGGTGGTGTAGGTTACTAAAAGTAAATGGAAATCCAAACAGTTCTTGTGCATTGTGACTTGTTCCAACCTTGTGGCTACGACTTGCCAGATTCATCCATCAAGCTCTTCTTCTGAGGACGTCCCTTAGCTCTTCTCATTTTATTTTAGGCCAATATGTTATTGAATGTCAGGAATATATAAAAAAAAAATTATGAAAAAAGAAAAAAAAGAATATATTATCCGTATTTACTATACAAGTTCTCTACCGAAAATTTGTTAGATGCTTTAATCATTTTCAAAGGTCTTCCAAATATCTGCTACATCATGGATGATTACACTAGGCCAACCTTGCTACTAGTTCATTTACTTCTGGCCACAATAAGAACCTGAACACCAGCACCATGTCATCATCATCCAACCCAACCTTGCACATCATTACCATTACATTATTTGTCAAGCACCTCAGATAGTTCACGATTTACCCTCTGAATTTTACCATTAGGCTACGGTCACACTGTCAATATTTGGTCAGTATTTTGCATCAGTATTTGTAAGCCAAAACCAGGTGAGGAACCATCAGAGAAAAAGTATAATAGAAACACGTCACCACTTCTGTATTTTTGACTCACTCTTGGATTTGGATTACAAATAGTGATGTGAAATACTGACCAAATACAGATAGTGTGACAGTAGTCTAAGGATAAAACTGGCAGGAAAAGATCCTTCAGTAGGCCAAACCCAAGAACAAAGAAGTCTTAGCAGGGCTTTAGCAGAAGTCAACTTCATGTAGAGCTGACTTTGCAGCCAATCACTTGCTACTTGGGACGTCATCTTTTATTTTATCCAAGAAACCTTTATGGATCATGTTAGAATTCATTTATAGAGATCTCCTTCCACTGTTTCATAAATTGAACTATTCAGTGATGACTGGATATCCTAAGGAAGAGAACTCTAGAACTTGTATGCAATTCTAAGTAAGAATTTGTGTTTATTCTTACCTTTCCCATTGGCGCATATCTGGAGATGAGCAAGACAGGATAACTGGCCTTGAGAAATAAAAGATCATTTTTTGATACTCCATCAGGAAATGTTTATGCTATATAAGTTTTTCATCTGGCTAGCCAATGGTTGTGATATAAATTGAAATCCATTGAAGGTTTTTGTACTCTAAGAAATTTGAGAACCTGAAAATATTTTTTGGAAAGAATAAGCATGGGCACATCTTTCTAATAGAGATGAGTGAGTTGGTTTGAAATTAATTGTTGTTCTCGATGAGTTAAACAAAAAAAGTAGACTCAGCAGAATCAAAAATATTTTGTGGTTTGATTCACTAAAATCCAACAAAATGGTAACCAGATAGAGAAGATAAAAAAGAAGAAAAAAACAGGAGGCAAAATAGTAAAGGACAAAGACAAAAAAGTATAAAATAAGATGTAAAAAATAAGAAAACTGAGACTGATGGATACAAAAATGATATAAGAGATAAGAATGAAGAAGTGAAAGAGAGAAGTATGAAGACTGAGGAGAAACAAAGCAGAAATAAAAAAAGAAAAAGAAGTAGAGAAAAAAGAAAAGAAGAAACTGGGTATAGTAATGGATCACATACCGCACACGAGTCAACCTGGTGATGCAGCAGCAAAAAAGGCAAACACTGTCCTGGGATGTATTAACAGAAGCATACAGTCTAGATCACGTGAAGTAATTCTCCTCCTCTACTCCTCCTTGTTCAGGCCTCATCTGGATACTGTGTCCATTTCTGGGCTCCACATTCTAAAAAAGACATTGAAAAACTGGAGTAAGTTCAGAGAAGAGCGACCAGAATGGTGAGCGGACTGACAAGTATGTCTTACGAGGAACGGTTAAAAGATCTGGGAATATTTAGCTTCCAAAAACGAAGGCTAACAGGAGACTTAATAGTTGTCTACAAATATCTGAAGGGCTGTCACAGTGTAGAGGGATCATCCTTATTCTCATTTGCACATGGAAACATGAGACGCAATGGACTGAAACTGAAAGGGAGAAGATACAGATTAGATATTAGAAAAAAGTTTCTGACAGTGAGAGTGATCAATGAGTGGAACAGGCGGCCACGAGAGGTGGTGAGTTCTCCTTCAATGGAAGTCTTCAAAAGAGGCTGGACAGACATCTGAGATTGTTTGGTGAATCATGCATTGAGCAGGGGTTTGGACACAATGACCCAGGAGGTCCCTTCCAACTCTAGCATTCTACGATTCTATGAAACAGACAAGAAAAGATCTACAAATATGAAAATCACTAGTTAGGCTTTCACAATATATCTGGAGTTTCAGGTTATGACTCTATTCTACAAAGATTCCCTAAGATTCTGCATTACAAAACCATAGCCACCCCATAGGTTGTTATATCTTGCATAACATGGTGAGCAGTAGAACACACAATCTATCTCCATCACATTGTGGTACAGAAGAAAAGTGAAGATGAAGACTAAGGAGAAGACCTGAGCCATAGAAAATGAGCAAGCAACACAGCGAATGACCAGTCCTCATGGAATGTCATTAATGGGTTTGGTCCTCAGACATCCTGACTATGTCTCACAAGCCTACATGATGTTTTGGCTCACAATGACAAGACATCACTTGAGGCTTAGTTTGCTTTCGAGGCACTGAAGATAGAATATGCCGATGGACGAGAAGATCGGAGTAACAGGGAACGGGTGAGCAAGTCAATGGAGGAGTAAATCTAGAGCTGTGGCTCAAAAACAGGAGGGTTTGTAAAGCGCTACAGGATATGTTGGTGCTATACAAATAAAATTATTATTAGGGGTTGTGCGGGCTAGAATTTTTTTTAAGGATTTTTTTTTACCCTTTCCTGGTCAAAAATAAATTCTGGTTGTTAATTTGTACAAATTAAATTGTGAAAAAAATTCTGCTGAATCCAAAATTTTGTGAAATTGAAAACTAATTTGATTAACCTCGAATTCATTAGCTCATCTCTAAATTCTTCTGACTGGCTCAACACAAATCTGTAATTTAGGAAGGTCCTTTATTCTCAGGTTTGTGGTTGATCACAGTCCTTAGACTCAACAAAAGTGAGAACAATTCTTACCATTATTAATACACATTGTGGACAGGATATTTGCATTCCTTCGACTCTCTCAGTGTGTATCTGAGCTGGTTTTGTAGTGGGCACAATGTGCTGTGTAAGATGGACAGGCCGAAGAGGGGATTGCAAAAATAGATTAAAAAACGGAAATAACATTAAAAATAATATTAACTCAATATCAATAAATATGAGGCTGTGATTTAACGGAAAATGTTTTCTTAAGGGTTTTTCCACCTTTTATGTAAAATTGTAAATCCACAATACCAGACCAAACTATAAATGAAGAAGAAAGTATTAAAAGAATAAAACGAGAACAAAAAAAGAGAGCAATGACAGGACATGGCACAACCATCACTGATCTACAGGTACGCACCCGTACAGTGTGAGTCTACAGCTTATATCACATTTCTAGATGCTGGCGTCAGAGTTTATTGGCCCCGGAGATTAATTATCTTTATAATGAAAAAACATAATAATTCCATAGAAAATATTTCACTGCAGATACAAATAGATTTTGTTTTGGAAAATGGAAACTCATAATATATATATATATATATATTTGCATGAAGAATTGAAGTTTTGGATTACACGCTTTAATTCACCATGTAATGCACTGAAAAATGGGGAAAAAAATTCCAAGAAGCATAAAATATTTTTCTGGGTTTTGATTTTGTGACTATGATTTTAGATCACTGTGTGGTTAAAGTGACCTGGCAACATGATTCTCTGATCAGTCCAATTACGGTGATACCACAGCTGTATATTATTTTTATATTATTTAAGTGATTTAAAAACTTATCACTTGCTCAAAAAATGAGTGAAGTACCTTGTAAAAATCGTTGATCTTCCCTGGTTCTGCTGCTTTATTCTGTTTAGTGATGCAACGCTCCATTGCACTTATTCACATTTGTTTCATCTGGAGAGTAATATGTGAAATCTCTTCTTGCAGATCAAGTGTGTGTTTCTTCAGAGTCTTCGCTCTGGATATGCACTTTTACTTCCTCCCAGAAGCTGCCAGCCACACCTACTACTAGGTTAGTGCTGAGCTTTAATTGGCAGGATTTGGGATGGAGTGGAAGACTCTGAAGAAATGCCTAATTAGACTCGAAGCAGAAATTTCACATGCTGCACTTCAAAAGCAACAACTGAATTCCCTGATGAGTTGTGAGTGATTACAAAGACCCTGTAGAAGAGCTGAGCTGAGTGTGATAACTAACAGTTCTTCAGCTTTCATTGTAGCCAATGTGGTGGTGGGAGGTGCAGTACAGCAGAGCTAAGCTTTGACTTATTACAAACACTTTTAGCAGCTCTTCTCCAACAGTGCTGTCAGCTCAGCTGCTGTGATGAGAACTGATAGTGTTAGTCATCACACTCATCTCTGCTTTACTCCTGGCACTTTGTAATTACACACCGCTCAGCAGTGAAACCTGGGAGAAGAGCAGACTATCTGTCATTAAATGTCTCACACTGAGAAGTCTACTTCCAGTTATTGTGTGGGCAGTGTTCTTCTTTACCCTGAACGTTGCTACCTACTTATTATTGGTCAATGTCAAATAGGGTAAAGAAGTACACGCCCTTAGAGGCAGACTCTCGGGAAGATCTATTTCTTGACCATAAATCTTATTTACATATTGATTAAAACATGGATTTCTGTTATATAAAACATTGGATCGCAGATATTAAGGTATCATTTTATTCAACTTTCTAAGACCTGTGTAAGGTTCACCTGGTGAGATGAATCCACTAAACCTCAAGTCCAAGTGGGCACATAGATCCAGAGTGTTGGTGAGGCTTCCTAGATGACCCATAGAAACATGAGGACGTAGACAATCTGGAGTCTCAGGAGCAGTGGAACAGATGAAGTGGAACCCAGCAGGGATGATAGTAAGTTGAAACACAATATACACAGAAGGTGGAGCACATCGATCATAGGACTCCAAGGTCTCAATCCTAAGACACAGGTGTGTATCGTAGTGGGCTTCAAATAGTCCTAAGCAGATAACATTATTGAGCTTTCAAAACCAGAAATTAGGTACAACACAGGGCAGTGAACCCTTGCGAAGGAAGTAGAGTCAGAGATACAGGTCCTGCAATGCCCATATAAAGAACTTAGTAGGGTTGATCCTTCTGATAGATTCCCTTTCAACACATCTAAAGATCTTTTTTTCCTTGCTGACATTCACGTTTTATCCACTGATTCCCATTTCTTCTGGAGTTGTAAGGTTGTTGATGTACCTAAGATTGGAGAAACAACTGCAGAAATAACCAGACTCAGTTTTATAAGGTAGGTGGCAATACTACATCCTTTTCAGGTGTAAGTGGCTGCAGGTCTCTGGATTCAGTGACTACAGTATATTGATGTATTTGTCATCCCACATAGGACAGTTTGCCAAGAAACAGTCCCATTTGAGAGAAAATGTATTATATAACTTGGATATGCCTTACTTTTTTTTACAATTAGTAATTTTTCTGTTTCTTTTTGTAAATTATTTTTGTTTCATTTTTTCCCTTTCTGATTCCCCTGTGAACTCGGCATTGAGGAGGAGACAATCATTCATGTGTTAAGAAATGAGTGACTAACAGGGGTGTTCCTATGGTGGTATGGGTCTCAGGGCAACTTTTTGACCTGCTTTCCTCCTGCTCACCAGTTATGCCAGAGTGGCAACTCACTAGGGATAATAGGTAAAGCTAAAAAACGCTACTGACCCTGCCGGTTACTGTACAGTCTAGAGAATCTGACCCCCAGTCTTTAGTGCACACATGTCAAACTTTGGCCCGGGGGACAATTCTGGCCTGCAGGGTGATTACATTTTACCAATGAATCCTGCACCGTGCCCCTATTATACTGTCTGGAGGACTATGTGGGGCTTTCATACTGTATGGAGGACTATATGGGGCCCATTATATTGTATGGAAGACTATGTGGTGTCTATTATACTTTATGAAGGACTATGTGGGGCCATTATACTGTACGGAGGACTATGTGGGGTCAACTATATTGTATGAAAAACTATGTGAGGCCCATTATACTGTCTGGAGCCCAGTTACGTAGTATATTGCCCAGTGACGTAGTATACAGCACAGACACACGTAGTATATTGCACATCCCATGTAGTATATTGCCCAGCTATGTAGTATATTGCCCAGCCACGTATGACACAGGTTAAAAAAATAAAAAATAAACATATACTCACCTTCCGCAGGCGAGTTGTAGCAATGTCGCCTGTGTGGGGTGCAGGCGGCAGCTTCTGGTCCCAGGGTGTGATGACGTCGCGGTCACGTGACCGTGTCGTGGTCACATGACCGTGACATCACGGCAGGTCCTTGTCGTGCAGGACCTGTCATGACGTCGCGGTCACATGACCGTGATGTCACGGCAGGTCCTTTCCGCGCAGGCGTGCAGGAATTGTGATGACGTCGCGGTCACATGACCGTGACGTCATGGCAGATCCTTCTGCCAGACCATCCGTGCTACCGGATCGAGCGGGAAAGGCGGCGTAGGTGAGTATATAATCATTTTTTATTTTTTTAATTATTTTTAACATTAGATGTTTTTACTATTGGCGCTGCATAGGCTGCGTCAATAGTAAAAAACTTGGTCACACAGGGTTAATAGCAGCGGTAACGGAGTGCGTTATCCGCGGCATAACGCCGTCCGTTACCGCCGGCATTAACCCTGTGTGAGCGGTGAGCGGAGAGGTGTATGCGGGCGCCGGGCAGTGAGTGCGAGGAGTAAGGAGCTGCCATTTTCTTCCGGACTGTGCGCGTCGCTGATTGGTCGCAGCAACCATGACAGGCAGCTGCCGAGACCAATCAGCGAACGAATAACCATGACAGACAGACAGACAGACAGAAGGACAGACAGAAAGACGGAAGTGACCCTTAGACAATTATATAGTAGATATATATATATATATATATATATATATGTATACTGTATAATGTGGTCACCACATAATGTGGGATGTTCTGAGACGTTTCGCCTGCTTCAAATTAAAAAGTAGAGCCCAAATACATGCACGAAAGAACCACTCTACTACATTAAGAATCAAAGCAGATCTCTCTTTATTGCCTCATAACTTCATCTTAGGCCAGTCTCACACATCCAGATAATTCCGGTACCGGAAAAGTCGGTACCGGAGTTATCCGTGTCCGTGTGCTCACGTGGCACGTCAGTGTGGCACACGTGCGGCAACCGGGGGCCGCCCGTGTGCTGACTGAGGACCACACGGACCGTGCAGGAGACAGCGCTAGAGTTAAGCGCTGTCCCCCGTGCATGTGGTGCTGAAGCCGGCATTCATTCCTTCTCCCCAGCAGCGTTCGCTGGAGAGAAGGAATGAAAAATCTAGGTTTTTTTATTTTTTTGTGTTTAAAATAAAGTTCCTGGTTACCTCCCGCCTCCCACCCCCTGTGCGCCCGCCCGCTTGCATTAAAATACTCACCCAGCTCCCGCGATGCTTCCTCTCCGCACCGGCAGCTTGTCCTGTGTGGTACCGCTCATTACAGTGATGAATATGCGGCTCCACCCCTATGGGAGGTGGAGCCGCATATTCATTACTGTAATGAGCGGTACCATGTGACTGCTCACACAGGACAAGCTGTGGCGCTGAGAGGAAGCATCGCGGGAGCTGGGTGAGTATTTTAATGCAAGCGGGCGGGTGCACAGGGGGTGGGAGGCGGGAGGTGACCAGAAACTTTATTTTAAACACAAAAAAAATAAAAAAACCTAGATTTTTCATTCCTTCTCTCCAGCGAATGCTGCTGGGGAGAAGGAATGAATGCCGGCTTCAGCACCACATGCAGGAGGGACAGCGCTTAACTCTAGCGCTGTCTCCTGCACGGTCGTTGTGGTCCTCAGTCGGCACACGGACAGCACACGGACGGCATCCGTGTGCGGTACGTGTTGACACGTACCCATTGACTTTAATGGGTCCGTGTGATCCGTGTGCTCCCACGAACACTGACATGTCTCCGTGTTTTTCAAACGGACACACGGTCCGTGAAAACATGCTGACATGTGCAGAGACACATTGATTTTAATGTGTCTACGTGAGTCAGTGTCTCCGGTACGTGAGAAAACTGTCACCACACGTACCGGAGCCACTGACG
This sequence comes from Ranitomeya variabilis, assembly GCF_051348905.1. NCBI lineage: Eukaryota > Metazoa > Chordata > Amphibia > Anura > Dendrobatidae > Ranitomeya > Ranitomeya variabilis. Next base: position 1,098,438,657 of record NC_135233.1, read on the forward strand.
TGTGAAACAGGCCTTATATAGGTTATTAGTATACTATTCACACAATGTAAGAATATAATTGGCTCATCTTATCTCTAAATATGTGCTGGCATTAGCATACATACATCTCATTGGCTAAAGGTAATACTGTCTACACCCATCTGAAAAGTTCGGTTTGTTTCCTCTCCTTAGGTTCTGTTTTTTCCAACTTTCCTATCTTTTCCTTAAGGCCATGTGAACACGTTCAGTATTTTTTGCGTTTTTTTCGCATTTTTTCGCTATAAAAACGTGATAAAAACGCGAAAAAACGCTAACGTATGCCTCCCATTATTTTCAGTGTATTCCGCATTTTTTGTGCAAATGTAGCCTTTTTTTCCACGAAAAAATCGCATCGCGGAAAAAAAAGCAACATGTTCATTAAAATGCGGAATTGCGGGGATTCCGCACACCTAGGAGTGCTTTGATCTGCTTACTTCCCGCACGGGGCTGTGCACACCATGCGGGAAGTAAGCAGATTATGTGCGGTTGGTACCCAGGGTGGAGGAGAGGAGACTCTCCTCCACGGACTGGGCACCATATAATTGGTCAAAAAAAAAGAATTAAAATAAAAAATAGTCTTATACTCACCTTCGATGTCTTCCCGCCTCTCCACTGCATGCTGACGCTTCGGTTTCTATAGCTGGTGTGCGGTGAAGGACCTGCGATGACGTCACGGTCTTGTGATTGGTCGAGACCGGTCATGTGACCGCTCACATGACCGCGACGTTATGGAAGGTGGAAGGTCCTGAACCACACCGGCATCTATAGGAACGGACGCCTGCAGGTGAGTATAACCATTTTTTTAATTTTTTTTATTATTTTTAAACATTCTATCTTTTACTATAGATGCTGCATAAGCTGCATCTATAGTAAAAAGATGGTCACACTTGTCAAACGCTATGTTTGACAAGTGTGACCAACCTGTCAGTCAGTTTTCCAAGCGATGCTACAGATCGCTTGGAAAACTTTAGCATTCTGCAAGCTAATTAGAATGCTAAAAAAACACGAAAAAAACGCAAAAAAACCGCAAAAAAAAAATGCGCATTTCTTGCAGAAAATTTCCGGTTTTCTTCAGGAAATTTCTGCAAGAAATCCGGACGTGTGCACAGGCTCTAAGTCCCTTAGACAAAGACATTCCTGAGGGACCTCTGTTATCTCACACACACATACTGGCTCAAACTCAATCTTGGAAAGCAGAAGAGAATATTTGTAGAATATCCACAATAGTCAGGATAGATAAATTTAATCCTGCACTCACAATAGTAATCTAATTATTACATTGCTTTAAAGGGGTTATACAGGACTTTGCTTATTTTTCTCTGTGTTGCTAAGAACTAATAGACAGGTAGTTGCTCACTACCTGTTTGTTCTACCTGGCACTGATCTTATGATTTTCTAATTAAATGTATGATCTCTGGGGGATGGATTGAGGCTCTTGTGCACTATGGATGTACACAGTTTATATACAAATATGCCCCAATATGGGAGACCTGATGCAATTTGTGTGAAGCTATGACGCTTTTGATAACAGTGTTGAATATAATTTTAAAAGAAAAAAAATAGGTATGATGAGATTATTTACTTTCAGTTGCAGAGGACAGCGATGGGGTCCGACACATATCCAAATAACCCTAATTTTTTCATGAACAGGACTAGTTTTACATTGACATCAAATTATATGAAGCATATTAAGAAATGGCTAAGTTGTGTAGATGATATATTGGTCTGGAGAAGATGAAGAGTTTACAGAGTTTATTAATTCACTAAATTATCTCTCATGTCATGAACGTGTTAAATTCTCTCCGGAATATAGTAAGCAGTCTTTTCATTTTTTCAATATTAAAATAATCAAAAAAGGTAAGAATTTTGAAAATATTTTACATATAAAAAGTAGTGATGATAACAATATGTTACAGGAGGTGTCATGCTCCTCATTGATTTAGAAGTTTATGTTAAAATCAATATATGAGTAGATAGGATATTGGGTACAGTGGATTACAAGGAAAATAAGGAAAATATAAGGAAAATAATAAAACATTTTGCAAGAAATTCATTAAAATGGGTTACCCAAACAACTGATAGATTTGAGAAACTTAATAGGATAGAATTACAACAGAAAAAGACTCATTGATCTGGGTTTGTATTTGTCAGTACATATGAAAGCCGTTCATAGAAAAACACAAATTAGAGAGAAATATTGAGGAACCCTTAGACAAGACTCACAATATGGTGTTATGATTAAATAAAAAATATTATTAGGAATAAGGAAAGGCAAAACTATCAGTAATCAAAGGATGAAAGCAGACGTAAGGGAAGGACACAGGGATAAAATTGTTAGAATAGGGATTTGAAGAAAAGGCTCGATTAAGCTGTCAAAATTGTCATTTATTTCTAAAGGGGAATTTGTAGATCTCCGATAAATGGGAATATGCTGCACATGGGACGTACTTGAACTTTCCAACATGACAACGATCCAAAACACAAGGCCAACCTGACCGGTCATTGGCTACAGCAGAACAAAGTGAAGGTTCTGGAGTGGCCATCTCAGTCTCCTGACCTCAATATCATTGAGCCCCTCTGGTGAGATCTCAAACGCGCAGTTCATGCTAGACAGCCCAGGAATTTACAGGAACTGGAGGCTTTTTGCCAAGAAGAGTGGGCAGCTTTACCATGTGAAAAAATAAAAAACCTCATCCACAACTACCACAAAAGACTTCAAGCTGCCATTGATGTTAGAGGGGGCAATACACGGTATTAAGAAATGGGGTGTGTGAACTTTTGATCAGCGTCATTTGGATGTTTTGGGTTGTCATTATGATTTATAAAGAGAAAACACAGTAGTCTGACAATAAATGGCTTAACCCAACCACTAACCGCGAGTGGTGGAGAAGTTTTGTTGTTATCATTCATATTCTCTGAAAAAAGGCCAAGAAAGCAAAAATTATGTTCTTATAAAGAGTTACTGTATAATGGGCACAAAAATGAAGTTTATCAATCAAACTTTCCACGTGGATTGTCCTAGTAGATAAATTAAAATGAGCTTCAATTAGTACAGACCAGTTATAGCAAAAGAGAATGATGAAAGGTGTGGTAGATATGAAAAAGTCATCATCTATTTTTTCATAAATCGTGAAATTACGCATGCAGATAAGAAAGTTTGTAATATATCATATCGGAGAAATCTGCTCCTTTCTTCGCCTGAACTGAGTAATCATTCTCAAATTTTTTAATGTATAAGTATAAGGTGTCATCTCCTATCTCAGTAATGGGAAAATCTGTCTTCACTGAATTCAGATGTTACAGAATTTACCAATAAATTGAGAAGCAGATTTCTCTGATAAGATAACATTACAAGTTGCTTATTTTCATGTGTACTATTGATGAAAATTAAAGAAATAGAGACGATTACTGTTTAAATAAAACAGATGTGGAGAAATTAGTGTAGATGTAGAGCAAAAAATATAAAAGCAATTTACTCTGACAAGTATTATGGAAAGTTTCTGGTGAGCATCAAGTAGGCGTTAATGCAAAGACATTCCTCTAAAAGGGAAGTTTATTGAATTCAGAAAGTAGAAGAACTTTCCCCAAACGGGATAAATAAATCTTGTAATTTTAATGAATTCTTGTAAAGTGGATATATGTTGGATGTTATTACCACTGCAATTAGATATATACGATATCTCAAAGATTAGGTGTTGGAAGGGACCTCCTGGGTCATCATGTCCAACCTCTGTTCAATGTAGGACTCACTAAATCATCTCAGACAGATGTCTGTCCAGCCTCTGTTTGAAGACTTCCATTGAAGGAGAACTCACCACCTCTCGTGGCCGCCTGTTCCACTCATTGATCACCTTCACTGTCAAAAAGTTCTTTCTAATATCTAATCTGTGTCTCCTCCCATTCAGTTTCAGTTCTTGAGTTTAATACTGGGATGAGATGGTGGAATCTAAAAAATCCCTAAAGATTTTGTGGGGTCATTGTACTATGTTTTGTGTAGTACAGTCAAACTTCAGACAAATGAGCGAATCAATTTGAATTTGAATTCAAGAAAATGACAGATGGCATTTTATAGATGGCCAGGTTAAAAAAAAATAATGTACACCTTGACTGCTCATCTGTCCAATCAACACTGCAGTCCACAGTCTGGTCCACTCCCTCGTCAAGCACTTGTCTCCTTCTTCTTCTGCTTTCTGGTTTCCAACTGTGGATCTAACAACACAGCACATGGAGCTGACTAGATCTTGGGGGGAAAAGTTATGATGATGCACTGTGACATTAGAGGTTACGATGTGCGCTATGACATTAGAGGCTTGTTCAGCGCAAAAAGGCCAGTGTTATGACCCCAATGGTGAGGGTCTCAGAGAAACAAGTAAGTCTGCGACGTACAAAAATCCAGCTCATAGGGCAGTGGTAACTGGGTTGACCATATATCTACTCCTAACGCCAACACTAGCAGTAGCCGGGGAACATGCCTACATTGGTCGCTAGATGTCTCGCACCAGCCGGAGGACTAACTACCCCTAGAAGAGGAAAACAAAGACCTCTCTTGCCTCCAGAGAATAGACCCCAAAAGTAGGATAGTAGCCCCCCACAAATAATAACGGTGAGGTAAGAGGAAATGACAAACACAGAGATGAACTAGATTTTAGCAAAGAGAGGCCCACTTTACTAATAGCAGAATGTAGTAAGATAACTTATATGGTCAACAAAAACCCTATCAAAATCCACGCTGGAGATTCAAGAACCCCCGAACCGTCTAACGGCCCGGGGGGAGAACACCAGCCACCCTAGAGCTTCCAGCAAGGTCAGGAAACAGAATAATATGCAAGCTGGACAAAAATGCAAACAAAAACAAATAGCAAAAAGCAAGAAAGCAGACTTAGCTTAATCAAGCAGGAACCAGGATCAGTAGACAAGAGCACTACAGATTAGCTCTGATATCAACGTTGCCAGGCATTGAACTGAAGGTCCAGGGAGCTTATATAGCAACACCCCTGACCTAACGACCCAGGTGAGCATACAAGGGATGAATGACATACCCAGAGTCAAATCACTAGTAGCTACTAGAGGGAGCCAAAAGGTAAATTCACAACAGTACCCCCCCCCTTAGTGAGGGGTCACCGAACCCTCACCAAGACCACCAGGGCGATCAGGATGAGCGGCGTGAAAGGCACGAACTAAATCGGCCGCATGCACATCAGAGGCGACCACCCAGGAATTATCCTCCTGACCATATCCCTTCCACTTGACCAGGTACTGAAGCCTCCACCTGGAGAGACGAGAATCTAAGATCTTCTCCACCACGTACTCCAACTCACCCTCAACCAACACCGGAGCAGGAGGCTCAGCAGAAGGAACCACAGGCACAACGTACCGCCGCAACAAGGACCTATGAAATACGTTGTGGATGGCAAACGACACCGGAAGATCCAAGCGAAAGGATACAGGATTAATGATTTCCAATATCTTGTAAGGACCAATGAAGCGAGGCTTAAATTTGGGAGAGGAGACCTTCATAGGAACAAATCGAGAAGACAGCCATACCAAATCCCAAACGCGAAGTCGGGGACCCACACCGCGGCGGCGGTTGGCAAAACGCTGAGCCTTCTCCTGTGACAACTTCAAGTTGTCCACCACATGCCCCCAGATCCGCTGCAACCTATCCACCACGGAATCCACCCCAGGACAGTCAGAAGGCTCCACATGTCCCGAGGAAAAACGAGGATGGAAACCAGAGTTGCAGAAAAATGGCGAAACCAAGGTGGCGGAACTAGCCCGATTATTAAGGGCAAATTCAGCCAACGGCAAGAAGGTCACCCAATCATCCTGATCAGAAGAGACAAAACACCTCAAATAAGCCTCCAGAGTCTGATTAGTTCGCTCCGTTTGTCCGTTAGTCTGGGGATGGAAAGCGGATGAAAACGACAACTCAATGCCCATCCTACCACAAAAGGATCGCCAGAACCTGGAAACAAACTGGGATCCTCTGTCCGACACAATATTCTCAGGAATGCCGTGCAAACGAACCACGTTCTGGAAGAACACAGGAACCAGATCAGAAGAAGAGGGCAGCTTAGGCAAAGGAACCAAATGGACCATTTTGGAGAAACGATCACATATCACCCAGATGACAGACATGCCCTGAGACACCGGAAGATCAGAAATGAAATCCATAGAGATGTGTGTCCAAGGTCTCTTCGGGACAGGCAAGGGCAAGAGCAACCCGCTGGCATGAGAGCAGCAAGGCTTAGCTCGAGCACAAGTACCACAGGACTGTACAAATAACCGCACATCCCTTGACAAGGAAGGCCACCAAAAGGACCTGGCCACCAGATCTCTGGTGCCAAAAATTCCCGGGTGCCCTGCCAACACCGAGGAATGAACCTCGGAAATGACTCTGCTGGTCCATCTAGCAGGCACAAACAATCTGTCAGGTGGACAAGAGTCAGGCCTACCAGCCTGAAATCTCTGCAACACACGTCGCAGATCTGGAGAAATAGCAGACACGATAACTCCTTCCTTAAGAATACCCACAGGTTCAGCGACTCCAGGAGCATCAGGCACAAAGCTCCTAGACAGAGCGTCGGCCTTCACATTCTTAGACCCTGGCAAATACGAGACCACAAAGTCAAAACGGGAGAAAAACAATGACCAGCGGGCCTGTCTAGGATTCAGGCGTTTAGCAGACTCGAGATACATCAGATTTTTGTGATCAGTCAAGACCACCACACGATGCTTAGCACCCTCGAGCCAATGACGCCACTCCTCAAATGCCCACTTCATGGCCAACAACTCCCGATTGCCCACATCATAATTTCGCTCTGCCGGCGAAAACTTCCTAGAGAAAAAGTCACAAGGTCTCATAATAGAACAACCAGGGCCTCTCTGTGACAAAACGGCCCCTGCCCCAATCTCCGAAGCATCCACCTCAACCTGAAAAGGAAGTGAGATGTCAGGCTGGCACAAAACAGGCGCCGAAGTAAACCGGCGTTTTAACTCCTGGAAAGCCTCCACGGCAGCAGGAGCCCAGTTAGCTACATCAGAGCCTTTCTTGGTCATATCCGTCAGCGGTTTAACAACACTAGAGAAATTTGCGATAAAACGACGGTAGAAGTTAGCAAAACCCAAGAACTTCTGAAGACTCTTAACTGACGAGGGTTGAGTCCAATCATGAATAGCTCGGACCTTGACTGGATCCATCTCCACAGCAGAAGGGGAAAAAATGAACCCCAAAAAGGGAACCTTCTGTACACCAAAGAGACACTTTGAGCCTTTTACAAACAAAGAATTTTCACGCAGAATCTCAAAAACCATCCTGACCTGCTCCACATGCGAGTCCCAATCATCAGAAAAAAACAGAATATCATCCAGATAAACAATCAAAAATTTATCCAGATACTTCCGGAAAATGTCATGCATGAAGGACTGAAAAACTGAAGGTGCATTAGAGAGACCGAATGGCATCACCAAGTACTCAAAATGACCTTCGGGCGTATTGAATGCGGTTTTCCATTCATCGCCCTGCCTAATGCGCACAAGGTTGTACGCACCACGAAGGTCTATCTTGGTGAACCACTTGGCACCTTTAATCCGGGCAAACAAATCTGACAACAGCGGCAAAGGATACTGAAATTTGACAGTGATCTTATTTAAAAGCCGATAGTCAATACAAGGCCTCAAAGATCCGTCCTTTTTGGCCACAAAAAAGAATCCCGCACCAAGAGGGGAAGAAGAAGGACGGATATGCCCCTTCTCAAGAGACTCCTTGATATATGAACGCATCGCGGTATGTTCAGGTACCGACAGATTAAACAGTCTCCCCTTAGGAAACTTACTGCCAGGAATCAAATCTATTGCACAGTCACATTCCCTATGAGGAGGCAGTGCACTGGACTTAGACTCGCTGAAGACATCCTGATAATCAGACAAATACGCCGGAACTTCCGAAGGCGTAGAAGAAGCAATAGACAAGGGCAGGGAATCTCCATGAATTCCATGGCAGCCCCAACTTGACACTGACATAGCCTTCCAGTCCAAGACTGGATTATGGGTCTGTAACCATGGCAACCCCAAAACAACCAAATCATGCATTTTATGCAGAACAAGAAAACGTATTACCTCCCGATGTTCGGGAGTCATGCACATGGTAACCTGTGTCCAAAACTGCGGTTTATTTTTTGCCAATGGCGTAGAATCAATACCCCTAAGAGGGATAGGATTTTCCAATGGCTCAAGAACAAATCCGCAGCGCTTGGCAAATGACAGATCCATAAGGCTCAGGGCAGCACCCGAGTCCACAAACGCCATGACAGGATACGATGACAGTGAGCAAATCAAAGTTACAGATAGAATAAATTTAGGTTGCAAATTACCAATGGCGACAGGACTAACAACCTTAGTAAGACGTTTAGAGCATGCTGAGATAACATGTGTAGAATCACCACAGTAGTAACACAAGCCATTCTGGCGTCTATGAATTTTCCGCTCATTTCTAGTCAGGATTCTATCACATTGCATTAATTCAGGTGCCTGTTCAGACAACACCATGAGGGAATTAGCGGTTTTGCGCTCCCGCAACCGCCGGTCGATTTGAATAGCCAGGGCCATAGAATCATTCAGACCTGTGGGAATGGGAAAACCCACCATCACATTCTTAATGGCTTCAGAAAGGCCATTTCTAAAATTAGCAGCCAATGCACACTCGTTCCACTGGGTCAGCACGGACCATTTCCGAAATTTTTGGCAATACACTTCAGCCTCGTCCTGGCCCTGAGACATAGCCAGCAAGGCCTTTTCTGCCTGAATCTCAAGATTAGGTTCCTCATAAAGCAAACCGAGAGCCAGAAAAAACGCATCAATGTCAGCCAATGCCGGATCTCCTGGCGCCAGCGAGAAGGCCCAATCCTGAGGGTCGCCCCGTAAAAAAGAAATAACAATTTTTACTTGCTGAGCGGAGTCTCCAGATGAACAGGGTTTCAGGGACAAAAACAATTTACAATTATTCCTGAAATTTCGAAATTTAAATCGGTCTCCGGAAAACGGTTCAGGAATCGGTATCTTAGGTTCTGACATAGGACTTCTGATAACATAATCTTGTATGCCCTGCACACGAGCAGCAAGCTGGTCCACACTTGTAATCAAGGTCTGGACATTCATGTCTGCAGCAAACACAAGCCACTCAGAGGTAAAGGGGAAAAGAAAAAAAATGAGAGAGAGAAAAAAAAAACTCAGAACTTTCTTTCTTATAATCCCGCTTCTGCAATGCATTTAACATTTAGGCCTGGCCTGGCAAACTGTTATGACCCCAATGGCGAGGGTCTCAGAGAAACAAGTAAGTCTGCGACGTACAAAAATCCAGCTCATAGGGCAGTGGTAACTGGGTTGACCATATATCTACTCCTAACGCCAACACTAGCAGTAGCCGGGGAACATGCCTACGTTGGTCGCTAGATGTCTCACGCCAGCCGGAGAGCTAACTACCCCTAGAAGAGGAAAACAAAGACCCCTCTTGCCTCCAGAGAATAGACCCCAAAAGTAGGATAGTAGCCCCCCACAAATAATAACGGTGAGGTAAGAGGAAATGACAAACACAGAGATGAACTAGATTTTAGCAAAGAGAGGCCCACTTTACTAATAGCAGAATGTAGTAAGATAACTTATATGGTCAACAAAAACCCTATCAAAATCCACGCTGGAGATTCAAGAACCCCCGAACCGTCTAACGGCCCAGGGGGAGAACACCAGCCACCCTAGAGCTTCCAGCAAGGTCAGGAAACAGAATAATATGCAAGCTGGACAAAAATGCAAACAAAAACAAATAGCAAAAAGCAAGAAAGCAGACTTAGCTTAATCAAGCAGGAACCAGGATCAGTAGACAAGAGCACTACAGATTAGCTCTGATATCAACATTGCCAGGCATTGAACTGAAGGTCCAGGGAGCTTATATAGCAACACCCCTGACCTAACGACCCAGGTGAGCATACAAGGGATGAATGACATACCCAGAGTCAAATCACTAGTAGCCACTAGAGGGAGCCAAAAGGTAAATTCACAACAGGCCAGGCTCAAAGTGAAGCTACCAGAAGAGGACATCACAAATTGGCACAAGAAAGAAAGAAGAAGCTGGATGGGGCGAAGTAGATGGAGCAGTGGGGCAGATGTACGGCGAGGTGAGTTTTAATTCCATTATTTTTGCACCCTACTTTTATTAAGCTTATGGGCCTAACTGAACCCAAGAGTATATTAAGGAACATGCGTCACGCATCAAACCTCTTCAGTGAAAATAGAAATTTTTCTGCAAAATTTGAGCAATTTTCCAAATTCAAATCTTGACCGATTCACTCATCTATGAGTATTTCCTTCAAAAAAGAAAAATTTGACTAGAAGAGTCTTATTCCTATTAAGTGAAAAAAAGACAACACATGTCTATCATAAAATAAATATCTAGACTCAATAAAAACATATTAAAAAGCAACAGTTGAATAAAGTAACATAAACTTTTAAAAAAAAAGTTTTCAGATTTGTTTCTATATTTTTTTAAAGAAGTAATAAACTAGAACAAAACGTCTGTTGATCTATTTTCATGATTCTAGTAATTTTTTTTACAAAATTGTTTCTACTTTTCTTAACTACAGACTGAAAAAAGTAAAAAGTAAAATAAAAAATTTTGAATTATTAAACAATTTCAGAATTAGCTTCTCATTATTTTTTTTAGAAAGACCGAGAGGGGGACAGAATCTCATTGTAGCAAAGTCACTGAGAATAGAAATGGAATAAACTTCATTTTTCATCTCAAGGTTTTATCAAAGTGACTCATTCATTTTACAAGCAAATTATAATATTTGGTTTCCAGCTGAACATTTTCTTAGAAGAAATACATATGTGTAATGAAGACAAATGGGGAATCTTAATTACACAAATGATAATGATGCCTGAATGATAAACTAACAATAATGCACAAAATATTGATTTTTAAAAGGATAAATTCTCCGCGGTAAACGACTGGAATTAACTACTAATTTATAGTCTCTCGCTGGTTGAAATTATTTTAGTGGGTCTGGAATCATCTACTATGGCTTATAATAAACTATTATAAACTGTTGTTAATGGACAGGGTTCTACTATATATGCAGCATATTATTAAAAGTACCAGTAATTAACGCATTACTTTGGGCTTCACATTCGCTGACTTTAATTCCCAGATGTATGGAACAGTAAAATCATATTTATATACTGTAGTTCAAATTTGCCTTTGATAAATATATTTTAATGTTTTGTATCTTTTAGAAAACCAGTTGAAAAATATAAAAAAACTCTAATGTTGCACACCTGTTGTGCTCCACATCGGGTTTTGCAAGTACTCCGGTGTGGATCAATGACATCATCTCCCTAGAGGATTTAGTCTTTGTAGTGATGAGCTAACCCAAGCGGTAAAGTTCAGGGTTTGTACCGAAGTCCTAGCGTCCGTGCACGTACTCCGAACATGGACTTTTAACAGGAAGTCTATCATACTGTTTGGGTTTGCCAACCATATAAAGCTTGTTGAAAGACACCAGCGCAACAAGCTTTTAGGCTGTGGACGCTTCCTACTGGCATGGCTGTGATTGGCAGGTGCCACATGTAACCAGAGCTGTATGAAGGTCTTGGGTTCCGCTGCCATTCTATTCCTCATGCGCTTACAGTTAGGACCTTTGTACCATATCAGTCTTGTGTTGCGTGCCATAACAGCCTCGTGCTCTGGGACATAAAAGCCTTGTGGTCTGTGCCATAAAAGCCCAGAGCTCTTGCCATAAAAGCATCATGTTCTGTGCCATAAAAGTCCGGTGCTCTTGCCATAAAAACCTTGTACTCTGTGCCATAAAGAAACTGTTGGTCTGTGGAATAAAAGCTTTGTACTCTGTGCCATAAAAAAACTGTTGTCCTGTGCCATATAAAGCTTGTAATTGTTTATATACAGTTAGGTCCATATATATTTGGACAGGGACAACATTTTTCTAGTTTTGGTTATAGACAATACCACAATGAATTTTAAACAAAACAATTCAGATGCAGTTGAAGTTCAGACTTTCAGCTTTCATTTGAGGGTATCCACATTAAAATCGGATGAAGGGTTTAAGAGTTTCAGCTCCTTAACATGTGCCACCCTGTTTTTAAAAGGACCAAAAGTAATTGGACAGATTCAATAATTTTAAATAAAATGTTCATTTTTAGTACTTGGTTGAAAACCCTTGGCTGGCAATGACTGCCTGAAGTCTTGAACTCATGGACATCACCAGACGCTGTGTTTCCTCCTTTTTGATGCTCTCCAGGCCTTCACTGCGGTGGTTTTCAGTTGCTGTTTGTTTGTGGGCCTTTCTGTCGGAAGTTTAGTCTTTAACAAGTGAAATGCTGCTCAATTGGGTTGAGATCAGGTGACTGACTTGGCCATTCAAGAATATTCCACTTCTTTGCTTTAATAAACTCCTGGATTGCTTTGGCTTTATGTTTTGGGTCATTGTCTATCTGTAGGATGAAACGACGACCAATCAGTTTGGCGGCATTTGGCTGGATCTGAGCACACAGTATGGCTCTGAATACCTCAGAATTCATTCGGCTGCTTCTGTCCTGTGTCACATCATCAATAAACACTAGTGACCCAGTGCCACTGGCAGCCATGCATGCCCAAGCCATCACACTGCCTCCGCCGTGTTTTACAGATGATGTGGTATGCTTTGGATCATGAGCTGTACCACGCCTTCGCCATACATTTCTCTTTCCATCATTCTGGTAGAGGTTGATCATGGTTTCATCTGTCCAAAGAATGTTCTTCCAGAACTGTGCTGGCTTTTTTAGATGTTTTATAGCAAAGTCCAGTCTAGCCTTTTTATTCTTGATTCTTATGAGTGGCTGCACCGTGCAGTGAACCCTCTGTATTTACTTTCATGCAGTCTTCTCTTTATGGTAGATTTGGATATTGATACGCCGACCTCCTGGAGAGTGTGGTTCACTTGGTTGGCTGTTGTGAAGGGGTTTCTCTTCACCATGGAGATTATTCTTCTATCCTCCACCACTGTTGTCTTCCGTGGACGCCCAGGTCTTTTTGCATTGATGAGTTCACCAGTGCTTTCTTTCTTTCTCAGGATGTACCAAACTGTAGATTTTGCCACTCCTAATATTGTAGCAATTTCTCGGCTTGTTTTTTTCTGTTTTCGCAGCTTAAGGATGGCTTGTTTCACTTGCATGGAGAGCTCCTTTGACCGCATGTTTACTTCACAGCAAAACCTTCCAAATGCAAGCACCACACCTCAAATCAACTCCAGGCCTTTTATCTGCTTAATTGAGAATGACATAACGAAGGGATTGCCCACACCTGTTCATGAAATAGCCTTGGAGTCAATTGTCCAATTACTTTTGGTCCCTTTAAAAACAGGGTGGCACATGTTAAGGAGCTGAAACTCCTAAACCCTTCATCCAATTTTATTGTGGATACCCTCAAATGAAAGCTGAAAGTCTGAACTTCAACTGCATCTGAATTGTTTTGTTTAAAATTCATTATGGTAATGTCTATAACCAAAATTAGAAAAATGTTGTCTCTGTCCAAATATATATGGACCTAACTGTAAAAACCTTGCACTCTGTGCTATAAAAACCTTGAATTCTGTGCCACAAAAACCTGGTGCTCTGTAGCGAAATAGCCTAGTGTAGAGTGCCCTGCTTTCTGGATCAATGTCCAGTGTCCATGTGTCCACTTGAACCTAAGTCTTAGAGGATCTACCTCACCTGGTGAAACTTTACAGAATCCCAAGACCATAGATTCCAAAAATGTAGCAGCCACAACACCGGTGACAAGGAATACGGACAACCCGCCTGACCTGGTAATGCAACTTGCTAAAATTCAAAGGGAGCTCGTCCATGCTGTGCCCATGTATACACATTGTTTCTGAGACCTTCAGATTCCCCACCTGCTCCTCCTCACTTGCCACAGCCTAACACTTACCTGGGAAATTCTATTTGGGGAACATCTCCACATTTGCCCACTCTTGCCTATTGTGATGGAGACATTAAGGCCTGTCAAGGTTTTGTGATCCAATGCACTGTAAATTTAGAGTTACGTCCCCGGCATTTTTCTCTGATTAGTCCAAAGTGGTCTTCATATTTTATTTGCTGTCTGATGATGCTTTAGCACAAGGTGCACAATTGTGGGAGGGGTCTGACCCTATGATGTATTCCCAGCCATTAGTGAGGAGCGAGTGTACTCGTTGCTCAGGTGACCTCTGAGTATTTGTTAGTGTTCGGAGATTTAGTTTTCATCCCGGCAGCTGAATGATTTACAGCTATCAGCCAGCCTGAGTACATGTGGGGGTTGCCTGGTTGCTAGGGAACCCCCACATGTACTCAGTCTGGCTAGTAGCTGTAAATCATTCAGCTGCCGCGATGAAAACTAAATCTCCGAACACTGACAAATACTTGGAGACCACCTGAGCAACGAGTACACTCGTTCATCACTACCAGCCATCTTTCCTGTCTGCCTTCCATAATGCGTTTGATGTATCGGATCTTGTCCACTCCACCACTGATTAAGTATTGTTGCTCAGATAAGAGACCAGGAATGTGGGACATTATGCGATTCAGTTATGCACCCTATTGAGTTGACCTGGAACAAATGGTGCTCTCCTGGCTTTCTTCTATACCGGCAGATCAAAGATGAACTCGCTGTGAGAAATTTCCAGTCCTCCCTTGAAGACTTGATTTTCCTTGCCACCCAAGTGGACTTGAACCAATTGATTCAATAGAATTTAAATCAGAAATTGGAGTAAAGTGTATCCTAAATGTTCCCCAGCTTGTAGCCGGCACTGACACTGCGCTTGACTCTTGATATAGAGCAATATACAATTAGACCTATGAAGCTTCCACAAGTCCAGCGATCCACCCGAGCTGTGATAGTAACAAGTACAAAATCTCAGCATCTGATACCAATACTTAGAGATCATTAACATGGATCATGTCAACAGGCTAAAGGTCAGTTCATACACAGCGTTAAAAAACATCAGAAGTGTGAACACAGTTTTATGAGAAGGTTATTTAAGAGCGATCATTATATGGATATTTTACTGAACATTTTTGATTTCAAATAATTTTTTAGTGCACATCATAATTCTGATAAACCTAAAACATCTGGAAAGTTCTGTGAAGATATGTATAAAATGTAGAACAGAAGTAACTGTAACCCTTGAAAATGCCGGTATAGTATAGATGAGCATTGGATTATCTTAAATTTGTGAATTCATGAAAATTCTAACACTTTGAAATTCAATTCAATGCTCAAAAAACGTCGTCTGGCTCCACATCCCGCACGGCTGAGGCATCAGAGAGGGCTAGTCATAATGTTGTCAATGTTACCTGCAGTCCCATGTAACACCACAGGTAACACAGTGATATCTCTCTGACCACAGATAATGTAGTAGATGTCACCTGCAGTCCTATGTAACACCACAGATAACACAGTGATTGCTAAGTATTGATGATGTGTTAGATATCACCTGCAGTCCACTCTGCTAGGAATGATACAATGTCAGTGTACTGTAGATATCGGTTGTACCCGGGTGCTTGACAAACCTTTTAGAATATATGGATAGATCCAGTGGCTCACCGGTGAGAGATCTCTGATCATAGTCCTTCATTTTCCATATCACCTTGATGACCTATTTTATTCACAACTCATCTCTGCGGAATGTAGCAGACATGTTCGGCACATTGCCTTTACGGCTCGTTGCCCACTGTTCTCCCCACTTCTATACGACTCACAAAGTCCTATACTCCAACGTTCAGCCCCAGACATCATTAATGTTCCTCCTGTGCCTTGTACAGTAATTCTACCCTTATGTTTTTCCATGCACAGTAATAATGCCCCCTCTGTACCTCCACACAGTATCCCCTATGTGCTCCCACATCCGGTAGTTTTATTGCCCCTTTAGCTTCCATACTCTACTAGTACCTATACAACCAAATGTCCTTTAATCAAATAACTATGGCACTTCAAAATCAATATATAATCCAAAAGCGGACTTAGATTAATTTAGCCGCAAGAAGAGACCCATATATATCATTAAAAATATTAAATCTTTATTAATATATGCTACATAAAAATAAGGCCACATGATATCTTAAACAAAATATCCAAAGAAGGATCAATAAGGCTCAAACCTACTCTAATTTCAATATATTCATCACAGAGTTAAATAAACCAATGTTTGCATTTCCAATATTACTATTGATATCCTCTACTACAGACATATGCGGGCTATGGTGATCCATACTAAATCTCGCTATCAATAGTAAATAAATCCAATTGTCATTATATCAGCATTTAAGACCACTATATACATGGTGCCATAAATACCTTACGAGCTAAATCCCCAGTTAAATATATCGGTGCCAAGTGAGAGCCTACCGATCCTTCCTCGTGCGCCCAGACGTGCGTTCCGCCCAAAGCTTCTTCCAGGGGCGAAATCTAAGCCCGCTTTTGGATTACATATTCTAATAGTGCCTCCTCGCTTCTTCTACAAGGTGATAGTTTCTCCTCCTTGCCTCATCTCTGTCTCCACACAGTCATTTCATAATTTTAAGGTTGGAAAGAAGATAAAAATCCAAGTTATAGCTTAACATGTTGATCCGGAGGAAGGTTAAAACCTCATGTTGTCGAAGATAATTTTCCAACTCTACATATGGCAATCAGAATAGTAGTCGCTCCTTTTAATCTCCACGAGGTAATAGTACCCTTGTATCTCTCCACAAAAATCCATGCACCCTCTGTACTCTCATTTGGTAATAATGCCCTCTTTGTACCCCCACATGGTAATAGTGTCCCTGCTTGTGGCCCCAGACAGTAATCTCCCCCATTTATGCTCCCATACCATTTTCCACCATGTCAAGAAAAAAACCCTCACAATCTCACCTCACTTGTCTTCTTCAATGAGCAGCAACTTCCTCCTCCATTTAATCTTTGGCTAATGTAGGCAGTGTGATGAAATTACATCCTCTAGAGGTTTGGACTTGTGGTAAGCCTTGCACCTAATGTATCCTTCAGCCTACTGGAGTGAATGGTGGAGCCTGGAGCTGATGGCTCTCTGCTCCACCTTATTGTTCAAACAGAGTTGAAATCCTCTCTGTCCTGGAGTTTTCCAACTACTTCGGGAATCTGAGTGGTTTTCCATGTGTCCAGGAACCTCCACCACAATCTTGGAGAGTATGCATTTCTGATGTACAGTACAAGTAATTGACTTTAGCGATTCTCTTGACTTATAGAAAAGACCATAATTGCTGAATTCAAAACTTAATTTATGCAGAAATGTAAAATCTTTTGCATAAATTTACAGTGATTGCAAGTATGAATGAAAAACAGATCCCAAAAATAAATCTCAATATCATACTAAAATATATGCACAACCTAAGCTAAGAAAATTGTATTCTACTACATCAGTGATAATACTGCTGACTAAATAAGTCCAGAAGACGATCACAGGCAACTCCAGCCATGATCTTTCCGCCATGTAAGTCCCACCCATCCTTCTAAAGGCTTCTGGAAAGAATTACTGTTGAAAGTAATTTCCGAATCAATTCTCTGACATCTCTGTTATTTAGACTGTATATTAGAGGGTTCAGCATCGGAGAGACAATGAGATAAAATATGGAGACGTATTTCTCCCTATCTGATGAGCATTTTGACGATGGACCAAAGTACATGAACATCCCAGTGCCAAAGAACATGGCCACCACCGTAATGTGGGAGGTACATGTCGAAAAGGCTCTGGACCTCCCGGCAGATTTAATCTTCAGCACGGAAGCTATAATACAAATATATGATATAATAATTAGCATAAAGGGCATAAGAAGGGATACAAAACTCATGGAAAATATGAGAATTGCACTCAGGTGGATGTCTCCGCAGGCAAGTTTCAAGATGGCCAGGAGTTCACACATGAAATGGTTTATGAGGTTTGGATAGCAAAGCTTCATGGGAGTAAACAATGAAGGAATAATGCAAATCATGAAGCTAAATATCCACACGAAGGCCGTTAGATGGAAGCAAGTGCTCCATCTCATCACAACCGTATAGTGGAGTGGCCGGCAGATTGCCACGTATCGGTCATAGGCCATGAGAGCGAGGACTTGACATTCTGTTCCACCCAAGAATAGGATCCCAAATACCTGCATGCCACATAGACCGGCCGAGATGATTCTACTCACAGAAAGGAGATCCAAAAGTAGCTTAGGGACAACGGATGAAGAATTACACAAATCTAGAAATGCTAATATGCAAAGAAAAAAGTACATGGGGTTGTGCAGCCGACGGTTGACCAGGATGATGAAGATTATCAGAAGGTTTCCAATAAAGGTGATGACATAGACACCAAAGAAGATGAAGAATAGGACAAAGTTAATGTTTGGGTTGTCCGTAAATCCCAATAATACGAACTCTGTGGGGAATGTTAGGTTCTCCATGTCCATCTTGTATATGTAGGATGATGATACATGGTGGAATGCTTGATAAGGGCGACGATACATACTGTAGCTGTGATAAGGGGAAAGAAAGAAAGAAAGAAAGAAAGAAAGGATTTAAATTAGCAAAAGGGATAGGAATAAAGAGTAAAAGGTGAAATCGATAAGGAGAAGTTGATGATTAAAAGGGGACAAAAGGAGGACAAGAAAGGGCAAAAACAGCGAAAGTGGAAGAGAAAGAAAGAAGATGGGAGAAAAAGGAACCAAAAGGAAATTAAAAGAAAATGAAGAAGTAAAGCGTAGGAAGAGGTAAAGGGGAAAAGAGAGGAAAAGGAAAAGAAGAAAAGGGAGAAGAAGATAAATGGGTTAGGTAGAAGATGAGAAAAAGAAAAGGGAGAGAAAGAGAAAAACAACAACAAAAGGCTTGAAAATGTGGAAATTGACCGTAGAAAAAGAACAGTAAATGGAAAAAAGCTCATGAAAAAGAAAGAGTATAAAAGAAAAAAATAATTAAGAAAATAAAGAGAATAAAGTGCAGATCAAGATCCATTATGGAAGGTAAAATGAGAAAATGAGAGAAAGAAACAAGATAAAGCAGAAAAATATGAAAAAGAGAAAATGAAGAGTAACAGAGAGAAATCGGTAAAAAGAAAAAGAGAAAAAAAGAAAGAAAGAAAGAAGGAAAGAAGGAAGGATCAGTAATTAGATTATTTTTAACAAGAATACAGTGAAAAAGGAAAAGAAAAGAAGTTAGATTATAATAATAGTTATAATAATTATTAAAGCACAATAAAAAGTGACCGTCCAGTTTAGAAAATCAAATCTGTTTTTCAGAACCCTATCAGGAAATTCTGATCATTAACAGTGGGGTCCTGTGTTCGGGGTCCTCACCTCTCACACAGATTGCAGGGGTATTACAAGGAGGGTCTCTGGAGGACCTGGCTAGTCCTGTATGTAACACACAATGCATTATTGCCATTGGACAAGGTGTCATGCTTCATTTTCCCTGTGGAGGCGGTGCTGGGGAATTAAACACCAACTGCCTGGGTTTCGCCCAGATTATAGCGCCAATAGTCTGTGCAGAGGGCACTTTCCAATAATTTTAATTTAAAAAAAAACCCTGCAAAGAAGAAAGCAATGCTGGAAGCCTAGAACACCTGTATTCAAATCATTGGGAAGATTCTATGAAGAGCTGTGTGACATGACGCAGTGTTGTGCTACTGAACCGACGTACCTCAATCTCTCATCCTCCACACTGGCTGCTCATATGTTATATTCATGTAACCAATATATGGTTTTCTCCAAATGTAGCGCGGTGTAAAAGAGACATAGGATCGGCCTTAAGAAATTGTGGCTCGGGATTTGCGCAAGGGGCAACAGCCTCTAAGAAAGAGAATCCCCCTAAAGACCGGGCATTTCTGGCTTGTGGACACTTTGACTCCTAATTATAACTGATTGCTCCTTCGTATAGCACAGTTATTACACTACATAGGGGGTTGTTACTTGGGCACGATACTGTGTTTGGGGGGCTATTGTGCCCTGAGTGGGTCTATAAATGCACAGGGTGGTGTATTGTTGTATGTCAGTGGCAGCATTGTACAGCACTGGTACAGTATTTAGGCAACTTTACAGAAGTGTCATATGGTTAACCTCAGGCACTGAATAAAAGTCTAGAAAAAAATGAGAAAAATGAGCCGGAGTATAATTTGGTATGCTTGCAACGTATAGGAGCATGTTCACACCGGCCATTAAACAGATAAAACCTAAAATAGAAACAAAGCCAGCAAATACCCTGCAGTAAGTAAGTAAACTTAATACTACATTTAAATAACATAGGATACTTAATAAACCTTGTTTTTGATCAAATAAAGCGTAAAAGCAATCCCACCACGACAAGGTGAGCCTACTCGAGATGGTCCTAACGAGTGATGAGCGAACGTGCTCGGATATCAGGGCGGTCCCATACTATTTAACTGAAATCTGATCCTGATTCCTTAAAACTGGCGTTTTGTACGCCAGCCATAATGAGAGCATGCAGGAATCACACGCACTTACTTTATTAAGAGGCGCACACTAATTAATGCATTCAGGGTATCCTATCAGCGGTGATAAGAAGAAAAAATTAATATGCTATTTTTTTTGCCATTTACCGATTCCCATAAGTAATCTGTTGATTATATTGTAGGGGTTGTTATAATGAGAGGAATAACAAATATGTCCATGTTATTTGTTAATTTGTGATGTTTATTTTAAAAAAGTACTTAAAAAATGTGATTAATGTAATTGATTTTGACCATTGTCTTGCAATTCTAGGGGATAAAAAATAGGGGTATGTAGGAATATAGAGGTATACTGGTATATATAGGTGTATAGCAGTACAATATGACTGTAAAGAAGAAGAATAGCATTTTGATCTTTAGGCTGAGAAAATCCTCCAAGGCTCCTATTCTTTGGCTCACGGCTAAAGTTTCTTTCTGCCATCCTACAGGTTGTAGGTTTGAGTTTGGGAAGACTCACTTTAATAAAATAAAATAATTCATTGATTATATATGAACTCATGTACTGAGCACAGATAGATGCTTGGGGCTGCTCCTCCAAGTATTCTGAATGAGAGGGGAATAGAAAACAGAAGGAACAGAGCAACACCCAAACTGAGATATATGCTTTGAGACGATAAATCTCACTGACCTATGAATGTTCTCCATTTCTAGATAATAGATATCTAAACTTGTTAGGTAGTAAATGTTCTTGGTGTTGACTCTGAAGTACCATTTCCAAGCTGGGAGGTAAAAAAAGAAACAAAAGAAAATGACATAACAAGGACGAGGCAGCACATCCAGCAAATGGACGTCTCCTCGTGTTCTCTTATCTCCATTTATAAATCAGTGTATTTGGGCTCGGGAGACTGAAGATTCCGGCTCCAGAGATTAATTACTCCAGTCGTTACATAATGTAATACATTACAATGAGGCACTGAGAATATTAACAATATTAACACGTAAGAAAAAACAAACATTTTATTAACACAGTTAATGATGTGGTGACCCAATTTTTGCTCAGAACACAGTGACAGCATTGGACACCAAGTTACAATTTGGTTATAGCAGTAATCTGGATAATGGAACCTCAATAACAGGTGCTATCTCTATGGCTGTAGGACCATCTAGGGTGGTTTCTGTCTGGCTAGTGGAGCGTCTGTGGCTGGTACATGTGTAAGGTACTAGCAGGAACGAGGGACGCAGTGACAGGCATGAGACAGAGCAAGAGTTAACAGGTTCTTTATAATTAACCAATTCATCAGTTACTCTCCACACAGGGAGAATGGGGGGAATAATATGTAAACAACACAAAAACGATAATGGCAACAGGGTAATAGCAGAGGGTCAAGTAACAAGTTAACTTATCAGTGTCTGGTTCCCGGACGGTGGAGGCTGGAAAATCCCACGATGGCACCGTAGGTGGCGCGAGAAGTCTCTGATCCGGTCCTGGAGATAAGTGAAGAACTGTCTCTGCACGGCGGTGAAGTATCTGGTTCTTCTTGCACGTGGTCTCCTGATCTTGGAGCGGTCCGCGAGCAAGTTTGTAACACCACTGGTGAAGTGCACAGTCTTGGAGAGCAGGCTGCACTCTCACTCCTGCACTCGGTGTGCACCACGGGATCGGCACTGCGTGGTACATCAGCGGTTGTCAGAGGCACAGTCCGGTAAGCATTCTCGGGGTCAGAGGGTGGCGTGTAAATGTCCCTTTTGGAAACAAGGTCTGTCTGAGCAGGGACCGTAGTTGGATCCCTTGGCCCTGTCAATTGGCATTTGTCAGCGGAGAGGGAGTCAACCTTCTCTTGTCACACACTCTGCATACCCGCCAAAAGCCCCATCTTCCCACTCTCAGCCCCTTTTATACCTGATCTGCCCCCATCAATCAGGTCCAAAGGTCTGCTCCAGTCAGGAAGTCTTTACCCCTGCAACAATGGTGACAGCCCCGACAGTTCCCGCACGGACAAACAAGAGGGACCACTAGCCCGGTCCATCTTCCTACACATGCTTTATGGCTGGAGGACCATCTATGGCAAGTGGTTTCTCTATGGCTGGTGCATGCTCTATAGCTAGAGGACCATCTATGGCAAATGGTTTCTCTATGGCTGGTGAAACGTCTATGGCTGGTGTAGCATCTATGACTAGTGCATTCTCTATTTCTGGAGGGCCATGAATGTCAAGTGGTTTCTCTATGGCTGTTGAAGCATCTTTGACTGGTACATGCTCTATGGCTGGAGGACCATGTATGGCAAGTTGTTTCTCTATGGCTGGTGGAATGTCTACGGCTGTTGCATGATCTATTGCTGGAAGACCTTGTATGACAAGTGGTTTGTCTATGGCTGTTGGAGCGTCTATGACTGGTACATGCTCCATGGCTGTAGGATCATGTATGACAAGTGGTTTCTCTATTGCTGGTGAAGCATCTGTGGCTGGTGTATGCTCTATGGCTACAAGACTGTGTATGGCAAGTGGTTTCTCTGGTGGAACATCTATCTTTTCAAAACTTTAAAGGGCTGAGTTTGGACACAACCAAAAGCCAAAGACAAGTTCTGGGGACTGTTGAGATCACTGTGTCCAGTCTCAGCCCTTTCAGGTTGATACCCTATGAAGGAGCGGGCGTCCCTTTCCTTGCGAATAGACCCACCGACGATCCTAGGTTAATCTCAAGCAAAGACCTATAGATAGGGGAAAAAGGTCCCCGAAAGATCTAAGGACTGGGTAAAAAAACAGGTCACCTCCTAATAGAAAAGACAGATGGCTGCAGAAACCAACTGAAAAACAGAAAATAAGGCTAGCAGAACCAGAGATCCCAGAACTGCACAATATCAAACACAGAAAGCTATCAAAGCACCTAGCCAGAACTCTAGCGGATTAACACTGTTGTCCAGCAACGACTGGGAGGCAGGTGCTGGGTAATAAAAGGTGATACAATCACCTGACCTAAGACAACCCAGCACCAGGGGGAAAAGACCAGCAGCCAGAAAACCACAACAAGATGGTGGATGGTCAAAAAACAAAACAGATTTTAACAGTTCCACTTTCCACCAATACAAATGCATTCACTGGGAAATGTCATTGTAACATGTAACCCCCCTAGCTGGCCATGTGGTGTGTGACACATAAGGAGACACATCTTGTTTCATTTATGAAGGAGGGGCTCTTAAAGTCATAGAGCCTATTTTTAGAGGGGCATCAGGTGGCATTAATCTTCTTAAAGGGCCGTTAAACAGTGGGTCTCATACTATTATTGCCTATGCAGTAAGTGGATGTGCTGCCAAAAATTAGGATGCAGAATAATACCCCTTTCACGAGACGTACAGGAAATTGTTCCCATTTGAAAAAAGTGTGTATCCCATACTGTTTGCTTATGCACTGAATGCAAGGCCTGCCCTGCCCCAAATATACATGCACCCCAATAACCCTTTCAGCAGATATACTGGAAGGCCTCATGACAAAATTGTTCCCATTAGAAGAAAGTGTGTCTCCCATATTGTTTGCTTATGCACTGAATGCAAGGCCTGCCCTGCACCAAAGTTACATGTACCCCAATAAGCCTTTGAAACCACGTACTGGATGAATGCAAGGCCTGGTCGTAATTTGCACGCACCACAATCCCCCTTGGAAGAAACATGGAGGAGGGTCTCAAAAAAATTTTTTCACATTACAAAGGAGCGCTCCACCTATACTTGTAATGCCCATACACTAAATGTAAGAGCTGACAAACATTTCCCCCTGGGGGTCTCCTCTTTTTTTATTATTATTTACGGGCATCATAAACACCCTTGCCAAAAATTAGAGTGACTGTTGAATTACGGAATCCGATCACCCTTGTGTTCTAGTGGTGGTGTCTAGAACCCAGGACCCCAGCGCTGCAATGCTATCCACTGAGCCACCGTGCTGCCCTCCTATGAATGTTGTCCCAATTTAAAGGAGCAGGTCTCCTATACTTGTAATGCCCATACACTAAGTGTAAGGTGGCCAGCTAGGGTTGTTAAATGTTACCATGACATTTCCCAGTGAATGCATTTGTATTGTTTGAAAGCAATGTTAAAGTTGAAAAACGAATCAAAAATGCTGCGTGTGAACATAGCCCAAGTGGTGGAGGAACATTTTTGTTTGGAGTTAATTATTTTGCATTATATACAAGTCATTGCCCTGGAAAGGATGGACCTTAACATATTTCAAAAATCCATTTTGGTTATTTTTTTTATGTTTGTTGGTGCACCTGTAAAAATGGCGTGAAACTGACAACATTGCAGCTGTGACCTAGGAGTCAGGAATGCTTCCAGGGGCGATCCCCATGATGTCCCTGTGTCATTTGAGCACTGTTTCCATCATTTTCAGATGTGCTTTGACCTTAAAAGGACCCCAGGGGGGAAGATCGCGGTAAAAAGCATGAGCATGGGAAAATATTCTCAAAAATTCCCACGCTCGAGTTCATTTAAGGTTATGCCAGCAGGGGGCGCATCACCGCAAGTCTAGGTGGCTACGTTCCCCTGCATTCCATTCATTCCCCAGTTTTTACAGGCAGGGGCGGCTGATTTAGCAGAGCTCCTGGTTGTAAAATTATTTAACTCCTTCTGATGGATTTACAGCGTGGGACATGACTGTAGCGGCGGACAGGTATGGGATATTGTAGTTTGTTTCTTTTACCTTTTTTACAGAAGACAAAGGTCGTCATTTGGATTGAGCGTATAATAAAGCTATTACAACACCATGTGTATTTATTTCATTGAAATACTTTTTTCCTAATGTGTGTGTGTGTTTTTTAACCCTTTATTAATATTGGATTAATAATGGATAGGTGTCTTATTGGCATCTCTCCATTATTAACATGGCTTAATGTCACCTTACATTAGCAAGGTGACATTAACCCTTCATTACCCCATATCCCATCGCTACAGGGAGTGGGAAGAGAGAGGCTAAGTGCCGGAATAGTCGCATCTTCCAGATTTGCCTTTTCCGGGGTGGCTGGGAGCAGATGTTTTTAGCCAGTGGGGGCCAATAACCATGGACCCTCTCTAGGCTATTAATATCTGCCCTCAGTCACTGGCTTTACCACTCTGGTGGAGAAAATTGCGCGTGATCTCATGCCAGTTTTTTCCGTGATTTAACGCTTTATTTAAACACCTAGAGCTCCCAAATTTTGCACACATACACTTGTAACATTACTAGTGAAGAATATGTAAAAAATAAGGGATATGAGATGGTTTACTGTATGTAACCATGTATCATATTCTGTCAGGTTTGATAAGGAGATAGAAAAAGCCGGCAATTGACTTACCGACTTTTATGCTATGTAGCTTTGTATTAAATATAAATATATATATATATATATACATGTGTCTCACTGACATTATATATATATATATATATATATATATATATATATATATATATATATACTGTATATATGTTTTCACGAATATTTGAGCCCATTCCATGTCCATTTTGCAAGCGGGCAAGAGAATCTCGCCATACGGATGCCACATGGATGACACAAGGATATTTTTTGAGAAAAAATTGCATCCTTGAATACAGATCACTGCTCAGGAACTTTTCTGCGTATTACGCCTGTAAAAAACGGACCGTATTTCCCTACGCTAAGTGTGACGCCGGCCTTATACCTAACAATTTTTAAGAGAAAATGTGACTGATTTCTCACTGCAATACAATTTTATCCCAAACAATTTGGATTAGGTAATTGGGCCTCCTGGCTGCACCCCAATATTAGGCCTAACGATTTTTAAGCAGAAATCTGGCCTTCTGATCTCTCATTGAAACACAGATTTATCACAAATGATTTGGATTAGCAAATGAGGCCTCCTGAGATTGCACCATAGTTTTTGCACAATCTAGCTAGACCCTGGAAGATCGATTTCACACTGCTAGGGCTGGTGGAACGCACCAGATAATAAAAGAATAGTAATCTGGTGTGTTCGCAGCCCGGGGTCCACCGTGCAGAGGTGTTAACTGCTACCCGGTAATCGCGGACGCTATATAGCAACAAACACACGTGGGTTAACATCACCCGGTATGTACAGAGACGGACTGAATTGCCCCACAGAGCTGCAGTACCACAGAGTATGAATGCCTTACCCTGTTAAGGCTCACAGAGTACAGCAGAAAGTCCGTTAAAGTTTCGGTCACAGGATGATGCCCCAAAAACGCTGGGTTAGGGTGCCTCTAGACCCACTAATCGCAGCAGCGATGCCAGGACAAAACTAAACTAAAGATTTAGCGCACTGTATGCTCGCAGCATTACACAGGCGAATGCCACTAACCACCCTAACTAGGGAATTTAAGAGCCCAGATGGGGCACGGAGTCACACTGGCGAACGCCTCTAGTAGACGCTAGTTTCTCGTGCACTGTGCTGGTATGCACTTGCAACACCCGCTAGGGACATGGGGTACTCAGGGCCAGGTCGGACGGTCCTTAAAGGGGTGGTCACGGCAGCAACTGACCCTGTCCATGGCCATGGGCATGCAATAAAAGGGATGAGGGAAATGTTTATAGGGGATTGTTCGTGACGCCACCTGTGGTACTCGGCCAGGGCTAGCTGACGCTGCTTAAAGGGATCCGCTGGGGCCGATGGTTATGCAGCTTAGATGGTTTTGCTCCCAACTGGTGGAGCAAAGGCCTCAGGGCTACCAGGACAGTCTTTGAGGGGTTGTGGATGTTGGGGTGCAGGAATAATGGGAAAACACATGGACTGTAGTTTCTTTACCTTTAATTGTAGGTGCTGTTCGGGGCACTGGTGACAGGTGGTGTTGGAGGTCCGGGCAGCCTGGAAACAATTCAGAATCCCCCTAGCCAGGTGGATTTGGAAGCCTCCTTTACTGCGCTATCTGCAAGGTTCTTGATGCTTTATGCTCTATTCAAGTCCCTCTCTCTCTCTGTCCTTTAACTAGAACACTGCCCGCATGGCAGGCAGCTCAAGCCTTTTTCTGGTGTCGCTCTCTATCATGGTGACTCCGGGCTCTAGTTTGCTGCAGTGACTTCAGGTCTCAGTTGTGGCCAGGAGATCTGCAATCTCTTGGTCGGATTCAGTTGCGGGGCCTGCAGTCCCCACAAAACCTTGGACTCCGGTGTCCGGCCTTTTGCGCTTAGTCCTGGAGTGAGCTCATTCGCAGCTCCACTCCCAGGCTTTTCCCTCATGCTCCCTCCTCCTTCACTGTCTGCATCCTCACTCTCCCTCCCTCGGACTCAGACTGCCTCCAGACCAGAACTTATCAGGGAAGCTCCCCTGAAACTGGGTTTAGAGCTCCCCCTTCTGGTCTGGAGTCAGGAAAGTGTTGAATGCCACTATTACCTGCCAAGGGGATTCCTTCT
Organism: Ranitomeya variabilis; assembly: GCF_051348905.1. Classification (NCBI taxonomy): domain Eukaryota; kingdom Metazoa; phylum Chordata; class Amphibia; order Anura; family Dendrobatidae; genus Ranitomeya; species Ranitomeya variabilis. Next base: position 1,098,466,518 of record NC_135233.1, read on the forward strand.
TGCTTCCAGGCAAGGCATCACTCGCTGTGAAGGAGGCAATGCCATTGTTGCAACCAGACTCCTGGGCTGCCACACACTAAACTGTATCAGCTCCAGTCTCCCAGACTCAGACAACCATGCTAGGGAAGGTGATCATTAGGAGCTTTCACCAGTATCATACTGATGCTCGGCAATGCAAACCTTTTATAGTCGTAGCCTTCTGGGAGCTTGCCAGTGGACCACTCAAAGCTGCTTGAGGACCTGGGCATGTGACCTCCAACCACCAATGAGTGGTCGTCTCATGGGCATGCTTAGTAGGCAAAAAGCAGGACTTAGGGTACCGTCACACAGTACCATTTTAATCGCTACGACGGCACGATCCGTGACGTCGCAGCGATCGTATGATTATCGCTCCAGCGTCGTAGACTGCGGTCACACGTTGCAATCACGGCGCTGGAGCGATGCCGAAGTCCCCGGTAACCAGGGTAAACATCGGGTAACTAAGCGCAGGGCCGCGCTTAGTAACCCGATGTTTACCCTGGTTACCAGCGTAAACGTAAAAAAACCAAACAGTACATACTTACATTCCGGTGTCTGTCCCCGGCGTTCTGCTTCTCTCCACTGTGTAAGCGCCATAGCCGGAAAGCAGAGCGGTGACGTCACCGCGTCACCGCTGTGCTCGCTTTCCGGCTGGCAGACGCTCACACAGTGCAGAGAAGCTGAGACGCCGGAGGACTGACACCGGAATGTAAGTATGTACTGTTTATTTTTTTTACATTTACGCTGGTAACCACGGTAAACATCGGGTTACTAAGCGCGGCCCTGCGCTTAGTTACCCGATGTTTACCCTGGTTACAAGCGAACACATCGCTGGATCGCTGTCACACACAACGATCCAGCGATGTCAGCGGGTGATCAAGCGACGAAAGAAAGTTCCATACGATCTGCTACGACGTACGATTCTCAGCAGGATCCCTGATCGCTGCTGCGTGTCAGACACTGCGATATCGTAACGATATCGCTAGAACGTCACGAATCGTACCGTCGTAGCGATCAAAATGGTACTGTGTGACGGTACCCTTAGTCCTAGGAGCATCTGCTCGCCGCTTACTAATGCTGGTTACAATAGCTGGACCTGGGACAGCAGCAGTAACCAAACACAGAGCATAAGCCCGAGCAAGACGATGGGACTGACATCTCTGCTGTGCAGGCTCCTCTGCAGCTGGAGAAGAATGGGAGACCGCAGAGGACATGGTTCGAGATTCCCCCTGTGCAGCGGCGGGAACTCGACACCTAACATTACCCCCCTTCCTAGGGCCCCCTCCTAAGACCTCGCCACACTCAAAGACAGCAATGAGCTTAGGAGCCCGGATATTCTAAATAGGCTCCCAAGTTCTGTCCTTTGGCCCATGACCCTTCCAGTCCACCAGATAAAACTTGTTGCCCCATGCCACCTTGGACCAGACAATGGCGTTCACCTCATAACCGTCCGATGTCCCAGCAGATGACTCAGAAAACCGGGACAGGTGAACGGGTTTTAAGAGGGACACGTGAAAGGTGTCAGTGATACCAAGGCATGAAGGAAGGGCCAGACGGTAGACCACAGGGTTGACTTGTTCCAGCACTTTGAAGGGACCGATAAAGCAAGGCGCAAACTTAGTGGACTCAACTCGCAGCCTGATGTTACAGGCGGAGAGCCATACTAAGTCACCAGGGGCAAAAGTCGGAGCGAGGCACCAGTGTGCATCAGCGGAGACTGTCATTCTCTCCTTGGAGGCCTGGATGGCATCCTGTGTGCGATCCCAAATGTCACGTGCCTCCACCACCCAGTCTGCCTCCCTAGAGTCAATGGATGACACGGGCATGGGCCCATGGGCACGCGGATGCTGGCTGCAATTAAGGCGGAATGGGGTCTGCCCAGTGGAGTCAGCAACAGCGTTGTTCAGCGCAAACTCCACCCATGGTAGCAAACATGCCCAGTCATCCTGCCTGGCAGAGACAAAATGTTGCAGATATGTGACAAGGGTCTGGTTGGCCCTGTCTACCAACCCGTTCATCTTGCAATGGTAAGCCGAAGAGAGATTTAACTCTATGCTGAGCAAACGAGAGAGCTCTCTCCAGAACCGAGATGCAAACTGGGGACTCCGGTCACTGACAATTTTGTCAGGCATGCCGTGTAGGCTAAAAACATGTTTGATGAACAACACTGCCAAGGCCCGTGCAGAAGATACCCGCGGAAGAGGCACCAGATGCACCATTTTAGAGAAATAGTCGGTTACTTCCCAGATAATGGTGCAGCTGCGGGACTTGAGTAAGCCCACCACAAAGTCCATCCCGACCAAGGACTATCTGCTACCGGCAGGGGGTATAGTAACCCAGCAGGCCATTCTTGGCGCAGGAGACACATGCCCGAATATAGTCCCCGATGTCACAGGCCATATGTGGCCACCAGTACGTCCTCACGAGAAGCTCAGATGTCCTCTTTGTCCCAAAGTGTCCACCCACCCTGGATGAGTGAGCCCAAGAGAGAAACTCCAGTTGCAAATTAAAGGGAACAAACGTCTTGCCCGGAGGCACAGACTCCAGCGAAACCAGAGCCACAGTTCTCAGGCTCTCAGAAGGGACAATAAGCCGAGGCTCCTCTCCCTCCTAAGATGACACCACAGAGCGGGAGAGTGCATGGGCAAGAGTGTTCTTCTCCCGGAGTGAAAATAGAGGGTGAAGTGGAATCAGGAAAAGAGCAGGGACCATCTGGCCTGGCGAGAGTTCAGCCACTGTTTGTAAATATACTTCATGTGACTTTATTGAGAGGAAGGCCTGGGAGACCTCCTCTGACCACAATTTGGGATTAGCTCCCTTCTTGGTGAGAGCAACCAGGGGAGCAACCAAAGTTGAGAAGTAGGGAATGAACTGGCGATAATACTTAATGAACCCCATAAAGCGCTGCATCGCTTACAGAGAATGGGAGGATCTATGGCCAATACCTGGGCAGAGATGATGTAGCCCAGGAAAGGCAAGGACTCCTGCTCAAACATACACTTCTCCAACTTGGCATAGAAGGAGTTTGCCTGTAGGAGGTCAAAGACTTTGCAAACATCTCTCCGGCGGGAGTCTATATCTGGAGAGTAGATGAGAATATCATCCAGATAAACTATGAGGTGGTTAGCATTTCCCGGAAGATACCATGCACAAAGTCTTGGGAAATGGCAGGGGCATTATAGAGCCCGAAGGGCATCGCCATGTATTCATAGTGGCCGTCCCTGGTGTTAAATGCCATCTTCCATTCATCCCCCTCACCAATGTGAATCAGGTTGTAAGCAGCCCACAGATCAAGCTTAGTAAATCCCCTAGCTCCCCACAACCTATTGAAGAGCTCTGAAATAAGAAGCAAAGGGTACTTATCCTTAATGGTTACAGCGTTAACATCTCTGTAATCGATGCATGGATGTAATTCTCCGTTCTTCTGCACGAAGAACTCGGCCCCTGCGGTTGACACTGACTTCCTAATGAATCCTCTTGCCAGATTCTCCTGGATGTACTGAGACATTGCCTCCATCTCCTGGAGAGATAAGGGGTAGACTTGACCCTAATAAGGCTCAGCACCAGGCAAGAGGTCAATAGGACAGTCATAAGGGCGGTGAGGCGGAAGGGTCTCAGCAGCCTTTTTGGAGATAACATCTGCATAGGGCCCCTAGTGCTTGGGGAGAGAGGAAAGATCTGTGGGTACTTCAGTAGTAGCAATCTGAATGCACTCCCTCAGACTACCCTCACAAGATTCACTCCATCCCAGAATTCTCCAAGATTACCACTCTATATGAGGAGAGTGGTAGCGTAGCCACGGTATCTCTAACAGGACCTAATCAATTCCCTCGGGTATGACTATTAGGGAGATAATCTCCTGAATGGAAAGAGACATGAAGAGAGTGAATGGGATGGTTTGGTGTGTAATCTGTGAGGGCAGTGTTGACCCATTTACCACTCATACGGTCACTAGTTTGGCGAGCATCACCAGGGGTATTGCGTGCCATTGGGTGAAGGCAGAAGACATAAAATTGCCCTCCGCCCCGGAATCCACGCAAAGCTCTACCATGTGAGTGGATGGGCCTATGGTAAGTGTCCCTTTGAAGGACAATTTGGAGGAAAACGCCGCTTTGTCTAGTGAGCCTCCTCCTATGGCCACTAGATGCGGTCGTTTTCCAACCACTGGGGACATCTCTTGGCAAAATGTCCCAACTGCTGGCAGACAGAACAGACCATGGGTACTCAAGCGACCCGGGACTTAGATCCCGCTCGAGAAACCTCCATGGCCTCTTGTGGCTGGATGCCTGATACGGAGATTCCAGAGGTCTGGTGAAGGTAGGAGGCAGCCGAAACATCTGCCTACACTAAGATCGCTCCAACCTTCACTCAGAAAAATGAAGTTCAATGTGCGTGGAGACCGCTATTAGCTCCTCCAGTGTGGCAGGAATTTCCCTAGTGGCCATAGCGTCCTTCACATGGTCAGCCAGCCCCCTCCAAAATACAGGGATGAGGACTTTATGCAGCCACTCCAGCTCTGATGCTAAAGTTCGGAAGTGGATGGCAAAATGACTGACCACGGATGAGCCCTGTGTGAGTGCCAGCAGTTGGAGTGCCGTATCATGGGTGACACAGGGTCCCAAAAAGACCTGTTTCGGAGTGCTCAGAAACCGCAGAGCACTCTGCACCACATGATCGTCACACTCCCACAGCAGCGTAGCCCACTCCAATGCCCTGTCTGACAAGAGAAATATTATAAATCCCACTTTAGCCTGCTTGAGGAGAAACATGCAGCCAGGAGCTCAAGGTGTATCGCACACTGGTTCATGAATCCCCTACACGACTTGCTATCATCAGAGTACTTGTCTGGCAGCGGGAGACGGGTTAAGGTCGGTACAGGGGTGGCAGTGGACTAGGTACTGCGGTAACATCCACAGCTGAGGTTGTGCTCACGAGAGCCGCCAACCTGCCCTCCAACTGTTGGAGGTACCGCTGCTGTCACTTCTCATCCACCATTACTAGCCAGCTAGCCAGACCCGGGCACTAGTATAATGTTAGGGCTGGCGGAATGCACCAGATAATAAAAAATAGTAATCTGGTGCGCTCGCAGCCCAGGGTCCACCATGCAGAAGTGTTAACTGCTGCACGGTAATGGCGGACCCTATATGGCGGTGTAGCAACAAACACAAGCGGGTTAACATCACCCGGTATGTACAGAGACGGACCCTGTTGCCTCACAGAGCCGCAGTACCACAGGGTATGAATGCTGTACCATGGTAAGGCTCACAGAGCACTGCAGAATGTGCATTAATGTTTCAGTCACAGGACTCTGCCCCAAAGACGCGGGGTTAGAGTCCCTCTAGACCCACTAACGCACGGCATTGCAGCAGCGATGCCAGGACAAAACTGAACTAAAGATTTAGCGTACTGGCGAATGCCACTATCTACCCTAACTGGGGAATTTAAACGCCCTGATGGCGCACGGTGTCTCACTGGCGAACGCCTCTAGTAGACTCAGGTTTCTCATGCACTGTGCTGATATGCACTAACTGGCACTGTATCAGCTCCAATCTCTCAGACTCAGACAACCACGCTAGGGAAGGGGATCATTAGGAGCTTTCACCAGTATCATACACGCATCCACACACCACAATTTCAGATTATACTAGCACATGGACGAGTGGCCATGCAAACCTTTTATAGTCGCAGCCTTCCGGGAGCTTGCCAGTGGACCATTCAGAGCCGCTTGAGGACCTGGGCATGTGACCTCCGACCACCAATGAGTGTTCGTCTCACGGACATGCTTAGCAGGCAAAAAGAAGGACTTAGTCCTAGGAGCGTCTGCTCGCCGCTGACTAATGCTGGTTCCAATAGCTTGACCTTAGGCAGCAAGGAAAACCAGATGCACAGCATTCGCCAGAGCAAGACGCTGGGACCGACGTCTCTGCTGAGCAGGCTCCTCTGTGGCTGGAGAAGAATGAGAGACCCCAGAGGACATGGTTCGAGATTCCCCCTGTGCAGCAGTGGGAATTTGACACCTAACACACAAAAAACTGCATGGTATCTAGCTAACTGATAAGTTCACTTTCAGCACTGACTCAAGAGTAGCCACCCTGCACTGTGACACTGAGAAAATGATGCCATTAAAACAAAATGTCCATTTTACATATGGCCATGGACACGTGTCCTCGGCTGCCAATCACAGAAGAATTTGTGACTTAATGTTGTGAATGGTTTATGCACCCTGATTTGCTGCTGGAATGTTCACACTTTAAGTTATTGAAGAAAAAAAACGAAAAAAAAATATTACACTCCGCAGATCCTCTGACCTACACACACCCCCTCCCATCATCAAACACGTCCCCCCATCCCTCCCGCTCATCATACAGCACTGCTATCGTAGCCAAAGTAATAACAAAAGCATTAGTGGAAATGCTATGATTTACTGATCTGTGACTGAATTTTGCCAACTTGCAATAAAAATGCTCGGGAAACCGAACACAAATCCGAATGTGCTATGTTCCTACCGAATTTGAGATTAGCGAACGTTTCCAAGTTCGCTCATCTGTAGACAGAATCCCTTTATACTGTTTCTACTCTGTAGATATTGATGCCACTTTAGTGTTGTGCATCAATAATTTTTTGAAATGAGAAGACTCCAAGTTGTGTCTCCTTCATTTGTGTTGCCTGTAGCAGTAGGGCTCCAAGACCGACAGGCCTGCATTTTCAGTCAACTACCTGTGTTATTATCCTTAAATTTTTTTAACATTAGTGCTCTACCAAGCTGATATTTGTGCCACCTTAGTTTGGTTGACCAAAAAAACTAGTTTGAGCTTTTGCATGAGATACAGTTGAAGCCAGAAGTTTCCATCCACTATATAAAAAAACACATCTGCAGGTTTTTCTCAATATCTGACAATGAAATCAGAATAAACCTTTCCCATTTTAAGTCAATTAGGATTATCATAATTACTAATATTAGCCAAATGACAGAATAATGAGAGAGAGAATGTTTTCAGGCATTTTATTACTTACTGCAAAGTCAAAGTTTCCATACACTAAGATTACTTGCCTTTAAACAATTCTGGACTGCCCATATGATGATGTCATGTGTTTGGAAGCTTCTGATAGATTTTTTGGCAACATCTGAGTTAATTAGAGACACACCTGTGGATGTATTTTAATGCACACCTGAAACACACTGCTTCTTTGTGTAGCATCATGGGAAAGTCTCAAGAAATCTGCCAAGATTCCCAAGATGGGAATGTCCAGTCATCATACCGCTCAGGAAGGAGATGGGTTCTGTGTCCAAGAGATGAACATGCTTTGGTCTGACATGTGCATATCAAACCAAGGACAAAAGCAAAATAACTTGTGAAGATGATGGTGGAAGCTAGTAAGATTGTGTCAGTATCCACAGTGAAATGAGTACTGTATCAACATGGACAGAATTATTATTATTATTATTATTATTATTATTAAAGGCCACTCTGCCAGGAAGAAGCCATTACTCCAAAAGAAACATAAAAAAAACAGATTAATGCTTGCAAATGCACACAGGAACAAATACCTCATTTTTGGAGATATGTCTTGTGGTCTGATGAAACTAAAATTGAACTTTTTGGGCATAATGACCATCGTTACATTTAGAGGAAAAATGGAGATGCTTGGAAGCCTAAGAACTCCATCCCAACTGTGAAACACGGTGGTGGCAGCATCATGTTGTGAGATTGTTCTGCTACAGGAGGGACTGGAGCTCTTCACAACATAGATGGCATCATGAGAAAAGAAGATTATGTAGCAATACTGGCACAACATCTCAAGACATCAGCCAGGAAGTTAAAGTTCAGGCGGAAATGGGTCTTCCAAATGGACAATGACCCGAAGCATATTGTCAAAATGGTAACAAAATGGTTTCAAGATAACAAAGTCAATGTTTTGGAGCCATCACAAAGCCCTGATCTCAATCCAATTGAAAATTTATGGGCAAAGCTAAAAAGGCCGCAACAAGGCGACCTACAAACCTGGATCAGTTACCCATGTTTTGTCAGGAGGAATGGGCCAAATTCTGACCAACTACAATATCCTTGTAGAAGGATATTACAAATGTCTGACCAAAGTCATTCAGGTTAAGGGCAATGGTACCAAATACTAATGAAATGGATGGAAACTTTTGACTTTGCAGTAAGTAATAAAAATATCTTAAAACATTCTCTCTCTCTCATTATTCTGGCATTTGGCAAATATTAATAATTATGGTAATCCTAATGGACCTAAAATGGGAAAAGTTTATTCTGATTTCATGTCAGATATTGATATATCCTGCAGATGTGTCTTTATATATATAGTGGATGGAAACTTCTAGTTTCAACTGTGTGAGGGCTTCACAGCATGGAAGGCTTACACGGGTCCCTCACACACCTCGTCTTAATTTGAACTTCAATTCCAAGCTGTAAATACTGGCCCAGATCCTGATACCTCATCCATGACCCATGCCTGACTGCTGGGCTATTATAAAATATCTACTCTGGGTCAATTGATGCCCCTTTCCTGGTGTCTGCCCCTAATTTGAGGCGTTTGGGCAGCTTTTTCGCCCCCCTGAAGGTGTTTGTCCATGCATTTGGTTTTGCCTTGAAAGGTTCGCTTATCTCTATTCTTGAGGAGATCTGATCCAATAAGCAAAACTATAACAGTTGACAAATGAGGGAATTCAGTTAATAAATCCCTCTTGTCTCATTGTTGTATGTTCTATATTTGTATAATTATTATAATTGATCCCAAGGGCTTTTCATGATAATATATTGTTACATTTCTCCGTTTCTTGCCTTCATACAGATTGGTGCCTTTGTCTATGTGCCATGTAATTTTATCACACATCATAGAAGGATCCGAAGGACGATTTACAGCCATGTAGTGATATTATGTCTTAGATAAACCTACCAACTCTACGGTAACTCTTCTTACAACGACATGATTTGTTTTCTAACTCAGACTTCAGGATTTTGATGAAATTTTCCCAAATGCTTTAAATTCAATTTATCGAGAAGTACAGATACAATAGACTTCATTCAGTAGAATATTCCTGTGCATTGACTTTCTGATATCTTCAGCTCCATTGATCCCATAACATCCCTTAGGGTCTTTATAGGTCTTTGACATATGACCATAAACGTCAATAGTGTTCCATAGAAAATCAAATACAAATGATAAAACAGAATAGATACATAATTGTTGAGGAATAATACGACACTATAGACACAATAAGAGACGTTGAGACCCTTTGGTGTTGCATTAAGGAAAAATATTTTGTGATAAACCTCATGGACCCAAGTTGTAGTCACCACCTCCAATGCACCATCAATAGAAATTCAGTAAGTTTGCCATGTTGATGCATAAGTCATTGATAATGAAACACACATCCTCTTTTGTCCATTATTCCTCTCTCTTGTATACTGTAGCAATGTGGCTCATTCGACCCCCTTCTGTAAATTATTAAGACCCCCATACACATAAGACAAACATGGATAGTCGAACAATTGTTTGTTGTTTGAATAGTTGTTTGTTGGCTGTAAAAAAAAGCATGCCAAACCGCACTGCCCATGTTAGTCAGTACTTATCATTAGCGGAGAACATCCAACATGCCCAATCGTGAGTTTTGGAAATAATGATCGTTCATAGGTCGGGCATTAGTCAAAATGAACAATCGCTAGTTTCACCAAAACAGCCGAGGTTTATATTCAGCATTTTGGAAGAGTTTTTGTAATGTGTGTTTGGAGGTCATTAATTATCCCAAGTGATAGCAGATCATAGATGACATAACAGCTCAATGTCAGTCAGCTGCTTCTAAGCCCAGAATGATACTGTATCATGCATTAATATTTCAATCTATGAATTTCTAGAGTAAATTAAGTCAGATTCTGCATTTTATCCTCCAATCTCTTAGAATTAGAAATTGTTGTGAAGCCCCAAACCTGCTCGTTCATATTTGAGATGAGGAATTAGTTCTGCTCGGGTGAGAATTTAAAGACTCTAGCAAAGGAGACTAGATGATGAACGCAAAGAACCGGACATTAGCCACCGAATTCATTCTGGTAGGATTTTCAAGTAATCTACAAATTAATATTTTACTCTTTGTCCTCTTTTTGGTCAATTATATCGTAACCGTTAGTGGGAACTGTCTCCTTGTGTGGCTGTTTCTGGTCATCCCTCAGTTACATATCCCTATGTACTTTTTTCTCTGTATTTTATCCTTTGTGGACTTGTGCACGTCAACATCTGTGGTGCCCAGAATCCTTGTTGACCTGTTCTCCTCTCAAAGGTCCATATCACTCGCAACTTGTACTGTTCAGTTCTACACTGTACTTTTTATGTCAGGAACGGAAAGTCTTCTCCTTGCCCTCATGGCTTATGACCGCTATGTCGCCATCTGTCGCCCACTTCACTATCTGCTGACGATGAGGTGGAGGACTTGTTATTGTCTGACAGCCTTGATGTGGATAGTAAGCTTTATGGTCTTCATCATTCCAGCCCTCTCCATGCCAACAGACCTGTGTTACCCAAACCGGATCAATCATTTCATGTGTGAATCTATCTCCATCCTGCAGTTGGCTTGTGAGGATGTTATCCTTAATGAAGTTGTCATGCTTATTATCTGTTTTGTAGCCCTCTTTTTACCTTTTGCATTTATTATTGTTTCTTACTCCTTTATTATATCCTCAGTGCTAAAGATTAATTCTAAAGGAAGGTCTAAGGCTTTCTCCACATGCACGTCCCATATTACTGTGGTGGTCTCAGTTTATGGCACAGCAATGATCATGTACTTCAGTCCATCAGCTCAATATTCCACCAGCTATGGAAAATACTTATCACTGTTTTCTCTAGTTATTGCTCCAACAGTGAACCCTCTAATTTATACCTTTAATAACAGGGACATTAAAGAATCAATGAGAAAAGTGTTTCTTAAATCTATGATTGATAAGTAATCATACCTCCCAACTTTTACAGACCAGAAAGAGGGACAAACCATGTGGTGCGCTAAGTGCGGTACATTTTTACCACATCCCTAGTCATACTCCAATCCACACCCATGTACTATTTCTTTCTGTCCTGGCAGGAGGAGATGTCAGAGTGGTGGTGGCAGTGAGGGATATTCAGCTGAAATCTTAGACTGAAGAAGGTAGACCCAAATCTGGGAATCTACCTCTGTATCTGGTATGGTTGGGACTACAGATGAGTAGATCGATTCCCGTGAACTCCAGTCCAGTGGTACCCGGCGGCTGCACGAGAGGCCCATGAATCTCTTACCTTCCTGCGTTCTTGGTTTATTAGCCAAGGCTGGTGTGACATCATCTGTGTGTCCTGCTCATCTCTAATTGGGATCTATGCATTTATTTTTGTTCATTCATTGATTTACAGTCGGAGTATCCAAAACTTTCTCACCTTTATGTATCTTTACGATACGACATCTATCTTTTTTATGTCTGTAAGGCCATGTTCACACATTGCCTAAATATTGTATTTTTTGCTTTCTGCAGGATCTGCGCTAAACTACTCAATAAAACTCTTCTCTGATTATTGCATTTTTGATGCATTTTATGCTTTTTTTCCTCTTAGTTCATGCTTTTTTTGGTGCAGTAAATGGCGGCACTATATGGCAGTACTACGGCTGTATAGACATGGGTACCGTCACCCGGCCTGTATAGGAGCGAACTCTGTTGCTTCACAGAGTCGCCGGGACTAAAGATAACGCTGTGCCCTGTTAGCATTCACAGGGAGCAGCAAATAGATACTAGTGGGATCCCTGCAACTCACCCCCACTAAGCTGGTGGTTGATCTCGCTCTGACCCTCGGTGGCTTTTGAGCCAGCGCCTGAGGACGCCCTGAGTCAGATACTGGGATCAAACGGGAGTTCCCACCCTACACTGACGGATTGTCAGGAGACGCTAAAGATAGCCTCACAGAGTGCGAACAGTACCGCAGCGGCGGTCACTGCAGGATAGACGCAGTATATTTTGTGCCTGGTGCTGGATGGCACTATCTGGCGCTAGACAGCTACAACACTCGTGAGCACTCAACAAATCTAGGGATGGAAATCATTCGGAGCTTTCACCAGAACAGGCATACATCCACACACATACAAATACTGATTTAAACTAGCGGCCATGCGAACCTTTTATAGCTGCAGCTCTTCAGGACCTTCCTGGTGGACCAAAAGGAGCTGCTACAGGACCTGAGCATGTGACCTTCGACCTCCAATGAAAGATATTCCCTTGGGCATAGTCAGAAGGAGAAAAGCAGGACTTAGTCCCAGGGACGCCTGCTCACTGCTGAACAGCATTGGTTATAATGGCTGAGCCTGGAAGGGCAGCAGTAACCCAATGTGCAGCATCTGTCCGAGCCAGGTGCTGGGACCTTCATCTCCACTGAGCAGGCTCCACTGCAGCTGGAGGAGAATGGGAGACCGCAGCGGAGATGGTTCGAGATTCTCCCTGTGCAGCAGCGGAAACTCGACACCTAACAGGATATATCCATATGTTCAGAATGGTAGGTACTTACCAACCTTGTCAGCAGATCCTGACACCAGGCACTTTAACCCCCTAAGGGCTGCGATTAGTATCAAATGCAGTATTGAGAAGGCAGGAAGATGGAGGGATCTCCCTCTGCACTTCTATCAGCGACTTCTTGAAATCTTTGCAAGGACTTGATGGTTGCCATAAAGACCCAATGTTGTCATGAGACCCGGTCACCAGGCACTAGCAAGATAGTTATAGTTGTGCTCAAAAGTTTACATACCCCTGCAGAATTTCTGCTTTCTTGGCCTTTTTTCAGAGAATATGAATGATAACACCAAAACTTTTCCTCCACTCATGGTTAGTGGTTGGGTGAAGCCATTTATTGTCAGACTACTGTGTTTTATCTTTTTAAATCACAATGACAACCCAAAACATCCATATGACCCTGATCAAAAGTTCACATATCCTGGTGATTTTGGCCTGATAACGTGCACAAAAGTTGACACAAATGGGTGTGAATGGCTACTAAAGGTAACATCCTCACCTGTGACCTGTTTGCTTGTAATCTGTGTGTGCATAAAAGCTGAGTGAGTTTCTGGGATCCAGACAGACTCTTGCATCTTTCATCCAGCCACTGACGTTTCTGGATTGTGAGTCATGGGGAAAGCAAAAGAATTGTCAACGTATCTACGGGAAAAGGTAGTTGAACTGTATAAAACAAGAAAGGGATACAAAAAGATATTCAAGGAATTGATAATGCCAGTCAGCAGCGTTCACACTGTGATTGAAAAATGGAAAATCAGGAGCTTTGTAAAAACAAAACCACGGTCAGGTAGTGTTAGGGCTGGTGGAACACACCAAATAATATTAAAGCAGATACGAGGTGCGTTTGCAGCTCGGGGTCCACCGTGCAGAGATGACACCTGCTGCTCAGACAGTATATGGCGGCATAATGTGAACACACACAGGTTAGCTAGGTATGTAGGGAGGTGAACCCTGTTGCGTCACAGAACCTCAATACCGCCGAGTGAACGCTAGTGTTTGGTCACAGGACTCTGCCCCAAGGACACAGGGTTAGAGTCCCTTTAGACCCACTAGCGCTTGGTTCCGCAACTGCTTTGCCTGAGAATTACTAATAATAATAAATTTAGCGCACTGAGTGCGCACAGCTTTGCTCTGGCTTACGCCACTAACAGCCCTAACTAGGGTCAGGAAAGCGCACTAGTTGCGCACAGCGAATGCTGCATGTGACGCTGTAGATAACGTGGCACAACTGGCGCTAGACTGCTCCAAACACCCAGACTCAAACAACAACACTAGGGAAGGGGATCAATTAGGAGCCAGAACATACATGCATTCATACACACCACGTTTTGAGGTTTATATTAGCACATGGCTGAGCGGCCATGAAAACCTTTTATAGCAGCGTCCTTCCAGGACCTTCCCAGTGGTCCAATCAGGGCTGCTTCATGACCTGAGCATGTGACCCCGACCTCCAATGAGAGGTCGTTCCATGGGCATGCTCAGTTGACAAAAAGCCGGACTTAGTCTCTGGAGCGTCTGCTCGCTGCTGATTAATGCTGGTTACAATAGCTGAACCTGAGATGGCAGCAGTAACCAGACGCACAGCATCAGCTTGAGCAAAACACTGGGACCGATGTCTTTGCTGACCATGCTTCTCTGCGGCTGTGGAAGAATGGGAGACTGCAGAGGACATGGTTCGAGATTCCTCCTGTGCAGCAGTGGGAACTCGACACCTAACAGGTAAACCAACAAAAATGTAATCCACAACTGCCAGGAAAATAGTTTGGAATGCAAAGAAAAACCCAGAAATAACATCAGCTGAAATACTGTACTAGCGGTGTGGCTGTTTCAAGATGCATAATAAAGAGGCACATGAAGAAAAATGGGCTGCATGGTCGAGTTGCCAGAAGAAAGCCATTACTGCGCAAATGCCACAAAGTATCTCGCCTACAATACGCAAAACAGCCCAGAGACAAGCCACAAAACGGAACAAGGTAATTTGAAGTGATGAGACCAAAATTGAACTTTTTGGCCACAACCATAAACGTTACATTTGAGAGAGGTCAACAAGGCCTATGATGAAAGGAACACCATTCCTACTGTAAAGCACGGAGGTGAATCACTGATGTTTTGGGGACGTGTGAGTTGCAAAGGCACAGGGAACTTGGTCTAAGTTGAAGGAAAGATTAATGCAGCATGTAATCAGCAAACACCGGAGGCAAATTTGCACTCATCAGCCTGGAAGCTGAACATGGGACGTACTTGGACATTCCAACATGACAACGATCCAAAACACAAGGCCAAGTTGACCAGTCATTGGCTACAGCAGAACAAGGTGAAAGTTCTGGAGTGGCCATCTCAGTCTCCTGACCTCAATATCATTGAGCCACTCTGGAGAGATCTCAAGCGCGCAGTTCATGCTAGACAGCCCAGGAATTGACATGAACTGGAGACTTTTTGCCAAGAAGAGTGGGCAGCTTTACTATCTGAGAAAATAAAGAACCTCATCCACAACTACCACAAAAGACTTCAAGCTGTCATTGATGTAAGAGGGGGCAATACATGGTATTAAGAAATGTGGTATGTGAACTTTTGATCAGGGTCATTTGGATGCTTTGGGTTGTCATTATGATTCAAAAAGTGAAAACACAGTAGTCTGACAGTAAATGGCTTCACCCAACCACTAACCATGAGTGGAGAAAAAGTTTTGGTGTTTTCATTCATATTCTCTGAATAAAGGCCAAGAAAGTAAAAATTCTGCAGGGGTATGTAAAATTTGAGCACAACTGTAGATCATGTACAGTGCATGATCTAACTAACTAGTGTCTGCAGGGCTGACAGGTTACCTCACATGGCTGTCTGCAGAAAAATGGAAAAATTGTAGCTCTGAAAATATAGCGAGTAAGGTTGATCGAATAGCTTTGGATAAGTGCTTATCCGAATAGCTATAGCGCTTACCGAATAGCTGCATCGGATACCTGGAGCGCTCCCAATAATCAACTGTTTGGTGCCGCAGCTGCATGTGTTGCGGCTGTGTGACAGTCACAACAAATAGACTCTCCAGCACTTATCCGAAGCTATTCAATCAACCCTAACGGCAATGCAAAATAATGTGTGATAAAAATGTGATATAAATCTGGTATCGCTGCAATCACCGACCCCAAGAATAAAGTTGTCACATCATATATAAAGGAACAGTGTAAAAAATAAACCAATTCTTCACCTGCTGTTGATTTTTTACATTCTGCCTCCAAAAGATTGCAGTAAGGCTTGGCTCAAATTGGGGCTAAAATAACATTTTTGTGGTAAAAATTAGATTTTTTTATTTTTACAGCTCAACATTAAAAACTTCTGTGAAGCTCCCTGAGGGGTCTAGTTTCCAAAATGGTGTAACCTGTGGGCAGTTTCTGCTATTTATACATATCAGGGGGCTCTCCAAATGCGACATAGGCTATGTGCACACTTTGCGGTGTGCTCTGTGGGTTCTCCCGCAGCGGAATTGATAAATCTGCAGGGCAAAACCGCTGCGGTTATCCCTGCAGATTTATCGCGGTTTGTTCCGCGGTTTCCGCTGCGGGTTTCTGCCTATACTATTGCTGCTGCATATGCAGCAATATGCAGCATCAATAGTATAATGTTAAAATAAAAAAATTGGTTATACTCACCCTCTCTGAAGTCCCGAGCTCCTCGGCGCTGCACCCGGCGGTCCGCTTCCAAAGATGATGTGCGAGAAGGACCCTTCATGACGTCACGGTCATGTGACCGCGGCGTCATCACGGTCATGTGACCGCGACGTCACCGCAGGTCCTGTTCGCACATCAACCCAGACCGGACGCCGCGGGCAGCGCTGAGAGGTGAGTATATATCATGATTTTTTATTTTAATTCTTTTTTTTACATCCAAATATGGTTCCCAGGGCCTGGAGGAGAGTCTCCTCTCCTCCACCCCGGGTACCACCCGCACATTAACCGCTTACTTCCCGCAACGTGGGCACAGGCCCATGCGGGAAGTCAGCGGTTCAATGCATTCCTATGGGTGCAGAATCGCAGCGATTCTGCACAAAGAAGTGACATGCTGCGGGTTGTAAACTGCTGCGTTTCTGTGCGGTTTTTCCCGCAGCATGTGCACTGCGGTTTGCGGTTTCCATAGGGTTTACATGTTAATGTAAACGCTATGGAAACTGCTGCGGACCCGCAGCATCAAAATCGCCGCGGATCCGCGGTAAAAACCGCAAAGTGTGAACATGGCCATAGAATCCGCTAGTTATTCCAGCAAATTTTACATTCAAAAAATCAAATGGCGTTCCTTCGCTTCCATGCTCCGCCGCGTGCCCAAACAGTGGTTTCAATAGACTAAGATTCACCACACACCCTTTGTGGAATATCTTTCAGAAATTAACAATTTATTCAATATACACAAAATCAATCAAATAATATATATACACTGGAAAAATAATATGCGACACAGATTATTGACGTTTCAACCCCTCCCGGGTCTTACTCATAGGTCGCTGCAAAAAACAAAAGAGCATATTAAAAATAAACATAAGTGTATAAAAGAGAGTTACACATTTTAGATAGAACATAACATAATCACAAATGTAATCTCAAATAGCAAATAAATAAAATAACAAAGCAAAACATTAACTGGATAATGCAGTACGGGGCCAGAAAGGCTAAAATTAGGGGCATGGTGTCCAATGAGATCCCATGGTGTTATGTATAGTGTGAGTTTACCTTCATCCAGATGTAGTATGAGAGCAGGACTCAAGATTAAAGAAGGGAGTTAGGAGTGTGGACACTCACCTACATATGAGTGGCATCAGCGTGTCTGCGAAGTAAAGGGGAAAGAAAAAGTTGGTTAGTAAAATGATAGAAGTCAGTTAATTTTCTCTATTGAGGTCCTTAGGCTCTAAAGTTTCTAGAGTATAGATCCAAATGGATTCTCTCTGTTTCAGATATTTAAAGGTAACCTGTCACCCCGTTTTTTGAAGATGAGCTAAAAATACCGTTAAATAGGGGCAGAGCTGGGCCTTACATTAGTGTCTTTTGTGTGACTTTATAACCCACCTAAGCTGCCGAAATACCTTTGTAAAGTCGCCGTTTTCTGCTGTCACTCACGATGGTCTGGTCGTATGGGCGTGGTGACAGCGCTGTTTCTCCCCCAGAAACCTGCTCATCATTACGTTGGTGGCGTAGTGGTGTGCGCATGTCCAAAGCGAAGATCCACTGCCCAGGAGATTCAAAACAGCGCGGTCTTCGCTATTCAGCCGTTTAGCGGTGGGCGCGGCCATCTTTCCTGTGGCCGCGCATGCACAGAGGGAGCGCTCTGCTGGTCGGGGCTTCAGGAAAATGGCCGCCGGATTCCACGCGTGCGCAGATGGAGATCGCGGCGGCCATTTTCCTGAAGCCCCGGGCAGCAGAGCGCTCCATCTGCGCACGCGCGGCCACAGGAAAGATGGCCGCGCCCACCGCTAAACGGCTGAATAGCGAAGACCGCGCTGTTTTGAATCTCCTGGGCAGTGGATCTTCGCTTTGGACATGCGCACACCACTACGCCACCAACGTAATGATGAGCAGGATTCTGGGGGAGAAACAGCGCTGTCATCACGCCCATATGACCAGACCAGCGTGAGTGACAGCAGAAAACGGCGACTTTACAAAGGTATTTCGGGAGCTTAGGTAGGTTATAAAGGCACACAAAGACATTAATGTAACGCTTAGCTCTGCCCCTATTTAATGGTATTTTTAGCTCATCTTCAAAAAACGAGGTGACAGGTGCCCTTTAACGCAGTTTAACTCCCTGGCCCCGCCTCCCGCCCTTCATTTTGATTAGTTTTACAGTTTTAAAATTAGATTTCCCCTACTGTATGACGTTAATAACACAAGAATTTTGTGGCCTCTGGATCAGGCCTCTGTAACATACTAGATGCTACAAACAATTTGAAAGTGAGACGTCTTCTACCATATGACGTTAGTAACTGAACAATTTTTTATTTTGTGTGCAGGTGACGCCTGTACAACCTAGAAGAAATGCTTCAATTTCAGAATCATATTATCCTGCTGTATCACATTTGTAAAACCCACAAAATGGTTTTTTTTGTGCAACAGCTCTGCACACACATTTTACTGCCACAGAATTACAATGTGGGATTACTGCGGGCTGTATCACGTCTAGCAACAGATTTTTTTTCTATGTGCGCGAGATCTGCAGACAGCTTAATTTCAACCCTAAAAAATACAACATTTGATATGGCAGTCTGTATCTCGTTTACCAACGGAAAAAAATGTATTTTTTTTCCATGTGCATAAGCTATAGAGACTGTGGAATTTCACCACCTCTAAATAACAAGGTGAAATATGGCATGGTGAATCACGGTAGCAACTGCCTCCTCCCAAAAAAAATTTCAGGCATAACAGCTCAAATCACACAACAATGTCACCAAATCACTAAATGGCAAGGTGGGATATGGTATAATAGAAAAAATTGGAGTCGGGCTCAACATGACTGGATTTTCTTTTTCTTTTTCTTTTCCAAAAGCAAAATTTACATGGTCGACATGACTGCACTAGGCAGTCTTACTCATGGGATATGGCATGCTCTATCACATTTCGCTAGTGAAAAAATAAGATTTAGCACGCTATACTCGTGCATGCTGCACTATAGAAGCAGTGCACAACACACACTTGTAGGACATGTGCCCTGCTGGCCTTGTCTGTGGACCTCAGTAATGGCCAAACAAATAAAATATTGCTGAAAGGTTGATTTCACAGCCAGACAGGTCACTACCTAACCAAACTACCTGACTAAAAAACAACAGCATAACTATCTAAAATCTTGCTGTTAACAGAGCGAGCATCAGGAGCAGCCTCTTTGCTCAGTTACAGTGTCAAAATGGTGCTAAAACAAGATGTCCGCTCTTTATATGGAGAGCAACATGTGATTTCAGCAGCCAATGACATGAGCCATTGTGTCAGGACATTGTGGATATTTCCTGCGCCCTGATTGGCTAGCCGCAATGTGCACACATAAAGTTAGGGAGGAAAAATTACTGTTTACAAGAACTCCACGCCTCTGAGCTCTGCAAACCCCTCCCCTCAAATATTTTCCCGCAATTTTTACTGAATGTTACTGATTGTTTTTCCAATTTTTTAAAATTTTGATCGTGTTTCTGATCGAAACCCGGTCTGGATCATGACAGCTCCTCCATACATCTGTAACATGGTCTCCCTGTACCTACTAACTTGCAACCTCCAATCCTCTCAAGATCTCCTTCTCTACTCCCCTCTCATCTCCTCTTCCCACAACCGTATACAAGACTTCTCCCGTGCTTCCCCCATACTCTAGAACTCTCTACCCCAACACATCAGACTCTCGCCTACCACGGAAACCTTCAAATGGAACCTGAAGACTCACCTCTTCTGACAAGCCTACAGCCTGCAGTGATCCTCAACCTACTGAACCACCGCACAACCAGCTCTACCCTCACCTAGTGTATCCTCACACATCCCCTGCAGACTGTGAGCCCTCGCGGGCAGGGTCCTCCCTCCTCATGGTCCTGTGTGCCTTGTTTTTTTTCCACTCATGTTTAATGTATTTGTCTATATTTGCCTCGTATTCACATGTAAAGCGTCATGGAATACTGTAAATGGCGCAATAAAAATGTATAATAATAATAATAATATTGCTCAGCCATGGGGTTTTACATCTTCTTTGGTGCATTTCATTGCTACATAATCCTCCAAAAATGTGCTCAATCAAGAAACTAAACCATCATACAAAATACATATACAGTGGTACGGAAATTATTCAGACCCCCTTAAATGTTTCACTCTTTGTTTCATTGCCGCCATTTGGTAAATTCAAATTCAATTTTTTCTCATTAATGTTCACTCTGCACCACATCTTGACTGAAAATTTTATTGAATTTACCAAATGGCTGCAATGAAACAAAGACTGAAAAATTTAAAGAGGTCTGAATAATTTCCATACCACTGTATATTAGTGTTGAGCATTCCGATACCGCAAGTATCGGGTATCGGCCGAGCTCCGATATTTTTGTGATATCGGAAATCGGAATCGGAAGTTCCCAGTGTATGGTTCCCAGGGTCTGGAGGAGAGGAGACTCTCCTTCAGGCCCTGGGATCCATATTCATGTAAAAAATAAAGACTAAAAATAAAAAATATGGATATACTCACCTCTCCGGCGGACCCTGGACCTTAGTGATGTAACCGGCAGCCTCCGTTCCTAAGAATGCAGTGAGTGTAGGACCTGCGATGACGTCACGGCTTGTGATTGGTCACGTGAGCAGTCACATGAGCAGCCACGCGACCAATCACAAGCCGCAACGTAATCGAAGGTCCTTTACTCAGCATTCTTAGGAACGGAGGCAGACGCTTGGACCGGTGAGAGCCAGGGGCCGTCCGAGGGTGAGTATAACCATATTTTTTATTTTTATTCTTTATTTTATACATGAATATGGATCCCAGGGCCTGAAGGAGAGTTTCCTCTCCTTCAGACCCTGGGAACCATTCCGATATTTTGTGTCCCATTGATATGCATTGGTATCGGGTATGGGTATCGGCGATATCCGATATTTTTTGGGGTATCGGCCGATCCAATCCGATACCGATACCTTTGCATATCGGAAGGTATCGCTCAACACTACTGTATACAGTGGGGCAAAAAAGTATTTAGTCAGTCAGCAATAGTGCAAGTTCCACCACTTAAAAAGATGAGAGGCGTCTGTAATTTACATCATAGGTAGACCTCAACTATGGGAGACAAACTGAGAAAAAAAAATCCAGAAAATCACATTGTCTGGTTTTTTATCATTTTATTTGCATATTCTGGTGGAAAATAAGTATTTAGTCAGAAACAAAATTTCATCTCAATACTTTGTAATATATCCTTTGTTGGCAATGACAGAGGTCAAACGTTTTCTGTAAGTCTTCACAAGGTTGCCACACACTGTTGTTGGTATGTTGGCCCATTCCTCCATGCAGATCTCCTCTAGAGCAGTGATGTTTTTGGCTTTTCGCTTGGCAACACGGACTTTCAACTCACTCCAAAGGTTTTCTATAGGGTTGAGAACTGGAGACTGGCTAGGCCACTCCAGGACCTTGAAATGCTTCTTACGAAGCCACTCCTTCGTTGCCCTGGCGGTGTGCTTTGGATCATTGTCATGTTGAAAGACCCAGCCACGTTTCATCTTCAATGCCCTTGCTGATGGAAGGAGGTTTGCACTCAAAATCTCACGATACATGGCCCCATTCATTCTTTCATGTACCCGGATCAGTCGTCCTGGCCCCTTTGCAGAGAAACAGCCCCAAAGCATGATGTTTCCACCACCATGCTTTACAGTAGGTATGGTGTTTGATTGATGCAACTCAGTATTCTTTTTCCTCCAAACACGACAAGTTGTGTTTCTACCAAACAGTTCCAGTTTGGTTTCATCAGACCATAGGACATTCTCCCAAAACTCCTCTGGATCATCCATATGCTCTCTAGCAAACTTCAGACGGGCCCGGATATGTACTGGCTTAAGCAGTGGGACACGTCTGGCACTGCAGGATCTGAGTCCATGGTGGCGTGGTGTGTTACTTATGGTAGGCCTTGTTACATTGGTCCCAGCTCTCTGCAGTTCATTCACTAGGTCCCCCCGCGTGGTTCTGGGATTTTTGCTCACCGTTCTTGTGATCATTCTGACCCCACGGGGTGGGATTTTGCGTGGAGCCCCAGATCGAGGGAGATTATCAGTGGTCTTGAATGTCTTCCATTTTCTAATTATTGCTCCCACTGTTGATTTCTTCACTCCAAGCTGGTTGGCTATTGCAGATTCAGTCTTCCCAGCCTGGTGCAGGGCTACAATTTTGTTTCTGGTGTCCTTTGACAGCTCTTTCGTCTTCACCATAGTGGAGTTTGGAGTCAGACTGTTTGAGGGTGTGCACAGGTGTCTTTTTATACTGATAACAAGTTTAAACAGGTGCCATTACTACAGGTAATGAGTGGAGGAAAGAGGAGACTCTTAAAGAAGAAGTTACAGGTCTGTGAGAGCCAGAAATCTTGATTGTTTGTTTCTGACCAAATACTTATTTTCCACCATAATATGCAAATAAAATGATAAAAAAACAGACAATGTGATTTTCTGGATTTTTATTTCTCAGTTTGTCTCCCATAGTTGAGGTCTACCTATGATGTAAATTACAGACGCCTCTCATCTTTTTAAGTGGTGGAACTTGCACTATTGCTGACTGACTAAATACTTTTTTGCCCCACTGTATGTATTTTGTGTTCCATAATGGTTTAGTTTCTTGATTGAACACATTTTTCGAGGATTAAAACCATACCTACAGTATATTACTTTTAACGAAGATAATCTTTTTATTAAGCATAATCATACTATAGATTGGGAAAAAGACTTTGGTTCGCAATTTCTTCCAAAAATTTACCAAAGGGCCATGAAATTGTCCTATTCTCATGCTACAGATGCAAGTTTACATGAAACACATTTTAAAATACTAGCTAGGTGGTATTATACACCAACAAAAGTCAAGAAAATTGGAAAAATGGAAAGGGTCTTTCAACTTAGTTGAGAAGGTATGTGACCTGGAGACTCCCACCTCACCTCAATTAACAATATGAGCATTAGATCCACCCTTGATAACCATTGATACTAGATTAAGACCCATAGTTACGCATATCCTTAGGGTCACAAAATCCCTAGTTTCCAGGTGGAAACAAACAATTACTCCAACAATCTCTCAGGTGATAGAGAAAATGTCACCAAACAATGTATTTGAGCTTTCCAATGTAATGAGAAACAATTCAATTTCGAGATACGATAGAAGACGGGCCCTTTGGAATAACATATTTCCTCCTAATATAAGAGTCTCTTCCACTTCCTCTCCCACTTCAGATTGAAAAACAGAAACGTTATTAACCCCTCAGTGACAGAGCCAATTTGGTAATTAATGACCGGGCCAATTTTTACAATTCTGACCACTGTCACTTTATGAGGTTATAACTCTGGAACGCTTCAACGGATCCTGCTGATTCTGAGACTGTTTTTTCGAGACATATTGTACTTCATGATATTGGTAACATTTCTTCGATATTACTTGGATTTTTTATGAAAAAAAACAGAAATATGGCAAAAAAAATAAAATTTTTGCAATTTTCAAACTTTGTATTTTTATGCTCTTAAATTAGAGAGATATGTCACAAAAAAATAGTTAATAAATAACATTTCCCTCATGTCTACTTTACATCAGCACAATTTTGAAAACAACATTTTTTTTTTGTTAGGGAGTTATAAGGGTTAAAAGTTGACCAGCAATTTCTCATTTTTACAACACCATTTTTTTTAGGGACCACATCACATTTGAAGTCATTTTGAGGGGTCTATATGATAGAAAATAACCAAGTGTGACACCATTCTAAAAACTGCACCCCTCAAGGTGCTGAAAACCACATTCAAGAAGTTTATTAACCTTTTATGTGCTTCACAGGAACTGAAAAAATGTGGAAGGCAAAAATGAACATTTAACTTTTTGTTTGCAAACATTTTACTTCAGAACCATTTTTTTTATTTTCACAAGTGTAAAAACAGAAATGTAACCAATTACATTTTCTCCTGCAATTGCAATTTCTCCTGAATATGCCGATACCCTATATGTGGGTGTAAACCACTGTTTGGGCGCACCGCAGAGCTTGGAAGAGAAGGAGCGCCGTTTGACTATTTCAATGCAGAATTGGCTGGAATTGAGATCGGACGCCATGTCGCGTTTGGAGAGCCCCTGATGTGCCTGAACAGTGGAAACCCCCCACAAATGACACCATTTTGGAAACTAGACCCCTTAAGAAACTTATCTAGATGTGTGGTGAGCACTTTGAACCCCCAAGTGCTTCACAGAAGTTTATAACGTAGAGCCGAGAAAATAAAAAATCCTTTTTTTTTCCTCAAAAATGATTTTTTAGCCTGCAATTTTTTATTTTCTCAAGGGTAACAGGAGGCATTGGACCCTAAAATCTGTTGACCAGTTTGTCCTGAGTACGCTGATACCCCATTTGTGGGTGGGGGCACTGTTTGGGCACCCATCGGGGCTCGGAAGGGAAGAAGCGCCACTTGGAATGCAGACTTTGATGGAATGGTCTGCGGGCATCATGTTGCATTTGCAGAGCTCCTGATGTACCTAAACAGTAGAAACCCCCCACAAGTGACCCCATTTTGGAAACTAGACCCCCCAAATAGCTTATCTAGATGTGTGATGAGCACTATGAACCCCCAACTGCTTCACAGAAGTTTATAATGTAGAGCTATGAAAATAAAAAAAATCATATTTTTTCCACCAAAATGAATTTTCACCCCCAAATTTTTGCTTTCACAAGAGTAACAGGAGAAATTGGACAGCAAAATTTATTGTGCAATTTATGCTGAGTAGGCTGATACCCCATATGTTGGGGTAAACCACTGTTTGGGTGCATGGCAGAGCTTGGAAGGGAAGGAGCGCCATTTTGGAATGCAGACTTTGAAAGAATGGTCTGCGGGCATTATGTTGCATTTGCAGAGCCCCCGATGTACCTAAACAGTAGAAACTCCCCACAAGTGACCCCATTTTGGACACTAGACCCCCCAAGGAACTTATCTAGATGTGTGGGGAGAGCTTTGAATGCCCAAGTGCTTCACAGAAGTTTATAATGCAGAGTCGTGAAAATAAAAATAAAAATTTTTTTCCACAAAAAAGATTTTTAAGCCCCCAAATTTTTATTTTTACAAGGGTAACAAGAGAAATTGGACCCCAAAAGTTGTTGTCCAATTTATCCTGAGTACGCTGATGCCCCATATGTGGGGGTAAACCACTGTTTGGGTGCACGGCAGAGCTCGGAAGGGAGTAAGCACCATTTGACTTTTTGAGCGCAAAATTGGCTGTGGCGTTTAGAGACCCCCTGATGTACCTAAACAGTGGAAACCCCCCAAATCTAACTCCAACCCTATCCCCAACACACCCCTTACCCTAATGCTAACCCAATCCATAATCCTAATCACAACCCTAAGGATAATCGCAACCCTAACCCCAAAACAACCATAACCCTAATCAGAACCCTAAATCCAACACACCCCTAATCCTAATCTCAACCCTAACCTCAAACCTAACCCTAATCCCAATACACCCCTAATCCCAACCTTAACCTTAACCCTAATCCCAAACCTAACCCTAATCCCAAACGTAACCCTAATGCCAACCCTATTTCAAACCCCAATCCCAACTCTAATCCTAACTTTAGCCGCAACCCTAGTCCTAACTTTAGCCCCAACCCTAGCCCTAACTTTAGCCCCAACCCTAACCCTAACTTTAGCCCCAACCCTAACCCTAAATTTAGCCCCAACCCTAACTCTAGCCCTAACTTTAGCCCCAAACCTAACCCTAAATTTAGCCCCAAACCTAACTCTAGCCCTAACTTTAGCCCCAACCCTAACCCTAGCCCTAACCCTAAATGTAGCCCCAGCCCTAACCCCAAATTTAGCCCCAACCCTAACCCTAAATTTAGCCCCAACCCTAAATTTAGCCCCAACCCTAACCCTAGCCCTAACCCTAACCCTAACCCTAAATTTAGCCCCAACTCCTCTAGCTGCTGGCCGGCACATCATGGCGGGTGCACTGCGCATGCGCCCGCCATTTTCTTACAGAAGGAAGAAGCCAGCGGCCAGAAGAGGATACAGGAGGACCCAGGGACACCGGTAAGTATGATAGGGTCCCCGAATCCCCCTATTTCTCTGTCCTCTGATGTGCGATCACATCAGAGGACAGATAATTACACATCACTTTTTTTTTTTTGCGGCTGCCGGTAAACAGTTAATTAGCAAGGTAGGACTGTAGTTAAATAAAATATAACTTTTAATTCATTCTATTAAAAAGAGCCTCACAGACTCATAAAACCACATAACAAACAACGTACAGATACTAACTAATGCTCTCAGTGAGCTCTGAAAAAGCTCCAGCACAGCACGGTGACAAGCAGTGACACCTATTCTCATAGAAACTAACCCTATACACAAGGTTTCTTTTCGTTTCCTCCACAACCTGTATATAATGAGCTTTGTAACAGATCAAACCCACGGAGCCATTAATGATTGCTACTTAAAAATAGGAACAATCTCACCCAAAGTATAGGTTGCTTCACAGCGTGTTGTAGTATGGATGTCCATGCATATGAGGCGGCGCTCTGCGTGCCCGTTCAAAACCTCACTCCTATGGATTTCATCCCACCAATTGTTTCTTCCTCCCTCATCATGAATTCTCCCAACGCGTTTCTCGTGGCTCGATCATCAGGGGAGAGGCCACTTCAAAAAAATGTGCCTACGTCCGACTTCCAATTGTTTGAAAGTATAAAAGATCTCCACCTCTTTATAAGAAAACTGAAGTGGAGAAAACATTTTTTAGGGAAGATAAACGTACATGCTTGGAGATGAATGTCCCTGACTCGCTATTACCAGACATTAGGCTACTTTATGGAGGAAACGAAAAGAAACCTTGTGTGTAGGGTTAGTTTCTATGAGAATAGGTGTCACTGCTTGTCACCGTGCTGTGCTGGAGCTTTTTCAGAGCTCACTGAGAGCATTAGTTAGTATCTGTACGTTGTTTGTTATGTGGTTTTATGAGTCTGTGAGGCTCTTTTTAATAGAATGAATTAAAAGTTATGTTTTATTTAACTACAGTCCTACCTTGCTATTGGCACATTTATACTGATTGGTGGTATTATATCATTAGTTTTAAACAGTTAATTACCAGCGATCGCAAAACAGGGGTCAGTAAAAACCGACCCCGATCATGTTCTTTGGCGTCTCAGCTACCCCCCGGCAGCTGAGGCCCCAAAGATCTCCCGGGTGCCGGCCGGCGGGCGGCATGCTCCCGCCATTTTTTTGCCGGAAGAAGATGGCGGCGCCCATCGGGAGCTACGAGGAGCACCGAGGGAGACAGGTGAGTATTGGGGGGCTATCGGGGGCGATCGGGGACCACATTTCTGTCCTCTGATGTGCGACAGGGAAATTAAATGGGAAATCGCGTTTTTGTTTTTTTTGCGACCGCCGGTAAACGGTTAATTACCGGCGATCGCAACTCGGGGGTCAGTAAAAAACCCCCGAATCATGTTCTCTGGGGTCTCGGCTACCCCTGGTAACCGAGACCCCAGAGAAAATCCGACTCTGGGGGGCGCTATTCACTTTTTCCACAGCGCCGTTAATTAACGGCGCTGTGGTTTAAGTACCATTAGCGAGCGCCGTTAAGGCGTATCGGCGGTCGTTAAGGGGTTAAAAATATTTTATTGACGTTTTTGAATGATTCATTTTGTTTGGTTCTTTTTGTTTTCTTTTGTGTTGTTTAGTTTTGTTGATAGATGTAACACTTTCCTCCCCTCCATCTCCATCCCTTTCGCCCTTCTCTTACGTTACTGCCTCTTTATTTTTCCCCTCAAATTTTGTAAATTGGTTGTTGCATATGTAATTGTTCATCACATTGCCTTCCTCAAAAACTTAATAAAAATAACTTGATTGAAAAATGTTTTCAAAATTTTAGGCTCTGGGCAGATTGGATGTGTTTTTGTCCTGTTCTTTTGGCGTGGATTTGTGACCAAACCTGGAGCAAAACCTGATCACAATAAAGTGAATGAGAAACCTAAAGTGTAATGCACTGACCCTCAGTACAGCTGCGTCCTGTCCCTACATAAAGCAGAGCAGAAATGAAAAACTAATACTCTTAACCAGGAGGAAAAGGTTAAACTGGTGGAGGAGAAGGTTGACCTGGCAGTGTTGGTGGAAGAGGCAAGGGTGGAGTAGTACAACACTGTACTTTTTATGGAACTGACTTAAAAGAACCTAGAGTTAAAACTAAAACTAGCAATCTGGTACAAGGAGGAGTAGGTCCAAGTGGAGGAAGAGTTTGACGTGGCAGTAGAGGTGGAAAAGGCAAAGGAGGAGCAATAAAACATTTTTTGCATTTTTTTATATTTGTTTTGCTTTTTTTCAATGTTTTGTTATGGATCTGACTTAAAGCAACCTAAAATTAACAAAACTAAAACAAGCAATCTAGAACCAGGAGGTGTAGGTCCAAGTGAAGGAAGAGTTGGATGTGGCAGTATAGGTGGAAAAGGCAAAGGAGGAGTAATGCAACACTGTTTTTCTGTATTTTTTTTTCTTTTTTCAGTGATTTTTTAAGGAACTGACGTAAAACAACCTAGAGTTAGCAAAACTAAAACTAGCAATCTAGGACCATGAGGCATAGATCCAAGTGAAGGAAGAGGTGGACGTGGCGATATAGGTGGCAGAGGTGAGGGAGGAGTAATCACTCACTGTTTTTTGCATTCGTTGAATTTTTTTTTCTTTTATTCAGTGTTTTTTTTTCTGGAACTGAATTAAAACAACCCCAAATTAACAAAACTAAAACGATAGCACCCTATTTGTGCTACTTTCCCTAGTATTTTATCTTAAAACTAAAACTAGCATTCCAGAGCCAGGTGGCGCAGGTCCAAGTGCAGAAAGAGGTGGACGTGGTGGTATAAACGGAACAGGCAAAAGAGGAGTAATCCAACACTGTTTTTTTCTTTTTTTTTCAGTGTTTTTTTGCTTGATATGATTTTTTTTAATGGAACTGACTTAAAACAACCTAGAATTAACAAAATTAAGATGAGCAATCTAGAACCAGGAAGCATAGGTCCAAATGGAGGAAGAGGTGGATATGTTGGTGTAGGTGGAAAAGGCAAGGGAGAAGCAACTCTACTTTTTTGTATTTTTTTCTTTTCTCAATTTTTTTTTCGGTTTTGTTTCACCCCTTAACGACTGCTGATATGCCTTTTAATGGTGGCAGATAAGGGACCTTATTTCTCAGTGCCGCTTTTTAACAGCACTGAGAAATAAGTGTATAGTGCCCCCGGCGTCGGGAAATCTCCCGGGTCTCGACTACTGGGGGTAGTTGAGACCCCGGAGAACATGATTTGGGTTGGTTTTTTTGCAGTCTTGTGATCGCAAAAAAAAGTCAATTTTCCCATTCGTTTCTCTCTCCTCTGATATGATCTAGCATACCAGAAGAGAGAGAAATGGGGTCCTCCAAGACCCCTGGTACCTATGCCATTCTCGGACACTCCAGCTCTGTCCCCTGGCCCTCCATGGCTTCTTCCTGGAAGAAAATGGCGGGCGCATGTACAGAGCACCCCCCAAGATATGCTGGCTGGTACCTGGCAACAATAGGATCAAAATAAAAAATAGTACATCAAACCCACATTTATCACCCCCTTAGTTAGGTAAAAATAATAAAATAAAAAAATATTTTTTCTATTCTTTGCAGTTAGGGTTGGGGGCTAGGGTTACAGCTAGAGTTAGAGTTAGGCTAGGGTTAAGGTTGGGGCTAGAGCTAGGGTTAGGGTTGGGGCTAGAGCTAAGATTAGGCTAGGGTTAGAGTTGGGGCTTGGGTTAGGGTTAGGGTTGTGTTAGGGTTAGGGTTGTGTTGGGGTTACGGATATGCTGGGGTTATAGTTGTGGTGTTGGGGTTAGGATTGTGGTGTTGGGGTTATGGTCGTGGATAGGGTTAGTGTTGGGATTAGGGTTAGGGTTGGGATTAGGGTTAGGAGTGTGTTGTGGTTAGGGTTGTGTTAGGTTTGGAGTTAGAATTAGGGGTTTCCACTGTTTAAGTACATCAGGGGGTCTCCAAACGAGACATGGAACCCGCCATTGATTTTAGCCAATTTTGCGTTCAAAAAGTCAAACAGTGCTCCATCCCTTCTGAGCCCTGCAGTGCGCTCAAGCAGTGGCTTTCCCCCACATATGGGGTATCGGCGTACTCAGGAGGAATTGCAAAAGTTTTGTGGTCCATTTTCTCCTGATTCCCTTGTGAAAATAAAAAAGTTTGGGTCTAAATTAAATTTTTTGTGAAAAAAGCACCTTGAGGGGTTCCGCTTTCAGAATAGTGTCACTTTTGGGTATTTTATGTCATATTGACCCCCAAAGTCACTTCAAATGTGAGATGGTCCCTAAAAAAAATGGTTTTGTCAATGTTGTTGGAAAATTGAGATATCGATGGTCAACTTTTATCCCTTTTAACTTCCTAACAAAAAAAAAAATTGTTTCTAAAACTGTGCTGAAGTTGACATGTGAGAAATGTTATTTATCAACTATTTTGTGTGACACTACTCTCTGATTTAAGGGCACAAAAAATTAAAAGTTTGAAAATTGTTAAATTTTCTATATTTTTGCCAAATTTCAGTTTTTTTCATAAATAAACGCAACTGATATTAAAGAATTTTATCACTAACATGAAGTACAATATGTCACGAAAAAAAACAATCGTAGAATCAGTGGAATCTGTTGAAGCGTTCCAGAGCTATTACCTCATAAAGTTACAGTGGTCAGAATTGAAAAAATTAGCTTGGTCATCAAGGTCAAAATTGGCTCTGTCACTAAGAGGATACATTTTTCATGTAACTGACTTAAAACAAAGTAGGATTAACAAAAATTAAACTAGCCATCTGTTTGTGTTTTTTTTTTATTTTTGTGTGTTTTACAGGGAACTGACTTAAAATAACATAGAATGAACCTAAAATAAATTAATAAGCTACAACCAGGGGGCAGAGGTCCAACTGGAGGAGGAGGTGGACATGGTGGTATAGGTGGGAGAGGTGTAGGAGGTAGCCAACACAGTTGAAGACTGGCTGGGTGCGACTGTTATACTTGTATAGTCATTAAAGGAATGGACAAGTCCAGTGAGATCCACACCTGGATCATTTTAAGGAATGTTAGCTTCCGCACGTTGGTTGTCAACAGGCAGATCCGTCTGTCTGTGATGACATCCACTGCCATGCTAAACACAAGTTCCTATAGTACACTTTCCGCAGCGTAGGCCAGCACTTAAAGTGTGTACTGCACTGCACCTTGTGCTTGCAATTCAGATGCCCTGTCATGTAGACAATGCTCAGGTTCAGAAGATTTATGCCTCTCTTCAGGCTCTGACAGCACAGCTTGCAAACCACCCATTGCTTGTCTTCAGCACATTCCTTGAAGAAATGCCTCTCCGGGGAGCTCTTTTGAGCTGGCTATGTTGTGCTGGTTTCAACAGCGGGGTGGGCATTAGCAGCCGACTTACTGGCTAGCAGCTCTTTTGCTGTGCTGCTAGGGCAGCATGACTACCTCCTCTTCCTCTGAACTGCGCATGTCACTAGGATGGCCTCCACCCAATGTGGGGTCTAGGACCTCATCATCCCTCGCATCATCTTCCACTCACTACTCACCCTGCCCTCTTTGCCGATCTGCACATTGCAGAAAGACGCTGCAGTTGGCAACTGAGTTTCGTCATCCTCATACATAAGCTGCGGTAGTTCAATGACCGTGTGCACTAGCCCTCCCACAGGCTCATCCTCCAAACTAAAAAACAGTTGGGCATCAGTGCACTCAGTCTCTTCCACTCCTGGAGCAGGGCCAGGTGGATGGGCCACAGAACCCCAGCCAGCGGACACATCAAGAAGCAGAAGAGATTGCTGCGTGACTCAGAGACTGGGGCTCAGACTGCTTGGCTGATTTGAAAGGGGGTGAGGTGGAAGCTCGATGACCATAGTCCACATGTGCCAACTCTGCTCTATCTGCAGTGGACCGAGTGGAAGATAATGTGAAGGAACTGGAGGCACTTTAAGCCATTCAAAATACCATATTTTCAACATCTTGTGGCTTCACCATTTGTGCAGCAATACTTGGCCCTACGAAAGGACGCATCTCCTCCTGTCGCATGCGTGTACCAGAGGATGGTGTTGTATTTGAGCATGTAGCAGGTACTGAATGACCACGTCCTCTCCATGCAGCAGCTAGGCCACCACCACCAGAAGCACCTGCACAAGCACTACGTCCCCTATTTGATGCTCTCCTCAATTTTGGAAGTGGTTTTTCGGCACACTACTCGCACAGAGATGGCAGCAGAGTAGTTTTTTTTTTTTTTTTTGCCACACTACTCGTATAGACACAGCGGTACAGTAAAATTATTTGTTTAGCCTACAAATGGCAAAGATACTTGGCATGACTGTGATAACTATGGAAGTGCCCACAGCCTAAAAGCTTGTTGATTGGCAGAACTACAGTCTTTTCAACAAACTTTATTAGGCATCCAAACCCGAACATCAAACTAAACATCCTGTTAAAAGTCCGTTTTTTGTGTTTGGTACCAGTACAGTTAGGTGTCCAATATGAAGTTTACAGTTAGGGTTCGCTCATCCATAATTGAAACATTAGACATTCATTTTAGGGTTTTAAATGGCCATTTATTGTTTTGCATTTTGTTACCTTGAGGTCATTAATTTTAATAGTGAATCTATATTACACCCAAATATCAGCTACACATTTACACACATTCCCTAATAACGCTGATTCATTATTACTCATTAGAGTCTGATGCTTTAGAAGGATAATTAATCTCAGGAGTTTATGTGCAGAGATATAAAATGACCCCAGCCTTATAATATCGCACAATACTTTGGCGGAAGATGATGTCCATCCGATAATGCCATGTGCATCATTCATGATATTAAATTGATAACTCAGTGGTATGGTCTAGATAAGAAGGGTTGGAGAAAGGGAAAGATTGATCTGCACTGCTCTTTATTTTCGATTTTGAATATTACAGCAGAGAGGAACAAATGTAAAAACATTGAGGAAGTAGAAGACGTTCTCCAAAATATAATGAACGGTAACTGGTGATACAATCCTTTACTCGAAATAGGACGTCAAGCTGAAGCAGAAGTGCGACTCTTCATTGTCAATTCCAATTTTAAAAAGTGAAATGTATTTAATTTAAATATGAGGGGTTTTGTTTTATTTTGTGGTCGTGTTTCTTTATTTTTTTTACAGTCAATTTTCCTTTCTTTTATTTATATTATAAAAGAACCTTCATTTAACATGTTTTTTCTTTTAAATGACTTATCTAAGCAAGTAAACTGTGTCTGTGCATTAAACTATGTACAAGCTATGACTGGTATCATACAAGTATTACAGTGCTACTGTGTATAACGACCATATTTCGGCCATGATTGTGCTGCCCACATGCATCGAGAGGTCCTGTCTGATGCAAAAATCCTAAGTCCTTATCGGGTTTATAGATTGGGCAAACCCTAATATTAATTCAAGAATATATTGTATTTTATATGACAATGTTTAACAACTGAATCTAGACACTGAGCTGTCTAGCATGACGCGTTCAGGATCAGTTTGACTGTTCTGTTCCAGCTCTTGTGTTCTTCTTGGGCTTTTTATCTAACGGACATTATGAATCAGACCCTGGCCACTGAATTGTATTTGATGGGCTTTTCTAGCGATATTAAGACAAACTGTTTTCTTTTTCTGCTATTTTTGATAGTGTATTTTATAACCTTTGTCGGTAACAGCGTCATTATATGTGTTGTCTTCTACAGCCCCCCATTACACGTTCCGATGTACTTCTTTCTATGCATTTTATCCTTTTTGGACTTGTCTTATTCTTCAACTGTCTTGCCAAAACTGTTATCAGATCTTCTTTTTACAGATCGGACCATCTCCCTCTTTGCTTGTGCCATACAGCTCGACTTACTACTCTTGCTGGGCGGCACAGAATGTCTTCTACTCGCCCTCATGGCTTACGATCGTTATCTGGCCATCTGTCGTCCACTTCACTACCCGCTTTTGATGAGATGGAGCATTTGTTATTGTTTGACGGCAATTTTGGGGTTCACAGCTTTTATTATGTTTGTTCTTCCATCATTATTGATGCCTTTACCCATTTGTTATCCAAACCAGGTCAATCATTTCATGTGTGAGGTTTTAGCTGTCCTGAAGTTGGCATGTGATAAAATCTATCTTAGTGAACTTGTGATTTTCTCCACCAGCTTCTTATCACTTCTCCTCCCATTCTTATGTATTATTATATCCTATACTTGTATTATAGTCTCTGTACTGAAGATTCGCTCCAAAGGAAGGTCTAAGGCTTTTTCTACCTGCAGCTCCCATGTTTCGGTGGTGATCTTATTCTTTGGGACTGGAATGATTATGTACATTGGACCCTCATCCCTGCACTCATCAAATCGTGAGAAATACATTTCGGTTGTTTATGTGATACTAACACCAATGTTAAATCCTATAATTTACACCTTGAATAACAGAGATGTAAAAACAACTTTTAGAAAAGTATTATCTAAGTGACACCAAAAAGAAATGTATGGAAGATTTCCAATAAAAGATGCTCAGGTAGACCATGTATTCGGAAGTGTGTTCTTCTATAAAATTATTCATATTTAGTTTTTCAGTACTTTTGCCTCTGTATTGCTAAATATCTTTTTTGTTGTCTTGCTCGTTTGGTCCAATAAAGGGATTATGGCCAGTGTCCATTATTTTAATTAAATTGTGTGTTCTGTTACAAAATGACAATATCTAACCAACTAAAATAATTTCAAATAGATTATTGTATGGCTATAAGACCATAGACCCCTGGGGGTATCTGTCTACTGACAGAGTGCTCCATATTTCCATTATCATTATTTAACGGTCTTCAGCTCAATCTCAAGCTATGGCAACTTGATGGATGAACGCTCTGCAGGCAGGTAGAACTTGTGCAAGCCTAGGTAGGTCCACCAGGTTCTTCTCTGCTTGATAGATTCAAGCCATCGCGTTGCTCATTTTCTTTTAAACCTTGTTCCTTCTATTCTTCCAACCATGATGTCCTTCTCCAGTGATTGCTCTCTTCGCATGTCTTGTTTCTTTATCGGGTTTGCTTCCACATGTTATCACATAAAAGACCAAACTATGTACGAGCCGTGCCATCGTCGCAAGTGAAATGTTCCTGAATTTGAACTATCTTATAGCCACCATATGAAGAGACATTATTGCCACATTTTACTAATGTTGGAAGACTCTAGTTAGATGTCTAAGGCTACTTTCACACATCAGGTTTTTCGCCTCATGCCGATTCCGGCGTCGCGCCGCAGCACCGGATCCAGCTTATTTTGTGAAAACAGGATGGGACAGATCTGGTTTTCTGCCAGATTAGATGTCCGGATCCGGCGAAAAACCGGATCCGTTCCATCCGGTTGCCATCCGTTTCGTCCGGTTTTCCATCCGGTTTTCGACGTATCCGGTTTTTAAAAATGCTCCCTGACAGGCTAAAAATGTGATTGCCCCCCTGAAAACTATATGCAGCGCCCCAGAGTCCTGGTCGTTGCAGTACTGTGGCTCCGCCACTATGGGGAGCCATGGTGCGTCCGATGGCACTGAAGGAGTTCATCTGATCAGGTATCACAGACACCAGTACATTTCACAGCCGGGCCTCCGGGGGGAGCTAAGGGTGCTATTCATTAGGCCACTCCCCACCATAGTGGGTAAACTGGGGGTCAGGCAGGAAGTTAGAGGAGAAGGCTGACTGGATTGAACGAAGCAACACCTTGTGGCAGAGGGTGTTGTGGAGGAAGAGACAGTAGGGTCTCTGTCAGGGGTGGGATCCTGACAGAGGCTTGGCATTGGAAAGAACGTAACGGGTCCGCGCCAGCTCCGGGAAGCGGCGGGACCCAAGAAAGGACTAGAAGCGAGATAGATTGTGCTGAGTGAGAAACGAGATCAAGCAATAGGAGAATTCCAGTAGGGATCATGCTGTAAGACCGGAGCAACACCCTGCTGAGGCGCACTACCGGTGGCCGGAACGCCGAGGGAGTATTATAACATTCAGCTTCAAGCAATACTCTAAACAGCGGCAGGACAGTCAGTTTAAGGCGGGCTGTCTAACACATATCACCTATGAAGTCTTGGGAGGCAATTGCGGGAGAGGGGCGTCTCTAGGGTCCCGGAAGAACTCCAGGCCTACCCGACAAACGGGTGCCGTTCTAACTGTAACATCAGGAAGGGACGGAAGATTAGAAGAACATCATTTAATCGAGTTGTGAGGGAACTTAAGAAACAGACACAACAGTTGTGGGGTACTTTCCGTAAGCACAGCAGGGAAGGACTACAACACATAGCGCTAAGAAGGAAGGCACCGATTTCCACCTGTGAAGTGAACTCTGGAGGTGCCATTGGACCGGCCGGATTTGCGCAGCTTGGTGAACCGTATTCTGGACTGAGGACTCAGAGATCTCCAGTAAAGAGGTAAAGAGACTGCAATCTGGTGTCCTCGTTATTTACCGTGACCTGCACCCCACAACTGCACCGTTACAACACGACTTATTGCACCGGACGTCCCCCACTGACAGACAGGGCCACGGACCGGGTCTAGCCACCGTGACAACCCCAGGACTGAGACCCAGAGGCCCGGCTCCGGGTACCCCTAGGCCCTGCGGCGGTGTGGGGGCACTCCATATATATACAGTGTTCCTACAGCCCATCAGTGACAGGTTGGAGAGGAGTACATACAGAGCAAGATGGACGGCATTATTGCGAAGATTCTGCAAAATAACGTTTATTTCATTGTGGAGGCGAATAGATTGAAAGCAATTGTTCTTGAGAAGGAGCGAGAGAGACAGTGCATCATGCATCTGTGGCGCAGGTTTGGCTCCGCTCTCTGGCAGGCTTGGCTCCGCTCTCTGGCAGGTTTGGCTCCGCTCTCTGGCAGGCTTGGCTCCGCTCTCTGGCAGGTTTGGCTCTGCTCTCTGGCAGGTTTGGCTCCGCTCTCTGGCAGGCTTGGCTCCGCTCTCTGGCAGGCTTGGCTCCGCTCTCTAGCAGGTTTGGCTCCGCTCTCTGGCAGGCTTGGCTCCGCTCTCTGGCAGATTTGGCTCCGCTCTCTGGCAGGCTTGGCTTCGCTCTCTGGCAGGCTTGGCTCCGCTCTCTGGCAGGTTTGGCTCCGCTCTCTGGCAGGCTGGGTCTTTTGGCAGGGTCTGGAAGATTCTTGGCAGGGTGTGGGCTCTCTGGCTGGCAGTATGGCTGGAAATGAGTGAGGGCCTCAATGGCATTGTTTTATATATGTGTCCTGGGGGCAGGCCAATAAGTTCTGAGCATGCTCAGTTCAACAAGCCGGATGAGGCCGCCGGATCTGACTTTTTCCGGTTCCGGCGCATTCCGGCGTCCATAGACATGCATTGTAGCGAAAAGCTGGAAAGGCGTAATCCGGCACTTCCGGCTTTTTCGCCGCAGACAAAAAACGTTACAGTAGACGTTTTTTCCAGATGCCGGAATCGAATGTTCAACGGATCCAGAAAAAAAAATGGAAAGAACGCTGGGCCATCCGGTGCAATCCGGCGCTAATGCAAGTAAATGGAGAAAAACCGGTTCCGTGGGGTTTTTTTTACCGGTTCCGGTTTTTCTCTAAAGAGCCGTAAACAGCCGGAATGAAAAAACCTGATGTGTGAAAGTAGCCTAATCCAGACAACACAAATGACTACTTTCTGAACAGCTGATCGAAGAAGCTTCTTCTTCCAATCAGTTATTGATGACCTATCCAAAAAGTAGGCCATCAATATTAAAGTCTCTTACAAACCCTTTTCATCCAAGTATGTTTTTTTATGGTGTAACCTTTTTAACACTTTATACTATTACTATTAGAGATGAGCGAACCTTTTAAGGTTCAGTTCAATTCGCCAAATGTTTAGACATTTGCCGAACAGTTCGACAAACGTACCCGAACCTTATTAAATTTAATGGAAGGCCAAACCAAATGTATACACAATGCCTTAGGGGGTGACAAAAAGCTTCCCAAACAGCTAAAATTGGGGGCTGACACCATGTAAAGTGACATCAATTGACTCACAAGTACAAATTTTGAAATGGCACAGCAGCTGTCAGCAGTGGGCCATGCATGAGGTATCAGGGTCTGGCCCAGAATTTACAGCTTTGAATTGAAGCTTCAATGAGGACCTGGTGGTTAAGGAACCAGTGTAAATCTTCTTAGCTGGGAGTCCTCACACCTCATGCAACACCTCCAATTTTTTATTTTTTTTACAGCCACACTCAGATGGCCCAAACATCAGTTTCATACAGTACTATTGAAAAATAGAAAAATGTAAGGAAAGTAACACAGGTAGTTGAGTGAAAGTTAGTGCAGGCCTGTGTCTGGGAGACCTACTTACAAAGGAAACCCACCAGATGGAGACCCAACTTGCCGTCTCCACATTTCAAAGAATTATTGTCACACAGCACTAAAGTGGTATCTATTTCCACAGAGTAGAAATATTATAATAGGCCTCTGACACACCTTCCACCACAGGCAATCCACCAGATGGAGACCCAACTTTAAGTCTCCACAATTCAAAAAATTGTTTGTAACATCAGCAACAATAGCCACAGCAGGCACAGAAGACACCATAAAGATGGCACAGACTGCAATAACGCAAGAGCAATGTATGATACTAAAAACGACACCATCTCCTACCCTGCCCATTGTGCGACCGGGGTGCAAAAGTCATTGGAGATCCATGACTTGTTCATTTTGATGAAAGTTAGTCAGTCTACATTTTCAGGTGACAAATGGATGTGCTAATCCATCAGGATACTACTAGCAGCACTGAGAGAATGCTGGCTGTCAGGCATGACAAAACCTCTAAGGCGTGACAGCCGAGTTCAGGACACTTTTTTGTTTTTGAAGACCAAACTGCAAAAGGGTCCAAATCCCCCCTGATGGTATTGATATTGAGATCCAGATATTCCTTTACCATCCACTCCAGTGGTTCATAATATGTCAGATTTGTACTCTGTTGTGCACGGGCTGGTCTAAAAAATGTGTGAAACGACTCACAGAAATAGCTTGTGCCACTTACGCTGCTGCTGCTAATGTTTTTGGGATGAAGCCTTGACGCTGCCAGGGTTGGACATCTAGAACTGTGATGCACATTGTGTGCCTCACTGCTGTCTTGGGGAAAACCTCTCTTAAGATTGTCTACAAGCGCATGCGAGCGTACCTTTCCTGGGGAGAGGCATCTGCCCAATTTAACTCATGTACTGAGGATGTAACAGAGTGGCAAACCAGTAGTCAGCACTAATTCTAACCCTAAGAATATGGGCATCATGCTGAAGATAGTGCAGCAAGAAGGCACCCATGTGTCGAGAACTTCCATGAAGTCCAAGTCCATGGTGTGCTGATGATGGGGTAGCACTCAAGGTTGCTTCCTCATCTCCTCTCGTCAATCAGGGACAACAGAGAAGGGATCATTATTGTCTTCATCTCCTGACTGTTGTGGTCCATCACCTCTTCCTTGATCCTAGGCTCCTGAACTTTCACTGACAGTTTGTCTGGTACCATGAGCCCCCCGTGATCGCTGATAGCCACCCTGCTATGGCATCCACCTGTGACAACAGTTCAGAAATTTGAGATGTTATTATCCCTTCTGCATCCTCCCTTGCTTCCACCTCTTCCTCTGGGACTACCACCTCATCACGCAGACTATTCAAAGTCTGCTCCATCATGTAGATGACTGGATTAGAGAAGCTGATGATGGCATCATCAGCGCTAACCATCTTAGTAGCCATTTGAAAACTGTGCAGAAGGGTGCCAAGGTTTTTCATCTGTGCCCACTCTGCAAGCATGATTTGCACCAAGTCCGGACTGCATTGGATTAGGCTGTGCAAAAGGACATACTGCACCAGTGCTCATCGCTTCTGCCACAGTTACTGCAACATTTGCAGAGTTGAATTTCACTGTGTAAAATCAAATGGTTAACTGGTAGACTGAAAGATCTCTGTAGCAATACAAGTTGATGACCTGCAGGGTGAAATTGTCGGAAGTGAGCTTTCAGCAGCAGCATATTCAGGCTGAGATCGTGGTGGAAAAATTGCTGTACCACCACATTGAGGATATGAGCCATGAAAAGCGCATGTATGATGTTGCCCCACAGTAGAGCCGCCACCAGGTTTGCACCTTTATCGCACACGGCCTTTACTGGCTCCAGGTTCACTGGAGACTGCCATTGCTCTAACTTGGTCTGGATAGCTGTCCACAACTCTTGAGCTGTGTGACTGCGATCTCTAAGGCATATTAATTTTAACACTGCCTGATTGCGGTGAGCCCTGGCTGCGCAGTACAGAGGTGAGGAAATTCTATCTGCACTGTTGGAATGCATGTCTGATTAAGGGAGAGATTGAGGGCACAGGTGGTGGCCCTAGAGGAGGAGGAGGAGCCAGAAGCAGTGGAGAAAGTGTTAGATACAGAGGTTTGATCCACATGCCTTGGGAATTCCAAGGCTTGTAGAGCAGCCCCTTGACCACCTGCACCCACAGCCCCTTAGTTAATCAGTGCCCAATCAGCGAGATGTATCACCCCTGCCCATGTATGCTCATCCAGGTGTCTGAGGTGAAGTCCACCCTGGCAGACATAGATTTTTTCAGGGAATGGATTATGTTGTCTGCGACATGCAGGCATAGCTGTTTTAGAGACGTAATGGCGACTGGGCAACTGGTACTTGAGGGACTGTGATGGCCATCAACTCCCAGAAACCATCTGTATCCACCAGGCAGAAAGGCAGCATTTTTGTGGCCAACAGATTGGAAATGGTGGAGTTCAAGCTCTAAACTTTGGCATGTGTAGGAAGAAACTGCCCACAACTGCAGGACCAAGTGGTAGCTGCAGTGCTGAGAGAGGACGGACTATGGAGAACAGGACACACTGATGGACTGTGTGTGTTAGGTGCAGGCGGAGATGTTATGGTGGATTGAGAAAGATGTGTTGTACTAGGTGACACAAAAACAGGACGCATGTCCATTTCCATAACACCTGACGGGCTCTCACTTCCCCCCCCCCCCCCCCCCCCGTAGAAGGTAAACAAGTGGAGTTTCTGTGGTCGGAGAACTGTGTGTGAGAAAACTTAGGACAGGGGCAGAGGAGGAAGAAGCAGCAGATGGGGTTGATGGAATGGACGGTGGTTGGCGAGGGCTGCAAGTCGGCATTTTAGCTCAGTGGGATTCCCACACTAAGGCATTTTGATCGTGCATGTGCCAATTCATGTATGTAGTTGTCAAATTATTGGAATTTTTGCCTTGATTTAGTTTTTTTTTTGCAAATTTGACAGATAAAGTGAGTTGGGTCATCTTTTGCATTCTCAAAAAAGAACCAGGCTAGACAACCCTTGCCACTTCTGCGAACTGCACACTCATGACTCGTGCTGGCCAAAGCCAGAGTTGGAGCTGACCTTATGTCGTGATGTTGTGGATGGTTTCTGCACCCTGACTGGCAGGCGGAATGTACACACATTAAGTTATTAAAAAAAAAGATTAAAAAAAAATTATACTTTATACTCCGAAGCTCCTCTGACCTAGACACACATCCTCCTCACATCAATCACGTTTCTCTGTCTCCCCTGCTCATCATACAGCACCACTTTCCTAGCCATAGTAATACCAAAGTCATTAGTGGAAACGCAATGATATACTGAATTGTGACCGAACATTGCAGATTTGGGGTAAAAATGCTCGTGAAAGCGAAAACGAATCCAAATCTGAGATTGGCGAAAGTTTTCTGAACAAATTCGCTCATCTCTAATTACTATGACATAGGCCTCTTTCAGATGTCAGTAAGTCCGGTACGTGTTGTGACAGTTTTCAAACATACCGGAGACACACATGTAGACACATTCAAGTGAATGGGTCTGTGCACATGTCAGGGTGTTTCCGTGGGCAAAACACGCTTAAGAGCAGCACTGGCTGCAAAACATCCCGCACACGTTCACACTGATGACACACGGATTTCATCCACATTAGTGTGACAAGTACTGGCACCTGGGAAGCAGTGGTACTGTTCACACTGTTCACACCAAATCATAGTTTTTATTGTGCTTCATCACTATATGCCTAGAAAGACTTTATTTAAAAACAAACATTTTTTACATTATGCCTGTGGCCATTCATGCGTGCTCTGAGGGTCTTGGTGGTACGTGCCACATATTGTAGACCACGGGCACAGGTTACCACATAAATCACATGATCGGAATTGCATGTTACATTTTTTGAGATCCTATGCGTTTCTCTCATACTATTAGAATCCATATCTTTAGCTCCATGACTTATAATTCTGCAGCAGCATTTAAAAAAAACCTTTATAGACTCCCCTGTCCTCTTTATAGACCGATGGATCAACACTAGTGTTGAGCATTCTGATACTGCAAATATCGGGTATCGGCCGATATTTGCTGTATCGGAATTCCTATACCGAGTTCCGATATTTTTGTGATATCGGAAATCGGAATCGGAAGTTCCTATAAGTTCCCAGGCGTGTGTGGTGCCTATGGTTCCCAGGGTCTGGAGGAGAGGAGACTCTCCTTCAGGCCCTGGGATCCATATTCATGTAAAAAATAAAGAATAAAAATAAAAAATATGGATATTCTCACCCCTCCGACAGACCCTGGACCTCAGCGGTGCAACCGGCAGCCTCCGTTCCTAACAATGCAGTGAGTGTAGGACCTGTGATGACGTCGCGGCTTGTGATTGGTCGCATGAGCGGTAATTTTTGTAAAATTGTTTTTAATATAGGGTCCTTTCTCAATAAGTACCAATGTTTCTTTACGGTGTCATGGATGTATTGGTTACCCCAGTTGTATGCCATAATAATATTGTGTCCCAAGAGTTTTATCCTCTGTGCTTTCTTCTCCCTTCTTATTTTGTTTATTGAGACAATCCGATTGAATTCAATTAAAAAAAAGTGAAAGTTTGTTTCCCCAATTCCAATGGGATATCTTTTTTCTTTAAACTTTTTTTTCAAGAATTTTTGATTGGTTAATGCAATGAGACATTACAATACTATTTCTATACTATTTCTACTAATTTGTTTAATGCTTATTGGCTGTGTGACAGGTGTCAAAGATGCTGGGCGGGGATTCGAGCACCGGCTAATGTTCGCCGAGCACCCAGATACTCGAGTGAAATCCCAGTATCACGAGCACATTGGGTCATCCCTAGAAATACTGAATATATAGCTGTAATGTGAGGCCAGCGTGCCAGGAACATTCACTGATAACTTTTATGGCTTTAGCTAGGAAAGGCAGCCCTTTGTCTTAAACCATGTGTATCAGATAGTTATTTAAGATGGAATAATTCCACCCCAAGTGGTGACATAGATCTGAAAGTTATATTTTTTGTATAAGCAACAATAGGGCTCTTAACTTGTGGGTTTCGGGAGCCCAGCGAGTAGCAGAAAGTGATAAATGCATTACTACGTAACTGTGTCACCCAGCTACCCCATGTCTATACTTAAACGAATCCCTAGGTCTCGCTGAGCATAACGAACCGGGTGTCGTCTTTCTACGAGGTTCATATGCCGAGATATGCGGGATGATGGTTTTTCATATCTTCAAGAAAGAGGAGTGCATTTCCTAAACCAGCACACTCAGTGATGTCAAGATCAGAGGGCATATCTTAACCCTGCTAAGTTATGAGTGTGTCTTTTGCCGGGAAATTCATCTACGACAGGCTGTGCAATCTGACGTGAAGATAAGTGGAGAAGGTTCCCTCCCCCCAGCCACCACATGGCGTACCATTGAATGATATGAATGAACCATAAGTCGATTCTCTCCTGCTAATCCCTTTTTATTTGTAATTGTACTGCACATACATTACTTGTCTACTTTTATAATATCTATTCATACTTTTGTAAACACTGTCTACCTTTTTGGAGTAAAATATATAAAATTACTTGCTTCGTTTCTCCTTGCTCTATAACATACCGTCACATCCTCTGAAGTGAATTACTACTAATTTGGGTTTACTCCGGCCCCATTATTAACCCCTTAATCCCATATGACGTACTATCCTGTCAAGGTGACCTGGGACTTAATTCCCAGTGATGGGATAGTACGTCATATGACTATCGCAGCTGACATCTGGCACATGGACTGCCCCCGGCACATTAACCCCTGGCACACTGCGATCAAACATGATCGCAGTGTTCCGGCGGTACAGGGAAGCATCGCGCAGGGAGAGGGCTCCCTGCGTGCTTCCCTAAGACGATCGGTACAAGGCCATGTGCTCACCTTGTTCCAAGCGTCTCCTCCATGCAGGCCCCGGATCCAAAATGGCCATGGGGCTAATTCTGGGTCCTGCAGGGAGGTGGCTTACCAAGTGCCTGCTCAGAGCAGGCGCTGGTAAGCCATGAGCAGGGCACGTCAGATCGCTGATC
This sequence comes from Ranitomeya variabilis, assembly GCF_051348905.1. NCBI lineage: Eukaryota > Metazoa > Chordata > Amphibia > Anura > Dendrobatidae > Ranitomeya > Ranitomeya variabilis. Next base: position 1,098,511,127 of record NC_135233.1, read on the forward strand.
TGACACAGTGCTCTGCAAAGTGTCAGATCAGCGATCTGTCACTATACAGTGATGTCCCCCCTGGGAAAAAGTAAAAAAGTAAAAAAAAATTTTTGAAATGTGTAAAAAAAAAAGTAAAAAAAAATCTTAAATAAAGAAAAAAAATATATATTGTTCCCATAAATACATTTCTTTATCTAAATTAAAAAAAAACAATAAAAGTACACATATTTAGTATCGTCGCGACCGTAACGACCCGACCGATAAAACTGTCCCACTAGTTAACCCATTCAGTGAACACCGTAAAAAAATAAAAAAAAACCCGAGGCAAAAAACAACACTTTATTATCATACCGCCAAACAAAAAGTGGAATAACATGCAATCAGAAAGACAGATATAAATAACCATGGTACCACTGATAATGTCATCTTGTTCCACAAAAAACGAGCCACCATACAGCATCATCAGCAAAAAAATAAAAAAAGTTATAGTCCTCAGAATAAAGCGATGCAAAAATAATTATTTTTTCTATAAAATAGTTTTTATCGTATAAAAGCGCCAAAACATAAAAAAAGATATAAATGAGATATCGCTGTAATCGTACTGACCCGAAGAATAAAACTGCTTCATCCATTTTACCAAACACGGAATGGTATAAACGCCTCCCCCAAAAGAAATTCATGAATAGCTGGTTTTTGGTCATTCTGCCTCACAAAAATAGGAATAAAAAGCAATCAAAAAATGTCACATGCCCAAAAATGGTACCAATAAAAATGTCAACTCGTCCCGCAAAATACAAGACCTCACATAACTCTTTAGACCAAAATATGGAAAAATTATAGGTCTCAAAATGTGGTAACACAAAAAATATTTTTTGCAATAAAAAGCGTCTTTTAGTGTGTGACAGCTGCAAATCATAAAAATTCGCTAAAAAACCCGCTATAAAAAAGTGAATCAAACCCCCCTTCATCACCCCCTTAGTTAGGGAAACATAAAAAAATGAAAAAAAATGTATTTATTTCCATTTTCCCATTAGGGCTAGGGTTAGGGCTAGGGTTAGGGTTAGGGCTAGGGTTAGGGCTAGGGTTAGGGCTAAGGATAGGGTTAGGGGTAGGGTTAGGGTTGGGGTTAGGGCTAGGGTTAGGGCTAAGGTTAGGGCTAGGGTTGGGGCTAGGGTTAGGGCTAGGGTTAGGGCTAGGGTTAGGGTTAGGGCTAGGGTTAGGGCTAGGGTTAAGGCTAGGGTTAGGGTTGGGGTTAGGGCTAGGGTCAGGGCTAAGGTTAGGGCTAGGGTTGGGGCTAGGGTTAGGGCTAGGGTTAGGGCTAGGGTTAGGGCTAGGATTTGGGTTAGGGTTGGGGCTAGGGATGGGGCTAGGGATGGGGCTAGGGTTACAGCTACAGTTAGGGTTGTGGTAAAGTTAGGGTTAGGGCTGGGGCTAAAGTTAGGGTTAGGGCTGGGGCTAAAGTTAAGGTTAGGGCTACAGTTAGGGTTGGGGCTAAAGTTAGGGTTAGGGCTGGGGCTAAAGTTAGGGTTAGGGCTGGGGCTAAAGTTAAGGTTAGGGCTACAGTTAGGGTTGGGGCTAAAGTTGGGGTTGGGGCTAAAGTTAGGGTTAGGGTTTGGATTATATTTATGGTTGGGATTAGGGTTAGGGGTGTGTCAGGGTGAGGGGTGTGGTTAGGGTTATGGTTGGGATTAGGGTTAGGGGTGTGTTTGGGATAGGGTTTCAGTTAGAATTGGGGTTTCCACTGTTTAAGCACATCAGGGCTCTTGAAACGCGGCATGGCGTCCGATCTCAATTCCAGCCAATTCTGCGTTGAAAAAGTAAAACAGTGCTCCTTCCCTTCTGAGCTCTCCCATGTGCCAAAACAGGGGTTTACTCAGGACAAATTGGACAACAAAAATTGGGGTCCAATTTCTCTTGTTACTCTTGGGAAAATAAAAATTGGGGGGCTAAAAAAACATTTTTGTGGGAAAAAATTTTTTTTTTTATTTTCACGGCTCTGCGTTATAAACTGTATTGAAACACTTGGGGGTTCAAAGTCCTCACAACACATCTAGATAAGTAATCTCATGAAAGAGTAAGGAAACACTCACCAGTTTGCTGATTCAAAGTGTTTAATCCATATGCAGATTAATACAGTCTCATGCTGAGAAGTTACAAGGGTGCGGGGAGTGCAGGAGAATGACAGCCGTTTTGTGCAAATAGCACTTCTACGGGTCCATGGTGATGATGATGGACCCATAGAAGTGCTATTTGCACGAAACGGCCGTCGTCCTCCTGCACTCCCCGCACGCTTGGAACTTCTCAGCATGAGACTGTATTAATCTGCATATGGATTAAACACTTCGAATCAGCAAACTGGTGAGTGCCGCTGTTTCCTTACTCTTTCATGAGATTCCGTATTGTATTACTTGAACAAAGCTGAGCACCATAAAACCAGTTGCAAACTAACGTTGGCATGTGAAGGAGAAAGGTGATTGCAAGATTGCAAGATCTCTTGCTGCAAGTCATATGGTCCTAGTGCCATTCCACTCCTGAAGACTTTAACATCTAGATAAGTTCCTTGGGGGGTCTAGTTTCCAAAATGGGGTCACTTGTGGGGGGTTCTACTGTTTAGATGCATCAGGGGCTCTGCAAATGCAACGTGACGCCTGCAGACCAATCCATCTAAGTCTGCATTCCAAATGGCGCTCCTTCCCTTCCGAGCTCTGCCAAGCGCCCAAACGGTGGTTCCCCCCACATATGGGGTATCAGCGTACTCAGGACAAATTGGACAACAACTTTTGGGGTCGAATTTCTCCTTTTACCCTTGGAAAATACAAAACTGGGGGTTAAAAATTAATTTTTGTGAAAAAAAAAGGAATTTTTATTTTCACGGCTCTGTGTTATAAACTGTAGTGAAACACTTGGGGGTTCAAAGCTGTCAAAACACATCTAGATAAGTTCCTTAGGGGGTCTACTTTCCAAAATGGTGTCACTTGTGGGGGGTTTCAATTCCAGTCAAATTTTCATTGAAACGTCAAACGGCGCTCCTTCCCTTCCAAGCTCTGCCACGCGCCCAAACAGTGGTTTACCCCCACATATTGGGTATCAGCGTACTCAGAACAAATTGTACAACAACTCTTGGGGTCCATTTTCTCCTGTTACCCTTGGTAAAATAAAACAAATTGGAGCTGAAGTACATTTTTGGTGAAAAAATGTTAAACATTAATTTTTTTTTTAACATTCCAAAAATTCCTGTAAAACACCTGAAGGGTTAATAAACTTCTTGAACGTGGTTTTGAGCACCTTGAGGGGTGCAGTGTTTAGAATGGTGTCACACTTGGTTATTTTCTATCATATAGACCCCTCAAAATGACTTCAAATGTGATGTGGTCCCTATAAAATATTGGTGTTGCTGATGTAAAGTAGACATGTGGGAAATGTTACTTATTAATTATTTTGTGTGACATATTTCTGTGATTTAAGGGCATAAAAATTAAAAGTTGGAAAATTGCAAAATTTTTCACATATAAACGCAAGCTATATCAAAGAAATTTTACCACTATCATGAAGTACAATACGTCACGAGAAAACAATGTCAGAATCGCCAAGATCCGTTGAAGCATTCCAGAGTTATAACCTCATAAAGGGACAGTGGTCAGAATTGTAAAAATTGGCCTGGTCATTAACGTGCAAACCACCCTTGGGGCTTAAGGGGTTAAGAAATCGGAGCTGGTGGCAGGAGATTTGTCCTGTGCGTTTGGAAAACCTGGCAGCGACGGATGGCCTTGATAATTATTGTTCCCTCCTGAGTGGGAGTAGTTATATCGCCCTCGCTGCAGCGTGCCCATTAGCCAGGACAAAGTAAGGCAGCCTTTCTGGTGACTAATTACCCTAGGTGAGTTACCATGTCTGACCTGAGGGTAAGGGGGTGCCAGAGAGCTGCAAGTAACTGGAAAGTGGGATATAGATAAATCCCCTTCAGAAAAGAACCAGGGGCAGCCAAACAATCGCGGTTCATGACATATTGGTGTGAGCGGTGGGGATGATGAAGATATCCTCCCTGGGATCCGTGACAGTTGCCATATTGTGAAAGATTTCACCCCAGCCTGACAGCCCGTGAACAAGTACTGAAGAGCTATGCCCACTCCATACACAGCCGGTACCAGCTTTCAGTCTATGACCGCAGCATTTCAGTGGTACGATCGAGGTGGGAGTCTGTTCTGGTGACCATCAAACATCTTCCCTACAAAGCAACAGCGGGTTCCGAGGGACTTTCATAGCATTTGTGCGCCTACAGAAAGACCCCACCACTATCATTGTCGTCCTATGAAAACTAGACTGTGCCTGTGGCTTCATAGAAATTTTTTCCATTCAGCAAATTTTGTAATACTATTATATTACGAATATGGTAGAAGCCAGAAAGCTGAACATAGGTTCAATTCCCTGTGATGCCTTAAAAAAATAAAAAGTACAAATTAAAAAAATAAAAATATTTGTTTTTTCAAGTCTGCAAAAGTCTGATCTAAAATAAAATAATTATATTTTTTATTATTAATAATAATAAAAAATTATTTCACCCATAGGATAAATCTTGTAAACAAAAAAAATTAGTAATCTCAGAATTGATGTTACTGTGTCAATAAAAATGACATCTCTACGCGCCAGTGACAATCCCCCACACAGCTCCAAAAGGAAAGCCAAAAATGGCTGCAGTGGGAAGGTGCATTAGCATTTTTATTTCTCCATCGAGTTTTGGACACAGAAGAAGCTTGAGGCTGTGGTCTTTCCTTATGTGTTTTATGTAGCGTCCCTCAGGCCTCACCTTCGTGGCTTTGTCCCGGTTACTTTTTTATAAAGTTGTGTATATAAACTACCGAGAGGCTTCTGTAGCCACCTGAAGAAGGACTAAGTTGCTTCTTTTAGCTGCTTCTTGGCTTTTGGAGACTTGAACAGTTAAAAAAAAAGCTCAAAACAACAGACTATACGCACCACAAGATGTTTTGACTAAGAAGTGAATATCTTCGTTATTTTTGAGATTCAATGGCCACTTTTTCAGGTGAATTCCTGAGTAGACTCACTTGAAAATGTTGTTACGTGCACATACCCTTAATTTACGGAATAGCCTCCCTCGGGGGCCGGTAACAGTGGGAACCGTTAATTCATTTTAAAAAGGCGAAGATACTTTTTATTTTCAGAAGAGAAAAACAAATAATTATGTAAATGTGTAAACTTCTTTTTGGAAGTTTTGGTCCAGTGAATCATCAATTGGGATCAAGAGGGACAGATGAGCTCTTCTGGGGTGGACTGGATCATGAATTGTGGTTGACTTTGACGAGCCTTTGTCTTTTTTCAATCATTATAACCTTATAGCTATGTCATTCTCATTGGCACCATTTTTGGGATAAATATGACTTGTTGACCCCTTTTTTCAGGATAAACAAAAACAGCAATTCTGTCATCTTTTTTCCAGATTCACTCTGCATTTGAAATTCTATGATAACTTTTAGAACAGCTTTATTTTAATTTTGTTAGTACTTTATTACATATCATAGCATTGTCAATGGTGTTTTTTTTAAGGAGGACGTAAGTATCAAATTGAGTATTGATATTTTATTTTATTGCATTTTTTACAGCCCTTTTCCGGTTTTTGACAAATCAGATAAACGGAGGCCACAATTTGCCAAAAAATGAATTAGAAACAAATTCAGTCACAAGATCTGAATTTTTTTGTAAAATTTGAGGAGAATGTAATTTTTTAATTCTCCTCGACCAGATGTGCCCATCCCTGCTGGATTAACTTATTTGGAATTGCTTAGAAGACGGCGCAATGTTATTCCATTGAAAAAAGGTACATTGTCAAATACCAGCCAGACAAATCCCTACTGCTCTGTTCATCATGTGTGTTGATGGCCTTGCTAGTGCTTATACAAATGCAGAATAAAATGAGTGTAAGACCATGGAAATATTTCCTAGACCAGTTGGATTGATAATTTTATACTGATCCACACCAAATTTTTATCAATGAAATCAATATCTCACCAAACAAAAACAAGACCTGGTACAGATCTATCGATGAATAAAAATGTTACAGATGTCGACACAAATCAAATGTTCTTTTTTGACAGATTTATGATTTTTTTTCACCACTTAAATAAAAGAAACAGTAATGCAAGTTTGGTATTGTCATAATCATAGTGACCGGTAGAATCATGTTTTTAGGTCCTTTTTACCATGACATTTACATTTTCTGTAAAAGAAATAAATGAATAAATGAAAGGCGGAATTGCCTTTTTTTAACCATTTAATCAAACTTGGAAAATCTCACGTTCTTTATTGCCTTATACTGTATAATGAATGACATAAAACAAAACTACAACTCATGCTGCCAAAAAAACAGTCCTCATATAAAAAAGTTATGCAATGTAACTGTGGAGAAGTTGCGCACAGCCACCACCAGGGGACACTGTTACAGGACAAAGTGTTGCACTAACTGTGTAGCACTTCGGTGCGGAAATGCAGGGTGCCACCAGGAGGCAGCAGAGTAGTCAGACAGACCGAAGTCAGCAACAAACAGGGAGATGACATACCAGAGGTCACAGCAAAGCACGAGGTCAGAGAAGAGCCCAAAGTCAAAGCCAGACGGTAGAACGGTATTCAAAATATGAGATGGAAAGAGGAGTCAAGGTACAAGCTAAAGGGTCAAAAGCCGGTTTGGGGAATGCAGTACCAGAGACAGAAAAACTGGAGGCAGAGTTCAGAGTTCAAGCCGAGTCATACACTGTAGGAAAATCTCCAAACATACACAGACTCAGGGATAGGGAACAGGTCAGACACACACATACAGGAGGTAAGAGGCAGAAGGATCACTAGGGTATACGGATCAGCTGCTCCAACCAAGGACCAGAACTATCACTGACAAGGGCTATCCAAAAATAACACCAATAAATAGCCACCCAAGAACGACAGAGAGACAGGAAAAGTTAAACCTTCCATGACCAGGCTGGGGAAAAAGAAGATAGAAGCAAACCCCGACCTGGATCATGACAAGTTAAGCCTCTTGGAAGGCGGGGAAGAAAAACAAAAGTGCAAAAGTAAAAAATTGTCCCTGTTTAAAAGTGATAATCAAACTTTGATCCAGGTGTCTTGTTGGACCTGTGTATTAATGGTGCATTGAATGACGTTTCATCTATGCCGGTAGCTCGTCGTTATCAATGGTTTCCTCCTATTGTAGGAAGTGAGCCTGAGACTGTCGTCTTTATGAAGAACATTTTGGTGACCTCTTTGTTTTTTAGGCTGTAAATAAGAGGATTTAACATCGGAATCATAATACCATAAAAAACGGAAACATATTTGGCTTGATTGGATGCGTTATGTGAGGCAGGTCGAAAGTACATAGCCATGGCTGTCCCATAGTACATCACCACCACCGTTAGATGGGAGCTACATGTGGAGAAGGCTTTAGATCTTCCCGCAGATTGGATCTTTAGAACCGAGGAAATAATAAAAGTGTAAGATAGTAAAATAAAGAAAAACGGAAGGAGCAAAGAAAAAAAACTGAGAAAAAAGATTACCAGCTCACTGTCATGAGTGCTGTCACATGACAACTTTATGACTGCGAGGACCTCACATGCGATGTGATTGATCTGGTTTGGGTTACAAGCCTTCATTGGCATCAGTAACGATGGCACCATCGTGGTCATAAAACTGAAGATCCAAACCAGGACAATGAGTCGATAGCAAACGCTCCACCTCATAAGAACGGGATAGTATAGAGGTCTACAAATGGCGACATAGCGGTCATACGCCATGAGGACAAGCAACATGCTCTCAGTACTTCCGAGATAAAGCCCAACAAAGACTTGAATGCCGCAAGCGGTAATTGACGTTTTTCCACCTGTCAGGAGAACCAACAGAAGTTTCGGAACTGTCGACGAAGAATAAAAAAAGTCTATAACGGCTAAATTACAGAGGAAAAAGTACATGGGGGTGTGTAAGTGAGGACTGACAACGATAATACACACCATGAAGCCATTGCCAAATATAGTGACTGCGTAGATGGCCAAGAAGAAAATGAAAAGTAGAAGATTTATCTTCAAATTTGGGGAAAATCCAAGAAGAATGACCTCAGTAGCAAGTGTCCTGTTAAAGGGTTGATCCATTGAGCAAAATTCTCCAAATTGTGATATATCTGTGTACAACACAGCGTACGTTAAATCGAAACCATTGTGTTAAATATTTTTGAATACAGTCGGAAATTTAGAAAAAAAAGTTAAGCCTCTGTTTTTAAAATAGACAATCAGGACACGGCGACCACATGAAGCTCGGCCACCTCTGCGGAACTCTCTTGCAAAACTTTTTCTTTAGGAAAATATTTGAATACTTTGTAAAATTCCGGGAAGATAAACCAACACGCATAACCTGCTCTGTAAAATACTGATTTCGGCAGTCGTCATACTGTATATATATATTTGTAAATTTCAATTATCAGGGAATATCGACCACAGACCTCAAAAAGCAAAATGAAAATGTAAAAAAAAATTAATAATTTGTGATGAATGATTGTTAATGAAGAAGCAAAATGGAACAACTTTTCTTATAAAGCAAACCTGTCACCAGATTCCACATTATGGCGAGACTGATATAATCATTTTGAAAATCTACGTAATAATGGCTGTGTAATCCTGTCATATTATTATTCTCATTTTAATATTAGGTGTCAAAGTTTTCATAAAGAATTGCACAGTCATGCTGATAGGATTTTGTTTCAAAGTAAGTACACCAGATTTATCAGGTCTAAGAGATCAACGTAATAAGGTATGCAGTTTCCAATGTAAAATCTGGGGCGATTGAATTATCAAAAATATTTTGACAACTACGTAGGTTCACTTTTAGGCCAAGGAAACACTGAGACTGAGCTGACTTTAGCTATTTTCAGCTCAATAAACAAATTCCATCAGAAGTGCTACAAAGTGTCTTCGTTTTGCCCCAGTCTGGACCACTTACTATGTCAAGACAATTGCAGAAATCACAATGTCAACTACAGGTCCTTCTCAAAAAATTAGCATATAGTGTTAAATTTCATTATTTACCATAATGTAATGATTACAATTAAACTTTCATATATTATAGATTCATTATCCACCAACTGAAATTTGTCAGGTCTTTTATTGTTTTAATACTGATGATTTTGGCCTACAACTCCTGATAACCCAAAAAACCTGTCTCAATAAATTAGCATATCAAGAAAAGGTTCTCTAAACGACCTATTACCCTAATCTTCTGAATCAACTAATTAACTCTAAACACATGCAAAAGATACCTGAGGCTTTTAAAAACTCCCTGCCTGGTTCATTACTCAAAACCCCCATCATGGGTAAGACTAGCGACCTGACAGATGTCAAGAAGGCCATCATTGACACCCTCAAGCAAGAGGGTAAGACCCAGAAAGAAATTTCTCAACAAATAGGCTGTTCCCAGAGTGCTGTATCAAGGCACCACAATGGTAAGTCTGTTGGAAGGAAACAATGTGGAGAAGGACCGATTCCAGACCTTGGGGAACCTGAGGAAGCAGTGGACTGAGTCTGGTGTGGAAACATCCAGAGCCACCGTGCACAGGCGTGTGCAGGAAATGGGCTACAGGTGCCGCATTCCCCAGGTAAAGCCACTTTTGAACCATAAACAGCGGCAGAAGCGCCTGACCTGGGCTACAGAGAAGCAGCACTGGACTGTTGCTAAGTGGTCCCAAGTACTTTTTTCTGATGAAAGCAAATTTTGCATGTCATTCGGAAATCAGGGTGCCAGAGTCTGGAGGAAGACTGGGGAGAAGGAAATGCCAAAATGCCTGAAGTCCAGTGTCAAGTACCCAGTCAGTGATGGTGTGGGGTGCCATGTCAGCTGCTGGTGTTGGTCCACTGTGTTTCATCAAGGGCAGGGTCAATGCAGCTAGCTATCAGGAGATTTTGGAGCACTTCATGCTTCCATCGGCTGAAATGCTTTATGGAGATGAAGATTTCATTTTTCAGCACGACCTGGCACCTGCTCACAGTGCCAAAACCACTGGTAAATGGTTTACTGACCATGGTATTACTGTGCTCAATTGGCCTGCCAACTCTCCTGACCTGAACCCCATAGAGAATCTGTGGGATATTGTGAAGAGAAAGTTGAGAGACGCAAGACCCAACACTCTGGATGAGCTTAAGGCCGCTATTGAAGCATCCTGGGCCTCCATAACATCTCAGCAGTGTCACAGGCTGATTGCCTCCATGCCACGCCGCATTGAAGCAGTCATTTCTGCCAAAGGATTCCTGACCAAGTATTGAGTGCATAACTGAACATTATTATTTGATGTTTTTTTTTTTTGTTATTAAAAAACACTTTTATTTGATTGGACGGGTGAAATATGCTAATTTATTGAGACAGGTTTTTTGGGTTATCAGGAGTTGTAGGCCAAAATCATCAGTATTAAAACAATAAAAGACCTGACAAATTTCAGTTGGTGGATAATGAATCTATAATATATGAAAGTTTAATTGTAATCATTACATTATGGTAAATAATGAAATTTAACACTATATGCTAATTTTTTGAGAAGGACCTGTATATTCAAGAGGACATGGTAGGACTGAGCTACTGGGAATGTGCGACCACCAGTACTGGGCATGTGCGACAACCAGCACTGGGCATGTGCAACCACCAACACTGGGCATGTGCAACCACCAACACTGGGCATGTGCAACAACCAACACTGGGCATGTGCAACCACCAACACTGGGCACGTGCAGCCACCAACACTGGGCACGTGCAGCCACCAACACTGGGCATGTGCAACCACCAACACTGGGCATGTGCAACCACCAACACTGGGCATGTGCAACCACCAACACTGGGCATGTGCAACAACCAACACTGGGCATGTGCAACCACCAACACTGGGCACGTGCAGCCACCAACACTGGGCACGTGCAGCCACCAACACTGGGCATGTGCGACCACCAGCACTGGGCATGTGCGACCACCAGCACTGGGCATGTGCGACCACCAGCACTGGGCATGTGTGACCACCAGCACTGGGCATGTGCAACCACCAACACTGGGCACGTGCAGCCACCAACACTGGGCATGTGCGACCACCAGCACTGGGCATGTGCGACCACCAGCACTGGGCATGTGCAACCACCAACACTGGGCATGTGTGACCACCAGCACTGGGCATGTGCAACCACCAACACTGGGCATGTGCGACCACCAGCACTGGGTGCGTTATGTGGACGTTCTGAGTAGGGTTGAGCGACTTTCATTTTTTTAAGATCGAGTAGGGTTTTGGGAAACCCGATTTTGTCCAGAGTCGAGTCGAGTGCAGTCGGCCGATTATCGCTAAAAGTCGGGGATCGACCGAAACACGAAACCCAATGCAAGTCAATGGGGAAGCATAGTCGGCAGTGAGTGGAGGCCAGGAAAACACCTACAGTGCCCATTTTAATGCCAAAAACATCCATTCTTGTTTCTGAAGCTTGCCAATCTTAATTAACTGTATAATAATAGTTGGGCATAGGGAATTGGGGGAAAGTTGTGGGGGGAGTAGGGCTGGCTCAAGTTTTTCGTGGGCCCAGGAAATGCGGACTACGTCACGGCGGTGTTGCAGGGAAAGGTAAGTATTTAAAAGTTGCAAGTGCTGTGATCCTGAGCAAGCAGGGGGGGGCCCACTCGTTCGCATTGCCACTGGCACAGGGCCCCTCAAAGTACGGCGGTGTGTTTGCATGGCGGGGGCGCCTCCCACCAGCAGCGACACTTTTGCGTACTCTGAGGGGCCCTGTGCCAGTGACGTCGCCAACGAGTATGCCCCCCCACCTGATGAAGGAACCTGCACTTTCATCTGCACCTTCCTCTTTGTCCCTGTGTAAGGTGGTATAACATGCGGGAAGGGGAACCTTACTTTCAGCAGGGTCAGATTCTGGCTGTGTAGAGTACAAGGGGAATGTAGTGGTCTAGGTCAATGTACCAGCAGACTCATTTAGCAGTGGCTGGGCAATGGGCAGGATGAGGAGGAAACAGATATAGGGCCAAAGAATAAAGTAGGCTACATGCAGTTCAAAATTGGTAACAGGACTAAACAGGCGGCATTGCTTTGTTCAGTGGAGTAGCAAACCCAAGAGCAGCAGACACTGTTTCAAGGGCCTAACCACACTAGTAGGCCAAATGCAGTTTAATATCTGATAGTATAGGGCGAAAGCCAGAATGTGGAAGCTCAGCTTTGTTCAGTTGAGGACAACACCAGGGAGGGGCAGACACCTTTAGTAGGCCGGAAAAGCCTATTGCATTTTTTAAAATGGTAATTTGGAGCAGAAGGTTGAAGCTCAGCTTTATTTAGTTGAGGGCAACACCAGGGAGGGGCAGAAGCCGTTAGTATGCCCTAACCACCATTTTTTTTTTTAAAACCACTTAATGAGAGCCGGAAGGTTGAAGCTCAGCTTTATTTAGTTGAGGACAACACCAGGCAGGGGCACACAGACAGACACCTTTAGTAGGCCGGAAAAGCCTATTGCATTTTTTAAAATGGTAATTTGGAGCAGAAGGTTGAAGCTCAGCTTTATTTAGTTGAGGGCAACACCAGGGATGGGCAGAAGCCGTTAGTAGGCCCTAACCACCATTTTTTTTTTTAAAAACCACTTAATGAGAGCCGGAAGGTTGAAGCTCAGCTTTATTTAGTTGAGGACAACACCAGGCAGGGGCACACAGACAGACACCTTTAGTAGGCCGGAAAAGCCTATTGCATTTTTTAAAATGGTAATTTGGAGCAGAAGGTTGAAGCTCAGCTTTATTTAGTTGAGGGCAACACCAGGGAGGGGCAGAAGCCGTTAGTAGGCCCTAACCACCATTTTTTTTTTTAAAACCACTTAATGAGAGCCGGAAGGTTGAAGCTCAGCTTTATTTAGTTGAGGACAACACCAGGCAGGGGCACACAGACAGACACCTTTAGTAGGCTGGAAAAGCCTATTGCATTTTTTAAAATGGTAATTTGGAGCAGAAGGTTGAAGCTCAGCTTTATTTAGTTGAGGGCAACACCAGGGAGGGGCAGAAGCCGTTAGTAGGCCCTAACCACCATTTTTTTTTTTAAAACCACTTAATGAGAGCCGGAAGGTTGAAGCTCAGCTTTATTTAGTTGAGGACAACACCAGGCAGGGGCACACAGACAGACACCTTTAGTAGGCCGGAAAAGCCTATTGCATTTTTTAAAATGGTAATTTGGAGCAGAAGGTTGAAGCTCAGCTTTATTTAGTTGAGGGCAACACCAGGGAGGGGCAGAAGCCGTTAGTAGGCCCTAACCACCATTTTTTTTTTTTAAAACCACTTAATGAGAGCCGGAAGGTTGAAGCTCAGCTTTATTTAGTTGAGGACAACACCAGGCAGGGGCACACAGACAGACACCTTTAGTAGGCCGGAAAAGCCTATTGCATTTTTTAAAATGGTAATTTGGAGCAGAAGGTTGAAGCTCAGCTTTATTTAGTTGAGGGCAACACCAGGGAGGGGCAGAAGCCGTTAGTAGGCCCTAACCAAAGTTGAAGGCCAAATGCAGTTTAATTTCTGATACTATAGGCCGAAAGCCAGAAGGTGGAAGCTCCGATTTAGACAGTGGAGGACAATTTGAATTAGGGACTGCAGACAGACTTAGTAGGCTGTCCCCTGTGGACCATGCATCCACCACATTAACCCATTGCGCCGTAATGGACACGTAATCTTCCGTGGCCATGCCTACAGGTCCATGCGTCTGTTGTCAGGTGCACCTTTGTACTCACAGATTGCCAGAGTGCATGGACAATGCGGTCTTCTACATGCTGGTGGAGGGTTGGGATGGCTTTTCTCGCAAAAGAAGTGTCGACTGGTTAGCTTGTAGCGTGGTACAGCGTAGTCCATCATGGCCTTATTAATAGTAAATAAAATATATAACTAGGCTCTATGAACTTTTAAATAGGTTCCAGGGGTACACGGGCAGCATTGGTGTGGTCAGTGGAGGAGTAGTGCAAGTAGGGGCTGCAGACAGGCTATCAAAGGCCTAAAATAACAAACAGTAGGCAGTCATGGCAGTTTTACATCGGTTACATGGATACACAGGCAGGCACTCCAGGCAGCATTGTGGTCAGTGGAGGAGTATTGCAAGTAGGGGCCGCAGACAGGCTATCAAAGGCCTAAAATAACAAACAATAGGCTCATTGCAGTTTTACAGCGGTTACATGGATAGACGGGCAGGCAGCTTGGTGGTGAGTGGAGGAGTATTTAAAGTAGGGACCGCAGACAGGCTATCAAAGGCCTAACATAACAAACAATAGGCTCATGGCAGTTTTACAGCGGTTACATGGATACACGGGCAGGCAGCTTGGTGGTCAGTGGAGGAGTATTTAAAGTAGGGACCGCAGACAGGCTTCAAAGGCCTAACATAAGAAAATGGGCTGGCTGTAGGCACTTTATAATTGGTTCCAGGGGTACACGGGCAGCAGTGGTCTGGCCAGTGGAGGACTAGTGGAAGGAGGGACCGCAGACAGGCTTCAAAGGCCTAACATAAAAAAATGGGCTGGCTGTAGGCACTTTATAATTGGTTCCAGGGGTACACGGGCAGCAGTGGTCTGGTCAGTGGAGGACTAGTGGAAGGAGGGACCGCAGACAGGCTTCAAAGGCCTAAAATAACAAACAATAGGCTCATGGCAGTTTTACAGCGGTTACATGGATACACGGGCAGGCAGCTTGGTGGTCAGTGGAGGAGTATTTAAAGTAGGGACCGCAGACAGGCTTCAAAGGCCTAACATAAGAAAATGGGCTGGCTGTAGGCACTTTATAATTGGTTCCAGGGGTACACGGGCAGCAGTGGTCTGGCCAGTGGAGGACTAGTGGAAGGAGGGACCGCAGACAGGCTTCAAAGGCCTAACATAAAAAAATGGGCTGGCTGTAGGCACTTTATAATTGGTTCCAGGGGTACACGGGCAGCAGTGGTCTGGTCAGTGGAGGACTAGTGGAAGGAGGGACCGCAGACAGGCTTCAAAGGCCTAACATAAAAAAATGGGCTGGCTGTAGGCACTTTATAATTGGTTCCAGGGGTACACGGGCAGCAGTGGTCTGGTCAGTGGAGGACTAGTGGAAGGAGGGACCGCAGACAGGCTTCAAAGGCCTAAAATAACAAACAATAGGCTCATGGCAGTTTTACAGCGGTTACATGGATACACGGGCAGCTTGGTGGTGAGTGGAGGAGTAGTGCAAGGAGTGTCTGTCCCAGTACTCCCAAAATATAAATAGATGTTAATGTCTCGCAAAACAACCAAAACAAAAAAAAAGGTGGCATACTTAGGTACAGGGGTGGGCTCATCTGCTGAGTTTCTGACATAGTAATTTGGCAGTAACTATTTAATGGTGCCAATATAGGACACAGACACAGACTACTTTAAGTTGCATCGTAGATGTCTACAAATTTGTATTGTCAGTGCCAGACATTGAATGATGTCAGCGAATAGACTAAAGATTGGTGGAGCTGTGCGACATAATTTTGCATGTGGTAGAGCACATTTTGAGCTGGCGTAGGGGGGAACTCTCTAGAGGCCGGCGGGACCGCCCCAGGGCCCCTCATGTTACAACGGTGTGTCTGACGTTGGGTGCGCACCACCACCGCCAGAGACACTACATTGTACTATGAGGGACCCAGTAGCAATGCCGTCAACCAAAAGCGAGCACACCCACCTCTTCAGACAAACAGCAGTCTCACGGGTGCTTGCGCCAAGTTGCGATACCACGGCCCCGTGTGGGGAGTTTGGCCATTTAGGGAGGTGTAAACATGTCGTATGCTGTACAATCAGCTGCAGCAAATTAGACATTAGAAAAGTAATTCACAGGCAAGAGCCTTTCATAGGAAAGCTAGGTGTCGGCCGGGCAAGGTGGGGCAAAAGATTTCGAAATCCAGTTGTGGTTCATTTTAATGAATGTTAGATCGTCAACATTTTGGGTAGCCAGACGAGTCCTTTTTTCGGTTAATATTGAACCTGCAGCACTGAATACTCTTTCTGATAGGACACTTGCTGCCGGGCAAGCAAGCTCCTGCAATGCATATTCTGCCAATTCTGGCCAGGTGTCTAATTTGGAGGCCCAGTAATCAAATGGGAATGACGGTTGAGGGAGAACATCGATAAGGGATGAAAAATAGTTAGTAACCATACTGGACAAATGTTGTCTCCTGTCACTTTCAATTGATGCAGCAGTACCTGTCCTGTCTGCGGTCATAGCAAAATCACTCCACAACCTGGTCAGAAAACCCCTCTGTCCAACGCCACTTCTGATGTGTGCACCCCTAACACTCCTAGTCTGCTGCCCCCTGGAGCTCGTGTGAGAACGATCACGTGCGCTGTGTGCTGGGAATGCCTGAAGCAAACGGTCAACAAGAGTTGACTGTTTGGTTGCTAATATTAGTTCCAAGTTCTCATGTGGCATAATATTTTGCAATTTGCCTTTATAGCGTGGATCAAGGAGGCAGGCCAACCAGTAATCGTCATCGTTCATCATTTTCGTAATGCGTGTGTCCCTTTTTAGGATACGTAAGGCATAATCCGCCATGTGGGCCAAAGTTCCAGTTGTCAAATCTCCGGTTGTGATTGGTTGAGGGGCAGTTGCAGGCAAATCTACGTCACTTGTGTCCCTCAAAAAACCAGAACCCGGCCGTGACACGCAACCAATTTCCTGTGCCCCCGGGAAAGGTTCGGCATTAAAAATATACTCATCCCCATCATCCTCCTCGTCCTCCACCTCCTCTTCGCCCGCTACCTCGTCCTGTACACTGCCCTGACCAGACAATGGCTGACTGTCATCAAGGCTTTCCTCTTCCTCTGGTGCAGACGCCTGCTCCTTTATGTGCGTCAAACTTTGCATCAGCAGACGCATTAGGGGGATGCTCATGCTTATTACGGCGTTGTCTGCACTAACCAGCCGTGTGCATTCCTCAAAACACTGAAGGACTTGACACATGTCTTGTATCTTAGACCACTGCACACCTGACAACTCCATGTCTGCCATCCTACTGCCTGCCCGTGTATCCTCCCACAAATAAATAACAGCACGCCTCTGTTCGCACAGTCTCTGAAGCATGTGCAGTGTTGAGTTCCACCTTGTTGCAACGTCTATGATTAGGCGATGCTGGTTAAGGTTCAAAGACCGCTGATAGGTCTGCATACGGCTGGCGTGTACAGGCGAACGTCGGATATGTGAGCAAAGTGCACGCACTTTGAGGAGCAGGTCGGAGAACCCAGGATAAGTTTTCAATAAGCACTGCACCACCAGGTTTAAGGTGTGAGCCAGGCAAGGAATGTGTTTCAGTTGGGAAAGGGAGATGGCAGCCATGAAATTCCTTCCGTTATCACTCACTACCTTGCCTGCCTCAAGATCTACTGTGCCCAGCCACGACTGCGTTTCTTGTTGCAAGAACTCGGACAGAACTTCCGCGGTGTGTCTGTTGTCGCCCAAGCACTTCATAGCCAATACAGCCTGCTGACGCTTGGCAGTAGCTGGCCCATAATGGGACAACTGGTGTGCAACAGTGTCATCTGCCGATGGAGTGGTTGGCAGACTGCGTTCTGTGGAAGAGCTGTAGCTTCTGCAGGAGGACGAGGAGGAGGAGGAGGAGGGGGTGCGAACGCCTACAGCCAACTGTTTCCTAGACCGTGGGCTAGGCACAACTGTCCCTAAATTGATGTCGCCTGTGGACCCTGCATCCACCACATTCACCCAGTGTGCCGTGATGGACACATAACGTCCCTGGCCATGCCTACTGGTCCATGCATCTGTAGTCAGGTGCACCTTTGTACTCACAGATTGCCTGAGTGCATGGACGATGCGCTGTTTAACATGCTGGTGCAGGGCTGGGATGGCTTTTCTGGAAAAAAAGTGTCGACTGGGTAGCTCGTATCGTGGTTCAGCGTACTCCATCAGGGCTTTGAAAGCTTCGCTTTCAACTAACCGGTAGGGCATCATCTCTAACGAGATTAGTCTAGCTATGTGGGCGTTAAAACACTGTGTACGCGGATGCGAGGATAAGTACTTCCTTTTTCTAACCAGAGTCTCATGTAGGGTGAGCTGGACTGGAGAGCTGGAGATCGTGGAACTTTCGGGTGTGCCGGTGTACATGGCAGACTGAGAGACGGTTGGAGACGGTATTGTTTCCGCCGGTGCCCTAGATGCAATATTTCCTCCTACAAAACTGGTGATTCCCTGACCCTGACTGCTTTTGGCTGGCAAAGAAACCTGCACAGATACTGCCGGTGGTGCGGAAAATGGTGGCCTTACAGTGACGGAAGGGATGTTGCGTTGCTGACTAGCTTCATTGGCCGAGGGTGCTACAACCTTGAGGGACGTTTGGTAGTTAGTCCAGGCTTGAAAATGCATGGTGGTTAAGTGTCTATGCATGCAACTAGTATTTAGACTTTTCAGATTCTGACCTCTGCTTAAGCTAGTTGAACATTTTTGACAGATGACTTTGCGCTGATCAGTTGGATGTTGTTTAAAAAAATGCCAGACTGCACTCTTCCTAGACTCGGATCCCTTTTCAGGGATTGCAGACTGAGCTTTAACCGGATGGCAACGCTGTGCTCCAACAGGTTTTGGCTTTGACACGCGTTTTGGGCCAGATACGGGCCCGGCAGATGGAACCTGTTGCGATGTTGATGCCTGCTGCGGCCCCTCCTCCACCTCCGCTTCTGAACTACTGCCGCCTGCACCCTGTTCCCCCAATGGCTGCCAATCGGGGTCAATAACTGGGTCATCTATTACCTCCTCTTCGAGCTCGTGTGCAACTTCGTCTGTGTCACTGTGTCGGTCGGTGGTATAGCGTTCGTGGCGGGGCAACATAGTCTCATCAGGGTCTGATTGTGGATCTGTACCCTGAGAGGGCAATGTGGTGGTCTGAGTCAAAGGAGCAGCATAGTACTCTGGCTGTGGCTGTGCATCAGTGCACTCCATGTCAGAATATACTTGTAATGGGCATGGCCTGTTAAATGTTTCACTTTCTAAGCCAGGGACGGTATGTGTAAAGAGCTCCATGGAGTGACCCGTTGTGTCGCCTGCTGCATCCTTCTCTCTTGTTGTAGTTTTTGCTGAGGAGGACAAGGAAGCGACTTGTCCCTGACCGTGAACATCCACAAGCGACGCGCTGCTTTTACATTTACCAGTTTCGGAAGAGGAGGCAAAAGAGCTAGAGGCTGAGTCTGCAATGTAAGCCAAAACTTGCTGTTGCTGCTCCGCCTTTAAAAGCGGTTTTCCTACTCCCAGAAAAGAGAGCGTTCGAGGCCTTGTGTAGCCTGACGACGAAACTGGCTCCACAGCTCCAGACTTAGGTGGAATATTTTTATCCCCACGACCACCTGATGCTCCACTACCACTACCATCATTACCAGCTGACAATGAACGCCCACGACGACCTCTTGCACCAGACTTCCTCATTGTTTTAAAATCTTAACCAAAGTAACTTTATTTGTTGCTGTCAAACAACTTACACGGTGAGCTATAACTTCAGTATGATTTCAATATCCCTTAACAGGTTGGTGAGACCACAAGGAAAATCAGGCACAATGTTACACACTCTGTTTTCTGTGGCACAAAATCACAGAGATGACACACACGCAGGACTGTCACTCAAGCACTAATGTCAATATTAATCTCCCACCTAATTTATTTTTTTTTTTCTCAGGGAGACTTTAGAAACCAAATAATATTAAAAAAAAAAAAAAAAAAAAGGCTTTCTATGGCCCACAATTAGAGAGAGAGAGGTGGCACACCCAGGAGTCAAGACTGGCGCACAAGCTGAAAGGGCAATATTACTCTCCCACTGTTTTTTTAAGTTTTTTTTTTATTTCAGGGAGACTTTAGAAACCAAATAATATTAAAAAAACCAAAAAAAAAAAATAGCCTTTCTATGGCCCACTGAATGAGAGAGAGAGGTGGCACACCCAGGAGTCAAGACTGGCACACAAGCTGAAAGGGCAATATTACTCTCCCACTGTTTTTTTATGTATTTTTTGTTTTTTAAGGGAGACTTTAGAAACCCAATAATATTTAAAAAAAATAAATAAATAGGCTTTCTATGGCCCACTGAATGAAAGGGAGAGAGGTGGCACACCCAGGAGTCAAGCCTGGCACACAAGCTGAAAGGGCAATATTACTCTCCCACTGTTTTTTTATGTATTTTTTGTTTTTTAAGGGAGACTTTAGAAACCCAATAATATTTAAAAAAATAAATAAATAGGCTTTCTATGGCCCACTGAATGAAAGGGAGAGAGGTGGCACACCCAGGAGTCAAGCCTGGCACACAAGCTGAAAGGGCAATATTACTCTCCCACTGTTTTTTTATGTATTTTTTGTTTTTTAAGGGAGACTTTAGAAACCCAATAATATTTAAAAAAAAAAATAAATAGGCTTTTTATGGCCCACTGAATGAAAGGGAGAGAGGTGGCACACCCAGGAGTCAAGACTGGCACACAAGCTGAAAGGGCAATATTACTCTCCCACTGTTTTTTTATGTTTTTTTTTTTTTTTCAGGGAGACTTTAGAAACCAAATAATATTAAAAAAACCAAAAAAAAAATAGCCTTTCTATGGCCCACTGAATGAGAGAGAGAGGTGGCACACCCAGGAGTCAAGACTGGCACACAAGCTGAAAGGGCAATATTACTCTCCCACTGTTTTTTTATGTATTTTTTGTTTTTTAAGGGAGACTTTAGAAACCCAATAATATTTTTTTAAAAAAATAAATAGGCTTTCTATGGCCCACTGAATGAGAGGGAGAGAGGTGGCACACCCAGGAGTCAAGACTGGCACACAAGCTGAAAGGGCAATATTACTCTCCCACTGTTTTTTTATGTATTTTTTGTTTTTTAAGGGAGACTTTAGAAACCCAATAATATTTTTAAAAAAAAATAAATAGGCTTTCTATGGCCCACTGAATGAGAGGGAGAGAGGTGGCACACCCAGGAGTCAAGCCTGGCACACAAGCTGAAAGGGCAATATTACTCTCCCACTGTTTTTTTATGTATTTTTTGTTTTTTAAGGGAGACTTTAGAAACCCAATAATATTTAAAAAAAATAAATAAATAGGCTTTCTATGGCCCACTGAATGAAAGGGAGAGAGGTGGCACACCCAGGAGTCAAGACTGGCACACAAGCTGAAAGGGCAATATTACTCTCCCACTGTTTTTTTATGTATTTTTTGTTTTTTAAGGGAGACTTTAGAAACCCAATAATATTTAAAAAAATAAATAAATAGGCTTTCTATGGCCCACTGAATGAAAGGGAGAGAGGTGGCACACCCAGGAGTCAAGCCTGGCACACAAGCTGAAAGGGCAATATTACTCTCCCACTGTTTTTTTATGTATTTTTTGTTTTTTAAGGGAGACTTTAGAAACCCAATAATATTTAAAAAAATAAATAAATAGGCTTTCTATGGCCCACTGAATGAAAGGGAGAGAGGTGGCACACCCAGGAGTCAAGCCTGGCACACAAGCTGAAAGGGCAATATTACTCTCCCACTGTTTTTTTATGTATTTTTTGTTTTTTAAGGGAGACTTTAGAAACCCAATAATATTTAAAAAAAAAAATAAATAGGCTTTTTATGGCCCACTGAATGAAAGGGAGAGAGGTGGCACACCCAGGAGTCAAGACTGGCACACAAGCTGAAAGGGCAATATTACTCTCCCACTGTTTTTTTATGTTTTTTTTTTTTTTTTCAGGGAGACTTTAGAAATCAAATAATATTAAAAAAAACAAAAAAAAAATAGCCTTTCTATGGCCCACTGAATGAGAGAGAGAGGTGGCACACCCAGGAGTCAAGACTGGCACACAAGCTGAAAGGGCAATATTACTCTCCCACTGTTTTTTTATGTATTTTTTGTTTTTTAAGGGAGACTTTAGAAACCCAATAATATTTTTTTAAAAAAATAAATAGGCTTTCTATGGCCCACTGAATGAGAGGGAGAGAGGTGGCACACCCAGGAGTCAAGACTGGCACACAAGCTGAAAGGGCAATATTACTCTCCCACTGTTTTTTTATGTATTTTTTGTTTTTTAAGGGAGACTTTAGAAACCCAATAATATTTTTTTAAAAAAATAAATAGGCTTTCTATGGCCCACTGAATGAGAGGGAGAGAGGTGGCACACCCAGGAGTCAAGCCTGGCACACAAGCTGAAAGGGCAATATTACTCTCCCACTGTTTTTTTATGTATTTTTTGTTTTTTAAGGGAGACTTTAGAAACCCAATAATATTTTTTTAAAAAAATAAATAGGCTTTCTATGGCCCACTGAATGAGAGGGAGAGAGGTGGCACACCCAGGAGTCAAGACTGGCACACAAGCTGAAAGGGCAATATTACTCTCCCACTGTTTTTTTATGTTTTTTTTTTTTTTTCAGGGAGACTTTAGAAACCAAATAATATTAAAAAAACCAAAAAAAAAATAGCCTTTCTATGGCCCACTGAATGAGAGAGAGAGGTGGCACACCCAGGAGTCAAGACTGGCACACAAGCTGAAAGGGCAATATTACTCTCCCACTGTTTTTTTATGTATTTTTTGTTTTTTAAGGGAGACTTTAGAAACCCAATAATATTTTTTAAAAAAAATAAATAGGCTTTCTATGGCCCACTGAATGAGAGGGAGAGAGGTGGCACACCCAGGAGTCAAGACTGGCACACAAGCTGAAAGGGCAATATTACTCTCCCACTGTTTTTTTATGTATTTTTTGTTTTTTAAGGGAGACTTTAGAAACCCAATAATATTTAAAAAAAAAAATAAATAGGCTTTCTATGGCCCACTGAATGAGAGGGAGAGAGGTGGCACACCCAGGAGTCAAGACTGGCACACAAGCTGAAAGGGCAATATTACTCTCCCACTGTTTTTTTATGTATTTTTTGTTTTTTAAGGGAGACTTTAGAAACCCAATAATATTTAAAAAAAAAAAAAAAATAGGCTTTCTATGGCCCACTGAATGAGAGGGAGAGAGGTTGCACACCCAGGAGTCAAGCCTGGCACACAAGCTGAAAGGGCAATATTACTCTCCCACTGTTTTTTTATGTATTTTTTGTTTTTTAAGGGAGACTTTAGAAACCCAATAATATTTAAAAAAAAAAATAAATAGGCTTTCTATGGCCCACTGAATGAGAGGGAGAGAGGTGGCACACCCAGGAGTCAAGACTGGCACACAAGCTGAAAGGGCAATATTACTCTCCCACTGTTTTTTTAGGTATTTTTTTTTTTTTCAGGGAGACTTTAGAAACCAAATAATATTAAAAAAAAAAAAAAAAAAAAAAAAAAATAGGCTTTCTATAGCCCACTGAATGAGAGATAGCACACACAGCAGTGGCACACAAGCCCTGACTGAGGCCAATATTTTTCTCCCACTGATTGATGTAGTGTTTTTGTGTTGAGGTAGAATTTAGAACACAAATCACGGAAAAAATAAATAGGCTTTCTATGGCCCACTCAGTGAGAGATGGCACACACAGGGATGGCACTGTAGCAGAAATGCCAATCTTAATCTCCCACAAAAAAAAACAAAAAAAAAAAACACAGGGACTGTCCTACAATTACTATCTCCCTGCAGTAATGTAAGCCAGGTATGGCAGGCAGCAATAGGAGTGGACTGATGCACAAATTAAATAAAAAGTGTGGACAAACAAAAAAGATAGCTGTGCAGAAAGGAAGGAACAAGAGGATATGTGCTTTGAAAAAAGCAGTTGGTTTCCACAGTGGCGTACACACAGCAATACAGCTATCACGGAGCCTTCTAGGGCAGCCCAATGAGCTACAGCGCTGAGGGGAAAAAAAAAAAAAAATAGCTTCCACTGTTCCTGCACACCGAAGGTGGTGTTGGACAGTGCAAATCGCTGCAGCACAAGCGGTTTGGTGGTTAGTGGACCCTGCCTAACGCTCTCCCTGCTTCTGACGAAGCGGCAGCAACCTGTCCCTAAGCTCAGATCAGCAGCAGTAAGATGGCGGTCGGCGGGAACGCCCCTTTATAGCCCCTGTGACGCCGCAGACAGCAAGCCAATCACTGCAATGCCCTTCTCTAAGATGGTGGGGACCAGGATCTATGTCATCACGCTGCCCACACTCTGCGTTCACCTTCATTGGCTGAGAAATGGCGCTTTTCGCGTCATTGAAACGCGACTTTGGCGCGAAAGTCGCGTACCGCATGGCCGACAAGCACAGGGGTCGGATCGGGTTTCATGAGACGCCGACTTAGCCAAAAGTCGGCGACTTTTGAAAATGATCGACCCGTTTCGCTCAACCCTAGTTCTGAGATCAAATGAAAAACACAAGTATATGACAACAAAACCTGCACGCAGAATGATTGCCTTTTATAATCTTATTGAAAAAGATGCCATTTTTTGAGTGATCTACTTGAGAAATTTCATATTTAATAGAGCGACAATTTGCAGCCTGGATAAAAAAAACTACTGAATTCCTATTCTTAAACTACATAAATAAAATTAAAAAAAAAAATAACAAATGTCTCATAAAATGCTGAATTGTGAATGAAATATTTGTTAAATGATTCTCAGAAAACATAAAAATGATATTATCAGAAATAACAGTTAATTGAGGAAAGATAATGTGTTAACAGAGTACAAAACCTTCCTGAGATGCGGAAGAACGAGCACATTGGTGTATGGAGCCTGTATATCGGTATATGGAACACGTATATCAGTGTATGGAGTGCACAGATCGGTGTATGGAGCCTGTATATCGGTATATGGAGCCCTCACATCTGTGTGTGGAGCCTGTATATCGGTATACGGAGCCCTCACATCGGTGTATGGAGCCCACAGATCAGTGTATGGAGCACGTACATCAGTATATGGCACCTGCACATCGGTGTACAGGGCCCACACAATGGTGTAGGAAACCCGCACATTGCAGTATAGAGCCCACACTTCATTGTATGGAACCTACACATTGGTTTGGAGCCGGAATGTCATTTTAACCTGTAAATTGCTGTGTGGAGCTGGTATGTCAGTGGGTGAAGCCCATATTTCAGTGTATGGAGCCCACACTTCGGTGTATGGAGCCTGCACATCAGTGTATGGAGCCCACACTTCGGTGTATGGAGCCTGCACATCAGTGTATGGAGCCCACACTTCGGTGTATGGAGCCTGCACATCAGTGTATGGAGCCCACACTTCGGTGTATGGAGCCTGCACATCAGTGTATGGAGCCCACACTTCGGTGTATGGAGCCTGCACATCGGTGTATGGAGCCCAGTCTTCGGTGTATGGAGCCTGCACATCAGTGTATGGAGCCCACACTTCGGTGTATGGAGCCTGCACATCGGTGTATGGAGTCCACACTTCGGTGTATGGAGCCTGCACATCAGTGTATGGAGCCCACACTTCGGTGTATGGAGCCTGCACATCGGTGTATGGAGTCCACACTTCGGTGTATGGAGCCTGCACATCAGTGTATGGAGCCCACACATCTAGAGTCCATATGTCAGAGTGTGAAGATGGCATGTTGGTATGAAAAGCCATCACATTGGTGCATGAAGCCCATACATCCGTGTGTGGAGCCGACACATCTGTGTGTGGAGCCCATACATCCGTGTGTGGAGCCGGCACATCTGTGTGTGGAGCTCGTACATCCGTGTATGGAGCCGGCACATCTGTGTGTGGAGCCGGGACATCTGTGTGTGGAGCCGGCACGGCACATCTGTGTGTGGAGCTCGTACATCCATGTGTGGAGCTGGCACATCTGTGTGTGGAGCTCGTACATCCGTGTATGGAGCCGGCACATCTGTGTGTGGAGCCCATACATCCGTGTGTGGAGTCAGCACATCTGTGTGTGGAGCCGGTGTAACAGGCCAAAGTAACCCCGTCCCAGATTAACCCCGGGTATAATTTGGCCTAGGCCAGAGTATACCCCGGGGTATAAACTGGCCTAGGCCAAACTATACCCAGGCATAAAATGGCCTAGGCCAAACTATACCCCGGGGTGTAAAATAGCCTAGGCCAAACTATACCCCTCCAGGCCACATTATACCCCCCAGGGTTAAAGTGGCCTAGGCTACATTTAACCCTGGGTATATTTTGGCCTAGGCCAAACTATACCTAAGGATGTAAAACAGCCTAGGCCAAACTATAACAGGCCACACTATACCCTCAGGCCAGACTATAGCCTTTTACTGGTTGCTATGGGATTTTACATGGCCACTTTATCCTAGCAACGCCCTGGATACGGTTGGAAAAGGGGTTTATCTACCTTGGGGGGCACCCTCACAGCACTGCGGGGAAGCCGGGGAACCCTTTTACTGGTTGCTATGGGATTTTACATGACCAATTTATCCTAGCAACGCCTTGTATACGCTTGGAAAAGGGGTTAATCTACCTTGGAGGACACCCTCACAGCACTGCGGGGTGGGTGGGGATCCCTTTTACTGGTTGCTATGGGATTTTACATGGCCACTTTATCCTAGCAACGCCCTGGATACGGTTGGAAAAGGGGTTTATCTACCTTGGGGGCACCCTCACAGCACTGCGGGGAAGCCGGGGAACCCTTTTACTGGTTGCTATGGGATTTTACATGGCCACTTTATCCTAGCAACGCCTTGGATACGCTTGGAAAAGGGGCTTATCTACCTTGGGGGCACTGTCGCAGCATTGCATGGAGGCTGGGGAACTCTTTTCCTGGTTGCTAAGCGATTTCAAATGATCAATCTAAGGTACTTACACCATGTAAAACCCTATAGCAAGCAGGGTGCCCCCAAGGTAGATAAACCCCTTTTCCAAGCATATACAAGGCATTGCTAGGATAAAGTGGTCATGTAAAATCCCATAGCAACCAGTAAAAGGGTTCCTCGGTGTAACAGGCCAAAGTAACCCTGTCCCAGATTAACCCCGGGTATAATTTGGTCTATGCCAGAGTATACCCGGGCATAAACTGGCCTAGGCCAAACTATACCCCGGGGTGTAAAATAGCCTAGGCCAAACTATACCCCTCCAGGCCAGATTATGTAACTAATCTGGGGTTAAAGTTGCCTAGCCCAATTTATACCTCTCAGCTCATATTATACCCCAATGAAATCATTTGCATTGAGTGATATACACAAGAATTACTTAATGCTTCAACATTTTATTGAGAAACCAAACTGACAATTCTTAAAGAGTACCTCCCACTATACAAAACTTTTGCCCATGGCAAAAGTAGTTGTAAAGGGGGGTATTTGTAATGCATATGCATTACAAATACCCCCCCATTTTATAGTTACCTTAGGGGGGCTGCCCGATTACCCCCCCTCGCTAACCGCCGCTGCCCGTCTCCTGGTAGACGGGGTCCCCCTCCTGCCGCTAGGTGGCGCTGCCTCTCCATGCGCCGACGTCACAGCCAGGCGCCATAGAGGAGAGCGGCACCTGGCTAGTGCCGTTGGAGCTTGTAGAAGCAGAGCCAGCACCACCTAGCGGTGGGAGGGGGGGCAATAATTTCTCATTAGCTATAAGTCACTTATCATGCAATGCAATTATCTGGGGCAACAAATCGCCCAACAGTCATTCTGTGTATTATGACATTTAGTCTAGCATGTCCTTGCTACCAAATTAACGTTTAAAGCTAAACACTGATAACAACATTGAAATGATCGTGCTTATTTTCAAGATACAGTGCATGTTCAGTTGTTGACTGCAGATTGAAGCTTGCAGGATATGTCAACCAATCCATGGAGTCACCGACGTTTGTGTAGATTATTATGTCGCAACTCAACAGATTCGCCGTGGTCATGATCTCTGCATCAGTTGCCCAGACTCCATCACGAGAGATTCCAGAGATGTTCACATATTCATTCACATTTTGGTTCAAGTAGTCCTGTAGTTTTTTTGTCAAGTCAGTTTTCATATGGTGGATGACTTTATCTCTGAGAAGGGAATGGTTGTCCTCTGTTCCTGTCAAGATGTAGCTGATGGCCCGGAAGAAGCAGTTTCCATCACCTTTGGTTTTATATGTACGCCGTGGTTGTTCAAGGTCTCGTCTGCATCCACAGTATACAACCTTACTAAACGTAAGGCCAAGAGTGGTGCTAAGATACTTCCTTCTTGAACTTGGTAGTAGGTTGAAAGCCTTAGTTTGCTTATTTTTCTGTGTGGCAGAGTCACTGGAATAATCATCATCGGATGGTGGAGAAGCCTCTTTATCCTGGTAAATCTTTAGGTTGCTGGTGTGGTATGTGTTGCTTAATATCTTGCCAGTTTTGTTGTTCTTAAGTTTTACTCGTCCCTTGGTCAAGGATTCCACAACTAAATAAGGTCCAATCCAGCGTGGTTCCATCTTTGAACCTATGCGTTGAATACGGCGCTGATTCTTGATATAAACTATGGTACCAGCAGTGATTTCTTTGTTGCTTTTGTGTCGGCGATCAAAGGCACACTTCTGGTGTTCTTGAGCAGAGTGGATGTTGGTACTGACGTCTGAGTGCAGCTTTTTAAGAATGCTTGACAGTGTATTTAGCACATCAGGGGTGGCATGATCTGAAATGGGCATGGGATCCACCGTATCATCTTTTGAGGGATTAAGGTCCATGGGAAGCTTGGCCTTCCGTCCATACATGACCTCAAATGGAGTAACCTTGGTTGAAGCATGCACAGATGTGTGATAGGCAAACAGAACACCAGGGATGAATTGATCCCAGTTGTTTCCTTGGTCATTGACAAGCTTACTAAGAGCTTCTTTAAGTGTCCGATTATCACGTTCCCGCTGGCCATTTGTTTGTGGGTGGTATGCAGATGAAATACGGTGATCTGTTTGAAAATGTTCCATCAGGTTGTCAATGATCGAGTTTACAAACTCTCGTCCCTGGTCGCTAATCAGAGTCTCCATACAGCCAAGGCGACAGATAACGGAGTACAAAAAATTTGCCACTGACTTGGCACTCTTATCTGGGACAGCTGTTGCTTCAGTCCATTTGGAGAAATGATCAGTGGCAGCAACTATATATTTGTTGCCATTTGATGTTTCCTGAAGAGGGCCAATCATATCAATCCCAACTAAGCTCCATACTTTTCCAGGCACTGATATACTGTTGAGTGGTGGAGCTTCCTTTGTGATTTTGGGATTTATAACAAAACATTTTTGACAGGCTTTCACATACTGGTGAACGTCATTTTTCATTCCCTTCCAGTAAAACCGGTCAGAGATTTTGGCTAAAGTTTTATCTCTGCCAAAATGGCCCCCAGATATTGGGTTGTCATGACAGGCCTTCAGGATATTTGGCAGTCGACTTTTAGTAAGAACCTCCTTTTCCCTATGATAAACAATTCCTCCTTGGGCTCGATATGGCTTTGCTGTTTGTCTAAACTGGGACTTGGCATTTGCACGTTTCTCAGGAGGTAGATCGTAGGTATACTGAGGGTACCTTTGTTCTGTTGCAGTGTAGAATCTCAAAAGCTGGTCATACAATTGATCTTCCATGGTTGTCAAAATTGGAAAAGATTTGGTGTCATAGAGAGCAGAGAGGTGTCATAGAGAACATACAAAACAAGTTATCATTAACTATGCACTGACAGGACAGCGCCATCTACTGTCAGTTCAGATCTGCACACTTTTCAACAAATAAGCAATAGGGTGAGAAAAACAGTGAAGTGATAACATTATGGCCTAGAGAAATACTATAAAAACTATTTTATACCCCCTGGTATAAAGTTTATCCCCCGGGGGTATACTATGGCCTAAGTCAGCTTTTGAATTTTTGTGCTGTTTCCTTCCTCAGTAAAAGGGTTCCCCGGCTTCCCCGCAGTGCTGCGAGGGTGCCCCCATGGTAGATAAACCCATTTTTTAAGCGTATCCAAGGCGTTGCTAGGATAGAATGGCCATGTAAAATCCCATAGCAACCAGTAAAAGGGTTCCCCACCCACCCCGCAGTGCTGTGAGGGTGCCCCCAAGGTAGATTAACCCCTTTTCCAAGCGTATACAAGGCGTTGCTAGGATAAATTGGTCATGTAAAATCCCATAGCAACCAGTAAAAGGGTTCCCCGGCTTCCCCACAGTGCTGCAAGGGTGCCCCCAAGGTAGATAAACCCCTTTTCCAAGCGTATACAAGCCGTTGCTAGGATAAAGTGGTCATGTAAAATCCCATAGCAACCACCTAAGGGGTTAACCACCTATCCTTAAGTGCTGCGAGAGTGCCCCCAAGGTAGATAAACCCCTTTTTCAAGCGTATTCAAGGCGTTGCTAGGATAGAGTGATCATGTAAAATCCCATAGCAACCAGTAAAAGGTTTCCCCACCCACCCGCAGTGCTGCAATGGTGCCCCCAAGATAGATAAACCCCTTTTCCAAGCGTATCCAAGGTGTTGCTAGGATAGAGTGATCATGCTATATCCCATAGCAACCAGTAAAGGGGTTCCCCACCCACCCCTCAGTGCTCGTCAGTGCCCCCTAGGTATACAAAGCCCTTTTCCAAGCATATCCAAGGCGCCAAGACAACGAGCTGGCACGAGCAGGGCTGAAGATTTCATGTCACATGTGACTATAGGGAGGGGGTGGGGCTTAGAAAGGGAGATCCCTGGCGTCACCAGAGGTGGAGGAGCTTGAAAAGGAGCAGTGCCCGATGGGAGGGGGAGCTGTGACCTAGAAGAATGAGCAGCTTTCCCTCAGCTTACCCTGGGGGGTATAATCTGGCCTGGAGGGGTATACTTTGGCCTAGGCTATTTTATACCCCGGGGTATAGTTTGGCCTAGGCCAAAGTATACCCGGGGTATAATCTAGCCTAGGCCACTTTAACCCCGGGTATAGTCTGGCCTGGGGGTATAATCTGGCCTGTTACACCGGTACATCCATGGGTGGAGCCATTGCATCCAAGTGTGGAGCCGGTACATACGTGTGTGGAGCCGGTACATTGGTAAATGAAGTCTATGTCGATAAATGGAGGTTGCTCTGGTCGGTACTAACAGTCCATGCAGGATTTCTGAGCTGATGGGCTTTGCTTCATACATGAGTCCTGACCATCCTTGGTAATCACAGCAGTCACATTCTCACAGGCCGCGGCCTTTCTCTGTGCCACGCAGTGCACTGTCTTGGACCTTATATACTGTAGATACGATGCAGTCACATCACACTCATGAGATTAATTATCACCTTCAGTAATTAGCATCCAGGAATACATCTCTTATTTTAATGTTTTCTTTCCATTTCATAGTGCAAAAATGGTAAAAAAAATAAAAAATAATGGCATCAGACAATGTGGCTGAAATTGAATCTAAATTCTAAAAGGATTTTTGAAATCCCAGTGATGACCCATCGTTATCTGATCGGTGGGGTCGGACTCTCAGGACCCCTTCTGTGAGATCATTGCAGGATTGCTGCACTCCCAAATCACTGTTTATGAGGTGCGATTCTGCACTTTGGGTGGTGGTACAGCTACAATATCAGGAAATAATGGAAATAATGAATGATCGGCAATCAGTATTGACAAAAACCTTGTAAAAGGGGATTTCTCATCAGATAGAAACCCTGAAGGCCAGCAAGAAATTGTTTTTCTGTGGC
The DNA here is from genome assembly GCF_051348905.1 of Ranitomeya variabilis. NCBI lineage: Eukaryota > Metazoa > Chordata > Amphibia > Anura > Dendrobatidae > Ranitomeya > Ranitomeya variabilis. The sequence continues at coordinate 1,098,542,619 of NC_135233.1, forward strand.
AAACTACAATTTTTGTCAGCAGTGGCTGCAGAGTGAGAAGCAAGCAGAAGACAGTGGCAGATAGATGGGGGCATTAGCAAACATTTGAACGTGGTAAGACACAAGGGAAATAAGAGACATGCCATGTAGTGGAGGAGGAGACAGAGGAGGACAAGATCCCACCAATTGCCAGATATCCTGAGGAACAGGGACAGAACATCTTCAGATCCCCAATGTCTCCTGAAGAAAAGGTTGAGGTGTTTCAAGCTACAAGTCCAACTGCGACTCCTAAGATCCGGTGTCTGGAGTCTCAGGGCTCTAACATTTTCAGACTAAAATAGTTTGTGATTGGCAGCTCTGGTCATTTCTACAAACCAAGAGAATCGCCTCAGCCAATTACTTGGTCAATGATCAGGCAAAACATTACAAACACAAGCCTAATATTGAGTAAGATCTCCATGTGTACCCAAAGCAGCTTTGTTCCATCAAGGTGTGGAAACCACATGACCTCTGAAAGTGACTTGCACCTAAATGTTAGCAGTAAATCGTGCAAGTTGATCAGTGCGGCCTCTGTGGATCAGATTTTTTTTCTTTAGCACGACCCAAAGATAATTGATCGAATTGAGTTCTGAGGAATGTGGAGACCAAGTCATCTCCATCATTATTGTGATGTTTCCCAATCCATTCCTAAGATTTTCCTACAGAAGGAGTCACTAATATTATAAGGGTAAGTTCACACAGGGCATTTTTGCAGCTTTTTTTCTGCAGCAAAACCTGATCTTCTTGGCAGGAAAGAAGCTGCGCACAAATGCAGGTTTAGGTGCGCTTTTGGTTCTTTTTTTGTTACATTTTTGGTGCATTTTTGCTGCTTTTTTTCAGGCTTTTTTTCTCTAAGTGTATGCCAATAGAGTTGAGTGTACACAGAGAAAAAACTTCCTGTAGATATACAGATAGAATGAATAGATAGAATGAATAGATCGATCGAATGGATAGATAGATTGCTAGAAAAGATAGAATGGATAGATAGATTACCTGTAGTAACCTCTTCACTGGCATTTTCCCACGGTCCAGAGGTTACCTCAGGTCAGGCTGTGAGGGAACGCATGCCCAGTGACGTCATCCCCGGTAACTGAAGCCAGCACCGAAGCCTCTCCTCATTCCCCAGTAGTTTGCAGCCGGGAGCAGTCGCATAGCAGCGCTCCCGGTTGTAAATTTTATCTCCCCCAGATATGGATTACTGCATGGGACACTCGTTATATTGGACTGTGTCAGAACATGGAGTATTTGTGTTGGTTTATTATTTTTATTTTTATTTCAAGAGATCGAGGGCTTCGCTTTGGAATAGCAGATTAATAAAGATGGCAAAACTGTGTGGGGTTTTATTTAATTAAAAGTCTTTTTTCTTACTGTGTGTGTTTATTTAACCCTTTAACTACTATAGTATTAGTAATGGATAGGTGTTTTATTGACACCTATCCATTACTAAGCTGGCTTAATGTCACCTTACAATAGGAAGGTGACATTAACCCCTCATTATCCCACTTGCCACTGCTACATTGCAAGTGGGAAGAGAAGGGCAAAGCGCCAGAATTGGCGCATCTAATAGATGGGGAAGCTGTGGCTGCTGTTTTTAGGCTGGAGTGGCTATATTAATGGCCCTTTATCAGCCAGAGAATACCGGCCCCCAGCTGTGAGCTTTAGCAAAGCTGGTTGTCAAAAATTTGGGGTGACCCGACACCATTTTTTTAAAATTATTTATTTAAATAATTAAAAAAAAAAGCGTGAGGACCCCTCTATTCTTGATAACTAGCCTTGCTGAAGCTGACAGGTGGGGGTTGCAGCCCCCAGCTGTGAGTTTTGTCTGACTGGTTATCAAAAATAGGGGGAAACCCAGGCCATATTTTTTTTAAATTATTTATTTATAGCGCAGGAGCGGCAGATGAAAACTCCCATCATCCACACCTGCTCTCACTGTAATTAGTGACTGTAGGTGTCAGATGATGGGATCAGTAGTCCCATCAGCTGACACCAGTGACGGGAGGTAAAGTTTATACCTTCAATCACAGCTGAGCGCTCCCACTGTCTTCTGACAGTGTGGTAACCGCGGCTCTCTGACCGGCAGGGATGATTTCCGATCAGAAGCGGTGTTTGCCGCGCTGTCATGCATATAACAGCGTGTCAAACACTGAATTGTCGGGACCCCCATTCAAGTGAATGAGGTTCGGGTCCGCTCTGCTGGATGACAGGCTGTATGGACGCGCCATGCACCCTGCCATCTAGAGGTAGCAGACACGAGTGTGAGGTCACTTCCAGCTGTCCTTGAATTTTCTGCAGCAAATACGCTGCAAGAAAAGTCAACCTGCGTATTTGTAGCGTTTTTTCACCATCCATTCAAGTCAATAGGTGGAAAACGCTGGAAAAATGCTAAAAGAAGAGACATGCTCTATGTCCAAAAAATGCAGCAAAGCACAAAATACTGATCACATAAAAAAACAATGTGCGTGCATGAGATTTTTGAAATCTCATAGGCTTTGCTGGTACTGTAAAAAGCAGCTGAAAATTAGCGTAAAAATGCAGCAAAAAAACCACAATGTGTGAACTTAACCTAATAATGCAGCCATGAAGTGGAGGTATTTGGTCTGTATAATGTTTATGTAGCGCTATAGCCGACACCTCTGCTTGGTGCTAAAATCAGCACAACACAGTCTCTCTGTGCTATTATATTGAGAATATGATGCTAAAACAAGATGTCCGCTCTTTATGTGGAGAGGAACATGTGACTTCAGGAGCCAGTGATACATTCCATTGTGTCAAGACATTGGGGATGTTTCCTGCTCCCTGATTGGATAGCCGTAATGTGCACACATAAAGTTAGAAAAAATAAGTTTATAAGAATGCCACTCCAATGAACTCTGCCAACCTCCTACCCTCATCAAATATATGCCCAATGCTCATCAAATATCACCAATATCCTAGGTGGGCAGGGTCCTCTCTCTCCTGTACAGTGTAAGCTCTTATGGTCAGTGGGGTCCTCTCTCTCCTGTAGAGTGTAAGTTCTTATGGTCAGCGGGGTCCTCTCTCTCCTGTAGAGTGTAAGCTCTTATGGTCAGTGGGGTCCTCTCTCTCCTGTAGAGTGTAAGCTCTTATGGTCAGTGGGGTCCTCTCTCTCCTGTAGAGTGTAAGCTCTTATGGTCAGTGGGGTCCTCTCTCTCCTGTAGAGTGTAAGCTCTTATGGTCAGTGGGGTCCTCTCTCTCCTGTAGAGTGTAAGGTCTTATGGTCAGTGGGGTCCTCTCTCCTGTAGAGTGTAAGCTCTTATGGTCAGTGAGGTCCTCTCTCTCCTGTAGAATGTAAGGTCTTATGGTCAGTGAGGTCCTCTCTCTCCTGTAGAGTGTAAGCTCTTATGGTCAGTGAGGTCCTCTCTCTTCTGTAGAGTGTAAGCTCTTATGGTCAGTGGGGTCCTCTCTCTCCTGTAGAGTGTAAGCTCTTATGGTCAGTGGGGTCCTCTCTCTCCTGTAGAGTGTAAGCTCTTATGGTCAGTGGGGTCCTCTCTCTCCTGTAGAGTGTAAGGTCTTATGGTCAGTGGGGTCTTCTCTCTCCTGTAGAGTGTAAGCTCTTATGGTCAGTGGGGTCCTCTCTCTCCTGTAGAGTGTAAGGTCTTATGGTCAGTGGGGTCCTCTCTCCTGTAGAGTGTAAGCTCTTATGGTCAGTGTGGTCCTCTCTCTCCTGTAGAGTGTAAGCTCTTATGGTCAGTGGGGTCCTCTCCCTCCTGTAGAGTGTAAGCTCTTATGGTCAGCGGGGTCCTCTCTCTCTCCTGTAGAGTGTAAGCTCTTATGGTCAGTGTGGTCCTCTCTCTCCTGTAGAGTGTAAGCTCTTATGGTCAGTGAGGTCCTCTCTCTCCTGTAAAGTGTAAGCTCTTATGGTCAGTGGGGTTCTCTCTCTCCTGTAGAGTGTAAGCTCTTATGGTCAGTGGGGTCCTCTCTCTCCTGTAGAGTGTAAGCTCTTATCGTCAGTGGGGTCCTCTCTCCTGTAGAGTGTAAGCTCTTATGGTCAGTGGGGTCCTCTCTCTCCTGTAGAGTGTAAGCTCTTATGGTCAGTGGGGTCCTCTCTCTCCTGTAGAGTGTAAGCTCTTATGATCAGTGGGGTCCTCTCTTCTCCTGTAGAGTGTAAGCTCTTATGGTCAGTGGGGTCCTCTCTCCTGTAGAGTGTAAGCTCTTATGGTCAGTGGGGTCCTCTCTCTCCTGTAGAGTGTAAGCTCTTATGGTCAGTGTGGTCCTCTCTCTCCTGTAGAGTGTAAGCTCTTATGGTCAGTGAGGTCCTCTCTCTCCTGTAAAGTGTAAGCTCTTATGGTCAGTGGGGTTCTCTCTCTCCTGTAGAGTGTAAGCTCTTATGGTCAGTGGGGTCCTCTCTCTCCTGTAGAGTGTAAGCTCTTATGGTCAGTGGGGTCCTCTCTCTCCTGTAGAGTGTAAGCTCTTATGATCAGTGGGGTCCTCTCTTCTCCTGTAGAGTGTAAGCTCTTATGGTCAGTGGGGTCCTCTCTCTCCTGTAGAGTGTAAGGTCTTATGGTCAGTAAAAAATAAGGAGAAGCCAGCACTGCTTATGGTCAGAACGCAATACAAATGGTGCACATGCACCTACTGAATTCTAACTGTAGTTCAAATATGAGACATTTAGCAAATAATTGATCAATTCTTTGAGCTACCCCGCCACTTCACGGCAATCTCATAATGGGGCAGTCCTACGCTACATATTTTCTTAATATTGTGCCATTACGGCCTCCTAGATGTATAAAAAGAGTATATAAGGAAAGACACCATTACTTTACTATGACATGCAAGCTGTACCTGGAGCATTTTCAGAATCACTCCCTTGGTGCCAGGAAGGACAAGCGTAGGTGAAGGTCGGTCAGGTCCTTTATGCCCCATTATGAGAATGCCGTGAAGTGGCGGGGTAGCTCAAAGAATTGATCAATTGTTTGCTAAATGTCTCATATTTGAAATGCAGATAGAATTCAGTATGTGCATGTGCACCTTATGTATTGTGTCTAGTGTTGAGCATTCCGATACCGCAAGTATCGGGTATCGGCCGATACTTGCGGTATCGGAATTCCGATACCGGGATTCCGATACTTGCCGCGTATCGGATACCGGAATCGGAAGTTCTAAGATTCAAAAAGCAGAAATTCAGCCAATGAGATTGATTCCAAGTGTGGGCACATCCTGTTTAGCATGGAGGGCATGAAACTACTGGCAAGGCTGTGATTGGCTGGTGTAATGATGTCATGATGCAGTTTAAAAGTCGCTGGCGCCATTTTGCGATCACTCTGCTGTGAATTCAGTTAGTGACAGGACGCTGTTTGCTGACTGAGGGACAGTTTAGAGATAGCGATTTGCTTCTTTGTGCTTTCCAAAGGCTAATTTAGCAACCGCTGTGTTCACCTACTATTCACCTTGCTTTTGCCTTGTAGCGCTGTTTTCACAGCGATCTGCAGGGTCTGTGTGTGTGTGTGTGTGAGTGCAGCCCAGTCTCCAGTCTGAGTGCAGCCACATAGGCCATCCATAGTTGGTTGTATTCAGTTCAGGGAGGGTGGTTCATTGCCTCATACTGTTCCTTTTTTTTTTTTTTTTCCCAAGTAGTGTAGTCTGCTGCTAATTTATTCAAAAAAATCCTATTAGTGTCTTTCCACCCGTCTCCAGCTAATTTGTGGAAAAACACTACATAGGATAAAGTAGAGGAGGGTTTTTGGGCCTTGCAGCGCCGTTTACGGCTGTCTGCACGGTCTCCGTGTAACTGCAGCTCGCCCTGTAATCTGTGAGCAGCCATAGCCTGGTTGTCTCCAGCTCAGGGTTTTTCACTGCGTCATACCGCCAAATCAATTTTCTTTTTTTTCAAAGTAGTGTAGTCTGCTGCTAATTAATTTTAAAAAATCCTATTAGTGTCTTTCCACCCGTCTCCAGCTAATTTGTGGAAAAACACTACATAGGATAAAGTAGAGGAGGGTTTTTGGGCCTTGCAGCGCCGTTTACGGCTGTCTGCACGGTCTCCGTGTGACTGCAGCTCGCCCTGTAATCTGTGAGCAGCTGTAGCCTGGTTGTCTCCAGCTCAGGGTTTTTCACTGCGTCATACCGCCAAATCAATTTTCTTTTTTTTCAAAGTAGTGTAGTCTGCTGCTAATTAATTTAAAAAAATCCTATTAGTGTCTTTCCACCCGTCTCCAGCTAATTTGTGGAAAAACACTACATAGGATAAAGTAGAGGAGGGTTTTTGGGCCTTGCAGCGCCGTTTACGGCTGTCTGCACGGTCTCCGTGTGACTGCAGCTCGCCCTGTAATCTGTGAGCAGCTATAGCCTGGTTGTCTCCAGCTCAGGGTTTTTCACTGCGTCATACCGCCAAATCAATTTTCTTTTTTTTCCAAATAGTGTAGTCTGCTGCTAATTTATTCAAAAAAATCCTATTAGTGTCTTTCCACCCGTCTCCAGCTAATTTGTGGAAAAACACTACATAGGATAAAGTAGAGGAGGGTTTTTGGGCCTTGTAGCGCCGTTTACGTCTGTCTGCACGGTCTCCGTGTGACTGCAGCTCTATCTGTTGTCAGTTCAGCCCCCAAAAAATAAATAAATAATAAAGTTCACCAAACACACCAGTTACACCACTTTACATTTGTGTAGGCCACATTAGCTCATATTAAAGTCTAGTCCACACTTTAGATAATTAGTGCTTCTTATACCTGTTAGGAGGAGTTGCTCAGGAATAAGCACACAAATCCGTTAGTACTTTTCTGCTTATCTTTATCAGTCAACCAAGATGAAGAAGGCAGTGAGTAAGGCACGGGGGCGTGGGAGCCGTCGCGGAGCAGGGAGGGGACGTGGGGATTCTGTGCCTGCTGCGGGCACCGGTGACTCATCAGCACCCACTTTCACCAGGCAACAGTCGTTCATGCGAAGCTTTGTGTCCGAGCGCCGTACACCGCTGCTGCGTGAAGAACAAATTGAAGCTGTTGTCGGATGGATGGCAGCTAATGCATCAACTTCCATTAGTGCCACATCCTCTCAGACACAGAGCACTGGAGAGCAGCCATCTGTCTCTTCACCACCTGCAAAATTGCCCAGGCAGACAGAGAGCCCAGGACAGGAGCAGTCTCTACTTCTGTTCTCTGAATCTCTTGGCTTGGAAACAGGGGGCCAGCCAAGCAGCATTGGAGAAATGGAAGAAGAGGCAGGGTGCAGTGATGCCCAACAGCTTTTTCTGTCTTCCTCTGAAGAGGCGGGTGGGCCAGTGGCTCCGGTCACCACATCGCAGGCCGCATCAGCTGATGATGACACTCAGGTGCCACTTACTGGTGCGTGCTCTGCTGCTGAGACTACCCAGGAGGAGCAGTTGGGGGCAGAGGGTAGTGTAGATGATGAGGTCCTCGACCCATCTTGGCGTGAGGGACAGGAAGGTGGTGGGAGCAGCTCTGAGGAAGAGATTCCCCGTACGGCCCAAAGAGGGAGAGGGAGGGGGAAGACTGCGGATCCTGCAGCCTCCGCTTTGGCACCCGTTAGGAGCATGTCTCTTCCAAAAGCCAAAAAGGGCGCTCCCAAGACTTGCAGTGCCTGGTCCTTTTTTGACACAGTTGCAGATGACATTTGCTATGTCAGATGCAACGTGTGTCATCAAAAAGTCAAAAGAGGGAAAAATGTCAGCAACCTCAATACCTCCAACATGTGGAAACATGTGCGCAACAGGCACCCGGCGGAGTTAGAAAAACACACTGAAGAGGTAGGCCAACCAACAGCGGCAGCTACCACCTCTTCAGCTCGTGTTGCCTCTTCCTCTACCTCACACGCAGCTGGTTCGGCGTCCTCCCAGGATCGCCGTGGAAGAACCTCTGCCCCTGTTGTCCAGAGACCCGCTGTAATTCCACCCGCAGCGCCACTTTCCTAGTCATCCACACACTCCCAGCCCAGTCTACAGCCATCGGTAGTACAGGCATGGGAGAAAAGGCGGCCTTTCTCGTCAAACCACCCACGAGCACAGGCTCTGACTGCAGGCATTGCCAAACTTCTGTCACTGGAAATGCTGTCATTCAGGCTGGTGGAGACTGACAGCTTCCGTGACTTGATGTCATTGGCAGTCCCACAGTACAATGTGCCCAGCCGCTTTTACTTCAGCAGGCAAGCCGTCCCTGCCCTGCAGAAGCATGTGGAGGGACACATAAAACACGCGCTACTGAACGCCGTCAGTAGCAAGGTCCACCTCACCACCGATGCGTGGACCAGTCAACATGGACAGGGGCGATACCTTTCCCTCACTGCCCATTGGGTTAATGTCGTTGAGCCGGGTACAGACCGTGCGAGTGGCGCAGGACGTGTCCTGCCCACTCCAAGGATTGCAGGAATCCATTCTGTACGCATTGACTCCTCCTCTTACACCAGTTCCTCAGAATCATCGCTGCAGGAGCCGTCACAGTCCACCTCCACATGGACCCGTGATGAACGTGTACCTGTTACGACCGACATGAGCACAGCCGTGGCCAAACGTCAACAGGCCGTCTTGAAATTAATTTTCTTGGGGAATCGTAGCCACACAGCGCAGGAGCTCTGGAATGCCATCAAGCAGGAGAGCGATGTGTGGTTTGTGCCAGCGAATCTCCAGCCAGGCATGGTAGTGTGTGATAATGGCCGAAATCTGGTGGCAGCTCTGGGCCTCGGCAACCTCACTCACATCCCATGTCTGGCACATGTGCTCAATTTGGTCGTGCAGAGCTTTTTGAGGGACTATCCGGATCTTGATGCACTGCTGCACAAGGTCCGCCTAGAGTGTGCTCACTTGCGGCGTTCCAGCACGGCAAAAGCGCGCATTGCGGCTCTGCAGCGCCGACACCGCCTGCCGGAACATCGCATCATATGTGACCTACCTACCAGGTGGAATTCCACGTTACATATGTTGGAGCGGTTGTGTGAGCAGCAGCAAGCTGTAATGGAGTACCAGCTGCTTCAGGCGCAAAAAAGTCGCAGTCAGCGCCGTACAGACTTCACAACCACAGAGTGGGCCACTATGAATGACGTCTGCCAGGTTTTGCGTCCCTTTGATTATTCCACGCGGATGGCGAGTGCAGATGATGCACTAGTCAGCATGACTGTCCCCCTTATCTGCCTGCTTGAAAAATCACTGCAAGCGCTAAGGGATGATGTTGTGGAAGAGGTGGAGGATGAGGATTCACCATTTCCATCATCTTCTGGACAGTCAGCGCCACGTGGTTCCTCACAAACGCGTAGGCAGGGGACCGTTTGTGAGGAGGATGAGGAGGAGTCAATGGAGGAGGAAGACATCCGTCCAGAGGAGGGAGTTACACAATTGTCCAGTACTCAGTGTGTACAGCGAGGGTGGGGTGATGACGAGCGGGCAGAGATCACGCCTCCAGCAGGGGACAGCGTTTCTTGGGCAGTTGGCAGTCTGCAGCACATGGTGGATTACATGCTGCAGTGCCTGAGAAACGACCGCCGCATCGCCCACATTCTCAACATGTCTGATTATTGGGTGTTCACCCTCCTCGATCCTCGCTACCGGGACAACGTAGAAAGCCTCATCACACCGTTGAACCGGGAGCGAAAAATGCGGGAGTACCAAGACACACTGGTCAATTCCATCATCTTCTCCATTCCAACTGAGAGAAGTGCTGCTAGTGCATTCCAAAGCAGCTCAGTGCGTCCAGGCCGTGGTGGAGGCTCTGCACAAAGAGGGAGCAGAAGCAGTGCCTCTGCCCAAGGCAAGACCAGTATGGCCGAACTGTGGCACAGTTTTCTGTGCCCGCCACAAAAGTCTACACCATCACAGACGGCTCCAGTCAGCAGGAGGCAACGGTTCCGTCAGATGGTGACAGACTACATGTCTTGCCCTCTTGCTGTACTCCCAGACGGCTCTTCCCCTTTCAAGTTTTGGGTCTCAAAGCTGGATACATGGCCAGAGCTAAGCCAGTATGCATTGGAGGTGCTGTCTTGCCCTGCGGCCAGTGTATTATCGGAACGTGTCTTTAGTGCTGCAGGTGGTGTACTAACTGACCGTCGCATGCGACTATCCTCCGATAACGTTGACCGGCTTACTTTCCTGAAAATGAACAAGGCCTGGATATCGCCGGAATTTGCCACTCCTCCTCCTGATTGAATAATTAGGTCACTGTATACGTTATCCAGGTCTCCTGTTGTGTTCATCTTTCTACCACCTGAACTTAAATTCCTGGGCTCCAACACCGCCAGTTGAGGCTCAGACGTGCCGTCTGCACAGTCAAAACATACGACCCAGTGTTATTGGGTTTCAGTAACGTCAGCTGATCCCCAGCTGTGTAGCCGGCAATGTGTCATGCGACCGCCACGCTGACACAACAACTGAAATGTAAGGGAATCTGTCCCCCCCCCCCCAAGGCGTTTGTTACTGAAAGAGCCACCTTGTGCAGCAGTAATGCTGCCCAAGGAAAAGGTAGCTATTTTTGTTTAGCTCCTTGCACACGCAGAACTTAACACTTATAAAATGTGTCCACTGATACCGTAAAACCGTCCCGGAGGTGGGACTTTCCTTCGTAATGTGACGCAGCCCAGCCGTCATTCCTACCCCCCCGGCGCCGCGCACCGGCTCCTCAGCGTTGTTTTATTCCGTCCAGGAGCCTGCGCTGTTATGTTATCCCGTGGCCAGGCACACTTAGCGCTGCCCGTCTTCTGGCATCATTTGGTGTCTGGATGGCTGCGCCTGTGCGGCCGCGCTGGCAGAGAGCCCGCCTCGCAGTGTCTTCTGATTTAATCCCACTGGGGGCCTGGGATCCATGGACATGCGCAGTGCATATCTGAACCTCCACCTCTCACTCATTTCCCTATGGCTTCTTCAGACTGTTCGGTGTCAGCTGGTCCCTAACAGCATGCCACGGCCGTGACACCGCACAGTCTGAAGAAGCCATAGGGAGATGAGTGAGAGGTGGAGGTTCAGATATGCACTGCGCATGTCCATGGATCCCAGGCCCCCAGTGGGATTAAATCAGAAGACACTGCGAGGCGGGCTCTCTGCCAGCGCGGCCGCACAGGCGCAGCCATCCAGACACCAAATGATGCCAGAAGACGGGCAGCGCTAAGTGTGCCTGGCCACGGGATAACATAACAGCGCAGGCTCCTGGACGGAATAAAACAACGCTGAGGAGCCGGTGCGCGGCGCCGGGGGGGTAGGAATGACGGCTGGGCTGCGTCACATTACGAAGGAAAGTCCCACCTCCGGGACGGTTTTACGGTTGCAGGGGACACATTTTATAAGTGTTTAGTTCTGTGTTTGCAAGGAGCATGATGAAAAGAGCCACCTTTTCCTTTTGCATCTTTTGTGCTGCACAAGCTGGCTCTTTCAGCTACAAACGCCTTGGGGGGGGGTTAAAGGTTCCCTTTCGACTTTCTCAGGCTTCGGCCTACATTGTGTTCCTCTGCTTTTCCACCTGTCCCTGGGCTCCAACACCGCTAGTTGTTGCCTGGTAGTGCTGTACGCACAGTCCCAACAGTCGCTCCTCTGTTATTGGGGTTCAGTAACGTCAGCTGTTCCCCTGCTGTGTGTGTGGCAATCCCTCCTACCTCCTCCTACCTCCTCCTCCTCCACCTGTCCCTGGGCTCCAACACCGCCAGTTGCCGTCCAGAAGTGCTGTACGCACAGTCAACAGTCCCTCCTCTGTTATTGGGGTTCAGTAACGTCAGCTGTTCCCCTGCTGTGTGTGTGGCAATCCCTCCTACCTCCTCCAACCTCCTCCTCCTCCACCTGTCCCTGGGCTCCAACACCGCCAGTTGCCGTCCAGAAGTGCTGTACGCACAGTCAACAGTCGCTCCTCTGTTATTGGGGTTCAGTAACGTCAGCTGTTCCCCTGCTGTGTGTGTGGCAATCCCTCCTACCTCCTCCAACCTCCTCCTCCTCCACCTGTCCCTGGGCTCCAACACCGCCAGTTGCCGTCCAGAAGTGCTGTACGCACAGTCAACAGTCGCTCCTCTGTTATTGGGGTTCAGTAACGTCAGCTGTTCCCCTGCTGTGTGTGTGGCAATCCCTCCTACCTCCTCCAACCTCCTCCTCCTCCACCTGTCCCTGGGCTCCAACACCGCCAGTTGCCGTCCAGAAGTGCTGTACGCACAGTCAACAGTCCCTCCTCTGTTATTGGGGTTCAGTAACGTCAGCTGTTCCCCTGCTGTGTGTGTGGCAATCCCTCCTACCTCCTCCTACCTCCTCCTCCTCCACCTGCCCCTGGGCTCCAACACCGCCAGTTGCCGTCCAGAAGTGCTGTACGCACAGTCAACAGTCCCTCCTCTGTTATTGGGGTTCAGTAACGTCAGCTGTTCCCCTGCTGTGTGTGTGGCAATCCCTCCTACCTCCTCCTACCTCCTCCAACCTCCTCCTCCTCCACCTGTCCCTGGGCTCCAACACCGCCAGTTGCCGTCCAGAAGTGCTGTACGCACAGTCAACAGTCCCTCCTCTGTTATTGGGGTTCAGTAACGTCAGCTGTTCCCCTGCTGTGTGTGTGGCAATCCCTCCTACCTCCTCCTACCTCCTCCTCCTCCACCTGTCCCTGGGCTCCAACACCGCCAGTTGCCGTCCAGAAGTGCTGTACGCACAGTCAACAGTCCCTCCTCTGTTATTGGGGTTCAGTAACGTCAGCTGTTCCCCTGCTGTGTGTGTGGCAATCCCTCCTACCTCCTCCTACCTCCTCCAACCTCCTCCTCCTCCACCTGTCCCTGGGCTCCAACACCGCCAGTTGCCGTCCAGAAGTGCTGTACGCACAGTCAACAGTCCCTCCTCTGTTATTGGGGTTCAGTAACGTCAGCTGTTCCCCTGCTGTGTGTGTGGCAATCCCTCCTACCTCCTCCTACCTCCTCCTCCTCCACCTGTCCCTGGGCTCCAACACCGCCAGTTGCCGTCCAGAAGTGCTGTACGCACAGTCAACAGTCCCTCCTCTGTTATTGGGGTTCAGTAACGTCAGCTGTTCCCCTGCTGTGTGTGTGGCAATCCCTCCTACCTCCTCCTACCTCCTCCAACCTCCTCCTCCTCCACCTGTCCCTGGGCTCCAACACCGCCAGTTGCCGTCCAGAAGTGCTGTACGCACAGTCAACAGTCGCTCCTCTGTTATTGGGGTTCAGTAACGTCAGCTGTTCCCCTGCTGTGTGTGTGGCAATCCCTCCTACCTCCTCCAACCTCCTCCTCCTCCACCTGCCCCTGGGCTCCAACACCGCCAGTTGCCGTCCAGAAGTGCTGTACGCACAGTCAACAGTCCCTCCTCTGTTATTGGGGTTCAGTAACGTCAGCTGTTCCCCTGCTGTGTGTGTGGCAATCCCTCCTACCTCCTCCAACCTCCTCCTCCTCCACCTGTCCCTGGGCTCCAACACCGCCAGTTGCCGTCCAGAAGTGCTGTACGCACAGTCAACAGTCGCTCCTCTGTTATTGGGGTTCAGTAACGTCAGCTGTTCCCCTGCTGTGTGTGTGGCAATCCCTCCTACCTCCTCCTACCTCCTCCTCCTCCACCTGCCCCTGGGCTCCAACACCGCCAGTTGCCGTCCAGAAGTGCTGTACGCACAGTCAACAGTCCCTCCTCTGTTATTGGGGTTCAGTAACGTCAGCTGTTCCCCTGCTGTGTGTGTGGCAATCCCTCCTACCTCCTCCTACCTCCTCCTCCTCCACCTGTCCCTGGGCTCCAACACCGCCAGTTGCCGTCCAGAAGTGCTGTACGCACAGTCAACAGTCCCTCCTCTGTTATTGGGGTTCAGTAACGTCAGCTGTTCCCCTGCTGTGTGTGTGGCAATCCCTCCTACCTCCTCCTACCTCCTCCTCCTCCACCTGTCCCTGGGCTCCAACACCGCCAGTTGCCGTCCAGAAGTGCTGTACGCACAGTCAACAGTCCCTCCTCTGTTATTGGGGTTCAGTAACGTCAGCTGTTCCCCTGCTGTGTATACGGCAACGTGTACTGCGACCGCCACGCAGGCACAACAAGTTAAATGTAAGGGAACCTGACCCCCCCCCCCCCCAGGCGTTTGTTACTGAAGGAGCCACCTTGTGCAGCAGTAATGATGCAAAGGGAAAAAGTGCCTCTTTTCGTGATGCTCCTTGCACATGCTGAACCAAACACTTATGAAATGTGTCCCCACACAGCGTTACACCGTCCGGTAGGTGGAACTTTCCTTTGTCGTGTGACGCAGCACAGCCATCATTTTTACCCCCTTGGCGCCGTGCGCCCCCTCCTCAGCGTTGTTTGAATCTGTCCCGGAGCCTGCGCTGTTAGGTTAGCCCTTGGCCATGCACACATGTTGCGCTGCCCGTCTTCTGACCTCATTTGGTGTCAGGCTGGCTGCGCCTGTGCGGGTGCGCTGGCCGAGATCCCGCCTCGCAGTGTCGTCTAATGTAATCCCACCGCGGGCCTGTGATCCGTGCCCGTGCGCAGTGCATATCCTCTCCTCTCACTCCCCTCCCTATGGCTTCTTCAGACTGTGCGATGTCAGCTGGTCCCTAATAGCATGCCACGGCCGTGACACCGCACAGTCTGAAAAAGCCGTAGGGAGGGGAGTGAGAGGAGAGGATATGCACTGCGCACGGGCACGGATCACAGGCCCGCGGTGGGATTACATGAGACGACACTGCGAGGCGGGATCTCGGCCAGCGCACCCGCACAGGCGCAGCCAGCCTGACACCAAATGAGGTCAGAAGACGGGCAGCGCAACATGTGTGCATGGCCATGGGCTAACCTAACAGCGCAGGCTCCGGGACAGATTCAAACAACGCTGAGGAGGGGGCGAACGGCGACAAGGGGGTAAAAATGATGGCTGTGCTGCGTCACACGACAAAGGAAAGTTCCACCTACCGGACGGTTTAACGCTGTGTGGGGACACATTTCATAAATGTTAGGTTCCGCATGTACAAGGACCATAATTAAAAGAGCTAAGTTTACCTTTTCCAGCATTAGTGCTGTACACAATGGCTCTTTCAGCTACAAACGCCTGGGGGGGGGGGGGGTTAAAGGTTTCCTTTCAACTTGCTCGAGTGCAGGCTTCGGCCTACACTCCGCTCCCCCTGCTCCTCCTGCTGACCCTGGGCTCTAACACCGCCAGTTTTTGCCCAGATGTGCTAGCTGCACAGAGAAAAACACCAGCCAATGTGTCAGTGGGGTCCAGCACCGCCAGCTGTTCCCCTGCTGTGTAGCCGGCAACGTGTCCTGCGACCGCCACGCAGACACAAGAACTGAAATTGAAGGGAACCTGTCCCCCCTCCCCCAGGTGTTTCTATGTTTTACAGCTACCTTGAACAGCAGTAATGCTGCATGTGTTCAAGGTGGCTCAGAAACTTATTCTCCTTGCCCATGTTGAAGTGAACACGTCTAAAATGTGTCCTCTGTGACCATTAAAACGTCCCTCAGGTGTGATTTGACTTTGTATTGACACACGCAACAAGCTCCTTGGTAACGCTGCCCGTCTTCTGGCATCATTGTTTGGCTGGCTGCGCTTCTGCGGCTGCCCTGACCCACACAACAGCCCTCGTTGTCTTATTTAATGGGACTGCGAGGGTGTGATTGATGGGCAGGATCAGTGCATCAGTTCGCCTGTCCCTCCTCTCCTTCCGCCTTCTTCGGACTGTGCGGCTTCATGGCCGTGGCATGCGATAAGGGATCAGATGACGCCGCACAGTCTGAAGCGGGTGTAAGGACCCGAGTGTGAGAGGCCAACATATGTGCTGCGCCAGGCCCTGAATCCCAGCCCCGCAGTGTTTTAACAATGTTAAGACACTGCGGGGCTGGGATTCATGGTCATCGCGAACCGCACCGGCCGACATTACATGATGCCAGAAGATGGGCAGCGCTAACGGCGCTAGGCCAGGGGATAACACGACAGCGCAGACTCCTGTACAGCAAATAACAACGCTCGGGAGGCTGCACCCAGCACCAAGGTGGGATTCTTGACACCTGTGCTGCGTCTCATTACAAAGGGAACTCTCGCCTCCATTACACAGTTTGACTGTATAAAGGGCTAAATGTTATACGTGTTCCATTCAGCGTGTGCAAGGAGAAAAATTACAAGAGCAACCTTTGACTTGCGCAGCACTGCTGCTGCATAAGCTGTGGCTCTTCTACTTTGTAACCCCTGAGGGGGGGTTAAAGGTGACTTTTGAAATCGGTTCAATTAGGCTTCGGCCTACACTCTGCTCCACCTGCAGAGCCCGGGCTCCAACAACGCTAGTTGCTGTCCGGAAGTGCTGGCTGCACAGAGCCAAACACCTCGCCAATGTGTCAGTGGGGTCCAGCACCGCCAGCTGTTCCCCTGCTGTGTAGCCGGCAACGTGTCCTGCAAAAGCCACGCAGACACAACACACCCAAAGCTGCCGCCTGTGCAGGCTTCGGCCTACACTCCCCTCCCCCTGCTCCTCCTCCTCCTGCTCCTCCTCCTGCTGTCCCTGGGCTCTAACACACCGCCAGTTTTTGCCCAGATGTGCTAGCTGCACAGAGAAAAACACCAGCCAATGTGTCAGTGGGGTCCAGCACCGCCAGCTGTTCCCCTGCTGTGCAGCCGGCAACGTGTCCTGCAAAAGCCACGCAGACACAAGAACTGAAATTGAAGGGAACCTGTCCCCCCTCCCCCAGGCGTTTTTACGTTATCCAGCCACCTTGTACAGCGGTAATGCTGCATGTGTGCAAGGTGGCTCAGAAACGTATTCTCCTCGCACATGTGGAACTGAAAACACGTCTGCAATGTGTCCTCTGTGTGACCATTTAACCGTCCCGGTGGTGTGACTTTCCTTTGTAATGACACGCTGCAACCCCCTTGGTAGCGCTGCCCGTCTTCTGGCATCATTGTTTGGCTGCCTGCGCCTCTGCGGCCGCCCTGACCCACACAACGCCCCTCGGTGTCTTATTTATTGGGACTGCGAGGGTGTGATTGATGGGCAGGATCAGTGCATCAGTTCGCCTGTCCCTCCTCTCCTTCCGCCTTCTTCGGACTGTGCGGCTTCATGGCCGTGGCATGCGATAAGGGATCAGATGACGCCGCACAGTCTGAAGCGGGTGTAAGGACCCGAGTGTGAGAGGCCAACATATGTGCTGCGCCAGGCCCTGAATCCCAGCCCCGCAGTGTTTTAACAATGTTAAGACACTGCGGGGCTGGGATTCATGGTCATCGCGAACCGCACCGGCCGACATTACATGATGCCAGAAGATGGGCAGCGCTAACGGCGCTAGGCCAGGGGATAACACGACAGCGCAGACTCCTGTACAGCAAATAACAACGCTCGGGAGGCTGCACCCAGCACCAAGGTGGGATTCTTGACACCTGTGCTGCGTCTCATTACAAAGGGAACTCTCGCCTCCATTACACAGTTTGACTGTATAAAGGGCTAAATGTTATACGTGTTCCATTCAGCGTGTGCAAGGAGAAAAATTACAAGAGCAACCTTTGACTTGCGCAGCACTGCTGCTGCATAAGCTGTGGCTCTTCTACTTTGTAACCCCTGAGGGGGGGTTAAAGGTGACTTTTGAAATCGGTTCAATTAGGCTTCGGCCTACACTCTGCTCCACCTGCAGAGCCCGGGCTCCAACAACGCTAGTTGCTGTCCGGAAGTGCTGGCTGCACAGAGCCAAACACCTCGCCAATGTGTCAGTGGGGTCCAGCACCGCCAGCTGTTCCCCTGCTGTGTAGCCGGCAACGTGTCCTGCAAAAGCCACGCAGACACAACACACCCAAAGCTGCCGCCTGTGCAGGCTTCGGCCTACACTCCCCTCCCCCTGCTCCTCCTCCTCCTGCTCCTCCTCCTGCTGTCCCTGGGCTCTAACACACCGCCAGTTTTTGCCCAGATGTGCTAGCTGCACAGAGAAAAACACCAGCCAATGTGTCAGTGGGGTCCAGCACCGCCAGCTGTTCCCCTGCTGTGCAGCCGGCAACGTGTCCTGCAAAAGCCACGCAGACACAAGAACTGAAATTGAAGGGAACCTGTCCCCCCTCCCCCAGGCGTTTTTACGTTATCCAGCCACCTTGTACAGCGGTAATGCTGCATGTGTGCAAGGTGGCTCAGAAACGTATTCTCCTCGCACATGTGGAACTGAAAACACGTCTGCAATGTGTCCTCTGTGTGACCATTTAACCGTCCCGGTGGTGTGACTTTCCTTTGTAATGACACGCTGCAACCCCCTTGGTAGCGCTGCCCGTCTTCTGGCATCATTGTTTGGCTGCCTGCGCCTCTGCGGCCGCCCTGACCCACACAACGCCCCTCGGTGTCTTATTTATTGGGACTGCGAGGGTGTGATTGATGGGCAGGATCAGTGCATCAGTTCGCCTGTCCCTCCTCTCCTTCCGCCTTCTTCAGACTGTGCGGCTTCATGGCCGTGGCATGCGATAAGGGATCAGATGACGCCACATAGTCTGAAGCAGGTGTAAGAACCCAAGCGAGAGGCGAACATATGTACTGCGCCAGGCCATGAATCCCAGCCCCGCAGTGTTTAAACTATGTCAATACACTGCGGGGCTGTGATTCATGGGCATCGCGAACCGCACCGGCCAACATTAAATGAGGTCAGAAGATGGGCAGCGCTAACAGCGCTAGGCCAGGGGATAACACGACAGCGCAGACTCCTGTACAGCAAATAACAACGCTCAGGAGGCTGCACCCAGCACCAAGGTGGGATTCTTGACATCTGTGCTGCGTCTCATTACAAAGGGAACTCGCGCCTCCAACACAGTTTGACTGTATAAAGGGCTAAATGTTATACGTGTTTCATTCAGCGTGTGCAAGGAGCGAAATTAAAAGAGCAACCTTTGACTTGTGCAGCACTACTGCTGCATAAGCTGTGGCTCTTCTACTTTCTAACCCCTGAGGGGGGGTTAAAGGTTACCTTTGAAATTGGTTCAAGTAGGCTTCGGCCTACACTCTGCTCCCCCTGCAGAGCCCGGGCTACAACACCGCTCGTTGCTGTCCGGAAGTGCTGGCTGCACAGAGCCAAACACCTCGCCAATGTGTCAGTGGGGTCCAGCACCGCCAGCTGTTCCCCTGCTGTGCAGCCGGCAACGTGTCCTGCAAAAGCCACGCAGACACTTGCTCTTGTACCTTCTGCTCCCCATCCTGGTTCCAGTACCGTCAGCTGGTTCCGGGCAGAGCCTTTGGCTTAGGTGCCTCCCTCTGGGTATCCGAGTTCCACCAACGTCAGGTGGTCCTTGGTAGTGCTTTCAGGCACGGGTACCTCCTGCTTAGTAACCGGGTTCCAGTAACGTCAGCTGGTCCTCGGTAGTTCCATTGGCTCTTGGACCTTCGGCTACCCATCCGGGTTCCAGCACCGTCAGCTGGTTCTCGGCAGTGTCTTTTGCTCTTGTACCTTCTGCTCCCCATCCTGGTTCCAGTACCGTCAGCTGGTTCCGGGCAGAGCCTTTGGCTTAGGTGCCTCCCTCTGGGTATCCGAGTTCCACCAACGTCAGGTGGTCCTTGGTAGTGCTTTCAGGCACGGGTACCTCCTGCTTAGTAACCGGGTTCCAGTAACGTCAGCTGGTCCTCGGTAGTTCCATTGGCTCTTGGACCTTCGGGTAGCCATCCGAGTTCCAGTTCCATCAGCTGGTTCTCGGCATTTTCTCAGCCTTCTTGTACCTTCTGCTACATTTCCAAGTTCAAGAGACTAAACACGATGACCCGGAAGAACACCCCTAAGATGACGACGACACCAGAGACGACAACCACCGTGATGACGACGACCCTGGAGACGATGACCCTGAAGACCACCCCGATGACGACGACCCCGGAGACCACCCCGATGACGACGACCCCGGAGACGACGACCCTGGAGACGACGACGACCTGGAAGACCGAGAAGCAGAAGAACAAGAGGCTGCAGAACAAAGAGCAGAAGGACATTAAGCATAACACAAAATATCAGAGCAAAAAAATATTATGTAAATTATAAGCAGAAGAAGACTAAGCAGTGTATGGGGGTGAGTCCGTTCCTCCTCGTGGTGCCCCTGGATAAAGCCTGATGCTGCAGGCCAAACTGAACGCGGACAAATGTAACTGGTTTGTGACAGGCAGAACGGAAGGTGTAATCTTCAAACTTTTATAGATAACAACTACGGGAATGCCTGTCACAAATAAGAATATGATGAAGAAGTTGAATATGATGAAGATAATAGTAAAATAAAAAGAATATGAACAATGTAACCCAAAAAATAATAGGTAGAAGATGAAGAAGAAGATGAATAAGGTGAAGAAGTTGATGTCAAAGAAGCTGATGATGAGGATAATTAAGAAGAAAGCGTGGGAGAAGTAAAAAAGAAGGTGAAGGGCGTGGAAGTAGTGAAACATCAATATCTGACATAAAAAAAAAAAAAAATAACATAGTCAAATTCTTTCTAACGCCGAACTTCATAAAAAAAAATTAAAAATCCTGCTATTCTATTACATTGGGCTAAACCTCTGTCCCTTTAATATCTCCGCCACGTCCCCCAATACATCCTACATTATTCTTAGTTGTTTTCCTTCATGTAGAATGAACCTACAAGTTTATAAAGGGTTTATTTTAATTCCGATATTTTCGTCCCATTGACTTGCATTGGGATCGGGTATCGGTATCGGATTGGATCCGATATTTTGACGGTATCGGCCGATACTTTCCGATACCGATACTTTCCGATATCGGAAAGTATCGCTCAACACTAATTGTGTCCTGACCTTAAGCAGTGCTGGCTTCTCCTTTTTTTTTGTCTTTACATTGGTAAGTGGCTGACCACCACTGTTGCCACGCACGCTGGGTTAGGTACGCCTTTCTTTCTCTGTTCATTGTGATTGATAGGCTGCTGTTCACACACACAGCAGCCCTGCCCTGCCTCAGGCTCTAGTTAATTGTGCACCTGTGTCTCAGCCTGTTTCACTCTTTAACTTTGGTGCTGGTTTGGAAGTGTGGAAGCCAGATCTGAAATGTCCGCACAGGACCTGATCGGCTTTTACCTGCGCTTGCCTTTCGCGGCATCAAGGGAGTGATTCTGAAATGCTCCAGGTACAGTTTGCATGTTATGGTAATGTTATTTAATGTGGTCTTTCCTTTATTTTCTCACTCTTAATACATTTAGGAGGCCGTAATGGCACAATGTAAATAAAATACGTAGAGTAGGACTGCCCCATTATGAGAATGCCGTGAAGTGGCGGGGTAGCTCAAAGAATTGATCAATTGTTTGCTAAATGTCTCATATTTGAAATGCAGATAGAATTCAGTATGTGCATGTGCACCTTATGTATTGTGTCCTGACCTTAAGCAGTGCTGGCTTCTCCTTTTTTTTGTCTTGTGGTCAGTGGGGTCCTCTCTCTCCTGTAGAGTGTAAGCTCTTATGGTCAGTGGGGTCCTCTCTCTCCTGTAGAGTGTAAGCTCCTATGGTCAGCAGGGTCCTCTCTCTCCTGTAGAGTGTAAGCTCTTATGGTCAGTGGGGTCCTCTCTCTCCTGTAGAGTGTAAGCTCTTATGGTCAGTGGGGTCCTCTCTCTCTCCTGTAGAGTGTAAGCTCTTATGGTCAGTGGGGTCCTCTCTCTCCTGTAGAGTGTAAGCTCTTATGGTCAGTGGGGTCCTCTCTCTCTCCTGTAGAGTGTAATCTCTTATGGTCAGTGGGGTCCTCTCTCTCCTGTAGAGTAAAAGCTCCTATGGTCAGCAGGGTCCTCTCTCTCCTGTAGAGTGTAAGCTCTTATGGTCAGTGGGGTCCTCTCTCTCTCCTGTAGAGTGTAATCTCTTATGGTCAGTGGGGTTCTGTCTCTCCTGTAGAGTGTAAGCTCTTATGATCAGTGGGGTCCTCTCTCTACTGTAGAGTGTAAGCTGTTATGGTCAGTGGGGTCCTCTCTCTCCTGTAGAGTGTAAAGTCTTATGGTCAGTGGGGTCCTCTCTCTCCTGTAGAGTGTAAGCTCTTATGGTCAGTGAGGTTCTCTCTCTCCTGTAGAGTGTAAGCTCTTATGGTCAGTGGGGTCCTCTCTCTCCTGTAGAGTGTAAGCTCTTATGGTCAGTGGGGTCCTCTCTCTCCTGTAGAGTGTAAGATCTTATGGTCAGTAAAAAAAAGGAGAAGCCAGCACTGCTTATGGTCAGAACGCAATACAAATGGTGCACATGCACCTACTGAATTCTAACTGTAGTTCAAATATGAGACATTTAGCAAATATTTGATCAATTCTTTGAGCTACCCCGCCACTTCACGGCAATCTCATAATGGGGCAGTCCTACGCTACTTATTTTCTTAATATTGTGCCATTACGGCCTCCTAGATGTATAAAAAGAGTATATAAGGAAAGACACCATTACTTTACTATGACATGCAAGCTGTACCTGGAGCATTTTCAGAATCGCTCCCTTGGTGCCAGGAAGGACAAGCGTAGGTGAAGGTCGATCAGGTCCTTTATGCCCCATTATGAGAATGCCGTGAAGTGGCGGGGTAGCTCAAAGAATTGATCAATTGTTTGCTAAATGTCTCATATTTGAAATGCAGATAGAATTCAGTATGTGCATGTGCACCTTATGTATTGTGTCCTGACCTTAAGCAGTGCTGGCTTCTTCTTTTTTTTGTCTTTACATTGGTAAGTGGCTGACCACCACTGTTGCCGCGCACGCTGGGTTAGGTACGCCTTTCTTTCTGTGTTCATTGTGATTGATAGGCTGCTGTTCACACACACAGCAGCCCTGCCCTGCCTCAGGCTCTAGTTAATTGTGCACCTGTGTCTCTGCCTGTTTCACTCTTTAACTTTGGTGCTGGTTTGGAAGTGTGGAAGCCAGATCTGAAATGTCCGCACAGGACCTGATCGGCTTTTACCTGCGCTTGCCTTTCGCGGCATCAAGGGAGTGATTCTGAAATGCTCCAGGTACAGTTTACATGTTATGGTAATGTTATTTAATGTGGTCTTTCCTTTTTTTTCTCACTCTTAATACATTTAGGAGGCCGTAATGGCACAATGTAAATAAAATACGTAGAGTAGGACTGCCCCATTATGAGAATGCCGTGAAGTGGCGGGGTAGCTCAAAGAATTGATCAATTGTTTGCTAAATGTCTCATATTTGAAATGCAGATAGAATTCAGTATGTGCATGTGCACCTTATGTATTGTGTCCTGACCTTAAGCAGTGCTGGCTTCTCCTTTTTTTTGTCTTATGGTCAGTGGGGTCCTCTCTCTCCTGTAGAGTGTAAGCTCTTATGGTCAGTGGGGTCCTCTCTCTCCTGTAGAGTGTAAGCTCTTATGGTCAGCAGGGTCCTCTCTCTCCTGTAGAGTGTAAGCTCTTATGGTCAGTGGGGTCCTCTCTCTCCTGTAGAGTGTAAGCTCTTATGGTCAGTGGGGTCCTCTCTCTCTCCTGTAGAGTGTAATCTCTTATGGTCAGTGGGGTCCTCTCTCTCCTGTAGAGTAAAAGCTCTTATGGTCAGTGGGGTCCTCTCTCTCCTGTAGAGTGTAAGCTCTTATGGTCAGTGGGGTCCTCTCTCTCCTGTAGAGTGCAAGCTCTTATGGTCAGTGGGGTTCTCTCTCTCCTGTAGAGTGTAAGCTCTGATGATCAGTGGGGTCCTCTCTCTCCTGTAGAGTTTAAGCTCTTATGGTCAGTGAGGTCCTCTCTCTCCTGTACAGTGTAAGCTCTTATGGTCAGTGAGGTCCTCTCTCTCCTGTAGAGTGTAAGCTCTTATGGTCAGTGGGGTCTTCTCTCTCCTGTAGAGTGTAAGCTCTTATGATCAGTGTGGTCCTATCTCTCCTGCAGAGTGTAAGCTCTTATGGTCAGTGGGGTCCTCTCTATCCTGTAGAGTATAAGCTCTTATGGTCAGTGGGGTCCTCTCTCTCCTGTAGAGTGTAAGCTCTTATGATCAGCAGGGTCCTCTCTCTCCTGTAGAGTGTAAGCTCTTATGGTCAGTGGGGTCTTCTCTCTCCTATAGAGTGTAAGCTCTTATGGTCAGTGGGGTCTTCTCTCTCCTGTAGAGTGTAAGCTCTTATGGTCAGTGGGGTCCTTTCTCTCCTGTAGACTGTAAGCTTTTATGGTCAGTGGAGTCCTCTCTCTCCTGTAGAGTGTAAGCTCTTATGGTCAGTGAGGTCCTCTCTCTCCTGTAGAGTGTAAGCTCTTATGGTCAGTGGGGTCTTCTCTCTCCTATAGAGTGTAAGCTCTTATGGTCAGTGGGGTCTTCTCTCTCCTGTAGAGTGTAAGCTCTTATGGTCAGTGGGGTCCTTTCTCTCCTGTAGACTGTAAGCTTTTATGGTCAGTGGAGTCCTCTCTCTCCTGTAGAGTGTAAGCTCTTATGGTCAGCAGGGTCCTCTCTCTCCTGTAGAGTGTAAGCTCTTATGATCAGTGTGGTCCTATCTCTCCTGCAGAGTGTAAGCTCTTATGGTCAGTGGGGTCCTCTCTATCCTGTAGAGTATAAGCTCTTATGGTCAGTGGGGTCCTCTCTCTCCTGTAGAGTGTAAGCTCTTATGATCAGCAGGGTCCTCTCTCTCCTATAGAGTGTAAGCTCTTATGATCAGTGGGGTCCTCTCTCTCCTGTAGAGTGTAAGCTCTTATGGTCAGCGGAGTCCTCTCTCTCCTGTAGAGTGTAAGCTCTTATGGTCAGTGGGGTCCTCTCTATCCTGTAGAGTATAAGCTCTTATGGTCAGTGGGGTCCTCTCTATCCTGTAGAGTATAAGCTCTTATGGTCAGTGGGGTCCTCTCTATCCTGTAGAGTATAAGCTCTTATGGTCAGTGGGGTCCTCTCTATCCTGTAGAGTATAAGCTCTTATGGTCAGTGGGGTCATCTCTCTCCTGTAGAGTGTAAGCTCTTATGGTCAGTGGGGTCCTCTCTCCTGTGAAGTGCAATCTCTTATGGGCAGAGTCCTCTGTTCTGCAGAGTGTCAGCTTTTATAGGCAGAGTCCTCTCTTCTGCAGAGTGTCAGCTCTTATGGACAAGCAGGAACCACTCCCCTTTAGATTGTAAGCTCTTATGATTTTGTATATAGGGTTATTTTGACCATTAACATGAAAGCTGCCTTAATGAAATCTGATGAACCCAATAAAAAGTCAGTTGTTTTTTTTCCTGTTCTGATGGCATCAATAGGTCTGGGAAGGGTTATCGCATTAATTATCCTATCTAAAACCCAAGTGTAATACTTCTTTATTTTACTTTTGGATTTCTTAAAATTAAAATTTAAGAAAATAATATGAGTTTATGAAAAAAAATTTAACTGAACATTTTATAATATTTTATAACTCATGGTAAGTCAACCAAATGATATTAAAGTCATTTCTCCCTGTGAAAGACTTTATACAAGGAGTTAACGCTCGTCGTGTTTCCTTCATCCACCTCAGAGAATTTATGATTGTAAAATTGAATAATTTGTACATTATTTTTAGTTTGTAATTTTGCTTTTATAATTTATTTAATAGAGAATCCCCAGTTGCTTTAATTACACAAATTAATGTTCTTCTTCTGAAAAAAAGAAATATATATATATATATATTTGTGTTTAATATATATGTATAAATTGCTGGTAAAAATAATGACCATGATATAACTTTAAGAAGGCATTGGGCTTAATTATCTATTCTCAGATAATCGTAAGTGCTTTAGATGCGATGAGATTCTGTCCAGTTCTCCTTCTTTTAAAACTAAAATGAGAAAAGTAGAAAAGGAAACTTTATTTAACATGTAATGTTTTAATAATTGTATTTTTACTTTCTAGAAACCTCACAAACAATTGTAAAATATAAAGTTAAGAAGTCAGCAATAAGGTTTTTATTTTTACTTTAAGTTTATCAAGCTCTTAAATAGAATTTTGGATCTTAAAACTTTGTTTTTCGAAATTGTATTTTTTTAATATTTTCTTTATTTTCTTTCCTTAAGTTTTATAACATCTGTTCTTATTCAGCTTGGATTTTTTATTTTATTCATTTGTTTTGTCGTTAACCAGAACAAGAATATTCTTGCCCGAGGAAACATTTTGAAAATAAATTATTTTTCTTTCCTAAAATAAATGCTGATTGTTAGATATTACATTCGAAAGTTAAGCCACCAGGCAGCGATGACAATAAAGGCCACAGTTAACATAACAATTGTTAGCCTTTTATGACTCCTAATTTTCTTTAAGTCTTTGCTGAACTATTATTTTTGGTGGCTGAGCATTTTTTGGGAGTGGAGAAACTAATGACCTGAGGTTCACGAAGAAAGAACTCAAATGTGATGTGAACAGAGGCAAAGTTCACATCTCTGTTCATTGACCTTACTTTCCCAAGACAACATGGAGAACAAGACCCTGGCAATTGACTTCATCTTGTTGGGCTTCTCCACAAACTTCACCATAAACTTGTTCTTATTTGTGTTGTTTCTTCTCGTTTATGTGACAACGGTCATTGGAAACAGTCTTATTATACACATTATCATTATCAACCCTCGGCTGCACACCCCCATGTACTTCTTCATCAGTAAGCTCTCCTTCATAGACTTATGCAACTCATCTTCTGCTGTGCCAAAAATGTTGATGGACCTACTGTCTGCTCACCGGACCATATCCTTGGTGGCTTGTCTCATCCAAGTAAACATTCTGCTACTCATGGGGACCACAGAGTGTCTGCTTCTTGTCCTCATGGCCTATGACCGATGCCTGGCCATATGTCTACCTCTCCACTACCGTGTTCTCATGAAGTGGAGTATGTGCCATAGACTTACTGCTCTAATTTGGATATTCAGTTTGTTGCTCATCATCCTCCCATCATTACTTATGCCGGTGGCCTTATGTAATCCTAACCAGATCAACCACTTCATGTGTGAATCTCTGGCTGTATTACACTTATCATGTCATAAAAATTACAGCAAGGCGTTTGTGATCTTTTTATTGAGCTTTATTACTATTCTCCTCCCTTTCACCTTTATTGTTATATCTTATGTTTGTATTATTATCTCGGTGTTAAAGATCCATTCTGCAGGAAGAGTGAAGGCTTTCTCTACTTGTACCTCTCATTTGACTGTTGTAGCCATGTACTTTGGAACAGGTATGGTCACTTATCTTGGACCATCACAGGAGAGGATGTCAAACCAAGGGAAATATGTCTCCATATTTTATGTAATTATCGCTCCCTTACTAAATCCACTCATTTACAGTCTGAACAACCGTGAGGTGAAGAAAACATTTACAAAATTAAGGATGCATCCATCGTTACCTTAGCTCAAATTTCTCCAGCAACTGTAATTCCTAAAAAATCAAGTTCAATGTTGTGAAACCTTCACTGTCTGCAAATCACATAACAATCACTGAGTGGTTATTCAAAGACTCATATAGACATAATATCTCAAAATCATTTTCAAGCTGAATATCAATATTTTGAAATGTGATGAGCCAAAAGCAAAAAAAAGTTGAGCAATATATGGTGCCGTACTGGAAAATGGGAGTTTTATTTCCATGAAATGTACTTTTTACATCCTCAAATTTGAGGAGAGGGGGATTTTCCCTTTCCATATTGCAATGTTAAAATTTTTTGGAATGTTCGGGAAAGCACATTTGTGTATAATACTGTATATTTTGCCATGTTGCATATTCATAATAAACTTATTTTTCTATTTATAAAATGTACAATTATTGCTAAAATTTCACTGAGTATGGATGAGCGGACATGTGGAAGTTCGGGTTCTACTGAACTTGAGTCCAAAGTTTGGTTCGGGTACTGAAATTTGACCCTAACTTGACCCCGGACCCAAACTCCATATAAGTCAATAGGGACCTTATGGAGACATGGGGGTCAGCGGGCACCCTGGTCCGCTATCCAAAACTGCATGGACCATGGATCATCCCACTGAACGCCCGCTCTCCTTTTACCGTGGGCGTAATATTACTCAGACAAACACAGGGTGATAGTAAAACAGTGTGGCAAAGCTTTATTTAACCACAAAACAGGCAAATAACACAGAAAAGTCTCAGGAAAAATACCCAAGATGGTGCAAAATACAGAGTCTCACCCTTCTGTTGACTCATGGGGATAAGAGCAGCTGTTATTTCATAGCTTCCAGGACCCACTACTCCACCTGTGGCACACACAGAGAGAGGAGGTAACAACAACCTTAGGAAGATGACAGCCCACTGAAGTACAAGGCCAGTTGACCGGAGTGTCACAATCTGGCTTTTCTGAGCATCTCCATGGAGCCAAGTGACTGGTGCGTCCCATTCCTGGCTTTCACAAATGCATCCATGGGGCTCAGGTGACCGGTGGGTCCAAATTCTGACTACCGCAGACATATCCATGGTTTAATGATGGTCAGAGGAGCACATCTGTATTCTTCCAGCCGGGGCCGTGGTACCCTTAGCTGGCATCCTATAGAATGACAAATCTGTGTCATGTTGAAGCCATGATGTCTTCATTCTTGTCCTGTAGAGAGTCTCTGGTTCTTTGGATGTCTTGGCTGAATATCTGTCTGGAGGTATATGTCTGTATATGAAGGTATTTATACTTTTTACAGTTAACAAATGTACTTCAAGTCAGCATTCACAGAAAAAGGGGAAGCTTAGTGATGAGACCAACTCACATTGTTTGATTAAGTAATCTATTTGGATAGTTTTTCCTCCTCTGTTTTGCAAGTCAACAAACTAGCTGGCCTGGACAATGTGCAATCAGTATATCAGCAAATATCATTGTTCAATTACTCTGCATGACTGTTTTAAAAAGATAGCAGACAATAAGTGGCAGAAGCTGATATTAAAAGTAAACAATAGCCATTCAAAAATATCATTTTAACTTAAATAACATAAAATAATTTAAAAAAAATTGTGAACTAGGAGGCAGAGGTCAAAGTGGAGGAGTGGAGCAATGCCTTGCGTGTGTATTTTACTGTACTTGTTAATTAAATAAATGACAAAAATGATTTGGGGTCCCCCTATTGTTAAGAACCAGCCAAGGGAAAGCAGATAGCTCTGAGCTGGTCTTATTTTACTAAGAAGGGGCCAATATCCATGTTCTTTTCCAGCTTAATAGTATCAGCATCCAGCTGTCTTCTCTGACTTTGCTGGTTAATAAAAATGGGAGGACCCTTAAAAAATCATACAGTGTCCTCTCCATTTTTATGAAGCAGACAGCTGGGGGCTGATATTAATAGGCTGGGAAAGTCCATGGATATTGTCTCCTTCGCAGCTTTATAAGACCAGCCTTTGGCTGCTCCAGAAATAGCAAATCCATTTGATGTGCCATTTCTAGCTCTTAGCCTTGGCTCTTTCTGATTGCTCTGGTGCGTTGGCAATTGGAGTAATTGGATTGTGGAGTGATGTCAGAAACTGGCACTAACATCAGGCTGATGGGTTAGTAAAGGAAAGGAGTCTGTCAGATACCTCATCAGTAACCCAATAGTCCAAAGAAATAAACACACGCACAAAAGTCGTTTGTTTGAAAAAATCACTCTCCGACAATTACCCTCTTTCACCCATTTATAAAAAAATAATAAGCCACAACAGTGTGCCGTAATCCAAATGGAGGATTCACATCGATCCCCGCCTTCTTCAACAAGTAGAAAATAGGAACAACCCATGTTATTTTTTTAGAGTCCTGTCATGTGGGCGGAAGTGCCCACAGCCTTAAAGCTTGCTGATTGGCTTTGCTGCAACCTATCAACAAATTAAATTAGGCTTCCAAACCCGAACAGTAACACGGATGTACAGTAAGAAGTCTGTGTTCTGGGTTCTTTACCAGATACTAAGTGTCTGGTATGAACCACAAACTATGCAGTTTAGTTTTGCTGATCCCTAAGTATGAGAAAACAGCTGTTTTGTGTCTGTGTTATCCATCTTGTCCTATAACTACTGCATAGTGGTGATCAAATAACACTGATGAGTGGGGAAGTTTCAACTTTCTATTCACACCTCTCAAGTTCCTATTAGCTCATAGCTCGGAGGGAACTTTTCCTTTCTCTGTGTTCCTATTTAAAGTTCCTACATGAGCTAATAAAGCAAAAGTTCCATCTAGTGAAGCATACAGGCTGTATTGTATTGATTTATTTTGGATCTTTACATTCTTTAATATTTGGAGTTCAAAAGGCATATTATAAAGTTGATTTTGCTCATATAACGTTGGTCCCTGAGCTGGGACTAGACCTGCATTATTCCATGCATATCTTGAGTGAGGAGAACTCTCAAGGAATAGTGAATTCTAATTCTAATATTATGAGAAGGATCAACTCAAAATACGGGTATCTTGTAGTCCGTTTACTTGGTTTTTGGAGGATTTTTAAGTGGCTTTGGTGACCCCCTTTATAAAAACTTTAGGGTTTTTAATGTCTTTGGTGCCTACCTGAGTATTAACAAATGTTCTAGCACTGATACAAGCTTTAAGGTTTTTTGCTTGAGAGAGCTTGAGAAAAGTATGGTTAAACTTTTTGAGTAAATGGAGAAAAACAGCAAAGAGAATAACTAGAGAACGTGAAAGGAAGGACTCTCCAACAAAGGATGACATGACCCCATGGGGGAGTCTGGAAGTGGAACTTACAATGGACTAAGTCTACATTCACATTTGCGGTGTGCGCCGCAGCGTCGTCGCCGCAACGCACAACGCAACAAAAACGCAATAGAAACGCATGGTTTTTCGACGCATGCATTCAACGCATGCGTCGAAAAACGCAGCGTTTTATGGAAACGCAGTTGCGTTTTGACCCAAAAACGCAGCATTTTTCGACGCATGCGTTTTCCTACAGTGAGTCATTCTTCATCCCCCCCCCCCAAAAAAAAAAGAGTCTACACACTAGATAAGGACCACCAGACCACCAATGGCTAGAAGAGGGTTGGTGTAATGTAATTGTGTATATATACCCTGGCAGAGATGAATTCCTCCCATTTTGCTGGTATTCATGATGGAGCGTCCCATGGACAGTATCTACATGGATATGGAGATGGAATTTGCCTTGGCTAATGCCTATGCTCTCGCCTGTTTTCATGAAAGGGAAAGGGAAAAACGGAGATGGAGTCGTCACCGCTTTTGGATACACCCTATCTTGGAAGTCCGGGAGAGCCGTGGAGCCTACCATTGCTTGTTTGGCGAACTCAATGACAACCTGGAGAAATATTTTGAATATACTAGGATGTCTCAAGACAGCTTCCGCTATCTTCTGCGTCGGGTGGAAGGAGCCATTAGCAGGCAGGACACGCAGCTCCGGAGATCTATTTCCGCAGAGGAACGGCTGCTGGTGACTCTACGGTACGTAGCTGTTTGAATGACTGTGATATGTTCTTCCCTTTGTTTATTTTTTGTTTTTTTTAATTTTTGGGGGGTTTGGTATGGTCAATGTACTTTTATAAATTACAATGTACTTTAATGTAATTTCTTTATCTTCTTGGCAGTTTCCTGGCTACCGGAGAGACCTTGAGATCCCTTCATTTTCAATTCCGGATTGGAGTCTCCACTCTTTCCGGAATTATTGCTGACACATGCCGCGCTTTGTGGGATAATCTCCGGGAGGAATTTTTACCCGTCCCTACTAGTGAAATCTGGGAGGCCAACGCACAGAAATTTGAGCAAGTGTGTTCTTTTCTAAACTGTATTGGCGCAGTGGATGGAAAGCACATTCGGATTACCAAGCCTGCAAAAAGTGGATCCCTTTTCTACAATTACAAAAAATACTTTTCAACTGTGCTTATGGCAATTGCAGGTGCGGACTGCAGGTTTCTCGCAGTGGACATTGGTGCGTTTGGCCATGCAAATGACTCACGCACATTTAAGGAGTCGGATATGGGCCAAAAATTATATGGGAACAATTTTAATTTCCCACAGCCACGACCTCTTCCCCGCACTGAAGGCCCTGCGATGCCCTTGGTTGTGGTTGGGGATGAGGCATTTCAAATGTCTGCCAACCTATTGAAACCCTACTCCAGTTGCGGCTTGGACCATACAAAAAGGATTTTCAATTACAGACTGTCCAGGGCCAGAAGGACTGTGGAGTGCGCCTTTGGCATCCTTGTCTCCAAATGGCGTATATTAGGATCCGCCATCAATTTGAAAATTGAGACAGTGGATGAGGTGGTGAAGGCTTGTGTGGTTCTCCACAATTACATTATGGCCAAAGAGAGACTGAACGTGGAACTCGATGAACCCATAGCCAACACATTGCCCGATTACCAGGATCATCCTCTGAGGACAAGTGTGGAAATTGCGCAGATCAGGGATCGTTTTGCGGCCTATTTTGTTTCAGATGTTGGCCGTGTGTCATGGCAAGATCAAATGGTGTAGTGTTAATGTTACTGTTGGACTGTATTCTGGTTTTAACTACACCAAAAAATACCTCTACTGTTACTGTGCTAAAAATGTAATATAATAATAAACTAATTCTCCAGTAAATGTGCAATAAATGTCATCCGTTTAGGTTGGGTTTGTTATGTCAAATTTTGCATCTACCTATACTTCACAAATGTAATGTGCCTTATCTAAAAAACTTGGAACCCTATTTTTTAAAAATGTTGTTGTTTAATAAACATTTTTTCTAAGTTTTCTACCCTGCTTCAAAGAACATATTTATACCATACCATATAACATATTTATTTGGTTGTCAGATCGCCGTGTATCGTTGTGTTTGACAGCAAAAGCAACGATACCAGCGATGTTTTACAATGGTAATCAGGGTAAATATCGGGTTACTAAGCGTAGGGCGGCGCTTAGTAACCTGATATTTACCCTGGTTACCAGTGTTAAATGTAAAAAAAAACCCAGTACATATACTCATCTTCGCGTCCCCCGGCGTCCGCTTCCTGCACTGACTGAGCGCCGGCCGTAAAGTGAATGCACAGCACAGCGGTGATGTGACCGCTCTGCTGTTAGGGCCGGCACTCAGTCAGTGCAGGGAAGCGGACGCCGGGGGACGCGATTGTGAGTGTATGTACTGTTGTTTTTGTTACATTTAACACTGGTAACCGGGGTAAACATCGGAAGCGCGGCCATGCGCTTAGCAACCTGATGTTTACCCTGGTTACCCGGGGACCTCGGCATCGTTGGTTGCTTGAGAGCTGTCACACAGACAGCTCTCCAGCGACCAAATAGCGACGCTGCAGTGATCTGCATCATTGTCTGTTTTGCTGCAGCATTGTTAAGTGTGAAGGTACCTTTACGGTATGTGTCCACGTTCAGGATTGCATCCGGATTTGGTCAGGATTTTTCATCAGTATTTGTAGCCAAAACCAGGAGTGGAACAATTAGAGGCAAAGTAGAATAGAAACATCTGCTCCACTTCTGTATTTATCACCCACTACTGGTTTTGGCTTACAAATACTGATGTAAAATCCTGACCAAATTCTGATGCAATCCTGAGCGTGGACACATACCCTTAGTGTTTGTAAACACCTCATACACTTTAGTGTTTGAAAACACCTCATACAGCAATGAGAGACACCCAAATAAAGGCAAAATAAAAATTGTAAAAATACTGTCTGACATTGCATATATGAGGTGTTTGAAGCACAAAATATGTGTAGACAGCGCACGGTGTGACTTGCCGAGAAGTATACTGGAAAATAATAACAAATATTGTTGTTTTAAAACGAATAATTTTTATTGGGGGGAAACAGAAAAAAAAAAGGGTAAATAAACTTAGGGGGTATCAACCTCTGCCACCATGGGGGAATGGTATGTCTCTGGTTGGGAATGGGGAGAGGAAGAGGAGGATGATGACCTTGAGTCCAGGAGGCTCGATGGCAGGTCCAAACCCTCAGCAGGGTAGACTGGGGAAGAAACTGCCACCTCTGTAGGGGAGGGAGGAGGCAACACAAGTCTTTGCCTGGTTCTTGAATGGCCCTGGCTGCTCCTGCTGCGGCTAGAGCCCCGACGCGAAATTGGTGTCTGTATTGGAGCAGCCAGAGCCTCAGTGTGTGCCTCAGTGTGTGTCCTCTTTCTCTTTCTTTTCTCTCCCGTGGCAGCCCCCACATCATGACGGCTACGGGAGGATGAGGGCCTGGCAGGAGCAGGAGTAGGCGGCACAATGCTATGGTGCCTGTGGTGGTGTCGCTCCGCACGTGGACCTCGGTGGGGTGGCTGGAGTGTCTCTGCAGCAGGAGTCGGAGTCATGCTAGCCAGCGACGGCACTACGGGCATTGTCGCTGACTGCATGACCCGAGCCTGCTGCAGAGCCCTCACGTAGGCAGTGTTGCAGGCCTGCATCACCGAAATCTGGAGTTCCGGCGTAAGGTGTTCCACCATGCCCTTAGCAATGGTACTAAAAAAATGTTTGGCCGGCCTCGAGAGCTCGGATTCCATATTTTCAAGGCGCCGGTCGATATTGGACAGACAAGTGTCCATTTTATCACCCAACGCCTTGAAACAGTTCTGGAAAACCGTGCTCAAATGCAAAAATTCGGGCATGGCTGGCCTGTCCGAGGCACGCTGGCGCTGTCAGGAATTCCCGAACGAAGGAGCGCCAGAGGCCTCGGGCAGGGGAACACCTGATGGACCGGCTGCCGGTTCTCCAGATGGTGGTGCAAGCCTGCTGTCGCTGTGGGAGGTCTGTGACGGGTCAGATGGCGATTCATGAAGGTCCGCTCCTGCGGGGCCAGCTCGCTCGAGGGTGCTGCTGTGTGTCCTGTGAAAAGATAAGGGAAAAATTAGTCTTCAATTAATAACCTATCACATACGCCAACTCCTGTAATAAAATTAACATTAAATGACACAACAATACATTACAATCCTCTGTCTCTCAGTCTGTGTGGCCTACAATAAATTGCTGATTGTTATCGCCAGCTGACCGTTATGGCTGACGATAACAATCATGGACATACCAACGGCAGAAAATGACTGTTCATTCCCGCTGCCAAAGCCTTTTGACCGCATACCACTGTCATGGGTAAAAAAAATTTTGTCTAAAACTCTTTCTTGACGCTGCCTATGCCGCAAAAATAGTATAAAATTTAACGTCAAGATAAAAATTTAAAAAAAATAAATAAATACACAGTGACTTTGCTGATCTGATCGCAGGAACGGCCATGACGTTAGGATCATGTGATCGAGACGTCATCATTATTCCTGCGATCAGAACTACCCTGACTCAGAACGTAACCTGTCATGGACTACAAGGACTCACGCTTAACCAAAAAAATTACTAATGGGCTATATACCATTCCACTAGGGAAAAAGTTACGTGGATGGCCAATATGCTACGCTGACTACGTGGATGGCCAATACACTATGTGCCTGGGAAATATACTATGTGGATACGTGGCTAGAACGTGTACTATGTGGCTGCGATATAGTGGCCTGGCAATATACTATGTGTATGCGCAATGTACTATGTGGCTGTGCAATATGCTATGTGTCTGGGCAATGTACTATGTGGCTGTGCAATATGCTATGTGTCTGGGCAATGTACTATGTGGCTGTGCAATATGGTATGTGGACAAAATACTTACTGTCGGCGGCCAAGGACCGGTCTTAAGAACTGTAATGCCCTGTGTTACTTGTAGGGCACAGACTTGGCCGCAGCAGCACCGCTACGAGATTGCTCGTCCTCATTCCGGAGCCCCTTATTGAAACGGTCCTTCATGGATCGCCATCTGGTCCTCAACTTTTTAACTGTGAATGCAAAGAAAAAAAAAAGGTTACATATTTAGCATTTTAAAAGGATAAAACAACCGTGTGCGATGCAAAGTTTAGGCGTTGATCGCATCACACACGGTTGTGTTTATCCTGGCAAGATGGGTCATAGCAGCGTATCAGCAATACTCACCAAAGTTGCTTTTGTCACTGCTTGAAGCGCTTTCAAAGCCATCCCACAGCGACTTTGCCACCTCAACCCACAAACGCCTCAACACCACCTGGTCCATGTGCCGGGGGTCACGGCTGTCCCACAACGGGCCACGCTCCTGGATGCTGGAGATCAGGAGGTCCACATCTATCCCACTGTCTCCTTGGTCCCGTTGTGAAAACTAGAAAAATTAGAAAACATTAAGGTTACAAATATGCAAATATTAACAATCACCAGCACCTGTCATGATATGTACCTTTGCCCTATCCTGTCTTTGCCATTTGATGTATGTATATTTCTGGTTTCTACACCTGTATTTGGAATGTTTTTGTGCAGGGAGTTCAACTTTATGTTACCTTCCCCCAATACTTGCTGCCCTTAAAAGCTATAATGTAATTAAGCTTTGTAAACATCCCTAGTGAGAGCAGGATGCTCCTCAAATGTACTGTTCCTCACAGCAGGATGCTAGTCAAGAAAAAAAATGTAAAAAAAATTAAAAAATACTCACTCGCCGGCTTGACGCCACACCTTGGCCCCGAGCTCTCTGCTCCCGCTGAGTGCCTTCCCCCTCACTTGAAGAAGCCTGTAAAAATTGTATACAAAAATTATTGTCAATGCTACAAATGGCAGCGAATAGTAAGCAACTGGACATAATTACTCACCGCACTCCCCCGCGCCGATTGGCCAGATGCTGAAGAACTTGGCATTCTTGCAAGTTTGTTCTGCAATAAAAAAAGGAGCAAAAAATCACATCCAAAGCTAACAATGCCACATACAATAAAATAGGCCAAAAAAACAATAACAACCACAATTGACTGTTGACTGATAGGACAATGCAAACTCAACAAGCGACACCACAACGCCATACATTGCAAGAGAATACAATAGAAGATACAACACAATGCAGAGTATGAAAAAGTTTCATCCAGAATAGACCCAAACAAAATTAACCCCTTCCTGACATCGGACATACTATCCCGTCGAGGTGGGGTGGGCCCGTATGACCACCGACAGGATAGTACGTCCAGCGCGATCGGCGGCGCTCACGGGGGGAGCGCGGCCGATCGCGGCCGGGTGTCAGCTGCCTATCGCAGCTGACATCCGGCACTATGTGCCAGGAGCAGTCACGGACCGCTCCCGGCACATTAACCCCCGGCACACCGCGATCAAACATGATCGCGATGTGCCGGCGGTGCAGGGAAGCATCGCGCAGGGAGGGGGCTCCCTGCGGGCTTCCCTGAGCCCCCCGCAGCAACGCGATGTGATCGCGTTGCTGCGAGGGTCTTACCTCCCTCCCTGCCTGCTCCAGACCCGGATCCAAGATGGCCGCGGATCCGGGTCCTGCAGGGAGGGAGGTGGCTTCACAGAAGCCTGCTCAGAGCAGGCACTGTGAAGCAGCCTGCACTTCTCTCAGATCGGTGATCTGTCAGAGTGCTATGCAAACTGG
This sequence comes from Ranitomeya variabilis, assembly GCF_051348905.1. Taxonomy (NCBI): domain Eukaryota; kingdom Metazoa; phylum Chordata; class Amphibia; order Anura; family Dendrobatidae; genus Ranitomeya; species Ranitomeya variabilis. The sequence goes on from NC_135233.1 coordinate 1,098,579,691, forward strand.
CAGATCACCGATCTGTATTGTCCCCCCCCTGGGGCAAAGTAAAAAAGTAAAAAAAATTTTTTCCAAATGTGTAAAAAAAAATTAAAAAAAATATTCCAAAATAATGAAAAAAATAAATAAATATTATTCCCAAAAAAACATTTCTTTAACTAAATTAAAAAAAAAACAATAAAAGTACACATATTTAGTATCGCCGTGTCCGTAACGACCCGACCTATAAAACTGGCCCACTAGTTAACCCCTTCAGTAAACACCGTAAGAAAAAAAAAAAAAAAAACGAGGCAAAAAACAACGCTTTATTATCAAACCGCCGAACAAAAAGTGGAATAACACGCGATCAAAAAGACAGATATAAATAACCATGCTACCGCTGAAAGCGTCATCTTGTCCCGCAAATAACGAGCCGCCATACAGCATGATCAGCAAAAAAATAAAAAAGTTATAGTCCTGAGAATAAAGCGATGCAAAAATAATTTTTTTTTCCATAAAATAGTTTTTATCGTATAAAAGCGCCAAAACATAAAAAAATAATATAAATGAGGTATCGCTGTAATCGTACTGACCCGACGAATAAAACTGCTTTATCAATTTTACCAAACGCAGAACAGTATAAACGCCTCTCCCAAAAGAAATTCATGAATAGCTGGTTTTTGGTCATTCTGCCTCACAAAAATCGGAATAAAAAGCGATCAAAAAATGTCATATGCCCGAAAAGTTACCATTAAAAACGTCAACTCGTCCCGCAAAAAACAAGACCTCACATGACTCTGTGGACCAAAATATGGAAAATTTATAGCTCTCAAAATGTGGTAACGCAAAAAATATTTTTTGCAATAAAAAGCGTCTTTCAGTGTGTGACGGCTGCCAATCATAAAAATCCGCTAAAAAACTCGCTATAAAAGTAAATCAAACCCCCCTTCATCACCCCCTTAGTTAGGGAAAAATAAAAAAATGTATTTATTTCCATTTTCCCATTAGGGTTAGGACTAGGGCTAGGGTTAAGGCTACAGTTAGGGTTGGGGCTAAAGTTAGGGTTAGGGTTGGGGATAAAGTTACGGTTAGGGTTTAGATTACATTTACGGTTGGGAATAGGGTTGGGATTAGGGTTAGGGGTGTGTCAGGGTTAGAGGTGTGGTTAGGGTTACTGTTGGGATTAGGGTTAGGGGTGTGTTTGGATTAGGGTTTCAGTTATAATTGGGGGGTTTCCACTGTTTCGGCACATCAGGGACTCTCCAAACGCGACATGGCGTCCGATCTCAATTCCAGCCAATTCTGCGTTGAAAAAGTAAAACAGTGCTCTTTCCCTTCCGAGCTCTCCCGTGTGCCCAAACAGGGGTTTACCCCAACATATGGGGTATCAGCGTACTCAGGACAAATAGGACAACAACCTTTGGGGTCCAATTTTTCCTGTTACCCCTGGGAAAATACAAAACTGGGGGCTAAAATATAATTTTTGTGGGAAAAAAAAAGATTTTTTATTTTCACGGCTCTGCGTTATAAACTGTAGTGAAACACTTGGGGGTTCAAAGTTCTTACAACACATCTAGATAAGTTCCTTGGGGGGTCTAGTTTCCAAAATGGGGTCACTTGTGCGGGGCTTCTACTGTTTAGGTACATTAGGGGCTCTGCAAACGCAATGTGACGCCTGCAGACCATTCCATCTAAGTCTGCATTCCAAATGGCGCTCCTTCCCTTCCGAGCCCTCCCATGCATCCAAACGGTGGTTCCCCCCACATATGGGGTATCAGCGCACTCAGGACAAATTGGACAACAACTTTTGGGGTCCAATTTCTCCTGTTACCCTCGGGAAAATACAAAACTGGGGGCTGAAAAATAATTTTTGTGGGAAAAAATTTTTGTTTTATTTTTACGGCTCTGCATTATAAACTTCTGTGAAGCCCTTGGTGGGTCAAAGCACTCACCACACATCTAGATAAGTTCCTTAGGGGGTCTACTTTCCAACATGTTGTCACTTGTGGGGGGTTTCTACTGTTTAGGTACATTAGGGGCTCTGCAAACGCAATGTGACGCCTGCAGACCATTCCATCTAAGTCTGCATTCCAAATGGCGCTCCTTCCCTTCCGAGCCCTCCCATGCATCCAAACGGTGGTTCCCCCCACATATGGGGTATCAGCGCACTCAGGACAATTTGGACAACAACTTTTGGGATCCAATTTCTCCTGTTACCCTCGGGAAAATACAAAACTGGGGGCTGAAAAATAATTTTTGTGGGAAAAAATTTTTGTTTTATTTTTACGGCTCTGCATTATAAACTTCTGTGAAGCCCTTGGTGGGTCAAAGCACTCACCACACATCTAGATAAGTTCCTTAGGGGGTCTACTTTCCAATATGGTGTCACTTGTGGGGGGTTTCTACTGTTTAGGCACATCAGTGGCTCTCCAAACGCAACATGGCGTCCCATCTCAATTCCTGTCAATTTTGCATTGAAAGTCAAACGGTGCTACTTCCCTTCCGAGCTCTCCCATGCGCCCAAACAGTGGTTTACCCCCACATATGGGGTATCAGCGTACTCAGGACAAATTGTACAACAACTTTTGGGGTCCAATTTCTTCTCTTACCCTTGGGAAAATATAAAATTGGGGGTGAAAAGATAATTTTTGTGAAAAAATATGATTTTTTATTTTTACGGTTCTGCATTATAAACTTCTGTGAAGCACTTGGTGGGTCAAAGTGCTCACCACACCTCTAGATAAGTTCCTTAGGGGGTCTACTTTCCAAAATGGTGTCACTTGTGGGGGGTTTCAATGTTTACGCACATCAGGGGCTCTCCAAACGCAACATGACGTCCCATCTCAATTCCTGTCAATTTTGCATTGAAAAGTCAAACGGCGCTCCTTCCCTTCCGAGGTCTCCCATGCGCCCAAACAGTGGTTTATCCCCACATATGGGGTATCGGCGTACTCAGGACAAATTGTACAACAACTTTTGGGGTCCATTTTCTCCTGTTACCCTTGGTAAAATAAAACAAATTGGAGCTGAAGTAAATTTTTTGTGAAAAAAAGTTAAATGTTCATTTTTATTTAAACATTCCAAAAATTCCTGTGAAGCACCAGAAGGGTTAATAAACTTCTTGAATATGGTTTTGAGCACCTTGAGGGGTGCAGTTTTTAGAATGGTGTCACACTTGGGTATTTTCTATTATATAGACCCCTCAAAATGACTTCAAATGAGATGTGGTCCCTAAAAAAAAATGGTGTTGTAAAAATGAGAAATTGCTGGTCAACTTTTAACCCTTATAACTCCCTAACAAAAAAAAATTTTGGTTCCAAAATTGTGCTGATGTAAAGTAGACATGTGGGAAATGTTACTTATTAAGTATTTTGTGTGATATATCTCTGTGATTTAAGGGCATAAAAATTCAAAGTTGGAAAATTGCAAAATTTTCAAAATTTTCGCCAAATTTCCATTTTTTTTGCAAATAAACGCAGGTAATATCAAAGAAATTTTACCACTATCATGAAGTACAATATGTCACGAGAAAACAGTGTCAGAATCGCCAAGATCCGTTGAAGCGTTCCAGAGTTATAACCTCATAAAGGGACAGTGGTCAGAATTGTAAAAATTGGCCCGGTCATTAACGTGCAAACCACCCTTGGGGGTGAAGGGGTTAAGCAAAAATAGACACCTATGTCCAAATTTTTAAAAATAAAACCTTCCCCCCAAAAAACCTTTATTTATACAGGAAAAAAAAAAGGCACAATGAAATAGCAAACTAATGAACGCCATACTTTACAATTACAACAAGACATGATCCAAAACAACACCATCTTACATAGTTACATATAGTTACATAGTTAGTAAGGCCGAAAAAAGACATTTGTCCATCCAGTTCAGCCTATATTCCATCATAATAAATCCCCAGATCTACGTCCTTCTACAGAACCTAAAAAGCAAGCCATGCCTTGGCCGGGAATCAAACCCGGGTCAACTGCTTGGAAGGCAGCTATGCTCACCACTATACCACCAACGCTGGTGGTGACATCTAACCACAGAAATACATCAGAAAAAGGTGATAAATACCATTCTAGATAATAAGCAATAAACATTACGGGACAACCGCTGTTACAATATACAGCAACCCAAAGATAAACCATAGTCAAATAGAAAAAAAAAAACACATGAAACAAAAAAAAAAGGGCCCCACCAAAAAAAAACAAAAAACATCCATTATACTACACACTTGGCAATGCAAACATTCAAGAAAGGAGATATACGGAAAACGACATAAAACCATCAGAGATAAAAAAAAAAAGAAAAAAAAAAGGAAAAATACAATTGAAAATAGAATGGCATATAGCCGCAGGGAACAATACAATACAAATGAAACATCATAAATGTAGCCCCCCCCCACCAGCAAGAAAAGACACTCAAGGAAAGAAAAAAAAATGCCAACAGCATAATAAAACACAGCAAGACATGAGCCAAGAAAACGCCATACGGTTACCCCCAACAATAGAAACCAGAAAAACATGCACCAGAAAGAAAAAATCAGCCAAAAAAAAAAAAAAATTTAACAACCGCATGACACCAGAACTACCCAAAACCAATCCAAAACCAATCCAAAACCAAGCAAGGCCGAAGACAATAAACGCCAGCATAACGCCAGAAGTACATCAGAACCAGATTAAAAAAAAAAAATATTTCAATAACAACCCACAGTGCCATAACCGTAAAATAGCACAGACCAAACATTGCAAAAATTTAATCAAAATCAAGAAACACAGAATAAAAATGCAAAGAAAAATATATACTTACAGTTTCTGAAAGCAGATTCTCCTCTCTCTGTCTTGTGTGATAGCCTTGTGAAAGACAATGGCAACCCCCTTTTTTTTTTTATATATATAGTGTTTTTTTAGTGTCTAGACAAAGTCTAGGCAATGTTTTGCATTTTTTATTTTACAACGCATGCGTCGTACAACGCACCACGACGCAAGTACTTGCGTCGTCTGCATTGTCAATACAAGTCAATGGGGAATAAGGCGCATCGACGACGCAAACACAACTCAAACACGACGCATGCGTTTTTTAAAAGGTCGCCGCCCGAAAAATGCAACATGTTGCGTTTGCCGCGCCCTGACAGGTGCGCCCTAACGCCGCATGCGGTGTACAACGCACCACAACGCATGACAACGCATGTACATGCGGCCCCATGCGGCGCCAATGTTAAAGATAGGGCCGCAAGATGCATGCGTTTTCTTGCGGCGACGACGCTGCGGCGCACACTGCAAATGTGAACGTAGCCTTAATCAGACAGAACGATTAGTGCCCTCTTTCTCCAAAAGACACTCTTCATATATGTATATTGGGAAATGTTTTTATAGATGGACTAAAGAAACCAATTAGGAGTAAAGATGAGTGAACGTTCCAAGGTACGGTTCGGTTTGCCGAACATCCCGATCTTTGCCGAACAGTTTGACGAATACACCAAAACCCCATTAGATTCAATGGGAGGCCAAACCAAACTTTCTTTTCATCGCCCGTTATTGCATTTTAATGCACTGTCGCGGCAACCAAAAAATGTAATTCTGGCGGTTTGACTTTTTTCTCACTACGCCGTTTAACGATCAGGATAATTCTTTTTTTATTGATAGATCGGGCGATTCTGAATGCGGCGATACCAAATATGTGTAGGCTTGATTTTTTTTTGTTTATTTTGAATGGGGCAGAAGGGGGGTGATTTGAGTGTTTATATCGTTTTACTTTTTATATTTTTAAAACTATTTTTTTTAACTTTTGGCATTCTTCAATATTCTCCATGGGAGACTAGACACTTCCACAATCCGATCGCCTCTGCTACATACAGACAATGATCAGATCGCCTGCATGTAGCAGAATTACTCACTTGCTATGAGCACCGACCACCGGGTGGCACTCATAGCAATCCGGCAATGACAACCATAGAGGTCTGCAGGAGACCTCTGGTTGTCATGCCAACTGATGGGCAGATTTCCGGAGCCATTGCCGGAAACGCTTGTTAAATGCCTCTGTCAGAGTTTGACAGCGGTATTTAACGGGTTAATAGCTGCGAGTAGATTGCGATACCACCTGCGGCTGTATCGGGCACATGTCAGCTGTTCAAAATAGATAGATAGATAATAGATCGATAGATACATAAATAGATAGATAATAGAGAGATAGATAGATAGATAGATAGATAGATAGATAGATAATAGATCGATAGATACATAAATAGATAGATAATAGAGAGATAGAGAGATAGATAGATAGATAGATAGATAGATAGATAGATAGATAGATAATAGATCGATAGATACATAAATAGATAGATAATAGAGAGATAGATAGATAGATAGATAATAGATCGATAGATACATAAATAGATAGATAATAGAGAGATAGATAGATAGATAGATAGATAGATAATAGATCGATAGATACATAAATAGATAGATAATAGAGAGATAGATAGATAGATAGATAGATAATAGATCGATAGATACATAAATAGATAGATAATAGAGAGATAGATAGATAGATAGATAATAGATCGATAGATACATAAATAGATAGATAATAGAGAGATAGATAGATAGATAGATAGATAGATAGATAGATAGATAATAGATCGATAGATACATAAATAGATAGATAATAGATAGATAGATAGATAGATAGATAGATAGATAATAGATCGATAGATACATAAATAGATAGATAATAGAGAGATAGATAGATAATAGAGAGATAGATAGATAGATAGATAATAGATCGATAGATACATAAATAGATAGATAATAGAGAGATAGATAGATAGATTTAACAATGTTCTTTTACTCTATTTTTACATCAGCCCCCCCAAATCATCCTATAATATCGGCTGCTCATAATGTTATCAGCGCCGGTGACCCTGGAGGGTTCAGATGAAGGTTTTTATACCTCCGTGGTCCTGTTCGGAGGAGCACAGAGACGAGGAATGAGCGGAGCCTTGGTGTTCTGTGCTTTATTTTACAATTACCCCTTACCTTGTTTATATGGTTTATTGTTGTGCTTTATATCATGGACTGAGGAGGTACGTGTATATTCACATGTGCAGATTTTGAGGTTGTTTTTATCAAACAAACCAAGGCTGGATCCTGAAATGAGGAACAGTAAAGGAGCTGATACGTGTCAGACGCTCGGATAGTTCCTTATCCTTAGTATGGAGCGTTATGGCCTTTGCTTTTCATCTCATTCACACATCTGTCATTTTTCTCAAACACAGAAATGAGATTTTCATCCATGACTCTGATTTAAAAAAAAACGGACAGGTCTCTGATAGCTTTCTGTGGACTAATCGATCTACAAAAAAAAATACAGACCTGCGATCATACGTATAGAGGATAACGGGTGCAAAACACATGACGTCTGAATGAGGTCTGACCCTAGAGAGTCACTGACTGCAGCGTTTAACAAGCCAGTCTTGCCTGAAAGCAAACATTGCTTCAACTTTTCTAGCTTAAAGGGGTCAGACTTTAGGCTACAAGTCTGCAGTCATTATATGTGACTGCAGATTTGAGAATCCTCACGTCGCGCTGTGAGTGCTGGGAGCAGGCGGTCCTGTCACCACAAGTATGCAGTTTGCGCACTTCCTGCCACATTCCAACTAGACTGTATCCTTCCTTGCTCAATTCACTTGCCCACGTCTAGTGGGCATGTAATCAAACCACCTACTTGCAGTCACGCCTCCGTCGATTCTGGCACAGATGAATCCTCACAGTGCGCCATGTGCACAATGTGGGGATTCACAAGTCTGCAGTGACAGAGCGACTGCAGATTTGTAGCCTCCGACCTGACAACCCCTTTTAGGGATCATTTCAATGGGTTGTGTTGGATAACACCTTATACTACATGACTTTCGTCAAGGATTCACTGTGAGGGATATTTGCAATGGACAGTGACAAGTTGCAGTAATAATATAACAGGTCTGGTGCCACTAACTGCAGAACCACATGAGATATTTTTGTTTTCCTCCCTTCTCCCTTGAACTACTGGACTATTCTGTCTGCTCATCTGGCTGGAGGGATTTATTTTCTGTTTCACCTTAAATTAATCGGCCACACATTAGGAAGAACTTTCCGGTTTGACTAATGATGATCGCCATTTGGTTACGAACACCACTTGATGTTTAAGGATATGTTCATATTGACCTCTTTTATTGACAAGCAACAAGTTTTCTAAGCAGAAATCACTTCAGTAAACACCTTTTTGGGGGGAACTTTAAGAGTTTTTCTTTCCCCTAACAAGTATGTGCACATACTGAGCAGAAGCTCTCTAGATACCTCCCCAAATCTCAAAACTCCTCAAAAACTTGGCGTTTTTGCTCAGTGGCTATGTGGATGCAACATTTTTTTCAGGCTGATTGCATCCAGAACCCATCTGAAAAAGCACTGCGAAACTGCAAGAAATGCAAAAACTGGACGTAACGCACAGCAATGTCAAAACGACTTGCTGTGCATGTGTTCCATTTTTTGTTACTTCTGTTAATGCTTCGTGGTTTTGAAAGAAATGCTGAAAACATGATCTGTTGGGGGCCACGTGGACGGGGTTTGGAAAACAATGGTTTATAGTAAGTAGGGATTATCCAAAGATGTGAACTTCTTAAAATGTATTATCTAAATGATATTATTTTATTTAATATTTAGCCTAAGATCGACTAACTTATTGACTTTCTTTAGTAATCGGGTATTATTATTTTCTGCTTGCAGGTTTTTTATATTCTGCACATACATTTGGGGGCAGCCGCCGTGCCTAAGCTTCTGTTAACGGCATTTAGAAATATGATTTTTTCAATATGTAACCTGATGGACAAAGGAAACAATAATTTGGAGGTGACTCATTGACTTTTATGATAGGATATTGTGGGCATGCTCCTCCTGGGATCCGTGCTGAGGTCATTGTGCAGAGAGGGGGAGGAGGTGAGCTGTGACCATCACCCATTGTGAATGGTGGATTCTGTGTATACTATGAGGCTAACTTTCCAGAGCAAACATTATAAGATTTTTGTAGAACAACCATAGGTCTTCAGCCTGTGGCAGAATTGTCACTAGACAAGCGAGTCAACACAAAGGCTCGCCAACACTCAATGCACTCCCCTCTCCATCACATACTGCTCATCATTATAACTTTCTACCAAGGATCCTACATTAGTTTCCTTCACTAAGATGTCCGGTATAGTGTGGCCATTAAAACGTCTCTATTACTTTCAAGTCAGTCTTTGAAGATTCCTTAAGATATGGACAATAGGACGATGACATCTGAATTGATTCTTTTGGGATTTTCCAATGGCATGATGACTAACATCTGTTTATTTTCTCTTTTTTTCGTGATTTATTTATTCTCTGTATTTGGAAGCTGTCTTATCATATGTGTGATTATACTGAGTCCCCCATTACACACCCCAATGTACTTCTTCCTCGTGAATTTATCTTTGGTAGACTTTTCTTATTCCTCATCGGCGATACCTAAGCTGCTCGTTGACCTTTTATCCACTCGTAGGACAATATCGGTCATTGGTTGTCTCATACAGTTGAAAGTATTACTATTTATAGGAGCCACCGAATGCCAACTTCTTGCCGTCATGGCCTATGACCGGTACATCGCCATCTGCCGTCCTCTCCACTACCATGTTGTCATGAGGTGGAGTGTGTGCTGCTATCTTGCAGTCTTCTTTTGGATATTTAGCTTCATAAATATAATTATTCCATCATTTGCGATGCCCGTAACTGTGTGCTACCCCAACAAGATCGACCATTTCATGTGTGAGGTCCTATCGGTGCTGAGGTTGTCATGTCATAATACCTCTGAACAAGAGGTAGCGATATTTAGCGTTGGATTTATTGCTCTTCTTTTGCCATTTTTGCTGATTATTGTGTCATATGTTTGTATTATATCCACTGTACTGAAGATTCGCTCCTCTGGAAAGTCCAAGGCTTTCTCCACTTGTACCTCACATATTACTGTGGTGGCAACATACTTTGGGACCGCCATGGTCACGTATTTAAAGCCATCATCCAAAAACTCTTTGAACCAAGATAAATATATTTCTATTTTTTATGTTGTGATCTCTCCAATGTTGAACCCTCTTATCTACACCCTGAACAACCGAGAAGTCAAGAAAGCTCTCACAAATCTGCTGTAAGAATAATAAATTGTTAATGGTATTAACAAATAAAAAAATGTATAAATTGTGTGCTTAGGTAATAAAGTTGAAACTTATAAAATAGAAACTTGAACATTTTCTGAAGTGTATGATGTTAGTGGTATAGATACTAAAGATGAAAGAGTTTTGTTAGGAATTTCTCAAAATTCATAATCAGATGAATACAAATTTTGGGCAATTCACATTAAGACAGAATCAAGAATCAATCTAGTTGCTAGTTTGGTAGATTCTAAGGGCTGGGAAGGGGTTAAAAAGCAAAAAAACTGTTATAATTATCTCTCTAGGTCCTCAAATTGGCTCCAAATTCTTCTTCTTCCCTTAAGTCTTTCGGTTGCACCTCTTCCCACTAAGCCACTTGCTGTCATGTCTGGCATGACTAAACAGCTTGGGACCTAGTCACTGGAAGAAGTCGCTCCTGAAGACCCGTAGACTAAAGTAGGAGCTAACCTGAGGACCATGTGGGGAACTGTTTTGGCGAAGAGATGCGTATGGGGAGGGTTGAGGTGCAGTGAATTTAAGAGTTGAATTTGCACCAAATTTATTTAATGTGAATCAAATTTTCAAGATATTTGCCCAGTTATGGAATGAATGTCTCCAAGCAAGGAATCTATGGGAAAGCATTTAATATGGACTCTGATGGATGTATACAGAGGTTGTAGTACAGTTTTGTCTCTTATACTTCTGTAGGTGCCATAATATTGATCTGGGAACCTAGTGGAGCCTTATAGAGTAATGTCTGTAGATTGCATGAATACATGGTTTCACTTGACATACATTACATTGGCTCTGAGCAGTCATGGAAATCCTGGTTGTGTATCGAGCTAAAGGCGCAGTTTGCTTTGAACCAAACATTTATTTTAAAAGAGTTTCCCAACAATAGATGGCCACCACCGTGGACATAAATTATTATAAGGTCTGTGTTGTGAATACATAATTAAAAGAAATTGTATTTTAGCTGCTCTTTGATCTGCATAATAGATAAAGAAGGATGGGTCTCTTTGTCTGTTAGGTGAGAATTTCTTGACATTCCTTGAGTTGAAGTGTATATACCAAGAGTAGAAGTTATCATCCTGGTCATTGGAAGTCTGGAAGATGTGACCCAATAATTCCGAGAACAAGGCAGTTAATTGCCATGTCTAAATGGAGCAGTGGTTGAGCATGTCCTCTATTCATTCTCATTGGGTTGGCCGAAGATAGCCAAGTCCTGGTTTCTGGAGCTCCCACTAAGGCTGAATTGAGTAGAGTTGCACATGACCGACCTCTTCAAAGCCCTTCTTAAGATCAGTAAGGTTCCTAATGGACTGACCTCCATAATTAGGAAGTTACCAATCCAATCGATCCAAACTTGTCCCAACTTCTTTAATCAAGAACAACGTAATAATTGATTTGACTGTTTTTGAAAACCAGACTTCTTTTTTGAGCCATATGGACTGTATAGTTTACCTGCAATAATAAAACATTATTAAATACCAATACAAAATGGCAAACTCCTATGTCAAAAATATGTTGCTGGTTGCTTCTGTTCGCGAGTATGCTGTGGTTTCACAAAGCTCTTCCAGATCCTTCACATGGTAGACACCACCAACAACTGACAAACATAAATTACTATGTCTTATTTTGGAATTTTTTAGGTGTATCGTTTGGCAATTTAGCAGGAGAATAGTGCTGCATGCATTACTTCTCAGAATCTGTGATCAATCGTCCTAAGTAAATGTGAACAGAGCCGAATATATATTAAATATGGCAGAAGAATACTTTGGTACATTGATGGATGTCTGACACTTCAACACTAATGTTGGATTAAATACTGAACCCTTCAGTGCTGATAACTATGTGTCACTTCTAGAACAGTCTTTTAACACTTTAGTTTACTCTCAATATAACTTTCAGAATGATGGGTCCAGTAAGACAAGAGATGAACAAATTTCTTGAGGCTCGCTTGGGGTTGATTTAGTCTAATTCATCAAAAATTGTTCTCCAAAGTCTCGAATTTCCCTAATAAGGTGTGTAACACTCTGACTCTCCTAAGACTGTAGCCAAACCCTTTCAAAAGAACAACCTTAGTAATTTCAAGCTTTAGTAAACGCAGCCTTAGTAATGTCAAAGTGACAACATCACATCTATGACTATGGGTAAACAAATGGTAAGCGGGGTAATCAGCTGCCTCTTATACAACACTCTACACGGTCAGACTTTTTATGCTTTTTAAAATTATAAATATTCCAAAAATTGTCCCATTTCAGGGGCTTAAGATTGCTGGTATTATAAAAAGCAGCAATAGCTTTTGATTAGCAGTCCAAAAATTATCCCTTTTTGGAGAGCAGCAATAGGTTTGATGTTTTGCTCTCCATCCTGTAATGGTTGGTCATACCCAGTGTTGTCTTCAAGATCACAATGCCTGTCGGACTCAATCCCCGAACTTTGCCTTTGAAAACGTCAAATTTAATTTCACCTCCTCAAGTCCTCCTATTTCGTCATTTTCCACCTTTTCTTGCATGTTACATTGTTTACTCAGGTCCCGAAAGGCCCCGCGGTGGCACTAAGGAAATGAATGCTGCTCTTCTTTTCTTCTTCCTCCTTTGTTGCATCAGTGTGTGCTTTTTCTGAAGCTTAAATATCAGTAGGATGCCGCAGTAGTGCGTATTCACAAACCTGGTCACGTCTTTGAAGGCCAAAGCAGGCAACCGATGAGCTGTCAATGCCGGATCTCAAAATTACACGCCCTCCTGTGGTGTAGAAACCATTGGCTGCTCATACAGATAGTCCAGCATTTGCAAGTTGGAACTTCGCAAATTATATGGTGCCAAAGCCGACCATTATGTTGATGTTTGCCAAGATGGCATTCTGAGCCACAAAAGATCCATTGAAATATGAAGACACGCTCATGGCTCTCATGGCCATGGTCACCACTTTAAGCTTTGATGTGGTTTTGTTAAAATTTGCACCACGATAATTAGTATGGGCGTCATTAAAGGAGAAATTGCTGATTGTCCAACTGCCGGGCAGCCATTCTTCCTGCCAGTTTGGCTGACTATGTTGCACAGTTATAATGGGCATCATGAAATGTCCTGCCTGATGCAGAACAGCAACTCCTCTAATGTGACTTCTCTCTTCCAGATTCATCAGACATACATAAGACGGCATGGCAGCGCTTCAGCTCCCACATATAAAAGGCGTGAGGAGGGATTATTGTAGGACGCGATACCTGTGAATCATTATGGGGAAATCTGCTGGGTCACGTGTCCCTTCTTCTCTGTCATATACTAACTGGTCCCACTAGTGGCCATTATAGGTGATTTGTCAGAATCAAATCTGAAATTATTCGGATTTGCACGATTTAATGAATTTTGAAAAATTTGCACATTTTTAATGTTTGTGTTTATTTAAATGCTTATATACAGTAGAAAATGAAATACAAATGGCAATTTTAGGTGTGGTAGTCACAGAAATACCACACAGGTGCAATGAAATGAGTGCCGCGCTAAATTGCCACTTCACTTGGATGCAAACACAGAGTGATGGTGGGTTGCAGCACTGACAACATGAGCTCTCTGTCCTGGACTTCTATCTACTTCTCTCTCTCTCTTTCTATCAGTTTATTGTAATTCAGTCCATCTGTGTTCTGTGGACAGTGTCTCTTTGACTGAGCTCTGAGGTTCTCTCTTGTAGGCCCATCCATCAAAAAATAGCAGCTGCCTCTCTTACTTAGTCTTTTATAGTGGCTATGAGTTATTAATGTCCTCATACCTATAGTCTTTCATGATTGGCTGTCCTGTAGGGTGAGATGCCGGTAAAGCTTCATAGGAAAGTCAACTAGGCCACATGAGAGTCCATGTGATCTATCATCAAAAACTAATCACTACATTTATGGATTATAAAAATTCAATTATGGTAATTGTACAAAAATCAATTTGTGCAAGGTTAATTTGCTTATCTCTAATTATGACTCCAGGTTTTCAATATATTTCATAAGCCGCTTCTACACTTTACAGGAAAGCTTCATTATCATTCATATTAAAGGATCAACTATTAAAATGTGAATGTTAGGAAAAATAACCATAGTCACAGACTCAGACTACAGGAGTGGAAGGACCCCAAATATGAAGCTTCAAACTATCCCTCACCACCCTGCTTGGAAAATGACCAGTACCTGCCCAAAATACTTCTGAGTCAATGATTGTAATAATATTATGTTGATATGAAATTTGGTAAAAGAGAGGTCCTTCCTTATATCTGGCTACTCAAAGCAAATGTCATTGATGTCCAAAGAACTATAGAAAACTTTCATCTTTGCGTAGGTGGACATTTTTTTCTGGCTAAAATCTCCCCTGGCTGTGATGGAGCAGAACGTTTAGTAAAGACATTACAAGAAGCACCCTCAAATCCTGGTCAGTGCATTATTGAATATCCTGCTATGTATTTGTATTAGTTAGATCATTTTTTTAACGCACGGTTGTTGCATTTTCTGGGTTCTCAGAGCTCCCGAAAATGTAAAATGATAGAAAAATTTATGTTGAGAAAGTATCAGGTAGTGCTGAATACAAAATTGTGCAATCAATAAGTACAGATTTTTGAAGTTTTTGAAATGTAAATCTGTCAAATTTTTTAATTTTTTTCTCAAAAATTTGATTTGACACAAATCTTAGTTAGCCCAATTGTCTTAATACGGTGTGTAGAGCTGTCGCCCAATACTGTATCCAGTCTGGTCTATTGTTAATACAGCATTCGAGGGGTGGGGGGATCAGAACGAGAGAGAGCAAATGAGCTGTGTGCTCTGACCTCTGCTCTCTATACAGTAGAAACATAAAATGCTGCCGCTTGGCCAACCCTCATCTCATGTGACAGTCCCCTATTTTTGGTTGCACTGTGATGTGATAGTTGCAATGCATTATTGGGAAGCCCACCTGGCTGCTCCTGATGCCATCTGCCCAATGTTTGACTCTTCAGCAGTTAGGAGAAATGGCGCGGGTTTTTTTAAAATGTCCATTTTCTGCAAACCAATTTGCAAACTGTTCAAATATGCGTGGATCTGCAAATTTCAGGAAATTCCACTCGTAGACGTTTGTGTACATAGATTTTCTAAATGTGGTTTAGGGTGACTAAAGCTTAAATTTAAAAAAATACAAAAAAAATTGGAAATTTTTAGGAAAAACACAAATATTTTATGCAGTTAATGTCACATATTTGTTTTTATACACATTAAGCATTAGATCCAGGTCTGGGTTTGTCTCTAATTGTATCCAGAGGCAATAAATTCCACTGATAAAAACAAAAGGCTTCATATAGGCACCCAATTACTTCAGGGTGCGAGAAGTGACATCATGTCCCAGCTCATCGCATTGCCTTCCACTAATTTTGCTGCCGACATTGACCCTTGAGAGATCAGATTTTTATAAAAGCTCCAGTGACTATTCCAGGTACATCTTGCTGAGCTCGGTGATAATTCTATTTCTTTCATGTTATTTGCTCTTTATTTTTGAATTTCTTGTACTTTTTTATATTTTACAGTCTCCTCTGGCATACTTCTATTTCTAACTGGAATGAGCAGGTAAAATTTAAGTTTTAATGTAAAGGAAAGTATAAAATTCTCTATTAAGTAATAGACAGATGTACAGGTGCCTTAAGCAAATCACAAGCAAGTGATCACTAATGCTAGGCACACGTTTCTTTCAGCTACTAAAATGCAGATTTTGGTCCTGTTCTATAACTTTTTATCATTTTTCTTAATTTTTTTTACAAAAATTGCTTATATATGTAACGGGTGGCAGCCGTGGCTGAGTTGCACATGGAGATGCTGGCTGGTATGTGAGCTGCTATTAACTTGGTGGTGCGCCTCTACAGACCGCATGGTGCCGCACCACCAAGGACCACGTGGGATAGAGATAAACGAGCAAAATCAGAGTCCAAAGCCAAAATATTCCTTACTGAACAACTTGATGACCAGTCTACACAACAGATAGCAGGCACAACCCTTCATGAATACAATCCAGAAGTAGGAAATTCACAGCTACACGTGGCCATACATTGCTTCCATTACAACAGTGTACTACAACTCCGGTCCTCAAGAACCACCAACAGGTCATATTTTCAGGATTTCCCTAGTATTGCCAAGGCAGGGCCGGGACAAAGTATTTTGGTGCCCTAGGTAGATGAAGTAAACGGCGTCCACCATGCCAAAGCAAAGGAATGGGTCAGAGACTAAGGTAACAGGATCCCTAATGCATCTTCACCCTCCAATGGGTAAGGTAGCAAATGCTGATGCCCACTTCCACTAGAATTGTTACCTTTTTCACCAAAAAAGTCATCAAAAGTAAAAAAAAAAAAAAATTGTGGTGTACTTTAGGGATGTGAATAAACAGGAAGTTTAATTTCAAAGATTGATATAGAATCAAAAATATTTTGTTGACCGCTTACACAATACAGGGGACAAAATAGCGATGTTCAATCCCGAACATCCTATATTTTAAAAGTAGAATCCAAAGTAAGTTATGGAAACTAATAAAGCGCAACTATAATCAGGGCTGTTTGGTTTCAATTCAGGTGTCCAGCATTTTCAGATTCGCTAATGGAAAATAAACAGACCCCCATTATAAATAATTGGATATTTCTGATTGTTTTTGTGTGCGTTATGGTGGTTCTGGTGAAGTATTCATGTACAGATGGTGGTTCTGGTGACTTATTCACATTCCAGTGACAAATTCATGTAGTGATGGTTGTTCTGGTGACATATTCATCACCAGGTCCATCATCAGTACATGAATATCAAGCCAAAATCATCATCAGAACATAATTATTGCACCAGAGACATCAATAGTACATGAATATGGCACACGAAACATCATCAGTAAATAAATATTTCACCAGAACCACCATCAGTACATGCATTCGTCACCAGAACTACCATCAGTACATGAATGCATCACCAGAACTACCATCAGTACATGAATGCATCAACAGAACCATCATAAATACATTAATACATGACCAGAACCAAGTGTACTTGAATACAAGAATCAAGCTTAGTGCAACAATCAATTGTAATATCAAGTCAGCTCCATAAACAATTGTATCTCATGAACCTACAGCCCTACAACTCCCAATATGTCCTTAACAATGGACAATGTCTAGGTGCAATGATGACTTTTCAAATGCACAGCTCGTTTCAGCAGACCTCCCTCTTCTCTGGTCTTTTGTAGCACATCCTCACACGGTGCCCTTAAAAATAAGTCTTATTATTTATCTGCATAAAAATATATGCCTATAGTGTAGCCTAAATAAATCACAATAGTCCCTGAAAAAACATAAATGCTACACACTTTACCAAATATATATTCCCCAGAAGAACCTGGGAGCAGTATACTCATATCCCAGGATAGGAAGAGATTTAAGCAATCGTGAATTAAAAAATATTTTATTTATTTAATAGATACATAAAATCAAATACAAAATATACAATGACAGGGAAAAGCTAAACAGGGACACATAAAATGCCCGAAGAATCAAAAAACATGATATAGAGATTCATACATAGGAAAAGTCTCCTGAGGAAGCGAGGTGAAACTGCATTAGGGTAGTGGGACACCAAGCCGGAGACATCTATGGTGGCACATTACTGCACAATACTGGCGCTTTATGATCTAATATCCTGCGCCATCCAACGTCCCTTGCGTGCACCATCTCCAACAAGGTACAGGCCGGAAGAGGTCTGCGTCTTGCTGGAAATCCCGGCAGAGTAGGGAAGACTACAGCTCCTCTGATCCTGTGCTGAGTGGCGCAGCTCTGACATCAATTGTATTCACATCTGACAGACTCCCTGGCACTTTCAATTGACACTTCCTCTAGAAGGTTGTGAATCAATGCCGTCGCACCACCGCCTTCACTTTGCCGTTAGTCTCATTCTACCAGATCCTTGTCAGAAGAGGACAAGTCTTATTCACCACATTATCTCATGTAACACTTTTCCACTAAAGATGGGCAAAAAGACTTCCAGGACTCTTGTCTACTGGCCATGTTGGTAGTCATTGGCTGACGGACCAAAGCTCTGCAGACCTCTTCCTATCTACCAGTTTCCTTGGCTCCTCTTCTAATTTGTAGGCCCAGCACAACATCATCATTGTAACATGATGCACCCAGGTCTAGCAAACAGAAGAAACACCGAAAATGGCTGCAGGCAAAAGGACATTTTCAGGGCACTGGTCCAGCAGCCACAAACGAACAACGTTGCCTCTAGAATATGGTGCTGCAGATCTTTTTACTCAACTTTTCCTCTAACTTTTCACATGTCCATTCAAACTTACGGTACCTCTTCTGATATATCTCAGATTCTCCAGTGTACATTCCAGACCAAAGAGTCCCTCATCTCTATTCCATATTCTTTATAGATTTTCTGTAATGATTTAAGAAGATGTAAAAATTGTTAGAACAAAATGAAATGAAGAACTGTTTTATTCTATTACATCCCTTTAAAACAGGATAATACGACATCTCAACACAAATCTTGTTATGTTTTTACTTTCTTAGAAATAATAGCTTGAGAAACCCTGAACAAAGCTCACAATTTAACGTTTAGGTTATATTCATTAGCATTTGCAGGATATAATTGTAATATTTTCTCAACGGGCTTTGAAGATAAACATGGACAATAAAACTTTGGCCACTGAACTGATACTTTTAGGATTTTCCAATAATTGGACAACAAATATCTGTTTATTTTTCATATTTTTCTTGATCTATTTATTCGCTGTAGTTGGGAACAGTCTTATCATATGTTTGATTATACTGAATCTGTCCTTACACACTCCAATGTACTTCTTCCTCGTGAATCTATCCTTCATAGATTTGTGTTACTCCTCATCGGCGATACCTAAGCTGCTTGTTGACCTCTTATCCACTCATAGGACAATATCGGTCATTGGTTGTCTCATACAGTTCAAAGTATTGTTATTGGTAGCAGGTTCTGAATGCCAACTCCTTGCCGTCATGGCCTATGACCGGTACATCGCCATCTGCCATCCCTTCCACTACCAAGTTCTCATGAGGTGGAGTGTGTGTTGTCATCTAGCGGCCTTCGTTTGGATATTTAGCTTCATAAATATCATAATCCCATCCCTTGTGATGCCCATAATTGTGTGTTACCCCAACAAGATCAACCATTTTATGTGTGAGGTCCTATCGGTGCTGAGGTTGTCATGTGATGATACTTCTCTTCAAGAGCTTGTAATATTTAGTGTTGGCTTTTTTGCCATTGTACTACCATTTGTGCTGATTATTTTGTCTTACATTTGTATTATATCTACTGTACTGAAGATTCGTGCTGCTGGAAGGTCTAAGGCTTTCTCCACTTGTACATCACATATTACTGTGGTGGCAACATATTTTGGGACCGCCATGGTCACGTATTTAACCCCACCATCAGTGGAATCACCAAACCAAGACAAATATGTTTCCATATTCTATGTCATTATATCTCCAATGTTAAACCCTCTTATCTACAGTTTGGGCAACAGAGAAGTCAAGAAAGCTGTTACAAAGCTCTTTTAATGCTATTTTAAACAACTTTCAATACATTTGTGAAGGCATTTAAAAAAAGAAAAGAGATTGGTGATACTTACCAATTTGATCCCCCACTGATCTAGAGCCAATGGTTTTTGCTGAAACCAATGATCACTTGCTCGTTCAGTTTCCAGATGGCTATTGATTGGACAGAATGTCATGATTTCTGGTCCTGGTGGCACTGGATTGGTAATTAACAGTTTTACCATATTTTATAATGATGATCACTTTATTCTCTACTTTTTGAAGAAAAAAAACCTCTTTAACCCCTTAACAACCAGAGGTATTTCAGTTTTTGAATTTCTGTTTTTTGCTCCCCTTCTCCTCAGAGCCATAACATTTTTATTTTTGGGTCAAAATGATCGTGTGAGGGCTTGTTTTTGTTGTACTTTTGAACAACACCATTAGTTTTAGCATACCATGTACTGGAAAACGGGAAAAAAATTCCAAGTGTGGTGAAATTGCAAAAAAAGTGCAATTCCACAGTTTTGTTTTTTTTACCATGTTCACTAAATGCTAAAACTGACCTGCCATTATGATTCTCCAAGTCATTGCGAGTTCATAGACTCCAAACATGTCTAGGCTTTTTTATATTTAAGTGGTAAAAAAAAAATTCAAAAATTTGTTTTAAAAAATGGCGCCATTTTCTGAGACCTGTAGAGTCTCCAATTATCGTGATCTGGGGCTGGGTGAGGGCTTATTTTTGCGCTCCGAGCTGACGTTTTATTGATTCCATTTTTTCGTGTAGATACGATCTTTTGATCGCCCGTTATTACATTTTATTGCAATGTAGCGGTGACCAAAAAACGAAATTCTAGATATTTAAATTTTTCCTCGCTACGTCGTTTAGCGATCGGGTTAATTTTTTTTTATATTGATAGGTCAGGCGATTCTGAATATGGCGATACTAAATATGTGTATGTTTGGGTTTTTGTATTGTTTTATTTTGAATAGGGCGAAAGGGGGGTGATTTGAACTTTTATATTTGTTAGTTTTTCAATATTTTGTAAAACTTTCTTTTTACTTTTTGCAAGTGCAGCGCCCCAGGGTCCTGGTCGTTGCAGTAATATCATTCTCCTCTAGAGGGGAGTGATGTTACGTTTGGAGGCAAAGAAAGACAACCGAATCCAGGTATCATAAACATGCAACACATTTCATACTCCAGGCCACCAGGGGGAGCTCTGCTCCTATTTATTAGTGCACTCCTCACACAGGTAAAACTGGTTGGCTGGGGAGGAAGTTAGTTAGTTGCTGGCTGAGCTTCGCTCAGGTAGTTGGTCCCTGACAGGGGGGGAAGCCTGTCAGAGATTGAGACAGAAGGACACGGAGCTGTGCCTGCCCTGAGCGCGGCAGCTCCTAGAAAGAGACACTGAAGGAGAACTGTATTGTAGAGAGGGTGAAGAAGTCGTAGCAAAGGAGTGGATTTCAGGAGGGGAACAGCCCTACACAGGCTGCCTCCTTCTGAGGCGCAGGATCCCGGTAGCCGGAACACCGAGGGAGCAACGATCCTTTATGCCTTGCTCCAGAGACCGGCAGGACAGCTAATTTCACATTACCTGTCCACCCCTACACCCAGGAGGCAAGGTGGCACCCCTTAGAGGCTGGGACATGATAGAGTCCCTGCAAAACTGTAAAACGCCTCAAGCCACCGGTCATACGGGTTTGTCCTATCCATCTGGGGGACATAACATCTGTAACATCTTCAACAGTTGTGAGGACCTTATGAGAAGCTTAGCAGTAAGGTACTACAACACCACGGCGCTAGGGGAAGGCTACTGATTTCTACCTGGACAAGGGGACTCTGGATTTGCCTCCAAACCGGCCGGACTCTGCCTACCCTGTGATCTGGTACCTGGGACTGTGGATGCTGAAGCCTTCAGTAAAAGGTAAAGAGACTGCAACCTTGTGTCCTCGTTCTTCACTGCGCCTCTCACCATCCACCATCTACATACTGGGAAGCCCTGGGGACATACTTCACCTGTGGGAAGGTATACCATCTAGCTGCCATAACATCACCCCAGTGGACCTCTTAGCAGCGTCAGTCACCCTGACTGAATACCACAGGTGGCGTCATGAACATATCCCTTTAAAGACCTTTCCCTTTTACACGGACGTCACGGGGCCACGGACCGGGTCAGCCACCGTGACATCCCCCTGTGAACCAAAGGACCCGGTACCGAGTACCCCGCTGCCCTTGGGGGCGCTCCACATGCTTCAATATTCTCCATTGGAGACTAGAAGCTGCACTTCTTCGATCGCCTCTGCTGCACACAGGCGTTGATCAGATTTCCTGTGGGTAGCAAAAATGCTCACTTGCTACGACCACAGGGCAATCGGGAAATGACAACCATAGAGGTGTGCTGGAAACCTCTAGTTGTCATGCCAACCCATTTGTGACCCACGATCATGTGATGGGTCACCGATGGGTGGGATTAACAACACGTTTCCAAGATTGTCAGTGGCATTTAACTAGTTAAGAGCCGTGGGTGGATCACGATTCCTTCCACGGCTGTTGCGGGCACATATCAGCTGTATAGATCAGCTGTCATGTGCCAAGAAAGGTGCGGGCTCAGCGTCGGCGCCTCAACCAAACCGAGAGAGTCCAATGTGGGCGTATCATTATGCCCATCGTCAAAAAGGGGTTAATGTTATATAGATTAAAAATGGATAGCATTAACCCCTTCACCCCCAAGGGTGGTTTGCACGTTAGTGACCGGGCCAATTTTTACATTTCTGACCACTGTCTTTTATGAGGTTATAACTCCGAAACGCTTCAACGGATCTTAGCGATTCTGAGACTGTTTTCTTTTAACATATTGTACTTCATGATAGTGGTAAATTTCTTCGATATAACTTGCGTTTATTTGTGAAAAAAACAGAAATTTTCCAACTTTTAATTTTTATTCTGTTAAACCAGAGAATTATGTGACACAAAATAGTTAATAAATAACATTTCCCACATGTCTACTTTACATCAGCACAATTTTGGAAACAAAATTTTTTTTTCTAGGAAGTTATAAGGGTTAAAATTTGAACAGCAATTTCTCATTTTTACAACAAAATTTACAAAACCATTTTTTTTAGGGACCACCTCACATTTGAAGTCATTTGGAGGGGTCTATATGGCAGAAAATACCAAAAAGTGACACCATTCTGAAAACTGCACCCCTCAAGGTGCTCAAAACCACATTCAAGAAGTTTATTAACCCTTCAGGTGTTTCACAGCAGCAGAAGCAACATGGAAGGAAAAAATTAACATTTTACTTTTTAGTCACAAAAATGATCTTTTAGAAATAATTTTTTTAATTTCCCAAGGGTAAAAAGAGAAAATGGACCTTAAAAGTTGTTGTCCAATTTGTCCTGAGAATGCTGATACCCCACATGTGAGGGGGAACCACTTTTTGGGCGCACGGCAGGGCTCAGAAGGAAAGGAGCGTCGTTTGACATTTTCAAGCTAAAATTGGCTGGAATTGAGATCGGACGCCATGTTGCATTTGGAGAGCCACTGATGTGCCTAAACAGTGGAAACCCCCCACAAGTGACCCCATTTTGGAAACTACACCCCATAAGGAACTTATCTAGATGTGTCTTGAGCACTTTTATCCCCCAAGTGCTTCACGAAAGTTTATAACGCCCGGGTGTGAAAATAAAAAATCCTATTTTTTCCACAAACATGATAGTTTAGTCCCCAATTTTTTATTTTCTCAAGGGTAACAGGAGAAATTGGACCCCAAAAGTTGTTGTCCAATTTGTCCTGAGTACGCTGATACCCCATATGTGGGGGGAACCACTGTTTGGGCGCATGGCAGGGCTCAGAAGGAAAGTTGTGCCATTTGACATTTTCAAGCTAAAATTGGCTAGAATTGAGATCGGACACCATGTCGCGTTTGGCGAGCCCCTGATGTGCCTAAACAGTAGAAACCCCCCACAAGTGACCCCATTTTGGAAACTAGACCCCCTAAGGAACTTATCTAGATGTGTCGTGAGCACTTTTATCCCCCAAGTGCTTCACGAAAGTTTATAACGCCCGGGCGTGAAAATAGAAAATCCTATTTTTTCCACAAACATGATCGTTTAGTCCCCAATTTTTTATTTTCTCAAGGGTAACAGGAGAAATTGGACCACAAAAGTTGTTGTCCAATTTGCCCTGAGTACGCTGGTACCCCATATGTGGGAGAAAACTACTGTTTGGGCACACTTCGGGGCTCGGAAGGGAAGTAGTGACGTTTTGGAATGCAGACTTTGATGGAATTGTCTGCGGGCATCATGTTCCATTTGGTGAGCCCCTGATGTGCCAAAACAGTAGAAACTCCCCACAAGTGACCCCATTTTGGAAACTTGACCCCCTAAGGAACTTATCTAGGTGTGTGGTGAGAATTTTGAACCTCCAAGTGCTTCACTAAAGTTTATGACGCCCGGCGTGAAAATAAAAAATTCTATTTTTTCCCCACAAAAATGATCTTTCAGTCCCCAATTTTTTATTTTCCCAAGGGTAACAAGAGAAATTGGAACCCAAAAGTTGCTGTCCAATTTGTTCTGAGTACGCTGGTACCCCATATGTGGGAAAAAACTGTTTGGGCACTTCGGGACTCAGAAGGGAAGCAGTGACGATTTGGAATGCAGACTTTGATGGACTGGTTCTGATGGCATCATGTTCCGTTTGCAGAGACCCTGATGTGCCTAAACAGTAAAAAAAAACACAAGTGACATCATTTTGGAACCTAGACCCCCAAGGAACTTACTTAGATGTGCCCCCTCTTTGGAACTAATCTACTGGTTCCTGTTAAGTAAATTAGTAGTGCATGGAGGTGTGGTACAATTTGAAGCAGTCCTTCATACACAGGCCAGGTTTGTCGGGGCAGGTGTCGCATTGATAGATGGTGTCCTTGCGTAATCCTCGTTTGTAGCACACTCGGCACCTTTTTTGCGGCTTACCTTTTCTATCAGTTGGCGGGACCACCCCCGGAAAATGCTGACCTCGTACAATACGAGCACCCTCAGTTCCGGAAGTACTGGGGACCGCTCCTTCCCTCGTGCCAAACATCAGTGCCTTAACCACTACCTCCTGGAACTGAAGGTACGACGTATCAGTATGTAGTGCACATCGTGACAGCAGGAAAGCATTGAGCATTGCCATTTGTACGATGTACACCGACAGCTTTTTGTACCACACGTTGGCATTCCTCAAAGCACTGTACGGTTGGAGGAGTTGATCGGAGAGCTCAACGCCCCCCATGTTTTTGTTGTACCCCAGTACACAGTCCGGTTTGCAGACCTGTGTAGAGGTACCCCGTACACTGCTGAGGGCACTGCCATCACCGTGTATGGTGGTCAAGAGAAGGACATCCCTCTTGTCCTTGTACTTGACCACCAGCAGGTGGTCGCTACATTGGGCTTTGCTCTCACCTTTTCTGAGCATCTGCCCAAGTAGTGTCTTCGGGAGGCCTCTCTGATTTTTGTGGACAGTACCGCAGGCTGTGGTACCTCACGCAGAGAGGGATTTGTAGAGTGGGATGCTGGAATAAAAGTTATCAGTGTAGAGGTGATAACCTTTATCCAGCAGTGGGTGCACCAAATCCCACACAATTTTCCCACTCACTCCCAGGATAGAAGGACACTCAGGCGGTTCAATCCTGCTGTCCTTCCCTTCATAAACTCTAAAGCTGTGGGTGTACCCTGAGGTACTCTCACACAGCTTGTAGAGTTTGATTCCGTACCTGGCCCTCTTGTTGGGCAGGTACTGACGGAATCTGAGCCGCCCCTTAAAATGAACCAAGGACTCATCCACGCAGATGTCCCTTTTGGGCACGTACACTTCAGCAAACTTTTTGCTGAAGTGTTCGATGACCGGCCGAACTTTGAACAGATGGTCAAAATTGGGGTCATCTCGTGCGGGACACCGTGCATTATTGTTGTAATGCAGGAACTTATGGATGGCCTCAAAACGCGTCCGAACCATGACCATTCGGAACACTGGAGTGTTATATAAAATATCTACACTCCAATATTGCCGAATTTCTGGCTTCTTCACGATCCCCATGTGGAGGACCAGGCCCCAAAAATGCATCATTTCAACTGCGTCTACAGGAGACCAGTTAGAAAATGATGAACCGGGGTTTTGCTCCAAAAATTGCCGAGCATACAAATTAGTTTTCTCCACCATGAGGTTAATAAAATCCTCAGAGAAAAAGACTATTTCTGTGAGGCCGGTGGTGTCAAACTTGATTCCTGATTCTGCCACAAAATCAGGAATCAGTGGCTCGTAATTTTCGGGGGGCGAGATCCATATGGGGTCCGAAGAGGGGTGCGCTGGTTCATCTTCAGGAGTGGGCGCTGCCTCATCTTCTCTCCTGGGGCGTCTGCGTGGCGGTTCCGCAGGACCCGAGGAGGAAGATGAGGAGGAGGAGGAAGAGGATGAAGAATCTGAAGAGTAAAGGAATGTGGGATCCTCTCCCTCGCTATCAATGTCGGAGGCAAGGAAAGAATATGCCTCCTCCGCTGAATAGCGCTGCTGGGACGAACGGGACGAACGGGACATTTTTTTTGTGAGTATGGTGCTTGGGTGTAATTTATTGGTAACTATGTGTACGTGTGGGAGGGGATAGTGTTTGGTGCAAACTATTCTGAAAAGAAAAAGCTAAAGGAAAAAAAGCAAATAGGGAAAAAAAAATACCTGTGAAAGGAAAAGTCTAAAACAGCAGGCCCTAGCTCTGGTAAGTGAACTGCGTCACTTATCAAAGTTCGGCGGCTGCTGGGTGTGTGAACGGGGATGTGAAAAAAAACGGCAGGCACGAGAGCTCTGATAAGTGAACCGCGTCAGTTATCAAAGTTTGGCGGCGGCTGGGTGCGTGGACGGGGATGTGAAAAAAAAAAAAAGAAATGAAAGGCACGGGTTTTGATGCAGCAGCTGGGTGCGCGGACGGGGATGTGGAGAAAAAAAAAAAAGAAACGGAAGGCACGGGTTTAGACGCAGCAGCTGGGTGCACGGACGGGGATGTGGAAAAAAAAAAAGAAACGAAAGGCACGGGTTCAGACGCAACAGCTGGGTGCGCGGACGGGGATGTGGAAAAAAAAAGAAACGAAAGGCACGGGTTTAGACGCAGCGGCTGGGTGCGCGGACGGGGATGTGGAGAAGAAAAGTGAGCACGAGTGTTGATCGGTGAACTGCGTCACCAATCAACGCTCGGCGGCACTAAGATGGGTGAAAAAGAAAAGTGAGCACGAGTGTTGATCGGTGAACTGCATCACCAATCAACGCTCGGCGGCTGCTAAATTTGGGGACGGACGGACGCGGCGCAAAGTGGGGGTGGAGGGGGAAGGGGGGGGATGGAGGGGGGGGGGAAGAAAGATCGGGCCGGGATCGGGGATGAACACTTATGTTTGTAGTCTCTCTTCTTTCTTCTGTCTTCTTTCTTCTGTCTTCTTTCTTTTTTTTTTTAGCAAGAATTATGGTGTCACAGGCTACTGTGGCACCATAAGTCTCAGCACAGGAGGGGGATCTGTCAGCGTGACCGCTCTGCAGGAACCCTCAACAAGTGTGAGGATTCCTGCAGAGCAGTCAGACAGGTCAGGGGCAGGTGAGACAGGTCACAGAGCGGTCACACCGCTGCTGTGACCTGTGATTGGTGGGATCGATGATCACATCGATCCCACCAATCAGGGGAGGCCCTGGTGACGCCGGTGTTGCTAGGCACCAGCCTATGATCGGAGCTCACAGCTCCTGTCATAGGCTGGTCACCGGCAGGTCACCATCAGGGCACAGCGCGGTCATACTGCTGCTGTGCCCTGTGATTGGCGCGATCGACGATCACATCGATCGCGCCAATCAGAGCTGCAGATTCCAGAGCTGGGCACAGACGCAGGGCACGGGAGGCAGGCACCAGAGCAGGTAGTTACCAATCTGATTGGCTAAAACAATGAGAAAGGCTGTGATTGGCTGTTCAGAATTAAACAGCCAATCACAGCGATCAGGAGGCCAGGGGGGGCGGCACCATACCCCAAGATGCCGAGGCCATCTTCTGTAAGGTAAGATGGCATCGAAACTTTAATGCAATCACCAGTCGCGGTGTCGCATTAAAGGGCATGACCTACTATCCCGTCGGTGGTCATACGGGCCCACCCCACCTCGACGGGATAGTACGTCAGATGTCAGAAAGGGGTTAGTTTAGAATTTCCCAAAATTCACCAGATCAGATCTTTTCCCAAACTGCGACTCAATTTTTATAGAAGTATAGTGAACATATTGGCACCACAAATGCTTTACGCAATTTTATACCATTGGGCCATGAAAATAAAAAATATTACATTATTTCTACTGAAATATTGTTTCAGCATCAAAGTTTTCATTTTTATAAGGGACAATGGCTGCAAAGCTCATCACACAATTTCTCGCAAATATAGCAATGCCCCATATGAGGCCATACAGTGCAGGCGAGGCTTGGGAAGAAGTAGCACTATTTGACTTTTGATGCACAGTTTTTCAGAAATAAGCACAAAGTGGATGCTGCAGAGTGAAAATTGGACATTTGACATTGTAGTACCCAAAAAATTGTAGTGCCCATAAATTGTGCCCGGCTTGTGCTTCTGGAGACACATGACCCATAAGTTGCTAAGTGGAAAACAGTAATGTCAAACATGTACCGTAATTTGTGGAATATACAGTGAGTACGGAAAGTATTCAGACCCCATTAAATGTTTCACTTTTGGTTTTGTTGCGGCCATTTGGTAAATTCAAAAAAGTTCATTTTTTCTCATTAATGTGCACTCTGCACCCCATCTTGACTGCAAAAAAAACCCAGAAATGTAGTAATTTTTGCAAATTTATTAAAAAAGAAAAACTGAAATATCACATGGTAGTAGTTTAATGATTACTTTTATTACTGAATATTTCCAGTGCTGTCATCAATCCAAAATGCTAATAAACCTGAATATGTAAGAAAGTAAAAGTGCGTCTTTAGTCTTTCTTAGGAGAATAACTGTTTGCAGAACTATTGGGCAACTAAAGGAAAAATGTAACAGTGATTATAAGAACCAAACTGCTCAAAATGTGCAAAAATACATTTCTGATGCTGTAATATAGCAGCAATTCTCTTCAGTAACAGTCATAAAGTCCATTCATGGAGTCTGTCATTTTCTTAATCGTAATCATAAAAATCATGACATGGTCACAATCCTGACTGAATAAGAATTCTGCCGAGGTCTGGAGAAAAAGGGGCAGAAGTCTGGAGAAAAAGGGGCCGAAGTCTGGAGAAAAAGGGGCCAAAGTCTGGGGAATAAGGTGCAGGAGTCTGGAGAATAAGGGGTAGGAGTTCGGAGAATAAGAGGATGAAGTCTGGAGAATAAGGGGCAGGAGTGTGGAGAATAAGGGGCAGAAGTGTGGAGAATAAGGGGCAGGTCTCTGGAGAATAAGGGGCAGGAGTGTGGAGAATAAGGGGCAGAAGTCTGGAGAATAAGGGGCAGGAGTCTGGAGAATAAGGGGCAGGAGTCTGGAGAATAAGGGGCAGGAGTGTGGAGAATAAGGGGCAGAAGTGTAGAGAATAAGGGGCAGTAGTCAGGAGAATTAGGGGCAGGAGTCTGAAGAATTAGGGGCAGGAGTGTGGAGAATAAGGGGCAGAAATGTGGAGAATAAGGGGCAGAAGTGTGGAGAATAAGGGGCAGTAGTCTGGAGAATTAAGGGCAGGAGTGTGGAGAATAAGGGGCAGGAGTGCGGAGAATAAGGGGCAGAAGTCTGGAGAATAAGGGGCAGGAGTCTGGAGAATAAGGGACAGGAGTGTGGAGAATAAGGGGCAGGAGTGTGGAGAATAAGGGGCAAGAGTGTGGAGAATAAGGGGCAAGAGTGTGGAGAATAAGGGGCAAGAGTGTGGAGAATAAGGGGCAGGAGTGTGGAGAATAAGGGGCAGAAGTCTGGAGAATAAGGGGCAGGAGTGCGGAGAATAAGGGGCAGAAGTGTGGAGAATAAGGGGCAGTAGTCTGGAGAATTAAGGGCAGGAGTCTGGAGAATTAGGGGCAGGAGTCTGGAGAATAAGGGTCAGGAGTCTGGAGAATAAGGGGCAGGAGTGTAGAGAATAAGGGGCAGGAGTCTGGAGAATAAGGGGCAGGAGTGTGAAGAATAAGGGGCAGGAGTCTGGAGAATTAGGGGAAGAAATCTAGAGAATAAGGGGCAGGAGTGTGGAGAATAAGGGGCCAGAGTCGAGTCTGGAGAATAAGGGGCAGGAGTGTGGAGAATAAGGGGAAGAGTTCTGGAGAATAAGGGGCAGGAGTGTGGAGAATAAGGGGCAGAAGTGTGGAAAATAAGGGGCAGGAGTCTGGAGAATAAGGGGCAGGCAGAAGTCTGGAGAATAAGGGGCAGGAGTGTGGAGAATAAGGGGCAGGAGTGTGGAGAATAAGGGGCAGAAGTCTGGAGAATAAGGGGCAATGCTGGGAATATTGAGCCATCACAGAAACTTCATGGATTTATTAACCCCTTTCTGTCATTGGACGTACTATTCCGTCCATGTGGGGTGGGCCCTACTTCCCAAGGATGGAATAGTACGTCCAGCGCGATCGGCCGCGCTCACGGGGGGAGCGCGGCCGATCGCGGCCGGGTGTCAGCTGACGCAGCTGACATCCGGCGCTATGTGCCAAGAGCGGTCACGGACCGCCCCCGGCACATTAACCCCCGGCACACCGTGATCAAACATGATCGCGGTGTGCCGGCAGTATAGGGAAGCATCGCGCAGGGAGGGGGGTCCCTGCGGGCTTCCCTGAGACCCCCGCAGCAACGCGATGTGATCGCGTTGCTCCGAGGGTCTCCTACCTCCTTCCTCGCTGCAGGTCCCGGATCCAAGATGGCCGCGGCATCCGGGTCCTGCAGGGAGGGAGGTGGCTTACCGAGTGCCTGCTCAGAGCAGGCGCTTGGTAAGCCTGCAGTGCTCTAAGTCAGATCGGTGATCTGACAGAGTGCTGTGCAAACTGTCAGATCACCGATCTGTGATGTCCCCCCCTGGGACAAAGTAAAAAAGTTTGAAAAAAAATTTCCTCATGTTAAAAAAAAAAAATAAAAAAAATTTCCTAAAATAAAGAAAAAAATATATATATTATTCCCATAAATACATTTCTTTATCTAAATAAAAAAACCAAACAATAAAAGTACACATATTTAGTATCGCCGCGTCCGTAATGACCCAACCTATAAAACTGTCACACTAGTTAACCCCTTCAGTAAACACCGTAAGAAAAAAAAAAAACGAGGCAAAAAACGCTTTATTATCATACCGCCGAATAAAAAGTGGAATAAAACGCGATCAAAAAGACAAATATAAATAACCATGGTACCGCTGAAAGCGTCATTTTGTCCTGCAAAAAAGAGCCATCATACAGCATCATCAGCAAAAAAATAAAAGAGTTATAGTCCTCAGAATAAAGCGATGCCAAAATAATTATTTTTTCTATAAAATAGTTTTTATCGTATAAAAGCGCCAAAACATAAAAAAATGATATAAATGAGATATCGCTCTAATCGTACTGACCCGAAGAATAAAACTGCTTTATCAATTTTACCAAACACGGAATGGTATAAACGCCTCCCCCAAAAGAAATTCATGAATAGCTGGTTTTTGGTCATTCTGCCTCACAAAAATCGGAATAAAAAGCGATCAAAAAATGTCACATGCCCGAAAATGTTACCAATAAAAACGCGAACTTGTCCCACAAAAAACAAGACCTCACATGACTCTGTAGTCTCAAATATGGAAAAATTATAGCTCTCAAAATGTGGTAATGCAAAAAATATTTTTTGCAACAAAAAGCGTCTTTCAGTCTGTGACAGCTGCCAATCATAAAAATCCGCTAAAAAACCCGCTATAAAAGTAAATCAAACCCCCCTTCATCACCCCCTTAGTTAGGGAAAAATAAAAAAATAAAAAAAACGTATTTATTTCCATTTTCCCATTAGGGCTAGGGTTAGGGTTAGGGCTAGGGTTAGGATTAGGGTTAGGGCTCGGGTTAGGGTTAGGGCTAGGGTTAGTATTATGTTTGGCTGGTGGTTAGGAGCACTAGAAATGACCAGATGAGCAAACTAGCAATACAGGACGAGCTCTGGGAAGTGGGAGCTCTGCTGACCGCAACCCCTAATCCTATCACAACAACTAGAAATAGCCGTGGAGCGTTCCTGAATCTGCCTAGACGCCTCTTCACAGCCTAAGAGCTAACTACCCCTAAAGACAGAAAATACAGCCTACCTTGCCTCAGAGAAATTCCCCAAAGAAATAGGCAGCCCCCACATATATTGACTGTGAGTTAAGATGGAAGTCACAAACACAGGAATGAAATAGATTTCAGCATAGGAGGCGAGGCTAACTAAACAGACAGAGGATAGAAAAGGTATCTTTGCGGTCAGCATAAAAAACTAACAAAAAACCACGCAGAGTGTGCAAAAGAAACCACCGCACCGACTCACGGCGCGGTGGTGCCACTCTGCATCCCAGAGGTTCCAAGATTACAAGATTAAATCATAATAGCAAGCTGGACAAAAACACAGTGGTAACAAATAAGCTAGCAGGGACTTAGCTTTTGCTGAAATAGACAGGACATCTGAAAGATCCAAGAGAACTGAACCAGTACTAGGACATTGACAGCTGGCATCAAGTAAAGATCTGAGTGGAGTTAAATAGAGCAGCCAGCCAAGGCCTGAATGAGATCAGCTGGAGAAGGAATCTCAGAACCAGCAGCTTCACTCACAGCCACCAGAGGGAGTCCATGAACAGAACTCACCGAAGTACCATTCATAACCACAGGAGGGAGCTCGAGAACAGAATTCACAACAGTACCCCCCCCTTGAGGAGGGGTCACCGAACCCTCACCAGAGCCTCCAGGCCGCTCCGGACGAGCCAAATGAAAGGCACGAACAAGATCGGCAGCATGAACATCAGAGGCAACGACCCAGGAATTATCCTCCTGACCATAACCTTTCCACTTGACTAGGTACTGAAGTTTCCGTCTCGAAATACGAGAATCCAAAATCTTCTCCACCACATACTCCAACTCCCCCTCAACCAACACCGGGGCAGGAGGATCAACGGAGGGAACCATAGGAGCCACATATCTCCGCAACAACGACCTATGGAACACATTATGGATGGCGAAAGAAGCTGGAAGGTCCAAACGAAATGACACAGGATTAATAATTTTAGAAATCTTATAAGGACCAATGAAACGAGGCTTAAACTTAGGAGACGAAACCTTCATAGGAACAAAACGAGAAGACAACCAAACCAAATCCCCAACACGAAGTCGGGGACCAACACAGCGACGGCGGTTAGCGAAACGTTGAGCCTTCTCCTGGGACAATGTCAAATTGTCCACTACGTGAGTCCAAATTTGCTGCAACCTGTCCACCACGGAATCCACACCAGGACAGTCCGAAGGCTCAACCTGCCCTGAAGAAAAACGAGGGTGGAAACCAGAATTACAGAAAAAAGGCGAAACCAAAGTGGCCGAGCTGGCCCGATTATTAAGGGCGAACTCAGCCAAAGGCAAGAAGGACACCCAATCGTCCTGATCAGCAGAAACAAAGCATCTCAGATATGTTTCCAAAGTCTGATTGGTTCGTTCGGTTTGGCCATTTGTCTGAGGATGGAAAGCTGAAGAAAAAGACAAATCAATGCCCATCTTAGCACAAAAGGACCGCCAAAATCTTGAAACAAACTGGGAACCTCTGTCCGACACGATGTTCTCCGGAATGCCATGTAAACGAACCACATGCTGGAAAAACAATGGAACCAAATCAGAGGAGGAAGGCAATTTAGGCATGGGTACCAAATGGACCATCTTAGAGAAGCGATCACAAACCACCCAGATAACTGACATCCTCTGAGAGACAGGGAGATCCGAAATAAAATCCATGGAAATATGCGTCCAGGGCCTTTTCGGGACCGGCAAGGGCAAAAGCAACCCACTGGCACGAGAACAGCAGGGCTTAGCCCGAGCACAAGTCCCACAGGACTGCACAAAAGAACGCACATCTCGTGAAAAGGAAGGCCACCAAAAGGATCTAGCCACCAAATCTCTGGTACCAAAGATTCCAGGATGACCAGCCAACACCGAACAATGAACCTCAGAGATAACTCTACTAGTCCATCTATCAGGGACAAACAGCTTCTCCGCTGGACAACGGTCAGGTCTATCAGCCTGAAACTCCTGCAGCACCCGCCGCAAATCAGGGGAGATGGCAGACAAAATTACCCCCTCTTTGAGAATACCAGCCGGCTCAGGAACTCCCGGAGAATCAGGCACAAAACTCCATGAAAGGGCATCAGCCTTCACATTCTTAGAACCCGGAAGGTACGAAACCACAAAATTGAAGCGGGAGAAAAACTGCTACCATCGAGCCTGTCTAGGATTCAACCGCTTGGCAGACTCGAGATAAGTCAGATTCTTGTGATCCGTCAAGACCACCACGCGATGTTTGGCTCCTTCAAGCCAATGTCGCCACTCCTCAAACGCCCACTTCATAGCCAACAACTCTCGATTACCCACATCATAATTGCGCTCAGCAGGCGAAAACTTTCTAGAAAAGAAAGCACATGGTTTCATCACAGAGCCACCAGAACCTCTTTGAGACAAAACAGCCCCTGCTCCAATCTCAGAAGCATCCACCTCGACCTGAAACGGGAGCAAAACATCTGGCTGACACAACACAGGGGCAGAAGAAAAATGACGCTTCAGCTCCTGAAAAGCCTCAACGGCCGCAGAGGACCAATTGACCACATCTGCACCTTTCTTGGTCAAATCAGTCAATGGTTTAACAACACTAGAAAAATTAGCGATGAAGCGACGGTAAAAATTAGCAAAGCCCAGAAATTTCTGAAGGCTCTTCACAGAAGTAGGCTGAGTCCAATCATAAATGGCCTGAACTTTAACAGGGTCCATCTTGATAGTAGAAGGGGAAAAAATGAAGCCCAAAAATGAAACCTTCTGAACTCCAAAGAGACATTTAGACCCCTTCACAAACAAGGAATGAGCACGAAGGACCTGGAACACCATTCTGACCTGCTTCACATGAGACTCCCAATCGTCCGAAAAGACCAAAATATCATCCAAATATACAAGTTGTTGTCCAATTTGTCCTGAGTATGCTGATACCCCATATGTTGGGGTAAACCCCTGTGTGGGCACACAGGAGTGCTCGGAAGGGAAGGAGCACTGTTTTACTTTTTCAACGCAGAATTGGCTGGAATTGAGATCGGACGCCATGTCGTGTTTGGAGATCCCCTGATGTGCCTAAACAGTGGAAACCCCCCAATTATAACTGAAACCCTAATGCAAACACACCCCTAACCCTAATCCCAACGGTAACCCTAACCACACCTCTAACCCAGACACACCCCTAACCCTAATCCCAACCCTATTCCCGACCATAAATGTAATCCAAACCCTAACCCTATCTTTAGCCCCTACCCTAACTTTAGCCCCAACCCTAACTGTAGCCTTAACCCTAGCCCCAACCCTAACCCTAGCCCTAGCCCTAACCCTAGCCCTAACCCTAACCCTAACCCTAGCCCTAACCCTAGCCCTAACCCTAACCCTAGCCCTAACCCTAGCCCTAACCCTAACCCTAATCCTAACCCTAGCCCTAACCCAGCATAAAAAACTAACAAAAAACCACTCAGAGTGTGCAAAAGAACCGACTCACGGCGCGGTGGTGCCACTCTGCATCCCAGAGCTTCCAGCTAACAAGATTAAATCATAATAGCAAGCTGGACAAATACACAGTGGTAACAAATAAGCTAGCAGGGACTTAGCTTTTGCTGAAATAGACAGGTCATCTGAAAGATCCAAGAGAACTGAACCAGTACTAGGACATTTTTTCACAAATAAACGCAGGTAATATCAAAGAAATGTTACCACTATCATGAAGTACAATATGACACGAGAAAACAATGTCAGAATCACCGGGATCCGTTGAAGCGTTCCAGAGTTATAACTAGTGTTGAGCGATACCGTCCGATACTTGAAAGTATCGGTATCGGAAAGTATCGGCCGATACCGGCAAAGTATCGGATCTAATCCGATACCGATACCCGATACCAATACAAGTCAATGGGACTCAAGTATCGGACGGTATTCCTGATGGTTCCCAGGGTCTGAAGGAGAGGAAACTCTCCTTCAGGCCCTGGGAACCATATTAATGTGTAAAATAAAGAATTAAAATAAAAAATATTGCTATACTCACCTCTCCGACGCAGCCTGGACCTCACCGAGGGAACCGGCAGCGTTGTTTGCTTAAAATGCGCGCTTTTCCTTCCTTCCGTGACGTCACGGCTTCTGATTGGTCGCGTGCCGCCCATGTGGCCGCGACGCGACCAATCACAGCAAACCGTGACGTAATTTTCAGGTCCTTCTAGGCATTCAGTATTTTAAAGAAAATCTCAATGAAATTATGGGCAGCATTATAACAATAATAGTGTTAATATCTAAAAAAGAGGAAATTATCCATCTTTTTTTCTTTTTCCTTATTCGTCTCTTTTTTTCATTTCATTTGCTGCACAAAGATAGGACATATCATTGGCCAAATCGCCACAAATATAACTAGAAAACCGAAGAGAAAAGAATGCGATCAAAGAGGCCAGTATAATACAAAGTAACAAAACTTTATTTATACAAATAGTATAGCAGAAATTAACAGTGGGTACTCACACAAAAACACATGTGCTGTCTAACGAATGAAACAACGCAGGACATGGACTGATGGCGGCATAATTAATCAAAATATGTATGTATCTGAAATTGTATGACTAAAAATAACAACCCTCATAATAATAAATGATTATGGTGAGTCCAAAGGGATCACTATAATGTTAACCCCTTCCCGACATGTGACGGAATAGTACGGCACATGTCGTGTCTCCCCCTTTGATGTGGGCTCCGGCGGTGAGCGCACATCAAAGTCGCGACATGTCAGCTGTTTTTTACAGCTGACATGTGCGCGCAATAGCGGCGGGTGAAATTGCGATCACCCGCCGCTATTAACTAGTTAAATGCCGCTGTCAAACTCAGACAGCGGCATTTAACTACCGCATCCGGCCGTGCGGCCGGATATGAGCGCATCGCCGACCCCCGTCACATGATCGGGGGTCGGCGATGTGTCAGGAAGGTAACCATAGAGGTCCTGGAGACCTCTATGGTTACTGATCGCCGGTGGCTGTGAGCGCCCCCCTGTGGTCGGCGCTCACAGCACACCTGCATTTTAGCTACATAACAGCGATCTGATGATCGCTGTTATGTAGCAGAGCCGATCGGGCTGTGCCTGCTTCTAGCCTCCCATGGAGGCTATAGAAGCATGGTAAAAGTTAAAAAAAAAAGTAAAAAAAAATGTGAAAAAAATAAAAAAAATATAAAAGTTTAAATCACCCCCCTTTCGCCCCAATCAAAATAAATCAATAAAAAAAAAACCCAACCTACACATATTTGGTATCGCCGCGTTCAGAATCGCCCGATCTATCAATAAAAAAAAAGCATTAACCTGATCGCTAAACGGCGTAATGAAAAAAAAAATCGAAACGCCAGATTTACGTTTTTTTGGTCGCCACGACATTGCATTAAAATGCAATAACGGGCGATCAAAAGAACGTATCTGCACCAAAATGCTATCATTAAAAATGCCAGCTCGGCACGCAAAAAATAAGCCCTCACCCGACCCCAGATCACGAAAAATGGAGACGCTACGGGTATCGGAAAATGGCGCAATTTTATTTATTTATTTTTTTGCAAAGTTTGGAATTTTTTTTCACCACTTAGGTAAAAAAGAACCTAGTCATGTTAGGTGTCTATGAACTCGTACTGACCTGGAGAATCATAATGGCAGGTCAGTTTTAGCATTTAGTGAACCTAGCAAAATAGGCAAGCAAAAAACAAGTGTGGGATTGCACTTTTTTTGCAATTTCACTGCACTTGGAATTTTTTTCCCGTTTTCTAGTACACGACATGGTAAAACCAATGATGTCGTTCAAAAGTACAACTCGTCCCGCAAAAAATAAGCCCTCACATGGCCAAATTGACAGAAAAATAAAAAAGTTATGGCTCTGGGAAGGAGGGGAGCGAAAAACGAAAACGGAAAAACGGAAAAAGCTCCGGGGGTGAAGGGGTTAAATGGCCGAAAATGGTGTAATAATAACATCAATAGACAAATCTGTCAATAATGCTGCCGTAAGTAGGTTGAGAAACATAGCGTACCTTATGACCACCAAAGTAATAGAGTGAGGGAGCCAGCCATCCAGACCACGTCACCCCGACGCGCGTTTCGGCAGAGCCTTCATCAGGCTTCTGATTGGTCACGTGCCGCCCATGTGGCCGCGACGCGACCAATCACAGCAAGCCGTGACGTAATTTTCAGGTCCTTCTAGGCATTCAGTATTTTAAAATTACGTTCCGGCTTTGTGATTGGTTGCGTCACGGTCACATGGGCGACGCGACCAATCACAAGCCGTGACATCACGGGAGGCAGGAGACGCGCGCATTTTAAAATGCGCGCGTGTCCAGCCTCCCGTGACGTCACGGCTTGTGATTGGTCGCGTCGCCCACGTGACCGCGACGCGACCAATCACAAAGCTGGAACGTAATTTTAAAATACTGAAGGACCTGAAATTACGTCACGGCTTGCTGTGATTGGTTGCATCGCGGCCAACATGGGCGACGCGACCAATCACAAGCCGTGACGTCACGGGAGGCTGGATACCCGATACTTGCGGTATCGGAATGCTCAACACTAGTTATAACCTCATAAAGGGACAGTGGTCAGAATTGTAAAAATTGGCCCGGTCCATAACGTGCAAACCACCCTTGGGGGGTTAAAGTGTAAAAACTTATGAAATGTTTGTAATTATATGTCGGTATTCGGTAACCATAAAAAGATTGAAGCTGCAAAACATTGAAGCTGCAAAATGTAAAAAATATATTTTTTATCGATCTCAAACCTTTCGACTAGAACTTTAGAGGGCATGATTAGAGAGCGAAAAATTATGATCAGAGACTAGCAAAATTTGAATTCACCTATTTGTTCTCTTTGAATTTAATGTCTCTTATTATGCTCTGGGATCTCTCCAGACCCCAGAGCATAATAAACTTAATATGTAAAACAAAATTAAAGAATCCTTATTCTCTCCTCACTGCTCAAGTCTCCGGACACTCCACTCCTCACCACCACTGGTTCGATTCTCATCCCATCTTCAGATCAGAATAAGCAGCAGTGAAATCCCCAGGCCCCAATCTCCAAGCCAAGGCTTCTGGGTTTCCTAAGCCTGAGAAGGTTCTGCTCATGCATCCACAAAGATCGCGGTGATGACTTCGTATTGACTTGGTTGCAGCTTTTGCAGGCGCATGCGCACAACCCTCTTGGGACAAATGATTTCACCTTTGTGTAAGTGAATCAAAAAGGCACCAAAAATTGGATGAGTGGCGGTGAGGAGCAGAGGGGACAGAGCAATGAGTCTAAGGTTTTTTTTTTAATCTTTAGATGGCCATTTATGGCTCAGAAATATTACGGCCAGCAGTGAGAGCGAATTAGCAAAAATTTGCATTTTGACAAATGATTTTTTGGTAAAATTTGAGTTGAATTCATTTCCTCTTGAATTTATTTGCTCATCTCCAATTCTGAAGGCAAATTTCATATTAATAATTATATATTGAGATAAATAGTTTTCATTAAATTAGTAAATGAGTAAAGAACAGATGATTTTGGGGTCGCAATGACTGTGATCCCATGCAGAACACCACTCTTGGGATAGTTCTGCTGCACTTCGAACATCGTAAAACACAATTTGAAAACAATGGTAGAAATGTGTTTTTTCTATTTCATTTCCGAGGCTGATGTTTGAGTACAATGACCTGAAAAATGAACAGAGCGGAGCTTGGTCATGATGAAATATGGCATCTGCTGGCCCCACGTAGCTGAGATATAACAGATATTAATGCACGACTTGTACTTGGACAGTTTCTAAATGGACATTGAAACCAAACCCTTTACTTTCCACGTGTCTGTAATATCATTATCGGAATTAGTATTTAACCCATTTGTGACATCTGCCCTTACATGTGTAGCTCTTTCCATTAACCCTGTGATATACAGTCATCAACTGACTGTAAAACAGAAGCTTAACCCCTAAGATGCTGCAGTCAATAGCTCTCTCTGCCACCAAGGTTAAAAAAAAAATATATAGAAGACACACATATAAATAAACATATTCAAATCACCCTCCTTCCAACATTTCCATTTTTTACAATATGAGTCAAAAGTTTGGACACGCCTGTTCATGCTATGGTTTTCCTTGTTATTATTGGAATGTGCACATTGAAAATTCAACCTGACGACAGAAAAAACCAAGAGACTAAACATATGGAAACGAGAAATAAAGAAACACTTGTGAAACAAACCAAAATGTGTGATACACCTGAAATACGATTGTATGGAGCAGATTGTTTCCACGGCCAATGAAGGTCAGATACTAATTACTGCCATATAGAATATACTAACGCAATGAATGTCCTTGGTGATAAACTGGCCGTTTTATGTGTGACATAGCGACCCTTCTCTGATAGGACACAGCAAATGAATGTGGAAGGGAACATTGAGCATTGAGAGATCCGAGGCACAGGTACGGGATGAGGTTGACAGTCAGTGAGACATTGTAGATGATGTCACTAGATATGATGACCAATGGTCATCGTATGGTCATTGACCATCTGTCGAAGTAGGGAGCGGAAAGTCAACCAACGAGGTCCTGTGTCATTCTGCAAAGCATGGACAACTGCATGCTTGTAGCTAAGAGGCATATTGCAAGCATTAAGCAAGGTGATGACTATTGGGTAGCCACGCTTTTAGGTTTCGCTCACACGAGCGTATTACATGGCCGGGTGCTATCGGATGTTTTACCTGATAGCACTCGGCTCAATGTGATACTATGGGGCAGTGCCGATCTGAGATTTTTTTCCATGCCGATTTGATATGAGAAAACAATCGCGAGTGCATCTGATGATTGGATCACGTACAACCATTAAAGTCTAAGTGCGCGTGTAAAACATCAGATTGCACTCAGATATCAGAGATTAATTAGAGAGTGAGACCATGTTCTCACTTGAGAGAACATACGGTCGTCTGACCCCGGCCTTAGATTCTCATTTTACAAGCAAAATGGAGACATATTTTTGGCTTTTGAAATGGACTTAAAGTTGTCACATTACCAAGATATGCTGTGTTCCATGCTCTGCAAAGCTTTTGCTGAGCAGACTCCTTCTGCGCTACATGTCTGACCACGAGATCTCCAAGCAGACTCCTTCTGGGCTACATGTCTGACTACGAGATCTATCCCCACTCCCCACAGACCCAAAGATCTCCTGCTTCAACAAGTGGCTCTGCCGGAATTACCAAGCTCAATCATACTTGTACTGTGTCTGTTTATGATTAGGGAAACAGGCCCTGAACCTTCCCTAGGACTGAGGGCCTAACTATCCCTGCTCCCAAAGTACCTCTAACGGTGAGGAGCTTTGGACCACCAACCTTACTGATCTCTTTATATTCCCTAAGCTGCTCTCTTCCCCTCCCCCAAGATGCCCGGGACAGAAATGCTAGGGTATCAACACGTAAGACAGGGATAACAGAAAGCAACAAACATACAAACACCAAAGGTAGAGATGTTTAATAGGGAATAATGGGAATAGTACAATGAGGAAAGCATACATCCAAAAACATCACGCAACAATCTCCAGTAGAAACAGTAATCTCCAGTTCAGCACAGCGTCTCCAAGGAGCTAGCAAGCAAAGCTTTCACTGGCAAGGAAGAGAAGATCTTACTAGATTTTTTAAGGAGAGGAAATGACCAGGTCAGAAACAGCTGTAAGATGGAGTTGCAAGTTTCTAGCCAACATAGAAAGGGTCGTTAACCTCTTCAGAACAAAAGGAAACAGAAATCAATTACTATGATGCACAAAAACAACGGCTAAATGAAAAATTTGCTATTCACAATGCAAAGTGATTTTCTGACCCCTGATCTTGCAGGAGGATGTGACCCGCGTTCTGTAATGTCTAGTGTCTAGTATACTGTCAGAATTGCTATTTAGGGTGAAAAGAGGATTTGTCATGTCAAAGTGGACTAGATTGACCTCCACATGTGTAAAAAGCCTTATTTTTGTCAAATTGAATGACACATGGATGACTGAGAATTTTAACTAAGCTACGGCTGATGTCAATGATTTAAGCGGCCACAGCAGCTGCCTGCTTGTCTTGTTCTACACAGCTTTGTTATCACCAGCACCAATGTCCTCACACAGCCTGATACGTTGAAGTTACATTTCTATGGTTGTATTTGCAATAAGGAGCTTGAAAAACGTTTAATACAATCCTACGAGACTTCCGAGTATTGCACACGTCTTTTCAGAGAAATGGGACACTTTCCAGTATTAAAATTTATGACAAATCATCAAAGTTTTTTGAAAAATGACAATGAAAGGACATTATCATCAGCTCACAGCATAGCAGTTGAGGTCAAGAGATAAAGCCTTAAAAAACACAGAATAAACATTACAAATAATGCGTGTGATAGGACAGCAATGAAGAATCAATTTTTAGGGAAATATTCTACAAA
This sequence comes from Ranitomeya variabilis, assembly GCF_051348905.1. Taxonomy (NCBI): domain Eukaryota; kingdom Metazoa; phylum Chordata; class Amphibia; order Anura; family Dendrobatidae; genus Ranitomeya; species Ranitomeya variabilis. The sequence continues at coordinate 1,098,622,036 of NC_135233.1, forward strand.
CCTGGTGAATATGAATTTCAGAAGATTCGCTGATCTCTAGTGAAAAGGCAGTTGCTTCTGTGGCAGCTCATGTTGTCAATGCATGGGGTACGTGTATCCCATCACTTCTTTATTGGCAAAGCTGTTTGGAACCTGGTGCTTCCTAATAGCTGCTGCTCCTTCACGAAAGGGATAAATAATAATTTATTGATGGCTAATAGAAGCCAAGCCATTGCTTTACAGTTTCCAAACATCAACCCGGTTCCGATTTCCCGTAGGGATAATTTTTGGACCACGGCTTGTTTAAAAGTCATGGCATCTTCCATATATTATAAATCTACAATGTATAAACACACAGCCGCCATCTGCTCCCAAAAGGGATTAGTTTTGGAGGGTTTTTTTAAACGTTAATGTCCACAAGCGAGGTATCGTATTGTAGGGTATGTTGGTTACCACCAGTTACCATATGTTTATCCACAGCAACATACTGTATTTTGAGGTCACTTTGACATTTCAAAATCTGTTGTCCCAGGAATAAAACAACAGAGTGGGGTCAGACGATCGCAGTGTCTGGCCACACACCTGCGGTGGTTAGCATGTCGTCACTGTCCTATTAGCAGTTCTGGCTTTCTTTGCTCTGGTACTGCAAGGTGGCACTGCTTAGTTGGACTCCTGGAGCTCTCTGTCTTGGGTTGAATAAGCTTTTCTGAGATCGTTACTCCCACTAGGTATAAGAACTGGCCTCCTTCCTTCTGTCCATATCAGTGATAGCTACTATTACCTAGTTTGGAGTTGAAGTAGAGAGTTCAGCGTGTGGAGTGGGCGGTTGGAGAGTTTTCAGGAGATTGCTGAGTGGAGTTGGTTTGCATGTTTATCCTTATCCACTCCCATTTGGTTTGTTCCTTCTTAGTCCTGCCCTGTGTCCCACTCTGTTGTTTTGTGAGTGTATTTGTATGATTGCAGTTTTCTTTTATTCCTGTCAGTCTGGTTATTATTTGCCTATACACTTAGGCCTCACGTCTCAGGATCCCCTGGGTGAGGGAGGTGTGGCAACCCAGTTGTCTGAATTCCACAATGGCATTGCCTTCCTTACAGGGGGGGTGATGTAATGCCTGGAGGTAAGAAGGGATCCACAAACATACAACATCTTCCTAACTCCAAACCAGCAGGGGCAGCTCTAAACCCGGTTTCAGGGTAGCTTCTCTCTAAGTTCTGCTCTAGAGACGGGGTTAGGGAGTTCAGTGTGAGACAGTGAATGGAGAGGAAGCGTGTGAGGAGAGAGACTGGGAGTGGAGCTGTGACTGAGCTCTTCCCAGGATTAAGCGCAAAAGAAACCGGTCACCGGAGTCCGCGTTTGCATGGGTACTAAAGGCCCAGCAACTAGAACCAGAGGGCAGGAGGTTTCAGGTCTCCTGGCCCATCTAACGCCTGGAGCAAGTCAGGAGCCTGGGTCTGCCAGCGAGAAGGCCGTGCCCATGAAAGGCTCATGCTGTCAACCATATGGATTAGGAGAAACAGACGCTAAGAGGAACTTGCGTAAAGCTTCAGGCAGCAAGGGACAGAGAGCACAGCGCAAAAGGAAGGCTTCCGAACCCACCTGGCTAGGTGGATCCCAAATTACTCCCAGGCCTCCGGGACCCCATCCACACCTGTAACCTGTGCCCCGGACTGCACCTGCAATTTCACCAGTAAAAAGTAAAGAAACTGCAATACCTGTGTCCTCCAATTATTTCCTGTACCCTCAGTCCTGCACTCCACCATCTATAATCCCTTACTAACTGCACCGGTAACCCTGGGGACTAATCTCTACCTGTGGGGAGCTATACCAACTCTGCTGCAACACCATCCGCCCCAGTGGTCCCCTTTAAGCAGAAAGAAAGGGGGTTGAGTAGCCCGGCCAGTAACAGATGTTGTCATTAGTCTTTGGATAGGATGAGACGGTATTTGTTCAGCTGAGCTTTCAATCACATTAATACCTTACCCACGTACACGTCGAACACCAAGCCTAGTCCCCTTCCACCACCTGATGTACGTACCCTGTCCCTCTGGTATTCTGCTGATTCACAACCTTAGGCCCAAGCCTGTCAGTCACCTGTCACTAAATTAACAATCACTATTTATTTTCTTAGAAAGCGTGCCTGAACAACACTGTTATGCCTAACAATTTTTAAGTGAAAATTTGGCCTTCTGATTTCCCACAGATACACAGTTTTATCACAAATGATTTGGAGTATAGTGAGTGCAGCTCTGGAGTATAATGCAGGATGTAACTCAGGATCAGTAATGTAATGTATGTACACAGTGACTGCACCAGCAGAATAGTGAGTGCAGCTCTGGAGTATAATACAGGATGTAACTCCGGATCAGTAATGTAATGTATGTACACAGTGACTGCACCAGCAGAATAGTGAGTGCAGCTCTGGAGTATAATACAGGATGTAACTCAGGATCAGTAATGTAATGTATGTACACAGTGACTGCACCAGCAGAATAGTGAGTGCAGCTCTGGGGTATAATACAGGATGTAACTCAGGATCAGTAATGTAATGTATGTACACAGTGACTGCACCATCAGAATAGTGAGTGCAGCTCTGGAGTATAATACAGGATGTAACTCAGGATCAGTAATGTAATGTATGTACACAGTGACTGCACCAGCAGAATAGTGAGTGCAGCTCTGGGGTATTATACAGGATGTAACTCAGTGTCACGATCCAATTTTGGATCTTTGGCAGATCTGGTTTGCCTCAGTTTAAAACCTTTTTTCCTTTCTGGTCATCGGGGGTTAAATGCAGTTTCCCCCCCCCCCCGGTGGCCACTGGTGTTATTGCATTGCTGCTGGGTCAGCTGATGCTTGTGGTGACCACTCCCTCCATCCTTTAAGAAGTCACCTGGTTCATCAGCTGACTGTTGGTGTTAGTTCATTCTTCAGCGACCAAGCTGGGAGAAGGAGCTTGCTGGAACTGTTGTTCAACTGCTGTGTCCAGTGAATCTGGTGTTTCTTCCCGCTGTGCTGTGCCTTGCAGCATTAAGCTAAGTGTTGCTTTCCTTTACCTTGTTTGTTTTTCCTTACCCCGTGTTGTATTAGTGCAGCGGTGGGACCAGTGCTCTCACCTGCCAGTTCCCTACTTAGGGATAGGTGTAGGGCAAGTGAGGGACTAGGTATCCTGGTCGGCAATGGGTGGAAAGAACCCATATAGGGACGGTAGCAAGATCAGGGCACATCTGTAGGCCAGAGCAGGAGGTGCCCATTCCCCCAGACCCTACCGACAGGGCCCACCGTTGTAATTGTGTCCCCGGTGTTCCCTTGTGTCTTGTGCTGTTCGTGACAGACCTACTGTTGGGTCGTGTTATACCGGGTCAGTTACTTCGTGACATTAACAACGACCGTCACATTTTTTCTGGTGAGCCATGGCTCAAATACAGGCCTTTGCCCAACTGCTCCAGACTCTCACCACTGAGCTTAAGGATCTGCGTGGTGAGGTGGTGCAGCAGCTGCAGCAATTGTTGGGGTTCTGGGCCTCGGCTCAGGTTCAGGCTCTACCAGAACCCAAGATATCTCTCCCAGACAGGTTCTCTGGAGGGAGAGATACATTTTTGGTTTTTAAGGAAGCCTGCAAGTTATACTTCAGGCTCCGCCCTCGCTCATCAGGGAGTGAGGAACAACGGGTGGGAATCATCGTTTCCCTTCTTAAAGGTGATCCCCAATCCTGGGCCTTCTCCCTGCCGACCGGTTCACCATCCCTGCAGCTCTGCAGTGTAATACAGGATGTAACTCAGGATCAGTAATGTAATGTACGTACACAGTGACTGCATCAGCAGAATAGTGAGTGCAGCTCTGGGGTATAATACAGGATGTAACTCAGGATCAGTAATGTAATGTATGTACACAGAGACTGCCCCAGCAGAATAGTGAGTGCAGCTCTGGAGTATAATACAGGGTGTAAGTCAGGATCAGTAACGTAATGTATGTACACAGTGACTCCACCAGCAGAATAGTGAGTGCAGCTCTGGGGTATAATACAGGAGGTAACTCAGGATCAGTAATGTAATGTATGTACACAGTGTGTAATAATTATAGGGGATAACTCAGGAGACTCTTTGCGTGGAACAAGACAACTACAGGACAAAGTTTTATAAGTGGTAAAGTCTATATTATCACACGGTGATTCAAACAGGTGCAGAGAGAAACTCAAGTCCACAACACTTGGTGCAAATATCAAATGCAGCTCAGCAGTCTATAGGAAACTTCAGAGGAAAATGCAATCACGCAGAAAGTCTAAGAAGCACAATTATTCTTGAGGATACTTGACACGAATAAGTCCTTGCTTAGTCCAAAACACAGATAGATATGCTCTAAGGCAGTTCAAATAATATCTTAGCTCAACCAGAGAGGTCTGGGTAATAGTCTCAGGTTCTTGCAGAGCAGCAACAGCTTACATGTTCAGCAAATGCAGATGGAAGTAAACACGAGCAGCAGATGAAGGAGGATTACTGGAACTGGTTTATGCAGCAGGAACTCAGAGCAGAGTAGCTGGATAACCCCACAGGTTCACAGTTGCAGGTATATAGCCAGGGAGTCACCAGAGGTCAGGAGCTGGATGCAAGGCAGAATACTCTAGCACAGACTGAAGGCTGGGGAGGAGTTTTATAGCAGGAAGACACAGTGCACATGAGACCAAAGACGCCATCTTGGAAAAGGGCAGTAATGCACAAAAAGGTAATAAAAAATGTTCAGAGTCCTGACACAGTGACTGCACCAGCAGAACAGTGAGTGCAGCTCTGGAGTATAATACAGGATGTAACTCAGGATTAGTAACGTAATGAATGTACACAGTGACTGCACCAGCAGAATAGTGAGTGCAGCTCTGGAGTATAATACAGGATGTAACTCAGGATCAGTAATGTAATGTGTGTACACAGTGACTGCACCAGCAGAATAGTGAGTGCAGCTCTGGAGTATAATACAGGACGTAACTCAGGATCAGTAATGTAATGTATGTACACAGTGACTGCACCAGCAGAATAGTGAGTGCAGCTCTGGAGTATAATACAGGGTGTATCTCAGGATCAGTAACGTAATGGATGTACACAGTGACTGCACCAGCAGAATAGTGAGTGCAGCTCTGGAGTATAATACAGGATGTAACTCAGGATCAGTAATGTAATGTGTGTACACAGTGACTGCACCAGCAGAATAGTGAGTGCAGCTCTGGAGTATAATACAGGACGTAACTCAGGATCAGTAATGTAATGTATGTACACAGTGACTGCACCAGCAGAATAGTGAGTGCAGCTCTGGAGTATAATACAGGATGTAACTCAGGATCAGTAATGTAATGTATGTACACAGTGACTGCACCAGCAGAATAGTAAGTGCAGCTCTGGGGTATAATACAGGATGTAACTCAGGATCAGTAATGTAATGTATGTACACAGTGACTGCACCAGCAGAATAGTGAGTGCAGCTCTGGGGTACAATACAGGATGTAACTCAGGATTAGTAATGTAATGTATGTACACAGTGACTGCACCAGCAGAATAGTAAGTGCAGCTCTGGGGTATAATACAGGATGTAACTCAGGATTAGTAATGTAATGTACACAGTGACTGCACCAGCAGAATAGTAAGTGCAGCTCTGGGGTATAATACAGGATGTAACTCAGGATCAGTAATGTAATGTATGTACACAGTGACTGCACCAGCAGAATAGTAAGTGCAGCTCTGGGGTATAATACAGGATGTAACTCAGGATTAGTAATGTAATGTACACAGTGACTGCACCAGCAGAATAGTAAGTGCAGCTCTGGGGTATAATGCAGGATGTAACTCAGGATCAGTAATGTATGTACACAGTGACTGCACCAGCAGAATAGTGAGTGCAGCTCTGGAGTATAATACAGGATGTAACTCAGGATCAGTAATGTAATGTAATGTACACAGTGACTGCACCAGCAGAATAGTAAGTGCAGCTCTGGGGTATAATACAGGATGTAACTCAGGATCAGTACAGGATCAGTAATGTAATGTACAGTCATGGCTGAAAGTGTTGGCACCCTTGAAATTGTTCCAAAAAATGAAGTATTTCACCCAGAACATCATTACATTCCCAACATTTTGTTATACACATGATGATTTCCTTTGTGTATATTTGAATAACAGAAAAAAAAACAGAGAAGAAAAAAGGCAAATTGGACATGATTTCACACAAAACTCCATAAATGGGCTGGGCAAAATTCTCGGCATCATCCTTAATATTTAGTTGCCCCCTTTGGAATACATAACTGCAATCCATTGCTTCTTAGAACCATCCACAAGCTTCTTCCTTCTCTCAGCCGGGATCTTGGACGTCTCTTCTTACAATCTGGTCCCGGTCTCATATTTTGTCTTCTCCCAACAGCGATTGTAAGATCTCTCCACAGGGGATCAATGGGATTTACATTTAGAACAATTGATGGGTGCCAACACTTTCGGCCATGACTGAATACAGTGTATAAATTAAGTAACTAATTCTATGTAGACAATAAAATGGTTGATGGGGACATACTGTACACAAGAACGTGACAGAGGAGTAGTGAGTATAAAAGCTAATGTGGCTGACAGTCATTTGCTGGAGGAATATTTCAATATCATTCAATGAATATAATCTGATCTGAATGATAGTCCCTTGTTGAGAACGATTAGTCTCCTTTATCTAACACAACAACAACATAATTAATCTCCAGAGAGTCTGATTGATTGCTGCATCTTCTGTTTTATAAGCCGCCTCGCGGTCCGAGCACGGTATTAGATTCTGTGCCACTTATTGCCGTAGTGTTAATATTTCATTGGATTTTTTAGTTGTTTTTTTGTGTTATATTTTACGTTGTCTCATGGCCTCTTCACATAACAGAGTATCATATATGTGCGTGGGTCAATCTAAATATTTTGGCTCAGATTTTTTTTTTTTCGTTCAGTATTTAGAATTTCCAGCATTTTTCATTTTCTGATATAACTTCAGAATAGAATAATATTGGAAACATTTGACTAAGGGATGTAATATGGTTAGAGGTTTCCCAGTACCAATATCTGGACAGTCACATCGTGTCAAGAGGATCTGATTTCTTACTTCTCAGGTTTATTACTTTTTTCTAAAGATGTATTGACTGAGTGCAAAAAATAATCTAGTGCTTCATAGTCATTGATAATGGACAACGGAAGGTAGGAACAGAAGTTTCTTCTGACCTCCTTACCTTTTGCCAGCAGATTGACCTTCGCCTTTCGTAGCAGATTTACTGGAGATGTCTAAGCTTCCATAAATGTTAACCTACTTCCTAAATGTTGTGTTGAACGACTTTCTAAATTAATATTTTATTATCCTTTTGTTGCTGCAAAGTGTCCGTTTAAGGGAACACGTCACTTGAATTACGGACGGTATGTTCTCCAAACCACAGACAACATGGATCTCAACCAGGTTGCATGACTTCAGACAGGTCTACTTGTCTGTGAAACACTTCAGGGTTTAGAGAAAACATACTTTGAAGATTGGAGTAGCCGGACTAGTCTTGTTCCTGGCTATGGTCCCCAGTCAGCTTTCTCCAGCACTACTAGAGGTGAGTAACAGGTTGGAGCAAGCCGGGAGAACGGCCAGACTAGTCTCATCTCCAGTTATGGTCTCCAGATCTTCAAAGAATTGATAGAAAGAAAACCTGGCTGCAATGCTGCTCACTGCTTTTGCAAAACTGATACACAACTGCTCTTGGTTTGAGAACTCTTTATTCTCCTATTCTCAGTGTTGAATGTAGCAGAAGGCATTGAAAAGTGATGTACATGGACTTTCACTGTGTGGAGAGGGAAAAAAAAGCATCTATAGTATCTAGCTGTACAGGATAGAAGTTCTGCGTATGTATGAGCTTGTGAAGATAACATAACCCCGGATACACACAGACACCATATCCAACCTATACTACTGGGAAAGAAACACGTATCTGATCAACCTTTATTTTTAAAAAATCCCATCATCCAACCTGTATTTCTTGGAAAGGCATGCGGATCTCAAATCCAACCTATATTACTGGAAGAGACAAGAAACTTGGATCAGGCTGCAAATTACATATCAGGTGCCTCAGTGCCGTTATTCTGCTTGGCCTCTCCAACGATTTTAAGTATAGTATTAAATTGTTGAGTACAAATCTTTATGGACCTTTTTACTATGCTTGGATCCTTCTACAATGCCGGATCATTCTACTATGCTGGAATCTTCTACTCTGCTGGAATCTTTCACTATGCCCGAACCTTTTATTATGCCAGAACTTTCTACTATGCTGGAACCTTCTCCTCTGCCGGACTCTTCTAATATGCCGGACCCTTCTACTTTGTCGGAACCTTCTACTATGCCGGAACCTTCTACTTTGTTGAACCCTTCTAAAATTGTGACCAAGATAAAACCTAGGTTGGGTGCAACTGAATCAAATTTCTTTGTATCTGCTTATTGATTTAGCATGACACTCTCTCCAGGATTAGTTCCAACATCAATAATTTCCAGGTAGACGTGTCTAATAGAGTTTGCCAGAACCTTCAACTCAATGTTTTTTGGGTAATTAATGAACAATAGCGCTGAAAATGACTCTTCCTTTTAGTCACTTTTGAATATTTGACACCTCGGACATGAAGCATTAGATTACTATCAATGATTCAGTTCTTCTCGGTTTTACCGATGACATAAAATTAAACTTTTTGTTGTTTTTTTATCTTCTTAACCTACAATGTTTTCCAAATTCTGATGAAAGTCAACGACGCAAAATAAACTATTGTAATATTTGCCACCATGGATGTAAAGAATCAGACTGTGATCACTGACTTGGTTCTTCTCGGTTTTACCGATGATATGAAAATAAACATTGGGTTGTTTTTTCTTTTCTTCATTATCTATATTGTGGCAATTTTTGGAAACATTTTAATCATTTGTATTATCCTCATGAATTCTCACTTACACGTCCCGATGTATTTCTTCCTAGCCAATCTGTCCTTCATAGATCTGTGCAACATTTCCTGTGCTGTCCCCAGGTTACTGATGGACCTCACCTCGGCCCAGAGAACCATATCGCTCACCGCCTGCGCTGTGCAAATCTTACTTCTGCTGTGGATAGGGGCCAATGAATGTTTGCTTCTAGCAGTTATGGCTTTTGACCGATATGTGGCCATCTGTCATCCCCTCCATTATGTCATGGTCATGAGGTGGAGCACGTGCCATGGTCTTGCTTTTTTTGTATGTGTATTCAGTTTCATCTATGTCTTTCTGCCATCACTTGCAATGCCGGTAACATTGTGTAACAGTAACGAGGTCAACCATTTTATGTGTGAGGCCCTGTCAGTGATAAAGCTGGCATGCGGAGATGTCCATAACAGTGAGATTGTCTCATTTTTCTTTAGTTTTATCTCACTTTTCATCCCTTTCATTGTTATTCTAGTGTCTTATATGTGTATCATATCTTCTGTAATGAAGATCAGCTCTGGAGGACGTTCTAAGGCTTTTTCGACATGCAGCTCCCACATCGGGGTGGTGGCTTTGTACTTTGGCTCTGGAATGGTCACTTACTTAGGACCTTCTACAGACGTTTCTTCAGACCAGGAGAAATACGTCTCAATAGTTTATGTCATTTTATCTCCAATGTTAAATCCTTTCATTTACAGTCTGAACAACAGAGACGTGAAGGAGGCCATCATAAAGATGATGTAAATTATTTTTGAGAAGCATTATGCATGAAATTATTAAGATATTTAAAAAATTAAAACCTAACCCAAATGTTTATAAACCAGTAGACAATAAATAATTATTCCTAAAAAATTCCAGATAACCCCCATAACTTGGATAGGGGATAATTTGCCAATCACTGTTGGTCAGACCTGTCGGTTCGTCGGCGATCCCAAGATCAGAGCTCTTTAATTGAAGCTCTGCAACCTGGAGGTGCACATGCTAGGCCTCTGGAGTGGAAGCCATCCATGGGCATCTCATCTCCAGCCAGGACAGGGCTGCAGAGCTCCAAAGTACAGAGTCCCAATCTCGGTGTCTCTGGGGATCCAAGCGATAGGTGCCACCATGATCAGCAAATTATTACCTGTGGACTTGTTTTTATTGGAATATCCTTGTAATCAGCCCCATGATATTTTTTATCTATTTGTTCTAGTAACCTATAAGTTAAGAGAAATGGAGGGTGATAAAAAAAATATGGAAATAAAAAAAAAAGGAAGGATGGGAGGATTCAAGATCTTCCAAAATGAAAGGCATTAATGAAAAGATTGGTTTCCCCAATATATACATTGCATTGGCCTGGGATTAAGGCTATGTGCACATGTCTGGAATTGCCACGGAATGACCGCAATGTCATCACAGGTCATTGCCGCAAAGCATCAGTGGGAACGGAAGCATCGCGAGGAGCGGGAAGACTGCCGGGGAAGCCGGAAGGTGAGAATATCATAATTTATTATTTTAATTCTTTTTTTAACAATAATATGGTACCCAGGGCCTGGAGGAGAGTCTCCTCTCCTCCACCCTGGGTACCAACCACACATGATCCGTTTACTTCCCGCATGGTGGGCATAGCCTCATGCGGAAAGTATGCGGATCAATGCATTCCTATGTGTGCGGAATCCCCGCGATTCCGCACAAGGAATGAATATGCTGCGTTTTTTTCCGAGATGCGATTCCGCACAAAAATTGCGGATTGCATTCTAATAATAGGATGCTTAATGTACGCATTTTTTTCACTGTTTTATTGCGTTTTTATAGCAAAAAAAACTTGAAAAAAACGCGAAAAATCCTGAACATGTGCACATAGCCTAAAAGTCAGATTAATGTGTAAATAGACTCATGTCACCTGTGGGACCAGTTCATTAAGGCTATGTCCAGACAGTGTTTTATGTACTTTTGTTTTGACATTTTTATGCTTAAAATGTACATAAAAGCCATTTCAACTACTCATGGAATACTCTTCTTATTGGCTTTGTTGGGAAATCCACAGGGTTATTCATACAGAGAGTTTTATCAAGTTTCTTTTTTATGAGGTTTTGAATTCCACACAAAAGAAGAAAAACACATAAGTGACCATTCACTTGTTTGATGCTGATTCTTCGGGAAATTAATTTTAAACTTGACAATGTCAAGTCAAAAGACTACAAAAGAGATCTGAGGAAAAATGCTTCAAAAACTACTGGTAAGTCACATCCAAACCCGTTGACTGCTAAACTGCATGGATGCCTCCAGTGGATTCTTCTTCAAAGCCACATTGGATTGTTCCACCACAAAACAACCCTACAGGTGAACTTACCCTAATTTTTCAAATCTAAACATTTTGCTTCTCTTTAGAGATCAGTATGGAGAGTGTACCGATAACTAACCCAAGGGTATTGGTAATTTCACTGCTGCCATGTGTTGTCAAATTGTTTTTGACTGTGAGTGGTTATAGTTGGACTTATCTACGGCAATCATGCCAAGTGTTTGAGATAGGTAACAGATTTTGCAGACAGTTATCTCAGATTCTTCCGAGAATGGAGTCATAGGAAGATAGGACCACCGTTGGGGTATTTCATCTGCACGTCTCACTTGAGACAGACAAGTAATTATCAAATACAATTTCAGGAGTTCATACTGGTTTTTCTACATGTGAATTCTTGTGATGAAACCATGCAAATTTTTGCAAGTGACTTTTATTGTCAGTGAGATTCCAGATATCTAAAGAGAGTAAAAATGCAAGATTTGCAGCCAATATATGGTAATGCAAAGATTAGAAATATTCCAAAACATTACAATTTTTGCAGCCAAAACATGCAAAACAAAAAACAAATTCTCAGTAAACTGTACCTGACAGGTACAGATCAAGAGAGAATCACATTTTATAAAATAATTTTGGAAATAATTTAATAACGAATTGATGATTTTAGACAATTGTGTTTCTCAGAATGGCTCATTCTGAAGAGACCCAAGTCAGTATGGAGTCTTATATTTAATGCAATAGAAAAAAAATAAGCTAAGTAGGTGTAACGGGAGTGGAGGAACCACTGTGCTGTGGTCCGAGGAGAGCCTGGAGGGGCATGACTAGATGAACACCTGACTTTCACTAGAGCCCCTGACGGAGAGGTTAGGCTTGGCTCCCAATGGACAAAAAGTGGTACTAAAGGACAGACCTCGGCAAGGCAGCTGACCTCAAGGGCTCAAGGGACAGATAGCTGGAACGGCCCAGAAGGAGAGTACAGATGATATCCAGTTTGGCACAGCAGGTGTGGGAAGGTCCGGCAGATATACAGAATGGCACAGTAGGCGAATCTGGCTGCAGTAGACTGACAAGGCAAGTACTAGCAAGGAGGTTAGGGATGGACAGACATTAGTGGGACTACCAGACAGGGACCTGAGAACTAGCAAGAGTGTTTAGGAACAGACAAACAACATTGCACAGGCACCTCCATGCAGGTGGAGGTGCCTTAAATAATAAGTATCTCCCAGCTATTGGCTGGGGACACTTTAGGATGGCACGCTAGGCCCCTTTAAGAAAGAGTGAGTGAGCATGCACTCTCCCTAAGCACGGTGCCTGGGGATATGCGCGCAGTGCACGCACCATGGGCAGCAGCAGATGAGGAAGGAAGAAGAGTGGGACGGCGACCACGGTGGTGAGTAAGTCAGCGTCCCTGCCAGGGGAGAGGGGCAGCATGCAGGGATGCCATCACTACAGTATGTCATTCCTGGGAAGCCAGACACCTATTGTCATGACTCTGGATGGGCTGGTCATGGCTTCATCTTGGTCAAGTCTGAGTTAAATTAGTCTGCCTCTCTTTGGTTCTGGGGTGGCTATTTAATGCTGATTGTTCCTGGGTTGTGAGTCAGTTATACTTCTGTCAACTCTGTTTGAGGTAGCTGACCCAGGTCTATCATCTGTAATCGCTGTGCCACTGTGCATGTGTGCCTTGCTGTGCATGACCCAGTTTGTCCCCTGACTACTGCCCCTGTTTTCTGCTTGGTACTTCTCTGTCTGTACTGGCTTTCTGACCTCTTGGCTTATCTTTGACTAATCTGCTGTTTTGCCCTGTGGTACCTCACTCCCATCTGGCTCCCGACCCTCAGCTTGTCCTTTGACCACGTCTCTGTCTTAGTACTCTGTGTCCTGCGTTTCTTGCAGACCCTCCATTCTCGTGCAGTAGCTCTGCCCCCATCGTCCCTGCAGTGATCACGTGACCAGCCAAGCTCAGGTCCTGTGTGCACTGTGCCTCATTTTGGTCAGGTTAGCTACCTGATCTGGTCTAAAGTTTGTACCTGCTAGCATTTTCGACTTGGATGTAAATAAATTTATATGACTTTTGACTGTAAAAAAAAACAGTTCTATGAAGAGAACGCTACTAAAGAGACACAAAAAAAAACCAATGACGTCGCTGAGGAAGATGAGAATTTTTCCTCCAGGGAACAAACAGTCATAAGGACATTGCAATATTTAAACTTGGAAGAAAGTCCTCACGGTAGTGTTTGCTGAATTATAAAACATCTAACCCTGTATTTTATCTTTTACCGACACGGGTGGAATGCCTGGATAATTTCCAACATTTGGTAGACCCGGAGTTGAAAGCCTTATATGATAAAAGCCACACCACTTCTTTGTCTGACCTTTACAGCACCAATTTAACACTGAAACAATTCAATGCTATTAGATCACTGCAAAATAATAACAATATTGTAATTAGGAGGGAAGACAATGGAGGAGCCATTGTAATTTTTGATAGAGCTCTCTATATCAAACAAGCACATAGTGTATTCAAAACATCTACTGTAAATTGGATAGTGACCCCACAAGTATGGATAAAATTAAATTTGCCAAAATTCTCCAAGAAGGTGTCTCGTTGGGGCTTTAACCCATAATAAGTTAGGTTTATTACCTGCTAATCCAGTAATGTCCATTTTTCACGGTTCACCCAAAATTCCCTTAGTGAAGGTTGGAGCAATTTTATTGATTCTTTTTTTTACAACCATTAGTACAAAACATCCCAGGCTATTTATGTGATAGCAAGAAGGTACATAGGGTCTTTTTGGAATTTGAGTGTGGTAAAGATCTGTTATGGGTCACATGCAATGTACTTAGTTTATATTCATGCATCCAGCATAATATTGCCTGGAAAACTGTTGTAAACCCAGAGGGCATACAAGAATTTATTCTCATAAGTATACAATATCTATTATTTGAAGATAGAAAAGGCCCCAATGGAGTATACATTTTCATTGTCCTGCAGAATTGGTTATGACATGATGGGAGGAGTTTTTTCCCTCTAATGATCACATCAATTGGTATGGACAATACATAGACGACATGCTTATTGTTCGGAGTTGCGATGTATCGTACGTACCACTATTCCTTCAATATATTAATAGACTTTCCAATTCACAGTAACCAGTCAAGCTGAGGGAATCTCCTTTATGGATATACACCTTGTGGGCAAAACAACTAATCTAATGAAATAGATACAAGTTTATTTAGAAAACTTTAAGCCAGGAACACGACACTGGAAGACACCAGTACACATAAATGACACTCAATAAAAGACATACCCAAGGTCCTCTACAGGTCCTCTCTCTCCTGTAGATTGTAAGCTTTTATGATCAGTGGGGTCCTCTCTCTCCTGTAGAATGTAAGCTCTTATGGTTAGTGGGGTCCTCTCTAGCCTGTAGAATGTAAGCACTTAAGGTCAGTGGGGTCCTCTCTCTCCTGTAGAGTGTAAGCACTTTTGGTCAGTAGGGTCCTCTCTCTCCTGTAGAGTGTAAGCTCTTAGGGTCAGTGGGGTCCTCTCTCTCTCTCCTGTAGAGTGTAAGCTCTTATGGTCAGCGGAGTCCTCTCTCTCCTGTAGAGTGTAAGCTCTTATGGCCAGTGGGGTCCTCTCTCTCCTGTAGAGTGTAAGGTCTTATGATCAGTGGGGTCCTCTCTCTCCTGTAGAGTGTAAGCTCTTTTGGTCAGTAGAGTCCTCTCTCTCTTTTTCTCTCTCCTGTAAATTGTGAACTCTTATGGTAAGCAGGGACCTCTCTCTCCCTTTTTCTCTCTCCTGTAGAGTGTAAGTTCTTAGGGTCAGCAGGATCCTCTCTCTCTCCTGTAGAGCGTAAGCTTTTATGGTCAGTGAGGTCTTCTCTCTCCTGTAGAGTGTAAGCTCTAATGGTCAGTGGGGTCCTCTCTCTCCTGTAGAGTGTAAGCTCTTATGGTCAGCAGGGTCCTCTCTCTCCTGTAGAGTTTAATCTCTTACGGTCAGTGGGGTCCTCTCTCTCCTTTAGAGTGTAAGCTCTTATGATCAGTGGGGTCCTCTCTCTTCTGTAGAATATAAGCTCTTATGGTCAGTGGGGTCCTCTCTCTCCTGTAGAGTGTAAGCTCTTATTGTCAGCGGGGTCTTTTCTCTCCTGTAGTGTAAGGTTTTATGGTCAGTGGGGTCCTCTCCTGTAGAGTGTAAGCTCTTATGGCCAGTGGGGTCCTCTCTCTCCTGCAGAGTGTAAGCTCTTATGGTCAGTGGGGTTCTCTCTCCTGTAGAGTGTAAGCTCTTATGGTCAGTGGGGTCCTCTCTCTCCTGTAGAGTGTAAGTTCTTATGGTCAGTGAGGTCCTCTCTCTCCTGTAGAGTGTAAGCTCTTATGGTCAGTGGGGTCCTCTCTCTCCTGTAGAGTGTAAGCTCTTATGGTCAGTGGGGTTCTCTCTCTCCTGTAGAGTGTAAGCTCTTATGGTCAGTGGGGTCCTCTCTCTCCTGTAGAGTGTAAGCTCTTATGGTCAGTGGGGTCCTCTCTCTCCTGTAGAGTGTAAGCTCTTATGGTCAGTGGGGTCCTCTCTCTCTCCTGTAGAGCGTAAGCTCTTATGGTCAGTGGGGTCCTCTCTCTCCTGTAGAGTGTAAGCTCTTATGGTCAGTGGGGTCCTCTCTCTCCTGTAGAGTGTAAGCTCTTATGGTCAGTGGGGTTCTCTCTCTCCTGTAGAGTGTAAGCTCTTATGGTCAGTGGGGTCCTCTCTCTCCTGTAGAGTGTAAGCTCTTATGGTCAGTGGGGTCCTCTCTCTCCGGTAGAGTGTCAGCTCTTATGATCAATGGTGTCCTCATTCTCCTGTAGAGAGTAAGCTCTGATGGTCAGTGGGGTCTTTTCTCTCCTGCAGAGTGTAATCTCTTATATTCAGGGGAGGATTATCTATCTCGCTCTCCTTCATGTGTCTTTTTAAAGCAATTGTAAGCTTTCCAGTATCAAGATTCATTTGAATTTACTCATCACAACTTTTTTTTATGAAAATTCGACAAATTTGGAATATTTGAATTTGAAAAGGTCCGCTCATCTGACACAATTTGTCCTTAAAAGATGTGTATAATACTCCAAGACTCCAATGACTGTATTCAGCCCCGTTAATGCAAACACAGCCTTAATAATGTCCAAGGCACCTCACTATATATGGCTATGGGTAGATGTACTATTTGTACAATGTCTTTAGTGATTTACATCTTTCTTTTCCTATCTCTACTGAAACCTGAAAGATGTGACGTCCTCTCACTTTCCAGGTTAACCACAAAATGTCTGCTGCATTCTCAGCCTTTGTCCCTTCTGATTGATTGTTCTACACCATGTGATGTGATAGCTGCAAGACTTTATGATCCTAAGGTCAAGTGAGCCATCATCGGCAATTCTTTGAAAAATAGCAGTGGGTATTTTTTTTTCAATTATTCCCTTGAATCAAATTAAAAATTGTTAAAATTTGCGAGGTCCAGGGAATTTCCTATAATTTAACACAAATTTAATTTGCATCCTATTGACTCGCCCATCTCTAATTCCAACACTTTGCAGAGCAACAGGCATAAGTTGCAACATTGAGGTATAAATGGTGGATACATCAATACTATGGATGGCAAGGAGAAGAAACAAATCAATTCTGAAAAAATCGAGCCAGACATATCTCTCGAAGTAACGATCACCAAGCTATGACTTGTCCCCTTTGGACACATCATACATAGAGAGCAATCACTGGAGAAGGACATCATGAAGAAGAATAGAAAGAACAATGCAAAGAGGAAGACCAGCAACCCAATGGATGGCACGGAGAAGAAGCAAATCAATTCTGAACAAATCAAGCCAGACATATCTCTCGAAGTAACGATCACCAAGCTATGACTTGTCCCCTTTGGACACATCATACGTAGAGAGCAATCACTGGAGAAGGACAACGTGAAGAAGAATAGAAGAAACAATGCAAAGAGGAAGACCAGCAACCCAATGGATTGAAACTATCAAGATGAAGGTGGAAAGGACCCTGGCGGACCTATCTAGGCTTGTATAAGATCAATCTTCCTACAGATCGTTCATCCATCAAGTCGCCATGGCTCGAGATTGAGCAGAAGATGTTAAAAAAACTAATAATAAGACATGATGTATTAGTATTTCCATATATTTTTTTTTACCATCGTGATCTACATGCCATGCACCCAAATTTTCCAAAACACAATTGAAATTATTAAATTAAAGATCTGTTTGGTAGATAAATTACTCTCCCAAGTTGATAATTATTAGTCTTCTTTGACAAAAATAATTACGGTATTCTCCAGAGCTGATAAATGATGACACAATTCTATAAATTATCCTGAAAATTACCGGCATCAGAGGAGGTTTAGGACGTCTACAAGCAGACATCCCGATGGTATTACTTTACATCTTCCATAAAACTGACGTTCTATCGTAGAAAATGCGGCAGCACAAGACTTCAATAGTTTTAGTCTTATTACTGATCTGCCTCTTATTCTAATTTTTTTTCCAGGGTAATTTTTTTCATTATTTTAACAAATAAAATTTTGATGTTATTATTTTTAAAATATTCTTCTTAATAAAAAAGAAAAATAAAATGCCCCAATGGTGAATTGTTGCTCATGTAATGTCCATACTGCTGCAATGTGGAAAGTTTAGAAAATCAGGGATGCTCAAAAGGCATCTGTAGAGTCCGAGTAATGTCAGTGGATGAAACGTGTTACAGGTTAATTTTTGTGTCACTCTTTATGAAAACTTATAAATTATTTTGTAGGTCTTATTTGTAGAAAAATGTTCAGAAACACGGGGAAAACATGCTTTTCTTAAAGTAATTTCTAGAGATGTGCGGATAGATCGGCTGCAAATCGATTGTCATTAGAATTTCCTGAAACTTGAAGGTCACTGCAAATTCAAAAGCTTTGTGATTTCATTTGCCGACACCATTTTCACACTCTACTGAAAACTCGGAGAGCAGGCTGTTGATGTCAGATGCAGCCAAGCTTGTTTCCCAACAATACAAATGGTCTAGCGCAGCCAATCGGGGCTCTATCAGAGGCAGTATAATAAAAGATGGGGGCCAAGATGCTGCATTTTATGCTTTTACAAAGTAGGGATAGGAGTTAAGAGTGCACAGCAAACTCAACCTAGGGACAGAAAAAGTTCTAATCTGATTGTGGTGTAATACTGCAGGGCTGATGCAGATTGAAAAAGAGAGTGATAGTTTCAGTGTGAGAATAATAATCCAAAGAGTAAAATGAGATAGGGAGGTGCTGGACCTGCAGATTCAGTATAACTGAGAATTGACTGATCTGTGATATATACGTCAGTAAAAGCAACGTATTAACAGTTTTTTATATATTCTTCTCAATAACTTTTTTATATATTTTTCTTACACTACAAAAAAGGAGGGCAGCTTAATGCACCTCTGTCCAAATTCTGCTGCAAAACAAAAATTCTAAAACCAAGGCTTGTGTTTAACTGAAAGTGTACATGTGCGTGGCATGAGATATGGTTAATCTGTGTAATATATATATATATATATATATATATATATATATATATATATATATATATATATATATATATATATATACACAGGGGTTGGACAAAATAATGGAAACACCTAACATTTTGGCATCATAATCTTCGCACATGTGATAAACATGCAAACCGTGACATGTGGTAATGTTTTGTAGTTGATTATTTGTGTTATGTGTATGTAAATTAACTGTTTGTTTTTCATAATTGTAAGAACATTGATGAGAACCTGATACCAATGGCAGACCTCTCGGATTTTCATAGAGGCCAAATTGTTGGTGCTCGTATGGCAGGCGCTAGTGTAACAGAAAGTGCCCAAATGCTTGGCGTGTCAAGAGGTACTGTCTCCAAAGTATTGACTGCGTTTGAAAGAGAAGGAAAAACGTCCGCAGCAAAGCACAGGTCCGGCCAAAATTCGAAGTTGACTGAGAGAGACCGTCGGTTTCTAAAGCGAATTGTGAGAGAGGATCGCAAGACCACGGCTCCGAAAATCACTGCTGAGCTCAATGAACACCTACAGAACCCAGTTTCCACGAAAACTGTTCGTCGGGAGCCGCACAAATCTGGATTCCACCGAAGAGCTGCAATTAGAAAACCGCTGCTCTCAATGACAAATGTTTCCAAGCATTTAGAGTGGTGTAGAAACCTCCAGAATTGGTCCCTCGAGCAGTGGAAACATGTGATATTCTCAGAGGAATCATCGTTTACCCTATTTCTGACCTCCGGCCGAGTGTGTACGTTTGGAGACAGCCGAAAGAAGCATTCCATCTAGACTGCCTTCTCCCAACCGTAAAACATGGCAGAGGTTCTGTGATGATCTGGGGTGCTATTTCATGGAGATCCGCTGGGCCAATGATATCCCTATATCCCTGATAAGAATTAACAGCCGAGATTATTTAGGCATTTTGGGCAACCAACTGCACCCAATGGTTCAAGCACTGTTCCCGGAGGGGAACGCCATCTTTCAGGATGATAATGCACCAATTCATATAGCTAGAATTGTTAAAGCATGGCACGAGGAACATTCTAATGAAGTTGAGCATCTCATCTGGCCCCCACAATCCCCAGACCTCAACATTATTGAGCATTTATGGTCGATTTTAGAGATTCAAGTTAGACGTTGATTTCCGCCGCCATCGTTGCTCAAAGAACTGGAGGGTGTTTTAACTGCAGAATGGGCTAAAATTCCTTTGGAAACAATTCACACCTTGTATGAATCCATACCTCAGAGAATTGAGGCTGTAATCGCCGCAGAAGGTGGACCTACACCATATTAAACTAACTTTTGTTGATATTTCCAGGTGTCTCCATTATTTTGTCCAACCCCTGTATATATATATATATATATATATATATATATATATATATATATATATATATATATATATATATATAGGTCCTTCTCACTAAATTAGAATATCATCATTTAATTTATTTCAGTTCTTCAATACAAAAAATGAAACTCATATATTCTATAGAAGTGTTAACCACTGAGCCACCGTGCTGCCCACAACAAAAGTTCAAATCACCCCCATTTCGACCCATTCAAAATAAAACATTACAAATAAAATGAAACCTACACATATTTGGTATTGCCGAGTTCAGAATCGCCCGATCTATCAATAAAAAAAAATATTAACCTGATCGCTAAACGGCGTAGCGAGAAAAAAACTCAAAATGCCAGAATTACTTTTTTTGGTTGCCACAACATTGAATTAAAATGCAGTAACGGGTGATCAAAAGAACATATCTGCACCAAAATGATATCAATAAAAACGGCAGCTCGGTGCGCAAACAATAAGTACTCACCCAACCTGAGATCACGAAAAATGTAGACGCTACGGGTATCGGAAAATGGCACAATTTTTTTTTTAGCAAAGTTTGGAATTTTTTTTCACCACTTAGATAAAAAAGAACCTAGACATGTTCGGTGTCTATGAACTCGGAATGACCTGGAGAATCATAATGGCAGCTCAGTTTTAGCATTTAGTGAACCTAGTAAAAAAAAAAGTGTGGGATTGCACTTTTTTTGCAATTTCACCACACTTAGAATTTTTTTCCCGTTTTATAATATATGACATGGTAAAACCAATGGTGTCGTTCAAAAGTAGAACTCGTCCTGCAAAAAACAAGCCATCACATGGCCATATTGATAAGAAAAATAACAATGTTATGACTCTGGGAAGAAGGGGAGCGAAAAACAAAAAAGCAAAACCGAAAAAAATTCTTCAATACAAAAAGTCAAACCCATATATTCTATAGAGTCATTACACACAGAGTGATCTATTTCACGTGTTTATTTCTGTTAATGTTGATGATTATGGCTTACAGCCAATGAAAATCCAAAAGTCATTATCTCAGTAAATTAGAATACTTTATAACACCAGCTTGAAAAAATGATTGTAAAATCTGAAAGGTCGTCCTACTGAAGTGTATGTTCAGTAAATGCACTCAATACTTCGGGCTCCTATTGCATCAATTACTGCATCAATGCGGCGTGGCATGGAGGTGATCGGCCTGTGGCACTGCTCAGGGGCTATGGACCCAGGTTGCTTTGATAGCAGCCTTCAGCTCCTCTGCATTGTTGGGTCCGGTGTCTCTCATCGTCCTCTTGACAATACTCCACAGATTCTCTATGGGGTTAAGGTCAGGTGAGTTTGCTGCCAATCAAGCCCAGTGATACTGTTGTTTTTACACCAGGTATTGGTACTTTTGGCAGTGTGGACAGGGGCCAAGTCCTGCTGGAGAATGACATTTCCATCTCCAAAAAGCTTGTCGGCAGAGGGAAGCATTAAGAGCTCTAAAAAGTCCTGGTAGACGGCTGTGCTGACTTTGGTCTTCATAAAACGCAGTGGACCTACACCAGCAGATGACATGGCTCCCCAAACCATCACTGATTGTGGAGACTTCACACTAGACCTCCAGCAGCTTGGATTGTGGCCTCTCCACTCTTCCTCCAGACTCTGGGACCTTGATTTCAGAATTGATATAGTAATTGATGCAAAAGGAGCCCCGACCAAGTATTGAGTGCATTTACTGAACATACATTTCAGTAGAACAACATTCCAGATTTTCACCCCATAACCCCCAGAGCATTTTTCGGTTTAGCGGTTTTCACTCTTCCCAGAGCCATAACTTTTTTATTTTTCTGTCAATATAGCCGTGTGAGGGATTGTTTTTTGTGGGACCTTGGATTTCAAGGGCATTGATGAAGTAATTGATGCAAAAGGAGCCCAGACCAAGTATTGAGTGTATTTACTGAACATACATTTCAGTAGGGAACATTTCTGATTTTAAAATCATTTTTCAACCTGGTGTTATAAAGTATTCTAATTTACTGAGATAATAACTTTGGGGTTTTCATTTGCTGTAAGCCATAATCATTAACATTAACAGAAATAAACACTTGAAATAGATCACTCTGTTTTTAATGACTCTATATAATATGAGTTTCACTTTTTTGTATTGAAGAACTGAAATAAATTAACTTTTTGATGATATTCTAATTTTATGGGATGCAACTGTATATATATATGTATATATATATATATATATATATATATATATATATATATATATACAGTGCCTTGTGAAAGTTATCGGCCCCCTTGAACTTTTCACCCTTTTCCCACATATCATGCTTCAAACATAAAGATACCAAATGTAAATTTTTGGTGAAGTATCAACAACAAGTGGAACACAATTGTGAAGTTGAACGAAATTTATTGTTTATTTAAAATTTTTATGGAAATTCAAAAACTGAAAAGTGGGGCGTGCAATATTATTCGGCCCCTTTAACTTAATACTTTGTTGCGCCACCTTTTGCTGCGATTACAAGTCGCTTGGGGTTTGTCTCTATCAGTTTTGTACATGGAGAGACTGAAATTCTCGCCCATTCTTCCTTGGCAAACAGCTCGAGCTCAGTGAGGTCTGATGGAGATCGTTTGTGAACAGCAGTTTTCAGCTCTTTCCACGGATTCTTGATTGGATTGAGGTCTGGACTGTGACTTGGCCATTCTAACACCTGGATACGTTTATTTGTGAACCATTTCATTGTAGATTTTGCTTTATGTTTGGGATCATTGTCTTGTTGGAAGACAAATCTCCATCCCAGTCTCAGGTCTTTTGCAGACTCCAACAGGTTCTCTTCAAGAATGGTCCTGTATTTGGCTCCATCCATCTTCCCATCAATGTTAACCATCTTCTCTGTCCCTGCTGAAGAAAAGCAGGCCCAAACCATGATGCTGCCACCACCATGTTTGACAGTGGGGATGGTGTGTTCAGGGTGATGAGCTGTGTTGCCTTTACGCCAAACATATCATTTCGCATTGTTGCCAAAAAGTTCGATTTTGGTTTCATCTGACCAGAGCACCTTCTTCCACATGTTCGGTGTCTCCCAGGTGGCTTGTTGCAAACTTCAAACAACACTTTTATGGATACCTTTGAGAAATGGCTTTCTTCTTGCCACTTTTCTATAAAAGCCAGATTTGTGCAGTGTACGACTGATTGTTGTCCTATGGACAGACTGTCCCACCTCAGCTGTAGATCTCTGCAGTTCATCCAGAGTGATCATGGGCCTCTTGGCTGCATCTCTGATCAGTCTTCTCCTTGTCTGAGATGAAAGTTTAGAGGGACGGCCGGGTCTTGGTAGATTTGCAGTGGTATGATACTCCTTCCATTTCAATATGATCGCTTGCACAGTGCTCCTTGGGATGTTTAAAGTTTTGGAAATCATTTTGTATCCAAATCCGGCTTTAAACTTCTCCACAACAGTATCACGGACCTGCCTGTTGTGTTCCTTGGTCTTCATGATGCTCTCGGTGCTTCACACAGAACCCTGAGACTATCACAGAGCAGGTGCATTTATACGGAGACTTGGTTACACACAGGTGGATTATATTTATCATCATTCGGCATTTAGGACAACATTGGATCATTCAGAGATCCACAATGAACTTCTGCACTGAAAGTAAAGGGGCCGAATAATATTGTACGCCCCACTTTTCAGTTTTTGAATTTCCACAAAAATTTTAAATAACCAATAAATTTCGTTCAACTTCACAATTGTGTTCCACTTGTTGTTGATTCTTCATCAAAAATTTACATTTGTTATCTTTGTTTGAAGCATGATATGGGGGAAAAGTTTGAAAAGTTCCAGGGGGCTGAATACTTTACTATAAATATATAGCGTAAATACAGTCATAGCCAAAAGTGTTGGCACCCTTGAAATTGTTCAAGATAATGAAGTAATTCTCCAAGAAAATTATTGCAATTACACGTTTTGCAATGCACACATTTATTTCCTTTGTGTGTATTGGGACAAGACAATTAAAAAAGGGTACATTGAATATGATTTTACACAGAACTCCAAAAACAGTTCGGACAAAATTTTTGGCACTCTCAACTTAATATTTGATTTCTCCCTTGCAATCCATCACTTCCTATAAACACAACAAGCTTCCTACATCTCTCAGCTGGAATTTGGATGACTCTTCTTTTGCCAACTGTTCCAGGTCTCTCATATGTGAAAGCAATTTTAAGATCTCCCCACAGGTGTGCATTGCGACCCAAAATCCTTTAGTAATCTGTAGATTACATGATGCCTTGCACACAGTCAAGGCTCCCAGTGCCAGAGGCAGAAATACAAACCCAATACATCTTTGAATCTCCATCATATCTGAGTGTAAGTACTGTGTTCTTTTCTACTGTTTTCGGTAAACAGTAGAATGATGTGTTATACCAAAAAGCTTTATTTTGTCTAATCTGTTCACAAGACGTTTTCCCATAAGGATTTTGGCTTACTCACATACATTTTGCCAAACTCCAGGCTAGCTTATTTTATATATCCGTGTCAGTAGGGGGTGCTCCTGGGTCTACTGCCATAGCGCTTAATTTCATTCAAATTTCAACAGATAGTTTGCACTGACACAGATGTACCCTGAAACTGCAAGACAGCTTGAATTTCTTTGGAAACTGATTGAGGCTGCTTACCCACCATTCGGATTATCCTGCGTTATAACCTTTCATCAATTTTTCTCTGACATCCACATCCAGGGAGATTAGTTATAGTGCCATGGGTTGTAAACTTCTTGATTATGTTGGCCACCTTTGACAATGGAACATCAAGATCTCTGGTGATGTACTTGTAACCATGAACTTGCTAATTGTTTTCAATAATTTTGGTTCTCAAGTCCTTAAACAGTTCACTTCTCCTCTTTCTGTTACCGATGGTCACTGGCATCGGCTGATGAGAGTACTACACCCATCAGCCTACTCCTGCTGTCGCTAATAACAGCCCGAGCAGGCGCCACTGATGGGAGTATTCATCAGCTGGCGTCTGTGCAATTATAAATAAATAATTTAAAATAATAGCGTGGGTCTCTTCTATTTTTGAAAACCAGCATGGCAAAGCTGCTGGCTGCACCCTGCAGTTATCAGCTTTAGCTTGGCTGGTTATCAAGAATAGAGGGGTCTCTAGACATTTTTTTAATATTTAAATAAATCATTTAAAAAAATGGCATGGGGTCTCCTCTTTTTTTTGACAATCTACCAAGCTAAACCAAAAAGCTGGGGGCTGGTATTCTCAGACTTGTAAGAGTCTATGGATATTGACCCCCCAGATTAAAAATAGCATGGTTGTGGGGTTGACATCAGCTGTTTAATGGCTGCTATCATCCATCCCACAGGTTAGTAATGGAGAAGAGACACCCCTATTACTAACACAATAGTTACAGTAGATTGTAAAAAAGACACGGCCAGAATAAAACACTAAAATTTAAATAATGGCACAGACTCCTTTATTTGAAATAAAAATAAAAAAGCACAGTTATACTTACCTTATGCCTAATCCATTGAAGCTCATGTCACATGTAAAAAACATAAAATAATAAATAATCATAACCCTCACATGCTCGATGGGAAGATAATCCAAACAGTCCTACGACAATATGGATGATTTGGAGAGCTATCATATCAGTAACTGCTCTCCCCACCAACCGCTACACACTGACAGGAGAGTAGGAGAGCTGCCATGAGAAAACTCATCCAAATCCAATAAACCCCGGTGACATCAATTATGGCACCACTCATGTCAGTGTATTCCGACTGGCAGGGATAAGAGTTGCATCACTGATGTGACCACTATCCAAATCATCTTAATCATTGTGGGACAGTATGGATTATCTTTACATTATACAGGTGAGGAATAAGATAATTATTTTTCCTCTTTTCCAGGGGATGTGGGCTTCATTGGATTAGGCATGAGGTGAGTGTAACTGTGCTTTCTTATTTTTATTTCAAATAAAGGTGCCTGTGTCTTTCTTTTAAATAAAGGATTTTATTCTGGCTGTGTATTTTTTAAAATAATCCAATCCAAATGATTTGGATAGCAGTCACATCCTCGATGTGACTGCTATCCCTGCTGGCCGGAACACACTGACAGGAGAGTAATCGCACCTCCAGTGTCTAGTGCTGAGCTAATAATTTTTTTAAAAATGCGTGAGACCCCTCTGTACTTGATAACCAGCCATGATAAATTTGACAGCTGAGAGTTGCAGCCTGCAGCTGTCAGTTTTACCTGGGCTGGTTATCAAAAATAGAATATAATCCATAGATTATAAAGGGGTACATCTTAATTTTGTGAGAAACACTGATAGAACATGTATATGAACAATAGACATCTGAAGGAGGCCTTATGGAGATTAACTTGATACTTTGAGAATAATCTTGAGCAACATTGAAAAATAAAATCTTCATTTAGTCCACAATGTTATTATTATTATTTATTATTATAGCGCCATTTATTCCATGGCGCTTTACATGCGAGGAGGAGTGTACATAATAAAAAACAGGCACAATAATCTTAATCAATACAAGTCATGACTACCGTGTTTCCCCGATAGTAAGACAGCGTCCTACATTCTTTTACCACTCAAAAGTCCCACTATGTCTTACTTTCGGGGTATGTCTTATATTGGAAAATTGCGCCGTATATTGCGATTGCGCCATAAGTAGTGTTGAGCGATACCTTCCGATACTCAAAGGTATCGGTATCGGATGGTATCGGCCGATATCCAAAAAGTATCGGATATCGCCGATACCGATACCCGATACCAATGCAAGTCAATGGGACACCAAGTATCGGAAGGTATCCTGGATGTTTCCCAGGGTCTGAATGAGAGGAAACTCTCCTTCAGGCCCTGGGATCCATATTCATGTAAAATAAAGAATAAAAATAAAAAATATGGATATACTCACCTCTCCGGCGGCCCCTGGACCTCTCTCTTGTTGCCTTTCCACAGCACAGGTTATGAGGAAGCTGCAGATTCTAGTGGGGAGCCTGAAGGACCTGTGATGATGTCAAGAAGAGGGAGGGCTCTGAGCTGCTCTGAGGTGCCATGTGACGCTCCAGCCCGCCCACTTCTTACATCATCACAGGTCCTGTGTGTGCACAACACTCGGCGTCCAAGCATGGCAGGCAGGTATGCAGCGATCTCCTGGCCCCTGCTGCTGCATCCTCCTCCCACAGACAGGAATCAGCAGCTGAGGAAGCCATGTGTGTCCCTGCTTAAGTGCAGCATTCATTTGCTGCTCCCGGCTCACCGCTCAGCTGATCGTTGGGCGGGGAGCCGCTAATGAATATTCACTGCACTTAATCAGCGGGACCACGTGGTTTCCCAGCTCTGATTCCGGGCAGCGGGGTAATGCAGCAAAAGGTACCGGTACTATGGCTTATATTTTTCAAACGTACAGTTTACTATGTCTTACTTTCAGGGGTGCGTCTTACATTAGCTGAGCCCGCTAAAACCCCCACTACGTCTTACTATCGGGGGTGTCTTACTATCGGGGAAACACGGTAGTAAAGGAGGAGAGAGGACCCTGCCCGCGAGGGCTCACAGTCTACAAGGGATGGGTGAGAATACAGTAGGTGAGGATAGAGCTGCTCGTCTGTTGGTTCAGGGAGGAATGAACTTGTTTGGAGGCTTTTTTGTTTTATTTTTTTACATTCTTTTTTTTTACATATATTTTATTTTATATATTTTTTATTTATTTTTACAATTTGACTAATTTATTTAAATATTTTTCACTTTGGGAGCACATTATCTATATTATCTGTGTGTTTTTTTTTTAAATTCCCATCTACAGGCCAAGGAGAGTAGGCTTATACTGTATACTTATACTCTGTTGGCTTCTACTGCATGTGTTCCTCAACGCGACACTCACCGGCGATCCTTGTAACATCATTAATGATATTGTGCTCAATTGCAGAAGCAGCAAGAACATTTTGATTATTTCATTTTTTAATTTTGCTAGATCGCTAATGAGCAGTTTTTCAAGTCTTTTGCTTATTATTCATAAATCTCATCATTATGACAGCGGAAAGAAAATTTGACGTATTGAAACTTCTAAAAAATCCTCTGAATATCTCCATGCTCTTCCACATAACGTATGTAGTTAGGAACAAACCCAGGAGCACAAATGCGGCAAGGCAATAACATGATTCATCGCCATCTTCTGTTAAGTGTTCAGTTTAAAATTGGTTTATAAGAGATCATGATCTTCTGTAGCTGCCTGACAACTTTCGTGAAATCAAATTTAGTAAAATCTTTAATTATTGAGCTAGCTATTCTATGCGGACTTCACCTTCGAATTTACTTTCTCATTTTTATTTTTCATTTTTCCAATTTGAAAACGGATATAAAATGAATTGACCCAAACTCTCCTGTTCATCTTGTATGGCATTGTCCTCAATTTTTGCAAAGCATCGTTTTAGTTTCTGAGGAAGTCAGGATGGTGGAACCCATTGGGTGGAGGTGATTGATCGATAAATGATCATGTGATTTATTTGTACTTTTTTTCGCTTTGGGGAATGTTTTTAGTGGATTTATTATTAAAGACTCAAATGCAAATAATGAAAAGAAACTCAATTATCTCTCCGTAACAAGGCAACATTATTAATGGGATGATGATGACCATTCTGAAAGTTGAAGATGTCGCAGGAGTGACTATTCTGTGATTTCCATACACTTACCTATTTTCAGTCACGACTTAAACTTATAATTTGATGGCTGTAACAAATCTGACTATTGACACTGAGCTAATTCTTCTTGGCTTTACCGATGATAGGAGGATAAGCATTTTGCTGTTTTTGCTTTTCTTGATCATCTATGTCGTGGCACTTTTTGGAAACAGCCTTATAATATGTACGATTCTCATCGATCCTCACCTACACATCCCGATGTATTTCTTCCTCTCTAACCTATCCTTCATAGATTTATGTAACATTTCCTGTGCGGTCCCCAAGTTACTGACGGACCTCATCTCTGTCCAGAGAACCATCTCTGTCATCGCTTGTAGTTTGCAAATTTTCCTCCTACTGTGGATAGGAGCCAACGAGTGTTTACTTCTCGCCACCATGGCCTACGATCGATATGTGGCCATCTGTCATCCTCTCCATTATCCCATCTCCATGAGGTGGAGCGTTTGCTATCGTCTCACAGCTTTTGTGTGGATATTTAGCTTTCTTATGGTCTTTCTTCCATCAATAGCAATGCCAGTCACATTGTGTTACCCAAACAAGGTCAACCATTTCTTGTGTGAGGCCCTCTCGGTATTAAAGCTGGCGTGTAGCGATATTTATGATACTAACATTTACATATTTTTTTCTGGTTTCGTCTCTCTTCTCTTCCCCTTCATTATTATCCTAGTGTCTTACATCTGTATCATATCTTCTGTAATGAAGATCAGCTCTGCAGGACGCGCTAAGGCTTTTTCGACATGCAGCTCCCACATCGTGGTGGTGGCTTTTTACTTTGGCTCTGGAATGGTCACATACTTGGGTCCGTCCACAGATGCCTCTTCAGACCAGGAGAAATATGTCTCAATCTTTTATGTCATTTTATCTCCAATGTTAAATCCTTTCATTTACAGTCTGAACAACAGAGACGTGAAAGAAGCCATCGTAAAAATGTTTTTGACTTTGAAATTAATTTTATTTTTTTAATCTACCCATTTAGGCATTATTGTTTTTGTCCTCAGTCCATGTATTAATCTACTATATAATTGTCTAAGGGTCACTTCCATCTGTCTGTCCTTCTGTCTGTCACGGATATTCATTGGTCGCGGCCTCTGTCTGTCATGGAATCCAAGTCGCTGATTGGTCTCGGAAGCTGCCTGTCATGGCTGCCGCGACCAATCAGCGACGGGCACAGTCCGATTAGTCCCTCCCCTACTCCCCTGCAGTCCCTGCCCGGCGCCCGCTCCATAATCCCCTTCCCCTCCAGTCACCACTCACACAGGGTTAATGGCAGTGGTAACGAGCCGCGGTGTAACGCACTCCGTTACTGCTGTTATTAACCCTGTGTGTCCCCAACTATTTACTATTGACGCTGCCTATGCAGAATCAATAGTAAAAATATGTCATGTTAAAAATAATTAAAAAAAACAAAACTGCTATACTCACCATCCGCCGCCTTTCACGCTCCTAGCAATGCTACGGTGACCGCTCCATGCAAGCGGCAGGTTCTGGTCCCAGGATGGTCTGCCAGAAGAACCTTCCATGACGTCACGGTCATGTGACCGCGACGTGATCACAGGCCCTGTGAGAAGGACCTTCCATCACATCGCTGTCACATGACCGTGACGTCATGGAAGGTCCTTCTTGCAGGGCCTGTGATCACGTTGCGGTCACATGACCGTGACATCATGGAAGGTCCTTCTGGCATACCATCCTTGGACCGAAAGCTGCCGCCTGCGGTCGTCACGGTCATGTGACCGCGATGTCATCACAGGTCCTTCGCGCCTGCGCAAGAAGGACCTGCCATGACGTCACGGTCATGTGACCGCAACGTCATCACACCCTGGGACTGGAAGCTGACGCCTGCACCGTGCACAGGGCTAGGACTTCAACGGGCCTTCGAAGGGTGAGTATATGTTTAATTTTTATTTTAACTCTGTATACTATGTGGCTCTGTGCTGTATACTCCGTCGCTGTGCAATATACTACAT
Organism: Ranitomeya variabilis; assembly: GCF_051348905.1. Taxonomy (NCBI): domain Eukaryota; kingdom Metazoa; phylum Chordata; class Amphibia; order Anura; family Dendrobatidae; genus Ranitomeya; species Ranitomeya variabilis. Next base: position 1,098,652,815 of record NC_135233.1, read on the forward strand.
GGCTGGGCAATATACTACGTGGCTGGGCAATATACTACGTGGCTGGGTAATATACTACGTGGCTGAGCAATATACTACGTGGACATGCATATTCTAGAATACCCAATGCGTTAGAATCGGGCCACCATTTAGTTTATAATAATTACTGATCGACACATTCTTCTATTCTCAGCCCAGTTCTGATTCTCTTCTGCGCCATTTAACTGCAGTTTTGACTGACCGCCTCACATAGCGTATTGTGTATGAAACTGTATGTAACCCTATACCACTCACATCAAGACTCCAATAAACTTACATTGAGAATACAACTTCCAGCCCATACTGAAGACACCGTGTGATGCAGGTAGAGTGTCAGGACTCTGAACATTTTTATTACCTTTTGTGCCTTACTGCCCTTTTCCAAGATGGCGCCTTTGGTCTCATGTGCACTGTGTCTTCCTGCTATATAACTCCACCCCAGCCTTTAGTCTGTGCTAGAGTATTCTGCCTTGCATCCAGCTTCTGACCCTGCTGGCTCCCTGGCTATATACCTGCTCCTGTGAACCTGTGGGGTTATCCTGCTACTCTGCTCTGAGTTCCTGCTGCATACACCGGTTTCCAGTAATCCTTCTTCATCTGCTGCTCGTGTTTTCTTCCATCTGCATTTGTTGGACATGTAAGCTGTTGCTGCTCTGCAAAACCTGAGACTATTACCCAGGCCTCCCTGGTTGAGCTAAAATATTATTTGAACTGCCTTATAAGCTTATCTATCTGTGTTTTGGACTAAGCAAGGACTTATTCATGTCAAGTATCCCCAAGAATAACTGTGCTTCATAGACTTTCTGCGTGATTGCATTTTCCTCTGAAGTTTCCTATTGACTGCTAAGCTGCGTTTATTATTTGCACCAAGTGTTGTGGACTTGAGTTTCTCTCTGCACCTGTTTGAATCACCGTGAGATAATATAGACTTTACCACTTATAAACTGTGTCCTGTAGTTGTCTTGTTCAATGCAAAGAGTCTCCTGAGTTATCCCCTATAATTATTACATAGAGTGAAGTGATGCCACACGGTGCAGAAGAGGACCAGAAAGACTCTGGAAATATAAGAATGCAGCAAACAGTATGTATTTTAAAGGGAATCTGTCAGCTGGTTTTTTTACCTCTCTTGAGCATCATGATGTAGGCGAAGAGACTCTGAATCCAACGATGTATCACTTAGTTTACGTAGTACAGCAGTTCTGATGCAATCAGAGTTTTTACATTTAGCAGTGCAGCAGAGCTGAGAAAGCTGCCCCCGCCCCACCACACCTAACTCCACCCCCACCAGGCTCTGCATGTACATTGTCTATTGACAGTGAGCTGCCAATCACAGGAGGGGACGTGGTCTGACTAGCAGTCACGTGAACATCAGTCCTGGCAATGATAATCTGCTAGTAATAAAACCTTCAGTATAAATATACAGTACAACACCACACTGCTGGACATGTGGCATAGTATTGAATTCAGTGTTTTGTCCCCTACCTTATGCTGTCCTCAGATTACATTGTAAAAACTTGCTGACAGATTCCCTTTAACGCACATATTGTGCAAATACTACAACTAAAAGGGCAAATATTACAAAAAAAAGTGCTACTTTAAACAAATGTAATTTTTGTGATTCCTTAGAACTCTATAGAATTAAACTTTTATGGTAAGAGGTCAGATTGATCCTTAACGGCTCTATTTAAGTCAAATGTAGAGTAACTGTGGTTTTCTGTAATTTTTTTCATAAATCAATAATACAAATGTAGGTAAGAAAGTTTGCAATAAACCTTAGCAGAGAAATCTGCTTCTTTCTCCTCCTGGATGGTACTTTCTCTCTGTAAACTTTGCATTCAATGGTACAATCTGTATTCAGTGAAGACAGATTTTTACAGTTAAAGAAGTTGAACATGTAGAAGAAGTCAGAGATCAGCTGCAGCCCGGACTTCCTCTTCATGTTCGATTTGTCAGAAGACAGACAGTGACGGCAGTGCTGATTTGGCGTCGGTGTCATGTGTCACAACAACCACATGGTAGCCCGGGAGAGTGAGTGCCGACACTGCGGGAACGGCTCCGGCACAGGAGGTGAGTATAGGCTTTATTATTTTATGGGGGCCAAACATTTTGATCAAGAAGGTGTTGTCATAGTTGTGGACAAGCCCTTCAAGCTGTGCACATGCCCTTTCAGAACTTGCAGCAGAATGTCTGTGTCTGCTTCTAGCTCCTCTTTCCTCCTGTTTTCCCCCTCTCCATGTAATCTTGTCAATGTAACAAACATATAAATATATTTGACCATGGCACCAACTGGGTAAAAGCAAGCGGGGTTAACAGTTTAAGGTGCATGACCAATGTTCTATATGTTGTAATAATGACGTTCTTGCTCCAGTTACTTATACAGATCTGTTACCTTGAGGATGACTATCTGCCTGTGTGCTGCAGATGGAGAGGAGCTGGTGTAGCTGATGGCTGTCAGTCACCACAGTGATTAATGGCATGTTCTCACACCAGCTGGGGTTTGGTAGCTGATGTATGATAACGGAATGGGAAGACAGGTCAAGGTGAAGGAAGATGTTAGTCTCCCTCTGTATGAAGCACGAGATCCCTTACAGCAGCTTCGGGTGGGTAATTATTTAAATGGAGGACAGTCTTCCATTAGACAAAATTACATGTTGAATGTTAAGGTTTACTGTAGAGGGTTCAATTGCTTCCACAGTAAGAATGGGATCATGTTGGTAAAAGGCCCCATAGGAGGTGGATCCATCGTGACTTTGGGGATTAATTTCCTGGAGGAAGTAGGACACTTTCTAGTGGACAGCCGGCAGGGGAACGACTGGAGTAGCACAACACAGCACAGCCCTAGTGAAAGAGTATTCCACAGCTTATCCGGGCTAGTCAAAATCACAGACCGCCAGTCACATCCAAATCCCTGGGAAAAGTAGTGGTGCCCCCTACTATCACTCTGAATTTACAACATGGTCAGACAGTGCTCACTATTCTGGGCCCTGATATCTCTGGAAGGAGTGGAAGTGCATTTTGAATGAAGGAAGTGATGCTGGGACTGCAAGTCGACCGCACCCTGATGACCATGGGCCAATGAGTGAGATGCATTAATTTCAGTGGGACAAGCCTATGGGACTATGGGCCTATGGCTGGCTCCCAGAAAGGAAGTGGCAAGAGTCTATGTGATGCAGAAAAATCTCACAAGTTAGGATTAGAGTTGAGCGACTTTTACTTTTTTGGGATCGAGTCGGGTTTCGCGAAACCCGAGTTTGTGAAAAGTCGGGTTGGGTGAAATCGGCTGAATATTGCGAAAAGTCGGGGGCTGATTGAAACACGAAACCCAATGCAAGTCAATGGGGAAGCAAAGTCGGCAGTGAGTGGAGGACAGGAAAACACCTACAGTGCCCATTTTAATGCCAAAAACATCAATTCTTATTACTTAAACTTGTCAATCTTAATTTACTTTATAATAACAGTTAGCCATTGAAAACTGGGGGTCATTTGGCTAAAGTTGTGGGGGGGTAGGGCTGGCTCAAGTTTTTCGTGGGCCCAGGAAACGCGGAATACGTCACGGCAGTGGAGCAGGGAGAGGTAAGTATTTCAACTTTAGAAGTGCTGTGATCCTGAGCAAGCAGTGGGGTCCCATGCGTTGGCATTGGCACTGGCACAGGGCCCCTCATAGTACGGCGGTGTGTTTGACGGTGGGGGCGCCTCCCACCGGCAGAGACACTTTTGTGTACTATGAGGGGCCCTGTGCCAGTGACATCACCGAGTATGCCCCCACCTGATGAAGGAACCTGCACTTTCATCTGCACCTTCCTCTTTGTCCCCGTGTAAGGTGGTATAGTATGCGGGAAGGGGAACCTGACTTTCAGCAGGGTCAGATTCTAGCTGTGTAGAGTGCAAGGGGGATGTAGTGGTCTGGGTCAATGTACCAGCAGACTCATATTAACAGTGGCTGGGCAATGGGCAGGATGAGAAGGAAACACAGTTAGTAGGCCCAAATAATAAAGTAGGCTAAATGCAGTTCAAATGTGGAAACAGGACTAAACAGGCGGCATTGCTTTGTTCAGCGGAGGACAACTGTAAGGAGAGGCTGACACAGTGAGTAGGCTCAAATAAGTAAGTAGGCTAAATGCAGTTCAAAATTGGTAACAGGACTAAACTAGCGGCATTGCTTTGTTCAGCGGAGGACAACTGTAAGGAGTGCCTGACACAGTGAGTAGGCCAAAATAAGTAAGTAGGCTAAAAACAGTTCAAAATTGGTAACAGGACTAAACTGGCGGCATTGCTTTGTTCAGCGGAGGACAATTGTAAGGAGTGGCTGACACAGTGAGTAGGCCCAAATAAGTAAGTAGGCTAAAAGCAGTTCAAAATTTGTAATAGGACTAAACAGGTGGCATTGCTTTGTTCAGCGGAGGACAACTGTAAGGAGTGCCTGACACAGTGAGTAGGCCCAAATAAGTAAGTAGGCTAAAAACAGTTCAAAATTGGTAAGAGGGCTAAACTGGCGGCATTGCTTTGTTCAGCGGAGGACAAATGAAAGGAGTGGCTTACACAGTGAGTAGGCCCAAATAAGTAAGTAGGCTAAAAGCAGTTCAAAATTTGTAACAAGACTAAACTGGCGGCATTGCTTTGTTCAGTGGAGGACAATTGTAAGGAGTGGCTGACACAGTGAGTAGGCCCAAATAAGTAAGTAGGCTAAAAGCAGTTCAAAATTTGTAACAAGACTAAACTGGCGGCATTGCTTTGTTCAGCGGAGGACAATTGTAAGGAGTGGCTGACACAGTGAGTAGGCCCAAATAAGTAAGTAGGCTAAATGCAGTTCAAAATTGGTAACAGGACTAAACTGGCAGCATTGTTTTGTTCAGCGGACGACAACTGTAAGGAGTGGCTGACACAGTGAGTAGGCCCAAATAAGTAAGTAGGCTAAATGTCTGCCAAAATTTTTTTCATAAATAAACAGGTGGCATAGCTAGGTACAGGGGTGGGCTCCTCTGCTGAGCCAGGGCCCCTGTATATTTTAACTATCATCTATCATTTCAACAAATTTGTATTGGCAGTGCCATTGAAGTTTTTAACAGCACAGACTACACAGTGGTGGAGCAGGGAGAGGTAAGTATTGCAAGTAATAGAGCACTGTTCGAGCTGGGGGGGAACACTTTCTCATGGGCGGCGGTACTGGCACAGGGCTCCTCATATTACGACGGTGTGTCTGACGTTGGTTGTGCACCACCACCATCAGAGACACTTCATTGTACTATGAGGGACCCTGTGCCAGTGCCGTCACCCAAGAGTGGGCACACCCACTTGTCCAGGCAAACGGCACTAGCACGGGTGCTTGCGCCAGGTGGTGACCACAGCCCTGTGGGGGGAGTCAGCCCATTTAGGGAGGTATAAAAATGGCCTATGGTGGATATTCAGCAGCTGCAAATGGAGGAATTGGAGCAGTCAGTAAGAGGAGGCCAAAAGCAAGACATTTTTCAGGCAAGCTACGTGTCAGCAGGGGAAGGTGGGGCCAAATAATTTGAAATCCATTATTGGTTCATTTTAATGAAGGTTAGATCATCAACATTTCGGGTAGCCAGACGTGTCCTTTTTTCGGTCAGTATTGAACCAGCAGCACTGAATACTCTTTCTGATAGCACACTAGCAGCGGGGCATGCGAGCTCCGGTAATGTATATTCTGCCAATTCAGGCCAGGTGTCTATTTTAGATGCCCAGTAATCAAAGGGGAATGACCTGTGAGGGAGAACATCGATAAGGGCGGAAAAGAAGTTCGTAACCATACTGGAAAAATGCTGTCTCCTGTCACTTTGAATCGATGCAGCAGTACCTGTCGTGTCAGCAGTCATTGCGAAATCACTCCACAACCTGGTCATAAAACCCCTCTGTCCAACGCCACTTCGGATTTGTGTACCTCTAACACCTCTTGCATGTTGCCCCCTGCAGCTCGTGTGAGAACCATCACCGCCGCTGTGTGCTGGGAATGCCTGAACCAAATGGTCTACAAGAGTTGCTTGTTTGGTAGCCAATATTTGCTCAAGGTTCTCATGTGGCATAATATTTTGTAATTTTCCTTTATATCGTGGATCCAGGAGGAAGGCCAACCAGTAATCGTCATCGGTCATCATTTTGATAATGCGGGGGTCCCTTTTTAGGATATGCAAGGCATACTCAGCCATGTGGGCCAATGTTTCAGGTGTCAATTCACTGCTTGTGCTGGGTTGAGGAGCACTCTCTTGCAAATCAACATCACTTGTGTCCCGCAAAAACCCTGTACCTGACCTTGCAACGCCACCAGTTTCTATTGCCCCATGAGAAGCATCCTCCTCCCATAAATATTCATCCCCATCATCATCCTCCTCCTCCTCCTCTTCGGCCGCCACCTCGTCCAGGAGAGTTCCCTGAGCAGACAATGGCTGACTGTCATCAAGGCTTCCCTCCTCCTCGGCTGCAGACGCCTGCTCCGTAATGTGCGTCAAACTTTGCATCAGCACATGCATTAGTGGGATGTGTTGTGAATTTGGATTCTGGGCTCCCCCGGTGGCCGCTTGTGGAATTGGACTTGTCATCCTCTTTCCTGTTTCACCTGATTCCATCAGTAGTGGGTGTCGCTATTTAAGCTCATTTCTCTGGTGGTTTCTTGCCGGTCAACAATGTTATCTGATGCCTCTCAGTGCTTGTTCCTGCTTCTAGACAACTACTGATAAGTTGGACTTTTGTCCATGTTTTGTTTTGCCTATTTGTTCCAGTTCGCAGCTGAAGTTTTGTTACTGTGTCTGGAAAGCTCTCGTCGATCAGGGATTGCTACTCTGGCGTTATGAGTTAATGCCAGAGTTTAAGGTAATCTCTGGATGGTGTTTTGTTAGTATTTTTCTGCTGACCATGAAAGTATACTATCTGTCTTCTGCTATCTAGTAAGCGGACCTCAAATTTGCTAAGACTATTTTCCTGCTGCGTTTGTTGTTTCATCTGAACTCACCGTCATTATATGTGGGGGGCTACTGTCTTCTTTGGAATATTTCTCTAGAGGTGAGCCAGGTCTTATATTTTCCTCTGCTAGCTATTTAGGTCTTAGGCCAGAGCTGGGCATCTAGCGATAAATAGGAAATGCTACCTGGCTATTTCTAGTTGCGCGGCAGGCTTAGTTCATGGTCAGTATAGTTCCATCTTCCGAGAGCTTGTCCCTCTATAGGCTTGCTATGATCTCTGCTTGCAGAGATCATGATAGTTTGACCGGCCACTAAAGTGTTAAAGACCCAGGTTGAGAAAGGAGAGTTATAAGAAGTCTGCTGGAATTTTTTTTTTTTTTTTTTTTTTTTCCTCCAGTCTGCCTTGCTGCAGTCTTTTTTCTCTCTCTCCTCCTAATCTCTGTATGCTCTGTGTGCACCTGACAATAATGGATCTCCAGAATGTAACTGCGGGTTTGAATAATCTCATCACGAAAGTACAAAATTTACAAGATTTTGTAGTACATGCTCCGGTATCTGAGCCGAGAATTCCTTTGCCGGAGTTCTTCACAGGGAATAGAGCTAGCTTCCAGAATTTCCGAAATAATTGTAAGCTTTATTTGTCCCTGAAGTCTCGTTCAGCTGGAGACCCTGCTCAGCAGGTTAGGATTGTGATTTCCTTGCTCAGGGGTGACCCTCAAGATTGGGCCTTCTCATTGCCAGCAGGGGATCCTGCGTTACGCGATGTGGATGCGTTTTTTCTGGCCTTGGGCTTGCTTTATGAGGAACCTCATTTGGAACTTCAGGCAGAAAAAACTTTGATGGCACTATCTCAGGGGCAAGACGAAGCTGAAGTTTTCTGCCAAAAATTCCGTAAATGGTCTGTGCTTACTCAGTGGAATGAGTGCGCCTTGGCGGCAACTTTCAGAGAAGGTCTCTCTGATTCCGTTAAGGATGTTATGGTGGGGTTCCCTTTGCCTGCAGGTCTGAATGAGTCCATGACAATGGCTATTCAGATTGATAGGCGTCTGCGGGAGCGCAAACCGATGCACCATCTGGCGGTGTCTATGGAAAAGACGCCAGAAAGTATGCAGTGTGATAGAATTCTGTCCAGGAGCGAGCGACAGAATTTTAGACGGAAGAATGGATTGTGTTTCTATTGTGGGGATTCTACTCATGTTATATCGGCATGCTCTAGGCGTACAAAGAAGCTTGATAAGTCTGTTTCCATTGGCACCATTCAGTCTAAGTTTATTTTGTCTGTAACCCTGATTTGCTCTTTGTCATCCATTGCCACGGACGCCTATGTTGACTCTGGCGCCGCTCTGAGTCTTATGGATTGGTCCTTTGCCAATCGTTGTGGTTTTGATTTAGAGCCTTTGGAGACTCTTATTCCTCTGAAGGGGATTGACTCCACCCCATTGGCTAATAATAAACCACAATACTGGACACAAGTAACCATGCGTATCAATCCGGATCACCAGGAGATTATTCGTTTCCTGGTGCTGTATAATTTACATGACGATTTGGTACTGGGATTGCCATGGTTGCAGTCTCACAACCCAGTCTTGGACTGGAGAGCTATGTCTGTGTTGAGCTGGGGATGTAAGGGTATTCATGGGGACGTACCTTTGGTTTCTATTTCGTCGTCCATTCCCTCTGAAGTCCCTGAGTTCCTCTATGATTATCAAGACGTCTTTGACGAACCCAAGCTTGGGTCGCTACCTCCGCACCGTGAGTGCGATTGTGCCATAGATTTGATACCGGGTTGTAAATATCCAAAGGGTCGTTTGTTTAACTTGTCTGTGCCGGAACATGCTGCTATGCGGGAATATATAAAGGAGTCTTTGGAAAAGGGACATATTCGTCCATCTTCTTCTCCCTTGGGAGCTGGGTTTTTCTTTGTCTCAAAAAAAGACGGCTCTTTGAGACCATGTATTGATTATCGGCTTCTGAATAAGATCACTGTTAAGTATCAATACCCATTGCCATTGCTTACTGATTTGTTTGCTCGTATAGAGGGTGCTAAGTGGTTCTCTAAAATTGATCTTCGTGGGGCGTATAATTTGGTGCGGATCAGGCAGGGGGATGAGTGGAAGACCGCATTTAATACGCCCGAGGGCCACTTTGAGTATTTGGTCATGCCTTTTGGTCTTTCTAATGCCCCTTCAGTTTTCCAGTCTTTTATGCATGATATTTTCCGCGATTTTCTGGATAAATTTATGATAATATATCTGGATGATATTCTGATTTTTTCTGATGACTGGGACTCTCATGTCCAGCAGGTCAGGAGAGTTTTTCAGGTTCTGCGGTCTAATTTTTTATGTGTGAAGGGGTCTAAGTGCGTTTTTGGGGTCCAGAAAATTTCCTTTTTGGGGTATATTTTTTCTCCCTCTTCCATTGAGATGGATCCCGTCAAGGTGCAAGCTATTTGTGACTGGACTCAGCCCTCCTCTCTTAAGGGTCTTCAGAGATTTTTGGGCTTTGCCAACTTTTACCGCCGATTTATTGCTGGTTTTTCGGATGTCGTTAAACCACTGACTGATTTGACCAGACAAGGCGCTGATGTTGCTAATTGGTCCCCTCATGCTGTAGAGGCCTTTCAGGAGCTTAAGCGCCGTTTTGCCTCTGCCCCTGTGTTGCGTCAGCCTGATGTGAATCTGCCTTTTCAGGTTGAGGTTGACGCTTCGGAGATCGGAGCTGGGGCAGTGTTGTCGCAGAAAGGTTCCGACTGCTCCGTCATTAGGCCTTGTGCCTTCTTTTCTCGCAAATTTTCGCCCGCAGAGCGGAATTATGATGTTGGGAATCGGGAGCTTTTGGCCATGAAGTGGGCGTTTGAGGAGTGGCGCCATTGGCTCGAGGGGGCTAGGCATCAGGTGGTGGTATTGACTGACCACAAAAATTTGATTTATCTTGAGACTGCCAGACGCCTGAATCCTAGACAGGCGCGCTGGTCTTTATTTTTTTCTCGCTTTAATTTTGTGGTGTCATACCTACCGGGTTCTAAGAATGTTAAGGCAGATGCCCTTTCTAGGAGTTTTGACCCGGACTCTCCTGGTAATTCTGAACCCACAGGTATCCTTAGGGAGGGAGTAATTTTGTCGGCCGTTTCTCCTGATCTGCGGCGGTCCTTGCAAGAGTTTCAGGCGGATAGACCGGATCGTTGTCCGCCTGATAGACTGTTTGTTCCGGATGATTGGACCAGCAGAGTCATCTCTGAGGTACATTCTTCTGCATTGGCAGGTCATCCCGGAATTTTTGGTACCAGGGATTTGGTGGCAAGATCCTTCTGGTGGCCTTCTCTGTCACGAGATGTGCGAGTCTTTGTGCAGTCATGTGACGTTTGTGCTCGGGCCAAGTCTTGTAGTTCTCGGGCTAGCGGACTGCTGTTGCCCTTGCCTATTCCTAAGAGGCCTTGGACACACATCTCGATGGATTTTATTTCAGATCTGCCTGTTTCCCAGAAGATGTCTGTCATCTGGGTGGTCTGTGACCGTTTCTCTAAAATGGTCCATTTGGTTCCTCTGCCCAAGTTGCCTTCTTCTTCTGAGTTGGTTCCTCTGTTTTTTCAGAATGTTGTCCGATTGCACGGTATTCCTGAGAATATTGTTTCTGACAGAGGTACCCAATTTGTGTCTAGATTTTGGCGGGCATTCTGTGCTAGGATGGGCATAGATTTGTCTTTTTCATCTGCTTTTCACCCTCAGACTAATGGCCAGACCGAGCGGACTAATCAGACCCTTGAGACATATCTGAGGTGTTTTGTCTCTGCTGACCAGGATGATTGGGTTGCTTTTTTGCCATTGGCAGAGTTCGCCCTCAATAATCGGGCCAGTTCTTCCACCTTGGTGTCCCCGTTTTTCTGTAATTCGGGGTTTCACCCTCGATTTTCCTCCGGTCAGGTGGAATCCTCGGATTGTCCTGGAGTGGATGCGGTGGTGGAGAGATTGCATCACATCTGGGGGCAGGTTATGGACAATTTGAAGTTGTCACAGGAGAAGACTCAGCGTTTTACCAACCGTCATCGTCGTGTTGGTTCTCGGCTTTGTGTTGGAGATTTAGTGTGGCTGTCTTCTCGTTTTGTCCCTATGAGGGTCTCTTCTCCTAAGTTTAAGCCTCGGTTCATCGGCCCTTATAGAATATTGGAGATTCTTAATCCTGTTTCTTTCCGTTTGGACCTCCCTGCGTCCTTTTCCATTCATAACGTTTTTCATCGGTCGTTATTGCGCAGGTATGAGGTACCTGTTGTACCTTCTGTTGAGCCTCCTGCTCCGGTGTTGGTTGAGGGTGAGTTGGAGTACGTTGTGGAGAAAATTTTGGACTCTCGTGTTTCCAGACGGAAACTCCAGTATCTGGTCAACTGGAAGGGTTACGGCCAGGAGGATAATTCTTGGGTCAATGCATCTGATGTTCATGCTTCTGATCTTGTTCGTGCCTTCCATAGGGCTCATCCTGGTCGCCCTGGTGGATCTGGTGAGGGTTCGGTGCCCCCTCCTTGAGGGGGGGGTACTGTTGTGAATTTGGATTCTGGGCTCCCCCGGTGGCCGCTTGTGGAATTGGACTTGTCATCCTCTTTCCTGTTTCACCTGATTCCATCAGTAGTGGGTGTCGCTATTTAAGCTCATTTCTCTGGTGGTTTCTTGCCGGTCAACAATGTTATCTGATGCCTCTCAGTGCTTGTTCCTGCTTCTAGACAACTACTGATAAGTTGGACTTTTGTCCATGTTTTGTTTTGCCTATTTGTTCCAGTTCGCAGCTGAAGTTTTGTTACTGTGTCTGGAAAGCTCTCGTCGATCAGGGATTGCTACTCTGGCGTTATGAGTTAATGCCAGAGTTTAAGGTAATCTCTGGATGGTGTTTTGTTAGTATTTTTCTGCTGACCATGAAAGTATACTATCTGTCTTCTGCTATCTAGTAAGCGGACCTCAAATTTGCTAAGACTATTTTCCTGCTGCGTTTGTTGTTTCATCTGAACTCACCGTCATTATATGTGGGGGGCTACTGTCTTCTTTGGAATATTTCTCTAGAGGTGAGCCAGGTCTTATATTTTCCTCTGCTAGCTATTTAGGTCTTAGGCCAGAGCTGGGCATCTAGCGATAAATAGGAAATGCTACCTGGCTATTTCTAGTTGCGCGGCAGGCTTAGTTCATGGTCAGTATAGTTCCATCTTCCGAGAGCTTGTCCCTCTATAGGCTTGCTATGATCTCTGCTTGCAGAGATCATGACAGGGATGCTCATGCTTACGATAGCGTCATCTGCACTTACCAGCCTTGTGCATTCCTCAAAACACTGAAGGACTTGATGGAGGTCTTGTAGCTTCGACCACTGCACACCAGACAACTCCATGTCTGCCATCCAAGTGCCTGCCCATGTATGTGTATCCTCCCACAAATAAATTACAGCATGCCTTTGTTCGCACAGCCTCTCAAGCATGTGAGGTGTGGAGTTCCACCATGTTGCAATGTCGATTATTAGGCTGTGCTGGGGAAGATTCACCGATCGCTGATGATTCAGCATACGGCTGGAGTGTACGGGGGCGACTGGCGGATGTGCGAGCAAAGTCTTCGCATCTTCAGGAGCAGGGCTGGTAACCCCAGATAATTTTTCAGGAAGCACTGCACCACCAGGTTCAAGGTGTGAGCCAGGCAAGGTATGTGTTTCAGTTCTGAAAGGGCTTTGGCAGCCATAAAATTCCTTCCATTATCACTGACTACCTTGCCTGCCGCAAGATGTACACTGCCCAGCCATGACTGAGTTTCTTGCTGCAAGTACTCGGCCAGTACTTCCGTGGTGTGTCTGTTGTTGCCCAAACACTTAATTTGTAAGACAGCCTGCTGACGCTTACCACTAGCTGTTCGATAATGGGACACCTCGTGTGCAACACTGGCAGCTGCGGATAGAGTGGTCGTGCGACTGCGCTCTGTGGATGAGCTTTCGCTTCTGGAGGAGGAGGAGGAGGGGTGGCAAACGCCTACAACCAACTGTTTCCTAGACCGTGGGCTAGGCAGAACTGTCCCATTATGGCTGTCCCCTGTGGACCCTGCATCCACCACATTAACCCAGTGCACCGTGATGGACACGTAATGTCCCTGGCCATGCCTACTGGTCCGTGCATCTGTTGTGAGGTGCACCTTTCCACTGACTGATTGCCTCAGTGCATGGACAATGCGGTCTTTGACATGCTGGTGGAGGGCTGGCATGGCTTTTCTCGCAAAGAAGTGCCAACAGGGTAGGACATAGCGTAGTACTGCGTAGGCCATCAGGTCTTTGAAAGCTTCGCTTTCAACCAACCACTAGGGCATCATCTCTAACGAGATTAGTCTAGCAATATGGGTGTTCAAACCCTGTGTACACGGATGAGAGGATGAGTATTTTCTTTTCCTAACGAGAGTCTCTTGTCGGGTGAGCTGGACTGGAGAGCTGCATATGGTGGAACTAGCGGTGGTGGTGGTGGACATGGCGGTTTGAGAGAGGGTTGGTGATGGTATTCTTGATGTTGGCCTACATACAGTGTTTCCTAACAATAACCTTGTGATTCCCTGACTGCTTTGGCCTTGCGACGATACCTCCACATTTGCTGCTGGTGGTGTCCTAACCGGTGGGCTTACAGTGAGGGAAGCAATGTAGCATTGCTGACTACCTTCATTCTGAGCAGGTGCACCAATGGTACGTGACGTTTGGTAGTTAGTCCAGGCTTGCAAGTGCATGCTGGTTAAATGTCTACGCATGCACGTTGTATTTAAATTTTTAAGATTCTTCCCTCTGCTAAAGGTCTTTGAGCATTTCTTACAGATAACTTTGCACTGATCATTCGGATCTTGGTTAAAAAATTGCCACACTGCACTCTTCCTAATATCGAATACCTTTTCAGGCATTGCACGCTGTGCTACTTTCATTGGATGGCCACGCTGTCCTAAAACTGTTTTTGTTTTTGACACAAGTTTTTGGCCTGATACGGGCCTGCCAGATGACAGCTGTTGCGATGTAGATGGCTGCTGTGGATCATCCTCATCCGCTTCTGAACTACTGGCAGCGGCACCCTCTTCCCCCAATGGCTGCCAATCTGGGTCAACAACTGGGTCATCTATCACCTCCTCTTCAATGTCATGTGCACCTTCCTCTGAGTCACCGTGTAAAGTGCTATAGCATTCGGGATGGGGCACCATAGTCTCATCAGGGTCAGATTCTGGCTGAGTACAATGCGAGGGCAATTTAGTGATCTGAGTCAATGGAACAGCATAATAATCTAGCTGTGGCTGTGCATCAGTGCACTCCATGTCCGATTCATCTTGTAATGGGCAGTTAACAATTTCCCTTTCTAACCCAGGCACGGTATGTGTAAAGAGCTCCATGGAGTAACCTGTAGTGTCGCCTGACGCATCCTTCACTTTTGGTTTGGGTGAAGGACACAAGGAAACGTCTTGCTCCTGACCGGGAGCATCCACTGACGACTTGCTGCTTTTATATTTTGAACTTTGTGAAGAGGAGGAGAAAGAGCTAGAGGCTGAGTCAGCAAGGAAAGCCAAACCTTTTTCCTGCTGCTCCGGCTTTAAAAGCGGTTTTCCTACTCCAAGATAAGGGAGCCTTCGAGGCCTTGTGTAGCCAGACGATGACGCTGGCTCAACACCTCCAGCCTTAGGTGCCATTGTGCTTTTCCCACTACCACCATATGCACCACCACCTCCACCACCATCAGTACCAGCTGGCAATGACCGCCCACGGCCTCTTCCACCAGACTTCCCCATTTTTGGGAAAATGTAACAAACAAACTAACAATCGTTATATGGTACTGTAAAACAAGGTAGAAGGTGTATATAAACTTGTTGAGAATTTAAATCTCCCTTTTTATTTTGGGGAGACTGCACAGCAATTCAGGCCCAGTGTATAACACAACACAATGTAAGTGGCAGAACGTGGCTGGCTGACATACGACAAACTAACAGAACTGACGTATATCCACTTTGTGACAAATTGAATCTCCCTTTTTTTGGGGGGAGACTGCACCACAACTCAGGCCCAGTGTATAACACAACACAATGTAAGTGGCAGAAAGTGGCTGGAAGATATATGAAAAAATCCAAGGACTGTAGTACAATTTCAATCTCCCTACAATGATCTCAGGACAAGTATGGCAGCAACAAAAAGGACTGCTGCACATGCAGCGCCCCAGAGTCCTGGTCATTGCAGTATTGTCGCTCTTCCACAAGGGGGAGTGATGGTATATCTGATGGCACTAAAGAAGTTCACCTGACCAGGTATCACAGTCACACATTACACTTCACACTCCGGGAACCAGGGGGAGCAAAAGGTTCTATCTATTAGGCCACTCCTCACACTCTGGTAAAACTGGGGGGTCGGATAGGAAGTTAGAGGAGAAGCTGACTTGGTTTTGCCCAGGTAACATCTAGTGAGAGAGAGAGTTGCTTGAGAAGACTCAGGGAGGTCCCTGTCAGGGGTGGGATCCTGACACTGGCCTAGCATGAGACAGATCGTTACGGAGCTGCGCCTGCACTTCCTTGCAGCAGCATCTTAAGAAAGGACACGAAGCGAAGTATATTGTGGAGAAGTGAGAAACGGGATCACAGTACAAGGGGATAGAACCAGGAGGAGTCCTGCCTTGAGATCGGCAACATCCTTCTGAGGCGCGTAGCTGGTGGCTGGAACACCGAGGGAGTGATTGGCTCTACGCATTACTCTGAACTACGGCAGGGCAGTTAATTCCAAGTTGGCTGTCCAACCTTTACACCTAATGAAGACAACGGAGGCAAATTGTGGGAGAGGGGCGTCTCTAGGGCCCCTATAAAATAGCTCCAGGCCTACCCCGTCATATGGGTGCGTCCTATCCATATCATCTGGGGGACGTAGAGAGAGAGGAACAGAAACATACATGACAGTTGTGAGGGCTATCCCGTGGTGCTCAGCAGGGAAGTACTACAACACCCAGGCGCTAGTAGGTAGGCTACTGATTTCCACCTGCAAAGGGAACTCTGGATGTGCCTTCGGACCGGCCAGTCTCAGCCAGCCCTGTTAGCAGTGCTCTGGATTGTGGATGCCGAAGCCTTCATTAAAAAGGTAAAGAGACTGCAACCCTGTGTCCTCGTCATTTACTGCGACCTACACAATCACCATCTACTCATCAAGGGAAGCCCTGGGGACATACTTCACCTGTGGGAAGTTACACCATCTAGCTGCCATTCCATCACCCCAGCGGACCCCTAGCAGCGTCGGTCACGCTGACCAAATACTACAGGTGGCGTCACGAACACTTGACAAACTCTCACCTACACCTTTAATTGGGCGCCCCTTAGCAGGGCCACAGACCGGGTCGGGCCACCGTGACATCCCCAGAACCGAGACCGAGGGACCCGGTACCGAGTACCCCGCTGCCCTGCGTTTGGGGGCCGCTCCACACACAAAAGTGTGGACAAATACACAAGATAACTGCAGAAAGGAGCAACAGGATTTTTGCTTTTAAAAAAGCAGTTGGTTTGCACAGCGGCATACAAACAGCGATGCAGCTATCAGGGAGCCTTATAAGGCAGCCTAATAAGCTACAGAGCTGATGCACAAAGATATAGTATAGCCTCCACTGTCCCTGCAAAGAAAAGGTGGTGTTGGACAGTGGAAATCGCTACAGCACAAGCGGTTTGGGGGCAGCAACCTCTCCCTATGCTCAGCTCGGCAGCTGTAAGATGGCGGTCGGCGTGCACGCTCCTTTATACCCCCTGTGATGCCGCAGAAAGCAAGCCAATCACTGTCATGCCCTTCTCTAAGATGGTGGACCGAGACCTATGTCATCACGCTGCCCACACTCTGCGTCCTCCTTCATTGGCTGAAAAATGGCGCTGAACGCGTCATACGAAACGTGACTTTGGCGCAAAGATTACCGACCGCACGGCTGATCCCACACTAGGATCGGGTCGGGTTTAATGAAACCCGACTTTGCCGAAAGTCGGCGATTTTTGAATTTGTCCGATCCGTTTCGCTCAACCCTAGTTAGGATGCCTTGAACTTGACTACGGTGGATGGAAATCCATAGACATTATCGATGCCTATAAACCAGATGAAGAGAGAGTACAAAGTAAGAGACAGCCATGATATATTGGAACGGATAGAACTAGACTTATCCTGGTATTACTCCAGGCAAGTGAGAAAAATGGAAGACCTATTGGGGTGACATCAGGAAGAATTCACCCTTCATGATGGCAACTTTGGATGCACAGAGGCTATCCAGCAGCAGTAGCATGATATTCCTACAGGAAGTACGGTCCCTATCCAGGAAACATTGTCAAATTCTGCCCAAATTTTCCAGGAAGTGAAGGTTCTGTTGTCCCACATGTTGCAGAATGGAAGAACCAGAGTTCCCGGGCTGCGCCCATCGTGTTGGTCCGGAAGAAGGATGGGAACTCTGAGGTTCAGTGTGGATTATCGATGGCTGAATGCCCGCACGGTCCAAGATTCGTACCATAATTTGCAAAGAATAGAATATTCTCTGTCGGCATCAGGAAAGGCTAGATACTTTTCCTCCCTCAATTTGGCCAGTGGCTACTGGCAAGTCACCATGGCCGAGATGGAAGTCTCTCTCTCTCTCCTCTTAAGTCCAGTGGGGTTGTTTCTCTCTCTCCCCAATCGTATTTCGCAAGCAATTACAAGCTTTCCATTATTAAAGTTTAGATCCATTTTTTTTTTTTTGGGGGGGGGGGGGGAATTCAGTCAAGTCAGTGAATTTGAATTTCAAAAAAATTGCCCATCTCTTGTTTACTTTTATATTTTCAGTGCAAATTTTGGGTAAAACGTATCACTTTTCTTAACCTCTCAGTTTTAAATTGAGACATAAATAGTGGTGTAATCTGCATTTGGTAATTAGCATTATTTCCTATAATTAATCCCAGCAGGTGTTGGTTCTTTTATAAACTCGCAGTATAATTGTCCCCATTCTGCTCTCTGTGTTTTTGCATTTTACATTTGGATTCTGTCTCCTTTATGTCTGATATTTATGTCTGCATTTCCTTTACTGTTAGTATAAACCAAGCAGGTAAGTAAAAATCCACCTGAATGCTGGACTCGGAACACTGACAGGACACATAATATTTGTTATTTTTGGAAATTTCCTAAACAGCAGCAAAAACATGAAAGGACCCTCCACCAACCCTAATTCCTGCCTATAGGATGTCGTATTTCAATAATTACATGTTATATTAAATGTTTTCTTAACATTTTGTAAATAAATGTCTTGAGATGAGAGAGATATGAAAATGATAATTTGATCAGGTATGACCCCATTCCTATCAGGTAGGTGCACACCACTATTTTCTCTCCATCCACAAAAGATGGGCCAATTATTCTGATCAGAGTTTGATCAGAGTGGCATCATTTTATCTCGGAAGTGGAAAGAAAAAAGACAATTTTCTCCATTATGTCATCCGAGTGCAATCTGAAGTTTTTCATAAACCCTAAGACTTGCACGGCCGATATTGATCACACACTCGAATCATAATCGGACATGCATCAAATATTGTTCCGAGGAAAATATCGGACAGGAGCACATCGACATAAGATTTCATGGGTACGCATGCTATTCATTAAAACCACAGATAGCACTCATCCCATATAATTGGCCATTTTCACAAACCCTGAGAGACAATATCTACTGCTTTTAAGACATAAACGAGAGCTGGACGAGAGCCACGCAAGAGCCACATAAGAGCCACATAAGAGCCACATAAGAGCCAGATGAGAACAGCACAAGAACAACACGAGAGCCGGACGAGAGCTGCACAAGAACCACGTGAAAGCCACAAGATAGCCGGATGAGAGCCGCACAAAAACCACATGAAATCCACACGAGAGCCGGATGAGAGCCACACAAGAACCACATGAAAACCAAGCGAGAGCCGGATGAGAGCCGCACAAGAGCGACACGATGGCCGGATGAGAGCTGCACAAGAACCACGCGTAAGCCACAAGATAGCTGGATGAGAGCCGCACAAAAACCACATGAAAGTTACACAAGGGCCGGATGAGAGCCACACAAGAACCACATGAAAGCCACACAAGAGCCGGATGAGAGCTGTACAAGAACCACATGAAAGCCACGCGAAAGCCAGATGAGAGCCGCAGAAAAACAACATGAAAACCACACAATAGCCAGATGAGAGCTGTACAAGAACCACATGAAAGCCACACGAAAGCCAGATGAGAGCCGCATAAGAACCACATAAAAACCACACAATAGCCAGATGAGAGCCGCACAAGAACCACATATAAGCTACAAGAGAACCGGATGAGTGCCGCACAAGGGCCACACGAGAGCCGGATGAGAACCGCACAAGAGCCACATGAGAGCCGGATGAGAGCCGCCCAAGAGCCAGATGAGAGCCAGACAAAAACCACATGAAAGCCACACGAGAGCTGGATGAGAGCCGCACAAGAACCACATGAAAACCACTCGAGAGCCGGATGAGAGCCGCACAAGAACTACAGGAAAGCTACATGAGAACCAGATGAGATCAGCACAAGGGCCACACGAGAGCCAGATGAGAGCCGCACAAGAGACACATGAGAGCCGCACAAGAACCACATGACAGCCACACGATAACCAGATGAGAGCTGCACAAGGGCCACCCAAGAGCCGAATGAGAGCCGCACAAGAACCACATGAGGGCTATATGAGAGCAGCAGTATAGCCGAATGAGAGCTGCACAAGAGTTCAACAAGAGCCCTATGAGAGATGCATTAAAGCCGCACAAGAGCTGCATGAGAGTTGCATGAATTTTGCATAAGAGCTTCATGAGAGCCACATGAGAGCACGCAGCCCAAGGATAAGCCATCAATTTTACTACACTGAATAGCCCTTTTAAATCATTTTCATCCCCCAGCCCCCAAAAAGTAATAAAAAGTAATCCATATGTGCATCCAAACAGCATTAAAAAATACAACCCTTCGTGTAAAATACGGGTCATGATATAAAATCCCCTTTGATTTACAAAGATGCAGGTTTTAATATGAATAATGGTTATAGGTTTTTTGTATTCTGAAAGTCATAAAAAACAATTATTTATATTATACCCCAATTTATATTTACCTGAAAAGAGCTTGAAATTACTGCATCCTGTGGTGTGAACATGGGCTTGTCAGATGTGTGATTTCTTGGCGCTCAGCATACCATAGAAAGTTGAATGCAAACAATAGGATTAAATTACAATAAAAAAGCAGAATATTAAACAAAAGCAAATAAAAGTAAAAAAAGGAAAATTGGAACAAAATAAAACTATATAGCAAATGCATCAAAAACTAAAAAAAAAGCCACAAGGTCAGTAGTCCAATGTATTGTGACCTGCATGATGCGTGTTACCATGCCAGACAACTCACCATCTTTATCTTTCACAGTGATAAAAGATTAACTCCAAATCAGACATTTTTTAATCTTCAGACCAAAGTGAAAATGTCTTGTGATATAATCGCTACTTCGCCAATTTTCTTTTCGTTAGAACTCAATAAATCCTCACCGACCTCTGGTCTTTGACCTTGAATTCAAAATAAAAAGTTTTCTGAAAAGTTTGAATAAGTTTCAGATAAATTTTCAAAACATTAAATAATGAAAGTTTAAGTTTGTGAAGGTTTCCCAAAATGAACGGCAGAAACAACGCGACCATCACTGAACTGATTCTCTTGGGTTTTTCCAATGATGTGAAGATAAACATTTGCCTGTTCTTGTCATTTTCCATCATCTATGCAGTAACGATTTTTGGAAATGGTTTACTAATGTACGTAGTGTTCATCAATCCTCACTTACGGACCCCCATGTACTTTTTCCTTGTCAATCTGTCTTTTGTAGACTTGTGTAACTCTTCCTCGGCTGTTCCCAAACTGCTGATAGACCTGCTCTCTACTTACCGAAACATCTCCCTTATGGCTTGTCTCTTCCAGTTCAAAGCCATAGTATTTATCGGAACTACAGAGTGCAACCTGTTGGCTGTCATGGCTTATGACCGGTATGTCGCCATCTGCCGCCCTCTGCACTATCCGGTAGTGATGAGGTGGAGCGTTTGTTACCAGTTGACCGCCTTTGTATGGTTCTTTAGCTTCACGACTTCTGTGATGCCGTCCTTTGCGTTACCTCTACTATTGTGTTATCCAAACCAGGTCAATCATTTTATGTGTGAGATTCTAGCATTACTCAAAGTATCATGTGACGACACTCGCATTAAAGAAATTGTGATATTTTCTCTTAGTTTGATAACTATATTTCCTCCATTCGTCTTCATCGTGACCTCATATATTTGCATTATCCGCTCCATCCTAAAGATTCAGTCCGCTCAACGGTCTAGGGCTTTTTCCACATGTAGCTCCCATATTTTGGTGGTATTGTTGTACTTTGGTACAGGAATAATCACATACTTTGGAAAGTCCGACAAGGATTCAGAAAATCGGGAGAAATACGCCTCTGTTTTTTACGTTGTTATTACCCCAATGTTAAACCCTCTGATTTACAGTATAAACAACCGGGAAGTAAAAAGAACAAAAGTCCTCGTGAAAAAAATCTCATTACAAAAGAAGTGAATCCAAGCGACCCGATTCATCATTTGCAGGTTTTTTAAGTCCCTTTTCTATCTTGTGCTAATCATTATTTTTTTATGCCAAATTCATGATTAATTTTGCGTAAACTAAAAAATGGTCTTATTTTCTGTCTTTAACCATTTTTATGACTTTTTATAGCAAAAAGTAGAATGTTTTGCAACTGGTGTATGCACATCTGGTGTACATAAAATCACTCCAGCGTGGGAACCGGAGTACATTTGTGACAAATTTGGCGACTTTTTGAAAAGTTACAAATGATGAACCAGGCAAAAAATCACACCCATGGTGGCAATCTAAAAAAACAATGAGCGAACATATAAATAGACTTCCAAAAAGGTGTAAATGGAAAAATGGATTTGGTGGGGGAAAAGTAAGCACAAGACATCCAAAATTAATAAAAAACAAGCGTAAATGCAATAATGAATTTGGCCCAAAGTTTACCACTTTTTACTGGGAGTAAGTTTTCACTGTTACACTGTTTTCTTAGGATTTGTTATGATTGTTTAGAAAATGCAAATCTTTACAAATAATTTTGCCATATGATGCCCACATAACACCACAAAGTGACTATAACACTGCAGAGAAATGGGAATTTTCACAAAAGACGTAAAACAAGTAGTACCCGTACCTATTCTCACCGACCGGAGGAACCAGTATCTATGCTCTGATCACTGCTGAAGTTTTTGTGGACATTTGTATTCAATAAAAGCAAACTTTCTATAGAAAATTCTTCATCCGTTTTTCTCTAGAGAGAATATTCTCCCCAGAGGTGATCAATGAAGTATAAACAAGCACCGATCCCTGTTTCTTAGTCCGTTATGCGAATTATCTCCTCAGAGAGGACTAGAACTCTAGTGCCACCTATAGGAAGTTGCAATCCTAAAAGTCAATAACGACCCTCTAACGAGCCTTCTCACATGAACAAAACCAAAATCTCAATTTTCTGACCATGTGTTTCTGGGTACTGCCCCTCATCAGTGCAAAGTGTGACATCTGGTTTGGCTGGGTGACAGGTATCTGACTGGGGATTCAAGGGGTAACTTTTTTCCTTGCGTACTGTGACATGTCATGCCTGACATACCAAGGTGAGGAGACTTTTAAGAGACAATTTTCATATTTCCCAGAGGAGCATTGCACGGCTTAAAGTCTCCTCACCTTGGCATCTATTTTCTGGTTCACATAGTCAAAAATCTATATTAGCAAACTACAGGATCTAACAACAGCCTTCCCAAGGTTGAGCATACCCTCCACGCCAACGACTGGCTCCCTCACAGGACAATTTGTGGCAACCCCAGGAGCCTCTTCTGAAATAAGCCACTTTGGGATGGGGATACCCTCAGCCAACCCTACTTTACTGATGGGCAACACAGAATACTTTTATCCTTATGCTAGCCCCCTTCACGGCTAGACTTCCAGCCATCTGCCATACTCTGCATTATCATATTTTCAGCGTAGTGTTTGTAATTGCTTTGCAGGTTTTGTTTGGATATTTGGTTTTCTTATTTTCCTTCATACATCAATAGCAATGCCAGTAACATTGTTATTGGTAATAAAGCTTATATGTTGTGATATCCAGGATAGTAAATAATTCTTTTCTATTTTTACGTTTATTATCTTCCCCTCGGTAATTATTCTAGTATCCTATATCAGTATCACATCTTCTGCAGGCTAGCTTCTGTAATCTTCTTCTGAAGAATAGCTGTACAGGAAGGTTGAAGAGTACTTATGAGCGGACCTGTGGATGTTCAGGTTTGTCAGGTTTGGCCTAACTGTAGTCCAAAGTTCGGTTAGGCAACGTGACCTCAAACTTGACCATGAAACTGAACCTAATAGAAGTCAATGGGGACCTGAACTTATGTTCTTTAAAATGGCTGTAAAATGGTCATAGTCAGGGCTAAAGGGGCTGTAAAAGGAAGCAAAATGGGGGTAAGAGCAGGACAATTTCTCTGCAAACAAATGTGGATAGGGAAATTACTTAAAATAACATACAATTAAAAAAACATATATAGTCTGGAACCAGGAGGCGGAGGTTTAAGTTTAGGAGGAGGGGGACGTGGCAGTGTAAGTGTAGGAAGTGGATGTGATGGTGTGAGTGGAAAAGGCAGGGGTGGAGGAGGTGGTTGGTGAACATGATGGTGTAGATTGAAGAGGTACGGGAGGAGGTATTCAACACTGTGGGTTTTTTTTTAGGAAACTGACTTTAGAGAACAAAGAATTTAAGAAATTAAAAAATAAAAATCCAGAACCAGGTGGTGGAAGTCCACCTGTGTCCCATCCACAACTACATTTAACCAGTGGGCAGTTAGGAAGACGTAACGTCACTGTCCATGCTTTCTGGTTCACGTATTGGTGGTTATGTGGCCCTTGCTACCGATGGCATTGCGCAGTGCACACCTGATTTGGTCCGCAACATGTGCCCGCATGGCAGGGATGGAAAAGTAGCGGGTGCTGGGAACAACATACTGCGGGACAGCCATCTGTCCATTTCCACCAGCCGGAATGGCAGCATTTTAAAGGCAAGGAATTTCTAAATGCTGTCACTCAGGACCATGGATCATGGGTGAATAGGGAGGTATTTCCTTCTTCTCATAAGGGTTTGGGGAATAGAAAGCTCCTCACTTTCATGAGATGGTGTGGAGATGCTTGCTGACACTGTTGGTGGTGGTGGTGCTGTGACAATCGCTGCAAGGAGGCATCGTGAATTGTGAGCAGGAGGTGTGTATCCACTTCCAGCCTGCCTAATCGAATAGTATGGGCGTGAGAACCAGACACTATGTGTAACGGGGGGCCAGAGCTGTAGTCATGGCTTTCAATGGCGGCTGCTTCAGCGCACTCTGGCCCTCCGTCACATGCACACAATGTCCCAGCAGTAGCATACTTTTTTGCCCGCATTCCCGTCCATCCGGATCATCTCTGGTCCGCTGGGAGTCTCCCTCTTGAAGGTTCACACAAAGAGAGACAGAGTCAGGTTCCAACTTAAAACAAACAATTTTACTCAATGCCTTTCTCAGCTCGTCCAGTTCACATTTAGGTACAGCACCAGATACTTCATAAGATACAACATTTTCTTTCCCTGTGCTGTCCCTCACTTGTTTAGGATTATCGCAGGATCATACCATTGTCCTCGGAGTCGGTACTGCAGCATTCTGTCTGATAAGTCTGACTATCTTTAGGCGTTCCCGGTCCTTTTCTCCCCAGACACGCAGGCATCTTCCTATATAGCTGTCTGCCACCATGATGAAGCTGCCCTGCATTCCTTTTCTTCACTGGCAATCGTTACTCCAGCCAACGTTGCGTGGCTCAAGTGCCCTGTATGGGCTCGGAGGCCCTACTACCTAAAGTGCGGGAAACTCACTGACTTACTCACAGTTGGTCCCTCCTATATTAACTAATTCCTGTCTTACTCTTACTGCTATTCCTACAATACCCCCTCTAGTGGGTTAAATAAAAAACTATGCCTTTCCCTATATCTGTACAGTAGAGAAGCAGTAGAGAAACAATGTACATTAGCAGCATTATGATGCAAGGCATTCTGAGACAGAACAATTTACATATATATACATATATCAGAATATACCAAACATGTAAGATGTACCAGCACTTCAGGGGCATAGAAGCAGTTGCAGGGTACAAGCTGTCCCCTGTGACCCCTTGCATATGCATTACCCAGTGGCGTAGGAAGGGAGGGGCGGGGGGGCGGGCCGCCCCAGGCGGCACAATGCTGGGGGCGGCACAATACGGGGGGCGGGTCGCCGGCGGCGCAGAATTTACCTGTTCGCATCTCGGCTTCAGAAAAATGGCCGCCGCGATCTCCATCTGCGCATGCGCGGCATCCCGCGGCCATTTTCCTGAAGCCCCAGGCAGCAGAGCACTCCACCTGCGCACGCGCGGCCTCAGGAAGATGGCCGCCCCCACCGATAACCAGAGAGAGCAGGATCGCGGTCAGGTAAGCAGAACTTTTTTTTTTTTATTTTTTTTTTTTATTGAGAGCGGCGATCGGGGGGGCCCAGGGCAGAAAGCTGGACACAGGGGGTCAGAAAGCTGGACACAGGGGGTCAGAAAGCTGGACACAGGGGGTCAGAAAGCTGGACACAGGGGGTCAGAAAGCTGGACACAGGGGGTCAGAAAGCTGGACACAGGGGCAGAACGCTGGACGCTGGGGCAGAACGCTGGACGCTGGGGAAGAACGCTGGACTCTGGGGCAGAAAGCTGGACACAGGGGGCAGAAAGCTGGACACAGGGGGGCAGAAAGCTGGACACAGGGGGGCAGAAAGCTGGACACTGGGGCAGAAAGCTGGATACTGGGGCAGAAAGCTGGACACAGGGGGGCAGAAAGCTGGACACTGGGGCAGAAAGCTGGACACTGGGGCAGAAAGCTGGACACTGGGGCAGAAAGCTGGACACAGGGGGGCAGAAGCTGGACACAGGGGGGTAGAAAGCTGGACACAGGTGGGCAGAAAGCTGGACACAGGGGGGCAGAAAGCTGGACACAGGGGGGCAGAAAGCTGGACACAGGGGGGCAGAAAGCTGGACACAGGGGGGCAGAAAGCTGGACACAGGGGGGCAGAAAGCTGGACACAGGGGGGCAGAAAGCTGGACACTGGGGCAGAAAGCTGGATACTGGGGCAGAAAGCTGGACACAGGGGGGCAGAAAGCTGGACACTGGGGCAGAAAGCTGGACACTGGGGCAGAAAGCTGGACACAGGGGGGGCAGAAAGCTGGACACAGGGGGGCAGAAAGCTGGACACTGGGGCAGAAAGCTGGACACTGGGGCAGAAAGCTGGACACAGGGGGCAGAAAGCTGGACACTGGGGCAGAAAGCTGGACACAGGGGGGCAGAAAGCTGGACACAGGGGGGCAGAAAGAAGGACACAGGGGGCAGAAAGCTGGACACTGGGGCAGAAAGCTGGACACTGGGGCAGAAAGCTGGACACAGGGGGCAGAAAGCTGGACACAGGGGGGCAGAAAGCTGGACACAGGGGGGCAGAAAGCTGGACACAGGGGGGCAGAAAGCTGGACACAGGGGGGCAGAAAGCTGGACACAGGGGCAGATTGCTGGACACAGGGGCAGAATGGAGAAATGGGGCATGATTGGAGACACAGGGGGCAGGATGACAGACATGGCGGCATGACTGGAGACACTGGAGGCAGGATTGGAGACAGATGGGGCAGGATCATGGGGCAGGATGGATACGATGGAGACAGATGGGGCAGGATGGGAAAATCATATGGGGCAGGATGGATACTCATTAGGGCAGGATGGGAGAACATATGGCTGACGCCAGGAATGAGACACACGGGGGCTAGGATGGCGAATATTATTACCATAGGGGCTAATTAAGGGATATTATTACTGCAGTGATGTATTTATTTTATTTTTTGAGTACACTGTTTTAACTGGAGGGGCGGTCCTATTACTGTGTAGAGTGACACTATGTCGCCTTCTTCGTGTGGTGTAATGTAGAAGTTGGGAAAATTAAGTAATGTGTTATGCAAGTGGAACTCGAGATAACTGTGTTATTTCCTGCAGAGACGAGTCCTGGCTGGATGAAGTGATGGCGGTCTGTGCGGGATGAAAGATGAAGGACTTCACCTAGAGACGTCACTGGTGAGTCAGTGTGTTACCTATACACTGGCACTATACACTGTATACTATATACAGAGGTCCTGTGTATAATGTCACTGGTGATCACTGTATTACCTATACACTATATACAGAGCTCCTGTGTATAATGTCACTGGTGATCACTGGATTACCTATACACTATATACAGAGCTCCTGTGTATAATGTCACTGGTGATCACTGTATTACCTGTACACAGACACTGCATACTAAGTACAGATCTCTTGTGTATAATGGCACTTATGGTGATAGTATTGTGGGGGTTTTTTTTATTATTGATCAGTACTATAGTATTCAGTCACTATGTGGTGGTAATATGTGGTCTGGTCATGATGTTTTGGTATTTGTTACTTGTATTTGATATTATTCGATCACTGTGGTGGTAATATGTCATCTGGTCATGGTGTGGCGGTATTTGTGCCTTGTAGATAGTATTATAGAGGGGAGGGGGGGGCGCCAAACTCGGGAACAGCCCCGGGCGGCCAAAGCTCTAGCTACGCCTCTGGCATTACCTACATGTGAGCAGCGCCCAATACAGGACTCTATTGTGCAAATGTATACTAAGCAGTCACACCCTGCATGTGCTGGTAGGTTTTGAGTGTCTGTCTACTTAGTATTTTGCACCTGTGTTTTGCAACATCTTTGCTACATGGGCTGGCTGCATCTTGTAGTGCATTTGTTCAGAGATCTGGGCAGGTAAGCTGTGTTGCCCTTTTTCAGCTGTATTTTTGAATTTTTGGAGGATTTTTAGTCCTCTTTTGTGGCTTTGCTAATAAGTTTAGTGTATTCCACTGCACTTTGTGCTTGGGATTCAGAAGCCCCGTCATGCAGGTGGTGCTCAGTTTCAGAACATGTAAGCACAGGCTGTAGCAAGCGCCCCTCCCCCACGCGGCGCTAAGCGAAGGCCGCCATGACAGGGGTTTGGAGAGGGGGGGTGAGTCACATTATAGGGGTGGATCTATTTAAATGCTGACGCAGGAGCCCCTCCGGGGACCCTCCGAGCCGGGTGCCTGCATGCAAGCGTCCCAGTAGGCCCCGGTCCGGGAGGAATCCGCCGGCTGGGCTGAGGCCTACAGCGTCGTGCGGGCCTTCCCGCTCTGTGCCGGGGGTGGAGCCTGCGCGTGCTGGTGCTGCAGGCCACGGACTCACTGATTCCAGGGCTGTCGGGCCCTCGGTGACTTTATCGTCATCGGGATCTGCTGGGTTAGTGATAAGCAGACCTCATCTCCCGGAGGGTCCTGGGGGAGTCCTGAGGTCATCAATCAGCAGGATGAATGCACGCTCGGCGGCTGGGGGGATCACAGCTCCCTCGCAGCCTGGTGAGTACAGCTCTTTGTCTTGTTCTTCTCCGCTTTTATCTCAGTCTTCAGGGGTTGGTCAGGTGGGGGCGCCGTTAGTGGCTAGTCAGGGAGTTGTGGCAGCAGCCGGCTTAGGGGACGCTGGCGTTAGTGAATTGCTGGGTAATGTGAGGGATTTGATTGCGCATTTGGATAGTGGTAGGTCAATGCCGGGTCAGCTAGCTGCCTGGGTAGGGCCTCGGGATGCCGGGCACGTGTTTCCGGGTTGGGGCCTTTTGGCGCATAGCGGCGCTTCTGCGCCAGTGTCAGTGTCGGTGCAGATGGAAAAGGAAAAAGAATGCAGGATTCATTTGGATGACAGGGCGCATGGCGAAGTATACTTTTGCTTTGAGGGCCCACTTGGGGTTCATCTGAAGAAGGAAGTGAGGGAAAAGATCTGGAAGGACGAATATGTGGAAATATTTTCCCTTCTTCCTTTGGAAAAATTTAACTTAGGTAAGGGAAAAAAGGATGAGAGCAAGAAGGAAGAGGAAGAGAAGCGTAGGTGGCGCCTTATACCGCAGACTTTCGTGAATTGGTTGCAGGCGTTCGCTATCCTGGCAAGCGTAGTGGGTGAGAAAGTGCCTGAGAATTTCTCTAGCCTTTTTTGCTATATGGATTTGATCAGGGAGGCGCACCGGGTGTATGGGGGTCAGGCATGGCTGCAATATGATGAGCAGTTTAGGCAGAGAAAGGCCATATGGCCGGCTATACGTTGGGATCAAAAGGACATTGGTTTATGGCTTCGGGTGATGGCGCCCACACGGTTGGGCCACCCCTTTCAGGGCGGGGCCGGGGGCACCGGCCAGTCTGCATCACAAGGGAATGCTGCGGGGGCCAGGAGTCAGTCGGGGGGGGGGGCAGGAGCATGGCTTATGCTGGCAATTTAACGAGGGCCAGTGCAGATTCGGATCCACGTGCAAGTTTAAGCATGTGTGTTCGCACTGCAATGGTTCATCCCATGGTGCCACAAGATGTTTTAAAAAGAACAAGTCAAAGACCAAATCTGGTAATTCAAAAGGGGGTGACGCCAGTGAAGCTGGGCATGATGGCCCCTTATCTAAGTAGGTATATGGACTGGAAGGGGGCCGAACTTTTACGGTCTGGTTTTCAGGATGGCTTTTAGATACCGGTTCCCCCGTTTGTTATTCCTAGGTCTTTGAAAAACCTCAGGTCTGCTGAGGAATATGCTGGTATCGTTACTGAGAAATTGATGAAGGAAGTTGCATTGGGCAGAATGTCAGGACCTTTTCAAGACCCCCTTTGGTGGACTTGGTGGTCTCCCCTTTGGGTGTTGTGCCTAAGAAAGAACCTAATAAGTTCAGGCTGATTCACCATTTGTCGTATCCGCGGGGCAGATCAGTTAATGATGGGATTGACCCTGAACTCTGCTCAGTTGTTTACACATCGTTTGATGAGGCGGCTCGTTGGGTACGTTGTTGTGGTAGGGGAGCCCTTTTGGCGAAAACTGACATTGAATCCGCTTTCCGCTTACTACCGGTCCACCCTGAGAGTTCGAGGTTATTGGGGTGTTTTTGGAATGGCTGTTTTTTTGTAGACAGATGCTTGCCGATGGGCTGTTCCTTGTCATGTTCGTATTTCGAAGCGTTTAGTTCTTTCATTGAGTGGGTAGTACGAGACACATCGGGTTTTGATTCTGTGATTCATTACCTGGATGATTTTTTGTGTATTGGTCCTGCGGATTCCAGATGTTGCGAGTTCATTTTGAGATCGGTTTGTTGGGTGGCAGAGCTTTTTGGCATGCCGTTGGCTCTGGGTATGACTGAGGGGCCTTGTACGTGCCTTTCCTTTTTAGGCATTGTTATTGACACGGTGAACTGGGAATTTCGGTTACCGGATGAGAAGGTGGTTGCATTACGGATTGAGGTCGCGAGGGCGAGGCGGGTGAAGAAGTTGCAGTTACGTGAGGTTCAGTCACTGCTTGGAAAAT
The DNA here is from genome assembly GCF_051348905.1 of Ranitomeya variabilis. NCBI lineage: Eukaryota > Metazoa > Chordata > Amphibia > Anura > Dendrobatidae > Ranitomeya > Ranitomeya variabilis. The sequence continues at coordinate 1,098,683,260 of NC_135233.1, forward strand.
TGAATTTTGCGTGCTGCATTGTTCCAATGGGGAGGGTTTTTTCCTGTAGGTTGGCTGCCGCCACGAGCGGGGTCCGCGCACCACATCATTTTGTACGCTTAATAGCTGAACACAGGGCGGATCTGGAGGTTTGGGATCAGTTTCTGGCAGATTACAATGTTAGATCTTTGCTAATGGAGGATGTAGTGGGCAACGCAGAGTTGGATCTGTTTACGGATGCTTCTGGTGGTGTAGGTTTCGGGGCCTACTTCAGAGGACAATGGTGCGCTATGAGGTGGCCTGCCGAATGGTTCACGAACGGTTGGGTAAAAAATGTGACCCTGCTGGAGATTTTTCCCATCCTGGTGACGGTGCACTTGTGGAAGGCTGAGTTTCGAAATAGGAGAGTCTGGTTCAATTGCAATAATATGAGCATGGTTTGTGCTATCAATAGCCTATAAGCATCTTCACTTCCAGTGATATGGGTCCTGCGGCGGCTAGTGTTGTCTTGCCTGTCATTGAATGCACATGTTACCGCCTCTCATGTTCCTGGAGTTCAGAATTCCATTGCTGATTCATTGTCTCGTTTACAGTGGGATCGATTTCGTTTGCTGGCTCCGTCAGTGGAGGAACTGGGTTTGGAATGACCACTGGAACTCTGGAGCGTGGTGTCAGGGCAGCAGAACAATTGATATGGGCTTCCTTGGCCCCCAGCACTTGGGCCGCTTATCAGTCAGTATGGGGATTATGGGAAGGGTGGTTGGAATCGTGCCGGAGTGGCAGTTCTGCGGAGGACCAGGTAGGAGCTTTATTGCTGTGGCTGAGTAACGGGGCTAGGGAGGGGTAGTCTGCCGCTAAGGCGGGGCGTATTTGTGCAGGTTTGGCTTTCAGCTTTAAAATGCGGGGAGCTTAGAGATTTGACTAAAATGTTTCTGGTCGGGCAGGTTTTTAAGGGGTTCTGTCGACAGAGCGGTTTTGGGGACCATAGACGCCCGGTTTCGTTTCATATGTTGGAATCGTTGGGGGAGCGTTTGCCGGAAGTTTGCGTTTCGGATTTTGAAGTTGCTCTTTTTCGTTTGGCTTTTTCTTTAGCTTTCTTTGGGGCATTACGGATCGGGGAACTGGTGGCTCCGAGCAGGTGCAGACGAGGAGGTTTGCTGGCCAAGGACATTTTGCTGGCTAATGGTCAGCTGGAATTTTGGATTCAGCGGTCTAAAATGGATCAGCTGGGGAGGGGACGAAGGGTGGTGCTGGGCACAGTGGTTGATTCTTTGATGTGTCCCATTCGTTGCTTTCAAGGATTTCTTCATTTCGAGCCGGAGAAGTAGGGTCCTTTGTTGTGCCATGCGGATGGCTCATTTCTTTCAAAGTTTCAGTTTGTAGCGGTTTTTCGACAGGGTTTAGCGCTGTTGGGTTTGGACACGTCTCGGTTTGCCTCGCATTCATTTCGGATTGGGGCAGCGACTCTTACAGCACAACACGCAAGCCACCCGTCTTTTGTTATCAGCACATTGGACACATAGTAGGTACAGGACGACCACATCCTCTACCTGCAGCAGCTATACCAGCAGAAGCTACATCACCACCAAAAGCACCACGGCCATGTCCACGACCCGTATTTGATCCCTTCCTCATTTTTTGCATTGACTTTTATTCACACTACTCCCACAGACATTGGTGCAGAGAGAAAAATTTGTTTTTACACATTATTCCCACACACGGGTGTAGACTAAAAAGAGGCTTTATACACGTCGCAAAAAATATTAAAAATCTCTGAAGTCACTCAACCCCACCTCCTTTTTCTTATCACTCAGATTTCCAGTAAGGAAACAAATGCTGACAGTCTCCTAGACTTAAACAAAAGACAAGTAGGAAATTGGATGTGGCGGAATAGTGAACCAGTTTAACTAACATACAAGAACTGCTTTTAGGACAAAGACCATGAGAATGTCTTTTGGTATACAGACAAGAGGTAGGGTATGTGCCCACGTTCAGGATGGCCGGCGGTTTGGACAGAGCGGCAAACCCGCTCTGCCCAAAGCTCCGCCCCCTTCTGTAGACACGATGATGCCAGATGTGTTCATTGCACACATCCGGAATCATTGCACCCCACACATAGGGCCCTGTGTTTTACCCTGCGGCAGCGCAGCGGCGCCGCAAGGTAAATGGACATGCTGCGATCTAAAAAGACACGCTGCATGTCCGGAATCGCAGGGCCGCCGGATGCGTGTTACCACGCATAGTGGAGACGGGATTTCATAAAATCCCCTCCACTATGCTGTAACATCTGGACGCTGCGTGTTTGACGCTGCGGCTCCACGCAGCGTCAAACACGCAGCGCTTCCTGAACGTGGAAACTTATCCTATAGTTTGGACAGGTAACTGGGATATAGAATATACTGGAGAACTCTTTTCAAAGAGTTAGACAACAATAAGGTATATGTGTTTACGAATAAATAGCAAAGTGGAAGGGTTTTTGTTCTCAGAAAATGCATTTTGAATTCAAGTGACACTGTGGTTTCCTGCAGGGGTTATACTTACACGAGCTAACCTAGACTGGATGTCTCCAAAAGAAAATATGGAATATCAGAGTTTGCATAAATCCGATATTGATGAGAAAGATATTTTCAGAGTCACGGCGAACTAGCTAAGAATATGCATATTTTCCCATAACTGTAATCCCTGCCTATAGGCCACATATTGTTAGTGGGCAAACCGCTGACAACAGACAGGTCATGTTTGGTCTCGAGGTAATTGTAAAATCCCAATGAAAAATAAAGAGTCAATCTCTGCTTCCTGTCAACTGCTGCCTATCACCCTGCAACATTCCCTTTAATGGTAAAATCTCTGCTTCCTGTCAACTGCTGCCTATCACCCTGCAACATTCCCTTTAATGGTACAATCTCTGATTCCTGTCAATTGCTGCCTATCATCCTGCAACAATTTCTTTAAGGTGCCTGCTGAATGTTTGCTAATTTCATTTGTTGTATTGTATTAAATACTTACTGCCACACATCCATGCTGGGGTCACAGGAGATATTATCTTGTGCAAGGAGGTGTTAGAGCATATGGTTGTGGCCAGGCTCAGTGCCTTTGATCATGTAACCTCCCCCAAGGTGTTGGCCAATTGCTAATTTATTCCAAATAAGATCCCACAATCCCTCTCACCTGATCCTTTACTCAGTCCTATAAATTTAGTAGCATATTAAGCTGTGCACGTGTGGGGTCAGGCACGTGCATTCCTGCAGCAAAGCATTACGCAGCTAAGCATAAAGATGCCTCAGTTATTTCAATGGTGGTTAGTCATGGCAGGAGTCAGGACCCCATTCTATGTATCTGTCTCTTTTGGGTATGTCTGCTGAATAAACACTTCTTATTACTTGGATCTAGCTTTTCTGTTAACCCATTTTACTCCTTCACCATGTTTACTTATGCCCTTACAGTGCTTGCTCCACTAATCCTCTCCCCTTCGCTATCCACAATCCCCAGCACCCTCTAACCAAATAATCATCTCCCCTTCATTCTTACCTCCCCACCTGTCCTCCTCTGCTGACCTGCTCCTTAACCTCAAATCTGTCCTAATAAAACATTATACAAGTCGCCCACTCTCTTTCTCCCACCTGCTCTCCCTTTCTCTGCTTCTCCTCACTGCTGGCGACATATTTCCCAACCCTGGACCCCTACAGCTCATACCTCCCAAGACTACCCCCTCCTATCGCTCCCTGTTATGATCCCAATGGTAGAGGATCTCTGGCAAGTCTGCCAAAACATAGGAACTGCTCTAGGGAGGTGGAAACTGGGCTAACCGCATACCTGATCCTAACACACAACTAAAAGTAGCCGGTGAACGTGCCTACGTTGATTCTAGACGTCTCGAGCCAGCCGGAGAACTGACTACCCCTAGAGGGAAAATTAGACCTCACTTGCCTCCAGAGAAATTGAACCCCAAAGATATAGAAAGCCCCCAACAAATAATAACGGTGAGGCAAGAGGAAAACACAAACGTAGAGATGAACTAGATTCAGCAAAGTGAGGCCCACTAATCTAGATAGGCAGAAAATAGAAAGTGAACTATGCGGTCAGCAAAAAACCCTGCAAAAACATCCACGCTGAATATTCAAGAACCCCCACACCGACTGACGATGTGAGGGGAGAATATCAGCACCCTAGAGCTTCCAGCGAGCTAGAAAATCACATATTGAGCAGGCTGGACAAAAACACTGAAAATGCAAATGATCCAAAGAATGCAAACAGGACTTAGCTTTTCTTGAATGAGTCAGAGGGCAAGGAATCAGGAGGAGACCAAATAGAACTGAATACATTGATGCCAGGCAAGAGACTGAGTCCAAAGGAGGACTAAATAGGGAACACCCACAGCTTAATGAAACAGCTGAAGCCCAGGCTAGCAGAAAGACATGACTCATACAATACCATTAGTGACCACAAGAGGGAGCCCAGAAACACAGTTCACAACAGTACCCCCCTTTGAGGAGGGGTCACCGAACCCTCACCAAGACCCCCAGGACGATCAGGATGAGCAGCGTGAAATGCACGAACCAAATCAGCCGCATGAACATCAGAGGCAACAACCCAGGAATTATCCTCCTGACCATAGCCCTTCCACTTAACCAAATACTGCAGTCTACGTCTAGAGATACGAGAATCCAAGATCTTCTCTACCACGTACTCCAACTCGCCCTCAACCAAAACCGGGGCAGGAGGCTCAACAGCAGGAACCACCGGCACCACGTACCGCCGCAACAAGGACCTATGGAACACATTATGAATAGCAAATGACGCTGGAAGGTCCAAACAAAAAGACACCGTGTTAAGGATTTCCAAAATCTTATAAGGACCGATAAAGCGAGGCTTGAACTTAGGAGAGGAGACCTTCAAAGGAACATGCCGAGAAGACAACCAAACCAAATCCCCAATACAAAGTCGGGGACCCACACCGCGGCTGAGGTTGGCAAAACGCTGAGCCTTCTCCTGTGACAATTTCAAATTGTCCACCACATGGTTCCAAATCCGCTGCAACCTATCCACCACAGAATCAACCCCAGGACAGTCAGAAGGTTCAACCTGGCCCGAGGAAAAACGAGGATGAAAACCAGAATTGCAGAAAAAGGGCGAAACCAAAGTGGCAGAACAAGCCCTATTATTAAGGGCAAACTCGGCCAGTGGCAAAAAGGTCACCCAATCATCCTGATCCGCAGAAACAAAACATCTTAAATAAGTTTCCAATGTCTGATTAGTTCGCTCGGTTTGGCCATTAGTCTGAGGATGAAAAGCCGATGAGAACGACAAGTCAATACCCATCTTAGCACAAAAGGATTGCCAGAATCTGGACACAAACTGGGATCCTCTGTCAGACACAATATTCTCAGGGATGCCGTGCAAACGAACCACATTCTGAAAGAACAAAGGAACCAAATCGGAGGAGGAAGGCAACTTAGGTAAGGGCACCAAATGGACCATTTTCGAAAAACGATCGCACACCACCCAGATGACCGACATCTTCTGAGACACTGGAAGATCCGAAATGAAATCCATGGAAATGTGTGTCCAAGGCCTCTTCGGGATAGGCAAGGGCAAAAGCAAGCCGCTGGCACGAGAACAGCAAGGCTTAGCCCGAGCACAAATCCCACAGGACTGCACAAAGGAACGCACATCCCGCGACAAGGAAGGCCACCAAAAGGACCTAGCCACCAAATCTCTGGTACCAAAAATCCCAGGATGCCCCGCCAACACCGAAGAATGAACCTCGGAAATAACTCTGCTGGTCCATCTATCAGGGACAAACAGTCTCTCTGGTGGGCAACGATCAGGTCTATCAGCCTGAAATTTCTGCAGCACTCGTCGCAAATCTGGGGAAATGGCAGACAAAATCACTCCCTCTCTGAGAATACCAGCCGGTTCAGAGACTCCCGGAGAGTCAGGCACAAAACTCCTAGAAAGCGCATCAGCCTTCACATTCTTCGAACCAGGCAGGTATGAGACCACAAAGTCAAAACGGGAGAAAAACAACGACCAACGAGCCTGTCTAGGATTGAGACGCTTGGCAGACTCGAGATAAATCAGATTTTTATGATCAGTCAAGACCACCACACGATGCTTAGCTCCCTCAAGCCAATGTCGCCACTCCTCAAATGCCCACTTCATAGCCAGCAACTCCCGATTACCAACATCATAGTTCCGCTCAGCAGGCGAAAATTTTCTGGAAAAGAAAGCACATGGCTTCATCACAGAGCCATCAGAGCTTCTCTGCGACAAAACGGCCCCCGCACCAATCTCAGAAGCATCAACTTCAACCTGGAAGGGAAGAGAGACATCCGGCTGGCACAAGACTGGCGCTGAAGTAAACCGGTGCTTCAGCTCCCGAAAGGCCTCCACGGCCGCAGGAGACCAATTAGCAACATCGGAACCTTTCTTGGTCATATTCGTCAAAGGTTTAACTACGCTAGAAAAATTAGCGATAAAACGATGGTAAAAGTTAGCAAAGCCCAAGAACTTCTGAAGGCTCTTAACAGACGTGTGCTGAGTCCAGTCATGAATGGCACGGACCTTGACTGGGTCCATCTCCACAGTAGAAGGGGAAAAGATGAAACCCAAAAAGGAAACCTTCTGTACTCCAAAGAGACATTTTGAGCCCTTCACAAACAAAGCATTATCACGCAGAACCTGAAACACCATTCTGACCTGGTTCACATGGGACTCCCAATCATCAGAAAAAAACAAAATATCATCCAGATAAACAATCATAAATTTATCCAGATATTTTCGGAAGATATCATGCATGAAGGACTGAAACACAGAAGGAGCATTAGAGAGTCCAAAAGGCATCACCAAGTACTCAAAATGACCCTCGGGCGTATTAAATGCTGTTTTCCATTCATCTCCCTGCTTAATGAGCACAAGGTTATACGCACCACGAAGTTCTATCTTGGTGAACCAACTGGCGCCCTTAATCCGAGCAAACAAATCAGACAACAAAGGCAAAGGATACTGAAATTTGACCGTGATCTTATTCAGAAGACGATAATCTATACAAGGTCTCAAAGACCCGTCCTTCTTGGCCACAAAAAAAATCCTGCACCAAGAGGAGAAGAGGATGGGCGAATATGTCCCTTCTCCAAAGACTCCTTTATATAACTCCGCATCGCGGCATGCTCTGGTACAGATAAATTAAAGAGTCGACCCTTAGGAAATTTACTACCAGGAATCAAATTTATAGCACAATCACAGTCCCTATGAGGAGGAAGGGCACTGGACCTGGGCTCACTAAATACATCCTGGTAATCTGACAAAAACTCAGGGGTCTCAGAAGGAGTGGAAGAAGCAATAGAAATCAACGGAGTATCGCCATGAATCCCCCAACAACCCCAACTTGACACATTCATAGCATTCCAATCCAAAACTGGATTATGGATCTGTAGCCATGGCAGACCCAAAACGACAACATCATGCAAATCATGCAAAACAAGGAAGCGAATCACCTCCTGATGTACAGGAGTCATGCACATGGTCACCTGCGTCCAATACTGAGGCTTATTCTCCGCCAAAGGCGTAGCATCAATTCCTCTAAGAGGAATAGGAATTTCCAAAGGCTCCAGGACCAAACCACAGCGCCTGGCAAACGAAAAATCCATCAGACTCAGAGCAGCACCTGAATCCACAAAAGCCATGACTGAGTAAGAAGATAATGAACAAATTAAGGTTACAGACAAAATAAATTTAGGCTGTAAAGTACTAATGGCGACAGGATTAACAACTCTTTTTAAGCGCTTAGAGCATGCTGAGATAACATGCGTTGAATCACCACAGTAAAAACACAACCCATTTTGACGTCTATGATTTTGCCGTTCGGCTCTGGTCAGAATTCTGTCACATTGCATAGGGTCAGGTGTCCGTTCAGACAGCACCGCCAAAGGATTAGCAGATTTGCGCTCCCGCAAACGCCGATCAATTTGAATGGCCAGAGCCATTGAATCATTCAGACTTGTAGGGGAAGGAAACCCCACCATCACATTCTTAATGGCTTCAGAAAGACCATCTCTGAAATTTGCGGCCAGGGTACACTCATTCCATTGAGTAAGCACGGACCATTTCCGAAATTTTGACAATACACCTCAGCATCGTCCTGACCTTGAGAGATAGCTAGCAACTCCTTTTCAGCCTGATTTTCAAGATTAGGCTCCTCATAAAGCAAACCAAGCGCCAGAAAAAACGCATCAACATTCACCAATGCAGGATCTCCTGGCGCCAGAGAGAAAGCCCAATCTTGAGGGTCGCCACGCAAGAAGGAGATAACAATTTTAACTTGCTGAGCGGAATCACCAGAGGAACGAGGTCTCAGAGACAGAAACAATTTACAATTATTCCTAAAATTCAGGAACTTAGATCTATCTCCAAAAAACAGCTCAGGAATAGGTATTTTTGGTTCAGACATTGGGCTATGGATAACAAAATCCTGAATGCTTTGCACCCTAGCAGCCAGCTGATCCACACTAGAAGTCAGAGTCTGAACATTCATGTCTGCAGCTGAGCTCCAAGCCACTCAGAGTATAAGGGGATGGAAGAAGCTAGACAAACTGCAGCAAAAAAAAAATAAAAATACTCAGACTTCTTTTTAATCCCGCTTCTGCGATGCAATAAACATTTCCTTTTGGGCCTGGCATACTGTTATGATCCCAATGGTAGAGGATCTCTGGCAAGTCTGCCAAAACATAGGAACTGCTCTAGGGAGGTGGAAACTGGGCTAACCGCATACCTGATCCTAACACACAACTAAAAGTAGCCGGTGAACGTGCCTACGTTGATTCTAGACGTCTCGAGCCAGCCGGAGAACTGACTACCCCTAGAGGGAAAATTAGACCTCACTTGCCTCCAGAGAAATTGAACCCCAAAGATATAGAAAGCCCCCAACAAATAATAACGGTGAGGCAAGAGGAAAACACAAACGTAGAGATGAACTAGATTCAGCAAAGTGAGGCCCACTAATCTAGATAGGCAGAAAATAGAAAGTGAACTATGCGGTCAGCAAAAAACCCTGCAAAAACATCCATGCTGAATATTCAAGAACCCCCACACCGACTGACGATGTGAGGGGAGAATATCAGCACCCTAGAGCTTCCAGTGAGCTAGAAAATCACATATTGAGCAGGCTGGACAAAAACACTGAAAATGCAAATGATCCAAAGAATGCAAACAGGACTTAGCTTTTCTTGAATGAGTCAGAGGGCAAGGAATCAGGAGGAGACCAAATAGAATTGAATACATTGATGCCAGGCAAGAGACTGAGTCCAAAGGAGGACTAAATAGGGAACACCCACAGCTTAATGAAACAGCTGAAGCCCAGGCTAGCAGAAAGACATGACTCATACAATACCATTAGTGACCACAAGAGGGAGCCCAGAAACACAGTTCACAACAGCTCCCTATCTAATACAAACTACCGCAATCTTTTCTGTGGCCTCCCTGCTAACACCCATGCACCTCTCCAGTCCATCCTTAACTCTGCTGCCTGAATAATTCATCTCTCTCCTCGCTACTCCTCCACTTCCCCTCTCTGCAAATCTCTTCACTGGCTTCCATTCCCTCAGCGTATCCAGTTCAAACTACTAATCATAACCTAAAAGGCCATCCATAACCTTTCTCCTCCATATATCTCTGAAATAATCGCCCGATATCTTCCCTCACGTAATCTCTGGTCCTCCCAAGACCTCCTTCTCTCCTTCACACTCATCCGCTCCTCACCCAACCGCCTCCAAGACTTCTCCAGATATCCACCATCCTCTGGAATTCTCTGCCCCAACACATCCAACTATCAACCACATTCGGATCCTTCAGATGGAACCTGAAAACCCACCTCTTCAGGAAAGCCTACAGCCTGCACTGACCTTGCTGCCTCCTCACCACTACCGAAGCTACCGCCTCACCAACGCCGGATCTCCTACAACCCTCAACCTACTGTCTCCTTCCCCACCATCCTGTAGATTGTAAGCCCACAAGGGCAGGGTCCTCGCCCCTCTGTATCAGTCTGTAATTGTTAGTTTGCTTACTGTAAGTGATATCTGTAATTTGTATCTAACCCCTTCTCATGTACAGCACATGGAATCAATGGTGCTATATAAATAAATAATAATCTCGAACTTATGTGCTAGGGGTCGAGTTCCCGCCTCTGCACAGTGGGAATCTCAGGCCATCTTCGCTGCGGTCTCCCATTCTTCTCCTGCCACAGTGGAGTCTGCTCAGCGGAGATGTCGGTCCCAGCATCTCTCTCAGTCTGTCTCTGTGCAAAGGGTTACTGCTGCCTTTCCAGCTTCTGCCATTATAGCCAGTACTGGGCAGCAGTGAGCAGACGGTTTTGTGACTAAGTCCTGATTTTCCCCTTCTGAGCAAGCCCAGGGCAAGATCTCTCATTGGAGATCGAGGGTCACATGCTTAGATACTGCAGCAAATCCCATTTGTCCATTAGGAAGGTCCTGAAGGTGCTCAACTTCTGTGGCAGCCTCCCATTGGTCCTTCTGGGAAGGTCCTGTACTTGCTGCAGCTATAAAATGTTCGCATGGCCGCACGGCCATGCGCTAGTGTACAATTGAAAACGTGTGTGTTGATGAGTGCAAGTCATTCTTTAAACATCCCCTCCCTTGTGTATGACTGCTCGCATAAGGTGGATGTCTGCTATCTAGCGCCCGGCTGAGCTATCAGCATTAAACATACGATACAGCGTCTATTGCTGTGACCGCCAGTGCGGTGCCGTGCGCTGTTAGAGCGCTTCCCTAACCCAAGTCTGGGTGGTTAGTGGAATCCGCCAGTGCAGCACTGCTCACACTCTTGTGCTTAAAATTACTTTTAGTTATACTCTGACACCCAGTAGCGGTGTGGAGCGCAAGTGGTCTAGACGAACTCAATCCCGAGTCTTGGAATTGAGTTCTGTGACTTCTTGCTTGCGCTCTTTGTGCGGTACTGCGGCCCTGTGGCGTAACAGAGTTCGCTTCCACCGCCATATAGTGCCACCATTTGCCAGCAGTGGGTTCTCTCCTGCACGGTGGACCCCGGGCTGCGAACGCACCAAATATCATCTCACTATTTACTCGGTGCGTTCCGCCAGTCCTATCATTATGTGATCAACCAGAGAGGAGTTATCCCATAAGTTGGAAATTCCATAAAATCCTGAAGGGCTGAGGACATCCCACAACCTGGCCCATGTGAGATCACCACGAGGGGTAGGGGGGTGTTGTGTAACTCAGGTGCACATGAAAGATCAAGACAAATTATGATCTTGGTACCTGTAGAGAATTACACATTGTGTATTTATGAAGCTCGTTCACTGAATGTCCCCAATTTAAGTACTCTTCTTTGGCTAAGTTGACTTGTCGTGAGTGTAAGTCCTTTTGTTAATCCCTTTCAATTTATGAAAATCTTTATTATATTCTTCATAAACACTGCCCCCCTTTGGATAAAATGTAAAATTTAATAGTTCTGTTCCTTTTGTTCTGTAAACTGTGCCTCAAAGCCATACGCTACCTACCAGGCCTTCAGTCAGCCTGTGTATAATAAAAAAAAATCTGGTGGTGACAGTGAGCAGTCTGGGATTGTGGTTAAGTTAGCGGGGATCGTACAGCGGTATATACATATTCCTTGCATTGGAATTGGAGGTGTATCTACCATACGTTCACTCTTAGTTTCCCAATAACCGGCCTATTAGTGGTAACAACCTGTGTCCTCCTCTGTTATTTACCAGCCAAGCGTGTAATTGTCCAGACGATAGGGGGCACCTGAGAGCACAAAGATTACAGTGGGTGGTTCTGCATGACCTTCCGGGGATGCGATAATCATGACAATCCACACTACTCCGAGAGAAAGGTGAAGAGTAGAAAAACTTGTTTTTAAGCACAGTACTCCCACAGACATGGGTGCAGAGTAGAAAAATGTGTTTTTACGCACAGTGCCTTCACACACATGGGTGCAGAGTAAAAAAGTGGATTAAAGGTGCGCCGGTCAATCACAGCCACGCCAATACTTGACATGGCTGTGATGGCTCCAGGTGTGCTCACAGCCTAAAAACCTGTTTATTGGCTGCGCTGCAGCCTTTCAACAATTTTTATTTGGCACCAAACCCCAACACAGTAAACAGGACTTCCGGTAAGAAGTTTGTGTTCGGAGTTTATTACCGGACAGGGAGTGTCCAGTATGAACCCCGAACTTTACGGTTTCTGGTCTTCTCATCCCTATTGAAGAGTTGCCCTCCACTCAATTCATTGTCTTTGGGACTGCCAGAAAGAGCTCAGTGCTTTCTCCAGCATGTCTGTCCATAAACAATATATGAAGCATAAGCCTGGCATGTGGACCTGCACTCAAATCAAGACACAGCTCTGCAAAGTCCTGTTCGAAGAATTTCTTGGCCACTTTTCTGAGCTCTCTGGAGGTGCCAGGAGATGGATGCCCAACAAGCAGCAAGTTAACAAATGGATGAAGGTTAACTTTCCATTTTGGGATCTTCCATTTAAAGCCCTCTAAAAATAGAGAACTGCCTGAAAGTAACAAGTGTTAAGTTTGTTTTTAATTTGACATGGCAAAAAAAAAAACTGCGGCCTCTCATTTTCATCCCCCAGATCTGGTTGGTACCTATTGTATTAGACAACTAGTTTCAAAGTTTTTTTTTCTTGGTCGTTGCCTGTAAGTAATGTAAAAACCTTGACCAAGTGGGCGTATACCACAGAGCTTCTCTGGTGATATTTGCTTTATCTCCTCTGAAACTAGCCAATCAAAACACAGCCGCACCCACAGCTTCAGAGGAGAAAAAAAAAACTCCTACAGAGGAGTTCTATGGTATACGCCCAGATGGTTAAAGGGAAAAATTTTACTATTATCTGAGGGAAACATAACCTTATAACGGAGAGAAGAAAAGAAAAACTTCCAGAATCAGTGGAACAGCAACATAAATTAAAAAGAATCCACTTTTGGACAACAACATTAACCATGGTGCCCTACATGGGGCGACAAGACTGTGTTATTCTCTTCAGGTGAAATGCTTCTCGGAGATGAATCCTCTATAGTTTGGTGAATGGATCATTTTCTAGTAAAACCCAATACATATTAAGCAACTCTGTACCTCTACAAAAAATTATGGCAATAACTGTTAATGAGACTCCATTCTCACTTCGTCTCCTTAAGGAAAGCAATTTCCCCTCAAAGCATTCTCAAAAAAATACCTTCTTTGGATTCTTATATATTTTTGTCTTTCACATTCTACATTAATTAATCTCCCGGGGCCGATCAATTCTGATTGAAGTGTATTTTTTTTTTATATAAGCTGTAATATCTCATTGTATGTAAATATCCACTATGCAGCCTTTGCTGTGCCATAACCTGTCATTTTTGGTAATTTTTTTATATTATTTCATGCTTTTTTTTCATAATTTTCTCTGTTATTGTGAATTTAGAATCTTAGAATCTGTGCACAATAAAGGTAAATCACAGGTAAAGTGCCGTCCCAGCTTTCTAGAAATTGACTTCAATTTTATTTATTTTTTTTTTTTTCCTATAATGACAGAAATTCCTGAATATTTGCTCCTTTATCTCATAAAGCAGAATATAATAATTTACAATAAGCACAATTTTTTTCTCATAATTCTTAGCATCAGGATCGGGTTATTTGTCGGGTAAAGTGCGTTGATCCTCTGCTGGATAATCGTTATGTTTTGTTCATGAATTAGTAATATGAAGTAATGTACAGTGTATACAGTGAGGCTCTGGTGACGTCGCGTGTGCACTCATTATCTAACATGCTATGTACAGTGCCTTGGGAAAGTATTCGGCCCCCTGGAACTTTTCCACCTTTTCCCACATATCATGCTTCAAACATAAAGATACCAAATATAATTTTTTGGTGAAGAATCAACAACAAGTGGAACACAATTGTGAAGTTGAACGAAATTTATTGGTTATTTTACATTTTTGCGGAAAATCAAAAACTGAAAAGTGGGGCATGCAATATTATTCGGCCCCTTTACTTTCAGTGCAGAAGTTCATTGTGGATCTCTGAATGATCCAATGTTGTCCTAAATACCTAATGATGATAAATATAATCCACCTGTGTGTGATCAAGTCTCCGTATAAATGCACCTGCTCTGTGATAGTCTCAGGGTTCTGTGTGAAGCACAGAGAGCATCATGAAGACCAAGGAACACAACAGGCAGGTCCGTGATACTGTTGTGGAGAAGGTTAAAGCCGGATTTGGATACAAAATGATTTACAAAACTTTAACCATCCCAAGGAGCACTGTGCAAGCGATGATATTGAAATGGAAGGAGTATCATACCACTGCAAATCTACCAAGACCCGGCCGTCCCTCTAAACTTTCATCTCAAACAAGGAGAAGACTGATCAGAGATGCAGCCAAGAGGCCCATGATCACTCTGGGTGAACTGCAGAGATCTACAGCTGAGGTGGGACAGTCTGTCCATAGGACAACAATCAGTCATACACTGCACAAATCTGGCCTTTATGGAAGAGGGCAAGAAGAAAGCCATTTCTCAAAGATATCCATAAAAAGTGTTGTTTAAAGTTTGCAACAAGCCACCTGGGAGACACCAAACATGTGGAAGAAGGTGCTCTGGTCAGATGGAACCAAGGTCGAACTTTTTGGCAACAATGCCAAACGATATGTTTGGCGTAAAGGCAACACAGCTCATCACCCTGAACACACCATCCCCACTGTCAAACATGGTGGTGGCAGCATCATGGTTTGGGCCTGATTTTCTTCAGCAGAGACAGGGAAGATGGTTAACATTGATGGGAAGATGGATGGAGCCAAATACAGGACCATTCTTGAAGAAAACCTGTTGGAGTCTGCAAAAGACCTGAGACTGGGACGGAGATTTGTCTTCCAACAGGACAATGATCCCAAACATAAAGCAAAATCTACAATGGAATGGTTCACAATGTACAAAACTGATAGAGACAAACCCCAAGCGACTTGTAATCGTAGCAAAAGGAGGCGCAACAAAGTATTAAGTTACAAGGGCCGAATAATATTGCACGCCCCACTTTTCAGTTTTTGAATTTCCACAAAAATGTAAAATAACCAATAAATTTCGTTCAACTTCACAATTGTGTTCCACTTGTTGTTGATTCTTTACCACAAATTTACATTTGATATCTTTATGCTTGAAGCATGATATGTGGGAAAAGGTTGAAAAGTTCCAGGGGGGCGAATACTTTAGCAAGGCACTGTAGTTCTTTTGACCAAATAAGTAATTAGAGTATAGGGGAATTTTTTTCCTAAATGCATGCATTTTTGGCTAAACATCATTTTCGGAGTTAATTTTCATTAAAAATTTGTACATGAGCATAATAGGGGTTGGATACAGTCCTAGGAGACCTCCGAGTGTTACACACACCTTTACAAGACAACTGGTAGCTCTACAGTATTTTCAATTCACCGTGAATCTATTTTTTTTATTTGGCAAAATTAACCAATTAGGATTTCAAAAGATCTTTTCATCTCTCTAGATCCAATTCACACAAATATTATTTTATATTTTTTACTAAATTTGTTTTTCCTCATTGTTTGATTAGTTTGGACATGGACAACCAATCCGTCATCATCACAGAAGTCATTCTGCTGGGTTTTTCCACAGATTTCAGTACAAACGTCGCTCTGTTTGTGTTATTTTTGGGCATCTACTTAATAACCATCAGTGGAAATGTCCTTTTAGTGTGCGTCATCATAAAGAATGCTCGACTTCACGTCCCTATGTATTTTTTCCTCTGCAATTTAGCCCTTATAGACTTGTGTTATTCATCATCCGCTGTGCCAAGATTGTTAGCCGACCTCTTTTCGACACATAGGGCCATTTCCATCTTTGCTTGTGGGGTCCAGCTCTACATCATACTCTACATGAGTGGAACTGAGTGTCAGCTTCTCGTCCTAATGGCTTATGACCGATACATCGCCATCTGCCGACCACTCCGCTATCCGGTTCTGATGAGATGGAGCGTTTGCTATCAGCTGATAGCTTTTGTTTGGGTTTTTAGCTTTACGATCTACATTTTCCCATCCTTATTGGTGCCTTTGAAATTATGTCATCGTAACCAGATCAATCACTACTTGTGCGAGCTTTTGGCCATCACAAAGTTGTCTTGCGAAGATATTCATTTCAGCGAGGTTGGGATATTTTCCATCAGTTTTTTTTCGCTACTCCTCCCTTTCGTGCTTATTCTGGTGTCCTATATTTGTATCTTGTCCTCAGTGTTATTGATCCGCTCGGCCGGGAGATCTAAAGCCTTCTCCACATGCACGTCCCATGTCATATTGGTCCTTTTTTATTTTGGGACTGCTATGCTCACATATTTCAGACCATCTTCTCAGTACTCACCTAATCAGGAGAAATACACCTCCATCTTTTATGTCATCATCTGCCCAATGCTAAACCCCCTCATCTACAGTATGAACAACAGAGATGTGAAAAAGTCACTCGCAATTTTATTTACAAAAAAATGTTGTTTCAGACCGATTGTGAGCTAAATATTTGGAATCATTTTAGTTAAACATAAATCATAGTGATTTTAAGTATACCGGACGCACATGGTGGATGCCTGCATGGGACTCGTAGCAGGGAACCAAATGGGTTTCTTTTATTCAAATGCATTGACCGTAACATCTTGGTGAGCCATGTAAGGGGGTTGTCTCACAAGACAAATTTATGACATAGACATGTGCAGTATAGATACAGGTTCAACTACACGGATCCTCACTTATCTGCAGAACGAGGATCTCTTGCCTCCCATTTTCGGCTGGCGTCCAACTAGAAGAAGTGGAGAGGTAGCCGTGCAGATGGCCACGATCTCCATCCATGCTATGGAATTTCCAAATACACCTGATTGCATTTGCTCTGACTTTTAAGCCCTTTTTGAGAGCCTTTAAATGGTTTCAAACAGGATGAATTCCCTCCATTTTATATTTTCTTCAACCGTTTACACTTTGCTTGTTCTGTCTTCTCCTAGTCACAGCTCCACTTGACGAAGAAATGATGGACACTTGCCCATAGTGGAGTCAGGAAACCAAAAAGCTGATCAAGAGGAGGTCAAGATTTCTTCTTAAGCCCCCCATACATAATCATTCTGACGACAGCTCTCTCCTCTGGACTCCATACACAGGAGCACTGACGTTATCTCTGGTAACGGACAGGATGCATCCTACTTTTCCCAACAACATCCTTCAGCGGAGAATCTGGAAGCCTCTATAGCATTACACTGCCTGACCAATCCCATCAATATTGGCAGTTTCAGCCAACGGTAGATTAATGTGTATGGAAACTTAGTAAAAAATAAAAAGAATTCCATACACTCACTTTACCGCTCACCTCTCCAGCCTCTCTGCTCTCCACTGTCTGGTCTGGCCCTCGTCGCATCTTCTAATCCCCATTGCTTGAGCTGAAATCTTTGAGCCCCTCACACTGATCTGAGACATCTGACTCTAGTGAGACCCGAGACAGTTCTCAAGGTCACTGCACTTGTCTTGATATCATAACATTGTGACATTTTACATTCTTGCACAAAAACCTTCCGGGCCTCCTCAGAGCTGGAAGTCCCGGATTAGTGTGAGAGGTTTGGGGAATTCAGTGCAAGAGACGGGGATCAGAAGACACACAGAGGATCGGGCAAGTCTTTGTTATGCCATAGGATTCTGTATGTTTAGTATAATGGCCACATTGAATTATACGTTGTTATCTGGTTTCACGTGTGTATTGGACAACGCTATATCTGGCAGCTTCCAGCAGTAAGCTGGGACTTTACATAAGGTGTGGTGCTGTTCATGGGATAGCTGCAGCTGGACAGCACACATGCCCATATTGCCAGACTGGATGGCACTGCAGGTCCCAGCCACCAAAATCTAAGTGGTTGGATGGACCTTGTGCCATCCAGTGTGCCTGGTGCCAACATCTCCTCTATCAGCAGCGCCACCCACAGAATGAAAACGTCAGAGCCTGGCGACAGAAGCAGACGTCACAAGATCAGGTTCTGGTGGAATCTGACAATACACATGTAAACCATGCTGTCACTTTCCAGTCCCAGGATGAAGGTTCCCTTTGAATATTGCGAACTGCCAAATATTTAGAATTTTCCTACATTGCAAATACAATATTCTATTCTTTTTATCTATAACACGGACAACTTTGAAATAACAATTAGATTATGAATTAGAAAATTATCCTTTTTTATACAAACTGTTTTTTCTTCTGTGACACCCACCAATGCTCTAGAGATATGCTCGCCCTTACCTATCTGAATATTTTTCTAAGAACTCCAAATTCTCTCACTACGTGTTCAATATATTATTGTAAAACACAAGCAAAACCCTCTATTCTCACATCGCAACCACTCGGTGGTCAGATATTGCCACATAATTCTTAGAAATCTCTTCACAAATTCACAAAGTTATCAGAGTTCCTTTCTTAGCTGATCATATTGTCTGAATATGCAACTCAAAGAAGAAAATTGTTTCTTGCATCCCAAACATTTTTTGATCCATGACTTCAACAAGGCAATGTAAGTGAATTCATCTGTGACTGGGTTTTCTTGTGCACAGATCTTAGGTTCTATGTTTTACAACTATGTGGATCTGATAAAATAGACCTAACTCATGAAAGTCTTTTTGACAAGCCATCACTTGTTTATTTTGAAACTAGCAGGCTTGTTCTTCCTAAAAAATAAAAAAAAATGATAATTTTTGGACAGGGTGAAAAAACGTCCTTGGAATTGCATAAACATTTTGAGAATAGCAAGCCTTTTGCTGAGCCCCAAAAAGGGATACTAATCACTCATGGTTGAGAATCCATTACTTTTTCAATTTCAAAATAATCCACCTGTTTTGTCTCCCTAAATAAAGTGATTATTTTTGGATGGCTTGTGAAAACAAGTTAATGCTTCATTTAACAAAGAACAAATCTCTTGATACTCCCCAAAATGGATACGTTGTGCACTCTTGTGCAAAAAATCCACATCTTCTACCTTTTCACAACTTGTGTATTGCAATATCAAGACAGGCAACTACCCCAAAGAGGGACGATTTTTGGACCACTTGAGCAATTTAAGTAACCTAAAACTGCTCTGTGTAATTAAATTGGCTTCTGGTTACCACCACCCACCATCAGTTTTCACTTAGCCAGCAAACCTGAGATCACTTGGACATTAATAAGGCTATGTTTGTATTACAAAGCTCAAGAGGAGTTCAATATAATCCTAGGAGATCTTCGAGTATTATACATGTATCTTTCAAGTAATTAGAGGCTTTTAGGTATTGCGGGTTGCTTGCTAATTATTTAATCGCAATTCAAATTTGGGGGAAAATTTGGTAAAGCTGCAACATTGAATTTCAAATTATCAGTGTTGAATAATAAAGAAGCAGATTTCCCTACTTAAAAGTCTGATTACTCTTTGATTTACTCTTTGATTTACTCTTTTACTTTAGGACCCTGTACACATCAGAATACCGTCAACCAATCTTGCTGATATCAATATATTTGGTAGGCAGTCTAATGTGTATTGGAGCCTCCTGACTCTCCCACCATAGATTATATTGAGGAGATATGGATCCAGGATTTCAGATTTTGGTCTGACGATTTTTTTGTTCTCTGAGAGTTAAGCGACCGGCAGAGATGTGTGGCAGT
Source organism: Ranitomeya variabilis (assembly GCF_051348905.1). Taxonomy (NCBI): domain Eukaryota; kingdom Metazoa; phylum Chordata; class Amphibia; order Anura; family Dendrobatidae; genus Ranitomeya; species Ranitomeya variabilis. The sequence goes on from NC_135233.1 coordinate 1,098,702,918, forward strand.
GTCTTTCACCGCTCCTGTGTATAGAACAAAGTGAGATAGCTGCTGGCCAAATGGTCATCCGGCAGCTATCTCAAATCTACGAGAGGCTTAGAGTTTAAGGGACTTTTCTGAAATGCTGTAGCAATACCCACAGTATGCCCACGACACTGGAATAAGTCCCTGCTGTGACCCTCTGGACATTGACCTTGGTTGTATCATGAGAGGTTGCATTTGGTACGGGATTTATATAGGCAGGTTGGCATCTTTTTGGAGGAGTTGTTGCAGGTCCCTGAAGTTGTGACTTCCTTGAGTGGTTGCCTTTGCTGTTGCATTGATTGGCCGGCTACTGGCCTTAACATCTTAATTATATTCCTCTTTTCAGTTTTTGAACAGTAAAGAAAAGAAGGTGTTAATTGGGAAAAATAGATCGGGAATAATAAGTTCAATAATAGAGCAGCAATGATTGAACGCCAAGAGTCCTGCCGCTAGATATGAGGCTGAGATGCAAGTTCAGTAGATCACTCCAATTCGGCAGAGAAACTCGATTGGCATCGAAGTAATTTGATGCAAATTGAATGTTCTGGCAAATGGGCAACCAATCTATACAGTATCTCCTAACCTATTACTGAATCTTCCTATCAAAAATGGAGACCTCTACTTTCTTTTTCAAAAAGTAACATTTTATTGGCACCATTCAATGTACCATTGAGGTGCTACATGGTACAGTGTCACATAGTAAGACCATATACAATTAATAGACAGTGGGGGTAGAGATAAAGATTTATTTTATACATATAATTCTATGATACCATAATAGGAGTCCAAAACACACTGACGAAGCTTCATACATAGTATGGACAGAATTGCAAGATAAATGAAGCGCAATGTTTTATGCCCAGAGAAACGTTAACAACATAGTGAAAAAAATAACAAAGGGTTATACATGATGCATGATAAGAAAGTAACATGCAAAATATAGAGAAATCAAATCAGACACAGTTGTCAAATCAGACGAAATTTAATGTCTTTAAAATCACTGATAAAATTTACACTAACATATTACTATTAAAGAGGAACAGCAGTGCAAATCAGGTTGTATGTTACCACTGAGTGGTATATACTGATAACGTGAACCTTTGATGGGAAATAAAACTCCTTCAGAAGAAGTCAACGTGAAATGTACATTGAGGGAACTCAGAACGTGGCTGAACGGGACTGAACGGTGGTATTTAATGTGCCTAGTGTTAGTTCATTTAATGTACTACATGCGGGGACTATACAGCGCAAGCGGTGAACTCCACTTTTCACTTTATATGTAAATAAAAATCTTCAATCTTTGATTTCTTGTGCACTTTAGCCCTTATACTGTGGTACTTTTTTTAACCAAAATTTAGTTTTGGAAGTTTCTGGCATGTTCCCATTTGCCATTCTTTTTTCATATAAATTTATGTTAATGAAAGATCTTAATGAAGCAAGGGGCTTTCTTTCCCATCATTTGTTAATGCTATCAATATACTCTGCATACTACCTGATTTTGACTGCTGTTGCTCTTTCAAGGGGTTTTCCACTACTAGGATAGCTAAATGTTCTGCCCCGATAAAATAATAAAGCCTTTATTCAGCTCCCATTCCAGCACCATTCCAGCAGTGTCGGCACTCGCTCTCCCCGGGCTGTGATGAGTTGGAATGACATGTGATGCCTGACGCCCAGTCAGAACTGACATCACAATGTAATGTTAGAAGTACACTCGGTGCCGGATGTCCTGGTGCCAAGAGAAGAAGGCCAAAGAGGACATTGTGCAATGGAGAAAACCGGAAAGCAGAGGCTGGTGGTGTGAAAAACAGGATGGAGGGCTGTGATGGTAGTGGGACAGGTGACTGATGTAGAGAGAATTATTTTTTTTAATCCTTTTCCCGACCTTATATAATTCAACAAAATGGTGGCCCAATGACAGACAAGCTGTTGATAATTAAGTTATTGAGTTTGATCTATCTGCTCTCGACTCCCTAACTGCAAAAGAAACTCTTACCCCCAGGAACCACTGTAGGTAAAAACCTAAGGGAGCTGTCCATACACACACTACTACTATATACCAAAGTGTGACTGAGCCAGGCAGAAAGGTACTGAAAGAGTTAGCAGAGGAAATTACAGAACCACTAGCCAGAATTTTAGAAAATTTCCAGAGAACAGGAGAAGTCTCAGAAAATTAGAAAAGGGAAAATGTTGTCAATATCTTCAAAAATGGAAAGAAGGATCTGGAAATGTTTAGCTGGCAAAATAGAAGGCTAAGAGGAGACTTAATAGCTGTGTCAGGAACACCACACTGCACTTGCTCACTGAGCCAGTGCGCGTGTCCTAAGCAAAACAAACTGTGCTCAAAGATAACTGTGGAGCAGAGCAGCAGCGATGAAGATGCGTGCTCAGACAAACAGGATGTGAAGCACTTGACTGCTGGGGGTGAGGCCTAAGCTCCAGAGAATGAGCAGTTGAAGGAAAACTCTTAGAAGGGTAACTATGGGAAAAATTTACCAAAAGGCATAGACAGGGATGTAAACCAGATCAGGCCAAAGTCAAAGCACGAGATAGCACGACAGTACAGAAGGATTAGGCAGAATGGATAGTCAGGACGTAGCAAGAGATCAGTAAACCAGAACGGGCAATATACGGTACAATAGGGACAAACATTAACGGAGTCAATAGCCAAGCCAGGGGGTCAGAACCGGAGAAAATATTAGTACCAAAACATGAAACAGAGAATAGAGTGAGCGGACAGACCAGGTCATACACGGGAAGCAAACAAGCAATTCAGTATTCACGCAAACCAGGGGGTCAGATACACTGTCAGAACAACAGTATAGCTAACAGGGAATCCTAGTCTGGAGTGAGTTTAAATACCCCTCCCAGAACCTAAGGGAGGCCAGCAAAAGTTAACCCTGAGAGAGCAGGACATTAACCATGTCCTATACCATGACAAGCTGTCTACAAATATCTGAGGGGCTGTCACAGTGTAGCGGGATCATAATTATGCTCATCTGCACATGGAAACATACGATGCAATGGAATGAAACTGAAAGGAGAAGATACAGATATTAGAAAAAACGTTTTGATATTGAGGGTGATCAATGAGTGGAACCGGCTGCCATGAGAGCTGGTGAGTTCTCCTTCAATGGAAGTCTTCAGAGGCTGGAGAGACATCTGCCTGAGATGGTTTACTGACTCCTGCATTGAGCAGCGGGATGGACACGATGACCCCGGCGGTCCCTTCCAACTCTAAAATTCTAGGATTCTATGAAGATAACAGTGATGTATTAAGATGTGAAAACCTAGGCAGATTGTTGATCCTGGCTTTGCCTCTCTCCTAATGAACATGCACAGTTCCTGGAGGTCTCGGTGTGACATCACACAGAGTCATGGTATGGTAGTCTTATGACTTTTGGAAATTACCGTTTTCTTAGTCAGGAAAGCTCTGACTTTGGATGACCATAAGGGTGCTGCTCTATAACAAACTCTTGGTATCTAAGATGTTTGGGGTCAATCTAGTTTTTGCACAGGAAAGTATGCTTTCTACATCTGACTCTGACCAGCAGATTTCCTCCCAAAATTACTTCTATTTTGGTCCTTTAGATTTTACATTTTTTTCACAAGTCCTAATATTATCAATGTGATGAATCTCCCATGACTCGCCTTATTCTGATTATTTATGCAAAATAATTAATCTCGAGAGTTCACACCCGACAAATGAGGCCTAATAAAAACCTTCTGTTACCGGTGCTGCAGATCCGTTGTGGCCGCAGCCTTTGATTATTTTACGTCTTCATTGTTTGCTCCTGTCTTTCTACTGCTTTTCCTTATAACCGAGTGTCTTTTCTCACATGTAAGTGAATTATTATTATTTATTATTATAGCACCATTTATTCCATGGCGCTTTACATGTGAGGAGGGGTGTACATAATAAAAACAAGTACAATAATCTTCATCAATTCGTGATGTGTTCCAATTTCAGTAATGTTTCACATTTGGAAATCCAAACAAGGGACAGTTTCATTATTGCTCTTGTGCCTATTTTGTGTCTACTTTTTACAGTGTTAAGGCTGTTTCTTCGTTTTTCACCAATTTCTCCTTTTCTATCTTGTCTCTTTTGTCATCTATTCTCTGTTCACCATTGTGATTGGTTTTTTTGTAATCCAGATGTCTGCGGCCGATTCGTTATTTGTGACTTTTTAAAAAGTCAGAAAAGTTTTGGACAAATGCGATCCAGTGTCAAGCGTCGCACACCGCCAGAAAGTTTTGTGCAAGTGTTAAAGTTATGTGTGACCTTTAAATCGGAACATTTGGATTTTTTGCTTTAAAAAGACCCAAAAAGGTGCAAGGCAAAAATAAAGAGCAGTTTTTTAATTCTGCGAAAGATTCACAAATCCGCGCATGCTGTTTTTAAGAATTTTGATCAACAATTATAGCAAGGCAAAACATACAAGTGATAAATTGGGACCAAAACTTTGGATAACTTTGCTGAAACTTTGTTTATAGTTTTGAAATAATTGACAACCAGTCACACTGTGAAGTTCTGTTCTTTGGATTTGCAGTCTTCATCTTCACTCAGACATGGAATCCATCAGACTATTATCCCATAATGCACTGCTCTCTGGTATCAGGACACCGGCGACATTCTGACTTTAGTTCAGAGGTAAAGGCAAATCTGAACCAGATACATGAAGCGGGTGACATCTGTTTATGTGCATTACAGCATATTTTCTATCATCTCCATCATTTACTCTGTCCACTAGTTCAACCATTAAAATCGTTTTTAGCACTGATGTCATCAATTGCTGTACATTATAGAAAGAGAGAAAGCAAAACTGAGAAAGAATGACAAAACTGAGGGGTTTAATAGTGCCCCTCCTTGTTTACAGTGTGTAAAGAATGAAAAAGTCCTGTTATTATTGTGTTATTAATGCTCATTAATGCAGTAGTACATCACAATCAGATTAGGCCTTTATCCCTATATTAGAGAGAAAAGAAAGAAAGAAAGAAAGAAAGAAAGAAAGAAAGAAAGAAAGAAAGAAGAAAAAAAGAAGAAAAAAAGAAGTGAGAGCAATAGAGAAAAAATAAGTAAATAGGAAAAGAAAGTGAAAGAACAAGAGAAAAAAAGAAATAAAAGTGAAAGAAACAGGAGAATAAAAAGTGAGACGACAAGAAAGTGAATGGAAAGAAAGAGGGAGAAACAGAAAGAGAGAATGAAAAAGACAAGCACAGAAGTGAGAACGAGAGAGAAGTAAGAGAGCAAATGGAGTGGGGGAAATGGAATAAAAGAGTAAGAGGAGAAAAAAGGTAAAGAGAAATGAAAGAGAGAGTGAAGGGAGAAGCAAGCACAGAAGTGAGAAAGAAAAGAGACATTTAAGAGAACGCAAAGGAATAGAGAAATGGAATAAAGAGCAGATGAAGAAGAAGAGAAAAAAGAGAGCTAGAGAGAATGAGAGGAAGAGAGATAAGCACAGACGTGAGAAAGAAGAGAGAAAAAGAGAAAACAATGTAAAAGGAGAAGAGGAAAAAATGAAGAAGGGAAAGAAAAGTTAAAGAGAAATGTAATAGAATGGAGAGAATAATAAAGAATGAGAGAGACATAAATCAGAAAGAAAAAGAGAATTAGGAGAGCAAAGGAGCGGGACGGATAAAGAAAGGAGAGAAAAAGATAAAGAATGAGAGAAATGGGGAGAAATAAGCACAAATGTGAGAAAGAAAGAGAGAACACAAAGAGAGAAAATTAGTAGGAAAATGGAAAAGAGAGGAAAAGGTAAGGAAAATTATAGAGAATGAGAAATAAAATAAAAAGATGAAATAAGTGATAAATACAGAGACGAGAAAGAAAAAGAAAAAAAGATAGAAATAAAAAAGTGAATGGATTTTAAAAAATAGAGTGAAAAAATGAATAAGAAAGAGAGAAGGAAAGAAAAAACACTGAAATGACAGATTCACAAAGATATACTCACAGTTTTAAGGGACTCATAGTGAATGATGGAGAACGGAAATCCCAGAAAACATCAATTGGTACAGATATTGTGGAAAAAGCCAAAGAGGTGCAGCGGTAACAGTCACACCTGAGCCCTGGGGTGTGAGGAGGACAAGATGTAGCCTTCTGCCATATAACATGGGCAGTGCTAGAAATGGCCCATGGTAGGTTAGAGCACAAATAATAGAGATGAACCAATCGATTCACAAGACTCAGGTCCAGCGGCCATGTCAGTATTCTATGGTCCTATATGAGCCATGTCTTACATGCCGGCATCCCTCTGCTGACTGGTAGGCCCGATGCTTCGTCATGCTTCTATCAAGTAGCAACGAGGACAACATTCCGGGACTACTGATCAGAGGCGAGATGAGTGACGCCGGCAGGTAGGAGACAGTTTGGAGGACTTCCGTCTGCAGCTACGGACTACTAATGTGGCTCCTGAACTAAAGTCATGTGAATTTATCAGCTCATCTCTATCATGTATGGATTTTGCCTGGGGCCCAGGAACTTCTGAGTAAGGGTTTTCATGACTAATATGACTATTTCTTTCATAAAGGTGACCCTGCACCAGATGACAATGCTTTACCGTCTCTGGGATGTGTTTCAAGAAGGCAGATTGGATTTGAAATATTCTTGGACTGGACTAATGATAATCTGTAGGTGACTTTCCATGTCATTCAAAACTACAGAGTCTCCTACACGCTGAATATAGAGAAGTTTTGGGGCTATTACTATTTTCCAAAATCTGGTGACAACTGAGCACCTGGAGATGCACCAAGCTGATGATGACGGTCTGTACCTGACTCCCCCTACACGATGCGAAGGGTCAGTGCATTCCCAGCATTGTACCCAATCCTAAATATGAGGAACCTTCAGCTAAGATAGGTGATCGGTAAGGTGAGTGGTCAATATGTTCTGGAGAGAACCCTGATCATAATAAGGAACATTCAAGTAGCTGCGAATAACTTCACTGCAAATCCAAATTCCAAGTAATATCTGCCCATTTTGGTGAATTTGACTCTTGGCAGAGCCGCTCATCTCTGCTGCTGCTGTCCTGTTTCATAGCGAAGAATGAAACAGTCAAAAGTGATGTTTGCTTCCATAGAGAGGATGAACACATACTCAGCCTTCCTGCTCAACAATGGGAACTTTGAACATTTTGTTCTTGGCAAGTTAACTCGTAACCTCTCCAAATACTAGGTTATAATGTACAGAAGGGGTCACAATCCTTTAACCTTACATATTGGAACAGTAGGTTGGAAAGAGAGCTGGGTGATCTGTTTCCCACATTGCCGCGACTTTATCTATAGCTCGGCTGTTGCTCATCTATGAACTGGATCCTAACTTGGATGAGTCGGCTGTGCAGATACAATTAATATGGTGGACATTGACATATTAGAAATATGGGTAGACAACAGATGGTGTGTGTCCTCTAGTGCTACATACTGGCAATGACGTCAAATAGAGCAATACAGACTCTACTCTGGATTCAAGAGGAGCTCAGAAGCCAGAAGATACAAATTGTGTTCTTACACATAACCTTCTGTCAATAAACTGCACAGAACTATGGATCAGATATGTAAATAGCAGTACTACTTTATGTGAGTTGGAAATTTAGGTTGGGGAACTGGTATTAGCTGGAAAATATTGTGACTCCAATAACATTTTTTCGCATGGCACGTTAATGGTTCCATCCATTATTGAGGCACCTAACCGATCATGGTCGTGGTCCTTCATCATGATCCTGATCAAAAGATATAGAGGTTATATCTCATAAACAGATACTTATTTACTCATACACAACATAACATAAAACTTCTTCTACAGATGCATCTACATGGGTCTAGTGGCTCAGACAGTCTGGACTTTATAATAGAGGGGTTGGCCATCTAAATTTATGAATGCAGAGACCAAATCTCAAAGCCAATTTGCTCATTTGATCCACACGCAAATGGTAAAACCAAATTGCCAAACATCATCATGAACATCACTGACAAACTAGAAAGGTAAGGAAAACCAACTGTCCAAGAATAGTGGGCAAGATCATGGAGAGGACTAAAAACAAATACAGCACTTAAAATTACATGCCGCCAACAGTTTTTTGCCTGTAGTTACTACAACCTAATCTGGTGAACGTAATTCCTAGTCTTTTTGATATGTGTTATCTGGAAGTGTTATACCATGTAGTGTTTTTCTCTGCTTTAATAATACACAGAGTCCATATACCGTCAGTAATACCCGAACCATCCATTGTTCTACTGAAACAAAACTGAGATCGTCTTAGTGTCAAAACCTGGTTAAATAGATCCAGTTAAATATGGCCGCCTTAAGGTTCTAAGACATAAAAAAAAGTTTACGTCAAATTCCTCTTTGTTTGTCCAGACACCTCCACTGGAACAACGGTTGTTTTTATCATTTCAGATGAAACTCTTCACATGATGGAACACAAGAATCAAACCATCTTCACCGAATATATTCTACTTGGATTTACAATGGACATGAAGATAAATCTTGTACTTTTCATTTTATTTCTAGCTATCTACATTGTGACCTCTGTTGGAAACAGTCTCATCATATTTATGGTCATCACCAACCCCAAGTTGCACAAACCCATGTACTTTTTCCTTTGCATGTTATCCATTCTTGACTTAGGTTATTCATCAACTGTTTTGCCAAAATTATTAACAGATCTTTTCTCTACTGAGAGGATCATCTCACCCATGGCTTGTCTCATTCAGATTTATGTTATCCTCTTCGTAGAAGGATCTGAGTGTCAGCTCCTTACCGTGATGGCTTATGACCGGTACATCGCCATATGCCGACCTCTCCACTACTCTGTTCTCATGCGTTGGAGCATTTGTTATAGGCTGGTTTCACTAGTATTCATATCAAGCTTTATGCTTACAATTTTTCCATCAATTTTCTCTCCACTTACCATGTGCTACAACCGGATCAACCATTTCATGTGTGAGATGCTGGCAATCATCACACTTTCATGTGAGAACATCGCTTCCAGTGAACGTAATATATTTTTTGTCAGTTTTATCACTCTTCTTCTGCCTCTTATGCTTATTTTAATGTCTTATGCTGCTATCCTAGCCTCCGTACTAAAGATTCGTTCAGCAGGAAGATCTAAAGCTTTTTCCACTTGTACGTCACATCTAGGTGTGGTGGCTTTGTACTTTGGGACAGTCATGCTGATGTACTTTGGTCCATCATCCATGTACTCCACAGATCAGGAGAAATATAGCTCCATATTTTATGTTATTGTATCTCCAATGTTGAACCCTCTTATTTATAGCCTCAATAACCGGGACGTTAAAGAATCGCTGAAAAAGTTTTTCAGCAACTTTACACAGAAGTGCTCTCTCTACGAATGAGAACTTAGGATACATCTTAAAAAATCAGATAGAAGTATTAGGTAAGCTCCTATATGACCTGTCTTATTACTAAGTCACTGCTTTTTTGACTCGTCATGGTCACTCATTGAGTATCCAAGACATCAATGAAAGACTAAAAGAGCTTTCTCCAATAGAAGTCGGATGGCCCCCACCAAAAACTATGTCAGAGCATATTAACTCTGATGGGCAGAAGCAGGTGATCCCTCACCACATATTACAAGTGTAGCAAAAAGCTTCATGGTCATAGTGCAGAATCGGTACCATGGCCCTCCACCCAGCATGTGTCATTTATAATACTGACGTCTACCTATGTGAATCAGAACCCCTTGGGTCCTGTGTAACTGCTACCTTTGCTCCCTGTTTAGGTACACGCTGGTTACACATCAAATACAGCAATGTACAAAATTGCTTAAAGCTAGATGTGGCTGTTCTCATCTGTAGGCCTCAGACCGCATGGACCAGGGAGCATCCCACTGAATACCTGCTCTCGTTTTCCCATGGGCATAATACTTTACTGGCTGTGGTTTTTGTAAAGTCTCTCTCTTGATGCAGCCATGTTGTATTGGTAGAGTGTTCTTTTATGGAGTTGTGGTGTCCTGGATGTTGTTCTGTCAAGTCACTCTTGATAGAGAGGCATATTTTTCTTATGTAGTTCACAACTGTCCTTCTATCCATTAAGGTACCTTCACACGAAGCGACGCTGCAGCGATAGCGACAACGATGCCGATCGCTGCAGCGTCGCTGTTTGGTCTCTGGAGAGCTGTCACACAGACCGCTCTCTAGCGACCAACGATGCCGAGGTCCCCGGGTAACCAGAGTAAACATCGGGTTGCTAAGCGCAGGGCCACGCTTAGTAACCCGATGTTTACCCTGGTTACCAGCGTAAAATGTAAAAAAACCAAACAGTACATACTTACATGCATCCCCTGGCGTCCGCTTCCTGCACTGTGTGAGCACCGGCAGTAGCAGGGCACAGCGGTGACGTCACCGCTGTGCTGTGCTTTCACTTTCACTTTGCGGCGCTCAGTCAGTGTGGGAAGCGGATGCCGGGGGACGCATGTAAGTATGTACTGTTTGTTTTTTTTACATTTTACGCTGGTAACCAGGGTAAACATCGGGTTACTAAGCGCGGCCCTGCGCTTAGTAACCCGATGTTTACCCTGGTTACCAGTGTAAAATATCACTGGTATCGTTGCTTTTGCTGTCAAACACAACGATACACGGCGATCGGACGACCAAATAAAGTTCTGAACTTTATTCAGCGACCAGCGACATCACAGCAGGATCCTGATCGCTGCTGCATGTCAAACTAAACGATATCGCTAGCCAGGACGCTGCAACGTCACGGATCGCTAGCGATATCGTTACAAAGTCATTTCGTGTGAAGGTACCTTTATTCACAGGTAAAGCGGAGGGTGTGATGAGGTTACCTCGCATTGTTTGAGTAATTATTCAATCTGCCTAGATTGTCCTCCTCTGTTTTGCAGGTCAACAAGCTAAATGACTCACACAATGGTCAATCAACATATTAAGTAAACATCTATTGTTGAATGGCCCTGTGTCCCTGTCTTGCAAAGATAGTGTGGTGCCCCAGTGTCCTGGTCGTCGCAGTGATGTCATTATCCTTTCAGGGGAGAAGTGATGTCATGTCTGAAGGCACTGAAAGACAACCACATTCAGGTATTACACACATGCAACATGTTCACACTCCAGACCAGAAAGGGGAGCTCTAAGCCTGTTTAGGGTGAACTCCCATATTTACATCCTGATTTGGAGAAAAAGAGCTCAGTTCCTGTCATGCAGAGAGAAGGAGTGGAGCTCTGCTGGCATGACGTGCTGCAACTCCTGGGAAAAGACACTAAAAGGTGAATATACTGCAGAGAGTGTGCAGGAAAGCGGATCATAGTAGAGAAACACCAGAGGGCGAACAGCCAGGAACAAGCTGCTCCTTTCTGAGGCGCAGAAGCCGGTAGCCAGAAACACCGAGGGAGTAATAGGCTCTATGCATTACTTCAAACAATGGCAGGACAGTTAATTCCAAGTTGGCTGCCCAACCTTTAACCTAATGAAGACAACGCAGGCAAATTGTGGGAGAGGGGCGTCTCTAGGGTCCCTAAAAAATAGCTCCAGGCCTACCCCATCATATGGGTCGTCCTATCCATACCATCTGGGGGACGGAGAGAGAGAATATCAGAAACATACACGACAGTTGTGAGGACAATCCCGTGGTGCTCAGCAGGGAGGTACTACAACACACAGGCACTAGTAGGAAGGCTACTGATTTCGACCTGGAAAAGGTGACTCTGGAATTGCCTTCAGACCGACCGGACCCTGCCTGCCCTGTCATCTGGCGCTCCGGGCTGAGGATACCATCTGAAGTCTTCAGTAAACAAGGTAAAAGACTACAAACCTGTCTCCTCATTCTTTATTGCACCTTGCCCACATATAAACTTTTTTACTGGACACCCCTGAGGGCCACGGACCGGGTCAGCCACCGTGACATCCCCCGAACCGCAGGACCCGGTGCCGAGTACCCCATTGCCCTACACTGGGGGTGATCCAAAAGCAGACAGTAAGTTGCAGCAAACATCAACTCAAGAGTAAACGTTAAAGGCTGATATGAACAATAGTCTGTGCTTACTGACCAACTATAGAAAAACACATGCATTAAAAAATGTCTGACTTTGGGTAATTAAGTGCTGTGTCGTCATACTAGAGATGAGAAGATTGATTTGCAGAGTATCACGTTGAAGTCAAGTTTCCTAATATTTGCGGTTTCACTCTAATTCAAACACTTTGAGATTTGATTCACAGTTTAAAAAAAATATTTGCTCAGCACCATTTCCTACACTGCTGAACCATCAGGGAATGGAGTCCTCTCTCTCCTGTAGAGTGTAAGGTCTTATCGTCAAGGGTCCTCTATCTCTCCTGTAGATTGTAAGCTCTTAAAGTCAGTGGGGTCCTCTCTCTCTAGACTGTAAGCTTTTATGGTCAGCGGAGTCCTCTCTCTCCTGTAGAGTGTAAGCTCTTATGGTCAGTGGGGTCCTCTCTCTCCTGTAGACTGTAAGCTCTTATGGTCAGTGGGGTCCTCTCTCTCCTGTAGAGTGTAAGATCTTATGGTCAGTGGGATCCTCTCTCTCCTGTAGAGTGTGAGCTCTTATGGTCAGTGGAGTCCTCTCTCTCCTGTAGAGTGTGAGCTCTTATGGTCAGTGGAGTCCTCTCTCTCCTGTAGAGTGTAAGCTCTTATGGTCAGTGAGGTCCTCTCTCTCCTGTAGACTGTAAGCTCTTATGGCTAGTGGGGTCCTCTATCTCTCTCTGTACTGTAGCGTGTAAGCTCTTAGGGTCAGGGGGGTCCTTTCTCTCTCCTGTAGAGTGTAAGCTTTTATGGTCAGTGGGGTCCTATCTCCTGTAGAATGTAAGCTCTTATGGTCAATAGGGTCCTCTCTCCTGTAGAGTGTAAGCTCTTATGGTCAGTGGGGTCCTCTCTCTCCTGTAGAGTGTAAGCTCTTATGATCAGTGGGGTCCTCTCTCTCCTATAGAGTGTAAGCTCTTATGGTCAGTGGGGTCCTCTCTCCTGTAGAGTGTAAGCTCTTATGGTCAGTGGAGTCCTCTCTCTCCTGTAGAGTGTAAGCTCATATGGGCAGTGGGGTCCGCTCTCTCCTGTAGAGTGTAAGCTCTTATGATCAGTGGGGTCCTCTCTCTTCTGTAGAGTGTAAACTCTTATGGTCAGTGGGATCCTCTCTCTCCTGTAGAGTGTAAGCTCTTATGGTCAGTGGGGTCCTCTCTCTCCTGTAGAGTTTAAGCTCTTATGGTCAGTGGGGTCCTCTCTCTCCTGTACAGTGTAAGATCTTATGGTCAGTGGGGTCCTCTCTCCTGTAGAGTGTAGGCCCTTATGATCAGTGGGGTCCTCTCCTGTAGAGTGTAAGCTCTTATGTTCAGTGGGGTCCTCTCTCTCTCTCTCTCCTGTAGACTGTAAGCTTTTATGGTCAGTGGGGTCCTCTCTCTCCTGTAGAGTGTAAGCTCTTATGGTCAGTGGGGTCCTCTCTCTCCTGTAGAGTGTAAGCTCTTATGGTCAGTGGGGTCCTCTCTCTCCTGTAGAGTGTAAGCTCTTATGGTCAGTGAGTTCCTCTATCTCCTGTAGAGTGTAAGCTCTTATGGTCAGTGGGGTCCTCTCTCTCTCCTGTAGAGTGTAAGCTCTTATGGTCAGCAGGGTCCTCTCTCTCCTGTAGAGTGTAAGTTCTTATGGTCAGTGGGGTCCTCTCTCTCCTGCAGAGTGTAAGCTCTTATGGTTGGTGAGGTCCTCTCTCTCCTGTAGAGTGTAAGCTCTTATGGTCAGCGGGGTCCTCTCTTTCATGTAGAGTGTATGCTCTTATGGTCAGTGGGTTCCTCGCTTTCCTGTAGAGTTTATGCTCTTATGGTCCTCGCTCTCTCCTCTGCAGAGTGTAAGTGTCATGACTCTGTATCAGGTATTCCCAGGGCCAGGGGCTGCTTCCCTGTCCCTAAAACTAGGGGCACCCTAGCTATCGCAGTTCCCCGGATTACTTCTAATGGTGAAGACGCCAGGGCCACATACCTTGCTGAGCTCCTGAATCTGCCCTCAGTCGGTTCCCTTCCCTTATCTAGGGAAGTGGGGAGTAGTAGTGTATTGCAATACACCAACCAGACTAACAAGGTAATACGAATAGGGATAAAGTAAAATATTAATCATACATATATACTCACGCAAACAACAGAGAGTCTCTCTCCAGGAAGTGAATGATGGGAAAAACCAAGGTAAGAGAACAAGGGGATTTGCACACAACCAAAACCTAGCAACAATCTTAGCTAAATCCACCAAATGCCTTCTCAAATCACACACCGCCAACTCATAGACCATGCAGCAATGAAGCTGACTCTGGCAATGCTTACTTGCCAGAGTCCAGTTTATATAGCAGTAATGAGTGGCCAACAATGGACAGCTGAGAACCTTAACATAGGTAAGCTTACAGGAGCTCTCAACTGACTTTACAGTGGGTATGGAAAGTATTCAGACCCCTTTAAATTTTTCACTATTTGTTTAATTGGAGCCATTTGGTAAATTCAAAAAAGTTCATTTTTTTCTCATTAATGTACACTCGCACCCCATCTTGACTGAAAAAAACAGAAATGTAGTAATTTTTGCAAATTTATTTAAAAAGAAAAACGGAAATATCACATGGTCATAAGTATTCAGACCGTTTGCTCAGTATTGAGGAGAAGCACCTTTTGAGCTAGCACAGCTATGAGTCTTCTTAGGAATAATGCAACAAATTTTTCACACCTGGATTTGGGGATCCTCTGCCATTCTTCCTTGCAGATCCTCTCCAGTCCCGTCAGGTTGGATGGTGATCGTTGGTGGATGCCATTTTCAGGTCTCTCCAGAGATGCTCATTTGGGTTTAGGTCAGGGCTCTGGCTGGGCCAGTCAGGAATGGTCACAGAGTTGTTCTGAAGCCGCTCCTTTGTTATTTTAGCTGTGTGCTTAGGGTCATTGTCTTGTTGGAAGGTGAACCTTCGACCAAGTCGGAGGTCCAGAGCACTCTGGAAGAGGTTTTCATCCAGGATATCTGTACTTGGCCACATTTATGTTTCCTTCAATGGCAACCAGTCGTCCTGTTCCTGCAGCTGAAAAACACTCCCATAGCATGATGCTGCCACCACCATGTTTCACTGTTGGGATTGTATTGGGCAGGTGATGAGCAGTACCTGGTTTTCTCCACACATACCGCTTAGAATTATCACCAAAAAGGTCTATCTTCATCTCATCAGACCAGAGAATCTTATTTCACATGCTCTTGGAGTCCTTTGTGTGTTTTTTTTAAGCAAACTCTATGCTGGCTTTCATATGTCTTTCAATGAGGAGAGGCTTCCGTGGGGCCACTCAGCAATAAAGACCTGTCTGGTAGAGGGATGCAGGGATAGTTGACTTTGTGGAACTTTCTCCCTACTGCATCTCTGGAGCTCAGCGACAGTGATCTTGGGGTTCTTCTTTACCTCTCTCACCAAGGCTCTTCTCCCACGATTGCTCAGTTTGGCTGAACGGCCAGGTCTAGGAAGACTTCTGGTGGTCCCAAACTTCTTCCATTTAAGGATTATGGAGGCCACTGTGCTCTTAGGCACCTTGAGTACTGCAGAAATTCTGTTGTAACCTTGGCCAGATCTGTGCCTTGCTACAATTCTGTCTCTGAGCTCCTTGGCCAATTCCTTTGACCTCATGATTCACATTTGGTCTGACATGCACTGTGATCTGTGAGCTCTTATATAAACAGGTGTGCGTCTTTCCAAATCAAGTCCTATCAGTTTAATTAAGCACAGCTGGACTCCAATGATGGAGTAGAACCTTTTCAAGGAGGATCACAAGGAAATGGACAGCATGGGACTTAAATATGAGTGTCTGAGCAAAGGGTCTGAATACTTATGACCATGTGATATTTCAGTTTTTCTTTTCTATTAAATTTGCAAACATTTCTACATTTCTGGGGGGGTTTCAGTCAAGATGGGGTGCAGAGTGTACATTAATGAGAAAAAAATGAACTTTTTTGAATTTACCAAATGGCTGCAATGAAACAAAGAGTGAAAAACTTAAAGGGGTCTGAATAATTTCCGTTCTCATTGTATTAATATTAACCCCTGCACAGTTATAAGAAACTTTCATAGTTTATTATGACACTGAAGTGCTTCTTGTCAGTGCAGGAGTAGAAGAAATCATATAGCGGGGTCTTCTGGCTCCTCTCTGTCGTGGCAACTTGTGACAGTACCCACCCTTCTACGAACCACTTCTGGAACTTCAGAGTCTGGCTTATAAGGGTGTGCAGTGTGAAAAGACTGGATTTACATGACTGCATGGATATCAGATGCTGGTACCCACATCCTCTCTTCAGAGCCGTAACCCTTCGAGTGTACCAGATACTGAAGCGACCAACAAACCAAGTGAGAAACAATGATTTTAGCTATCTGAAATTCCAAATTTCCATCAACAATGACCAGAGATGGCAGTAGCAGTGACGGTATAGAAGATGCAGCACATTTTTTTGAGTAGAGACTGGTGAAACATTATGAATCCTAATGGTGGGCAACAAAGCAAGGCGGAATGTTACAGGATTGTCGACAGCCTCAATCTTATAAGGACCGATGAACCTAGGACTCAATTTCCAAGAAGGAACCTTTAACTTAATGTTCCTTGAGGACAACCACACCAAATAAGCAACACATAGGTCCTGACCAACAAAACGTCTCTGATCAGCCACACTTTTAGATTTGGATCTCATCTTTTTCAAAGGCCTACTTGATAGCCAAGAGTTCTCTGCAACCAGTGTCATAGTTTATCTCAGTGGATGACAGGTTTTAAAAAAATATGCACATGGATGCCATTTATCAGGAGATGCACCCTGTGACAATACAGCCCCCACCCCCACTTCAAATGTCACCTTCTACAATAAATGTCAGGCTGTATGAGAATTGACGCAGATGACAAAACACAAATTTTAAGGTATCCAATGTCTCCCTGGTCAGAGTGGACCATTTGGAAAAGGCCGTCCCTATCCTGGTCATATCCATCAGAGGTTTGGCCACTAACAAAATGTTGATGAACTTACAGTAGTAGTTGGCGAACCTCAAAAATCTTTGTAACACCTTTAAGTCCTCAGGACCATCCCAATCCGGTATTGCCCAAACTTTCAACGGATCCATGTGAAAACCATTAGACAATAAAATATAGCCCGGAAAAGGGATCTCCTCAGGGATTAACCGAGAACATATATCTCTCTGGTTTGACAAACAATTTATTTTATTTTATTACATGTAATGCCTGACATGTACCTAATGTGACTCAAGATCAGGTGAATAAATTAATATGTCATCAAGATAGATCACAACAAATCTACGTGCTGAAAGATGGCAGGAGCTTTAGTCAACCCGAACGGTATCACGAGGTTCTCTTATTGTCCCTCAGGTGTATTGAAGGATGTTGTATAGGATGGTACATATGTCTGACATCCATGTCCACTCCTGAGGTCTTATGTGAGGAGTCCGAATTGAATATTGACGGGCTTGTTGATGTTGGTAATCAACAACTGCCCTCTTCTGCTCACATATCCTTTCCAACATATGCAGTGTAGAGTTCCAGCACGTGGGGACATCACACACCAGTCGGTGAACCAGAAGCTGCAAATGCTGCTAAAGCACGGCTAGGGCAGCTGAAGCTGTAGCTGACTTTCTAAAATGGGCAGACAGATAGCGTACTTTCACTAGCAGATCCAGCAGCTCCAGGTAGCTTTTCAGAAATCGTTGAACCATGAGGTTTAGCACATGGGCCAATCAATGTATGTGTGGGAGCTCACCTTGCCTCAGAGCCGCCACCAGGTTATGGCCATTGTCACACACGACCATGCCTGGCTGTAGGTTCAGTGGAGTCATCCAAATATATCTGACTGCTCTTTCAGCGCTGTCCACAACTCTTCAGCATTGTGTGGTTTGTCACCAATGCACATCATCTGCAGCACAGCCTGTTGCCTCTTGGCTGAGGCAGTGCTGCAGTGCTTTCAGCTTCTGACTGATGTGTTGATTTCAGAGGTGGGGGCTGAAGAGGAGGGGAGGAGGTGCAGGAGCTGTAGACTGTGGGAACAACCCTGATTGACGTAGGGCCCTCAATCCTCGGCGTCGGGAGAATTTGTTCCATCCCAGGGTCCGACTGGGTCCTGGCTTCCACTATGTTAACCCAGTGTGCCGTCAGTGAGATGTACCGTCCCTGCCCACAAGCACTTGTCCACGTGTCTGTTGTTAGGTAGACTTTCCCAGTAACAGCTTTGTTGAGGGTATGGGTAATGTTGTGGGACACATGCTGGTGTAATGCCGGTATGGCACAACGGGAGAAATAGTGGCGACTGGGGACCGAGTACCTTGGGACGGCCGCCACCATCAGGTTGCTGAAAGCTTCCATCTCGACAAACCTAAAAGGCAACATTCCGAGCACAAACAGAAGAGAAATCTTAGAATTTAGGACTGTGGCCAGTGGGGCGTTGGCTGAGTATTTCCGCTTGCATTCCAATGACTGGGGTATAGACAACTGAAGGCTGTGCTGGGACAAGAAAGTGGATGGGCTTGATGATGGTGCTGCTTGACTGTGGGCAACAACAGGTGCAGGGCTAGAGGCATCTTCACATGCACAGTGGACTGGGGATTGGCTTCTATGCAAAACAGTGGAAGAAGCAGTGGTGTCCCCTGCAGACAGTGTTCCTGGAGCCTGGGGTTCGGCCCACAAAGTCAGGTGCTTTGCTGCCATGTGCCTGATCATGCTGATGGTGCTCAGGCTGGTAGTTTTGCTACCCCTGCTGATGCGGGCATGGCAGGTGCTGCAAATGGCCTGTTTGAGGTTATCAGCAGAGTCTTTAAAAAATAACCAGACTCGGGAAGATCTAACAGTTGGAATGGCAACTTACCTCATGTTGGTGTTACGGGAATGGATGCAGGCCTTCTGTCTGTGCCACCACACTGCTTCTTCCTGCCTGTTGGGGTGATATGCCTCCTTCCCCATGTGTGCTGCTCTCCTCGCTCTGTCATCCACCACCTCGTCTTCCACATCTGCACCCTGCTCCTCCTATCTTTCTGGCAATTGTGTCTCATCATCGTCCACCTCTTGTGACACTTTCCCACTGTCACCTTCATGTGACCGTGGCTGTTCAAAGCTTTGGGCATCACTACATGCGATCTCATCTGGCCTCACTTCAATTTGACCGACCGAGAGTCCAGAATCTTGAAAGGAAAAACTGAACTGCTCTTCAGAGTGTCCAAGTGTGGGATCAGTTGTGTCAGGGCACTCGGCATGGTGGAAGGAAGGAGGATCAGTGTGAGGAATATCCGGGCCACACTCACAGCTACTCAGACTTGACCGTGTGGAAGACATGGTGGTGGTGGTGGCTAAGTGACTGGAAGCATTATCCACTATCAAACCAACAACCGTTTCACACTGCTCTGGCTTCAATAATGGTGTGCTGCGGTCCCCTAGAAACTGGGACAGGAAGGTCGAGCGAGAAGATGTGGGTCTTTGTTGTGGCACACTTTCAGCTTGGCAAGGGCCTCGTCCTCTGCATGCACCATCAGCATCATGTCCACTTCTCCATCCCTTTCCCCTTGTCTTGACCATTTTAAATGGAATGCTGCACTATTTCAAAAGCTCAACACAAATGTATTTATTTGGAGCTAAATTATATCTGATCAGTATTCAAACACAAACACCAGGCCTCAGCCTGACATAAAAGACTGTATTAAATTTTTTAGGGTTTTGTAGAATTTTTAAAATAAAAACAAGAGTGGAACAAGGCAAGCAGACAGACCTTTGAAACTTATGCCTGTCAAGCTATGATTTTTCCAGCACAGATACAACAGGCCTCAGCCTGACATAACAGACTGTATTAAATGTTTTTGATGGTTTTGTAGAATTTTTAAAATAAAACAACAGAACGTAACAGAACTATGCTATGTATGCCTGCAGAAATACGATTTTTCAAAAATAGAAACACCAGCCCTCAGCCTGACATAACCGACTGTATTAATATTTTTTTTCGCTTTTTGGGTGAATTTAAAAAAAAAAAAACAGGAGAGCAAGGCTAGCACACACAAGTATGCTATGCATGCCTGCAAAACAATGATTTCTAGACAGATACACCAGGCCTCAGGCTGACATAACAGACTGTATACATTTTTTTGGGTGGTTGGGTGAATTTTGGGAAACAAAATAAAAACTGAAGCGAGATATATATTAAATCATCATCATCAGCAGACAGTTTTGGAGCTTTGGGAGGGATGCAGTGGAAGCTATGTACACCCATACAGTGCCCGCAGGCCTTGCACTGATGTGGAAATGCTGTGCCCTGCCTATCTAGCGCTGCAATATTGGGACCCACGAATTACTCGGTATCGGGCCTCTCTGTCTCGGTTCTGGGATTGTCGCGGTGGCTAGACCCAGTCCGTGACCCTGCTAAGAGGCGTACAATGAAAGTTGGGACTGATGAGGTGTGGTGCAGGTCGCGATGAATAACGAGGACACAGGGTTGCAGTCTCTTTACCTCTTTACTGAAGGTTTCAAGATACTCAATCCATAGCACTGTTAACAGGGCTGTCTGAGACCGGCCGGTCCAAAGGCACATCCGGAGTTCCCTTAACAGGTGGGAATCAGTGTCTACCTTCTAGCGCTTGTATGTTGTAGTCCTTCCCTGCTGAGCACCCCGGGATAGTCCTCACAACTGTTGTGTCTGTCTCTGATGTTCGTTCTCTCCGTCCCCCAGATGATATGGTTAGGATGCACCCGCATGACGGGGTAGGCCTGGAGTTCTTCCGGGACCCTAGAGTCGCCCCTCTCCCACAGTTGCCTCCATTGTCTGCTTAGGTGTTTAAGTGAGACAGCCAACCTATAATTGGCTGTCCTGCCGTGGTTTGAAGTAATGCTTAGAGTCTCTTACTTGCTCGGCGTTCCGGCCACCGACTTTGCGCCTCAGAAGGATGTTGCCTCGATCTTACAGCATGACTCCTTCTGGTCCTATCACCTCTTTGCTGTATTCCCGTTTCTCACTTCTTGTCCTTTCTTAGGAATCTGCCAGGATCCCATCCCTGACAGGTCCTCTCTCTAGCTCTTCCCAGTTACTTCTCTCCTCTCTTCCTGTCCAACCCCCAGTTTTACCAGAGTGTGAGGAGTGGCCTACTAGATAGAACCACCCCCCCTGGTGGCCGGAGTGTGAAGTGTAGTGTGTGTGATACCTGGTCAGGTGAACTCCTTTAGTTCGATCAGACGTAACATCACTCCCCTTAGTGGCAGAGCGACGTTACTGCAACGACCAGGACTCTGGGGCGCTGCACTCCCCCCCGGTTAAATCCAGTACTCCCGGACTGGGAAAAGAAAAACAACATTACATGTTAGTAGGAAACACACAGAACTTTGAAACACTATAAACAAGTAAATGCTAGGAGCCAGTAACTATATAACAGAGCTTCCCTTTATGGGAGGTGAGGACACTTGAACGTTACACAACTTTTGGGTCATGCACAGTTTATGACTCCCAGTCTAGTGGTTGAAACAGCGGGGACCCCGGGTAAACAAAGGGGTCCCCTTTTGAAAGTTTTGCAGCAATTCACTGTCCATTACTCCATTGTCCATTTTTAAACCTGTAACACAGATATTTACACAAACATTCTTAACCAAATAACAACTCTCGTTAATACCTCCAAGCTTTGTAGCGAAGGGGAGTTTGGTTCTTGGTGCTACGCATAGACCTTCGCAGCGCAGGGGTTGCTATTGGCCTAACAGGGCCCGCTATGCTTGCCACCGCTGGTGTAGTGCACTGTCTTCTAGCTACGCTTCTAGTGAGTCTGGGTAGCACTGGCATGCTGGAGTTCTCAGGGCTGCTGCTATCAACAGTGGGTACGGCAGATTCGCCGATAGCAGAGGGAGGACTTGCCGATTCAACGGTTGGCATGGCATCTTCAGGCGGGATCTGCTGAGATTGTGGGCCTGGATGATCTGGTACCACCGTTAGTTCTGGTGGGTTTGGTTGCCGGAACGTTAGGACAGGTACCACGATGGCCTGATTTATCTGAGTCCAGGACTGGGGAAAATCGCCAAGAACAGTGTGTATCATCTTCTCTTCTACAGGTGGGGAGGTTCCTGGATCTGTTTCCCTCTCTCTCAACTTATCAGGGCATACTTTAAGGTGGTCTCTGGATATTGCCGTTGAGGTTTCCCCTCCATCCTTGCTGATGAGACAGACCTTCGTGTTGTCGAAATTGGGTGGCAGGATGGTATACGGTTCCACTTCCCATTGGTCATCGAGTTTGTGTAGCCTCCTCTTTCGTTTGAGTACTTTCTCACTGGGTGACAATGGAATCGCAGGGGCATGCTGGTTGTACTCTCTTTCTTGTTTCTGTCTGGCCTGGGTGAGACTCCTTTCCACGCATTGCTGTACTTTGCGGTACCTTCGCTGCCTTTCTGCATCCCAATCTACATCCGGCGAGGTATCCTGGGGGATTAGGACCCCCATGTCCAGATCAACGGGTAACTTGCTAGATCTTCCTCGCATCAGGTACGCTGGAGTGCAGTTGGTGGAATTCACTGGGATGTGATTGTATATGTCCACCAAGTCAGGCAACTTTGTTGGCCACAGGTTGGCCACAGGTTCCGTTCCTTTACGGTCAAGGTCTTCAGTAAGTCGATCACCACTTGGTTCATCTTTTCACACATCCCGTTGGTTTGGGGATGGTACGGTGTGGTTCTGATCTTCTTACACCTGTACAGATTGCAGAACTCTTGGAACACCTCTGCTTCGAATGCTGGTCCCTGATCGGTCAGTACCTTCTCCGGGTACCCATGGGGCCTACAAAAGTACTGCAGGAAGGTCTCGGCTGCCGTCCTGGCTGTTAGATCCTTGACAGGTACAACCACCAAAAATCTGGAGTAGTTATCTACGATAGTAAGAGCGTAGATATAGCCTGACCGGCTAGGTGTCAGCTTCACATGGTCCAGCGCGACCAGTTCGAGCGGCCGTTTGGTGATGATGGGCTGCAAGGGAGCCCGTTGGCTGTCACGGTCCTTCCTGCGTAGGCTGCATGGACCGCACTCCCGACACCACTTCTCAATGGCTCTCTTCATGCCAATCCAATAGAACCTCCCTCGGAGTAGCCTCTCCAGCTTCCTCCATCCGAAGTGTCCGGCTTCATAGTGGTAGGCTCCCAGAACCATGGGCGCATCTTGCCTTGGCACCACTATCTGCCATACCAATTCATGAGTACGTGGGTCGATGCTCCTCCTGCACAGCTTACCATCCTGAATAAACAGTTTGCTTCTCCCCTTCCACAGCTGTTGTGTCTCCTGTGGATCATCCGGGCCGGGATGCAACCCTGCCTGCGTCAAGAGCTCTTTCACCCAATGGACCGCGGGGTCACCATCCTGGGTCTCTGCCCATCCGTGATGGGGCAGGGGATTCAGCGTGGCATCCGGTTGGTTCTTGTGCCTGCTCTTCACATGATGGGAGGACTGAGCAGCTTTGGGGCGATGGAATGCGGGCAGCTCTACCTCTTCAAGTGCCTCCGGGTCCTCCCCCGATTCTGGCAAATTGGGCATCCGGGACAAGGCTGTTATGGACCTGGTGGTTAGGAGCACCCGGAATGACCTGATGGTTAAAACAGAAAACCTGGGACAAGCTATGAGGAGGTGGTAACTCTACTGACCGCAATCCCTAATCCTATCACACACACTAGAAATAGCCGTGGAGCGTGCCTAACTCTCCCTAGACGCCTCTTCACAGCCTAAGAGCTAACTACCCCTAAAGATAGAAATAGAAGCCTACCTTGCCTCAGATAAATTCCCCAAAGGAAAGGTAGCCCCCCACAAATATTGACTGTGAGTTAAGAGGGAAGTGACAAACACAGGAATGAAACAGATTTTCGCAAAGGAGGCTGAATCTTCTCTAGATAGACAGAGGATAGGAAAGGGAACTGTGCAGTCAGTATTAAAAACTACAAAAACCACGCAGAGTGTGCAAAAAGATCTCCACACCGACTCATGGTGTGGAGGTGCAGCTCTGCACCCCCAGAGCTTCCAGCTAGCAGGGATATATCATAATAGCAAGCTGGACTAGAAACATAGCATGTACTGAGAAATATATTCAAACACCAATGAACAACAAATGAACTAGCAGGGACTTAGCTTCTGCTGGAGTAGACAGGTCATCTGAGAAATCCAAGAGAGATCTGAACCAGTACTGAGACATTGACAGCTGGCATGAACTAACGACCTTAGCAGAGTTAAATAGGGAAGCCAGCAGAAGCAATAAGCGAGGGCAGCTGAGAAAGCCAACCTCAAAGATCAGCAGTTCCACTCAAAGCCACCAGAGGGTGTCCAAGGACAGAACTCACCAAAGTACCATTCACGACCACAGGAGGGAGCCCGAGAATGGAATTCACAACAGTACCCCCCCCCTTGAGGAGGGGTCACCGAACCCTCACCAGAGCCCCCAGGCCGATCAGGACGAGCCAAATGAAAGGCACGAACCAAATCGGCAGCATGGACATCGGAGGCAACAACCCAGGAATTATCCTCCTGACCATAGCCCTTCCATTTAACCAGGTACTGAAGCTTCCGTCTCGAAATACGAGAATCCAAAATCTTCTCCACCACATACTCCAACTCCCCCTCAACCAACACCGGAGCAGGAGGATCAACGGAAGGAACCATAGGCGCCACATATCTCCGCAACAACGACCTATGGAACACATTATGGATGGCAAAAGAAGCTGGAAGGGCCAAACGAAACGACACAGGATTGATAATTTCAGAAATCTTATAAGGACCAATGAAACGAGGCTTGAACTTAGGAGAAGAAACCTTCATAGGAACATAACGAGAAGATAACCAAACCAAACCCCCAACACGAAGTCGGGGACCAACACAGCGACGGCGGTTAGCAAAACGTTGCGCCTTCTCCTGAGACAATGTCAAATTGTCTACCACGTGAGTCCAAATTTGCTGCAACCTGTCCACCACAGAATCCACACCAGGACAGTCAGAAGGCTCAACCTGCCCTGAAGAAAAACGAGGATGAAAACCAGAATTACAAAAAAAAGGCGAAACCAAAGTAGCCGAACTAGCCCGATTATTAAGGGCGAACTCATCCAATGGCAAGAAGGTCACCCAATCATCCTGATCAGCAGAAACAAAGCATCTCAGATAGGTTTCCAAGGTCTGATTGGTTCGTTCGGTTTGGCCATTTGTCTGAGGATGGAACGCTGAAGAAAAAGACAAATCAATGCCCATCTTAGCACAAAAGGACCGCCAAAACCTAGAAACAAACTGGGAACCTCTGTCCGACACAATGTTCTCCGGAATGCCATGCAAACGAACCACATGCTGAAAAAATAATGGAACCAAATCAGAGGAGGAAGGCAATTTAGGCAAGGGTACCAATTGGACCATCTTAGAAAACCGATCACAAACCACCCAGATGACAGACATCCTTTGAGAGACAGGAAGATCAGAAATAAAATCCATGGAAATATGCGTCCAGGGCCTCTTCGGGACAGGCAAAGGCAAAAGCAACCCACTGGAACGAGAACAGCAAGGTTTGGCCCGAGCACAAGTCCCACAGGACTGCACAAAAGAACGCACATCCCGTGACAAGGAAGGCCACCAAAAGGACCTAGCAACCAAATCTCTGGTACCAAAAATCCCAGGATGACCAGCCAATACTGAACAATGAACCTCAGAAATAACTCTACTAGTCCATCTATCAGGGACAAACAGTTTCTCCACTGGACAGTGGTCAGGTCTATCAGCCTGAAACTCTTGCAGCACCCGCCGCAAATCAGGGGAGATGGCAGACAGAATCACCCCCTCTTTAAGAATACCAGCCGGCTCAGGGACTCCCGGAGAATCAGGCAAAAAACTCCTAGAAAGGGCATCAGCCTTCACATTCTTAGATCCCGGAAGGTACGAGACCACAAAATCGAAACGGGAGAAAAACAGAGACCATCGAGCCTGTCTAGGATTCAACCGCTTGGCAGACTCGAGATAAGTCAGATTCTTGTGATCAGTCAGGACCACCATGCGATGTTTGGCTCCCTCAAGCCAATGTCGCCACTCCTCGAATGCCCACTTCATAGCCAACAACTCCCGATTGCCGACATCATAATTACGCTCAGCAGGCGAAAACTTTCTAGAAAAGAAAGCACATGGCTTCATCAAAGAGCCATCAGAACTTCTCTGAGACAAAACAGCCCCTGCCCCAATCTCAGAAGCATCAACCTCGACCTGAAAAGGGAGCGAAACATCTGGCTGACGCAACACAGGGGCCGAAGTAAAACGACGTTTAAGCTCCTGAAAAGCCTCAACGGCCGCAGGGGACCAATTCACCACATCAGCGCTTTTCTTCATCAAATCAGTCAAAGGCTTAACCACACTAGAAAAATTAGCGATGAAGCGACGGTAAAAATTAGCAAAGCCCAGGAACTTCTGAAGACTCTTCACAGATGTAGGTTGAGTCCAATCATAAATGGCCTGAACTTTAACAGGGTCCATCTCGATAGTAGAAGGGGAAAAAATGATGCCCAAAAAGGAAACCTTCTGAACTCCAAAGAGACATTTAGACCCCTTCACAAACAACGCATTAGCACGAAGGACCTGGAATACCATCCTGACCTGTTTCACATGAGACTCCCAATCATCCGAAAAGACCAAAATATCATCCAAATATACAATCATGAACCTATCCAGATACTTCCGGAAGATATCGTGCATAAAGGACTGAAACACAGATGGAGCATTAGAAAGCCCGAATGGCATCACCAGGTACTCAAAATGGCCCTCGGGCGTATTAAATGCTGTTTTCCATTCATCACCCTGTTTAATATGCACAAGATTATACGCCCCTCGAAGGTCAATCTTGGTAAACCAACTTGCTCCCTTAATCCGAGCAAACAAATCAGACAGCAGAGGCAAAGGGTACTGAAATTTGACCGTGATTTTATTGAGAAGGCGGTAATCTATACAGGGTCTCAGAGAGCCATCCTTCTTGACCACAAAAAAGAACCCTGCTCCCAACGTTGACGAAGACGGGCGAATATGCCCTTTCTCCAAGGACTCCTTTACATAACTCCGCATAGCGGCATGTTCTGGCACAGATAAATTGAAAAGTCGGCCCTTAGGGAACTTACTACCAGGAATCAAATTAATAGCGCAATCACAGTCCCTATGAGGAGGTAGGGCACTGGACTTGGGCTCATCAAATACATCCTGGTAATCCGACAAAAACTCAGGGACTTCAGAAGGAGTGGAAGAAGAAATTGACATCAAAGGAACATCACTATGTATCCCTTGACAACCCCAACTAGACACAGACATTGATTTCCAATCCAGTACTGGATTATGGACCTGTAGCCATGGCAAACCCAACACGACCACATCATGCAGATTATGCAACACCAAAAAGCGAATATTTTCCTGATGTGCGGGAGCCATGTACATGGTCAGATGAGTCCAGTACTGAGGTTTATTCTTGGCCAATGGCGTAGCATCAATCCCCCTTAAGGGAATAGGATTCTGCAAAGGCTCCAAGGAAAAACCACAGCGCCTGGCAAACTCCAAGTCCATCAAATTCAGGGCATGTTATTGCTGTACCTGATTGCGGCCTTTATCCAAGGAAGTCACCATGAAGATCTTTGTACAGAGATGCTAGGTCCAGAACACCGTCCTTAGGGAGAGGAAGATCATTAGAAGATTGGAGTGGACTTATATATATCATGAGAGTACGGGATCTTCATGTTCCCTATTTTGGACTAATATTTTGACATTCCGCTGTATGCTGTATGGGTATGGGTATTTTATGATGTATTTTTATGTATAGTATTATCTTTATTTATGTGTCCTCTCTAGTATATTATTCTGCAATTTTTGACACAGGTTTTATGATATAGCACTTGGCTATGTTCTAGGTTTGGGTCTTGTGGGGTTTTTGTGCAGTAATTGCCGTGGTTTTTATGGCTATATTGAGTCTCCATTTTTAAATTAGTATGATATTCACACTTTTATATTTACACCTTTTTTACTAAACTATCAGTATAGTCACTTTAATATTTATGAAATAAATATAGATAGGATGCATATTCACTTATGGAGTATAGCAATATTCACGGAACATCACTGAATGTAGTTGATTCCCTTATCTTCATATTAGTGAGGGGTCTATAGCATTTTATATATATACATTGCATTCGGCAGCCCTCCACGGTGATATGCGCCATTTTATCCTGTGGATAGGAGATAGTTAACACTATTATTTAACACATTTCTCAATTGTCTTATTTTTACCATTAGGCACTTACTAATAAACTTACAAATTGAGGAGACTTATACATCATTTAGAACTGACATATTATATGCAGCATTCCCAGCCTTAATAATGTATTTGATGCGGGGCTGTAGCGCCGGCGCAGTGTACTAACGACACAGTAGAAGTCAGAACGTATTTACGGCTTCCGTACACTTGGTGCCTAGACCTTGGCGCCTGCGTAGTACAGACTTCAGGGATCTGGGCATATCATTCAGTGTGAGACACTTCCGGTGGTGCTTCTGGTCTCCGTACAATCCGGGGAACGCCGGCGCATGCGTAGAACTTATCAGTTCCGCATTCTTAAACAGCTGGTAGCAATAACATTTAGGTTTTATCCAATAAACGGCGGACTTCACAATATAAATTCCGGCAAGCCCCCTGCCCTGACATGCCTCCAGAAGAAGCTAACGCGAAACGCGCGTCGGGGCAGAGGGACGCCGGGGCACCCATCCAGACTCCACAGTAAGGTACTTCGTTTTCATTTTACACCCTAATCAAGTAAATTATTATTGTAGCCAAATGTTGGAGAGCTATTTATGGGCCAGTTTTACTGATATTGTGCCATAATACGGCTGTATACAGCTCCAAATAATGGAGACATATTTAGGATGTTTTGGTGGATGGCAATTTATGTCTATATATACATACTAAGTCTGGATTGATAGTGTACCCAAGGCAGCATAGTCCCTCTTTTGTGGATTTTTGTACCCTTAGTGACATGTAGTAAAATGTATTTTTATGTGTTTTATCATTGATTTACAATAAAATTATTATTTTATATCAAGTACCATAGTGGTGATCAATTTATTATTTGGTCACACTGGTTGTGAGATAGACCTCAAATAATGCAAAGAAAACAAGTTCATAATCATTTAGAAACAATAATACTAATGTTTTAACTCGGGAAGAGTTCAGAAATCAATATTTTGTGGAATAACCATGACTGTTAATCCCAGCTTTCCTGTGTCTTGGCAGCTTTCCACCAGTCTTTCACACTGCTCCCAACACAATAATGTCAGCAGTTCTTCTTTGTGTGATGGCTTGTGACTATCCATCTTCCTCCTGATTACATTCCAGAGGTTTTCAATGGGGTTCAGGTCTGGAGATTGGTGAGATGCAAACTCTGCTTCAGGAAAATGGCCGCCACGTTCTCCATCTGCGCACGCGTGGCAGCCCGTGGCCATTTTCCTGAAGCCCCGGGCAGTAGAGCGCTCCATCTGCGCACGCGCGGCCACAGGAAGATGGCCGCCCCCACCGATCACCAGGGATATAGTGCAGATCGCGCTCTTTTTCCACACGTATGAAGTGGATTCAGGCCTTGGGCATGCGCAAACCACTACGCCACCAACGGAGAAATAAGCAAGATCTGGGGGAAGGAACAGCGACGTCACCACGCCCATTTGACCAGACCAGCCTGATTGACAGGCAAAAACGGCGACTTTGGTAACGGATTTCGGCAGCATAGGTGGGGAATCAGGGTCCACAAAATACACTATTGTAATGCACAGCTCAGGCCCTATTTAACGGTATTTTTATCTCATACGGAAAAAACGGGGTGACAGGTTCCCTTTAAGAATCTCTAGGCTGTGAAAGACTTCAGTTTTGAAAGGAGCCAAAGCAAGGACTGCATGGATTATGTGGGACTTTAGTCCTGGTTCAGGACTGCAACAGTCTGTGTAGAGTACTGTTACTATTGTGCTACTGCATTCCTGTAGTTGAATTTTTAAAAAGACAACAGTAGTCCATAAAAATATTGTACCTTTTTTTTCCCTTTAATATTAACTGAGACTGTGTGACTGCATGGTGGTCTTTGATTGTGTTCCTGTTGTGCAGAGTTGGATAATGCCGCACTTTTGACTGAGCATTGTTGGGCGTAATTCTGGAAAAGTAAAGTCAAGTGATAATGTTTTGTGTGAAACTCATATAGCCTTTTGGCCAATTAAACTGGACCTTCATGTCTAGCGAACCAGGGAGACTTATCTCAACTCTTCGCCAAATTAACCACTGTAAGTTCTTTAATGGTACCAGTCATTGATGCTCATTGTCATGGTTCCTATTCAACCTCCTAAAGGAGATGCTGAAACATAATTTCTGGCAAGAACACAAATTATAAGATTGACCATGTGCACATCAAAGAATTTGTGGAAAATATTTTGTCCTTCTTTTTAACCACAAGAAAACATTATCAACCCTCACCCAGATTATGTGTTGGTGTAATAGCGCAGTTCATACAGGGATGTGCATTCCTGGTCTAAAATATAATTCAGAGATGATTATGATGGAAACCTTTATAATCTTTATTTTGCACAACTTAGAATATTTCTTGGCGCATCCTATATATTTATTATTGTTATTCGATTATTCTTCTTCTGACTTTTTTTAACCACTTTATCTCACAGTTACACTCTTCTCTGCTACTCTTGTAATTTCATCCCAACCACACTCTTGGAGTTGAATCTAAAGTTTTGTGCACATGGAACAAACTTTGTGGTGGCACATGCAATCCTGAATGTCTCCATTTGGTGCCATATGTTCGGAGATGTTTAGTATAGGATCTCCTTTGCACTCGTTAGTCTTTGCACTTGCTCCTGAGCTATGTCTCCACATTCACCAGTTCCTATGTTATTAGGAAATGAACTTAGGAGGCAGTTTGTAAACTTTTGTACTGACGACAGATCTATTGCCCTTTGCTGTAAGATCTACTGGTGTATTGCAATCTACTGCTTGGCCACCACTCCTCTACCAATGTTGGAAATTGTCTTCTTGATTCAAAACAGTCACATACGCAGATTGCCAAAATATTCCATTTGGTATTGCAGGTATTTTCCATTCTGCTGTAAATTAGAATTGTTATCTTGAATGTCTACTTCATATTACAGCCAACATATAATTGTGCACCTGAGGTGTAAAAGGACTGTGTATATTTCCATAAGATGTTAGAAACTGTGCTTCATATAGGATTCACAGGATGTCCACAACAAAAAAATCATCTAAACCTGAATCCCACTCTACCTATTGAGAATGTTGATGAAAGATATAGTATCAAAACTGGACTTTCTGGATGGTCCAACATTTGCCACGCACTGAAGCAACCTGACAAACGTCTTCACAATTGGGACCATTGTGGGTATGCAAATACTGTCTTTGGATGTGAAGAGTCCTACCTTCCCTTTAAGAGGTCTTTGATCCTTTATTTTATTCAGCTGGGTCAATAAAAACCCAAGAATAACTTTGAAATTGGACATGTTGTTCATCCAAGCAAGAAAACCTAATGGTTACTCAACCGATTTTGTGCAGATCTTGATGATTACACTTTGATTGCTACTAAGCTTGGTGGTTGGTAGTTGCTTAACACCAGATGCAGTCTCTTAGCTTGGTGGTTTCACTACACCGCTATGGCACTGAGCTTAATGTTGTGGAAGATCAGCTCACTTAGCTGCTCCTTGAGGTAAACACAGGCACACGTGAGGTTTAAGTCTCTGGGTGGTTTATTAGATCATAAACCAGAAGCCCAAAATGGTAACAGAAAACAGCCTGTCCAGCTCAAAAGAAAATAAACAGCTCATACACAGTCCTGCCCAGAACTTCTGAGACAACGCATGAAGCTGCTCTCACAGGAGCTTCAGTATGGAGACTTCCTTCCCTCCAAACAACACAGAGCGAGGAAAAAAAACCTGACTGGACATATATTTCCCAAGCCACACCCTTGAGGTGGAGATATGTTGAGTAGACGTCCTGCCCATCTCTTTACCTACTCACCTAAAAATCCTCCCATAACATGGCCGCTTAACTCCTTCAACACATAGCATGCTGAAACAAAACTTATGTATTTCTTGATCACAAGGAAAGCAATCTCTCTGACACATATCTCCCCTCACATACAGTGCCAGTGATCCTGTCACATATTCCCCCCTCTGCCCAAAGCTGGGGGCTTTGACACTTTCAGACACCCAACAGGGAATTCGGGAGAAGGCATCTGCATTCCCGTGTGACTTCTCGGGCCTGTGTTCTACATGGAACTTGAAATCCTGGAGGCCTAGTAACCACATGGTCACCTGGGCGTTCTTACGATTTTTCTCCCTTAACCATCTCAGAGGAGCATGATCGGACACAAGTTTGAACCTCCTGCCTAGTAGATAATACCTCAACGTATCCACGGCCCATTTTATGGTTAGATACTCCTTCTTGAAGATGGTGTAGTTCTTCTTGCATGAGCTTGCGGCTCAAATACAGGATGAGATGTTCTTCTCCATTTATTACTTGGGACAGCATGCCTCCCAATCCAACTTCTGATGCATCTGTTTGGACCACAAGCTCTTTGCTAAAGTCTGGTGCAACTAGAAACGGATGTTTACACACAGTTCTCATCAGTTCCTGGAACGCCATCTCTGTGTCATTAGTCCATTTAACCATCGTCGATTTGATGCCTTTAAGAAGATCTGTCAATTGCGTGGCGATTATAGTGAAATTTGGAATGAATCGCCGATAGTACCCCACAATTCCAAAAAATGCCCTCACTTGCTTCTTGGAAAGCGGTTGCGGCCACTCTTGAATCGCCTCGATCTTGTTGATTTGCAACTTAATTTTGCCTCTCATGGCAACATAGCCTAGGTACTTGGTCTCTTCCTTCCCTATGGCATATTTTTTCGGATTTATTGTGAAACCTGCATTTCTTAAAGCATCCAGAACCACCTGTACCTTTGGCAGATGATTAGCCCAGTCGGGGCTAAAGACCACTATGTCACTGAGGTACGCTGCAGCATACTTCTTATGTGGGGCCAGGATCCAATCCATCACCCTCTGGAAGATGGCCAGGGCCCCCTGCAAACCAAAGGGCATCCTGGTGTATTGAAAACACCCATCAGGCATCAAAAAGGCTGTCTTCTCCTTGGCACTCTGGGGCATATGGATCTGCCAATAGCTCTTCTTTAGGTCCAGGGTTGTAATGTACCTCGCGGGTCCAAGTCTCTCAATGAGTTTGTCCACATGAGGCATCTGGTAAGCATTAAAACTAGAGACTTCATTCAGCTTGTGATAGTTGTTCTAGAAATGCCACTCACCATCAGGCTTCGGTACGAGGACGATGGGACTCGACCATTGTTAAATATGCTTATTTTGCACATTTAGTTAATCAGGATTCTTTGCCAGATGCGTTACTCTTAAAGAAAAAATGTCATGATATTTTCATAAAAAATGTAGTGGTTTATTGGATTGTCCACAGAAAAACCACATTGCAGCAAAACATAAAATAGGTGAAATAGTTACGAACAGATTGTCCATTTGTTCCTCATGTTTCCTGAGATGGTAAAAAGCGTCTGCCTTTCTGTCATGGAATAGAAGTCATCATGGCTACCAGTTATTCATTTCTTCTGTGTTGTCAGAAGTCTGTGGAGAATGATGGAAAAGCAGGCAGGAGGTGACCCCAACGTGACAGCCCCCACGTGACAGCTCCCACCCTCCTAAGAGATGTAATTATATACGGTATGTCCCACAAAACCACGTGTTCTCTCTATGTGGTGTTAACTTATACTCTATATATACAGAAATAGCTTTTGTAATGTCAGCGAAAGACAATGTGCTCAGTACAGAATTGAGAATAAGAATAATTCAATTAATTAATATTTAACAACCATCCACTTTTCGACTCCTCTATCACCCCAAGGTCTAGCATCCCCTTCACCTCATTTCATATCATCTCCCTCCGTGCTTCCAGAATTCAATAGGGCTTGAGGTTCACCCTTACGTGTGGTTCCGTCAACACATCATGCTCAACCACCTGCATATGTCCCGACAACTCTGAGAATAGGTCCCAGTTCCGCTGCAACAGCTCCCAACACTGTTGCCTCTGGGACGGCATCAGAGTCTCTGCAATGGTGACAACGTCCACGGTGACTTTGGGACTGGTTCCCAGGCAAGGAATGTCCAATGATTCT
The DNA here is from genome assembly GCF_051348905.1 of Ranitomeya variabilis. Classification (NCBI taxonomy): domain Eukaryota; kingdom Metazoa; phylum Chordata; class Amphibia; order Anura; family Dendrobatidae; genus Ranitomeya; species Ranitomeya variabilis. The sequence goes on from NC_135233.1 coordinate 1,098,737,124, forward strand.
CAGTCTCTCAGGGTTTGAGTAAGTTCACATAATAGACCTGGTGAGGCTTTCTTTCGCCCCAGCTGGTGTACATTGTAATTAATTTTGTGCAGTTTTTCAACCATCTAGTATGGGCCTTGCCACTTGGCTAGGAACTTGCTCTCCACCATGGGGATAAGCACTAGCATGGAGTCCCCTGGCTGGAACTGCCTCAGCCTTGCTGATTGGTCATACACCTTGCCTGTGCCAGGAGAACATGCTCCTTTGCAATAGGCATCACTTTCGCCATTCTTTCCTGCAGCTGGGCGACATGCTCTATGATGCTCCAGTGTGGAGTGGTCACAGCTTCCCATGTTTCCTTGGTGATATCCGTGAGCCCCCGTGGATGTCGCCCATACAGGAGCTCGAACGGGGAAAAGCCTGTAGAGGCCTGGGGAACTTCCCTGTTGGAGAAGAGCAGAAAGGAAGGCAGGTAGTCCCAGTCTCGACTATCCCTCTCAATGACCTTTTTTGAGCATGGCTTTTATTGAAGCGCTCTACTAGGCGTTCGATCTGTGGATGGTACACTGAGGTTCGCAGCTGGACAACCTGGAGGATCCTACATAGCTTTTTCATTACCTTGCTCATGAAATGGGTTCCCTGGTCTGTCAGAATCTCCTTCGGTAGGCGCATCTTAGCAAAAATATGAACAAGCTACTGGGTGATACTCTTAGCCGAAGAGTTTCTTAGGGGTACTGCTTCAGGGTTCCGGGTCGCAGAGTCCATGGCCACTAGGATATATTGGTGCCCTCATGCAGACTTAACTAAAGAACCTACTAGGTCTATGACAATTTTCTCAAACTGGATCTCTATTACCAGTAACGGGACTAGAGGACTTCAGATGTGCACAGAGGGAGCGGTTATCTGGCAGATGGGGCAGGACCTACAATAATTCAAAATCACCTGATAACATTCTGGCCAATAGAACCTCTGCAGTATTCTCTCCTGCATTTTCTCCACCCTCAGATGTCTCCCCAAAACATGCGAATGGGCTATGTCTAGAATGCTCTGCCAGTATAGCCCTGGAACCAACAGGTTTTCCACTATTTCACTTCCCCTCAGTGTAGTCACTCTATACAGCAATTCGCTATTGACTGCAAAGTGTGGGTACCTGGTGTCAGCCCCTGGCTTTTAAGCAACTCCATCAATCACAGTATTTGAGCAGACCCAAAATTTTCCCCAGGAACCTCAGCCTCACTGGTCACCGTTTCATCCTCATCACCAGCTAGGACACACAAGGGGAACTCCTCCACCTCTGACTGAGATGTGGCGCTGGCTCTTATCTGAGCCACTGGGCAACCCTGCCTTTCACCATAAGTTCCAGAACAGGCTGAAGTCCCGTCCAATTATCACAAGGTGTAGTAAGTCTCTGACTACCTCGACCTGATGGAACACCATACCGTGGCACCTCTGCCCACTGCTCTGGAGGCAGCCTCTCCTGCTCTGCAGCACTTTCAAAAACAGTCAAAAATGCCTCTATATCATCCGCTGGGGTCATATTTTGCATGGTTTGTCTTACCGCTTTGCGGACACACAAGTCATCACCTTGATGTGGGGGAGGGGCGGTCTCCCTGCTGCGGACATCTCCCGCCAGAAGTTCCATCTCCCTTTGCTGTTTTTGAATCTGTTGTATTAAGAGTTTATTAGTCTCCTGCTGTACCTGGTGCTGTTGCTGCTGGCTCAGGATAAGGTGCTTGAGTAGCTCCTCCATTTTGCCTGACCGCTGATCCATCTTCGCAGCTTCCTTAACCCAGGATATATGATTTGCCCACCGCTGCTGCACATGTTCCTGGAACGTTGCCCGCATCCGAAACACCACTTGTGGCAGGTTGGCTCACTTAGCTGCTCCTTGAGGTAGACACAGGCACACATGGGGTTAAAGTCTCTGGGTGGATGATTGCATCATAGACCGAAAACTCCAAATGGTAACAGAAAACAGCCTGTCTGTCTCAAAAGAAAATAAACAGTTTATACACAATCCTGCCCAGTATTTCTGGGACAACGCATATGGCAGTTCTCACAGGAGCTTCAGTATGGAGACTTCCTTCCCTCCACACAACACAGACCGAGGAAAAAAACTGACTGGCCACACCCTTGAGGTGGATATATGGTGAGTAGGCGTCCCGTTCATCTCTTACCTACTCACCTAAAAACCCACCCATAACATGGCCACTTAACTCCTTCAGCACATAGCTTGCTGAAACGAAACTTATGGGTTTCTAGATCATGGAGGAAAACAATTTCCATGACACATATCTCCCCTCACATGCAGTGCCAGTGACCCTGTCACAGTCGTTTCATCAGAATGCTGAGGCACTGCGCTTGTTTGAAACAGTGTTTTACTAAGTACAGCAGTTGAAAACCATGCCAAAAAGACCACAATTTTTAGAAAACTTTCTTTGGTCTATATATTAGCTGAAAAAAATATTGCTCATTATTTACAAATGTCTTAAAATAAATTTCTATCTAATTTCCTCTCCTCTGTAATTTGTCTCATTAACTGTGGAAAATAATTAATCTACAGAGATTCTAATTGGTTAAGGCTTCCTTATAAAATCCCCATTACCTTCAATTTCCCTTCCGGTGTCGTCTAATGTATTTGGGTTTAAGAAAACGCCACTTTTTTTATTTTACTTAATGTTCAGGATATGTTGTTCTTTTATTGTATTTTCTTGTACCATGTATTACTCATTTGGACAAGAAAAAAATCAGTTCAAAATGTTTTTCTTTTATTGAAAGATCTTATATTTTTTATGGTTCTGGTCATTGAGTTTGAATTGAAAGGATCTGCTCACGTTCACAACCATTAGTTTCCTCTAGCCCAATGCATCAAAAAACAAAAAAATAAAGAAGCTTTACAAGTGGCCTTGAATATTTTGATGTAAATCTTTGAAAATCTAGTCAAGAGAGCAGGCGCAATGTTTTCATCCTCTCTGCCAAAATAGTAAGGGGGTAGGAAGTTTGGTGATTTTGTGAATCAGCACCAGAAGAAGGAACCTCATTAATTCTTATGCTAACTTCATGAACAGAAGGAAATTCACTGATTTGGTGACTGAAAGACATAGCTATCTTGCACTTGTCCTCACGATCATTAAAGGCTTCTGGACGAAATCATAAAAACATGTGATGGTATACACATGATCTATTTTTACTGCAACTAAGTTACATTGTCTGTTGGAAGAGTGTCAAGCAACCCTATTTCACCCCAGATCCAGGTCATTCCGTCAGACTTTACACTGCAGATCTGTGTTCAGTTGATCTGCTCAGCATAAACACAAGCCCACCATGAGTCCACAAGGATATTGACTCGAGATCTTCAATGTTAGGTCATGGAGGATCTACAGGCATAATATAGACATAGATGGCTACAGTACATCGGATTGAATCTCCATCAAACCATTGTTGGAACACCTTAACACTCAGTAAACCAAATCTCCTTTAATTTTATAAGGAAAACATAGCAAATCATTTGTTGTACCGTAAAAGTTTTTTACTTTGTACTTTGCAGTCCCTAGCTTCATTGTGAGGTGGGCTGTGAGCAACTATTTACCATTAAAAATTGTCATTGGGTTTTAACTGTTAATGTGTAAAGTTCTGGATATCAGTGTGAAGACAAGACTGTCCAGAGTTCTGTCAAAGACAAGATTGTCCAGAAGTCTGTGTAAAGACAAGACTATCCAGAGTTCTGTCTGAAGACAAGACTGTCCAGAGATCTGCGTGAAGACAAGACTGTCCAGAGATCTGCGTGAAGACAAGACTGTCCAGAGATCTGCGTGAAGACAAGACTGTCCAGAGGTCTGTGTAAAGACAAGACTGTCCAGAGATCTGCGTGAAGACAAGACTGTCCAGAGTTCTGTACGAAGACAAGACTGTCCAGAGTTCTGTACGAAAGATAAGACTATTCAGAGTTCTGTATGAAGACAAGACTATCCAGAGATGAGCACGAAGGTAAGACTGACCAGAGTTCTAGAAAAAGGAAATATTTGTTCCAGCTCCTCTTGATAAAAAAATCTTCAATTTTTATTCCATGGTAATTAAAAAACAATTACAGACAGCTCCTCGGACTACAACAAATCGCACATGAGGACACGAGCAACGCATTTCGATCGCTGCCTCGATTTTGATCAAAGCTAACACACCACTGCATCACAAGACATTGAAAAGAACTTGTCTCCAATCAAATGTCAGAGTCTCATCACATGATCCTAGGTCCTGCCATGCAGCATAAACAAACTTTTGTGCAGATCAATACATAATGAATTAATTTATACATGTAAAAAGACAGAAGAAATGTTATTTACAAGAAAAAATTAGTTGACAATTAATTGTAACTTAAAATCCATATATTTTGACTTAATTTAATAATGAAACATGATCTCATTTTTCTTATTCAGACCGACAGGAAATCTGGTCCCCAGGTTGAAAATCCAATAAGCCTCCCTGGTAAGTAAGTCTCTTCTAATATCTCCACCTCGGGAAGGTCAAGACTGTCCAGAGGTCTGTGTAAAGACAAGTCAGTCCAGAGTTCTGTATGAAGACAAGACTGTCCAGAGTTCTGTCGAAGAAAAGACTGTCCAGTGGTCTGTGTAAAGACAGGACTGTCCAGAGTTCTTTATGAAGACAAGACTGTCCAGAGTTCTGTAGAAGACAAGACTGTCCAGAGTTCTGTATGAAGACAAGACTGTCCAGAGATCTGCGTGAAGACAAGACTGTCCAGAGTTCTGTCGAAGACAAGACTGTCCAGAGTTCTGTATGAAGACAAGATTGTCTAGAGTTCTGTACTAAGACAAGACTGTCCAGAGATCTGCCTGAAGACTAGACAGTCCAGAGTTCTGTACGAAGACAAGACTGTCCAGAGTTCTGCGTGAAGACAAGACTGTCCAGAGTTCTGTCGAAGACAAGACTGTTCAGAGGTCTGTGTAAAGGCAAGACTGTCCAGAGTAGGTCTGTGTAAAGGCAAGACTGTCCAGAGTTCTGTGTGAAGACAAGACTGTCCAGAGTTCTGTCAAAGACAAGACTGTCCAGAGGTCTATGTAAAGACAAGACTGTCCAGAGTTCTGTTGAAGACAAGACTGTTCAGAGGTCTTTGTGAAGAGAAGACTGTCCAGAGGTCAGTGTGAAGACAACAATGGCCTGTTTTGAGTTAAGTCTTAACCATTGAAACTTTGTTCTAGAATGTTTTGTCTATTCCGGGACCTCGAGTGTGGAAAGAAACCATCAAGTATAAACAAAAACCATTATGCAAGTTGTAACATTTTTGCAGATTTTGTTTTTTTAAAAAAAAGGTTGCATTTTCTTATTTAATCAACTGTAAAAGGGAACCTTCGTGCCATGAATGATTTCCACTGGAGACCTTAGATGTTATTTTTCTATGTAGACATACACTGGACTCTTCTTTGCACCCATTATATCAATAATTACTGCTCTTTCTCTTACTTTAAATTTATAAAAATTCAATATAAAGTTATATATTACTAATCTATAGGTAAACCCAAATATTCAATAGTCTCCAGTAACGGTCAATATCGTCAATCACTATCTTAACACTATTTCAGATCCTAGACGAAGTTATCACTTAACTGATGATGGAGACCGAGAACAGTACCACAATCATTACAGAATTTATTCTGCTTGGATTTACCACAGATCCAAAGACAAATGCCACACTATTTGTGTTATTCTTTATCATCTACGTAGTCACATTTACTGGAAACAGCCTCATAATATATATGGTCATCATCAACCCAAAGTTGCATAAACCCATGTACTTTTTTCTTTGCATATTATCTCTTCTTGACTTGTGTTATTCGACGACAGCTTTGCCCCGATTATTGGCCGATCTGTTTTCTACTGAAAGATCCATCTCGTATATGGCTTGTACCCTTCAGATTTATATCATCCTCCTTGTGGAAGGGTCGGAGTGCCAGCTTCTTACTGTGATGGCCTATGATCGATATGTCGCCATATGTCAGCCTCTCCGCTACCCAGTCCTCATGCGTTGGGGTAACTGCTATAAGTTGGTGGCATTAGTATTCATCTTAACCTTTATGCTTTGCACTCTCCCAGCAATTGTCAATCCCGTTACTATTTGTTACAACCGTATGAATCATTTCATGTGTGAGATCTTGGCTTTTATAAAGTTATCATGTAAGAGCATCTCTTCCAGAGAAGTCAAGATATTTTCTGTCAGTTTTATCACTCTTCTCCTTCCTCTTGTGCTTATCTTATTGTCTTATTCTGCTATCATATCTTCTGTGCTAAAACTTCGCTCCACGGGAAGGTCTAAGGCCTTTTCCACCTGTACGTCCCATCTATTGGTGGTGGCTTTGTACTTTGGGACAGTCATGCTGATGTACTTTGGCCCCTCGTCCATGTACTCCACAGATCAGGAGAAATATAGCTCCATATTTTATGTCATCGTGTCTCCGATGTTGAACCCTCTCATCTATACTCTCAATAATCGGGAAGTTAAAGACACAATCAAGAAGATCCTCACAAAGTCTTGAAACCTTCTACAAGTTAGAGAAGAAAACAGATGTTCATTGGTTCCTACAGGTTTCGATGAAGACTGCAGCATTACAGGTTTCACCAGCTCTAGTCCATAAAAATGGATCAAAAACTCATATTTGGTTGGAGAAGGAAAATAGGACTATAACAAAAAATTTTTTAGGCAGTTTCATAATTCTATGTATCTGCCTATAGCCTATAAACCCCTATATCTGCAGCTTAATGGCATTTTTGCCCAGGATAGGTTCCCTTTAAGGCCTAATTCACACAAAGGTGAACAAAGTGACAAGTGCTATCTGTGTTTTGAAAGAAAAGCACTCCTACCAATGACAGTCTACGGGGCTGTTCACATGTCCATGTGCAGCGGCTGTCAACTACGGCTTTCCCATAGCGGCAATATACTGAAGTAGGAATCTGAGATGCCATCTACATTATGCCGACCTCTAATTTTAGGGTATATGTTCCAAGAAATAAAACCTACCACTCCACCATGCTTTTCTTTGTTATTTAAAGGGAATCCGTCAGCAGATTTTTGCCTTTGTAATATGACAACAGCATAATGTAGGAAACGAGATCCCGATTCCAGCAATGTGTCACTTAGTTTACTGGGTGGAGCAGTTGTGATAGTATCACAGTTTTCTTTGCTGTAGATACAGCAGAGCTCAGAATGCAGAGCTGTGTATAACCCCACCCACACCACTGATTGGCAGTTTTCTGTGTATAACCCCGCCCACACCACTGATTGGCAGTTTTCTGTGTATAACCCCGCCCACACCACTGATTGGCAGTTTTCTGTGTATAACCCCGCCCACACCACTGATTGGCAGTTTTCTGTGTATAACCCCGCCCACACCACTGATCGGCAGCTTTCTGTGTACACTGTATCAGTTGTGTTGGCGTGCTTGGACAAGGAGGCACGGGACACCTAGTCCTATAGTGATAATAACCTACTGCTAAAACACTGATTTTATTGAAACTGTAAAACATAGCCATGTAAGCGACATATGCCTGGAATCAGGGTCACTGTCCCTACATCATGCCTCTCTCAGATTACATACGAAAAATCTACTGACAGATTTCCTTTAAGACTGTCCTTTTGCACAATTATAGCATATATTTAGAGATGCAATGGTTATGCAAATATGTGGGGTGTGTTAGTGTAAATATGATTTTACATTTAATTATATTTTGTTTGAACCAATGTTTGTGTCTTTTTTATTCATTCTTTTAACCTCCAAGGATTGGACAATTTTTCTTTTTGTTGTGCTTTTATTTCTAGTAACATATTAGTTTTCCGACTATACACTCACCGGCCACTTTATTAGGTACACCATGCTAGTAACGGGTTGGACCCCTTTTGCCTTCAGAACTGCCTCAATTCTTCGTGGCATAGATTCAACAAGGTGCTGGAAGCATTCCTCAGAGATTTTGGTCCATATTGACATGTTGGCATCACACAGTTGCCGCAGATTTGTCGGCTGCACATCCCAAAGATGCTCCATACAAGGCAGGATGGATCCATGCTTTCATGTTGTTTACGCCAAATTCTGACCCTACCATCCGAATGTCGCAGCAGAAATCGAGACTCATCAGACCAAGCAACGTTTTTCCAATCTTCTACTGTCCAATTTCGATGAGCTTGTACAAATTGTAGCCTCAGTTTCCTGTTCTTAGCTGAAAGGAGTGGTACCCGGTGTGGTCTTCTGCTGCTGTAGCCCATCTGCCTCAAAGTTTGACGCACTGTGCGTTCAGAGATGCTCTTAGGCCTACCTTGGTTGTAACGGGTGGCGATTTGAGTCACTGTTGCCTTTCTATCAGCTCGAACCAGTCTGCCCATTCTCCTCTGACCTCTGGCATCAACAAGGCATTTCCGCCCACAGAACTGCCACTCACTGGATTTTTTTTCTTTTTCGGGCCATTCTCTGTAAACCCTAGAGATGGTTGTGCGTGAAAATCCCAGTAGATCAGCAGTTTCTGAAATACTCAGACCAGCCCTTCTGGCACCAACAACCATGCCACGTTCAAAGGCACTCAAATCACCTTTCTTCCACATACTGATGCTCGGTTTGAACTGCAGGAGATTGTCTTGACCATGTCTACATGCCTAAATGCACTGAGTTGCCGCCATGTGATTGGCTGATTAGAAATTAAGTGTTAACAAGAAGTTGGACAGGTGTACCTAATAAAGTGGCCGGTGAGTGTATATCAGGGCTTGGTTTTTGCAGAATAAGTTGTAATCATTTTATAATTTTACCTTATTATATACTGACAAGCAAGTAAAAAATTCAAAGTCTGTGAAATAAACAAATAAATCAGTATTTCCGTTGTTTTTTTGTTTTGTTTGTCGACATTCACTTAGTGGTAAAAACGACATGATGACTTTGCTCTGTAAATCAGTTCTGTTATGCTGATGCCACATTTATATAGGTATTTTATATTTTTGCTTCTATTTTTGTTGTTTTATTACCAGTAAAAAAAAATATGTTTTTGCTTAAATCACCATATTCTGAAAGTTTAATTTTCTTTTGGTTAATAAATTTGTAGGGCATCCATAAGAGCCCCAGTTACAGGGAAAACATAAAATAGAGACTGTTCCAGAGTGAAAGTGAAGCTGCTGAGATTTGGAATCCTGCAGAATTTTCCAAATTTCTGCATACATTTGACCTTAACCCCTTTCTGCCATCGGACGGGATAGTATGTCCGATGGCAGAACCCCCGCCTTGATGCGGGCTCCGGCGGTGAGCCTGCATTAAAGCCGGGACATGTCAGTTGTTTTGAACAGCTGACATGTGCCCGCAGTAGGCGGGGGCAGAATCGTGATCCACCCGCACCTATTAACTAGTTAAATGCCGCTGTCAAACGCTGACAGCGGCATTTAATAATCGCTTCCGACCATCTGGCTGGAAATACACGCACCAGTGACCTCCGTCACGTGATCGGGGGTCATCGGTGCGTCGGTATGACAACCAGAGGTCTATTGAAGATCTCTTTGGTTGTTGATGCCAGATTGCTGTGAGCGCCACCCTGTGGTCGGCGCTAATAGCAATGCTGTAATTCTGCTACATAGAGGCGATCTGATGATTGCTCCTATGTAGCAGAGCCGATCGAGTTGTGCCAGCTTCCAGCCTCCCATGGAGGCTATTGAAGCATGGCAAAAGCAAAAAAAAGATGTTTTTAAAAATATGAAAAAAATAAAAAAATATAAAAGTTCAAATCCCTCCCCTTTCGTCCCATTCAAAATAAAACAATACAAAAATTCAAACCTACACACATTTAGTATCGCCGAGTTCTATCAATTAAAAAAGGAGTAACCTGATCGCTAAACAGCGTAGCAAGAAAAAAATTAAAAGTGCCAGAATTACGTTTTGGTCGCCGCAACATTGAATTAAAATGCAATAACAGGTGATCAAAAGAACAAATCTGCACCAAGATGGTATCATTAAAAACGTCAGCTCGGCACGCAAAAAATAAGTCTTCACTCAACCCGAAATCACGGAAAATGGAGACGCTACGGGTATCGGAAAATTGCGCAATTTTTTTTCCGCAAAGTTTGGAATTTTTTTCACCACTTAGATAAAAGAGAACCTAGACATGTTTGGTGTCTATGAACTCGTACTGACCTGGAGAATCATATGGACAGGTCAGTTTCAGCATTTAGTGAACCTAGCAAAAAAGCCAAACAAAAAACAAGTGTGGGATTGCACTTTTTTTGCAATTTCCCTGCACCGTAATTTGTTTCTTATTTTCTAGTACATGATATGGTAAAGCCAATGATGTCGTTCAAAAGTACAACTCGTCCCGCAAAAAATAAGCCCTCACGTGGCCATATTGACTGGAAAATAAAAAAGTTATGGCTCTGGGAAGGAGGGGAGCGAAAAATGAAAACGCAAAAGCGAAAAAAGCGAAGGGGGTTACTTCACATTTTCGCACACGTCCTAAAAGTAGATACAAGACCAAATCAAGCAAATGAGTCAAAAATATTAGACTTTGTCATTTTTTTAAATGAATAAAATAATACATTTTCACTATCTGTGACTGGCAAAAAATATGAACCTTGAGGATTAGCAAATAATTTGACGGAGAAACTAGAGTCTGGTGTTTTCAGTTAATGGGATAGCAATCAGGTGTGAGTGGGCTGCCTGTTTTATTTAAAGAAAAGGGACCTATTAAATTTTGATCTTCAAAATGTGTTTGTGGCGTCAACAAAGGAGATTTCTTAGCTCCTCAGAAGAAGAGTTGTCGATGTTCATCAGGCTGGAAAAGGTTACAAACCCGTCACTAAGATTTTTTACTACACCGATCTGCAGTCAAACTACTTGTGTTTAAATGGAGGAAATTCAAGACCATTATTATACTCCCCAGGAGCGGTCGACCAACAAAGATCACTCAAAGTGCAGGACACATGCTGGTCACAAAGGAACCCAAGGTAACTTCTAAGCAATTAAAGGCCTCTCTCATATTTACTAATGTTCATGATGTGAGACAGTGACCGGTGTTGTTGTGAATGGCCGGTATGTGTCGCAGAGGAGGAGGTCCTCTGCACTGTAAGCCTGGAATGTTTCTCTGGGACTTGTAGTTCTATAAGCCTTGCTTAGTGTATAAGGGGCTGGGATTGTAGGGTTAGTCAGAGAGCTGGGCGGGACTGGCTAACCACACACCTACCATCAATGGGTGTGTCTCATACATTATAATGAGACTGGTTTGGTCACATGGTCTCTGTGTTGGAAGGTCCTGAAAGTGTACAGGTTTTACTGGAAGGTACATGGAGGAGGCATGTGCCTGCAGAGTCCGTAAAAGCTATCTGTGTTGGGGGAAGCTACCGTCCTTCTGAGTGTCTGGCGCTGACGGAGTTTGAGCTTGTAAAGCAAGTCAAAGTACTGGTCGGTGATCGCAGTAAGGCAGCTTCCCCGGAAGTCAGGAGTTTCATGATGGCTACCTGTGTTGGGGAAGCTACCATACTTCTGTGGGTCTGAAACTGACGGATGTGAGCTTGTCAAGCAAGTCAAAGTACGAGTCAGTGATCCCAGTAAGGCAGCTTCCCTAGAAGCCAGGACCTATGTGATGCCAGCCTGTGAAGCCTGCAATGCTGCCAAGCAGGTAACCCAGAGCATGGGTGACTGTGTGCACTGACAAGGATCAGTTAATGAACTGTGCGGAGTTGAAAGTGGACCGCAAATTGAGAGTGGACTGTATGTTAGGTCTGTGATGTATAACATGGCCTACGGTGGTTTATGATTGCATAATAAACTGCATGGACTGGTTTAAGTGGAAAATTGTTCCTGTGTGCCTTAATCCCATTGCCAAGTGAGTGTCCCCTAACGAATTCACATTCACTACAATGAGTAGAGTTGAGCAAATATGTTTGGAATCGGTCACTGAATCTGAATTTGCCATATTCGTGCCATATTGGTACCCTATTCGTGCCGAATTTATGTTTGAAGATCGATTCCGAACATATCCGTTCATTTCTTCTCCCATTGACTCCAATGACATTCAGCTATGTTCGGCGAATATTGTAAAAACAATATTCGCTGCCAATCGTAATTGGAACCAAATTATGAAAAACTCGCTCAACTCTATTCATGAGTCCTCTATCAGGAGGACACTGAACAATAATGGTGTACATGCTCTAGGAGAAAACCACAACTCTCAAGCATATAGCTATGCTCCTTCTTCTGTCCGTGAGTGGGGAAACCAGTCGGCAGCCAAGACTCACAAAAAAACTAAAATTCATCCCAACAGTCACTTTTCTGGGCCGCACTTCTGATCATTGCCCACCGTTTGGTCCTCCACGTCTTTTCATCCTTCCCTCGCATGTTGCATCTCAGGTGTCTTCACTCTAGGCTGTAACTTCTGGAAGCAAAGAGGCATGGAGTCCAAACCGTGGGCAACGAGAAGCAGGGGCGACCACAAAGGTGAGCAGTGAGGTGATAAAATTATCAATGTTAGCACAAAATACCGTCTCGGTAATCACATGCGACACATTCTAAATTAAGTCATACCTTTAGGAAAAGATCTAAGCCAAACAAACAATAAAGAAATATTAATAATTTGGTTCATCTCCCTCTCGGCCATTCCTCTTGATTCTTATTTAGAATCTGGAAGAAGAAGAATTAATCTCCGGTGTTTACAGACGTTAATATATGATCCAAACTGCAGGTCAGCAGTGGATATTTCCGCCTCTGTGCCTGAACTGATTCTCCCAATTTGTGCTTTCTAACTTCAGGTTTTTAATAGTGGAAGAGCAGCTTTTTTTTCTTTTTTTTTTATACCAATGTTTTTGTTAATTTCACATTTTACTTTTATTCTACAGAACTTTATAATTTGGTATGAAAAAGCAAATTTCAAAGTTTTAACACAAAAGTTAATAATTTTTAAAATGAAGGCAATCAGCAATTATTCCTAAGCAGTTTTCTGTAATTTCTCTGCATTTAGTCTACATCACTGGAACACGATCGATGTTAAATAATATGCAATAAAAAGCAAAAACATTGGACCTGATTCATCATTGTTTCTCCAGCTTCCTGGAGTCATTTGTCCTTTTTGGTGGCTTTTCAATTTGCATCTTATTTTGTAGACCTTTTCCATCACTTTTTAAGTTGTTTTTTTTTATTTTCAATCTATTTTTCTTGTCTTTGACAACTTTACTTATCAAGATGTTTGAGACAGATTCAATTAATGTGACTTTTACCAAGTCACGCTTTTTTTCTACATCTCGCGCCAACCTTACCCCAGGAGTAAAGTTTCTGGAGGAATTTTCAATTTGGCCCAATTTTTTTTTCAAAGTGTTTGTGACTTTGGGTGCTGAAAAGTCACATAAAACTGTTAAAGATAAAAAATAAAGGTAATTGTTTTAATTGTATGACCAATTCATGAATCGCATGCGCCATCTTGAGGAATTTGTCGCAAAAACAGTCAATGAATATCAAAAGACAAAAAAATTGTGATTTCAATAATTTGCAAATGATGAATCGGACCCATCATTTTCACAAATATTTTTTACCATTATATTTATAAATGTGTTGTGGATTTGCCACGTGAGGGAGAAGGTATGGAGGCAAATGGAGGTCCATCGGCTTCATCCTTAGTTGTAAGTAGTGTATTGAGCTCTGGATAGGTCTGTAAGATACGTATATCCTCCCATAGAAGTAGTTCTTGTGTGAAGATAGCCATAGGGTTCACGTACATAGTGACACTGCCATAAAGCTCATTCGGAGGCAGTAGGTATGGAGATATCCTTCCAATAAGTAATACTTCAAATGTAGTGAATCCTTTCTCTGCCTTCTCTACTGATAGCTATCCCTCCTAGCTTCGCATCATCTGCAAATTTGATTAGTTTAACTTAATTTCCCTTATCTTAATCAATTATAAAAATGTTGAACAACACTGGGGCCAGGACAGCGCCTTGTGGTCCCCACTTTAAACACTTTTCCAATAGGATGTGCAACCATTTATTACCACTGTGTACGATCACTGAGCCAGTTATGAATCCGCCTTGTCAATCCCATACTTGGTCATTTTTTCAATAAGGACAGTATGACATACTTTATCAAATGCTTTGCTGAAGTTGAGATACAGTTGTTCTCAAAAGTTTACATACCCCGGCAGAATGTTTGCTTTCTTGGCCTTTTTTCAGAGAATATGAATGATAACACCAAAACTTTTTCTCCACTCATGGTTAGTGGTTGGGTGAAGCCATTTATTGTCAGACTACTGTGTTTTCTCTTTTTAAATCATAATGACAACCCAAAACATCCAAATGACCCCGATCAAAAGTTCACACACCCCATTTCTTAATACCGTGTATTTCCCCCTCTAACATCAATGACAGCTTGAAGTCTTTTGTGGTAGTTGTGGATGAGGTTCTTTATGTTCTCAGATGGTAAACCTGCCCACTCTTCTTGGCAAAAAACCTCCAGTTCCTGTAAATTCCTGGGCTGTCTAGCATGAACTGCGAGCTTGAGATCTCCCCAGAGTGGCTCAATGATACTGAGGTCAGGAGACTGAGATGGCCACTCCAGAACCTGCACTTTGTTCTGCTGCAGCCAATGACAGGTAGACTTGGCCTTGTGTTTTGGATCGTTGTCATGTTGGAACATCCAAGTGCGTCCCATGTGCAGCTTCCGGGCTGATGAGTGCAAATTTGCTTCCAGTATTTACTGATAACATGCTGCATTCATCTTTCCTTCAACTTTGACCAAGTTTCCTGTGCCTTTCTAGTTCACGCATTCCCAAAACATCAGCGATCCACCTCCATGCTGTACAGTAGGAATGGTGTTCCTTTCATCATAGGCTTGTTGACCTCTCTCCAAATGTAACGTTTATGGTTGTGGCCAAAAAGTTAAATTTTGGTGTCATCACTCCAAATTACCTTGTTTCAGAAGATTTCAGGCTTGTCTCTGTGCTGTTTTGCATATTGAAGGTGAGGTATTTTGTGACATTTATGCAGTAATGGCTTTCTTCTGGCGACTCGACCATGCAGCCCATTTTTCTTCAAGCGCCTCCTTATTGTGCATCTTGAAGCAGCCACACCGCTAGTTTCCAGAGAGTCCTGTATTTCATCTGATATTATTTGTGGGTTTTTCTTTGCATCCCGAACAATTTTCCAGGCAGTTGTGGATGACAATTTTGTTGGTCTATCTGACCGTGATTTTGTTTTTACAGAGCCCCTGATTTTCCATTTATTAATCAGTTTGTTTGCTACTGACTGGCATTATCAATTCCTTGGATATCTTTTTGTATCCCTTTCCTGTTTTTTACAGTTCAACTACCTTTTCCCGTAGATTCGTTGACAATTCTTTTGCTTTCCCCATGACTCACAATCCAGAAATGTCAGTGGCTGGATGAAAGATGCAAGAGTCTGTCTGGGTCCCAGAAACTCACTCAGCTTTTATGCACACACTGATTACAAGCAAACAGGTCACAGGTGAGGATGTTACCTTTAGTAGCCATTCACACCCATTTGTGTCAACCTCTGTTATCAGGCCACAATCTCAAGGGTATGTGAACTTCTGATCAGGGTCATTTGGATGTTTTGGGTTGTCGTTAAAAAGAGAAAACATGGTAGTCTGATAATAAATGGCTTCACCTAACCACTAACCATGAGTGGAGAAAAAGTTTTAGTGTTATCATTCATATTCTCTGAGAAAAGGCCAAGAAAGCAAAAAATGTGCCGGGATAGAGTGGATTATTTTATTCCTTTGATGGCACCATGAACATCAGTTGATGTTACAATTGCTTTATTAGCGAACACAGATGCAAAATAGGAATATAAAAGTTCGGCCTTCTCAACATTATTTTTTACCACTTCATGCTTTTCATCCTGTAAAAGTCCTATAGCATCTTTGACTTTTCTTTTGTTTTTGACATACCCCAAAATCCTTTTTTGCTGCTTTTGGTCTCCCTTGCAAGCCTTACTTCATTAGTCGCATTAGCTCTTCTACCTCTTGCCCTGCATTCCCTGCAAACAGCTTTATTTTCATCCTTAGATATGCCTCCCTCTTTCCATTTGATAAACATTTCTTTATTCCTTTTAAACTTGTGATACGTTCTGTATTCCACCCTGGTATCTTTCAATGCTTCCAATTCTTCCTTCTTTTCAGGATTGTTGCCAATTGTCCGGTGAGAATATCTTCCAGCCTTCTTGGATATTTCTGGCCTTTTGAACATCCAGCCACTGGACCTTTCCTACCCTCTTTCTGAGTACATTAAAATTAGCATTTTTGAAGTCTAACCTTAACCCCTTAACCCCTCTTCTTCCTAGAGACATAACTTTTTTATTTTTTCATGAATATGGCCATGTCAGTGCATATTTTTTGTGGGACGAGTTGTACTTTTGAATGACACCATTGGTTTTACCATGTTGTGTACTAGAAAACGTGAAACAATTTCCAAGTGCGGTGAAATTGCAAAAAAAAGTGCAATCCCATACTTGTTTCTTGTTTGGCTTTTTTGCTAGGTTCACTAAATGCTAAAACTGACCTGCCATTATGATTCTCCAGATCATTACAAGTTCATAGACACCTAACATGACTAGGTTATTTTTTATCTAAGTGGTGAAAAATAAATTCCAAACTTTGTTAACCCTAGAACGCATACCCATAGAAATCTACACATTCACGCACCTGGGGCCTTTTAGGCCTGTTTACAATTATCATGGAATAACTCAAATAAAAATACTTTTCAAACTTTATTGCAAAGTAAGGAAGCATTCCCAGTAGCGCAGGGGTCCGCCAGGACGGGATTCCGTAATGGATCTGACCTCCTGGTGACCCCAGCTAAGGCTGGCGGAGGCATACCTGGGGCCTCGCAGGCCTGCCAGGATACTTGTTTTCTATTTTCTGTAAAATTACTTTAGTTAGAATTTTGAAACTCTAGGTATTCCTCAGGTATATAGTTGTTAGTAATTTCCAGTTGTTCATATATTTTTATGTTATAGGCATTTCGGTATAACAACCTTTTTTGGGGACTACCCCATATTCACACACCTGGGGCCTTTTAGGCCTGTGTGCAAAAAACACGGAATAACTCAAATAAAAATACTTTTCACAATTTATTTTACAATTGCAAGGTAAGGATGCATTCCAACTAGCGCTGGGGTCCGCCAGGAGGGGATCCGTAATGGATCTGACCTCCTGGTGACCCCAGCTAAGGCTGGCGGAATCCTGGAGTTACCAGGAGGTCAGATCCATTATGGATCCCCTTCTGGCGAACCCCAGCGCTACTGGGAACACAGCCTAAGATGTGTATATTTCAAAACATAATTATGTGCATAAAACAACAAAAAAGTAAGTAAACGGGCACGCCAAAAATAGGCATTCTATATGCAATTTTTTTATGAAAACACTTTTTGGTTGTAGCAAACTTGGTGCAGGAATATTTATTTGTAACTTTACATATTCCCCCGACAATTCTCGCATATTATTTTTTCGGCTGAATGTTCCTTGCATACATTTTGTCCGCAAGTAGAACAGAAACGCTCCGATTTTCTTTCTTTCTTTGCTGGACAAACATAGCAGCGCTTTCTTTTTTTTTCTCTTTGCTCTGGATGTTCCTGAAAGCGTATTCCACATCGGATCATTGCCTCCGTAATTTGCCTTGATAAGCATATCATGCTGCTTCTCTCCATCATAGTAGGCATCAAAAGTTCATAACAAAGTTCTGTCAAAAATAGACGTCTCTTGTCTTTCCTGTTGGCATGGAATTCAGGATTAGTTTGACAATAAACAATGTAGCTATTGAGGGCTGACACATCAAGGATAATGGAAAAAAGGGCAACAGGCCAACGCTTAGTCTGCCTTTTGCACGAATACTCTCCAATCATTTCATCCATCTTGTCGACATCTCCTTTTGTCTTATTATAATGCAGTATGATTTCAGGGTTTTTTTTCCTGTCATTGGTGTCAATACTTCCATCATGATGCATTGTGCTCAGTAATATCACGGATTTTTCTTTCTTGGCTTTATAAGACACCATTGTTGCTTGATTGCGGAAACCGAATACACTCTCGTAGATTGTTCGCTGTGCATTGTGCTTCATGATTGGAGGAATTTCGCAGCGATTTGGCCTCATAGTACCAACAAGTGTAAGTTGCTTTTGAAGCAAAAAGTTGGCCATTTCAAAATTGGTAAAGTAATTATCCATTGTAATATTTTTATTCTTTTTTTTTTTCTTATTTTTCTTATTTTTATTATTTTTATGTTGTCATGCAGAATCCACACTCTTCCCAGCAATAGCAGAGTCATAAAAGTTCTTCCCCAGCAACAATACAGACAAAAAGACTGAGTATCACATGTAAACCTAGTACAGGCCTAAAAGGCCCCAGGTGCGTGAATATGGGGTAGTCCCAAAAAAAGGTTGTTATACCGAAATGTCTGTAACATAAAAATATATGAATAACTGGAAATTACTAACAACTATATACCTGAGGATTACCTAGATTTTCAAAATTCTAACTAAAGTACTTTTACAGAAAATGGAAAACAAGTAATCTGGCAGGCCTGCGAGGCCCCAGGTATGTGTTCTAGGGTTATATACTGTATATATATAAATATATTGCGCCATATTCTGATACCTGTAGCGTCTACATTTTTAGTTGGGTGAGGGCTTATTTTTTGGCTTGCCGAGCTGACGTTTTTAATTATACCATTGTGGTGCAGATACAATCTTTTAATTGCCTGTTATTACATTTAATGTCACCGTGACCAAAAAAATGAAATTCTGGGGTTTCAACTTTTTGTCTCGCTACGCCGTTTAGCGATCAGGTTAATGCTTTTTTTTCTTGACAGATTGGGCGATTCTGAACGTTATGACACCAAATATTTGTATGTTTGATTTCATTTTTATTGTTTTATTTTGAATGGGGCGAAAGGTGGGTGATTTGAATTTTTATATTTTTTTTTTAATATTTTTAAAAACATTTTTTTTTGCTTTTGGCATGCTTCAATATTCTCTATGGGAGACTAGAAGCTGCCACAACCCGATCGGCTCTGCTACATAGAGGCGATGTTCAGATCGACTATATATAACAGATTTACTCACTTGCTATGAGCGCCAACCACTGGGTGGCACTCACAGAAGCCAGCACTGACAGCCATAGAGGTCTCCCGGAGATCTCAGGTTGTCATGCCAACACACCGGTGACCCGCTATCATGTGGCGGAGTCACCGGTGTGCGTATTCTGGCACGATTGCCGGAAGCGCAATTTAAATTCCGCTGTCAGAGTTTGACAGAGGCATTTAACTGCTTAATAGCAATGTGTGGATCGCGATTCCACCCTCAACTATTTCAGGCACATGTCAGCTGTTCAAAACGGCTGACATGTCCCCAGAAACATGTGGGCTCACCGTCGGAGCCCGCATCAAAGGGAGGGAGTCTGACATCGGTGTACTATTATGCCCGATGTCGGAAAGGGGTTAAAGTCTGAGTCCTCGCTGGTCTTCTTTCTCTTGTAATCCAAAATTTGAAGATAGCATGATTGTTGCCTCCTAAATTCCCAGCCACCTTTTCTTCCTCAACCATTTCCTCCTTGTTGGTAAGAATTAGGTCCAAGATCCTCTTGTTCTTTGTTCTACATTTTGAAACATAAAGTTGTCAGCAAAAGAAGTTAATAATTTTCTGGGCACAGTACTTTTGCCTGAGAGATTCCCAACAAGTATCTGGATAGGTAAAATCTCCCATGATCACTATGTTGTACTTTTTTGAGAACAGAGACATCTGATGCAAAGAAAGAGTTTATCCATTTCTTCAGTCTGTCCAGGTGGCCTATAGTAAACTCCTACAGTAGTGTTTTTTCTGTTTTCCTCCCCTTGAATTCTTACCCAAAGAGTTTCTGCAGAGCTACCATTCTCTGAAGCCTGGATCTCTGTGGAGATGTTTCCTAACATACAATGTGACACCTCCTCCCTTCTTGTTAATCTTGTTTCTAATAAATAAGTTGTAGTCATCAAGGTTTGTACTCCATTCATGTGTATCATCCAACCAATGTTCAGTGATGCCTATGATATCATATCTCTCTTCCTGTGTTAGCAGCTCCAATTCTCTTTGTTTGTTCCTCTTGCTCCTCTATTTTCATTCAGTTTGTTCTTCTTCTAAGAAGAATTCATTAGCTACCTATTTCCTCCTGGCCATATATTTCCCATCGCATATTGCTCCAGTTTAAAACTCTCATGTTGAGTGTAGCAAGGCATCTATCAAAAAAATTTCCACGTAGTCATCAGGATTTGGACCTGTGCGGGAAGACCCCAATGAATTTCTAGTCCATTTCCTTAACCACTTGGCCACGACTACAGCGGTTTACCCCGTATCTGCAGGTTGTTAAGAGCGTTTTTGGACATGACAGGTTCCCTTTAAACAATTTTTTACACGCTTGTCTCTACTTGTGACAATAACAAAATGGGACTTTGACATCTTGAGGTAACACCATTATTGTTCCAATAATTTCCATTACAGGTCTGAATGGTCCAGTAATGCATACCCATGAACATAAAAACATTCATTAAAAGATTTCAACCATCCATATTTTTCTCTAATCTTTTCTTTTTATCTCGTGAAACATTCCTTCATGTTCAGTAAAGAGTATTTTTCTGGAACGATCCTTCTCTTCAGGATCATATGCATGTCAAAGTATGGTCCTCCATCTGAAGTTTCAAATGTCTACTGTTCTGGTCAAGAACTTTATCAATCTTACCAGTGTCATTATATCACTATAATTCTCATCTTGATTGATTCTTACATTTTATGTAGACAAATTGTAATTTTTCTTTGTTATTTCTATAGTTTGACCTTTTTACTCCAGAAAAAGCACAAAGTTGTATCACTAATTGCATTATTCTATATACTGCATTGCATGTATATATTGCATCACATTTTCTTGGTTAAAATAATTTTCAGAATGGACACCAAGAACCAGACAATTATCACTGAATTTGTTCTACTTGGGTTCACCATGGATCCAAGGATAAACATTGGCCTATTTGTCCTATTTTTGATTACATACATGGTTACTATTGTCGGAAATGGCCTTATAATCTGCATGATCATAATCAACCCTCAGTTGCACAAGCCTATGTATTTCTTCCTTTGCATGCTATCCTTGCTCGACTTGGGTTATTCTTCAGCCGTTTTACCAAAATTGTTGACCGATCTCTTGTCAACTGAGAAGACAATTTCACTTAGTGCATGTGTCATTCAGGTCTATGTCATTCTCTTGGTTGAAGGATCTGAATGTCTTCTCCTGGCTGTCATGGCTTATGATCGATATGTCGCCATATGCCAACCTCTCCACTACCCCATCCTCATGCATTGGGGTAATTGTTATAAGCTGGTAGGTCTCATCTTCATGATAACCTTTATGCTGACCATTTTTCCTTCCATCTTTACGCCACTTACAATTTGTTATAACCAGATCAACCATTTCATGTGTGAGATGTTGGCTTTCATAAAGTTATCATGCGAAAACATCACATATAATGAACTTCTGATATTTTCCATCAGTTTTCTTTCTCTTCTTCTTCCTCTTGTGCTTATCTTATTGTCTTATGCTGCTATCATATCCTCCGTACTAAAGATTCGCTCAGCGGGAAGGTCTAAGGCTTTTTCCACCTGCACATCCCATTTAGGTGTGGTGGCTTTGTACTTCGGGACAGCCATGCTGATGTACTTTGGTCCCTCCTCCATGTACTCCACAGATCAAGAGAAATATAGCTCCATATTTTATGTCATCGTGTCTCCAATGTTGAACCCTCTCATTTACAGTCTCAATAATCGAGAAGTTAAAGATACAGTCAAGAAGGTCATCACAAAGTTGAATCCTCATTCTACTGAGACCTTACGGTCTGCCCCACAATAGGAATACAATTGAATTTTTCAACTTGTGCTCCTCTGGTTGAAAATTTACAATAAGCGACTGTTAAAGGTGTCTGGCTTCAGCTAATTTTCCTCACCTTGAGCATGCATAAGTATAGAAAGGGTTGAGGAGGAACAAGTTTTTGGATAAAGCTTGTTCAGTCAACAGCAACCTAAAGACCAGCTTAAGGAGAAGACCTCCTGAAAGGCGGTTCACCTTTGCTTGGCTTTAGTGGTACAATTGTCCCGTGAATGTGTGAGTAAAACTACAAAGACAAGATTAGTCGAAAGCTTCGTTTTCTACTATACTAATACTCTATGCCAGTGATGGTGAACCTTTTGAGACCGAGTGCCCAAACTGCAACCCAAAACCCACTTATTTATCTCAAAGTGCCCACACAGCAATTTAACCCAAATACTGAGGTTTTAGTTTAGAAAAAACAACTCATACATTAACATCTTTTTTGTCTTGAAAGAAAAACATAATAACAGAACTTGTCATGATACAAACAATTTTTTCATGAAAGGTAAAAGTCTGCATTTGGCATGCTTCTCAGAAAAGTCATAGGTACTCTTCGGAAAGCACTTTGTTATGGGTGCTCTCAGGAAGGCACTGTGTTATGGGTATTTTTCAGAAGACATTATATACTGTATTACTGACTCCTTCGCTCCAGCACAAGTCTCTCTGGTGGTCTTATTCTTTGGGTGCTTGACTACTGAGGTGTGTTACAGGGCATCAACAGAAGCACATTTGATGATGTTATGTTTCGGTCACCTGAGGTTTTAGTGGTCAGGTAACCAAAGAATGGATGTCATTACTTCCTGACCTGTTAGAAACCACTAAAGCAGCTTGTGCCAGACCAGTAGTGGGGAACCTTTTTCTGCCAAAGGCTATATGGATAATTATAACTTTGTTCGGGGCCATACTAAATTATCAACTAGAAACCCCCGCAGTATATAAACATCACCAGAAGCATCAGCAGCATAGAAATACATCATGAGATCCACCAGCAGTACAGAAATACAACAGTAGAACCCTTATTAGTTCAGACACATAGCACCACAACCCTCATCAGTACAGAAATGCATCAGTAGACCACATCAATACAGAAACACAGCATCACAATCCTCCTCAGTGCAGGAATACCAGTACATGAATACATCACTTGAACCACCATCAGTACATGAATAAATCACCTGAACCACCACCAGTACATGAACACATTACTTGAACCACCATCGGTACTTGAATACATCAACTGAACCACCACCAGAACATGAATACATCACTTGAACCACCATTAGTACATGAATACATCACCCAAACCACCACCAGTACATGAATACATCACTTGAACACTATCAGTACATGAATACATCACTTCAACCACCATCAGCACATGATACATTACCAGGATCACCAACAGTACATGGTATATTAATTGTAATGTCCAGTCAGCCTTATGTACTGTACATTTGTAGCACATGAATCCACAACTCCCATTATGTCCTTGACAATGGTAAGAAAATGGTGGAAGTTGTTGATGTCAGTCATTATCAGACTGTGGACCATACTCTTCTATATTCATTCAGCAAATGGCAAAAAATAACTCCACAAAATAGATAAATTATTTATTCTTAAACATTGCTTTAATGTTGTAACTTGTTGAAAACCTCCTATAAGCCATTTAAGGGGAACCTGTCACCTTGAAAAACGGTATTTATGTGCTGACATAGGGCTAATCTCCAGGTAAATAGGGTTACAATGCTGCCGGCCACCTTAGGCTCTCTTCACATGTCCAATTTTTAAGAGCAAAAAAAATGGACACACGCACCCATTGTATTCAATGGTGGTGCTCATATGTCAGGTTTT
This sequence comes from Ranitomeya variabilis, assembly GCF_051348905.1. Classification (NCBI taxonomy): domain Eukaryota; kingdom Metazoa; phylum Chordata; class Amphibia; order Anura; family Dendrobatidae; genus Ranitomeya; species Ranitomeya variabilis. Next base: position 1,098,760,868 of record NC_135233.1, read on the forward strand.
CACATCGTGTGTCCGTGTGAAGACCATGCAGACATGTTAGGTTTTTTTGCACAGCACGGACAATATGCATGTCGCACACGTGCATCATGATGACACATGTATGACATTCGTGTGTCATCAGAGTGGCACATTCCGGCACCTGGGAGCCAGCAGTGAAGTTCACGCTGATCCCAGGTGCCGGCTGATGAAGGACATTCTCATCATTGTCTCCTGGTCTCCCTGAGAATAGCGTGACCAGGCGGCAATGATGGGAGTTGTATTCAGCATCCTCTGTGCCCCTCCTGTGTAAAATTAAGAATTGAATTAAAAAAATGAAATGTAAAATTGTGAACCTATGCTTAGAAGGAGGTATTGGGATTATCTAAGTGCTCCCTCTGATAGAGTAATATGTACAGACACCACTCACCCTACAGTGACAGTGTGCACAGAGTAGGTTAGTAGCCTTATAGTGCCCTCTTACAAAAATAAAATTAGGCATATTAGGTATATTTATTGAGAATGTCGAGCTTCAGAGCACATGTATAAAGCTATTGAGAATGTCGGGCTTTGCAGCACACACATATAACTAGAGTTCCAATGCAGGTGGATATATTTTAAATTCAAAAGATGCTAATTTGCATATGATATGGATACAAAATCAGGTTTGCAGTTTAATAGTATTTCTCACTAAGAACAATTAGTAGCAGGTGATATAGAACCAGCAGCGGAATGTTTGCTGAACAATACCTCTATGAAATACTGCATGCATCAAATCAACATGCGGGAGTCCACCGTTACCTGTAGATCAATGAGGTGACAGCAGGGGTATATCTGCTCAGCAGTGTTTCTTTACACTGCTGCGTGCATGGAATCCACACACGGTTATCCACTTTGCTTTATTTAGGACGTTACCTAGATGGTTCACACAGCAGAAGTGCCCCGGCCGGTGGCGTGTGTGTGTGGGGAAAGCCGCCTGGCACAGAGAAGGTGGGCATGTACAGCGTGTACGGCCGCCAGAGATTGGTGACGTCACACTTTCTCTTTGGAATGCTGGGTGAATAAAATTCAGCAATAAGTTCAGTCAGTTCAACAATCAACAGATTTAAAAATTGGCATGGGCTCCAAAGTAATTTTCATAACCAGCAGAGGGAAAGCCCACAGATGTTAATATTATGAGAAAAGGGACAATAGCCAAAAAGGTTCCAAGGCTATTAATAACAGCTCACAGCTGTTTTCTTATCCTTTACTGGTTAATTTACGGGGGACCCAAGAAAAAAAATGACGTATTGTACTCCTATAAATTTTAACCTTCAAAAGCTAAACAAACAGCTTTGGGTTGATATTAGTAGTGTGGGAAGAGGCCAGGGATATTGCTCCCCTCCCAGACTACCATCATCAGCCCTCAGCTGGCCCCAGAAATGGCTCATCCAAAAGATGTGCCAAATCTGGAGCTTAGCCTCACTCTTTCCATTTGCCCTGTGGGGGTGACAAATGGCGTAATATGGTTGGAGTTGATGTAAGCTTTGTATTGTCAGCTGACATCAAGCCCAGGGGTTAGTAACGGAGAGGGGTCTTTAAGATGCCCCCATTACTAACCCCATAGTAAGTTTTGAAATAAACACACAGCAAGAATGAAATATTTTATTTGAAATAAATACCCTCCAACTCTCTTTTGCCCACTTTCAGTTGTGCTAAAAAATGTACATACCCCAGCAGAAATTTTGCTTCTTGGCCTTTTTTCAGAGAATATGAATGATAGCACCAAAATGCTTTCTCCACTCATGGTTAACGGTTGGGTGAAGCCATTTATTGTCAGGCTACTGTGTTTTCTCTTTTTAAATCATAATGACAACCCAAAACATCCAAATGACCCTGATCAAAAGTTCACACACCCCATTTCTTAATACCGTGTATTTCCCCTTCTAACATCAATGACAGCTTGAAGTCTTTTGTGGTAGTTGTGGATGAGGTTCTTTATTTTCTCAGGTGGTAAAGCTGCCCACTCTTCTTGGCTCAGGTTCCAGTAAATTCCTGAGCTGTCTAGCATGAGCTGCGCACTTGACATCTCCCCAGAGTGGATCAATGATATCGGGTTCAGGAGACTGAGATGGCCACTCCAGGACCTTCACTTTGTTCTGCTGTTGCCAATGACAGGTCAACTTGGCCTTGTGTTTTGTATCGTTGTCATGTTGGAACGTCCAAGTAGGTCCCATGCGCAGCTTCTGGGCTGATGATTGTAAATTTGCCACCAGTATTTGCTGATAACTTGCTGCATTCATCTATCTTTCAATTGTGACCAAGTTTCCTGTGCCTTTGTAGCTCACACATCAACAAAACATCAGCGATCCACCTCCGTGCTTTACAGTAGGAATGGTGTTCCTTTTATCATGGGCCTTGTTGACCTGTCTCCAAATGTAACATTTATGCTTGTGGCCAAAAAGTTAAATTTTGGTCTCATCTCTCCAAATTACCTTGTTCCAGAAGTTTTGAGGCTTGTCTCTGTGCTATTTTGCGTATTGTAGGTGAGATATTTTGTGGCATTTGTGCAGTAATGGCTTTCTTCTTGCGACTCGACCATGCAGCCCATTTTTTTTCAAGTTCCTCCTTATTTTGCATCTTGAAACAGCCACACCTCTAATTTTCAGAGAGTCCTGTATTTCAGCTGATGTTATTTGTGGGTTTTTCTTTGCATCCCGAACAATTCTCCTTGTAGTTGATGACTAAATATTTGTTGATCTTCCTGTCCATTATTTTGTTTTTACAGAGCCCCTGATTTTTCATTTGTTAATCACAGTTTGAACGCTGCTGACTGGCATTATCAATTCCTTGGATATCTTTTTGCATCCCTTTCCTGTTTTATATAGTTCAAATACCTTTTCCTATAGATCCATTTGCAATTCTTTTGCTTTCCCCATGACTCACAATCCAGAAACGTCAGTGGCTGGATGAGAGATGCAAGAGTCTGTCTGGATCCCAGAAACTCACTCCGCTTTTATGCACACACTGATTACAAGCAAACAGGTCACAGGTCAGGATGTTACCTTTAGTAGCCATTCACACCTATTTGTGTCAACTTCTGTGCATGTTATCAGGCCAAAATCAACAGGGTATGTGAACTTTTGATCAGGAACATTTGGATGTTTTGGGTTGTCATTATGATTCAAAAAGAGAAAGCACAGTAGATTGACAATAAATGGTTCACCCAACCACTAACCGTGAGTGGAGAAAAAGTTTTGGTGTCATCCTTCATATTTTCTGAAAAAACGCCAAGAATGCAAAAATTCTGCTGATGTTTGTAAACTTTTGAGCACAACTGTAATACTGAAAAAAGGAAAACAATAAACAACCACATTCCTCACTTGTCTGACGGAGAAGATAATCCATCTATGCCCATGTCCCCTGTAAAAGACAGAAAACAATAAAACTTCATATGCCTCCTCTGTCCGATGAGAAGATAATCCATTTGTCCCACTCCACATCCGTCTCTACTACATCTGGATTTCTTGAAGAATAGTGGCATGATGCAACCTTTCACCCTGACATCCAGGAGACACTGAGCTGCTGAGAATGCAGCTTCAGTGATAAGGGGTAATGTCATAGAGGTTACTGCTGGTCACTGAAGCTGTGATTCCCACGCTCAGTTCACTGTGAGCCGGCAGATTAACTGGGGTAACCTTCATGATGTTAATTCTCAAGGTGCTAGCAGTGATCTCATTGAGGTCACTGCAGTTCATCGGGCTAGCTCACAGTAAACTGAGCCTGGGAACAGCAGCTTCACTGACCTGTGGTAACCTCTATGACGTTACCAAACATCACTGAAGCTGCGCTCTCAGCAGCTCAGTGTCTCTTGGATTTCAGCCTGAACGATCGCGTCATGTCACTGTTCAACTTGAAATTCAGATCCAGAGATGGATTATGGCATGGGACAAATCATTGTCTTCTAGTCGTACAGGTAAGGAATAGTTTTTTGCCTTTTACAGGGAACATGGGCTTCAATAGATTATAATTGAACAGGTGAGGTATATAGTGTTTTATTATTTTTTACAGGAGACATGGGCATCAATGGATTATAGGAGTAAAAGTGAGTATAACTTTGTTTTTTATTTTTTTAATAAATGTGTAAAAGAAGGTGATGAGTTTTATTTCAAATAAAGGACTGTGCTTCTCCGCAAGATAAATAGACATGCTGCGGTCTAAAAAGATGCGCCACATGTGCGTAAATGCAGATTTGCCGTCTGTGTTTCTGTACGCATAGTGGATATGGGATTTCATAAAATCCCATCTACTATGCTGTAACACCTGGATGCTGTGGATTGGACGCTGCAGCTGTATGCAGCATCCAATCCGCAGCAAATACGCCACCTGGAAAAATACCCTTATAAATGCCTCTCCGTTGTAAACCCATGGATTTGAAGTCAGCTGACAATAAAAAGCTGACACCAACCCCAACTTTATTAACCCATTTGCCACTGCCGCAGGGCAAGTGGAAATAGTGAGGTTAAGCACCTGATTTGCACATGTTATGGATGCGCCATTTCTGTGGTGGCTGCGGGCTGATGTTCTTAGTCTGGGAGGGGGCAATATCCCTAGCCCCTTCCCAGGCTTTTAATATGAGCCCACAACCATCTGTTTAGCCTTTGCTGACTTGATTTGATAGGGGGCCCCACTTCATTTAAAAAAAAAAAAAACTAACCAGTAAAGGCTAAGCAAACAGCTATAAGCTATTATTAATAGACTGGAAATCTTTTGGGATATTGTCCCATTTCCCAGATTATTAACCCCTTAATCCCATATGACGTACTATCCCGTCAAGGTGACCTGGGACTTAATTCCCAGTGACGGGATAGTACGTCATAGCCGATCGGCCGGGTGTCAGCTGCCTATCGCAGCTGACATCCGGCACTGTGTGCCAGGAGCAGTCACGGACCGCCCCCGGCACATTAACCCCCGGAACACCGCGATCAAACATGATCGCGGTGTACCGGCGGTACAGGGAAGCATCGCGCATGGAGGGGGCTCCCTGCGGGCTTCCCTGAGACGATCGGTACAAGGGAATGTACTCACCTTGTACCGAGCGTCTCCTCCCTGCAGTCCCCGGATCCAAAATGGCCGTGGGGCTGCATCCGGGTCCTGCAGGGAGGACTTCCGGGTCAGGAGCAGGCTGCAGATGAAAGCTGCAGCCTGCTCCGATGAAAGTAAGATCGCCCGTCTGACAGAGTGCTGTGCAAACTGTCAGATCAGTGATCTGTGATGTCCCCCCCTGGGACAAAGTAAGAAAGTAAAAAAAAAAATTTCCACAAGTGTAAAAAAAATAAATTTCTAAATGAAGAAAAAAAAAATATTATTCCCATAAATACATTTCTTTATCTAAAAAAAAATAAAAAAAAATAAAAGTACACATATTTAGTATCGCCGCGTCCGTAACGACCCCACCTATAAAACTGACCCACTAGTTAACCCCTTCAGTGAACACCGTAAGGAAAAAAAAAAAAAACGAGCCAAAAAACATCGCTTTATTATCATACCGCTGAACAAAAAGTGAAATAACACGCGATCAAAAAGACGGATATAAATAACCATGGTACCGCTGAAAACGTCATCTTGTCCCGCAAAAAACTAGCCGCCATATAGTATCATAACCAAAAAAATAAAAAAAGTTATAGTCCTCAGAATAAAGCGATGCAAAAATAATTATTTTTTCTATAAAATAGCTTTTATCGTATAAAACCGCCAAAACATAAAAAAATGATATAAATGAGGTATCGCTGTAATCGTACTGACCCGACGAATAAAACTGCTTTATCAATTTTACCAAACGTGGAATGGTATAAACGCCTCCCCCAAAAGAAATTCATGAATAGCTGGTTTTTGGACATTCTGCCTCACAAAAATCAGAATAAAAAGTGATCAAAAACTGTCACGTGTCCGAAAATGTTACCAATAAAAACAACAACTCGTCCCGCAAAAAACAAGCCCTCACATGACTCTGTGGACCAAAATACGGAAAAATTATAAGTCTCAAAATGTGGAGACGCAAAAACTTTTTTGCTATAAAAAGCGTCTTTTAGTGTGTGACAGCTGCCAATCATAAAAATCCGATATAAAAAATGCTATAAAAGTAAATCAAACCCCCCTTCATCACCCCCTTAGTTAGGGAAAAATAATAAAATTAAAAAAATGTATTTATTTCCATTTTCCCATTAGGGCTAGGGTTAGGGTTAGGGCTAGGGTTAGGGCTAGGGTTAGGGTTAGGGTTAGGGCTAGGGCTAGGGTTAGGGCTAGGGCTAGTGTTAGGGCTAGGGCTAGGGTTGGGGCTAGGGTTAGGGCTAGGGTTAGGGCTAGGGTTAGGGTTGGGGCTAGGGTTGGAGCTAAAGTTAGGGATAGGGTTGGGGCTAAAGTTGGGGATAGGGTTGGTGCTAAAGTTAGGGTTGGGAATAAAGTTAGGGTTAGGGTTGGGGCTAAAGTTAGGGTTAGGGTTTGGATTACATTTACGGTTGGGATTAGAATTAGGGGTGTGTCAGGGTTAGGGGTGTGGTTAGGGTTACAGTTGGGATTAGGGTTAGGGGTGTGTTTGGATTAGTTTAAGGTAGAATTGGGGAGTTTACACTGTTCAGGCACATCAGGGGCTCTCTAAACGCGACATGGCGTCCGATCTCAATTCCAGACAATTCTGCGTTTAAAAAGTAAAACAGTGCTCCTTCCCTTCCGAGCTCTCCCGTGCGCCCAAACATGGGTTTACCCCAACATATGGGGCATCAGCGTACTCAGGACAAATTGGACAACAACTTTTGGGGTCCATGTTCTCTTGTTATCTCTGGGAAAATAAAAATTTGGGGGGCTAAAAATCATTTTTGTGGGAAAAAAAGGATTTTTTATATTCACGGCTCTGCGTTATAAACTGTAGTGAAACACTTGGGGGTTCAAAGCTCTCAAAACACATCTAGATAAGTTCCTTGGGAGGTCTAGTTTCCAATATGGGGTCACTTGTGGGGGGTTGTACTGTTTGGGTACATCAGGGGCTCTGCAAATGCAACGTGACGCCTGCAGACCAATCCATCTAAGTCTGCATTCCAAATGGCGCTCCTTCCCTTCCGAGCTCTGCCATGCGCCCAAACAGTGGTTCCCCCCCACATATGGGGTATCAGCGTACTCAGGACAAATTGGACAACAACGATTGGGGTCCAATTTATCCTGTTACCCTTGTAAAAATACAAAACTAGGGGCTAAAAAATCATTTTTCTGAAAAAAAAAAAAAGAATTTTTAGTTTCACGGCTCTGCGTTATAAACTGTAGTGAAACACTTGGGGGTTCAAAGCTCTCAAAACACATCTAGATAAGTTCCTTGGGAGGTCTAGTTTCCAATATGGGGTCACTTGTGGGGGGGTTGTACTGTTTGGGTACATCAGGGGCTCTGCAAATGCAACGTGACGCCTGCAGACCAATCCATCTAAGTCTGCATTCCAAATGGCGCTCTTTCCCTTCCGAGCTCTGCCATGCGCCCAAACAGTGGTCCCCCCCCACATGTGGGGTATCAGCGTACTCAGGACAAATTGGACAACAACTTTTGGAGTCCAATTTATCCTGTTACCCTTGTGAAAATACAAAACTGGGGGCTAAAAAATCATTTTTCTGAAAAAAATAATAATTTTTATTTTCACGGCTCTGCGTTATAAACTGTAGTGAAACACTTGGGGTTCAAAGCTCTCAAAACACATCAATATAAGTTCCTTAGGGGGTCTACTTTCCAAAATGGTGTCACTTGTGGGGGGTTTCAATGTTTAGGCACATCAGGGGCTCTCCAAACGCAACATGGCGTCCCATCTCAATTCCATGTAGGATAGCTGCGGAGACACCATCACGTGTTTCTCAACGCAAGCAGTGAATAGCCAGACCTTTCCCCGGGAAGGAACAACCACGGGAAGGGCAGCATCCTATAAAGGAAGCATCCAATACAGGAAAACCACCTATGCCAAGCATGGTATCCATCCACAGACAGCTCTTTCGGGGTGTTTGCCCCTCATCAGTGTGGAGTAGGAATCTGGCTATTAGGAGCAGTGCCTAGTAAAAGGCTGTAAAGGCACAGATGATTGGCCTCGGGGAGACCAAAACATCCAACACCGCGGAGACACCATCACGTGTTTCTCAACGCAGTGATCCAGAACACTGCCCCCATCCCTTATTGGAAATATGCAAATGCATGTAGGATAGCTGCGGAGACACCATCACGTGTTTCTCAACGCAAGCAGTGAATAGCCAGACCTTTCCCTGGGAAGGAACAACCCAACCACGGGAAGGGCAGCATCCTATAAAGGAAACATCCAATACAGGAAAACCAACTATGCCAAGCATGGTATCCATCCACAGACAGCTGTTTCGGGGTCTTTGCCCCTCATCAGTGTGGAGTAGGAATCTGACTATTAGGAGCAGTGCCTAGTAAAAGGCTGTAAAGGCACAGATGATTGGCCTCGGGGAGACCAAAACATCCAACACAGCGGAGACACCATCACGTGTTTCTCAACGCAGTGATCTCCACACTGATGAGGGGCAAACACCCCGAAACAGCTGTCTGTGGATGGATACCATGCTTGGCATAGGTGGTTTTCCTGTATTGGATGTTTCCTTTATAGGATGCTGCCCTTCCCGTGGTTGTTCCTTCCCGAGGAAAGGCCTGGCTATTCACTGCTTGCGTTGAGAAACACGTGATGGTGTCTCCGCAGCTATCCTACATGCATTCTGGCTATTCACTGCTTGCGTCGAGAAACACGTGATGGTGTCTCCGCAGCTATCCTACATGCATTTGCATATTTCCCATAAGGGATGGGGGCAGTGTTCTGGATCACTGCGTTGAGAAACACGTGATGGTGTCTCCGCGGTGTTGGATGTTTTGGTCTCCCCGAGGCCAATCATCTGTGCCTTTACAGCCATCTCAATTCCAGTCAATTTTGCATTGAAAAGTCAAATGGCGCTCCTTCCCTTCCGAGCTCTGCCATGCACCCAAACAGTGGTTTACCCCCACATATGGGGTATCAGCGTACTCAGAACAAATTGCACAACAATTTTTGGGGTCCAATTTCTTCTCTTACCCTTGGGAAAATAAAAAATTGGGGGCAAAAAGATCATTTTTGTGAAAAAATATGATTTTTTATTTTTACGGCTCTGTATTATAAACTTCTGTGAAGCACTTGGTGGGTCAAAGTGCTCCACACACATCTAGATAAGTTCCTTAAGGGGTCTGCTTTCCAAAATGGTGTCACTTGTGGGGGTTTCAATGTTTAGGCACATCAGGGGCTCGCCAAACGCACCATGGCGTCCCATCTCAATTCCAGTCAATTTTGCATTGAAAAGTCAAATGGCGCTCCTTCACTTCCGAGCTCTGTCAGGTGCCCAAACAGTGGTTTACCCCCACAAATGGGGTATCGGCGTACTCAGGACAAATTGTACAACATCTTTTGGTGTCCATTTTCTCCTGTTACCCTTGGGAAAATAAAACAAATTGGAGCTGAAGTAAATTTTGTGTGAAAAAAAGTTAAATGTTCATTTTTATTTAAACATTGCAAAAATTCCTGTGAAACACCTGAAGGGTTAATAAACTTCTTGAATGTGGTTTTAAGCACCTTGAGGGGTGCAGTTTTTAGAATGGTGTCACACTTGGGTATTTTATATCATATAGACCCCTCAAAATGACTTCAAATGAGATGTGGTCCCTAAAAAAAAATGGTGTTGTAAAAATGAGAAATTGCTGGTCAACTTTTAACCCTTATAACTCCCTAACAAAAAAATATTTTGGTTCCAAAATTGCGCTGATGTAAAGTAGACATGTGGGAAATGTTACTTAGTAAGTATTTTGTGTGACGTATCTCTGTGATTTAAGGGCATAAAAATTCAAAGTTGGAAAATTGTGAAATTTTCAAAATTTTTGCCAAATTTCTATTTTTTTCACAAATAAACACAAGTTATATCGAATAAATTTTACCACTAACATGAAGTACAATATCTCACGAGAAAACAATGTCAGAATCGCCAAGATCTGTTGAAGCGTTCCAGAGTTATAACCTCATAAAGGGACAGTGGTCAGAATTGTAAAAATTGGCCGGGTCATTAATGTGTAAACCACCCTCGGGGCTTAAGGGGTTAACATCAGCCCCCACACGTGGGCTTTACCTCTGCTGGTTACGAAAATTATGTGTGAGCCCTCGCCATTTTTAAAATGCAATTCTTAATTCTTCACAAGATGTGCACAGCGGGTGCTGGATACAACTCCCATCATTGTCGCCTAGTCGCGCTAAACTCAGGGAGACCAGTCAACAATGATGAGAGCTGCCTTCAGCAGACGGCACCTAGGAACAGCGTGAACTGTACTGCTTTTCCCAGGTGCCAATATGTGTCACATGATGCCACACGTATAGGACACACGGACAGCCATTGGACACACGGATTTTTCCAGTATAGGAGTCACCAGTACATATGAAAGAGGACTTACTGTGTGCAGCCACTGGGATGAAATTAACTAATTTTCACCCATGAGCCGCCAGATTTTAGTCATAGGGGCGAGGACGGAACGGCTGCAGTCATCTCTCACTATTCTGTGGGCGGCTGCAGTAAACAACACTGACACTTTGATTGACAGATATTTCTGCTGCCCATCTGTATAAAGATGCTGTCAATCAAAGTCCTAGGCCATGATTACAGATGCTGCTCACAGAATTGTTTAACCCCTTCACCCCGGAGCTTTTTTCGCTTTTTTCGTTTTCGTTTTTCGCTCCCCTTATTTCCAGAGCCATTACTTTTTTATTTTTCCGTCAATATGGCCATGTGAGGGCTTATTTTTTGCGGAACGAGTTGTACTTTTGAATGATACCATTGGTTTTAGCATGTCATGTAACAGAAAACAGGAAAAAAATTCCAAGTGCGGTGAAATTGCAAAAAAAGTGCAATCCCACACTTGTTTTCTGTTTGGCTTTTTTGCTAGGTTCACTAAATGCTAAAACTGAGCTGCCATTATGATTCTCCAGGTCATTACGAGTTCATAGACACCAAACATGTCTAGGTTCTCTTTTATCTAAGTGGTAAAAAAAGTTCCAAATTTTGCTAGGAAAAAAAAAATTGCGCAATTTTCCGATACCTGTAGCGTCTCCAATTTTCGTGATCTGGGGTCGGGTGAGGGCTTATTTTCTGTATGCCAAGCTGGCGTTTGTAATGATACCATTTCGGTGCAGATACGTTCTTTTGATCGCCCGTTATTGCATTTTAATGCAGTGTTGCGGCGACCAAAAAAACGTAATTTTGGCGTTTTGATTTTTTTTCTCGCTACGCCATTTAGCGATCAGGTTAATCCTTTGTTCTTATTGATAGATCGGGCGATTCTGAACGCGGCGATACCAAATATGTGTAGGTTTGATTTTTTTTTATTGTTTTATTTTAATTGGGGCGAAAGGGAGGTGATTTGAACTTTTATATATTTTATTTTTTATATATTTTTAAACACTTTTTTTTTTAAATTTTGGCATGCTTCAATAGCCTCCATAGGAGGCTAGAAGCATGCACAACTCGATCGGCTCTGCTACATAGAGGTGAAGCACAGATCACCTCTATGTAGCAGAAATGCAGGTGTGCTTTGAACGCCGACCACAGGTTGGCGCTCAAAGCAATCGGCCATCAACAACCATAGAGGTCTCAAGGAGACCTCTGGTTGTTATGGCAATGCACCGATGACCCCCGATCATGTGACGGGGGTCAGCAGTGCGAGCAGTTCCGGCCTCGCGGCCGGGAGCGCTAGTTAAATGCCGCTGTCAGCTTTTGACGGCGGCATTTAACTAGTTAATGAGCGGGGGCGGATTGCGATTCTGCTCGCGCTCATTGCGCGCACATGTCAGCTGTACAAAACAGCTGACATGTCGCGGCTTTGAGGTGGACTCACCGCCGGAGCCCACCTCAAAGCAGGGGATCTGCTATAAAAATTATACTCGCCTGGTCTCTAGCTTTCTCACTGCAAAGCCCCGCTCACATCTGGTGGTCTTCTTCTGTCTGGTACAGTGTATTCTTCCAGCTCCTGGCATCTTCGGAGCTGAGTTGACCTTGTGATGTCGTGAGAGCTTGGTATACCATTTTCCAAAAGGTAACAAATGCAAAATTCTCCATCATTCTGCATCAAGTGGCACAACAAAGGTTACGAAGATGTACTGTGTCCCCGGATTTCTCTGGGGCATCTCTTTAGACCCATACGGAACATTTCTGATCCCCCATTTCATTTTTTCACTCAAGGATAGGCTGCCATAAGAAGGATGCTAAATCTGCAACATGTCCTTCTGTGAGATGAATGCCAGCTCACCAGGGCGGTATAATTGAAGATAAATGTAATTGTACTGACTCCTGAATAATCTTTGTACTTGTTGTCAATAGATTTGTTTCTTTATAGTTAAAGTTGTAAACTGGCCACAAGATGTCGCTGTTGTTTGAAGGTGATGAGCAGAGCCTGGTCTTCTCCACAAATATGTCTTGCACTGAGGAGAGGCTTCCGTCGGGCCACTCTGCCATAAAGGCCTGACTGGTGGAGGCTGCAGTGATAGTTGACTTTGTGGACCTTTCTCCCATCTCCCTACTGCATCTCTGGAGCTCAGCCACAGTGATCTTAGGGTTCTTCTTTACCTCTCTCACCAAGGCTCTTCTCCCACGATTGCTCAGTTTGGCTGGACGGCCAGGTCTAGGAAGACTTCTGGTGGTCCTAAACTACTTCCATTTCAGGATTATGGAGGCCACTGTGCTCTTAGGAACCTTGAGTCCTGCAGAAATTCTGTTGTAACCTTGACCAAATCTGTGCCTTGCCACAATTCTGTCTCTGAGCTCCTTGGCCCGTTATTTGACCTCATTATTCTCATTTGGTCTGACATGCACTGTGAGCTGTGAGGTCTTATATAGACAGGTGTGCGCCTTTCCAAATCAAGTCCTATCAGCTTAATTAAACACAGCTGGCTACAGTGAAGGAGTAGAACCATCTCAAGGAGGATCACAAGGAAATGGACAGCATGTGACTTATATATGAGTGTCTGAGCAAAGGGTCTGAATACTTATGACCATGTGATATTTCAGTTTTTCTTTTTTAATAAATTTGCAAAAATTTCTACATTTCTGTGTTTTTTCAGTCAAGATGGGGTGCAGAGTGTACATTAATGAGAAAACATGAACTTTTTCTGAATTTACCAAATGGCTGATATGAAACAAAGAGTGAAAAATTTAAAGGGGTCTGAATACTTTCCATACCCACTGTATGTCTGTAAGATGTGAAAGGGAGAATTTTATAAAAAGACAGGAAGAGGGAGCTCGGCCATCTTGAGCAGGAATGCAGGAGTGTATGAGGCTGTGCTGGAGAGGGATGTGGTGAAATTCCCTTGTGACAGAACCCTTCTGAGTAAAGAACAGCGGCAGATTGAAGCTGAACTGAAATGGTATCCAAACCTGTCCGAATGTGAGGGAATTCCTGCTGTAAAAGCTGATAAAGAACAGAAGGGACCCGGGACCTGTGATGTCAAAGGAGGAGTTATAGCACAAGCCTCCTCGGTATTGCTCACCGCCTGCGCGTCCTGATTATGTCATTGGGAGCAGACCCGTCAGCAAGAAACACTAAAAGCCCACTGCGACGCCGCAGTAAGGAAACATGCACGCATCAAAATATATTTTCGCTCCAAGAGACACACGGCCGGAACAAAGTCTTTAGTTAGTTAGGTATATTAACTCTACGGACCACGTTTTCCTACCAGAATCATCGGCCAGAAACCCTGGATTTGTCAATACGTTTTCGTGCTGTTCAGTGACAAGATTCTATGCTACATATAGGTGCAAACAAAAACCCAGTGCTTTCAGACGTCAAATAATACAAAGAAAACAAGTCTATAATCATTTAGAAACAACAATACTAATGTTTTACTCAGGAAGAGTTCAGAAATCAATATTGTGTGGAATAACCATGACTGTTAATCTCAGCTTTCATGCGTCTTGGCAGCTTTCCACCAGTCTTTCACACTGCTCCTGGCGCAGTTCTTCTTTGTTTGGTGGCTTGTGACTATCCATCATCCTCTTGATTATATTCCAGACGTTTTCAATGGGGTTCAGGTCTGGAGATTGGGCGGCCATGACAGGGACTTGATGTGGTGGTCTCGTAATTTTTGCCAGAGTGGTATATTTGGTTCATTTTGCAATATTCTCCATATAGTCGAGGACGGACTTTTCCTCTAGTTCCTTGAGTTGATATGGGGACGGGGGAGGGGAACAATTGGTTAGGAAATATAAATATAAATATAAATATATATATATATATATATAAATTCTTAAGATTGTGAATCACTGTGCCGGACCGCAGGCGAGCCCGTGCTTTGCACTCTCTTGATTAAACCAGTTTGCTCTCAGGGTGTAATAAGGTAACGGCGGCCGGACAGGCACGCCAACAGGTAAATTCACATAGAGAAAATAGCACAAACAGTTCTCTTGGGTGCCGAGCAGTCTAGTACAGTGGATGTAGCCTTCGAGCAAAATGTTTGATGTGATTTCTTTGTGTATTTGTCAAAATGGAGTAGAAATATCTTTGTTCCTAAGTAAAATAGTTACTGAACTGTGTGGAAGTTAGTTCTTTTCTCGTCTGTGACTCCGCTGTATCTTGAGGAACACCCTCGGTGCATGATTTGCACTTCATTAACCAGGTAGCTTGGTCTTAATAGATTGGATGGGAATGATGGGAGCCCAAAACCACTATGACTACTGAACACAGTTAGATGCCAGGCGGGCCACCATCTGAGGCCAGGTCATCAGGTAATGAAAGTGTGGGGACACTGGTGACCAACTTCTCTAGACACTGGCAGGAATGGTAATGCAGCTCCTCCCTCCTTCTAAGACCACCCTGCTCCTCTCCCCTTCCTCCCCACTTGTCCAATCCCCTCTCTACTGCTCAACTCTACTTCCTGATACTTTAACCATTTCCTCCCTGCAGCCCACAGATATGAACCCTACAATGTCCGTGTTTATTACTGAATCGCCCCAGAGAAACACAAGTTACTTGATGGCCTCAGTTTAGATGAAGATGACGCTGGTGCTGTTCACCTTATTTGCCCCAGTCCCAAACTTTAGTAAATATGTCTATGGCTAAGATCATATTTCCATGTTTTGCAGTCTAAGCGTCAAATATAAGGCTCTTAGTTTGGGTCTGAAGTCCTGCAGTCGGTCTGGGAATTTTATCCTATGGACTGTAAACCTATGATTTAGTGTCGGGGTTGAAAAGTTATGCAAAGCCATAACTGTGTTTTAAAATATAGACCTAAAAAGTTTTTAAAAATGTTATTTTTGGTTCAATTTGATAAAAAAATGATATGGCAAGGCAAAAACTGGTGCGAAAATAAACAGAAGCGAGATTAATATTTGATCAATAACTAAAATATCCAAATAAATGAAAGAAATACGGAAAGTTCCCCTCACAGCCAAGAGGGGGCAATAGAGTCATATATTAGAAGATCCTGCGTGGCAGGGATTACACAACAATCAGGAATGATCCTTGGCTGGGATTGAAGGCTCGGGGATCACATACTATGGCTCATCAGATCTCACCAGACGCTAATCCTATGATAGGGATGTACAGAATATTGTGGGTCAGCAGGAACGTAGGCGTAACCTCCACAATATGGTCTGATGGAGGACTGCCAGGTACCCCGAAAGCACCGAGGACTCCAGACATCCCATAATGTACAGCTCTAGAGGAGCTAAGGGAAGTATTAGCTATGGGCAAATGAGTGATTAAGGGTATGGTTTGAGGACTTCAAAAATAGTTTTTTGGGGTATGCCTTAAATGGTTAAAAAAGATTGACCATGTGCCCGGCAAGTCATATTAATATTGCAGTGCACTATTTTCGCTCTTTGAAGCTTATTTTTAGTGCTTCTTCAGGAGTTTCCAGGCAGAATCCACCTGAAAAAGACATCACCCGCAGGTACCATTGGGGAAGCTTTTTACTGAGCATTTTGGAACAAAAACTCCCATTTTTTGTGAGGTTTTGAGATTTGGAGAAGATTTTGGAGAGTTTCCTCACAATTTCTGCTACAAAAACTACTTTAAGGCTATGTGCACACGTAAGAAAAGAGGTGCAGAATTTTCTGCACGAAATTTGCATCTCCTGGCAGAATCCGCAGCTGCGTTTTTTATGCGTTTTTTATGCGTTTTTTGTGCGTTTTTTGTGCAGATTTTATTTCTATTATGGAGGGGTGCAGAAACGCTGCAGAACTGCACAAAAGAAGTGACATGCACTTCTTGGAAATCTGCAGCGTTTCTGCGCAGATTTTTCTGCACCATGTGCACAGCTTTTTTTTTTCAGATTGATGTACATTGTACTGTAAATCACAGTGCAGTTCTGCAGCGTTTCTGCTGCAGAAAAAACTGCTGCAGATCTGCACCAATTCTGCACTAAATCTGCATCGTGTGCACATACCCTTAGGGGGTTTTGGAGGAGTTTTTAATTTCTTGAAGAGTTTCCTGAAGCAGTATTAGGGTATGTGCACACGTTGCGGATTCTGCTGTGGATTTTTCCACAGCGGATTTGGAAAATCCGCAGTGCAAAACCACTGCGGTTTTCACTGTGGATTTTCCTGCGGTTTCTTCTGCGGATTCCTCTGCGGGTTTTCAACTGCACTTTCCTATTGGTGCTGGTTGAAAACCGCTGCGAAATCCGCACAAAGAAGTGACATGCTCCTTCTTTTAATCCGCAGCGTTTCCGATCACCATCAAGGCAAAGTTGAGCTCTTCTCACTTCAACTGGTCAGAAGTAGTTTTAGGAGCCAGATCTCATGGGTCAAAACAAAAGAAAGTCGACTTTAATGTGTGAAAAGTTTAGTTACTCTTCTAAAAACATGAGGCTTCAGCAATTGTCTCAGGATTCACGGGCTGAACTCATCAAGGGCAGGAAAGGAAATACCCGTGCCACCACTACACTACCTGTCCCAGTGCCACCACTACCTGTCCCTGTGCCACCACCTGTCCCAGTGCCACCACTACCTGTCCCTGTGCCCCCCTTACCTGTCTCCATGTAACTGCTACCTGTCCCCGCACCCCTGCTACCTGTCCCCGTGCCACCGCTACCTATCCCCGCACCCCTGCTACCTGTCCCAGTGCCCCCGCTACCTGTTACTGTGCCACCACTACCTGTTCCCAGACTACTACTACCTGTCCCTGGGCCACCACTACCTGTTCCCAGGCTACTACTACCTGTCCCTGGGCCACCACCACCTGTTCCCATGCCCCTGTTACCTGTCCCCGTGTAACTGCTACCTGCCCTCGCGCCACCAGTACCTGTCCCTGTGCCACCACTACCTGTCCCCGGGTCACCGTTACCTGTCCCCGCGCCTCTGATACCTGTCCCCGCGTCCCCGTTACCTGTCCCCATGCCACCACTAACCGGCCCCGGGTCACCGCTACCTGTCCCTGTCACGGGAAGCCTAGGTAGGCAAGAGCTAATAACCCGGGCCCCTGCGATTTCCCTCAACTCTGGGAAACCCTGACTGACCCTCTCCCAGAGTTTACACTGATGGTGTGCATGTCTGGGCCTCCACCCTCACCCTGTCTCCTGTTTCAACCCTAGGCTGAAATCTCCACCCACCACCCAGTGAAGAGACCACTAACCAATACCCACAGTTAGCACAGACAAGGATAACGGAAAATATACACCACGCCGCAGTCACTCAGGAATACACAATAAGTGCACAGGGCAAAACAAATACAAATATAGGAAGGAGGAAAATATGACAAAGGGAAATATACACCACCAGATGCGATACTCCTTCTCCTAGACCACCACTCCAGACCGAGATAACCAAGCACAAGACAGAAGCTATAATCGGCGACGCCCAATGTTCAGAAGAACAATTTAAAGGCAGTGGGCGTGACCCAGCTTCCAATCCTAGCACCAGCTAAATTAACCCCGGACCAGCTAGACAAAATCTAGCCGACGCCACTGAGCGCATAGTGGACAAAAGCGGAATTACCGCTGTCTGTCGAACGCCCTAGTATGAACAGCGTCCGATATGACAGTACCCCGCCTTCTACGAGGGACCCCAGTGCCCTCACGACTTATAGGACCCGGCTTGTCCGGATGGCGGCGATGAAACATACTAACCAGTCGATCCGCATGAATGTCCGAGGCTGGTACCCAAGACCTCTCCTCCGGCCCATAACCACGCCAGTGTACCAAGTGCTGTAAGGTGCGGCGCACTACACGAGAGCCAACCACCTTGGAGACTTCAAATTCCAAGTTACCATCCACCAAGACTGGAGGTGGCATCGGTGTCGCGTCCACAAGACCCACCATCTTTTTTAGCAACGATCTGTGGAACACGTTGTGTATCTTATACATCGTAGGAAGCTCCAATCGGTACGCTACTGGGTTAATGACAGCGGTGACCTTAAATGGACCAATAAACCTAGGACCCAATTTAAGGGACGGTATTTTGAGTCTTATGTTTTTTGTGGATAATCACACCCAGTCATCCACACTCAGGTCCGGACCTGGCACATGCCTACTGTCAGCCACACGTTTGTACCTAGCACCCACGCTCAACAAGCGCTGCTTACCTCTCCTCCAGACTGATGACAGTTGTGCTCCTAACTGGTCGCCGGAAGAGCCCCCCTGACTCAAAGTACAAAATTGAGGATGTAGCCCGTAAACACAAAAAAACGGAGACTCCCCAGAAGACTCCTGGTGGTGATTATTGATGGCAAACTCAGCCAAAGGAAGGAACGTCGACCACTCCTCCTGGTTATCAGAAACAAAGCAGCGTAAGTACTGCTCCAAATTTTGGTTCATACGCTCGGTCTGACCATTCGACTGAGGATGAAATGCCGAAGAATGAGACAACTTGAACCCCAGCCGTGAGCAAAACGCTTTCCAAAATTTTGCCACAAACTGAGACCCCCTATCAGACACGATGTCAGATGGAACCCCATGAAGTCTGACCACCTCCTGCACAAATACCTGAGCCAAAGTCTTAGCGTTAGGCAACGAAGGCAAAGACACAAAATGCGACATTTTTGAGAACCAATCAACAATCACCAAAATGACCGTGTTCCCAGCTGAGGAAGGCAAGTCAGTGATAAAATCCATGGAGATCTCCGTCCAAGTCTTACTAGGTACCTTGAGAGGAAGTAGTGTGCCAACAGGACGGGACCGGGGCGTCTTAGCCCTAGCGCACGTGGTGCAAGCTGACACGTATGAGACCACATCCTGGCGGATTTTGGGCCACCAAAACCGACGTGACACCAACTCCAAAGTACCCCTGACCCCTGGGTGGCCAGCCAGGACAGCATCATGATGCTCCGCCAAAACCTTTAAGCGGAGATGAAGCGGTACAAACGATTTGTTGATGGGAAGCTCAGATGGTACCTCCTCCTGAGCCTCAGCAATCTCAGCCTCAACCTCAGTTGTGAGAGCCGAAACCACAACACCCTTTTGGAGGATGGGTACCTGATCTTCCCGAGGTTCTCCACCCGGAAAACACCTGGCCAGAGCATCCGCCTTAGTGTTTTTAGACCCAGGTCTGTAAGTAACAACAAAGTTGAACCGCATGAAAAACAATGCCCAGCGAGCCTGCCTGGGAGATAGACGCTTGGCAGACTCAAAATGAAGCAAATTCTTATGGTCGGTAATTACAGTAACCTGATGAACCGACCCCTCCAAGAAGTGTCGCCATTCCTCAAAGGCCAAATTGATTGCCAACAACTCCCTGTTGCCGATATCGTAGTTACGTTCGGCAGATGACAGTTTCTTGGAGAAATAGGCGCAAGGACGCAAATCGCTCAAGGATGAGCCATGTGACAACACCGCCCCCACACCAACCTTAGATGCATCGACTTCCACAACAAAAGGTTTCGATACGTCTGGCTGCACAAGAATGGGGGCCGAAACAAAACTGTTCTTAAGAAATTCAAATGCGCGTACGGCGGCCTCAGGCCAAACAGAGAAATTGGTACCCTTTTTAGTCATGTCTGTTAGCGGTTTAGCAATGATAGAAAAATCCTTGATAAACTTCCTATAGTAGTTAGAAAACCCAAGGAACCGCTGAAGAGCTTTTAGGTTATCAGGTCATTCCCAACGCAACACCGCTTGCACCTTAGCGGCGTCCATTTTAAAACCAGAAGCAGACACAATATAACCCAAGAAAGGCAACTCCTGAACCGAAAATACACATTTCTCAAGTTTTGCATAGAGCTTATTCTCACGGAGAAGCTGTAACACCTGCCTCACATGCTCTAAATGAGTATCACGGTCGCAAGAATATATGAGAATGTCATCCAGGTATACAATAACGAATTTCCTCAAAACATGCGAGAACACATCATTTATGAAATGTTGGAACACTGCTGGTGCATTTATCAACCCAAATGGCATCACCAAATTTTCAAAATGACCCTCAGGGGTATTAAAAGCCGTCTTCCACTCATCACCTTGACGGACTCTTATGAGGTTGTACGCCGCCCTGAGGTCAAGCTTGGTAAACCACTTAGCACCTGCCACCTGGTTGAATAAATCTGGTATCAATGGCATAGGGTATGGATCACGAACCGTAATCTGGTTCAACTCCCTGAAATCCAGACACGGGCGTAGTCCGCCATCTTTCTTCTTAACGAAGAAGAACCCCGCTGCCACCGGCGAGGATGACGGCCTGATGTGCCCTTTGCTCAAACTTTCAGCAATGTAATCCTTTAACGCTTGTCTCACCGGACCGGAGATGTTAAACATCCTTGCTTTAGGCAATTTGGCCCCTGGTTTAAACCTGATAGTACAGTCATAGGAGTGATGTGGCGGCAACCCTTCTCAGAGAACACAACCGCAAAATCCAGAAGTGACTCAGGAACGCTTGAAGTCACAGCAGACACACATGTGGCCAGGCAATTCTCCTGGCAGAATTCACTCCACTGAATTATGTCCTGAGTTTTCCAATCGATAACCGGGTTGTGCATAGACAACCATGGGAAACCCAAAACCACCTGTGCAGGAAGATTCCTGAGCACTTTACATGTAACCTGCTCGGAATGTAGAACCCCAATGTGGAGTTTCACCTCAGTCACAAACTCAGTAATCTCCCCCTGTGAGAGAGGAGCTGCATTGATGGTGACCATGCGGATAGGATGAGGCAGTTTTTCGATCCTAAAACCTGCTGTGCGCGCAAACTCCTCATCAATGAGATTTGTGGCAGAACCACTATCCACAAAAACAGTGATTGGCAGCTCTCTGCCAGTGATAATAACTTTGGCAGGGAGCATGCATTGAGAAACCACCATGGATGATATGCATAAGCTCAGATTGGTCTCCTCCACACCCTCTGAGCTTAGAAGTTTTCCGCCGTTGCGTTTTTCCTTAGACAGCAGAGGACAGATGTTAACAAAATGACCAGTTTTATCACAGTAAAAACAGGCTCCCTGCTTCTTGAGCACAGGGGCTCGATGCTTAACATGTGACACCCCTGCGATCTGCACAGGCTCCGGGGGCTCACCTGCAGCAACCTCACGTGAACCTACACCTTCTCCCATAGGCGGCGTCTCAGGCTCCCCCTGACGCAAACGGCGATCAATGCGGACTACAAGACTCATAGCGGAATCCAGAGAAGCAGGAGCCTCGTACATCAGGAGGGCTTTTTTAACCCTTCCAAAAATCCCATGAATAAACTGACTCCGCAGCACGGGATCATTCCACTGAGTGTCGACCACCCAGCGGCGAAATTCAGAACAGAAATCCTCTGCAACACGCTCCCCCTGTCGATTATTGCGTATCTTAGATTCTGCTAGAGCTATTCTGTCAGGATCATCGTAAATGTCTCCAAGTGCAGAAAAAAAACTCTCCACTGAGTTAAATGCAGCAGAGTCAGAAGGCAAAGAAAACGCCCATGCTTGAGGATCCCCGTTTAGTAAAGACAACACCAGACTGTTATGACCTGGTGGTTACGGAGTAGCACTGAGATGACCTGGTGGGTAAAACCAATCATAGACAAGCTCCTAGGAGGTGGCAGCTCCACCGACAACAATCACAGTTATGACCTGGTGATTACAGAGCAGCACAGAAATGACCTGGTGGGTAAAATGTACAAGCTCTGAGGAGGTGGTAGCTTTACTGACCGCAATCCCTACTCCTAACACCAACACTAGAAATAGCCGTGGGACGTTCCTATCTCTGCCTAGACGCCTCGACACAGCCTAAGAACTAACTACCCCTGAAGATGGAAACGGAAAACTATCTCGCCTCAGAGAAACCCCCAAAAGGAAAGATAGCCCCCCCACAAATATTAACGGTGAGTGGAGAGGGAAATGACAAACTCAGAAATGAAAATAGATTTCAGCAAAGGAGGCCAACACTATCTAAATAGACAGAGATAGAAAAGGATACTGTGCGGTCAGTATAAAAACTAAAATCCACGCAGAGTTTACAAAAATAACCTCCACACCGACTCACGGTGTGGAGGGGCAAATCTGCACCCCAGAGCTTCCAACTAGCCTGAATAGTTCATAATGACAAGCTGGACAAAAGAGACATAACTTAAACCTGAACAGAAGGTCAAAAGCAGGGATACACCCAAGAACTAGCAGAACTTATCTTAAGCTGAAATGGACTGGACAACAGAGTACTTCCAGGAGAGGACTGAATCCAACAGGAAAACATTGACAGCTGGCATCGACTACAGACTAGAGCCCAGTTAAATAACAAGGCCAGGGAACCGATTAGTGAAGGCAGCTGCTAAGTTCCACTCGAAACCACCAGAGGGAGCCCAAGAGCAGAACTCCCAAAAATACCATTCATAGCCACAGGATGGAGCCCAAGAATGGAATTCACAACAGTACCCCCCCCCTTGAGGAGGGGTCACCGAACCCTCACCAGAGCCCCCAGGGCGATCGGGACGAGCCAAATGAAAAGCAGGTACCAAATCGACAGCATGGACATCGGAGGCAAAAACCCAAGAATTATCCTCCTGGCCATAACCCTTCCACTTGACCAGATACTGAAGTTTCCGCCTTGAAAGACGAGAATCCAAAATCTTCTCCACCACATATTCCAACTCCCCCTCAACCAACACCGGAGCAGGAGGGTCAACGGAGGGGACCATGGGCACCACATACCTCCGCAACAAAGATCTATGGAACACATTATGAATGGAAAAAGAAGCTGGAAGGGCCAAACGAAAAGACACCGGATAGATAATTTCTGAAATCCTATAAGGACCAATAAAACGAGGCTTGAACTTAGCGGAAGAGACCTTCATAGGAACATGACGAGAAGACAACCAGACCAAATCCCCAACACGAAGCCGGGGACCAACACACCGACGGCGGTTAGTAAAACGTTGAGCCTTTTCCTGAGACAATGTTAAATTCTCCACCACATGAGCCCAAATCCGCTGCAACCTGTCCACCACAGAATCTACCCCAGGACAGTCCGAAGGCTCAACCTGCCCTGAAGAAAAACGAGGATGAAAACCGAAGTTACAAAAAAAAGGCGAAACCAAGGTAGCCGAACTAGCCCGATTATTAAGGGCAAACTCGGCCAACGGCAAAAAGGTAACCCAATCATCCTGATCAGCAGACACAAAGCATCTCAAATAGGTTTCCAAGGTCTGATTGGTTCGCTCCGTCTGTCCATTTGTCTGAGGGTGAAATGCCGAAGAAAAAGACAAATTAATGCCCATTCTAACACAAAAGGACCGCCAAAACCTAGAAACAAACTGGGTACCTCTATCAGACACAATATTCTCCGGAATACCATGCAAACGAACCACATGCTGAAAAAATAAAGGAACCAAATCAGAGGAGGAAGGCAACTTAGGCAAAGGTACCAAGTGGACCATTTTAGAAAATCGGTCACAAACCACCCAGATGACAGACATCTTCTGAGAAACAGGAAGATCAGAAATAAAATCCATGGAAATATGCGTCCAGGGCCTCTCAGGGATAGGCAAAGGCAAAAGCAACCCACTAGCACGAGAACAGCAGGGCTTAGCCCGGGCACAGGTCCCACAGGACTGCACGAAGGAACACACATCCCATGACAAAGAAGGCCACCAAAAGGACCTGGCAACCAAATCTCTGGTGCCAAAGATCCCAGGATGACCAGCCAATACAGAACAATGAATCTCAGAAATCACCTTACTAGTCCATCTATCAGGAACAAACAATTTCCCTACAGGACAGCGGTCGGGTCTATCAGCCTGAAACTCCTGAAGCACCCGCCGCAAATCAGGGGAGATAGCAGAAAGAATCACCCCCTCCTTGAGAATACCAGCCGGCTCAGGGACTCCTGGAGAATCAGGCAAAAAACTCCTAGACAGGGCATCAGCCTTCACATTCTTAGATCCCGGAAGATGCGAGACCACAAAATCAAAACGGGATAAAAACAAAGACCACCGAGCCTGTCTAGGATTCAACCGCTTGGCAGACTCTAGGTAAATCAGATTCTTATGATCGGTCAAGACCACAACACGATGCTTAGCTCCCTCAAGCCAATGTCGCCACTCCTCAAATGCCCACTTCATAGCCAACAACTCCCGATTGCCGACATCATAATTACGCTCAGCAGGCGAAAACTTTCTGGAGAAGAAAGCACACAGTTTCAACACAGAGCCATCAGAATTTCTCTGAGACAGAACAGCTCCTGCCCCAATCTCCGAAGCGTCAACCTCAACCTGAAAAGGGAGAGAAACATCTGGCTGACGCAACACAGGGGCAGAAGTAAAACGACGCTTAAGCTCCTGAAAGGCCTCACGAGCCGTAGAGGACCAATTCACCACATCAGCACCTTTCTTGGTCAAATCGGTCAGAGGTTTAACCACAGTAGAAATATTAGCAATGAAGCGGCGATAAAAATTAGTAAACCCCAAAAATTTCTGGAGGCTTTTCACAGATGTGGGTTGAGTCCAATCATAAATAGCCTGGACCTTAACAGGGTCCATTTCAATAGCCGAGGGAGAAAAAATGAACCCCAGAAAAGAAACCTTCTGAACTCCAAAAAGGCACTTAGACCCCTTCACAAACAGTGCATTAGCACGAAGAATCTGAAACACCATCCTGACCTGCTTCACATGAGACTCCCAATCATCGGAAAAAAACAAAATATCATCCAAATATGAATCATGAATTTATCCAGATACTCCCGGAAAATATCATGCATAAAGGACTGAAACACAGATGGCGCATTAGAGAGCCCGAAAGGCATCACAAGATATTCAAAATGGCCTTCGGGCGTATTAAATGCTGTTTTCCATTCATCACCCTGTTTGATGCGGACAAGATTATTCGCCCCTCGAAGGTCAATCTTGGTAAACCAGCTAACCCCTTTAATCCGAGCAAACAAATCAGAGAGCAAAGGCAAAGGGTACTGGAATTTGACAGTGATCTTATTGAGAAGGCGATAATCTATACAGGGCCTCAAGGAGCCATCCTTCTTGGCAACAAAAAAGAACCCCGCTCCCAACGGTGACGAAGACGGGCGAATATGCCCCTTCTCCAAGGACTCCTTTACATAACTCCGCATAGCGGCATGCTCCGGCACAGACAGATTGAAAAGTCGGCCCTTAGGGAACTTACAGCCAGGAAACAAATTAATAGCGCAATCACAGTCCCTATGAGGAGGCAGGGGACTGGATTTGGGCTCCTCAAATATATCCTGGAAATCCGACAAAAACTCAGGAACTTCAGAAGAAGGGGACAAGGAAATTGACATCAGAGGAATGTCACTATGTAACCCCTGACAACCCCAACTAGTCACAGACATAGATTTCCAATCAAGCACTGGATTATGTACCTGTAACCATGGAAACCCCAGCACAACCACATCATGCAAATTATGCAACACCAAAAAGCGAATATTTTCCTGATGTGCTGGAGCCATGTTCATGGTTAACTGTGTCCAGTACTGAGGTTTATTCTTGGCCAATGGCGTAGCATCAATCGACCTCAAGGGAATAGGGCTCTGCAAGGGCTCCAAGGAAAAACCACAGCGCTTGGCAAATTCTAGGTCCATTAAGTTCAGGGCAGCGCCAGAATCCACAAATGCCATTACAGAAAAGGACGACAATGAGCAAATCAGGGTAATAGACAAGAGAAATTTAGGCTGTACAGTACTGATGGTAACCGACCTAGCAACCCTCTTAGTACGCTTCGGGCAGTCAGAGATAGCATGAGTAGCGTCACCACAGTAAAAACACAGCCCATTCTGACGTCTGAACTCCTGCCGTTCTGCTCTCGTCAAAATCCTATCACATTGCATAGGCTCAGAACTCTGCCCAGAGGACACTGCCATATGGTGCACCACCTTTCGTTCACGTAGGCGTCGATCAATCTGAATGGCCAGAGACATTGATTCGTTCAAACCAGCAGGTGTGGGGAACCCCACCATAACATCTTTCAGGGTTTCAGAAAGACCCTTTCTGAAAATAGCTGCCAGGGCATCCTCATTCCATTTTGTAAGCACAGACCACTTTCTAAATTTCTGACAATATATTTCTACTGCTTCCTGACCCTGACCAAGAGCCAGCAAGATTTTTTCTGCCTGATCCACAGAATTAGGTTCGTCATAAAGCAGTCCAAGCGCTTGAAAAAATTAATCTACATTGAGCAATGCAGGATTCCCTGGCTCAAGCGAGAATGCCCAGTCCTGCGGGTCTCCGCGCAGCAGAGAAATTTACAATCTTCACCTGCTGAATGGGGTCACCAGAGGAACGGGGTCTCAGAGCAAAAAACAATCTGCAATTATTTTTAAAGTTCAAAAACTTAGATCTATCCCCAGAAAACAAATCAGGGATAGGAATTCTAGGCTCAGAAACAGGAGTTTGAATAACATAATCTTGGATACTCTGTACCCTTGCAGCGAGATGATCAACACGCGCAAACAGACCCTGAACCTCCATATCAGCACCAAGCTCCTGAACCATCCAAAGATCAAGGGGAAAAAAAAGGACAAAACAGGCAACAAGGAAAAAAAAACTATGACTCAGAACTTTCTTTTCCCTCTTTTGAGATGCATTTAACACATTGTGGGCCAGCTGTACTGTTATGACCTGGTGGTTACGGAGTAGCACTGAGATGACCTGGTGGGTAAAACCAATCATGGACAAGCTCCGAGGAGGTGGCAGCTCCACCGACAACAATCACAGTTATGACCTGGTGATTATGGAGCAGCACAGAAATGACCTGGTGGGTAAAATGTACAAGCTCTGAGGAGGTGGTAGCTTTACTGACCGCAATCCCTACTCCTAACACCAACACTAGAAATAGCCGTGGGACGTTCCTATCTCTGCCTAGACGCCTCGACACAGCCTAAGAACTAATTACCCCTGAAGATGGAAACAGAAAACTATCTCGCCTCAGAGAAACCCCCAAAAGGAAAGATAGCCCCCCACAAATATTAACGGTGAGTGGAGAGGGAAATGACAAACTCAGAAATGAAAATAGATTTCAGCAAAGGAGGCCAACACTATCTAAATAGACAGAGATAGAAAAGGATACTGTGCGGTCAGTATAAAAACTAAAATCCACGCAGAGTTTACAAAAATAACCTCCACACCGACTCACGGTGTGGAGGGGCAAATCTGCACCCCAGAGCTTCCAACTAGCCTGAATAGTTCATAATGACAAGCTGGACAAAAGAGACATAACTTAAACCTGAACAGAAGGTCAAAAGCAGGGATACACCCAAGAACTAGCAGAACTTATCTTAAGCTGAAATGGACTGGACAGCAGAGTACTTCCAGGAGAGGACTGAATCCAACAGGAAAACATTGACAGCTGGCATCGACTACAGACTAGAGCCCAGTTAAATAACAAGGCCAGGGAACCGATTAGTGAAGGCAGCTGCTAAGTTCCACTCGAAACCACCAGAGGGAGCCCAAGAGCAGAACTCCCAAAAATACCATTCATAGCCACAGGATGGAGCCCAAGAACGGAATTCACAACACCAGACCCACACGCTGAGCCTCATTACCTGAGGAGATCGGGCGCATACAAAAATAAAGTTTGCAAGCTTCACGAAAAGTAACAAATTTACTGCGTTCCCCTGCAAACCTTTCAGGCAAAGGAAACTTAGGCTCAGCAACTCTACCTGCCGCTCCAGCTTGCACATTAGATACTGCTAGTCCCTGTTGCTGCACTGCCCCCCTCAACTCAGTGACCTGTAGGAACAGCGCCCTCAACTGGCCGGTTACGGAAGTCATAGGATCCATGGAATTCAAATAATGTTGGCCGATTATAATGTCACGGGAAGCCTAGGTAGGCAAGAGCTAATAACCCAGGCCCCTGCGATTTCCCTCAACTCTGGGAAACCCTGACTGACCCTCTCCCAGAGTTTACACTGATGGTGTGCATGTCTGGGCCTCCACCCTCACCCTGTCTCCTGTTTCAACCCTAGGCTGAAACCTCCACCCACCACCCAGTGAAGAGACCACTAACCAATACCCACAGTTAGCACAGACAAGGATAACAGAAAATATACACCACGCCGCAGTCACTCAGGAATTCACAATAAGTGCACAGGGCAAAACAAATACAAATATAGGAAGGAGGAAAATTTGACAAAGGGAAATATACACCACCAGATACGATACTCCTTTTCCTAGACCACCACTCCAGACCGAGATAAGCAAGCACAAGACAGAAGCTATAATCAGCGACGCCCAATGTTCAGAAGAACAATTTAAAGGCAGTGGGCGTGACCCAGCTTCCAATCCTAGCACCAGCTAAATTAACCCCGGACCAGCTAGACAAAATCTAGCCGACGCCACTGAGCGCATAGTGGACAAAAGCGGAATTACAGCTGTCTGTCGAATGCCCTAGTATGAACAGCGTCCGACATGACAGTCCCCATGCCTCTGCTACCTGTCCCCGTGCCACCGCTACCTGTCCCCTGGTCAAAGCTACCTGTCCCTGTGCCACCACTACCTGTCCCCGGGTCACCACTACCTGTCCCTGTGCCACCGCTACCTGTCCCCGGGTCACCGCTCCCTGTCCCCGTGCCTCTGCTAAAATTCGACAATGTAATGACACTGTCTTGTTTTGCGATACTTGTCAATCATCACAATCTACACACGCCTCCCGCGGGGCGGGGATATCCCTCTCACAGGCAACCGGAAATTACATTTGCGTGTCAATCTGCGGCTCACACAGGATCCCGTGGGCGTGTTCGTCGCGAGTCACGTGATCTTCGGCATGCCGGAAATGGCGCAGCATGAAGGGTGAGCTATGGGGCATATGATATTTTCCCCTAGTGGCGCCTTATTTAAAGCTGTCCAGCCGGGCACGGCGCATCGGCTCCTCTTACTTATGATGTGCGGTGGATAGCACACACTACTTTTGAAGTGGCTTCTCCCCTGATGATTAAGCCACAGGAAACGCGTCGGGAGATATATCGAGGAGGGAGCATACTAATGCAGTCCGGATGCAAATGAAAGGAATGGGACTTACATTGGTCATGATAAAGACGGGCCCCATGAACACTGGCATCACGCACTGCGGCAGCTCACGCTGAGAAGGAAGGTGTTCACACCTTGGGTGAGATTGTTCCTTATTCTATTGTGCCTGTCTTTGCTCTCTGCAGAATTTGAAATTGACATGTGCAGATTGTAGCATAAGTAGCAAAGGAGGCCGTTTTGTATCTTTGGTTTGGTGGGGAGCTTTTTAGCTCTAAATTTGGTTACCTCACCTGGCTAGTAGTGATATAACGCTCAATTGGGGCGTTTTTTATGTGTATTTTGTGTTGTTTTTTCTTTCCTTTTTTTGGCTATATGTTTGGGTGTTTCTAGGCTTTGGTCTTTTTAAAGAATTATATTAAAAGTTATTTTTTAAGTAACTACAGTCCTACCTTGCTGATTATATATTTTTCATCTGATTGGTGGTGAGATTTACAATATATCCCTTTGATAGCAGTTTGCTCATGGACCAGAGTCCTAATGCCCAGGGCGGACGTGTGTCCTTACTCATCTCTACGCGCCTTGCTAGTAACATTTTGCTGAAAACACAATCTATTTGATGTCGCCTTTAACCCTTCCTGCTTCCCATTCCCAATCACTTTTCTGGCTCGTGACAAACTCATGTGATGTTTCCCCCGGACCCGCTATGTTGTGTACAGCACTGAGCACACACTGTTTGCTGGGTTTCTCCACTTTTTCGGTATTATGTCAGTCGCTGCCAGAGTCCTTCATCTCCTCCGCTCCCGGCTACGTCTTTAATGCTTGATATGTAGGCCTGACCGGAGAGCGCTCGGCCCCATCACTGCCTCCAGCACGCTCTGCTGTCACCTGTGACGGGGAATTGCAAGACTTGCACTTTCTTAGTGATAATTGACGGCTTCTTGGGATCCATCCCGGATATCAGCAAACCAGTTCTGATGGCAAAGTCAATCCCACGTCAGAGCGGCAATAATGTAATCATTAAAATCTAATTAACGGGACAATTAAGTGGCCTTTAGATGCCATCACATAGAAGTTACTCTACAGACTTGTACAAGAAGGATTCTGCGTTTCCAGTGTTTAAAGCTATATGTTTCTTTTATTACTGTAATTTAACCCCACAGCGCACAGATAGAACCTTCAGTTCTCAGGGGTAATAACCAAGTGCTCAGGGGTAACAACCAAGTGCTCAGGGGTAATAATCAAGTGCTCAGGGGTAACAACCAAGTGCTCAGGGGTAATAATCAAGTGCTCAGGGGTAACAACCAAGTGCTCAGGAGTAACAGCCAAGTGCTCAGTAGTAGTACAAACCATGTGCACAAGTGTAACAACCAAGTGTTCAGGAATCAGAAGTTGCAACCCAGTATTCAAGGGTAACAACCAAGTGCTCAGAACTAGCAAGCATGGACTCAGGAGTAACAGTCAAGTGCTCAGGGGTTATCACTGTGTTACATTTGGTGTTACATAGGACTGCAGATGACATCTACTACACTATCTATACTCAGTTATAATAGATAGTAATAGATAGATAGATAAATAGATAGGTAGATAATTGATAGATAATAGATAGATAGATAGATAGATAGATAGATAGATAGATAATTGATAGATAGATAGATAGATAGATAGATAGATAGATAGATAGATTGATAGATAATAGATAGATAGATAGATAGATAATAAATAGATAATAGATATAGGATAGATAGATACAGTGCCTTGCGAAAGTATTCGGCCCCCTGGAACTTTTCAACCTTTTCCCACATATCATGCTTCAAACATAAAAATAAGAAATGTAAATTTTTGGTGAAGAATCAACATCAAGTGGAACACAATTGTGAAGTTGAACGAAATTTATTGGTTATTTTAAGTTTTTGTGGAAATTCCAAAACTGAAAAGTGGGGCGTGCAATATTATTCGGCCCCTTTACTTTCAGTGCAGAAGTTCATTGTGGATCTCTGAATGATCCAGTGTTGTCCTAAATGCCTAATGATGATAAATATAATCCACCGGTGTGTAATCAAGTCTCCGTATAAATGCACCTGCTCTGTGATAGTCTCAGGCTCTGTGTGAAGCACAGAGAGCATCATGAAGACCAAGGAACACAGCAGGCAGGTCCGTGATACTGTTGTGGAGAAGGTTAAAGCTGGATTTGGATACAAAATGATTTCCAAAACTTTAAACATCCCAAGTAGCACTGTGCAAGGGATCATATTGAAATGGAAGGAGTATCATACCACTGCAAATCTACCAAGACCCGGCCGTCCCTCTAAACTTTCATCTCAAACAAGGAGAAGACTGATCAGAGATGCAGCCAAGAGGCCCATGATCACTCTGGATGAACTGCAGAGATCTACAGCTGAGGTGGGACAGTCTGTCCATAGGACAACAATCAGTCGTACACTACACAAATCCGGCCTTTATGGAAGAGTAGCAAGAAGAACACCATTGCTCAAAGATATCCATAAAAAGTGTTGTTTAAAGTTTGCAACAAGCCGCCTGGGAGATACCGAACATGTGGAAGAAGGTGCTCTGGTCAGATGAAACCAAAATCGAACTTGTTGGCAACAATGCCAAACGATATGTTTGGGGTAAAGGTAACACAGCTCATCACCCTGAACACACCATCCCCACTGTCAAACATGGTGGTGGCAGCATCATAGTTTGGGCCTGCTTTTCTTCAGCAGGGACAGGGAAGATGGATAAAATTGATGGGAAGATGGATGGAGCCAAATACAGGACCATTCTTGAAGAAAACCTGTTGGAGTCTGCAAAAGACCTGAGACTGGGACGGAGATTTGTCTTCCAACAAGACAATGATCCCAAACATGAAGCAAAATCTACAATGGAATGGTTCACAAATAAACGTATCCAGGTGTTAGAATGGCCAAGTCACAGTCCAGACCTCAATCCAATCGAGAATCTGTGGAAAGAGCTGAAAACTGCTGTTCACAAACGATCTCCATCAAACCTCACTGAGCTCGAGCTGTTTGCCAAGGAAGAATGGGCAAGAATTTCAGTCTCTCGATGTACAAAACTGATAGAGACAAACCCCAAGGGACTTGTAATCGCAGCAAAAGGTGGCGCAACAAAGTATTAAGTTACAGGGGCCCAATAATATTGCACGCCCCACTTTTCAGTTTATGAATTTCCACAAAAATTTAAAATAACCAATAAATGTCATTCACCTTCACAATTGTGTTCCACTTGTTGTTGATTCTTCACCAGAAATTTACATTTAGAATCTTTATGTTTTGAAGCCTGATATGTGGGAAAAGGTTGGAAAGTTCCAGGGGGCCGAATACTTTTGCAAGGCACTGTAGATAATAGATAGATAGATAGATAGATAGATAGATAGATAGATAGATAGATAGATAGATAGATAGATAGATAACACTGGTCAACGCAATTTTTCTGGCAAAGGTTTTAAAAAATATTTTAAGTCAATTTTGGCTGCTGATTACGAATATGAACTCCGTTTTTGGCTATCACATCAGGATTTCGAGATATTTTCAATTTTTGATGAAAATTACTCCTAATGTTTTATGATAAAAACACATGATTTTCGGTTCTACATTTTGTATATTTTTAATCAAGGAATAACAAAGATTACAAAGTCTATGTACAGCAAATCAAATATACTTAGAGAATTAAACTACACAATATAAAAACACATATATATGGCACACAGATGAATGACAAATGGCAGTTATTTGAACAAGGGTGTTTTCATAACAAATGGGAATTATGCATGTTCAAAGAAAGCAAAGATATTCTCACATTTATTGGGAGACTAAATGAAAACTAAATTTACCTTAGTGAACCGTATAAACCGGCACTTTTCATACACGACTTATATTTATCATGGAATTCATGAAAATGGGCTGTATACCTATAGCGCAAAAACGTGATGTGATAGAGAAATTATACGATCAGATTTGAATTCAGCACCCTCAAATTAGTCTAAAACTGTTCTTAAAGTCCATGCCAGAATTTTTTTTTTGTAGACCAGTGTAATAGATAGATGATAGATAATAGATAGATAGATGATAGATAGATGATTGATAATAGATGATAGATAGATGATTGATAATAGATAGATGATAGATGATTGATAATAGATAGATGATAGATGATACATAGATGATGGATAGATAATAGATACATTGTTAGATAGATGGATAGATAGATAATAGATGAATCATAGATAATAGAGAGATAGATAATAGATAGATAGATAATAGATGATAGATAGATAGATAATAGATAGATGATACATAGATGATACATAAATGATAGATAGATAATAGATAATATATAGATATATAATATATAGATATCATATAGATAAATGATAGATAGATAATAGATAAATTGTTAGATATATAGATAGATAGATAGATAATAGATAGATAGATAATAGATAGATAGATAATATATAGATGAAAGATAGATAGATAGATAGATAGATAGATAGATAGATAGATAGATAGATAGATAGAGTTGTGGCTGTTGTGTGGTCTTTTGTGGGTAAAATTGCTGTTTCTCACAAAATGAAGTAATTGTTTGAGCATTGCAGCCTCCTGTTGTTCCGGATGATGAGACTGCCTCTGATTATGGAGAGAGCGGATCTCTTCTGCATGTTGTGTAACTCAGGCATTAGTGATCACTGTTACTAATCATGCAAATCATTTAATTAATAGTGATGAGTGAATACGTTCGTCACTATTCGTTACTCAGCGAGTAATTAGGTATTCGCCTCGGTATATTCGAGTGACCTGCCCAGCATGGTTGGCGCTTTATTTGCAGCCAATAAACATGCTGGGCTATCTTGCGAATCGCAGTAATGGCGGCTCCATCTTCAGGACTATAGTGAGCATTATTCATTCCAATGAGATCTTTTAAGAGCTGAAGATTGTGAAGAGATCACTTGTTTGTTAGGTGAGGATATACAGTAAGTAGGGAGAGATTTAATAGGAGGGAGGGTGAGAGGCAGGCACCTGGGTGTTCTCATCAATGCAAGTACATGCTGCAGATCTCTGCTATTTTCCACTGTGTTGTACAGTAGTTAGTATTAGGAACAGACTGTGGGATTAGGGTGAGATAGGGAGGGTTTCATCCACCACCAAAATATACAAATCATCTATTTATAGAGGCAAATAATATTAGGTAGTAACAGCATATACAAAACCATTTTTTGTGACTCATATACAGTGGGGGGAAATAAGTATTTGAACTCTTGCTGATTTTGTAAGTTTGCCCACTGACAAAGACATGAACAGTCTATAATTTTAGAGTTAGAATATCAAAAATAAAATCCACAAAATCACATTGTATAAATTATATAAATTAATTTGCATTTTGCGGGGAGAAATAAGTATTTGATCCCTCTGGTAAACAAGACTTAATACTTGGTGGTGGTAAAACCCTTGTTGGCAAGCACAGCAGTCAGACGTTTTTTGTAGTTGATGATGAGGTTTGCGCACATGTCAGGAGGAATTTTGCTCTACTCCTCTTTGCAGATCATCTCTATATCAAGATTTTGAGGCTGTCACTTGGCAACTCGGAGCTTCAACTCCCTCCATAAGTTTTCTATGTCATTAAGGTCTGAAGACTGTCTAGGCCACTCCATAACCTTAATGTGCTTCTTTTTGAGCTATTCCTTCGCCTTGGCTGTATGTTTGCATGTTTTGGAAGACCCAGCCACGACCCATTTTTAATGTCCTGGCAGAGGGAAGGAGGTTGTCACTCAGGATTTTACAGTACATGTCTCCATCCATTCTCCCATTGATGCGGTGAAGTAGTCCTGTGCCCTTAGCAGAGAAACACCCCAAAAAAATAATGCTTCCACCTCCATGCTTGATAGCGGGGATGGTGTTCTTTGGATCATAGGCAGCATTTCTCTTCCTCCAAACACAGTGAGTTGAGTTAATGCCAAAAACCTGAATTTTTGTGTAATCTGACCACAGCACCTTCTCCAGCCACTCACAGAATCATCCAGGTGTTCATTGGGAAACTTCAGACAGCCTGCACATGTGCCTTCTTGAGCAGGGGACCTTGCGGGCACTGTAACCTTTACAGCGTAATGTGTTACCAATGGTTTCTTGGTGACTGTGGTCCCAGCTGCCTTGAGATCATTAACAAGTTCCCCTCGTGTAGTTTTAGGCTGATCTTTCACCTTCCTCATGACCAAGGATACCCCACGAGGTGAGATTTTGCACGGTGCCCCAGATCGATGTCAATTGACAGTTATTTTGTGTTTCTTCCATTTTCTTACTATTGCACTAACAGTTGTCTCCTTCTCACCCAGCGTCTTACTTATGGCTTTGTAGCCCATTCCAGCTTTGTGCAGGTCTATGATCTTGTCCCTGACATCCTTATAGACCTCTTTGGTCTTGCCCATGTTGTAGTGGTTAGAGTCTGACTTATTAATTGAGTCTGTGGACAGGAGTCTTTTATTAAGGTGACTATGTAAGACAACTGTCTGTAATGCAGGTAAAGAGATGATTAGGAGCGTCTAACTAGTCTGTAGGAGCCAGAACTCTTAATTGTTGGTAGAGGATAAAATACTTATTTCTCACTGCAAAATGCAAATACATTTATATAATTTATACAATGTGATTTCTGGATTTTATTTTTGATATTCTATCTCTCAATGTTAAAATTAACCTACCCTTAAAATGATAGATTATTCATGTCTTTGTCAGTGGGCAAACTTACAAAATCAGCAAGGGATCAAATACTTATTTCCCCCTCTGTAATATTCCTGTGCAGCAGCCTATAATTTTTTCCAGCAAAATAATACTCCTCAGTGGCAACAAATAGTAACATCCATTTTAAAATCTAATTGTTAAATAATATTCCTCTTCTACTGCTTCAATACGGAATATTTGTCTAGCAGTTGTGCAAAACCTGCTGAGCTACGGATACGTCACTAATTACAATTCATTTCCATGAGTTATCTGTTGGTGTGTCTCATAAAGGCGATGTTCAAAAAAATCCCCCAAAAAATATATTTGTTTAAAAAATAGCATATCTTTATCTAGCAGTTGTGCGACTGGCGCAATCTGGATAGAGATAATCGTACGTGACAATTTAGAAGGGGCAAAAATCTTCATTACTCCGCTGTTGGAGTGTGTCAGCAAGGGAATTGATAGGGAGCAAAAGTTTCGCCATTGCACAAGTACAAAACATTAGCCACGTGGGATGTACATATATGACCACTAAGTACTTCTTTCAGAAGCAGGAGGAGAAGGAAGAGGAGGAGAAGGAGGAGGTGACTTCACCAACAAAATGGGTTTTGATGGTAAGGGATGGATGTTAAGACAACTTCCCAAAGAAAACATTTGGGCTACTTTTACATTACATTGTTGTCATCCGTAGGGCTTACAAAGTCCAGCCCTTGTTCAATTTTAGAAGAGTCAGCGCCATGTGCGCCTATCCGTTATGATTGCTCCTGCCGAACTAAAAACAGGCTCAGACATCACCCTTGCACCAGGGCATGGCAGCACCTCCAAGGCATACAAGGAGAGGTCGGGCCAAATGTGGAGCTTGGACAACAAATAGTTAAAGGGCACTGAACAATAAGGAAGGATGCTGATATGGTCACTTAAGTAGTCCTTTACCATCTTGGTCAACTTCTCCCTCCTCGTCATAGTTACATCCACAGATAGTCCTTGTTCATGTGACAGTCTCATGAAAATGGCCCAGTTGGTGGACTTTCCCCCTCCCGAGTTGCACCTGGTGTTTGTGGCCATCTTCTGTCTGAGGGTAAACTTTTTAGCAAGTCTTCCACAATGGCCCTATGGCATGCATGCGCTGAAAATGGCACGTCTGCCTCCAACATGAGAGAAGCAAATTTCTCCTTGTATTTTGGGTAAAGAAAGGCACCAGTATTTCATGTTGGACAAAATGTGTTTCATTCGAGGGTCTTGGGAAAGACATCTGGATGTGAACACTGCCATGTGTGACAGACTACAAAGAGTCAAACGTTCAGTGTCCTCACCAGGAAGAATACTAACCATCCTCTTGTGAGCAGGTTGTGGGATGCAGTAACGAACCGGAGGCAGAGCAAGGGTTAACGTGGGATTTATTTTAACAGTGGATAGTCCTCGCAGGGAGAAAAGGGAATTCAACTGATTTGAGCAGTGAATGTTAATTTGGAATAAGACAGGTGCAGGCAATTTAAAGGAGACGTTCAGTAATGTAACACTCATCAGTCCGATGGCGTCAGAATCTGGAATCCTGAGTTCAAGCAGTGGCACCAAGGCTGTGGTGCACAAGGGGTCCGGCGTCATTCTGAGGAAGATGGGGTTCCAGTTCCTGGTGGTGGCGGGGAATCCTTGTCATCCTGACAGCGGTCCTGGCAGTAGCGGTGTATCCTCAATGTCCTGACTTGGGTCCAGGGTCCAGAAGACAGAGTAGAGGTAGCGTCACAGTCTCCAACCCTGCCAGAGTATGAAGTTACTAGTCACTACCCCCTGACAAAGGAAAAACCTTTCCGAAACGCGCATCGGGGTGTGCACACTTTACAGACCAGACGGACCTTAAAGGTATATTTCTCCCATCAGTTCACCTATTGATCTATCTCATAATGTTTACTGGTATACTTACCACGATTGAGCACTAATGGTTATAGCCCCGTATGGAGCACTAATTTATACGGCTCTTTCCCTTACTTTTTGCTCTTTTGCACAAATTTGGCTGTGTCATTTATCACATTGCACTTTACTCCCACTTGGGAAGAATCAAATATTGCTGCACTCTTTTAAGTTATTTGCGTTTTTGCACATTTTTTGGCACTTTTTAGTATCCATTTTTTGTACGGATAGTTCAGGTTTTTTTTTAGATAATATACTAACTATTATATATGTTATTTGGGTCTAACTAAACATCCTTGGTCTTGGAATATATGATATATTTATTTTATTTATTTTTTATTCTATATTTAGTCTGGCATAAGATATTGTTCTGTTGTGTGTGCAGCGCCCCAGAGTCCTGGTCGTTGCAGTAATGTCGCTCGTCCACCAGGGGGAGTGATGGTACATCTGATGGTACTAAAGGAGTTCACCTTTACAGACACACACTACACTTCACACTCCAGTCCACCAGGGGGAGCCTTGCTTCTATCTATTAGGGCACTGCTCACACACGGGTAAAACTGGTGGGTTGGATAGGAAGTCAGAGAGAAGCAGACTGGGCTTCGACCCGATAACATCGAGTCGGGAGCTACCTGGGTTAGACCCAGAGGGAACCTGTCAGGCAGACAGGGAAAGGAGGAGGAACATCTGAGCTGCAGACAGAGGTCAAGCACGAGATAGAACGATACGGAGCTGCGCCTGCACTCCATTGCGGCAGCATCCTAAGAAAGGACACGAAGCGAAGTATATTGTGGAGAGTGAGAAACGAAGTCACAGCACAAGGAGATAACACCGGGAGGAGTTCTGCCCCGAGATCGGCAGCCTCCTTCCGAGGTGCGTAGCCGGTGGCCGGAACACCAAGGGAGTAATTGGCTCTACGCATTACTTCAAACAACGGCAGGACAGTTAATTCCAAGTTGGCTGCCCGACCTTATTACCTAAGAAGAGACGGAGGCAAATTGTGGGAGAGGGGCGTCTCTAGGGTCCCTATAAATAAGCTCCAGGCCTACCCCGTCATACGGGCTGTCCTATCCATACCATCTGGGGGACAGAGAGAGAAAGAACATCAGAAACATCTGCGAAAGTTGTGAGGACTATCCCGTGGTGCTCAGCAGGGAGGTACTACAACACACAGGCGCTAGTAGGAAGGCTACTGATTTCCACCTGGATAAGGGAACTCTGGATGTGCCTTCGGACCGGCCGGACTCTGCCTGCCCTGTGAACAGTGCTCTGGACTGAGGACCCTGAAGTCTTCAGTAAAAGGTAAAGAGACTGCAACATTTGTGTCCTCATTATTCATTGCGCCTTACATCGTCCACCATCACCACCTACACATCCGGGAAGCCCTGGGGACATACTTCACCTGTGGGAAGGTATACCATCTAGCTGCCATTCCATCACCCCAGCGGACCCCTAGCAGCGTCAGTCACCCTGACCGAATACCACAGGTGGCGTCACGAACACCAGAAAAACTACACCTTTAATTGGACGCCCCTCAGGAGGGCCACGGACCGGGTCGGGCCACCGTGACTCCCCAGAACCCAGAGAGAAAGACCCGGTACCGAGTGCCCCATTGCCCTACACATGGGGCGCTCCATGTGCACACTTTTAATCATTATCTTGTGTATTATCTGTCACTTATATTAAATAAAGTCAGTTTTAATTATCACTTCCCCTATCTGAGATTTTTCTATGGCCCTCCATTGTGTTGATGTTCTCCACTTTTTGAGTGGTTTCTCACTCATTTCTTCTGTGGTACACTGGGTGTGTGTATGAAATGTTACAAGTTAAATATCCACTTTTTAATATATATATATATTTTACCCCAATAGGTGTTACTATTGTGTTATGTCATTATAGTGAATAGATCCATTGGGGGTTTCATCTGTCACGTCACTCGGAGATTTAGCTGTAAACCTCAAAGTAAGTGCTCAGCTTAGAGCGCCGGATAAATGTGATCATAAATGTTACGTAAAATGTTCCCAATAAAAGATTCAACTCAATCCACAAAAAAAGCAAGTCCCCATTCTGGTCTTT
The DNA here is from genome assembly GCF_051348905.1 of Ranitomeya variabilis. Taxonomy (NCBI): domain Eukaryota; kingdom Metazoa; phylum Chordata; class Amphibia; order Anura; family Dendrobatidae; genus Ranitomeya; species Ranitomeya variabilis. The sequence goes on from NC_135233.1 coordinate 1,098,800,965, forward strand.
CATCTGTTAACGGAAATTTAGGGACTTCCACATTACTGGTAGCTAGTGTTGAGCGATACCGTCCGATACTTGAAAGTATCGGTATCGGAAAGTATCGGCCGATACCGGCAAAGTATCGGATCTAATCCGATACCGATACCCGATACCAATACAAGTCAATGGGACTCAAGTATCGGACAGTATCCCTGATGGTTCCCAGGGTCTGAAGGAGAGGAAACTCTCCTTCAGGCCCTGGGATCCATATTAATGTGTAAAAGAAAGAATTAAAATAAAAAAATATTGCTATACTCACCTCTCCGACGCAGCCTGGACCTTACCGAGGGAACCGGGAGCCTTCTTTGCTTAAAATGCGCGCGTTTCCTGCCTTCCGTGACGTCACGGCTTGTGATTGGTTGCGTGCCGCCCATGTGGCCGCCACGCGACCAATCACAGCAAGCCGTGACGTAATTTTCAGGTCCTGAATGCCTAATTCTAGGCATTCAGGATTTGAAAATTACGTTACAGCTTGTGATTGGTCGCGTCGCGGTCACATGGGCGACGCAACCAATCACAAGCCGTAACGTCACGGGAGGCAGGAAACGCGCGCATTTTAAAATTACGTCACGGCTTGTGATTGGTTGCGTGCCGCCCATGTGACCGTGACGCGACCAATCACAAGCCGTAACGTAATTTTCAAATCCTGAATGCCTAGAATTAGATACAAAAGTATCGGATCTCGGTATCGGAATTCCGATACCCGCAAGTATCGGCCGATACCCGATACTTGCGGTATCGGAATGCTCATGTCACGCCCTACAGATGGGTCTATCGGGTGGACCCTCTGGACCGCAAATACAGCGGTTGCTGATACCAGGAAGGGAGAGCCAGACCAAGAAAGCAGGTTCAAAAGGTTTATTGTAAAGTAATACAAATACTAGGGGAGACTCCCCAAAGGAGGGCCACAGGACCACAACACCAGGGTGCCTCTAAGGAGTCCAAGGCTTGGAGTGACCCCTATACAGGGATTTCCCCTTGACCACCAATAGAGGGTCCGATGAAGCAGACACCTGTGTTAAACCGACCTAGGAGGCTGGGGAGAAATGAACTGAAAAGACAGGGCAGAACGTGGAACTAGGAAGCAGGCTGAAGACTGCAGGGAATCGTCCAGGATCCAGGACACAGGATGCCGAGAAGGCCAGACACGATCCTAGGGGAAAAAAGGAACACAGAGTAAGGCAGGCAAACAGGATTGGTAAGCATAGCAGGACAAGACCTGGAGCAGCAACTTCAGGATAATAGAAGTTGCCCAGGCGGAGTCCAGGAGTGACTGAGATCCTTTTATCCCTCCAGCCTGCAGGTGATAGGCCGGGAGGAGGGGCAGTGAGTAGGAACGGGCTGGCCGTTTAAGAAGCCAGAGAGCTGGCCTGCCCGCCCCCTATGCACTCCCTAGGAGAGGGAGAGGAACGAGGAAGTGCAGCAGACATGGGAGCAAGGACCCGGGCAGCATGTCTGCAGGGATGGACCCCGGAGCGCCGGCGGATGACCGGAGCGTGACCCTGCTGGCTCAGGACAGAACCGGAGGAGGTAAGAACAGGCGGGGAAGAGAAAGTAGGTGCCCCGGACCGCGAGGTGGTGACAGTACCCCCCCCTCCAGGCCCCCCCGGGCGGCGACTGGCAAGGAACCGACGTAGGAGACGAGGAGCATGGATGTTGCCCTCCGGTTCCCAGGACCTCTCCTCAGGACCAAACCCCTTCCAGTCGACCAGGTACCATGTGGCACGCCCTCTCTTCTTCACGTCCAGAATGGCACTGACCTCATACTCGTCATTGGCCGATATAGGAGGAGGACGCTCTCCCGGATCCTGGGAGAAGCGGTTGAGGATCACAGGCTTGAGGAGGGAACGGTGGAAAGAATTATGTATTCGCAGAGAAGGAGGCAGTCGTAGCTGATAGCACACATCGTTGAGTCTCCGGGACACCTCGAACGGTCCGATGTACCGAGGTCCGAGCTTGAAGGAGGGCACCTTAAGGCGGACGTACTTGGCTGATAACCATACCTTGTCACCCGGTTGAAACATCTGGGCATCAAGTCTTCTTTTGTCGGCCTGGTCCTTCATACGCTGGGATGCTTTCTCAAGAGCTACACGAGTCTTGTTCCAGATGTCGGCGAAGTCACGAGCCACGGCCTCTGCTGCAGGATTGGTAGTAGCGATGTCCAAGGGGGTCGGGATCCTCGGGTGCTGCCCATATACAATAAAGAATGGAGTGTTACGTGAAGACTCACCAACATGATTATTGTACGAGAACTCCGCCCAAGGCAGTAGGGACGTCCAGTTGTCGTGGTGTGCGTTGACAAAGTGCCGTAGATAACCTGCCAACACCTGGTTTACCCGTTCCACCTGTCCGTTAGTCTGTGGATGATAAGCCGAAGAGAAGTCCAGGGTAATATCGAGTTTCCTGCAGAGAGACCGCCAGAATCGGGACACGAATTGAACTCCCCTATCGGAAACAATGTTGGAGGGTAACCCATGCAACCGGAGGATATGTAGAACAAACAACTCGGCCAGCTTGGGTGCCGAAGGAAGACCAGGCAGAGAAACGAAGTGACCCATCTTGGAAAATCTGTCCACCACGACCCAGATGACAGTATTCCCGGAGGATGCAGGAAGATCCGTGATGAAGTCCATCGCAATGTGTTGCCATGGTTTTGATGGTACAGGCAAGGGCAAGAGTTGACCGGCGGGAAGCCGTTTGGGGGTCTTGTTGCAGGCACAGGAAGAACAGGCAGAGACGTAGTCTGTCACCTCTTGACGCATCCCAGGCCACCAGTAGTACCGGCCGATCAACTGTAGGGTCTTAGTCAGACCCGCGTGCCCAGCTAGTAAGGAGGAATGTCCCCAGCGGAGGATGCGTTCTCGATTAGGTTCAGGCACCAGCGTCTTCCCTGGGGGTACCTGCGACAGTCGGAGCGGTGCAACCATGATCACCTTGGATGGATCGATGATGGGACGAGGTTCCTCCTCATGATCGTCGGTAAGAAAAGAGCGGGAGAGGGCGTCAGCCTTGACATTCTTATCTGCGGGACGAAAATGAAGGCGGTAATCAAACCGAGCAAAGAATAAAGACCAACGGGCCTGGCGAGGATTGAGCCTCTGGGCAGAGTGGAGATAGGCCAAGTTCTTGTGGTCAGTGTAGATCACCACCGGGTGCACTGCTCCCTCTAGGAGGTAACGCCACTCCTCCAAGGCCATTTTGATGGCAAGCAACTCACGGTCACCAATGGAGTAATTCCGCTCACAGGGGGAAAAGGCCTTCGAAAAGAAGCCGCAAGAGACCTTACGTCCGGAGGCGGCTCTCTGCGTGAGGACGGCCCCGGCACCTGTGGAGGATGCGTCCACCTCCAGAAAGAACTGCTTCTCAGCGACGGGCCTGTGCAGGGCTGGTGCGGAGGAGAAGGCCCGTTTGAGTGCCTGGAAGGAGCACTCAGCCTCTGGAGCCCATCCATTAGCAGGTGTTCCCTTGCGTGTGAGTGCAGTGAGGGGTTTGACCAGATCCGAGAAGTGCGGGATAAACTGCCAGTAGTAGTTGGCGAATCCCAAGAAGCGCTGGATGGCTTTGATCCCGACCGGCCGAGGCCAGTTCATGATGGCCGACACCTTATCAGGATCCATCTCCAGCCCAGAGTCAGAGACGATGTATCCAAGGAACGGCAGAGAAGACCGCTCGAAGAGGCATTTCTCATACTTGGCGTACAAGCGGTTCTCCCGTAATCGAAGGAGAACTCGTCGGACGTCTCTTCTGTGTGTGGGTAGGTCTGGGGAGAAAACCAAGATGTCATCTAGGTATACCACAACACATACGTACAGCAAGTCACGGAAGACGTCGTTCACGAACTCCTGGAAGACGGCTGGTGCATTGCACAGTCCGAAGGGCATCACCCGGTATTCGAAGTGACCATCACGGGTGTTGAAGGCGGTTTTCCACTCGTCACCGGCCCGGATGCGGACAAGGTTGTAAGCCCCTCGCAGGTCCAGCTTGGTGAACAACCGGGCTCCCCGGAGCCGATCGAAGAGTTCTGGAATAAGAGGCAGAGGGTACTTATTCTTTACCGTGATGGCGTTTAATCCACGGTAGTCAATGCAAGGACGCAAAGACCCGTCCTTCTTTTTCACGTAGAAGAACCCGGCTCCGACAGGGGATGTGGACCTCTGGATGAATCCCCGGGCCAAGCTGTCTGTGACGTATTCTGACATCGCCTGGGTCTCAGCAGGGGACAGTGGGTAGATTCGTCCTGTAGGAAAAGAGGCACCTGGAACCAAATCGATGGGACAATCATAAGGCCTGTGCGGGGGCAAGACCTCTGCTTCTCGTTTATCGAAGACGTCCGCATATGCCCAGTAGGCCTCCGGAAGTCCAGGCAAGGACGTAGGTGAGGGAGGCAAACGGATAGGCCGGACGGACAGCAGGCAATGGCTATGGCAGGCCGAACCCCAACGCTGGATCTCCCCACTTCGCCAGTCTATGACTGGCTCATGCATACGCAGCCATGGCAGACCGAGCAAGAAAGGTGGGGAGAGAGTAGGTAGCATGAGAAAGGCAATCCTCTCAGTATGGAGAGCTCCGATCTGAATCTCCACCTCACTGGTAATGCCCTCAACGGAGTCTTGTAGGGGTCTCCCATCAACGGAGGTAATGGTGCGGGGATGCTGCAGGGGGTGTATAGGGATGCCGAGGCGGAGAGCCATGTCTCGCTGAATAAAGTTACCTGCAGATCCCGAGTCCAAATACGCCAACTCTGAGAACCGCCTGTCACCAATTTTCACCTGTATGGAAACAGTTAATGGTAGAGAGGTATCACTCTCACCTAGGATGGCCTCTCTTACCTGTCCTAGGTGGAGGAGTTTTCCGGTCTTCTGGGACATTGCCGGCGGAAGTGGTTGAAGCCACCACAATAGAGACACAACCTCCAGGCGACTCTCTCCTCACGCTCCCGGGGACTTAGCCGGAGACGATCCACCTCCATGGGTTCGGGTGCTTCGGCAGACGAGGCGTTACCTGGTAACAGGGGCCTCTGTAAAGAGGGTGCCAATCGAGGTGGTCTTCTCTCCTGGGCTCTCTCCTTGGTGCGTTCTTGTAGGCGGCGGTCCATCCGGACGGCAAGGGAGATGTATTCGTCCAGGGTATCGGGGAGGTCTCGTACGGCAAGCTCGTCCTTCAGGCGACTGGATAACCCTCTCCGGAAGACACCGATCAGGGGCTCGTCAGACCAGCGAAGCTCCGAAGCCAAAGTGCGAAACTGTATGGCGTATTGGCCAACCGAGAGAGTACCTTGCTGTAAGCTGAACAACTCCTCCGTGGCCGAAGCCACTCGACCTGGCTCATCAAAGATCTTCCGGAAGGTGTCCAAGAAGGACCGCAGATCAGATACAATGGGGTCCTCTCTCTCCAGTAGTGGGTTGAACCAGGCCAAGGCCTCGCCCTCCAGGTGTGATGCCAGAAAGGCCACTTTCGCCACATCCGTAGGGTATTGATGAGGGAGAAGCCTGAAATGCTGCTGGCATAGGTTGATGAAACCCCTGCACATTTTTGGATCCCCAGAGTGCCTGGTGGGTTTGCAGAGACGAGGGGAAGAGAAGACGTCTCCTACGGCAACGGGATCCAACACGGGTGCAGTAACCGGGGCAGGAGGAGACCGCTGTAGATTCGAGAGCCGCTCGTCAACAGACGTCATGTACTCCAGCATCTGGGTCTGTATCCGTCCTTGTTGATCCAGCTCCTGATGTAGATCTGCAAGATGAGAGGAGTAAGATGCATCCACCCCCTGAGGGGAACCTAGACGGGCCTCCAGGGTCCGCATGAACACAACAACCTGTTCCTGGCTCTGGCGGAGACTAGCAAGCTCCCTCTGAGCATCGAACCTGGCATCAGCGGGGTCCATGGCCTGGGCAAAATCTGTCACGCCCTACAGATGGGTCTATCGGGTGGACCCTCTGGACCGCAAATACAGCGGTTGCTGATACCAGGAAGGGAGAGCCAGACCAAGAAAGCAGGTTCAAAAGGTTTATTGTAAAGTAATACAAATACTAGGGGAGACTCCCCAAAGGAGGGCCACAGGACCACAACACCAGGGTGCCTCTAAGGAGTCCAAGGCTTGGAGTGACCCCTATACAGGGATTTCCCCTTGACCACCAATAGAGGGTCCGATGAAGCAGACACCTGTGTTAAACCGACCTAGGAGGCTGGGGAGAAATGAACTGAAAAGACAGGGCAGAACGTGGAACTAGGAAGCAGGCTGAAGACTGCAGGGAATCGTCCAGGATCCAGGACACAGGATGCCGAGAAGGCCAGACACGATCCTAGGGGAAAAAAGGAACACAGAGTAAGGCAGGCAAACAGGATTGGTAAGCATAGCAGGACAAGACCTGGAGCAGCAACTTCAGGATAATAGAAGTTGCCCAGGCGGAGTCCAGGAGTGACTGAGATCCTTTTATCCCTCCAGCCTGCAGGTGATAGGCCGGGAGGAGGGGCAGTGAGTAGGAACGGGCTGGCCGTTTAAGAAGCCAGAGAGCTGGCCTGCCCGCCCCCTATGCACTCCCTAGGAGAGGGAGAGGAACGAGGAAGTGCAGCAGACATGGGAGCAAGGACCCGGGCAGCATGTCTGCAGGGATGGACCCCGGAGCGCCGGCGGATGACCGGAGCGTGACCCTGCTGGCTCAGGACAGAACCGGAGGAGGTAAGAACAGGCGGGGAAGAGAAAGTAGGTGCCCCGGACCGCGAGGTGGTGACAGCTCAACACTACTGGTAGCACAAAGGCCTGGAAATGTGAAATGGTTCCTTGCCCCCCAAAAGAAATTCAGCAAATTCTCCGCTCCCAAATCCAAATACCGCCCTGTGAGCCCCAGTGTTCCTATACCACAATTAGCGCCCACACGTTTGGCATTTCTACAGTGATGAGAGCCCGCGTAACTTATGGGTGCGCGTCTCCAGAAGCACGGGCTGGGCATAATGTACTGGTAACTGCAACATACTGGTCACTACAACGTACTGGTCACTACAACGTACTGGTCACTAAAACGACAGTTTGCAATTTTCACTCAGCAACATCCACTGCTTTTTGCTTCAGGAAAACGCACATGAAGTCAAAATCGTCGTCACTACATCTGTAGATAAATTTCCAAAGGGTTTTAATGGGGTCATTTGAGGGGGGATTCTGCTTTTCTAGCACTTAGGGGCTCTTTATATGGAGTCCGCAAACTATTCTAGGAAAATCTGCGTTCCTGGAGTCAAATAGCGCTCCATCACTCCTGAGTCTCTCCACATGGCTAAGTAGTACTGCACAGCCACATATGGGGTATTGCCATGTTCAGTGGAAATTGTGGGACAAATGTTTGTGCCATTTTTACCCATTTCCCAGTATGAAAATGTAAAACTTGGGGCTAACACACAATATTGGTGGTAAAAATGTAAATTATTTTATCTTCACTGCTCAATGGTATAAAAGTCTGTGACACCCCTGTGGTATCAATATAATCACTGCACCCCTAGATGAATTCATTGAGAGGTTTATTTTGTAAAATGGGGTCACTTATGGGGGTTCTGCTGTGTTGGCACCTTAGGGACTCTGGCAATATGACATGGCACCCTCGAACAAGCGCAACAAAATCTGCACTGTAATATGGCGCTACTTCCATTCTGAGCTTTGCACTGTGCCTCAAAAGTAGTTTTTGATGACATATGGGGTATCGGTGAACTCAGGAGAAATTGCACAACAAATTTTGTGGTCCACTTTCTCCTGTTACCCTTGTGAAAATACAAAATTTGGAGCGAAAAAAGATTTATCTGGGAAAAATGTGATTTTTTTATTTTCACGGCTTAATGTTATAAACTTCTGTGAAGCACCTGAGGGTTCAAGGTGCTCAATCCACATCTGGACCTTGGGACCTAGTTTCCAAAATGTTGTCACTTGTTGGGGGTTTCCATTGCTTAGGCGCATCAGGGGCTCTCCAAATGCAACATGGCGTCCGCTAATTATTCCAGCAAATTTTACATTCAAAAAGTCAATCGGTGCTCCTTCCCTTCCAAGCCCTGCCGTGCACCCATATAGTAGATTTCCCCCACATATGGGGTATCGGCAAACTCAGGAGAAATTACACAACAAATTGTATGGAGCAATTTCTCCTGTTACCCTTATAAAAGTGCAAAATTTGGAGCTAAAAAAGATTTATCGGGGGAAAATGTGATTTTTTTTATTTTCATGGCTTAACATTATAAACTTCTGTGAAGGACCTGGAGGTTCAAGGTGCTCAATACACAACTAGATAAGTTCCTTAAGGGGTCAAGTTTCCAAAATGGTGTCACTTGTGGGGGGTTTCCACTGTTTATGTACATCAGGGGCTCTCCAAAAGCGACATGGTGTCCGCTAATTATTCCAACAAATTTTACATTCAAAAAGTCAAATTTTTGTAAAAGAAAAGTAAATGTTTATTTTTTCCTTCCACATTCCAAAAATTCCTGTGAAGCTCCTGAAGGGATAATAAAATTCTTGAATGTAGTTTTGAGCACCTTGAGGGGTGCAGTTTTTAGAATGGTGTCACACTTGGTTATTTTCTATCATATAGACCCCTCAAAATCACTTCAAAGGTGATGTGGTCCCTAAAAAAAATGGTGTAAAAATGAGAAAGAGCTGGTCAACTTTTAACCCTTATAACGTCCTAACAAAAAAAAATTGTTTCCAAAATTGTGCTGATGTAAAGTAGACATGTGGGAAATGTTATTTATTAAGTATTTTGTGAGTTTGTTTCACCAAATTTCCTTTTTTTCACAAATAAACGCAAGTCATATCGAAGAAATTTTACCACGATCATGAAATACAATATGTCTGGAGAAAATACTCTCAGAATCAGTGGGATCCATTGAAGCGTTCCAGAGTTATGACCTCATGAAGTGACAGTGGTCAGAATTGTAAAAAATGGCCCGATCAGGAAGGTGTAAACAGGTTTCCAAGTTAAAGTATAGATGGAGCAGAGCTGAATTTGTGATTATTGATTTTCTATTTTTAGAAGTGGAGATCATTGAACTCTCCACATCTCTGGCTTCCAGGTGACCTCCTCACTGGTGGAGTCAGGGGACCCGATAGATTTACATCTGCTCAAATATGTCATAAAATAGTGTGTGGAGAAATGTCAGTCCTATCAATCCCATAGCTATAAAACTCATTTATCTCAGATCAACATATTATCGGTTAATATGATACAGTAGTGCGATAGATAGATAATAGATAGATAGATAGATAGATAGATAGATAATCGATATAGATAGATAATAGATAGATAGATAGATAGATAGATAGATAGATAGATAGATAATAGATAAATAGATAGATAGATAATAGATAGATAGATAATAGATAGATAGATAATAGATAGATAGATAGATAGATAGATAGATAGATAGATAGATAGATAGGCAGATAGATAATACATAGATAGATATATAGATAATAGATAGATAGATAGATAGATAGATAGATAGATAGATAGATGATAGATAGATAGATAGATGATAGATAGATAGATAGATAGATAGATAGATAGATAGATAGATAGATAGATAGATAATAGTACCGGTCTGCCATTGTAAATTTGTTTACTGTAAACGATATCTATAACCCTGTATGTAACCCCTTTTCTCATGCACAGCACCACCAAATTAATGGTGCTATATAAATATATAAATAAATAATAATAATAAATAACAGATAGATAGATAGATAATAGAAAGATAGATAATAGAAAGATTATAGATAAATAATAGATGATAAATAGATAATACATAAAAAATATAGATATATATAGATAGATAATAGATAAATAGATGGATAATAGATAGATACATAGAAAATAGATAGATAATATTGTAGATAGATAAATAGATAATAGATATATAGATAGACAGATGGACAGATAATATATAAATAATAGATTGATAATAGATAACTGAAATATAGATAATAGATAGATGACAGATAGATAATAGATAAATAAAAGATAGATAATAAATACATATATAGATAGATAATACGATAGATAACAGATAGATAGATAGTTCGCTCTTCAGTGGCAGCTCTTCATTGACAGCTCATCAGAGGCAGCTCTTCAGTGGCAGCTCTTCAGTGGCAGCTCTTCGGTGGCAGCTCTTCATTGACAGCTCTTCAGTGGCAGCTCTTTAGTGACAGCTCTTCGGTGGCAGCTCTTCATTGACAGCTCTTCATTGACAGCTCTTCAGTGGCAGCTCTTTGAGTAGCCCCCTGATCCAGGAGTGTATATTCTATGGTTCAGTATTAATAGCTGTTCCTGTACTCCAGCTGTGCAGTCACAGAAATAACGCCTGTCCCCCTCTCTGTTGAGCCTATTCCTGTAGCCGTACCACATCCTAAATACTAGAAACCGTGTTGTTAGGCTTTTATATCGGGACGATGCCATTGTTGCGGTTTGTTCTTGCATCTCTTTACATACTTTATTGTAAAGATGTAGCAGAGCATTGAGCAGCAGATCTCGATCACACATGATACCTACTTACCGTCACCTTCTTCTGACCACGAGGTGCTCAATGCTGGTCTTGTACTTTGCCCTGAGGAGGCTCTGGACAGTGTCTGCAGCCATGCCTTGTCTCCGGTCGATATATTACTGTGGCAGGAGTGATGATGACTTTTCTGCATTGATTACTGGTCAGTGCCTATCCTTTCGGACCTTCCTTATAATTAATCCTGGGTGTTCTGTCATGGGATGTGTCCACCGTGTTACATCTGCTCAAGATGTTTAACTGCATTAAGCCAATATCAATCAAGAATCCCAACGAGACTCAATAATTCTGCGTATTTATCGCCCCCTCGCCATCTATGTACTCTGACCTCTGATGACACAAAGGGTCACGGAATTACTCACCAGAGTCATGGCAAGTAGAGATGAACGAATCAATTCAATGTGAATCGAAATTGTGTTAAATTTTAGGGAATTGACAGCTCCTAGAGAACATGAATAATTTACAGTAGGATTTCCGCAAATCTCTAAGACAATACCGGCTTCCATTTTACTTATTACAGAAGATTGCATCGGCACAGAAGGCTCAGGTGACCTTGATGCCGTCGTGTGAGCCGGGAATAATTGTTTGCGAAAAATACAAAGGATAATTCCCTAAGATCCACTGCGAGTGTCAAGCTCACAAAGTGTGCATTCACTATTTGTTCTCCTAAAGTTTTCTGGGGGCCTCTACATGGGAGAAAAAGGACTGAAACTGAGAGCAAGGATGAGGTCTCATCATCACACAATTACACAGTAAAAAAAACATTTACCAATGGCCAAACATTTCTGTAGTTCTGGGACACAACATGGGACCCTCTGAATCCCATGTGCTTCTTCTATCACTCTTCTAACTGCTGGTATGTTGCTGCTTTTTCCCTGACTTTAATTCCATGCTTCATACTTCAAACTTGCTGAATGCATATTGATATGCACATGTTCCTCACACCTAGCTCTATCCGCCCATCTTATCCTATCCTTCACCAACCTTGATGCTAATCAAATGTACTATTAACTGCAATCTGTGAATTGCTCCCTGCTGTGAACTATCCCCCACCTCCTTTCTCCTCCCTCTTCCTCTCTCACCTGGATTCATTTCATGGACTCTTCAAATGGTATAAGTTGCATGGTACTGGTCAGATATGGCCTTGGTCAGATGTGCCATCATTTGAAGTGACATCTTTAAAGTGTCATCAGAAATATTGCAGAAAGAGTCCAGAAATCGGCCAGACGGTAAGACTAATCACTATCTTCTAAATTTACTTGCCTTTCTTTTCCTCCCCTGCTCTTTAACCATGCTCACATTATCCCCACCGTTTTTGCTCCACTAATCCTCACTTTCCTTCACCCACCTGTTTCCCTTTTCTCCGCTTATTCTCACTGCTGGTGACACATCCCCCAATCCTGTAGCCCCGCCTCATACATTACTACCCCTTACCCTATCCTTCTCACACTATGAGAAACCACCGCAACCCCTCACACTTAAAACCTGTGCCACTGACCCCCACCACACTGCTTCCCCTCTCTGGGGCACTTTGGAATGCCCGCTCTGTCTGCAACAAGCTCCATATGGTCCATGATCTTTTCACTTCTCGCAACCTTTTCTTCCTGGCCCTCACTGAGACCTGGCTGACGCCCCCTGACACGGCCTCGCCTGCAGCACTGAGTTACGGTGGCCTTTAATTTACCCACACTCCTCGCTCTGGCAACAGACATGGTGGAGGAGTGGGTATCCTTCTTTCTAAAAACTGCTCCTTCAACCCTATCCAACCCCCACCCTCCCTTATCCTCCCTTCTTTCGAGGTTCACTCTGTCCGTATTTACGCTCCCACCAATCTCCAAATGGCCATCATATACCAACCACCTGGCTCAGCCACTGCCTTCATCGACCAATTCTCCACCTGGCTCCTTCACTTTCCCTCTGCCGACATCCCCACCATCATCATGGGCGACTTTAATATCCCTACTGACACCCACCAGCCAGCAGCCTCCAAACTACTGGCCCTTACTTCATCCTTTGGACTCACCCATTGGTCCACCACAGCCACCCACACAGATGGACATACACTAGACCTCATCTTCACCCGCCTTTGTTCCTTATCTAATCTCACAAACTCTCCCTTCCCCCTATCTGACCACATCTACTCACCTTCTCATCCTTGTCCTCCTCATCTGCCCCCCATGTCCAGCCATTACCACATCCACGCAGAAACCTCGCATATCTAGACATTCACAGACTCTGACTCTCTCCTACCCCTGTCCTCCATATCTTCACTGCACGACACGGACAGCGCCACCGCGTTCTATAACTCCACTCTCACATCAGCCATAGACTCAGTCGCCCCTCCCATGCATGCCACAGTGTGACAAACCAATAGGCAACCTTGGCATAACAATGTCACAAAAAACTTTGACAAGCATCCAGGGTTGCGGAGCAGCGTTGGAAGAAAACACGCCTGCCAGACGACTTCACTGCCTTCAAACAAGCTACATTTGACTTCAAATCAGCCCTCACCTCTGCTAAACAGACCTATTTCACTAACCTTGTATTTTCACTATCCTACAACCCAAAACAACTGTTCAGCACATTTAACTCTCTCCTCCGCCAACCACTGCCACCTCCAACTCCCTTCATCTCTTCCGAGGACTTTGCCACCTACTTCAAAAACAAGATCGACCAAACAAGGCAAACCTTTACTTGTCCACCACCCCAACCACTCCATATACCAGACCTCTGCCCTTCCCTAATAACCTCCCTCTCCAACATCACTGAAGGAGAGCCTACTCGCCTCTTTTCCAAATCACACCTCACCACCTGTGCACTTGACCCCATGCTGTCCCACCTGCTCCCCAACCTCACTAACATGCTTATTCCAGCCCTAACCCATCTCTTCAACCTATCGCTCTCTTCTGGTACCTTCCCCTCTGCCTTCAAACATGCCACCATCACACCCATCCTCAAAAAAACTAACCTTGACCCAACTGCTATGCCCAGCTATCGCCCCATATCACTGCTCCCGTTTGCTTCAAAACTCCTTGAGCAGCATGTCCATGGTCAACTTTCCTCCCACCTCTCATCTAACTCTCTCCTTGACAAACTCCAATCTGGCTTCCGCCCCACCACTCCACCGAAACTGCCCTGACAAAAATTACTTATGACCTAGTCACAGCCAAAGCTAACAGACAGTTCTCCATCCTCCTCCTTCTTGACCTGTCCTCTGCTTTCGACACAGTCGATCACTGCCTACTGTTACAGATTCTTTCTTCCCTTGGCATCAAGGACCTCGCCCTGTCCTGGATTGCCTCATACCTATCCAACCGCACATTTAGCGTTTCCCACTCCCACACTACCTCCTCATCCCGCCCTCTCTCTGTTGGAGTCCCTCAAGGCTCTGTCCTAGTCCCCTACTTTTTTCCATCTATACCCTTGGCCTAGGACAACTCATAAAGTCCCATGGCTTCCAGTACCACCTGTATGCAGACGACACTCAGATCTACCTCTCTGGCCCAGATGTCACCTCCCTGCTGTCCAGAATCCCGAAGTGTCTATCAGCCATATCCTCCTTCTTCACCTCTCGCTTCCTAAAACTCAATGTAGACAAAACCGAATTCATCATCTTTCCCCCACCTCACGTATCCCCCCTACCCAATCTATCTATTATGGTAAACGGCATCACGCTTTCTCCCGCTCCTGAAATCCGCTGCCTCGGGGTAACTCTTGACTCTGCCCTGTCCTTCAAACCTCACGTCCAAGCTCTTGCCACCTCCTGTCGCCTCCAACTCAAAAATATTGCCAGAATCCGTTCCTTCCTCAGCCCACAATCTACCAAAACTCTTGTGCATGCTCTCATCATCTCCCACCTCGATTACTGTGTAATAACGTGCAGGTACTGAGTATGTCACCACAGAACAGGCAGACCAACAGTTGAGGGGTTTAATAACAGGAATTAGGTTCTCCTCGCAGGGAGGAAGCAATGGAAAATAACTAGCAATAAAACAATGCAAGAATACGGGAGTTAAACAATAACACAGAATTAAGCAGGATTTCTTGAGAAAAGAACACTTATCAGTCTCATGAGGACTTGCTTGGAGGGTCGTCTTCTCCAACGTAGGCGCCGAGAATCAGTGGCACTTGTCGTCCCTCTGTGGTCCGTGAGCAGAGTAGTCTCTGAGAGCCTGCTGCCTGGGGTTTCGGGAGTTAATGTGGTATGCACAGGCTCTGAGTCTTTAACTTTTATAGCACAGCCAGAAAATCAGGGCTCCGCACGGTTGTCTCTGTACCAGGAAAACAAGGGGCTCTGCACTGTTAAGTCTCTGTACCAGGAGTCAGGGGCCAGGGTGTAGTAGTCTCTCAACGGGTCTCAAAGCGCCCCCCTAAAGTCACAGCAGAGTCCGCTTTAAGTACTCACTGGATGCAGTCTTTCTGGGCAGTCTCTACAAGATGCAGTCTTTCTGGGCAGTCTCTACAAGATGCAGTCTTTCTGGGCAGTCTCTTTCTCTCTCTCTTCTGGAGCGCAGCTGCACCCGGCTCTGCACGCTGCTCTGCAAGCTGCTCTCTCCCCTGCATGCGTCCCTTTCCCGCTCTCAGGCTGCTTCTTCCCTCCTGTCCCAGTCTACAAGTCTCTCCCCTAGGGAACCTGCGGCACAGCTCAAAGGTTCTGGGCACAGAGCCGAGAAGGTAACCGCCCCCAGACTCTTCTGGTGCTTTTAACTCCTTACATTCCCCCCCTCTTTCTGCTCGCCATTCCACGGGCGAGATCTTCAGGAGCTCCTGTTGGCAATCTTCTAGTCCTTGCACAATCTGCTGCCAGATGAACTCATCCTGATTGTAGCGAACAGGGGGTACACCAGCCGTTGAACGTTCAGAGCGTCTAAAACCAGCAGGGGCGGTGGTGTCAGCTGCTGTGGGAGGAGTCGAGGCTTCCTCCGATACGTTGGTAGAATCTGGCACCAGCCCTGTTCCTGGGTTCACTGGAGGAGATTCGAAGTCTTCCTCATCTTCCACATCTACATTGATCACTGGCGCAGCCGGTGGGGGTGCTGGAGCCAATTGGACTGATTCAGGATCTCGAGACAAACATGGACGCAACATATTCCTGTGCAGCGTGCGGGTGGGAGTCCCTTCTTCCATTTCGGGCTGGACCTCATAAACGGGACCCCCGTTGCCGAGCCGCCGCTTCACTCGGTATGGCCTTTTCTCCCATCGGTACTCCAGTTTGTTGTGTGGGCGCTTTTCCCTCACTAAGACTCGGTCTCCAGGCCACAGGGCTGTCCCCTTTTTAGGAGCTACCTGGGGATGCTTCAATTCTTGTAGCCGGTCCTGCACTAGACGTTGAATTGTCCGCAGCCGACGACGATGTTCTTGAACCCAGGAGTACACCCCCGTCCGTGGGTAGTCCTCCTCGGGTTCCAGCGCCAGCTCTGCCAGTCCCTTCCCGGGTCGGCCAAAGAACAGAGAGTAGGGGGTGAATCCGGTAGTGCTGTGTTTACGATTGTTATATGCCCACACCAATTCAGGGACGGACTCAGTCCACTTCGCCTTCTGGTCCTCCTCCAGAGTCCTCAGCATTTGAATCAGAGTGCGGTTAAATCTTTCACAAGCCCCATTCCCCTTTGGATGATAAGGGGTGGTCCGGGACTTATCTATTTTGTACAGCTGGTGCAGCTCCTCCATCACTCTTCCGAGGAAGCAGGCCCCTTGATCAGAATGGATGCGCTTGGGACACCCGTACACCTGAATGAAGTGTTTGCAGATTGCGTGAGCCGCAGACTCGGCAGTTTGGTCCCACGTGGGCGTCACTACGGCAAATTTAGTAAAGTGGTCTATCATCACTAAACAATGCTCATAGCCTTGATGTGCTGGTCCAATTGTCAAGTAATCTATTGCCAGTAGGTCCATGGGGCCAGAAGACCTCACCGTCTCTGTGGGAGCTCTTTGTTCTGGTGGTTTGACCAGCTCACAACTTCTGCATTGCCGACATACTTTATCCACAGTGTTCCTTAAGTGGGGGGTGATAAAATAGGCGCTGTAACCACTGGAAAGTCTTTTCTGGCCCAAAGTGTGCTCCTTTCTCATGTGCTTCCTTAGCCACCTGGTCTATCATGGACGAGGGAATCACTGTCTGCCATACAAGACTGAGTTCTGTTTGCAGGAATACCTTCCGGTACAGGATACCATCCCGCAACTCGAGCCTCTCCCACTGGCGTAGCATCTTCAGTACTTCAGGTGACATGGACCTCCTCTCACGTCGATTGGGCATTTGTTCAGACACGACCCACCTTCTCAACTGAGCTAGCTCCGGATCCTCCTGTTGTACTCGGACCCACTCATCACGGGGCTGCTCCAGCAAATTCACACAGGCCTCTTCCTGTTCAATTTCCCGCGCCGCTGCCACCGTCCTGGCAGTCTTTCCAAAACCTGGAACCTCTACATCTTCCAGTTCTTCATCCTGGCTGGGTGCTGGTTTGCGACAGTTTACTCGAGAGAGGGCATCCGCATGTACATTCTCAGCTCCTCTTCTATACAAAATTCTGTATCGGAATTTGGCCATTCGGGCTACCCAATGTTGTTCTAGGGCGCCTAACTTGGCATTCTCGAGATGGGCCAACGGATTGTTATCGGTGCGTACATGAACTTCTGAGCCAGCCAGATATTCCGCGAACTTCTCAGTCATTGCCCACACCAGCGCCAACAACTCCAGCTTGAATGAACTGTAATTTTCTGGATTCCTTTCTGAGTCATGCAGAGACCGACTGGCGTATGCGATGACGCGCTCTTTCCCGTCCTGCATCTGCGACAGTACAGCCCCGAGGCCCTGCAGGCTCCCGTCAGTGTGCAAGATGAACGGTTGTGTGAAGTCAGCGTAGGCCAGCACGGGGGCCTCCGTCAATGCCTTCTTCAAAGCCAAGAATGCCTCCTCCTGATGCTTCCCCCACTGTATGTTCCTGTTTGTGGCGCAAGAGGGCACTCCCCTCAACAACTCCTGGAGTGGATTAGCAAGGCGGGTAAAGTCTTTTACAAAGCGTCTGAAGTATCCCGTGAGTCCCAGGAATGCACGCACATCTTTCACCATTTTTGGAGTTGGCCACTCTTGTACCGCAGCGATCTTCTCCTGGGAAGGCCTCACCCCTTCAGCGGAGACAACATGTCCCAAGTATTCAATCTCGGTACGGAAGAGGTGACATTTCTGGGGTTTCACTTTCAAGCCATACTTCTGTAGCCGACTCAGAACTTGCTCTAATCTCTGCAGATGCTCCTCAAAGGTGGGGGCAAAGACGATGATATCATCCAAGTAGATCAAAGTGGCTTCAAAGTTCAGGTCTCCCAGACATCTCTCCATGAGTCGCTGAAATGTTCCTGGGGCGTTTGCTAGGCCGAAGGGCATCCGGTCAAACACATACAGTCCCATCGGAAGGATGAAGGCCGTCTTGGCTCGGTCTTGCTCAGACATGGGCACCTGCCAGTAGCCGCTGGCCAAGTCTAACGTGGAGAAATATCTGGCATTCCCAAGTGCCGTCAGGGACTCCTCTATCCTGGGCAGTGGGTACGAGTCCCGCACTGTGCAAGCATTGAGCCGCCGATAGTCCACACAGAACCGAAGGGACCCGTCTTTCTTTCTCACCAAGACGATAGGGGCAGCCCACGGGCTCTGACTCTCACGTATAACTCCCTTCTTCAGCATGTGTGACAGCATTCCCTTCACCTCCTGGTACATCTGTGGAGGTATTTGGCGGTACCGTTCCCGGATTGGCGCCGCATCCCCGGTGGGTATCTCGTGGGTAATGGCCGTGGTACGTCCAAAGTCATCTTCATCTTTGGCGAACGCATCCTGAAATTTCCCCAATACAGCTTCTACCTGAGGTACCTGCTGCGGAGTAAGTTCCGAGAGCTCCGCCCTCATGCGTTCCAGTATCTGGCGCCCTTCTTGCATTAACCTGGGGTCCGGAGCTGCCTCCGCCTTGACGGTCACCAGCCACAGATCTTCTGGCCTTGCTGTCAGCTGTACCGCCTCAGTGGGGACCAATTCGTCTGGAAGGCCCAGGACTTGAGCGACTTTGCTTCTAGGGGGCAAAGTTATATCTGTCTCCCCCAAATTGATGCAGCGCACAAGGACAGTTCCATCCCGCACGGTAGCCAGGGACCGTGCGACCAATATTCCTGACGGCAGCTGGTCGGCTCTGCTGGGCTCAATTTGGACTTCGACTCCCTCCAGCGGGATGCCAGCTCGTACAGGCAGGGGAAGCACTGTCTGTCCAGGGGGCAACACTCGATTGACTGAGGCGGGGACGACGACTTTGCCGAGTTCCTTTCCGTCGCTGTATGCTTCCCGGACCTGGGCGGTCCGTATCAGTTGTTGGAAGACCCTTCTCTGGGGAGTTTGGTCGCTCCATTGTTGTAGGAACTGTTCCGGGGACTCGTTGAAAACGAGGCTTCCGAGGTCTTTTAACACATTCATGCCCAGGGTCACGGTATGGTCTTTGGCTACCTCTCCATCCACCAATACCACTCCTCTCCTTCCGAGGTCTTTTCCACAGACCTCTATGTTCATCCATACCACCCCTGCGACCGGGATGGGCAAGTGATTGGCCGCCATAAGTTTGATCACAGGACCCCATTCGGGCCGTAGCGCCTCTGTGAAGTGATGGTGGAAATATCTCTCAGGCATGGTGGTCACTTGCGAGCCGGTGTCTATCAAGCATCGCACTGCTCTTCCATTGATTTCTGCCCAGACCAGAGGGCACGTGTAAAAAAGGCTGTGGGGACTTTTACTCCTCCTCCTCTGTTCTTCACGCTCTGAGCGGCGCCCCTCAAGCCCAGAGCCACCTAGTTTAAAGGAGGATGCGGGGATGGTCGGCTCCGCCGGGGACACCATCGAGCAATGTGGCCAGACTCTCCACAAGTGTAGCATGTAAGAGGGCTTCTCCTCCTGGTAGTTTCACCCTCCCTTCGGGGGGGCAGCTTCTCTGTCTCGCACCAGAGGGCCGGGCCCCTCTGCCAGAGTTCTTCTGGAGGCTGCCATTTCTTCACGGACCTGTCTAATCTCCATTCTCAGGTCCTCCACCCACTGGGGAATATTGCCTGCGGTGGTGGTTACCTCCCCGCTCTGCACCCTTCCTACCAGCCCCGTCACTCCCTGTTCTTGTTCTCGCACACGCGCCTCACTGCCAACCTCAGAGAAAGTCATGTCTGGCTTTACTCGCATGCGCTCTCGCAGTGCCTGTTTCATCATTGCGTCACGCAGTCCTGTCACTAGCTGATCTCTGAGCACCACATCAACTGACCCTACCCCTACACCGTCCTTTCGTCTGATAGCAGTGTGAAGCTCTTGTAGGGCGTTCATGAATTGGGTCACGGTCTCCCCCTCCCGTTGTACCCGGTGAAACAATCGCATGCGAAGTTCCCCTACGTCAGTGGGGTCCCCATGCGTTTCCTCAAGTATGCGCAGCACTTTGTCCAGGGTATCTTTCTCCCGGGGGGACCTATGCATGACAGAATCCCGCGCCTCCCCCTCCAGAGCCATCAATGCAATTTCTGCCTCCAGGGCTGGTGTCATGGGGTGCATCCGCATCATTCCCCGGATACGCTCTGTCCAACTCCACAACATTACATTGTTCCCAGTGAACCTTGGCAAATTATTCAACATGGCTCCCAGGGAAATGCTAGACCTGGGAACTTCCCCCGCTGCTTGGTCTGCCCTATCCGCACTACCGTGTGACATCCTGCCGACTACGCCAAATGTAATAACGTGCAGGTACTGAGTATGTCACCACGGAACAGGCAGACCAACAGTTGAGGGGTTTAATAACAGGAATTAGGTTCTCCTCGCAGGGAGGAAGCAATGGAAAATAACTAGCAATAAAACAATGCAAGAATACGGGAGTTAAACAATAACACAGAATTAAGCAGGATTTCTTGAGAAAAGAACTCTTATCAGTCTCATGAGGACTTGCTTGGAGGGTCGTCTTCTCCAACGTAGGCGCCGAGAATCAGTGCCACTTGTCGTCCCTCTGTGGTCCGTGAGCAGAGTAGTCTCTGAGAGCCTGCTGCCTGGGGTTTCGGGAGTTAATGTGGTATGCACAGGCTCTGAGTCTTTAACTTTTATAGCACAGCCAGAAAATCAGGGCTCCGCACGGTTGTCTCTGTACCAGGAAAACAAGGGGCTCTGCACTGTTAAGTCTCTGTACCAGGAGTCAGGGGCCAGGGTGTAGTAGTCTCTCAACGGGTCTCAAAGCGCCCCCCTAAAGTCACAGCAGAGTCCGCTTTAAGTACTCACTGGATGCAGTCTTTCTGGGCAGTCTCTACAAGATGCAGTCTTTCTGGGCAGTCTCTACAAGATGCAGTCTTTCTGGGCAGTCTCTTTCTCTCTCTCTTCTGGAGCGCAGCTGCACCCGGCTCTGCACGCTGCTCTGCAAGCTGCTCTCTCCCCTGCATGCGTCCCTTTCCCACTCTCAGGCTGCTTCTTCCCTCCTGTCCCAGTCTACAAGTCTCTCCCCTAGGGAACCTGCGGCACAGCTCAAAGGTTCCGGGCACAGAGCCGAGAAGGTAACCGCCCCCAGACTCTTCTGGTGCTTTTAACTCCTTACATTCCCCCCCTCTTTCTGCTCGCCATTCCACGGGCGAGATCTTCAGGAGCTCCTGTTGGCAATCTTCTAGTCCTTGCACAATCTGCTGCCAGATGAACTCATCCTGATTGTAGCGAACAGGGGGTACACCAGCCGTTGAACGTTCAGAGCGTCTAAAACCAGCAGGGGCGGTGGTGTCAGCTGCTGTGGGAGGAGTCGAGGCTTCCTCCGATACGTTGGTAGAATCTGGCACCAGCCCTGTTCCTGGGTTCACTGGAGGAGATTCGAAGTCTTCCTCATCTTCCACATCTACATTGATCACTGGCGCAGCCGGTGGGGGTGCTGGAGCCAATTGGACTGATTCAGGATCTCGAGACAAACATGGACGCAACATATTCCTATGCAGCGTGCGGGTGGGAGTCCCTTCTTCCGTTTCGGGCTGGACCTCATAAACGGGACCCCCGTTGCCGAGCCGCCGCTTCACTCGGTATGGCCTTTTCTCCCATCGGTACTCCAGTTTGTTGTGTGGGCGCTTTTCCCTCACTAAGACTCGGTCTCCAGGCCACAGGGCTGTCCCCTTTTTAGGAGCTACCTGGGGATGCTTCAATTCTTGTAGCCGGTCCTGCACTAGACGTTGAATTGTCCGCAGCCAACGACGATGTTCTTGAACCCAGGAGTACACCCCCGTCCGTGGGTAGTCCTCCTCGGGTTCCAGCGCCAGCTCTGCCAGTCCCTTCCCGGGTCGGCCAAAGAACAGAGAGTAGGGGGTGAATCCGGTAGTGCTGTGTTTACGATTGTTATATGCCCACACCAATTCAGGGACGGACTCAGTCCACTTCGCCTTCTGGTCCTCCTCCAGAGTCCTCAGCATTTGAATCAGAGTGCGGTTAAATCTTTCACAAGCCCCATTCCCCTGTGGATGATAAGGGGTGGTCCGGGACTTATCTATTTTGTACAGCTGGTGCAGCTCCTCCTTCACTCTTCCGAGGAAGCAGGCCCCTTGATCAGAATGGATGCGCTTGGGACACCCGTACACCTGAATGAAGTGTTTGCAGATTGTGTGAGCCGCAGACTCGGCAGTTTGGTCCCGCGTGGGTGTCACTACGGCAAATTTAGTAAAGTGGTCTATCATCACTAAACAATGCTCATAGCCTTGATGTGCTGGTCCAATTGTCAAGTAATCTATTGCCAGTAGGTCCATGGGGCCAGAAGACCTCACCGTCTCTGTGGGAGCTCTTTGTTCTGGTGGTTTGACCAGCTCACAACTTCTGCATTGCCGACATACTTTATCCACAGTGTTCCTTAAGTGGGGGTGATAAAATAGGCGCTGTAACCACTGGAAAGTCTTTTCTGGCCCAAAGTGTGCTCCTTTCTCATGTGCTTCCTTAGCCACCTGGTCTATCATGGACGAGGGAATCACTGTCTGCCATACAAGACTGAGTTCTGTTTGCAGGAATACCTTCCGGTACAGGATACCATCCCGCAACTCAAGCCTCTCCCACTGGCGTAGCATCTTCAGTACTTCAGGTGACATGGACCTCCTCTCACGTCGATTGGGCATTTGTTCAGACACGACCCACCTTCTCAACTGAGCTAGCTCCAGATCCTCCTGTTGTACTCGGACCCACTCATCGCGGGGCTGCTCCAGCAAATTCACACAGGCCTCTTCCTGTTCAATTTCCCGCGCCGCTGCCACCGTCCTGGCAGTCTTTCCAAAACCTGGAACCTCTACATCTTCCAGTTCTTCATCCTGGCTGGGTGCTGGTTTGCGACAGTTTACTCGAGAGAGGGCATCCGCATGTACATTCTCAGCTCCTCTTTTATATGAAATTCTGTATCGGAACTTGGCCATCCGGGCTACCCAACGTTGTTCTAGGGTGCCTAACTTGGCATTCTCGAGATGGGCCAACGGATTGTTATCGGTGCGTACATGAACTTCTGAGCCAGCCAGATATTCCGCGAACTTCTCAGTCATTGCCCACACCAGCGCCAACAACTCCAGCTTGAATGAACTGTAATTTTCTGGATTCCTTTCTGAGTCATGCAGAGACCGACTGGCGTATGCGATGACGCGCTCTTTCCCGTCCTGCATCTGCGACAGTACAGCCCCGAGGCCCTGCAGGCTCCCGTCAGTGTGCAAGATGAACGGTTGTGTGAAGTCAGCGTAGGCCAGCACGGGGGCCTCCGTCAATGCCTTCTTCAAAGCCAAGAATGCCTCCTCCTGATGCTTCCCCCACTGTATGTTCCTGTTTGTGGCGCAAGAGGGCACTCCCCTCAACAACTCCTGGAGTGGATTAGCAAGGCGGGTAAAGTCTTTTACAAAGCGTCTGAAGTATCCCGTGAGTCCCAGGAATGCACGCACATCTTTCACCGTTTTTGGAGTTGGCCACTCTTGTACCGCAGTGATCTTCTCCTGGGAAGGCCTCACCCCTTCAGCGGAGACAACATGTCCCAAGTATTCAATCTCGGTACGGAAGAGGTGACATTTCTGGGGTTTCACTTTCAAGCCATACTTCTGTAGCCAAGTGTAAAAGTAAGGACCGTATGCACTATCAAGTGAGGGTGCTCGGGTAGGATCCCACACCATATAGTAATAAAATAAACCCGGCACTCAACTTAAAGTGAACCTCATGGGTTTTATTGAAGCAAAAGAAACGTTTCGGCCTATATGGCCTTCTTCAGTCAACTATGTACAGAAAATGTGAGAAAAAAAACGTGTTGAGTTAACATCACTCAATAGGGACAAACAAAATAAAGTATATACATAAGGCGGAATATTATGACGGTCACATAGTAAATTACATAATATAGTAAAACAAGAGACATCCGATTATTGCACAATGGTATGGAATCTCTGGCTAGGAAAGTGCTGCTGTCATTCTCAAGTCGGGCTGTGATATCAGCTGTGATGATAGAGTAATATAATGTGAGCCATGGAAGGCTATGTAACGTACCGTGCTGCCCTTGGGGGCTGTGGAAGTGAGGCAGAGTATACTGCCAATACTGGAGATCTATGGGAGAGTAAGTTAGTGCCTGTAAGCAGAAGATTAGTGAAGAACGTTATAAAGCCCATATTCAAAGCTTATGGGAGTCCATACCATAGAGGTACTATGTGTGAGCTCGCTGGGTCCAGCTTTGATAGCGCGGGGAGAGCGTCCTCAGTAGCCTAGGTGAGGAGAACATAATAAGTTTGTAGTCGGGGTGGCATGCTGTGTTAGCTGGTGCGGGTGGTACAGACCTGAGAATAGGTGATGAGAGGCACCGGCGAGTCCAGGCGACGCGGTATCCACCGCTGGTCAGCCCTGTCTCAGAGCGTGCGGTGTCTAAAGTACAGTGGTGGGCGTGGTTTGCGCCTGAACTGGCGTGGTGGAGCGGAGGAGAACTGGGCATGCGCACTGTTGCGTTGCAGTGACGTAGTTATGCGCTCCACCAGATACAGCGGCTCAGGGTGGACAAAAAGGTACAGTGGGTGCAGTGCTGGGCCGTGAGAGATAGAAGAAGATCCCAGATGATGTGGATCAATAAAGGTGGCTCTGTAAAAGAAGGAACAGAGTGAATACATGGTATAAGGCATATACAGGCTATAAGGTACTAAGCACATTAATAATACAAAGGAAAATGACAGCGTGTGTATCACAACACCTAGAGGAAATACGCCAAAGTAGAACATAGAGAATATGGAGCAAAATCACATAGATGAAATTATGGAGAAATGATTGGTACTCATGTATCATAGAAACGACAACAGGTCGTATTCCCTGTTCAGGCCCCTAGGGTGGAGGGTACCCAGAGTGTGAATCCAATATGATTCTCGTTGTTTCAATTTCTGAATACGGTTACCACCCCTCCTTGATTCCGGTATATGTTCAATAACCTGAAATTTCAGTTGTGAAACATTATGGTTATGTGCATTGAAATGATCAGGTACGGGGAGGAGGAGATTCTTGCACCGAACTGTGGATTTGTGCTTACTAATTCGGTCCCTGACCGGCTGTGTTGTTTCCCCAATATATAACAAGCCGCAGGGACATTTGAGAAGATAGATGACAAACGAAGTGTCGCAAGTATAATAGCCTCTGATATTAAAACGTTTACCTGAATGGGGATGGTGGAAGGAGTCTCCTCTGATAACATTGCTGCACTGGTTGCAGTGAAGGCAGGGGAATGTGCCGAATTTAGGATTTTGTAAAAACCGTTGTGTGGGGGTTATTTTCGGAGGAGGCATGTCGGCTTTAACCAGTTTGTCTCGAATGTTTGGTGCTCTTTTAAAACAAGGGAGAAATGGTGTACGGAACTCTGGGACCATGGGATAAGCTTCATGGAGTAAATGCCAATACCTCCGGATGGTTCTATGGAGTATATAGGCATAGGGATGATAAGTATGAACAAACGGGATCCTATTAGAACCTCTATCTTTGTTGGCAGAATTCGTTTGGACTGTATGTGGGAGAACCGAATTAGGATAGCCACGTTGTCGAAATTTGACATGGAGCTCCTCAACCCTCGTGTGACGTGTGGTGTCATTGGACACAATACGATTAATCCTTTGGACTTGTGATTTTGGTATTGACTGTTTCATTGATTTGGGATGGAAGCTGTCATAGTGAAGGAGGCTATTTCTGTCCGTCTCCTTTGTAAAAAGATCTGTAGAGAGCGAGCCATCATCCCCTTTAATGATCAGAGTGTCAAGAAAACTCAATTTTTTGAGATCATAGGCCATAGTAAAGGATAAACCGGGCCAAGACGTATCCAGGTACTGATGGAAGCTCAATAGAGATTCGAGTGGACCTACCCAGATGCAGAATATGTCGTCGATAAAGCGTTTCCATGTCCGTATGTGGGTACGGAACAGTGGATGGGTATAGATGAGTGTGGCCTCAAAATCCGCCATGTAACTATTTGCATACGGGGGTGCGACATTAGACCCCATCGCGGTCCCCCGTATCTGTAGATAATGTTTGTCCTGGAACATGAAGTAGTTACGTGTGAGGACGAGTTTAAGCAGATCAACACATAGGTCAATCTGTTCACTTGCCATATGGGTGGAGCTGAGGAGACGTCGTATGGTGCCTATACCTTCATGATGAGGAATTGAAGTATATAGGTCTTTAACGTCAAAAGACACTAGGATGGCTTCATTGGGTATGGTACCTAATTGTTTAATGTGTGATAAAAAGTCACCTGTGTCTAAAATGAAGGAGGGTGCTTTTTTGGTTAGAGGTGTAATAACTTTCTCAAGGTAGATGGCCAGGGGGGATAAGATGGATTCGGTAGAAGCGACTATAGGTCGCCCCGGTGGTCTTTGTAAATTTTTGTGAATTTTAGGAAGAGTATAAAATACCGGGGTAATGGGGTATTGCTGAGTGAGAAATTCACATGTTTTTAGATCTAAAACTCCTAGGTCAGAATACTTATGTAGAGTATCTGCTATGAGTGCCCTGGTCTCACTGGTGGGATCTCTTGGTAAGACTTTGTATATGGTGGCATCCTCTAGTTGTCTTAATATCTCCTGTAAGTAATCTGTTTTATTCATTACCACAATAGCACCTCCCTTGTCAGCAGGTTTTATGACAAGGTTGGGATCTTCTTGCAGGGATCTTAAAGCCTGTTGGTCCAGGGCTGTGAGATTGGGGGCAAAGTGTAATTGGCCACCATTTATGTTAGAGCATAACTCCTGGAAAGATTTATGAACGAGGTCAATAAATGATTCCAGAGTATGTGAACCCCGTGGAGGTCTAAAAGAACTTTTGGTTCTTAGACCCAGGCTGGTTGCAGTCAATAATTTGGAATCAGACCCTATGGGCACAGACGGTACAATGTGAGGAGGTGTTTCAGAAAAATACGCTTTAAGTCTGAGACGGCGGAAAAATTTTAGTAGGTCCATTTCAAGTTCGAATGTTCTGCATCTGTAAGATGGACAGTATGATAGGCCTTTTTGTAGGACATTGTGTTCAGCTATCCCAAGAGTTCTGGAAGATATATTGACAACTAAAGGCCAATTACCTGGGAGCGGGTCACGCGTTGTTGTGGGTTGTCTCTGCTTGTGTCCTTGGCCTCGCCTCGTCCTCTTCGCCGGGGTTGTCTGCGGCCTCTCGATAAAAAATGGCTCATGGGTGCTGGTTCTCTCCTCTCTGGATCTGACCCCGAAGTGGAGAAATCTGCTGATGATCTGGAAACATTTCTGTGTGAGGCCCACCTGGTAGATGGTTTGTTGCGCCATTTGTAGACTCTATCCAGGTCGTAGTCCTCCGTATCGCGTACGAACTTGTTTCTTTTCTTGTTTTCCGTATCTTTGCGATGTAAGTCCAGGACTGTTTGAATATGGGTTTTCAAGGCACTCAATTCTTCTGCAGTACTTGCCGCCGCTAGTTGTGTCTCGATGCTATGGATCCGGGCTGTACTGGATTCGATTTCTTTGTGAAGATGTTCTATAGTTAAGGTAATCAGATCGAAAGAGCACTTATTGAGGATTTTTTCAAATTTACAGCAATATTCCGTGGAGTCACTAAAGAGGGTGGGGCGTAAAGGGACTCGCAACCCGCGTGGTATCCGCTGGACCCGTGAATATTCTGTTAATGTTGCGCAATGCAACTCTATATTGATCAAGTGGCGTTTTTCTCTTTCCAAATCTCTGCCCCTGGTTTCCCTGGGGGGGATCTTGAGAAAGTCACTAGAGATGGTAGATTGTGAAATAATGTGGGAGGTCTCTTCTGCGTTGTACGAGAAGACTATAGACGTCATGACCGTGAGATGTGCTATACGTACGGGTAAACGTGTAAAAGTAAGGACCGTATGCACTATCAAGTGAGGGTGCTCGGGTAGGATCCCACACCATATAGTAATAAAATAAACCCGGCACTCAACTTAAAGTGAACCTCATGGGTTTTATTGAAGCAAAAGAAACGTTTCGGCCTATATGGCCTTCTTCAGTCAACTATGTACAGAAAATGTGAGAAAAAAAACGTGTTGAGTTAACATCACTCAATAGGGACAAACAAAATAAAGTATATACATAAGGCGGAATATTATGACGGTCACATAGTAAATTACATAATATAGTAAAACAAGAGACATCCGATTATTGCACAATGGTATGGAATCTCTGGCTAGGAAAGTGCTGCTGTCATTCTCAAGTCGGGCTGTGATATCAGCTGTGATGATAGAGTAATATAATGTGAGCCATGGAAGGCTATGTAACGTACCGTGCTGCCCTTGGGGGCTGTGGAAGTGAGGCAGAGTATACTGCCAATACTGGAGATCTATGGGAGAGTAAGTTAGTGCCTGTAAGCAGAAGATTAGTGAAGAACGTTATAAAGCCCATATTCAAAGCTTATGGGAGTCCATACCATAGAGGTACTATGTGTGAGCTCGCTGGGTCCAGCTTTGATAGCGCGGGGAGAGCGTCCTCAGTAGCCTAGGTGAGGAGAACATAATAAGTTTGTAGTCGGGGTGGCATGCTGTGTTAGCTGGTGCGGGTGGTACAGACCTGAGAATAGGTGATGAGAGGCACCGGCGAGTCCAGGCGACGCGGTATCCACCGCTGGTCAGCCCTGTCTCAGAGCGTGCGGTGTCTAAAGTACAGTGGTGGGCGTGGTTTGCGCCTGAACTGGCGTGGTGGAGCGGAGGAGAACTGGGCATGCGCACTGTTGCGTTGCAGTGACGTAGTTATGCGCTCCACCAGATACAGCGGCTCAGGGTGGACAAAAAGGTACAGTGGGTGCAGTGCTGGGCCGTGAGAGATAGAAGAAGATCCCAGATGATGTGGATCAATAAAGGTGGCTCTGTAAAAGAAGGAACAGAGTGAATACATGGTATAAGGCATATACAGGCTATAAGGTACTAAGCACATTAATAATACAAAGGAAAATGACAGCGTGTGTATCACAACACCTAGAGGAAATACGCCAAAGTAGAACATAGAGAATATGGAGCAAAATCACATAGATGAAATTATGGAGAAATGATTGGTACTCATGTATCATAGAAACGACAACAGGTCGTATTCCCTGTTCAGGCCCCTAGGGTGGAGGGTACCCAGAGTGTGAATCCAATATGATTCTCGTTGTTTCAATTTCTGAATACGGTTACCACCCCTCCTTGATTCCGGTATATGTTCAATAACCTGAAATTTCAGTTGTGAAACATTATGGTTATGTGCATTGAAATGATCAGGTACGGGGAGGAGGAGATTCTTGCACCGAACTGTGGATTTGTGCTTACTAATTCGGTCCCTGACCGGCTGTGTTGTTTCCCCAATATATAACAAGCCGCAGGGACATTTGAGAAGATAGATGACAAACGAAGTGTCGCAAGTATAATAGCCTCTGATATTAAAACGTTTACCTGAATGGGGATGGTGGAAGGAGTCTCCTCTGATAACATTGCTGCACTGGTTGCAGTGAAGGCAGGGGAATGTGCCGAATTTAGGATTTTGTAAAAACCGTTGTGTGGGGGTTATTTTCGGAGGAGGCATGTCGGCTTTAACCAGTTTGTCTCGAATGTTTGGTGCTCTTTTAAAACAAGGGAGAAATGGTGTACGGAACTCTGGGACCATGGGATAAGCTTCATGGAGTAAATGCCAATACCTCCGGATGGTTCTATGGAGTATATAGGCATAGGGATGATAAGTATGAACAAACGGGATCCTATTAGAACCTCTATCTTTGTTGGCAGAATTCGTTTGGACTGTATGTGGGAGAACCGAATTAGGATAGCCACGTTGTCGAAATTTGACATGGAGCTCCTCAACCCTCGTGTGACGTGTGGTGTCATTGGACACAATACGATTAATCCTTTGGACTTGTGATTTTGGTATTGACTGTTTCATTGATTTGGGATGGAAGCTGTCATAGTGAAGGAGGCTATTTCTGTCCGTCTCCTTTGTAAAAAGATCTGTAGAGAGCGAGCCATCATCCCCTTTAATGATCAGAGTGTCAAGAAAACTCAATTTTTTGAGATCATAGGTCAAAAAATTGAGTTTTCTTGACACTCTGATCATTAAAGGGGATGATGGCTCGCTCTCTACAGATCTTTTTACAAAGGAGACGGACAGAAATAGCCTCCTTCACTATGACAGCTTCCATCCCAAATCAATGAAACAGTCAATACCAAAATCACAAGTCCAAAGGATTAATCGTATTGTGTCCAATGACACCACACGTCACACGAGGGTTGAGGAGCTCCATGTCAAATTTCGACAACGTGGCTATCCTAATTCGGTTCTCCCACATACAGTCCAAACGAATTCTGCCAACAAAGATAGAGGTTCTAATAGGATCCCGTTTGTTCATACTTATCATCCCTATGCCTATATACTCCATAGAACCATCCGGAGGTATTGGCATTTACTCCATGAAGCTTATCCCATGGTCCCAGAGTTCCGTACACCATTTCTCCCTTGTTTTAAAAGAGCACCAAACATTCGAGACAAACTGGTTAAAGCCGACATGCCTCCTCCGAAAATAACCCCCACACAACGGTTTTTACAAAATCCTAAATTCGGCACATTCCCCTGCCTTCACTGCAACCAGTGCAGCAATGTTATCAGAGGAGACTCCTTCCACCATCCCCATTCAGGTAAACGTTTTAATATCAGAGGCTATTATACTTGCGACACTTCGTTTGTCATCTATCTTCTCAAATGTCCCTGCGGCTTGTTATATATTGGGGAAACAACACAGCCGGTCAGGGACCGAATTAGTAAGCACAAATCCACAGTTCGGTGCAAGAATCTCCTCCTCCCCGTACCTGATCATTTCAATGCACATAACCATAATGTTTCACAACTGAAATTTCAGGTTATTGAACATATACCGGAATCAAGGAGGGGTGGTAACCGTATTCAGAAATTGAAACAACGAGAATCATATTGGATTCACACTCTGGGTACCCTCCACCCTAGGGGCCTGAACAGGGAATACGACCTGTTGTCGTTTCTATGATACATGAGTACCAATCATTTCTCCATAATTTCATCTATGTGATTTTGCTCCATATTCTCTATGTTCTACTTTGGCGTATTTCCTCTAGGTGTTGTGATACACACGCTGTCATTTTCCTTTGTATTATTAATGTGCTTAGTACCTTATAGCCTGTATATGCCTTATACCATGTATTCACTCTGTTCCTTCTTTTACAGAGCCACCTTTATTGATCCACATCATCTGGGATCTTCTTCTATCTCTCACGGCCCAGCACTGCACCCACTGTACCTTTTTGTCCACCCTGAGCCGCTGTATCTGGTGGAGCGCATAACTACGTCACTGCAACGCAACAGTGCGCATGCCCAGTTCTCCTCCGCTCCACCACGCCAGTTCAGGCGCAAACCACGCCCACCACTGTACTTTAGACACCGCACGCTCTGAGACAGGGCTGACCAGCGGTGGATACCGCGTCGCCTGGACTCGCCGGTGCCTCTCATCACCTATTCTCAGGTCTGTACCACCCGCACCAGCTAACACAGCATGCCACCCCGACTACAAACTTATTATGTTCTCCTCACCTAGGCTACTGAGGACGCTCTCCCCGCGCTATCAAAGCTGGACCCAGCGAGCTCACACATAGTACCTCTATGGTATGGACTCCCATAAGCTTTGAATATGGGCTTTATAACGTTCTTCACTAATCTTCTGCTTACAGGCACTAACTTACTCTCCCATAGATCTCCAGTATTGGCAGTATACTCTGCCTCACTTCCACAGCCCCCAAGGGCAGCACGGTACGTTACATAGCCTTCCATGGCTCACATTATATTACTCTATCATCACAGCTGATATCACAGCCCGACTTGAGAATGACAGCAGCACTTTCCTAGCCAGAGATTCCATACCATTGTGCAATAATCGGATGTCTCTTGTTTTACTATATTATGTAATTTACTATGTGACCGTCATAATATTCCGCCTTATGTATATACTTTATTTTGTTTGTCCCTATTGAGTGATGTTAACTCAACACGTTTTTTTTCTCACATTTTCTGTACATAGTTGACTGAAGAAGGCCATATAGGCCGAAACGTTTCTTTTGCTTCAATAAAACCCATGAGGTTCACTTTAAGTTGAGTGCCGGGTTTATTTTATTACTATATGGTGTGGGATCCTACCCGAGCACCCTCACTTGATAGTGCATACGGTCCTTACTTTTACACGTTTACCCGTACGTATAGCACATCTCACGGTCATGACGTCTATAGTCTTCTCGTACAACGCAGAAGAGACCTCCCACATTATTTCACAATCTACCATCTCTAGTGACTTTCTCAAGATCCCCCCCAGGGAAACCAGGGGCAGAGATTTGGAAAGAGAAAAACGCCACTTGATCAATATAGAGTTGCATTGCGCAACATTAACAGAATATTCACGGGTCCAGCGGATACCACGCGGGTTGCGAGTCCCTTTACGCCCCACCCTCTTTAGTGACTCCACGGAATATTGCTGTAAATTTGAAAAAATCCTCAATAAGTGCTCTTTCGATCTGATTACCTTAACTATAGAACATCTTCACAAAGAAATCGAATCCAGTACAGCCCGGATCCATAGCATCGAGACACAACTAGCGGCGGCAAGTACTGCAGAAGAATTGAGTGCCTTGAAAACCCATATTCAAACAGTCCTGGACTTACATCGCAAAGATACGGAAAACAAGAAAAGAAACAAGTTCGTACGCGATACGGAGGACTACGACCTGGATAGAGTCTACAAATGGCGCAACAAACCATCTACCAGGTGGGCCTCACACAGAAATGTTTCCAGATCATCAGCAGATTTCTCCACTTCGGGGTCAGATCCAGAGAGGAGAGAACCAGCACCCATGAGCCATTTTTTATCGAGAGGCCGCAGACAACCCCGGCGAAGAGGACGAGGCGAGGCCAAGGACACAAGCAGAGACAACCCACAACAACGCGTGACCCGCTCCCAGGTAATTGGCCTTTAGTTGTCAATATATCTTCCAGAACTCTTGGGATAGCTGAACACAATGTCCTACAAAAAGGCCTATCATACTGTCCATCTTACAGATGCAGAACATTCGAACTTGAAATGGACCTACTAAAATTTTTCCGCCGTCTCAGACTTAAAGCGTATTTTTCTGAAACACCTCCTCACATTGTACCGTCTGTGCCCATAGGGTCTGATTCCAAATTATTGACTGCAACCAGCCTGGGTCTAAGAACCAAAAGTTCTTTTAGACCTCCACGGGGTTCACATACTCTGGAATCATTTATTGACCTCGTTCATAAATCTTTCCAGGAGTTATGCTCTAACATAAATGGTGGCCAATTACACTTTGCCCCCAATCTCACAGCCCTGGACCAACAGGCTTTAAGATCCCTGCAAGAAGATCCCAACCTTGTCATAAAACCTGCTGACAAGGGAGGTGCTATTGTGGTAATGAATAAAACAGATTACTTACAGGAGATATTAAGACAACTAGAGGATGCCACCATATACAAAGTCTTACCAAGAGATCCCACCAGTGAGACCAGGGCACTCATAGCAGATACTCTACATAAGTATTCTGACCTAGGAGTTTTAGATCTAAAAACATGTGAATTTCTCACTCAGCAATACCCCATTACCCCGGTATTTTATACTCTTCCTAAAATTCACAAAAATTTACAAAGACCACCGGGGCGACCTATAGTCGCTTCTACCGAATCCATCTTATCCCCCCTGGCCATCTACCTTGAGAAAGTTATTACACCTCTAACCAAAAAAGCACCCTCCTTCATTTTAGACACAGGTGACTTTTTATCACACATTAAACAATTAGGTACCATACCCAATGAAGCCATCCTAGTGTCTTTTGACGTTAAAGACCTATATACTTCAATTCCTCATCATGAAGGTATAGGCACCATACGACGTCTCCTCAGCTCCACCCATATGGCAAGTGAACAGATTGACCTATGTGTTGATCTGCTTAAACTCGTCCTCACACGTAACTACTTCATGTTCCAGGACAAACATTATCTACAGATACGGGGGACCGCGATGGGGTCTAATGTCGCACCCCCGTATGCAAATAGTTACATGGCGGATTTTGAGGCCACACTCATCTATACCCATCCACTGTTCCGTACCCACATACGGACATGGAAACGCTTTATCGACGACATATTCTGCATCTGGGTAGGTCCACTCGAATCTCTATTGAGCTTCCATCAGTACCTGGATACGTCTTGGCCCGGTTTATCCTTTACTATGGCCTATGATCTCAAAAAATTGAGTTTTCTTGACACTCTGATCATTAAAGGGGATGATGGCTCGCTCTCTACAGATCTTTTTACAAAGGAGACGGACAGAAATAGCCTCCTTCACTATGACAGCTTCCATCCCAAATCAATGAAACAGTCAATACCAAAATCACAAGTCCAAAGGATTAATCGTATTGTGTCCAATGACACCACACGTCACACGAGGGTTGAGGAGCTCCATGTCAAATTTCGACAACGTGGCTATCCTAATTCGGTTCTCCCACATACAGTCCAAACGAATTCTGCCAACAAAGATAGAGGTTCTAATAGGATCCCGTTTGTTCATACTTATCATCCCTATGCCTATATACTCCATAGAACCATCCGGAGGTATTGGCATTTACTCCATGAAGCTTATCCCATGGTCCCAGAGTTCCGTACACCATTTCTCCCTTGTTTTAAAAGAGCACCAAACATTCGAGACAAACTGGTTAAAGCCGACATGCCTCCTCCGAAAATAACCCCCACACAACGGTTTTTACAAAATCCTAAATTCGGCACATTCCCCTGCCTTCACTGCAACCAGTGCAGCAATGTTATCAGAGGAGACTCCTTCCACCATCCCCATTCAGGTAAACGTTTTAATATCAGAGGCTATTATACTTGCGACACTTCGTTTGTCATCTATCTTCTCAAATGTCCCTGCGGCTTGTTATATATTGGGGAAACAACACAGCCGGTCAGGGACCGAATTAGTAAGCACAAATCCACAGTTCGGTGCAAGAATCTCCTCCTCCCCGTACCTGATCATTTCAATGCACATAACCATAATGTTTCACAACTGAAATTTCAGGTTATTGAACATATACCGGAATCAAGGAGGGGTGGTAACCGTATTCAGAAATTGAAACAACGAGAATCATATTGGATTCACACTCTGGGTACCCTCCACCCTAGGGGCCTGAACAGGGAATACGACCTGTTGTCGTTTCTATGATACATGAGTACCAATCATTTCTCCATAATTTCATCTATGTGATTTTGCTCCATATTCTCTATGTTCTACTTTGGCGTATTTCCTCTAGGTGTTGTGATACACACGCTGTCATTTTCCTTTGTATTATTAATGTGCTTAGTACCTTATAGCCTGTATATGCCTTATACCATGTATTCACTCTGTTCCTTCTTTTACAGAGCCACCTTTATTGATCCACATCATCTGGGATCTTCTTCTATCTCTCACGGCCCAGCACTGCACCCACTGTACCTTTTTGTCCACCCTGAGCCGCTGTATCTGGTGGAGCGCATAACTACGTCACTGCAACGCAACAGTGCGCATGCCCAGTTCTCCTCCGCTCCACCACGCCAGTTCAGGCGCAAACCACGCCCACCACTGTACTTTAGACACCGCACGCTCTGAGACAGGGCTGACCAGCGGTGGATACCGCGTCGCCTGGACTCGCCGGTGCCTCTCATCACCTATTCTCAGGTCTGTACCACCCGCACCAGCTAACACAGCATGCCACCCCGACTACAAACTTATTATGTTCTCCTCACCTAGGCTACTGAGGACGCTCTCCCCGCGCTATCAAAGCTGGACCCAGCGAGCTCACACATAGTACCTCTATGGTATGGACTCCCATAAGCTTTGAATATGGGCTTTATAACGTTCTTCACTAATCTTCTGCTTACAGGCACTAA
This sequence comes from Ranitomeya variabilis, assembly GCF_051348905.1. Classification (NCBI taxonomy): domain Eukaryota; kingdom Metazoa; phylum Chordata; class Amphibia; order Anura; family Dendrobatidae; genus Ranitomeya; species Ranitomeya variabilis. The sequence continues at coordinate 1,098,836,977 of NC_135233.1, forward strand.
CTTACTCTCCCATAGATCTCCAGTATTGGCAGTATACTCTGCCTCACTTCCACAGCCCCCAAGGGCAGCACGGTACGTTACATAGCCTTCCATGGCTCACATTATATTACTCTATCATCACAGCTGATATCACAGCCCGACTTGAGAATGACAGCAGCACTTTCCTAGCCAGAGATTCCATACCATTGTGCAATAATCGGATGTCTCTTGTTTTACTATATTATGTAATTTACTATGTGACCGTCATAATATTCCGCCTTATGTATATACTTTATTTTGTTTGTCCCTATTGAGTGATGTTAACTCAACACGTTTTTTTTCTCACATTTTCTGTACATAGTTGACTGAAGAAGGCCATATAGGCCGAAACGTTTCTTTTGCTTCAATAAAACCCATGAGGTTCACTTTAAGTTGAGTGCCGGGTTTATTTTAATACTTCTGTAGCCGACTCAGAACTTGCTCTAATCTCTGCAAATCCTCCTCAAAGGTGGGGGCAAAGACGATGATATCATCCAAGTAGATCAAAGTGGCTTCAAAGTTTAGGTCTCCCAGACATCTCTCCATGAGTCGCTGAAATGTTCCTGGGGCGTTTGCTAGGCCGAAGGGCATCCGGTCAAACTCATACAGTCCCATCGGAAGGATGAAGGCCGTCTTGGCTCGGTCTTGCTCAGACATGGGCACCTGCCAGTAGCCGCTGGCCAAGTCTAACATGGAGAAATATCTGGCATTCCCTAGTGCCGTCAGGGACTCCTCTATCCTGGGCAGTGGGTACGAGTCCCGCACTGTGCAAGCATTGAGCCGCCGATAGTCCACACAGAACCGCAGGGACCCGTCTTTCTTTCTCACCAAGACGATAGGGGCAGCCCACGGGCTCTGACTCTCACGTATAACTCCCTTCTTCAGCATGTGTGACAGCATTCCCTTCACCTCCTGGTACATCTGTGGAGGTATTTGGCGGTACCGTTCCCAGATTGGCACCGCATCCCCGGTGGGTATCTCGTGGGTAATGGCCGTGGTACGTCCAAAGTCATCTTCATCTTTGGCGAACGCATCCTGAAATTTCCCCAATACAGCTTCTACCTGAGGTACCTGCTGCGGAGTAAGTTCCGAGAGCTCCGCCCTCATGCGTTCCAGTATCTGGCGCCCTTCTTGCATTAACCTGGGGTCCGGAGCTGCCTCCGCCTTGACGGTCACCAGCCACTGATCTTCTGGCCTTGCTGTCAGCTGTACCGCCTCAGTGGGGACCAATTCGTCTGGAAGGCCCAGGACTTGAGCGACTTTGCTTCTAGGGGGCAAAGTTATATCTGTCTCCCCCAAATTGATGAAGCGCACAAGGACAGTTCCATCCCGCACGGTAGCCAGGGACCGTGCGACCAATATTCCTGACGGCAGCTGGTCGGCTCTGCTGGGCTCAATTTGGACTTCGACTCCCTCCAGCGGGATGCCAGCTCGTACAGGCAGGGGAAGCACTGTCTGTCCAGGGGGCAACACTCGATTGACTGAGGCGGGGACGACGACTTTGCCGAGTTCCTTTCCGTCGCTGTATGCTTCCCGGACCTGGGCGGTCCGTATCAGTTGTTGGAAGACTCTTCTCTGGGGAGTTTGGTCGCTCCATTGTTGTAGGAACTGTTCCGGGGACTCGTTGAAAATGAGGATTCCGAGGTCTTTTAACACATTCATGCCCAGGGTCACGGTATGGTCTTTAGCTACCTCTCCATCCACCAATACCACTCCTCTCCTCCCGAGGTCTTTTCCGCAGACCTCTATGTTCATCCATACCACCCCTGCGACTGGGATGGGCAAGTGATTGGCCGCCATAAGTTTGATCACAGGACCCCATTCGGGCCGTAGCGCCTCTGTGAAGTGATGGTGGAAATATCTCTCAGGCATGGTGGTCACTTGGGAGCCGGTGTCTATCAAGCATCGCACTGCTCTTCCATTGATTTCTGCCCAGACCAGAGGGCACGTGGAAACAAGGCTGTGGGGACTTTTACTCCTCCTCCTCTGTTCTTCACGCTCTGAGCGGCGCCCCTCAAGCCCAGAGCCACCTAGTTTAAAGGAGGATGCGGGGATGGTCGGCTCCGCCGGGGACACCATCGAGCAATGTGGCCGGGCTCTCCACAAGTGTAGCATGTAAGAGGGCTTCTCCTCCTGGTAGTTTCACCCTCCCTTCGGGGGGCAGCTTCTCTGTCTCGCACCAGAGGGCCGGGCCCCTCTGCCAGAGTTCTTCTGGAGGCCGCCATTTCTTCACGGACCTGTCTAATCTCCATTCTCAGGTCCTCCACCCACTGGGGAATATTGCCTGCGGTGGTGGTTACCTCCCCGCTCTGCACCCTTCCTACCAGCCCCGTCACTCCCTGTTCTTGTTCTCGCACACGCGCCTCACTGCCAACCTCAGAGAAAGTCATGTCTGGCTTTACTCGCATGCGCTCTCGCAGTGCCTGTTTCATCATTGCGTCACGCAGTCCTGTCACTAGCTGATCTCTGAGCACCACATCAACTGACCCTACCCCTACACCGTCCTTTCGTCTGATAGCAGTGTGAAGCTCTTGTAGGGCGTTCATGAATTGGGTCACGGTCTCCCCCTCCCGTTGTACCCGGTGAAACAATCGCATGCGAAGTTCCCCTACGTCAGTGGGGTCCCCATGCGTTTCCTCAAGTATGCGCAGCACTTTGTCCAGGGTATCTTTCTCCCGGGGGGACCTATGCATGACAGAATCCCGCGCCTCCCCCTCCAGAGCCATCAATGCAATTTCTGCCTCCAGGGCTGGTGTCATGGGGTGCATCCGCATCATTCCCCGGATACGCTCTGTCCAACTCCACAACATTACATTGTTCCCAGTGAACCTTGGCAAATTATTCAACATGGCTCCCAGGGAAATGCTAGACCTGGGAATTTCCCCCGCTGCTTGGTCTGCCCTATCCGCACTACCGTGTGACATCCTGCCGACTACGCCAAATGTAATAACGTGCAGGTACTGAGTATGTCACCACGGAACAGGCAGACCAACAGTTGAGGGGTTTAATAACAGGAATTAGGTTCTCCTCGCAGGGAGGAAGCAATGGAAAATAACTAGCAATAAAACAATGCAAGAATACGGGAGTTAAACAATAACACAGAATTAAGCAGGATTTCTTGAGAAAAGAACACTTATCAGTCTCATGAGGACTTGCTTGGAGGGTCGTCTTCTCCAACGTAGGCGCCGAGAATCAGTGCCACTTGTCGTCCCTCTGTGGTCCGTGAGCAGAGTAGTCTCTGAGAGCCTGCTGCCTGGGGTTTCGGGAGTTAATGTGGTATGCACAGGCTCTGAGTCTTTAACTTTTATAGCACAGCCAGAAAATCAGGGCTCCGCACGATTGTCTCTGTACCAGGAAAACAAGGGGCTCTGCACTGTTAAGTCTCTGTACCAGGAGTCAGGGGCCAGGGTGTAGTAGTCTCTCAATGGGTCTCAAAGCGCCCCCCTAAAGTCACAGCAGAGTCCGCTTTAAGTACTCACTGGATGCAGTCTTTCTGGGCAGTCTCTACAAGATGCAGTCTTTCTGGGCAGTCTCTACAAGATGCAGTCTTTCTGGGCAGTCTCTACAAGATGCAGTCTTTCTGGGCAGTCTCTACAAGATGCAGTCTTTCTGGGCAGTCTCTTTCTCTCTCTCTTCTGGAGCGCAGCTGCACCCGGCTCTGCACGCTGCTCTGCAAGCTGCTCTCTCCCCTGCATGCGTCCCTTTCCCGCTCTCAGGCTGCTTCTTCCCTCCTGTCCCAGTCTACAAGTCTCTCCCCTAGGGAACCTGCGGCACAGCTCAAAGGTTCCGGGCACAGAGCCGAGAAGGTAACCGCCCCCAGACTCTTCTGGTGCTTTTAACTCCTTACAACTGCAACACCCTCCTCTGTGGCTTCCCCGCTAACTCTCTTGCACCACTCCAGTCTGTCCTCAACTCTGCTGCCCGCCTAATCCACCTCTTTCCTCGCTACTCCCCTGCTTCTCCCCTCTGCAAATCCCTCCACTGGCTTCCAATCCCCCAACGAATCCAGTTCAAACTACTAACACTGATCTACAAAGCCATCCACAACCTGTCCCCTCCCTATATCTCTGAACTAATCTCCCACTATCTTCCCTCACGTAATCTTCGTTCATCCCAAAACCTCCTACTCTCCTCCACACTTATTCATTCCTCACACAATCGCCTCCAAGATTTCTCCCGAATATCCCCTATCCTCTGGAATTCCATGCCTCAACACGTGCGATTATCCACCACCCTCGGATCCTTCAGACGGAACCTGAAAACCCATCTCTTCAGGAAAGCCTACAGCCTACAATAACCGAGCCGCCGCCTCACCACCACCAGAGCCACCGCCACCTCACCCCTACCTTCTGTCTCTTCCCCACTATCCCATAGAATGTAAGTCCACAAGGACAGGGTCCTCTCCCCTCTGTACCAGTGTGTCACTGTAAACCTGTTTACTGTAAATGATATCTATAACCCTGTATGTAACCCCTTTCTCATGTACAGCACCATGGAATTAATGGTGCTATATAAATAAATAATAATAATAATATTAAACAATATGAAAGTTGTGCACAGTAAAAGGCAATTTTAAATCACAAAAAGATTGCAGTATTTGGGAATACAAACTTATTAAAGTCTTTGATTCCATCCACACAATAATAAATCTGTCAGGAACATTTATGACTCACTACAGAATCTGAGGAACCTGCCCCAGAGACAGTGAGGGCACCAGGGACCTGCTCCAGATGTAGTGAGGGCACCAGGGACCAGCTCCAGAGGTAGTGAGGGCACCAGGAACCTGCTCCAGAGACATTGAGGGCACCAGGAACATGCTCCAGAGACAGCGAGGGCACCAGGGACCTGCTCCAGATGTAGTGAGGGCACCAGGATCCTGCTCCAGAGACAATGAGGGGACCAGGGACCTGCTCCAGGTGTAGCGAGGGCACCAAGGACCAGCTCCAGAGACAGTGAGGGCACTAGGAACCTGCTCCAGAGACAGTGAGGGCACCAGGAACCTGCTCCAGAGACAGTGAGGGCACCAGGACCCTGCTCCAGAGACAATGAGGGGACCAGGCCTCTGATCTTACTTGGATATTGAGACTATAAAATTTTCACACTGCTAACCTAATCCAATTAAGGATTCAGTCTCTGAGCTCAGTTTGTTTGTTTATTTTATTTGTTTATTATGTTCATGCCCCTCTTTTTGTTGTTTTTGTGTATATTTGTGTTTCTTCAGAAATTTTGTTATACCATGCCTGAGGAAGGGACCTAAGACCTCCTGAAAGCTGCTGTGTAACATCATTATTTTATTCTGTTAGCCATTGAAAGGTATCATAACTACAAGATTATCTTGTTTTTCACACTGAGAGCATTATTTTGTCAACTGGCTAACATGGAACCTAACCCCTTTTTCTCTTTCTGCCTCCTGTGTCATGACAGAAAGGGTAATCAGCGCAGCAGGTGATGTCCATGATGTCCATGCCAATGCTGCCCACCCACCTGGGCACCTACTCCCTATCATGTCATCTATACAGTGCTGCTGCTGACAGTGCACAGACACAACATTGGGCATCTATATGTCCAATACTGTTGTCATGACGCAGCTGTCGAGTAACCTGGGACAAGGGGCTCTTTTCCTGTCCTTAACTCTAGGGGGCACCCTATGTAATAATTAATGCCTTAAAACAGTTTTGACATGTTCTTCATGTTCCTGTAGAGAGTCAGAAAAGATTAGTATATCGTCCAAATAGATCACTACAAACTGGTCCAACAAATCTCTGAAAATGTAATTAGCAAGGTGTTGAAACGTTGCAGGGGCGTTACAAAGCCCGAAGGGCATCACAAGAGATTCAAAGTGTCCACACCGGCATCTGAATGCTGTCTTCCACTCATCCCCTGGACGAATACGCACCAAATTATAAGCCCCACGAAGATCCAGTTTAGAGAACACCTTAGCATAGCGGACTCTTTCCAGTAATTTGGGAATCAGAGGCAAAGGGTAACGGTTTCGTGCGGTTAACTTATTGAGTTCCCGATAGTCAACACAGGGTCTCAGGGTCCCATCCTTCTTCTTTACAAAAAAGATAGGTGCCCCTGCTGGTGAGGAAGAAGGACATATGAAACCTTTGGCCAGATTTTCATCAATATACTCCTTTAAGGCTTGAAGCTCAGGTTCGCCAAAGGGTATACGTTACCAAAGGGAATAGCTGCCCCAGGAAGCAACTCAATGGGACAGTCATAATGCCTGTGTGGAGGAAGCTGATCTGCATTCTTCTTGTCACAGATGTCAGAGAACTCTTTATATGCTGGAGGTAAAGAAAATACCTGTACATGTGGTTCCGTAGCCGTGGACTCAGGGACAGCTTCTGTTAGCGCTGAGTTGCTCCTTGTTGGGAAGATAATCTCCGTGGTCTCCCAGTTGATAATTGGGTTCTGAGAACGCAACCAAGGAATGCCTAAAATCACAGGAAAATGAGGAGAAGAAATTAGCAAGAAAGAAAGTTGCTCCTGATGATTAGGCTCCAACAAAATTTCAAGGGGTACGGTCTCCTGATCCACAGGCCTATAGATTAAAGGTGACCCATCCACTGTTTCCATGGTAATTGGAGAGGCTCTTTGCTGAATTTCAATACCATGTTCCTTGGCAAATGCGATATCCATGAAATTGCCACCTGCACCAGAGTCAATCATAGCTGCACTGGAAATCCACTGTCCTGAACACAGGATCTTAATAGGGAGAGAACAGTGAGAGTTCTTTTCCTTCAGCTCCTTGGGGGGTGAATGTTGTGAATTCTGTTTTTGGGCTCCCTCTGGTGGTTACTGGTGGTACTGGCTGACTTTTGTCTTGCACCTGTTCCCATCAGGAATCTGGGAGTTTCCTATTTAGTCTGGCTTCTCAGTCATTCTAGTGCCGGCAATCAATGTTACCAGAGCACCTCTGTTGCTTGCTACCTGCTCCAAGTCTGCAATTCAGCTAAGTTGGATCTTTGGCATTTTTTGTGTTTGTTTGTCCAGCATGCACTTATATTTCTCTTGCTGCTGGAAGCTCTAGTGATCTGAAATTACTACTCCGGTGTCATGAGTTGATAACGGAGTTAAAGTAATTTCAGGATGGCTGTTTAGGGTTTTGAGGTGACCGCGAAGTCCTCTTTTGTATTTTCTGCTATCTAGTCAGAGGGCCTCTCTTTGCTGAATCTATATTCATACTGCGTACGTGTTTTCCTCTTACCTAACCGTTATTATATGTGGGGGGCTACTATCACTTTTGGGGTTTCCCTGGAGGCAAGCCAGGTCTGTGTATTCCTCTACTAGGAGTAACTAGATCTCCGGCTGGTGCGAGGTGTCTAGGGATAATCGTAGGCACACCCCCTGGCCACTATTAGTTGCGTGTTAGGTTCAGCGTCGCGGTCATCTGAGATTCCATCATTCCTAGAGCTAGTCCGTTTTTGCCTGAGTCCCTGCCATTGGGAACCATGACAGTATTGCCAGCCAAAAATGTATTAAAGGTATTGGCTGAAGAAAGAGAGAAAAGAAGAAGTTTCTGACACTTTTTTTTTTTTTTTTTTTTACTCAGAAGTTCTGTCTAGCCATAATTGCAATCTGCTGCTTTTTTCTCTCCTCTTAACCCCTGAATGGCTCAGATCTCAGCTGTTGAGAAATGGATATCCAGAGTTTAGCTACAGGCCTGAGTGCTCTTGCTTCTAAGGTTCAAAATATCCAAGACTATGTTACACATGCTCCTATGACAGAACCCAAGATTCCTATACCTGAGTTCATTTCTGGAGATAGATCTCGTTTTTTGAATTTTAAGCACAATTGTAAATTGTATCTTTCTCTGAGATCTCGCTCCGTTGGAGACTCCGCTCAGCAGGTTAAAATTGTGATTTCCTTGTTGCGGGGTGACCCCCAGAATTGGGCATTTGCATTGGCACCAGGGGATCCTGCGCTGCTCAATGTGGATGCGTTTTTTCTGGCACTGGGGTTGCTCTATGAGGAACCTAATTTGGAGATTCAGGCTGAAAAGGCCTTGATAGCCCTCTCTCAAGGGCATGATGAAGCTGAAATATATTGTCAAAAATTTCGAAAATGGTCTGTGCTTACTCAGTGGAATGAGTGCGCCCTGGCGGCGAATTTCAGAGAAGGTCTCTCTGACGCCGTTAAAGATGTCATGGTGGGGTTTCCTACGCCCACAGGTCTGAATGAATCCATGACTATGGCTATTCAGATTGATCGGCGTTTACGGGAGCGCAAACCTGTGCACCATTTGGCGGTGTCTTCTGAGCAGACACCGGAGATTATGCAATGTGATAGAATTCTGTCCAGAAGTGAACGGCAGAATTATAGGCGTAAAAATGGGTTGTGCTTCTACTGTGGTGATTCTGCTCATGTTATATCAGCATGCTCTAAACGCACAAAAAAGGTTGATAAGTCTTTTGCAATTGGCACCTTACAGTCTAAGTTTATTTTGTCTGTAACTTTGATCTGTTCATTATCATCTATTACTGTGGATGCCTATGTGGATTCTGGCGCTTCCTTGAGTCTTATGGATTGGTCCTTTGCCAGACGTTGTGGGTTTAGCCTAGAGCCTTTGGAAGTTCCTATCCCTCTGAAGGGTATCGACTCCACACCATTGGCTAGGAATAAACCACAATACTGGACACAAGTGACTATGTGTATGACTCCTGACCATCGGGAGGTGATTCGCTTCCTTGTGTTGCATAACTTGCATGATGTCTTAGTGCTTGGATTGCCATGGTTGCAAACTCATAATCCAGTCCTTGACTGGAAAACAATGTCTGTGTTAAGCTGGGGATGTCAGGGGGCTCATGGGGAAGTACCTTTGGTTTCCATTGCTTCATCTACTCCCTCTGAAATTCCGGCATTTTTGTCTGACTATTGTGATGTTTTTGAGGAGCCCAAACTTAGTTCTCTCCCCACTCACAGGGATTGTGATTGTGCTATAGACTTGATTCCGGGCAGCAAGTTTCCCAAGGGTCGTTTGTTTAATCTGTCTGTGCCTGAACATGCTGCTATGCGAGAGTATATTAAGGAGTCCTTGGAAAGGGGACATATCCGTCCATCCTCATCCCCTTTAGGAGCAGGTTTTTTTTTCGTGGGTAAAAAAGATGGCTCCCTGAGGCCCTGTATTGATTATCGCCTGTTAAATAAGATTACAGTCAAATACCAGTATCCTTTGCCACTATTGACTGATTTATTTGCTCGTATTAAAGGGGCAAAGTGGTTCTCTAAGATTGATCTTCGGGGTGCGTATAATTTGGTGCAGATTAAGCAGGGAGATGAGTGGAAAACTGCATTTAATACGCCCGAGGGCCATTTTGAGTATTTGGTAATGCCTTTTGGTCTTTCTAATGCTCCTTCAGTCTTTCAGTCCTTTATGCACGATATTTTCCGTAAATACCTGGATAAATTTATGATTGTGTATTTGGATGATATTTTGATTTTTTCGGATGACTGGGAGTCGCATGTTCAACAGGTTAGGAAGGTTTTTCAGGTTTTGCGGGCCAATTCTTTGTTTGTAAAGGGTTCAAAGTGTATTTTTCGGGTTCAGAAGATCTCCTTTTTGGGGTATATTTTTTCCCCTTCTTCTGTTGAGATGGATCCTGTCAAGGTTCGGGCTATTTGTGATTGGACGCAGCCTACTTCCCTGAAGAGTCTTCAGAAGTTCTTGGGCTTTGCTAATTTCTATCGTCGATTTATAACTGGGTTTTCAAGTGTTGCTAAACCTCTGACTGATTTGACTAAGAAGGGTGCTGATGTTGCCAATTGGTCCTCTGCGGCTGTGGAGGCCTTTCGGGAGCTTAAGCGCCGCTTTTCTTCCGCCCCTGTGTTGCGCCAGCCTGATGTTTCGCTCCCTTTTCAGGTCGAGGTTGATGCTTCCGAGATTGGAGCGGGGGCGGTTTTGTCGCAGAGAAGTCCCGATTGCTCAGTGATGAGACCATGTGCATTCTTCTCTCGAAAGTTTTCGCCCGCCGAACGAAATTATGATGTCGGTAATCGGGAGCTCTTGGCTATGAAGTGGGCATTTGAGGAGTGGCGTCATTGGCTTGAGGGTGCTAGACATCAGGTGGTGGTCTTGACTGATCACAAGAATCTGATTTACCTTGAGTCTGCCAGGCGTCTGAATCCTAGACAGGCGCGCTGGTCGTTGTTTTTCTCCCGGTTTAATTTTGTGGTTTCATACTTGCCGGGTTCAAAAAATGTGAAGGCAGATGCCTGTCATGTTCTCAATGGCAAGAGAACATAGCATAAGCATATATAGGAACTAGCTCTTGGAAGATGGGAACTGAGCTGACCATGAACTAAACCTAACACACAACTAGCAGTGGCCGGGTAGCATGCCTACGTTGATTCTAGATGCCCAGCACCAGCCGGAGGACTAAATAATGCTAGCAGAGGGAAATATTAGTCCTAGCTCACCTCTAGAGAAATACCCCGAAAGGAGACAGAGGCCCCCCACATATATTGGCGGTGAATCAAGATGAAATAACAAACGTAGTATGAAAATAGGTTTAGCAAATTTGAGGTCCACTTACTACATAGCAGAAGACAGAAAGGGCACTTTCATGGTCAGCTGAAAACCCTATCAAAACACCATCCAGAAATTACTTTAAAACTCTGGCATTAACTCATAACACCAGAGTGGCAATTCCTGTTCACAAGAGCTTTCCAGACACAGTAACGAAACTACAGCTGTGAACTGGAACAAAAATGCAAAAACAAACATGGACAAGAGTCCAACTTATCTAGTAGTTGTCTAGGAGCAGGAACAAGCACAGAGAGGCTTCTGATAACATTGTTGACCGGCAAGCAACTAACAGAGCAGCAAGGTTATATAGCGACTCCCACATCTTGATGGGAACAGGTGAACAGAGAAGATGACAACACCAGTTCAATTCCACCAGTAGCCACCGGGGGAGCCCAGAATCCAAATTCACAACAGTACCCCCCCCTCAAGGAGGGGGCACCGAACCCTCACCAGAACCACCAGGGCGATCAGGATGGGCCCTATGAAAGGCACGAACCAGATCAGAGGCATGAACATCAGATGCATTCACCCAAGAATTATCCTCCTGGCCGTATCCCTTCCACTTGACCAGATACTGGAGTCTCCGTCTGGAAACACGAGAGTCTAAGATTTTCTCCACAACGTACTCCAACTCACCCTCAACCAACACCGGAGCAGGAGGCTCAACGGAAGGCACAACCGGTACCTCATACCTGCGCAATAACGACCGATGAAAAACGTTATGAATAGAAAAGGATGCAGGGAGGTCCAAACGGAAGGAAACAGGGTTAAGAATCTCCAATATCTTATACGGGCCGATGAACCGAGGCTTAAACTTAGGAGAAGAGACCCTCATAGGGACAAAACGAGAAGACAACCACACCAAATCCCCAACACAAAGCCGAGGACCAACACGACGGTGGCGGTTGGCAAAAAGCTGAGTCTTCTCCTGGGACAACCTCAAATTGTCCACCACCTGCCCCCAGATCTGATGCAATCTCTCCACCACAGCATCCACTCCAGGACAATCCGAAGTTTCCACCTGACCAGAGGAAAATCGAGGATGAAACCCCGAATTACAGAAAAACGGGGACACCAAAGTGGCAGAGCTGGCCCGATTATTGAGAGCGAACTCCGCCAATGGCAAAAAAGCAACCCAATCATCCTGGTCAGCAGACACAAAACACCTCAGATATGTCTCCAGGGTCTGATTAGTCCGCTCGGTCTGGCCATTCGTCTGAGGATGGAAAGCGGACGAAAAAGATAAATCTATGCCCATCCTAGCACAGAATGCCCGCCAAAATCTAGACACGAATTGGGTCCCTCTGTCAGAAATGATATTCTCAGGAATACCATGCAAACGAACAACATTTTGAAAAAACAGAGGAACCAACTCGGAAGAAGAAGGCAACTTGGGCAGAGGAACCAAATGGACCATCTTAGAGAAACGGTCACACACGACCCAGATGACAGACATCTTCTGAGAAACAGGCAGATCTGAAATAAAATCCATCGAGATGTGCGTCCAAGGCCTCTTAGGAATAGGCAAGGGCAACAATAATCCACTAGCCCGAGAGCAACAAGGCTTGGCCCGAGCACAAACGTCACAAGACTGCACAAAGCCTCGCACATCTCGTGACAGGGAAGGCCACCAGAAGGACCTTGCCACCAAATCCCTGGTACCAAAAATGCCAGGATGACCTGCCAACGCAGAAGAATGAACCTCAGAGATGACTCTACTGGTCCAATCATCAGGAACAAACAGTTTATCAGGTGGGCAACGATCCGGTCTATCCGCCTGAAACTCCTGCAAGGCCCGCCGCAGGTCTGGAGAAACGGCTGACAATACCACTCCATCCTTAAGGATACCTGTGGGCTCAGAGTTACCAGGCGAGTCAGGCTCAAAACTCCTAGAAAGGGCATCCGCCTTAACATTCTTAGAACCCGGTAGGTATGACACCACAAAATTAAACCGAGAGAAAAATAATGACCAGCGCGCCTGTCTAGGATTCAGGCGCCTGGCGGTCTCAAGATAAATCAAGTTTTTGTGGTCAGTCAATACCACCACCTGATGTCTGGCCCCCTCAAGCCAATGGCGCCACTCCTCAAAAGCCCACTTCATGGCCAAAAGCTCCCGATTCCCAACATCATAATTCCGCTCAGCGGGCGAAAATTTACGGGAAAAGAAGGCACAAGGCCTCATCACGGAGCAGTCAGAACTTTTCTGCGACAACACTGCCCCAGCTCCAATCTCAGAAGCGTCGACCTCAACCTGAAAAGGTAGAGCAACATCAGGTTGACGCAACACAGGGGCAGAGGAAAAACGGCGCTTAAGCTCCCGAAAGGCCTCCACAGCGTCAGGGGACCAATCAGCAACATCAGCACCCTTCTTAGTCAAATCGGTCAACGGCTTAGCAATATCCGAAAAACCAGCAATAAATCGACGATAAAAGTTAGCAAAGCCCAAAAATTTCTGAAGACTCTTAAGAGAAGAGGGCTGCGTCCAATCACAAATAGCTTGAACCTTGACAGGATCCATTTCAATGGAAGAGGGAGAAAAAATATATCCCAAAAAGGAAATCCTCTGTACCCCAAAAACACACTTAGAACCCTTCACACACAAAGAATTAGACCGCAAAACCTGGAAAACCCTCCTGACTTGCTGGACATGAGAGTCCCAGTCCTCCGAAAAAATCAGAATATCATCCAGATACACAATCATAAATTTATCCAAATAATCGCGAAAAATATCATGCATAAAGGACTGGAAAACTGACGGAGCATTTGAAAGACCAAAAGGCATCACTAAATACTCAAAGTGGCCCTCGGGCGTATTAAATGCGGTTTTCCACTCATCCCCCTGCCTGATTCGCACCAAATTATACGCCCCACGAAGGTCAATCTTAGAGAACCACTTGGCCCCCTTTATGCGAGCAAACAAATCAGTCAGCAACGGCAATGGGTATTGATATTTTACAGTGATTTTATTCAAAAGCCGATAATCGATACATGGTCTCAAAGAGCCGTCTTTTTTTGACACAAAGAAAAAACCGGCTCCTAAGGGAGATGACGATGGACGAATATGTCCCTTTTCCAAGAACTCCTTTATATATTCTCGCATAGCAGCATGTTCAGGCACAGACAGATTAAATAAACGACCCTTTGGGTATTTACTACCCGGGATTAAATCTATGGCACAATCGCACTCTCGGTGCGGAGGTAATGAACCAAGCTTGGATTCTTCAAAGACGTCACGATAGTCAGACAGGAACTCAGGAATTTCAGAGGGAATAGATGATGAAATGGAAACCACAGGTACATCCCCATGAGCCCCCTTACATCCCCAGCTCAACACAGACATAGCTTTCCAGTCGAGGACTGGGTTGTGAGATTGCAGCCATGGCAATCCTAGCACCAAATCATCATGTAGATTATGCAGCACCAGAAAGCGAATAATCTCCTGGTGATCCGGATCAATACGCATAGTTACTTGTGTCCAGTATTGTGGTTTATTATTAGCCAATGGGGTGGAGTCAATCCCCTTCAGAGGAATAAGAGTCTCCAAAGGCTCTAAATCATACCCACAGCGTTTGGCAAAGGACCAATCCATAAGACTCAAAGCGGCGCCAGAGTCGACATAGGCGTCCGTGGTAATAGATGACAAAGAGCAAATCAGGGTCACAGATAGAATAAACTTAGACGGTAAGGTGCAAATGGAAACAGATTTATCAAGCTTTTTAGTGCGCTTAGAGCATGCTGATATAACATGAGTAGAATCACCACAATAGAAACACAACCCATTTTTCCGTCTAAAATTCTGCCGCTCGCTTCGGGACAGAATTCTATCACACTGCATACTCTCTGGCGACTTCTCAGTGGACACCGCCAGATGGTGCACTGGTTTGCGCTCCCGCAAACGCCTATCGATCTGAATAGCCATTGTCATGGACTCATTCAGACCCGCAGGCACAGGGAACCCCACCATAACATCCTTAATGGCATCAGAGAGACCCTCTCTGAAAGTCGCCGCTAGGGCGCACTCATTCCACTGAGTAAGCACAGACCATTTACGGAATCTTTGACAGTAAATTTCCGCTTCATCTTGCCCCTGAGATAGGGACATCAAAGTTTTTTCTGCCTGAAGCTCCAAATGAGGTTCGTCATAAAGCAACCCCAAGGCCAGAAAAAACGCATCCACATTGAGCAACGCAGGATCCCCTGGTGTCAATGAAAAAGCCCAGTCTTGAGGGTCGCCCCGGAGCAAGGAAATCACAATCCTGACCTGCTGTGCAGGGTCTCCGGCAGAGCGAAATTTCAGGGACAAAAATAATTTGCAATTATTTCGAAAATTCTGAAACCCAGATCTATTCCCCGAGAAAAATTCCGGCAAAGGAATTCTCGGCTCAGATACAGGTGCATGACAAACAAAGTCTTGCAAATTTTGTACCTTCGTGGCGAGATTATTCAAACCTGCAGTTACACTCTGAAGATCCATTACAACAGGTGGACACAGAGCCATTCAAAGATTAGAAAGAGAAAAAAAAAAAAATTCTCAGCAGACTTCTTATTTCTCTCCTTTCTCAGCCAAGGATTTTAACCCTTTAGTGGGCCGGTCAAACTGTCATGTTCTCAATGGCAAGAGAACATAGCATAAGCATATATAGGAACTAGCTCTTGGAAGATGGGAACTGAGCTGACCATGAACTAAACCTAACACACAACTAGCAGTGGCCGGGTAGCATGCCTACGTTGATTCTAGATGCCCAGCACCAGCCGGAGGACTAAATAATGCTAGCAGAGGGAAATATTAGTCCTAGCTCACCTCTAGAGAAATACCCCGAAAGGAGACAGAGGCCCCCCACATATATTGGCGGTGAATCAAGATGAAATAACAAACGTAGTATGAAAATAGGTTTAGCAAATTTGAGGTCCACTTACTACATAGCAGAAGACAGAAAGGGCACTTTCATGGTCAGCTGAAAACCCTATCAAAACACCATCCAGAAATTACTTTAAAACTCTGGCATTAACTCATAACACCAGAGTGGCAATTCCTGTTCACAAGAGCTTTCCAGACACAGTAACGAAACTACAGCTGTGAACTGGAACAAAAATGCAAAAACAAACATGGACAAGAGTCCAACTTATCTAGTAGTTGTCTAGGAGCAGGAACAAGCACAGAGAGGCTTCTGATAACATTGTTGACCGGCAAGCAACTAACAGAGCAGCAAGGTTATATAGCGACTCCCACATCTTGATGGGAACAGGTGAACAGAGAAGATGACAACACCAGTTCAATTCCACCAGTAGCCACTGGGGGAGCCCAGAATCCAAATTCACAACAGATGCCCTTTCTAGGAGTTTTGAGCCTGACTCCTCTGGTGATTCTGAGCCTACGGGTATCCTTAAGGATGGGGTGATTTTGTCTGCTGTCTCCCCAGACATGCGACGTGCTTTGCAGGAGTTTCAGACTGATAGGCCTGATCGTTGTCCGCCTGGGAGACTGTTTGTTCCAGATGAATGGACCAGTAGAGTCATCTCGGAGGTTCATTCTTCTGTGTTGGCAGGTCACCCTGGAATTTTTGGTACCAGAGATTTGGTGGCCAGGTCCTTCTGGTGGCCTTCCCTGTCTCGGGATGTGCGTGCCTTTGTACAGTCTTGTGATGTTTGTGCTCGGGCCAAGCCTTGCTGTTCTCGGGCTAGTGGATTGTTGTTGTCCTTGCCTATTCCGAAGAGGCCGTGGATGCACATCTCTATGGACTTTATCTCGGACCTCCCGGTTTCTCAGAAAATGTCCGTCATTTGGGTGGTGTGTGACCGTTTTTCTAAGATGGTTCATTTGGTACCCTTGCCCAAATTGCCTTCTTCATCGGAGTTGGTTCCTTTATTTTTTCAGAATGTGGTTCGTTTACATGGTATCCCGGAAAACATCGTTTCTGACAGGGGGTCTCAATTTGTGTCTAGGTTCTGGCGAGCGTTCTGTGCCAGGATGGGCATTGATTTGTCTTTTTCGTCTGCATTCCATCCTCAGACTAATGGCCAGACGGAGCGAACTAATCAGACCTTGGAGACTTATTTGAGGTGTTTTGTGTCTGCTGATCAGGATGATTGGATCGCCTTTTTGCCGTTGGCAGAGTTTGCCCTCAATAATCGGGCCAGTTCTGCCACTCTGGTTTCTCCTTTCTTTTGCAATTCAGGGTTTCACCCTCGTTTTTCATCTGGCCAGGTGGAATCTTCGGATTGCCCTGGAGTGGACACGGTGGTGGATAGACTGCACCGGATTTGGAGTCATGTGGTGGACAATTTGAAGTTGTCTCAGGAGAAGACTCAGCAGTTTGCTAATCGTCATCGTCGTGTGGGTCATCATCTCCGCGTTGGGGACTTGGTGTGGTTATCTTCTCGTTTTGTCCCTATGAAGGTCTCTTCTCCTAAGTTTAAACCTCGGTTCATAGGTCCTTATAAGATTTTGGAGATTCTTAATCCTGTATCTTTTCGTTTGGACCTACCAGCATCTTTCACCATTCATAATGTCTTCCATTGGTCGTTGTTGCGGAGGTACGAGGTACCGGTTGTTCCTTCTGTTGAGCCTCCTGCTCCTGTGCTGGTGGAGGGTGAATTGGAGTATGTTGTAGAGAAGATTTTGGACTCTCGCGTTTCCAGACGGAGACTTCAATATTTGGTTAAATGGAAGGGATACGGTCAGGAGGATAATTCTTGGGTGACTGCCTCCGATATTCATGCCTCTGATTTGGTTCGCGCCTTTCATAGGGCGCATCCAGATCGCCCTGGTGGTTCTCATGAGGGTTCGGTGCCCCCTCCTTAAGGGGGGGGGTACTGTTGTGAATTCTGTTTTTGGGCTCCCTCTGGTGGTTACTGGTGGTACTGGCTGACTTTTGTCTTGCACCTGTTCCCATCAGGAATCTGGGAGTTTCCTATTTAGTCTGGCTTCTCAGTCATTCTAGTGCCGGCAATCAATGTTACCAGAGCACCTCTGTTGCTTGCTACCTGCTCCAAGTCTGCAATTCAGCTAAGTTGGATCTTTGGCATTTTTTGTGTTTGTTTGTCCAGCATGCATTTATATTTCTCTTGCTGCTGGAAGCTCTAGTGATCTGAAATTACTACTCCAGTGTCATGAGTTGATAACGGAGTTAAAGTAATTTCAGGATGGCTGTTTAGGGTTTTGAGGTGACCGCGAAGTCCTCTTTTGTATTTTCTGCTATCTAGTCAGAGGGCCTCTCTTTGCTGAATCTATATTCATACTGCGTACGTGTTTTCCTCTTACCTAACCGTTATTATATGTGGGGGGCTACTATCACTTTTGGGGTTTCCCTGGAGGCAAGCCAGGTCTGTGTATTCCTCTACTAGGAGTAACTAGATCTCCGGCTGGTGCGAGATGTCTAGGGATAATCGTAGGCACACCCCCTGGCTACTATTAGTTGCGTGTTAGGTTCAGCGTCGCGGTCATCTGAGATTCCATCATTCCTAGAGCTAGTCCATTTTTGCCTGAGTCCCTGCCATTGGGAACCATGACAGGTGAAGTCATAGAAAGTGAATGGAATACAGCGTTTAAAGGCAGGCTACATTCAGAGATGTCAGATTCATCATCACAGTTGTCATACTCCCCTACTGCTGCTAGCACCTTGTTAGGCCGTCTAGGACACTTAGGACAATTGATCAAGAAGTGGTCAGACTGGCCACAGTAGAAACATAGACTTTCACGAAGGCGATGCTCCCGGCGCTCATTGATCTCACGCCTCTGAATGGAATCAATTTGCATGGGCACCTCCTCCACCTCCCGAGAGGTTTTACCTGCAGGCTCTTTGGAAGGAAGGGAAAAGTTAGAAACACGGTTATATGCAGCAAATTTCTCCTGCCTACGCTCAGTAAGGCGAATGTCTATGCGCACACAATGCTGTATAAATGTCTCTAGCTCTTGTGGTGACTCAGAGCGGGCTAGTTCATCTTTTACAATACTAGACAGGCCCCTTTTAAAAATAGGCAATTGTGCATAACTGTCCCAATTGGTATCTAACGCTAATCTCCTGAATTCAGTGGCATACTCAATAACAGAACGTTTAGCCTGGCGTAAAGACAACAAAGCAGATTCAGCGGTTGCATGGCGATCAGGGTCATCAAACATTAATGCCATAGCGGCCAAGAAATCATCCAAGTTATTTAACAGTGGGTCACGAGACTCAATCATCGGATTCGCCCAGGCGAGCACTCGTGAGGTCAGTAGCATTATTACACATAATACTGTGGATCAATCAGTAGGAAAACGGTCAGTATGCACATCAAAATATAGCATACATTGATTCACAAAGCCACGAAATTTGTCGCAATCACTATTAAATCTGAATGGGGGCAACTTAGGTGGGCTAGCTGGTGGCGGTTGCCCAGAGGGTAAAGTCACTTGTGCAGCTATTTGTGTGCTTATGTCCTGAAAAGCCTGTCCATACTGGGACTCTATGCCAGCAAGTTTGTTTTCCTGGGCTACCATGCGGTTGCTTAAGTCCTGCAAAGTTTGTCCAAACACTTATTGATTGTGTTCAAAGCTTCCAAACTTCTTTTGCAGACCTTCCACATCTTTCTGCAGTGATCTAATAATGGAAAACACCTGCTCTAATCTGCTTTCTGCAGTCATTGTTCCAGCAGTCTCCTTTTTTTATGGCTAGAGTATCCTGTAATAATTATAGGGGATAACTCTGGAGACTCTTTGCGTGGAACAAGACAACTACAGGACACAGTTTTATAGGTGGTAAAGTCTATATTATCACACGGTGATTCAAACAGGTGCAGAGAGAAACTCAAGTCCACAACACTTGGTGCAAATAATAAACGCAGCTTAGCAGTCAATAGGAAACTTCAGAGGAAAATGCAATCACGCAGAAAGTCTATGAAGCACAATTATTCTTGAGGAAACTTGACACGAATAAATCCTTGTCTTAGTCCAAACACAGATAGATATACTTATAAGGCAGTTCAAATCATATCTTAGCTCAACCAGGGAGGCCCGGTTAATAGTCTCAGGTTATTGCAGAGCAGAAGCATCTTACATGTCCAGCAAATGCAGATGAAGTAAACACGAGCAGCAGATGAAGGAGGATTACTGGAAACTTGAGTATGCAGCAGGAACTCAGAGCAGAGTAGCAGGATCACCACACAGGTTCACAGGAGCAGGTGTATAGCCAGGGAGTAATCAGAGGTCAGGAGCTGGATGCAAGGCAGAATACTCTTGCACAGACTGAAGGCTGGGGTGGAGTTTTATAGCAGGAGGACACAGTGCACATGAGACCAAAGACGCCATCTTGGAAAAGGGAAGTAATGCACAAAAGGTAAAAAATGTTCAGAGTCCTGACACCCTAGCTCGCCCTGCTCCTCGGGATACTTCAGATGGTGAAGATACCGGGGCCTCCGCCATTGCCTTATCTCCTAAGTTAGCTCTCCCTCTGTTCTCCTCCCCCACCCAGGGAAGAAGGGGCACTACTGTGCACCACCGCACACCAACCCAACAAACAGGGCAACACAGACAAGGGTTAACATCAAACTCCAGACATACAAAATATTCTCTCACATATAACAGAGGAATCCACCGGGGTGTGCAGGAAGGGGAAAAAAACAAAATAGAGAAGGATAAGGAATTACCACATTTAAAAACCAAACAACAGTCGCCAATAAATCCTTCAACTCTCCTTTTCATACCAACTCCTTTCCCTCTGTTACTCCTTTCCCTCCATTAGCCATGCAGCAAATGCTAGCTCTGACAAGGATTCATAAGAGAGCCCAGATTCTAAAGGGAAAAGGAGTGGCTAACCGAGCACAGCTGAGCCGATTAACCCCTGCTTTGTTAGGAGTCTTACTGTGTGCAGGGTACATAAACGTGGAACTGCTCCCCCCAAAAAGGGTAATTTTAGGATGGTTTGGTACAAAACCATTGCCTCTTCATTTTCCAAACAGGAAGCACCATTGCTCCTAATAAACTAGTGAGCATTTCCAGACCATTATTACTTTTTAAAAAGCCTAAAAAGTTTGTCAGTCTGTGTTGCCACTGACCAAATTACCCATGGCAAGATATATGGAGGCCACTTTGACATTACTAGCCCTGTGTTACCATTAACCCCTTCAAGCCGAAGCCATTTTTACTTCCTGGCCAGGCCAAATTATTCATTTCTGACCACTGTCACTTTATTTGGTAATAACTCTGGAGTCAGCATAAACCACTAAAAAAATTAAAAAAGTTATTTATTGAGAAATTTACTAAAAAATAGTATACTATTAAATACACAAGTCCAAGTATGAGGAAAAAAAGTGGAGAACAATCCAATAAGCAGACACGATTCATATATTTACAACCTGTGTTTAAATATTTTTGGAATCCGATTTGTCTGACACATAAGCACTAAATAGTCTAAGCTGTTGAAGTAAGAAAAATATAGGCATAAATTAAATGTATGGAATCAAATAACTAAAAATTGGCATTTTTATATGAATTAATCTCTTTTGCGATTAAGCGCCTAAAAATTTATGCTACAGTTAATTTCCTTCATCAGTCCCAAGCTTAATGATGACAGGTTGTCCCCCTGTGTGCATTCTAAGTGTCACGTGTCTGTCAGTATATACACTTTACCTTTACTGAAAAGCCACAGTAGCCAGGGACGCCGCTACCATGAGGCGACTTGATCTCTTTGCTTCAGGCGGCAGAAGAGAGGGGGCGGCAGATTCTGTAACTGGATTTGCGCTGCTAGGTTTTGTTTTTGTTTTTTTTAAACTCCGGGGTCAAGTGCCCGCCCCCCCTCCTCCCTCCTGCCCCCCTCCTCCCTGAAGACGTAATACTCACCTTCCTCCAGCGGTGGCTGCAACTGTGTCTCTGTCTTGTCGCAGTGCGTCCTGTCTTCAGCGGTCACATGGTACCGTCATTAAGGTCATGAATATGCGCATATTCATCACCTTAATGAGCGCTACCATGTGACCGCTGAAGACAGGAAGGAAGACGCTGCAGAGATGCCGGGAAGTTCTGCGCCGCCCGGTGAGAGGTGAGTATGACAGGGAAAAAGTATGGGGGAGCCACGCACGCAGGGGAGAAGGATGGGGGAGCCATGAAAGCAGGGGAGAAGAATGGGGGAGCCATGAACGCAGGGGAGAAGAATGGGGGAGCCATGAACGCAGGGGAGAAGAATGGGGGAGCCATGAACGCAGGGGAGAAGGATGGGGAGCCATGAATGCAAGGGAGAAGGATGGGGAGCCATGAACACAGGGGAGAAGGATGGGGAGCCATGCACGCAGGGGAGAAGGATGGGGGAGCCATGAACGCAGGGGAGAAGGATGGGGGAGCCATGAACGCAGGGGAGAAGGATGGGGAGCCATGAACGCAGGGGAGAAGAATGGGGGAGCCATGAACGCAGGGGAGAAGAATGGGGGAGCCATGAATGCAGGGGAGAAGGATGGGGAGCCATGAACGCAGGGGAGAAGGATGGGGAGCCATGAATGCAGGGGAGAAGGATGGGGAGCCATGAACGCAGGGGAGAAGAATGGGGGAGCCATGAACGCAGGGGAGAAGGATGGGGAGCCATGCACGCAGGGGAGAAGGATGGGGGAGCCATGAACGCAGGGGAGAAGGATGGGGAGCCATGAACACAGGGGAGAAGGATGGGGGAGCCACGCACGCAGGGGAGAAGGATCGGGGAGCCACGCAAGCAGGGGAGAAGGATGGGGGAGCCACGCACACAGGGGAGGAGGATGGGGGAGCCACGCACGCAGGGGAGAAGGATGGGGGAGCCACGCACGCAGGGGAGGAGGATGGGGGAGCCACGCACGCAGGGGAGGAGGATGGGGGAGCCACGCACGCAGGGGAGGAGGGGGGAGCCACGCACGCAGAGTGGGAGGATGGGGGAGCCATGCACGCAGGGTGGGAGGATGGGGGAGCCACGCACACAGGGTGGGAGGATGGGGGAGCCACGCACACAGGGTGGGAGGATGGAGTATAAATATGGAGTATAAATACTAGGCCCTATAGGGGGGACACAGTGTGTATAGAAAGGAGAGGTCAGTGTAAAGAGCATGTACCATAAGAGGGACAGTGTGGGGGTCATATTTTGTGCAGACAATATATTGAGGGGCAATTTTTCATTCAGGAGCATTATAATGACACTTGTATCTTTAAGGGCATCATGTGGAGACTTTCTGCAAAAGAAAAGAGCGGAGAAGATGGAAGTCTGCAGAGACGGCTGTGGATGAGAAAACGCATCATGGGGTCTGGATAAGATGAAGAAAAGGAGAACGACTCCAGAGACAACGTCATCTATAAGGTACCTGGATGTAAATGTTATTTGTGATACTGACTAACTCTCATGTTTTTATTTGTTAGGAGCATTAAAGGGGATGTCCAGGTTTGTAATGAGTCTGCAGTCATTCTTTGTGACTGCAGACTTCTGAGTTCTCACAGTGCGCCCTGCAAGCTGTCAGGATTCTCTCGTGCCGGCGATTTACATACATGCAGTCACGTGCTGACTAGACATGTGTGGCCCCACTCTATGAAAATGAACTGAGTGAGGCCGGGCACGTCTAGTCGGAATGTGGTCAGAAGTATACAAATCACAAGCTTGTGCTGACATGACCGTCCACCGGCCAGGGAGAATCCTAAAAGTGTGCAGTGCATGAGTTGTGAGAATTCAGAAGCTGCGATGTCAGGATTCAGCTCTGCAGATTCCAGTAGTCGTCACATGGACACTTCACTCACATGCGATTTTCATACTCATGGTCCTGTGACAACGAGCTTCTCTTCCCGCTTCTCTCAGTTTTTCACTGAACATTGAGAGCATTAGGGAGAGGAGCTCGTGGGTACATGACTGAGTGTGCAATTCACATATGTCCTTGGTGGAGGGGGGGGGAGGGGGGGCCAAAATGAATTCTTGCCCCTGGTGCCAGAAACCCTAGATACACCTCTGCTGGTATGCTACTGTGAGCGGCGATTACCGGGTTCGGTGGAGGGATGTGTGTGCACAGGCAGTGAGGCAGGGACTGTGTGTGTGTGTGTGGGGTGGGCGCCATTTTTCCTTTCGCCTCAGGCAGCAGAGAGGCTAGGTTCACCCCTGACATCAGCTGCAACACCATTAACAAGAGGCACCACTAACCAAACACCATGGAGATCTCCAGACAACACCATGAAGAGCAAACAGATCTCCAAACAATACCATGAAGACCATGGAGATATCCAAACAACACCATGAAGACCAAAGAGATCTCCAAACAACACCATGAAGAGCAAACAGATCTCCAAACAATACCATGAAGACCAAGGAGATGTCCAAACAACACAAGGAAGACAAGGAGATCTCCAAACAATACCATGAAGACCAAGGAGATGTCAAAACAACACAAGGAAGACAAGGAGATCTCCAAACTCCACCATGAGTGCCAACGAGATCTCCAAACAACACCATGAAGACCAAGGAGGTCTCCAAGCAACAAGTTAGGGACAAAGTTGTTGAGAAATGCAAGTCAAGGTTGGGTTACAAAAGAATCTTCCAATCTCTGATGGTCCCCCAGCGCACCATCAAATCCATTATCATCCAATGGAAAGAACATTGTATCACAAATGGGGACTCCCCAAATGTATGGAGGAAAGTGTTGTGATCATATGAGACCAAAATTGAACTTTTTGGCCACCAAGGTAAACACTATGTCTGGGGCCAAACCAACACAGGCTATCACCCCAAGAACACCATCCCCACAGTGAAGCATGGTGGTGCTATCATCAAGCTGTGGGGATGTTTTTTGGGACAGGAAAAGTCTGAGTCGAGGGGAAGATGAATTGTGTGAAATACTGTGATATTCTCGAGCAAAACCTGTTTCAGTGATTTAAGTAATATTTAGAAGACACCGCACACTCTAATTGATACTTATGCAAAATAGTGCAAATTTATTGGATATAACACTACACATTAGTGACACATGGGAGCAATATACAATTCTAGGATGAGCGACCACTTGTAACAATTTACATTTCGGCTCTCCTGAGCCTTAATCATAATATCGCTTGGTAAAGCAATAGTAGGTACACATAGCGAATTCCTCGCTTATAGGTATGAGTGGTACTATTAGATGATAAAGCGGTATATGGCCAGTTGTGGTATGCTGCCCTGTGTGCTGAACCTGGGGTGGATGTCTTGGTAAGCGGCTCTCCCGCGCCCTGCTGATGCCGGCATCAGTGATTTAAGACTGGGATGGAGGTTTACCTTCCAACAAGACAATGACCCAAAGCACACTGCTAAAGCAACACTCAAGTGGTTTACGGGGAAATGTGTAAATGTTTTGGAGAGGCCTAGTCAAAGTTCAGACCTTAAAGGGAATCTGTCACCCCCTGGGACACTTTTAAGCTATTACTATGGGCATGCAGGTAATAAAATGAATAAAATATTCTTACCTGTATGCCTCATAGCTGCGGTGTAGTTGTGGAGAAATAAAGTTTTATCTTTTATGTTAATGATTTCTTCCAGTCATTGGGGCATGGTATGCATAGAAGAAAACTCTTCCTCTTGTCATCATTATCATACCACCCCTCTTTGAAGTGCAGTTGTGGCACCAGAATCCCGTGACTGCACCTTGCTCTCGCGTGGTTATGGGTAAATATTCTGCCCTTCCATGGGCAGTGTCTTCATCGGTCTTCTATGCAAGCGAGTCACTGCGACTGTGACCTCCGGCAATAAGGTGCTCTCCACAATTCATTCCTCCTTGCATAGTCATTGTTAGGAACTGTCACGATATGGTATGAAATATAAGTTTAGTTTCCCTGCCTGTTAGCACCAGCTGAGGGATTTTTGCACTTCTGACCATGGTCCCCAAGAACACATGGCAGACACTGGGCTCAAAACCCCCCCTTCCCATTACTTCAGGATTTAGCTTTCCTTCTCAGAGAGTGTGGGGGTTTTATGAGAGCCAAGGTATTTACGACCGGCATTTCCTGCCGTGTAAGCTCTTGTCCAGCTATAACTGGACTAGAAACTTCTAGAATCCATGAAAGTTCTTTGTTTGGTTTTTGTAAGATATTAGGCAAACCATTTAAGTTAAGAACACGACAATATATATTCTTACTTCCCCTCGGTGGAGCTATCCATCACTCTAAAGACGAGTTTCTAACTCCATCTGGTAAAGAAGTAGGGATTTCTCTGTAAATATACGTCCCAAATAGGACATATTTGATCTCCCTAGAATGCTGGCGATAATCCGAGATGAATGCTGGGTGGGGTATGATGATGACATGTTCGGTAGCGAAGTTACGGGCATCAGATATATTTAATGCACAGTTAGTAAAACTGAAAAGGTAGGAGGGTCTGGGATAGCCAGCCCTTTCTGGTGATGTCACCAAGCTGAGCTATAACTGTTTTGGCCAGACTCCAGCGGTCAGTCTGTTGCTGGAAGAACATGTGAGTCTGATCTGAAGAGCTGTACCTCATGCATTGGGATTTTTGGGAGCTCCGCCCACCAGCATGGTTTTTGCCTGAACTGATATGAACTAAGAACATGTGAGTGTTATCTTTTCTCCTTTAATCCTCTTTATGTTATAATTACCTTGTACATAATTGCAATTGTCTCATATTGTAACCTCTTTATAGAACTTTTTATAAACACTGCATAAACTTTATGAGTATAATATTTCATACTAGTTCATTCTCCATGCTCTAAATGTACCCTGTCTCTTGAAGGGAATTTACGCTACTGTTTTGGGTTAGCTTCGGACCCGTTTAATCGAAGCTGGTGGCGGCACTACCGTGTGCAGGCCTTTGGGTGACTTTGCAGCGACTGCGGCATTGATAATTATTGTTCCTGCCTGAGTGGGAGTAGTTTATCGCGTCGCTGCAGCGTGCCCAATAGCCAGTACATAGCAGGCAGCCTTTCTGGCGATCAATTACACTAGGTGCAGTACCTAATCTGACCTGACAGTAAGGGGGGCGCCAGAGAGCTGCAAGGTTTAAGTGGAACTGTAAGCGGGATATACACAAATCCCTGCAGTTCATGGTATATGGAAGAGCAGTGGGATACCTAAAATAAGCCCCTGCTGTAAACTAAGAGGTCACTAGCCTTGTGTGTGTTTTTTTAATCACATTGTGGCAGTGGAGGGATAACTAAGATAAGCCCCCCTGCACATGTGATAGCCGTCTGTTGGTCTAAAGTCACCCCAATCCGTGACATATTGGTGGCAGTGGTCAGGAATCCCTGGGGATTTTGTGACAAACTGCTGGCCGCGGCGAAGGGATCGTGACAATTGGTGGCAAGGCGGTGGGATATTAGAGCGTTAGTGATTTGGTTTGAGCAATCATTCCTCTCACTAAAAACTTGCAGAAAGTTCTTGCGGGGACTCTGCGCAAATAAGTTTGGAGAACGAACTCAGTGTTTATTAGTTGTGAGACAATTGTGTACTGGTAATTATCCCCTCCCTTTCTCTTCGTTTTTCTATCCTATCTTTTATTTGGCAACCATGGCTGCGAAAGGAGAAGCCTGGTACGCCCAGCAGAAGAAGGACGCTCTTGCTGGGATATGCACGTACCATGGCCTGAACTCCCAGGGCAAGACCAAGGTTCAAATAGTCACTGAACTGGTGCAATTTGAAGCAGACCAAGCCAGGCCACAGAGCCCAGAGGCCGCAGAAGCCGGCACAAGTGAACATGGTGCTGCAGCAGAGGTCCAACCACTGAATACGGGCCCTACTGGAAACCAAGGGGGCGCAGACCTCCTACTGCAGCTGGCTCTGCAACAAGGCTCCACAGATGACCTAGAGAGACGTCTGCAGCTGATCCAGCAATACCAGCGAGCCGAGCGGGAGGCTGAGAGAGCCGAGCGCCAAGCCCAGCGAGTCCACGAACTAGAGATGCTCCGGCAGGGAGGAATACCCTCCACTGCCCAGAGCCGTGAGCCCAGCAGCGCTCAGATGCCGAAGCCCCGGCCCGATCACTTCCCTGTTATGGAAGAGGATGGGGACCTGGACACTTTTCTGTGGGCCTTTGAGAAAGCCTGCAGACAGTACCGACTGCCTGCAGATGAATGGGCATGATACCTGACACCAGGGCTGAGAGGCAAAGCTCTGGAGGCGTTTGCTGCACTCCCTCAAGAACAAGATGGTGACTATGAGGCTATCAAGCAGGCCCTCATAGCCAAGTACCAGCTTACACCCGAGGTGTACCGTAAAAAGTTCCGGACCCTCCAACGTGGCCCACACGACAGTTACAGTGATGTGGTGCATGGACTGGGGACCCACTTTGACCAGTGGACCCAAGGACTGTCAGTGACCACCTTTGCACAGCTGCGAGACCTGATGATCAAAGACCAGTTCTTCCATCTTGGCCCAGCTGAGGTGCGACAGTTCGTGATGGACAGAGAACCCAAAGACGTGACGAAAGCAGCGCAGATTGCCGATGCCTATGAGGCCAACCGTAGATCGGAAGTGAGGAAGCCAGTCACCACCAGCTGGAGAGGGGGTAAGCCTGCATCCAATGCCAGTACCCCTGCCAGCCAACACTCCAGAGTTCCTGTCCCCGTGGCCAACAGCACCAGACCTACCACCGAACTTCGCCAGTGTTACCACTGCAGGCAGCCTGGTCATATCAGTACCTTCTGTCCAAACAAGCAGAAGAACCTCCCAGCCAAGGCCCCAGGGCCTAATGCAGCAGTTCTTTTGGTGGGTGGTGTGGTTGGGAGGGTATGTGATAACGTACAGCACGACACTGTGGGAGGTCATGTTGCTACAGGCCTCAAGGACACCGGGGCTGAACGAACCCTCATCCGACCCGAACTGGCGGCCCCTGAAGAAATCATTCCGGGGAAAACCCTAACTGTCACGGGGATTGGGGGCATCAGCTGTCCCTTACCGATGGCCCGGGTTTATATTGATTGGGGTGCTGGGAGCGGGGTGAAGGAAGTGGGGCTGTCTGATAATTTGCCCACTGATGTTTTGTTGGGGACTGATTTGGGGAGGTTGGTTGCATACTACGTCACTGACACCCCTCCCCAATCTGCTAATAATGGTAAAGTTAACCCTGACGATGATGATGATGATGATGGGAAATCGCATGTGTTACCTGACCATGCTTTATCTTGTAATGATGCATCTGTTAACCATTTTTTCCCTAGGATTGATGGTGAAAATGTTGTACCTGTGCCAGCTGAACCTGATAATGATTTTTCTGTGAAAGTTGATGTGTCCATAGGTACAGGAGTGCTCAGCCACGTTGCTCTGCGGAGTGAGTCGGCTGAGGAACCCCTAGCAGGGGCAAGTGTCGGTGCTACCGGAAATGGGGAGATACATGGGAACCGTGAGAAAGGTGATGGCAATTGACCAGTGCCACCGAGGAAGGTAACTGGCCCATAAGTAGCAATGCTCCTGAGGTAAATGGGGGTGGATGGGGAGGTAGAGCCCATAGCAGCGTCGGCTGTTGGGTCTGTAGAAATCCCCGGGGAGACAGCCTACGTAGCTGCTGTCACCCGCAGTCAGAGTGCCCGGAACGCAGATAACTGTCTGCCTCCCGGACCCTCCTCAGTCATCAGTATGACTGAACCAGAGGTGGACCCAGAGCAGGTCCCAGAGGGCTCCCGTGGGGAAGGGACCCTGACGTCGCTTCTGGCTTCCCCTAGCCAGGAGTTTCAGGCTGCTCTGCGCACAAATGCGAGCCTAGAGAGTTTGAGACAACTCGCCGGGACGCGCTTCTTCGAGGCTGATAAGGAGAAGGTGTTCTGGGAAGGAGGAAGGTTGTACCGGGAGAGTACCCGGAGAATCACAAAAGGAGTGGTTGAGGGAAAGACAGCTGGCCGTCCCGCAGCAATTCCGGGGTGAGTTGTTGCGGATTGCCCATGAGATCCCGCTAGCTGGACACTTGGGGATCAGCAAAACAAAGGCCCGGCTGTCTCAACACTTCTATTGGCCTAAGATGGGGACAGATGTGTCAAACTACTGCCGCTCCTGTGTCACCTGTCAAAGAGTGGGGAAGGCGGGGCCTGCTCTTAAGGCTCCCCTGATCCCTTTGCCAGTGATAGAGGAGCCTTTCCAGAGGATCGCAGTGGACATTGTGGGCCCGCTGGCCGTCCCCAGCAGCTCTGGAAAGCGATATATTCTTACTGTGGTAGACTACGCTACCCGGTACCCAGAGGCAATAGCTCTGTCTTCAACTAGGGCAGATAAGGTGGCGGATGCCCTGTTTGCCATCTTTTCACGTGTAGGATTTCCCAGGGAGATGCTTACTGATCAAGGGACCCAATTTATGTCTCGCCTAATGGAGGCTCTCTGTAGGAGAATGCAGGTGAAGCACCTGGTATCGAGTGCGTATCACCCACAGACCAATGGCTTGTGTGAACGCTTCAATGGTACCCTCAAACAGATGCTACGCATGCAGGTTGAGACACAAGGGTGCGACTGGGAGCGGTACCTCCCACACCTGCTATTCGCTTACCGAGAGGTTCCGCAGGCCTCGACGGGGTTCTCCCCCTTCGAGCTCCTGTATGGCAGGCGAGTCCGGGGACCCCTTGGGTTGGTAAGAGAATCCTGGGAAGAGGAGCCGAACCCTTCTGAAGTGTCCATAGTGGAGTATGTCATGCGCTTCCGTGACAAGATGCAGACCTTGACGCAGTTGGTGCATGACAACATGACGCAGGCTCAGGCTGACCAGAAGCACTGGTACGACCAGAACGCCCGGGAGCGGACCTACCACGTGGGTCAAAAGGTGTGGGTGCTGGTCCCCGTACCAACGGATAAGCTTCAGGCAGCCTGGGAGGGCCCATACGTCGTCCACCAACAGCTCAACCCGGTAACCTACGTGGTCACGCTTGACCACGCTCGGGGTAGGCGAAAGGCCTTTCACGTCAACATGATGAAGGCTCATCACGAACGTGAACCTTTCGTCCTACCGGTCTGCAGCTTGCCCGAAGACGGGGAGGAAGACACCCTCCTGGACATGCTGGCCCAAGCCAAGGCCAATGGGTCCATTGAGGACGTGGAGTTAAGCGCCTCGCTAGATGAACCACAGCGGTTGCAGTTGCAAACCACACTGGAACCCTTCCGGGTCGTGTTCTCGAACCGGCCTGGAAGGACTTAGTTAGCATTCCACGAGGTGGACACCCGGAATCACGCCCCACTACGGCGAACACCCTATCGAATCTCTGACCAAGTGCAGCAGATTATGCGCCAGGAGATCGAAGAGATGTTACAGCTGGGGGTGGTCGACGGTCAAAGAGTGCGTGGGCCTCACCTGTAGTTCTCGTGCCAAAAAAGGACCGGACCACCCGGTTCCGCGTGGACTACCGGGGGCTCAACGCCATTACAGCCTCTGACGCGCACCCAATGCCGCGCATCGAGGAGCTGCTTGAGAAGTTAGCTGGCGCAAAATACCTGACAATAATGGATCTGAGTCGCGGATACTGGCAGATTCCCCTGAGCCCCGAGGCACAGGAGAAGTCCGCCTTTATCACACCCTTTGGACTGTACGAGTCCACGGTCATGCCCATCGGCATGAAGAATGCCCCTGCCACTTTCCAGCGGATGGTCAACCTCCTGCTTCAGGGACTGGACAAGTACCCAGTGGCGTACTTGGATGACATTGCCATCTTCAGTCCCTCCTGGGGGGAACACCTGCAGCATCTCGAGGAGGTGCTCAGGCGAATTCACCGAGCAGGACTGACTATCAAGCCGGGAAAGTGCCAGATGGGCATGAGGGAGGTCCACTACCTGGGGCACCGGGTAGGCGGAGGCACCCTAAAACCAGAGCCTGAGAAAGTGGGCGCGATCGTGAACTGGCCCACTCCTGGGACCAAGAAACAGGTGATGCACTGCAGGGTACTATAGGCGCTTTGTGCAGCACTATAGTAGCCTGGCAAAACCTTTGACGGACCTCACCAGGAAGAAGCTACCCCACATCGTCAACTGGACAGATGGCTGTGAGGGGGCCTTCCAGGCATTGAAAACCGCACAGTGCAACGCCCCTGTGTTGAAAGCAGTCGACAGCAGTCGACCGTTGTTGGTACAGACTGACGCCAGCGAGTTTGGCCCCGGTGCTGTGCTCAGCCAGGTTGACTCGGAGGACCAAGAGCACCCTGTGTTGTACCTGAGCTGGAAACTTTTGCCGAGGGAAGTGGCCTACTCCACCATTGAGAAGGAGTGCCTGGCCATAGTCTGGGCCCTGCAGCGCTTGCAGCCCTACTTGTACGGTCGCACCTTCGCAGTGGTGACCGACCACGACCCTCTGCGCTGGCTAAGCACCATGTGTGGAACCAACGGCAGGTTGCTATGCTGGAGCCTTGCCCTTCAGCAATTTGACTTCACCATTGAACACAAAGCGGGCAGGGAGCATGGGAATTCAGATGGACTGTCCCGCCAGGGTGAACCTACTGAGGTGCGCATGGAGGCATACCGTGGTGTTCTACCTCCCTAGCGCACTCCAAAAGGGGGAGGTGTCACGATATGGTATGAAATATAAGTTTAGTTTCCCTGCCTGTTAGCACCAGCTGAGGGATTTTTGCACTTCTGACCATGGTCCCCAAGAACACATGGCAGACACTGGGCTCAAAACCCCCCCTTCCCATTACTTCAGGATTTAGCTTTCCTTCTCAGAGAGTGTGGGGTGTTGTGAATTTGGATTCTGGGCTCCCCCGGTGGCCGCTTGTGGAATTGGACTTGTCATCCTCTTTCCTGTTTCACCTGGTTCCATCAGTAGTGGGTGTCGCTATTTAAGCTCATTTCTCTGGTGGTTTCTTGCCGGTCAACAATGTTATCTGATGCCTCTCAGTGCTTGTTCCTGCTTCTAGACAACTACTAGATAAGTTGGACTTTTGTCCATGTTTTGTTTTGCCTATTTGTTCCAGTTCACAGCTGAAGTTTTGTTACTGTGTCTGGAAAGCTCTCGTTGATCAGGGATTGCTACTCTGGCGTTATGAGTTAATGCCAGAGTTTAAGGTAATCTCTGGATGGTGTTTTGTTAGTGTTTTTCTGCTGACCATGAAAGTATACTATCTGTCTTCTGCTATCTAGTAAGCGGACCTCAAATTTGCTAAGACTATTTTCCTGCTGCGTTTGTAGTTTCATCTGAACTTACCGTCATTATATGTGGGGGGCTACTGTCTTCTTTGGAATATTTCTCTAGAGGTGAGCCAGGTCTTATATTTCCCTCTGCTAGCTATTTAGGTCTTAGGCCAGAGCTGGGCATCTAGCGATAAATAGGAAATGCTACCTGGCTATTTCTAGTTGCGCGGCAGGCTTAGTTCATGGTCAGTATAGTTCCATCTTCCGAGAGCTTGTCCCTCTATAGGCTTGCTATGATCTCTGCCTGCAGAGATCATGACAGTTTGACCGGCCATTAAAGTGTTAAAGACCCAGGTTGAGAAAGGAGAGTTATAAGAAGTCTGCTGGAATTTTTTTTTTTTTTTTTTTCCTCCAGTCTGCCTTGCTGCAGTCTTTTTTCTCTCTCTCCTCCTAATCTCTGTATGCTCTGTGTGCACCTGACAATAATGGATCTCCAGAGTATAACTGCGGGTTTGAATAATCTCATCACGAAAGTACAAAATTTACAAGATTTTGTGGTACATGCTCCGGTATCTGAGCCGAGAATTCCTTTGCCGGAGTTCTTCACAGGGAATAGAGCTAGCTTCCAGAATTTCCGAAATAATTGTAAGCTTTATTTGTCCCTGAAGTCTCGTTCAGCTGGAGACCCTGCTCAGCAGGTTAGGATTGTGATTTCCTTGCTCAGGGGTGACCCTCAAGATTGGGCCTTCTCATTGCCAGCAGGGGATC
This sequence comes from Ranitomeya variabilis, assembly GCF_051348905.1. Taxonomy (NCBI): domain Eukaryota; kingdom Metazoa; phylum Chordata; class Amphibia; order Anura; family Dendrobatidae; genus Ranitomeya; species Ranitomeya variabilis. Next base: position 1,098,870,270 of record NC_135233.1, read on the forward strand.
CTGCGTTACGCGATGTGGATGCGTTTTTTCTGGCCTTGGGCTTGCTTTATGAGGAACCTCATTTGGAACTTCAGGCAGAAAAAACTTTGATGGCACTATCTCAGGGGCAAGACGAAGCTGAAGTTTTCTGCCAAAAATTCCGTAAATGGTCTGTGCTTACTCAGTGGAATGAGTGCGCCTTGGCGGCAACTTTCAGAGAAGGTCTCTCTGATGCCGTTAAGGATGTTATGGTGGGGTTCCCTTTGCCTGCAGGTCTGAATGAGTCCATGACAATGGCTATTCAGATTGATAGGCGTCTGCGGGAGCGCAAACCGGTGCACCATCTGGCGGTGTCTATGGAAAAGACGCCAGAAAGTATGCAGTGTGATAGAATTCTGTCCAGGAGCGAGCGACAGAATTTTAGACGGAAGAATGGATTGTGTTTCTATTGTGGGGATTCTACTCATGTTATATCAGCATGCTCTAGGCGTACAAAGAAGCTTGATAAGTCTGTTTCCATTGGCACCATTCAGTCTAAGTTTATTTTGTCTGTAACCCTGATTTGCTCTTTGTCATCCATTGCCACGGACGCCTATGTTGACTCTGGCGCCGCTCTGAGTCTTATGGATTGGTCCTTTGCCAATCGTTGTGGTTTTAATTTAGAGCCTTTGGAGACTCTTATTCCTCTGAAGGGGATTGACTCCACCCCATTGGCTAATAATAAACCACAATACTGGACACAAGTAACCATGCGTATCAATCCGGATCACCAGGAGATTATTCGTTTCCTGGTGCTGTATAATTTACATGACGATTTGGTACTGGGATTGCCATGGTTGCAGTCTCACAACCCAGTCTTGGACTGGAGAGCAATGTCTGTGTTGAGCTGGGGATGTAAGGGTATTCATGGGGACGTACCTTTGGTTTCTATTTCGTCGTCCATTCCCTCTGAAGTCCCTGAGTTCCTCTCTGATTATCAAGACGTCTTTGACGAACCCAAGCTTGGGTCGTTACCTCCGCACCGTGAGTGCGATTGTGCCATAGATTTGATACCGGGTTGTAAATATCCAAAGGGTCGTTTGTTTAATTTGTCTGTGCCGGAACATGCTGCTATGCGGGAATATATAAAGGAGTCTTTGGAAAAGGGACATATTCGTCCATCTTCTTCTCCCTTGGGAGCTGGGTTTTTCTTTGTCTCAAAAAAAGACGGCTCTTTGAGACCATGTATTGATTATCGGCTTCTGAATAAGATCACTGTTAAGTATCAATACCCATTGCCATTGCTTACTGATTTGTTTGCTCGTATAGAGGGTGCTAAGTGGTTCTCTAAAATTGATCTTCGTGGGGCGTATAATTTGGTGCGGATCAGGCAGGGGGATGAGTGGAAGACCGCATTTAATACGCCCGAGGGCCACTTTGAGTATTTGGTCATGCCTTTTGGTCTTTCTAATGCCCCTTCAGTTTTCCAGTCTTTTATGCATGATATTTTCCGCGATTTTCTGGATAAATTTATGATAATATATCTGGATGATATTCTGATTTTTTCTGATGACTGGGACTCTCATGTCCAGCAGGTCAGGAGAGTTTTTCAGGTTCTGCGGTCTAATTCTTTATGTGTGAAGGGGTCTAAGTGCGTTTTTGGGGTCCAGAAAATTTCCTTTTTGGGGTATATTTTTTCTCCCTCTTCCATTGAGATGGATCCCGTCAAGGTGCAAGCTATTTGTGACTGGACTCAGCCCTCCTCTCTTAAGGGTCTTCAGAGATTTTTGGGCTTTGCCAACTTTTACCGCCGATTTATTGCTGGTTTTTCGGATGTCGTTAAACCACTGACTGATTTGACCAGACAAGGCGCTGATGTTGGGAATCGGGAGCTTTTGGCCATGAAGTGGGCGTTTGAGGAGTGGCGCCATTGGCTCGAGGGGGCTAGGCATCAGGTGGTGGTATTGACTGACCACAAAAATTTGATTTATCTTGAGACTGCCAGACGCCTGAATCCTAGACAGGCGCGCTGGTCTTTATTTTTTTCTCGCTTTAATTTTGTGGTGTCATACCTACCGGGTTCTAAGAATGTTAAGGCAGATGCCCTTTCTAGGAGTTTTGACCCGGACTCTCCTGGTAATTCTGAACCCACAGGTATCCTTAGGGAGGGAGTAATTTTGTCGGCCGTTTCTCCTGATCTGCGGCGGTCCTTGCAAGAGTTTCAGGCGGATAGACCGGATCGTTGTCCGCCTGATAGACTGTTTGTTCCGGATGATTGGACCAGCAGAGTCATCTCTGAGGTACATTCTTCTGCATTGGCAGGTCATCCCGGAATTTTTGGTACCAGGGATTTGGTGGCAAGATCCTTCTGGTGGCCTTCCCTGTCACGAGATGTGCGAGTCTTTGTGCAGTCATGTGACGTTTGTGCTCGGGCCAAGTCTTGTAGTTCTCGGGCTAGCGGACTGCTGTTGCCCTTGCCTATTCCTAAGAGGCCTTGGACACACATCTCGATGGATTTTATTTCAGATCTGCCTGTTTCCCAGAAGATGTCTGTCATCTGGGTGGTCTGTGACCGTTTCTCTAAAATGGTCCATTTGGTTCCTCTGCCCAAGTTGCCTTCTTCTTCTGAGTTGGTTCCTCTGTTTTTTCAGAATGTTGTCCGATTGCACGGTATTCCTGAGAATATTGTTTCTGACAGAGGTACCCAATTTGTGTCTAGATTTTGGCGGGCATTCTGTGCTAGGATGGGCATAGATTTGTCTTTTTCATCTGCTTTTCACCCTCAGACTAATGGCCAGACCGAGCGGACTAATCAGACCCTTGAGACATATCTGAGGTGTTTTGTCTCTGCTGACCAGGATGATTGGGTTGCTTTTTTGCCATTGGCAGAGTTCGCCCTCAATAATCGGGCCAGTTCTTCCACCTTGGTGTCCCCGTTTTTCTGTAATTCGGGGTTTCACCCTCGATTTTTCTCCGGTCAGGTGGAATCCTCGGATTGTCCTGGAGTGGATGCGGTGGTGGAGAGATTGCATCACATCTGGGGGCAGGTTATGGACAATTTGAAGTTGTCCCAGGAGAAGACTCAGCGTTTTGCCAACCGTCATCGTCGTGTTGGTTCTCGGCTTTGTGTTGGAGATTTAGTGTGGTTGTCTTCTCGTTTTGTCCCTATGAGGGTCTCTTCTCCTAAGTTTAAACCTCGGTTCATCGGCCCTTATAGAATATTGGAGATTCTTAATCCTGTTTCTTTCCGTTTGGACCTCCCTGCGTCCTTTTCCATTCATAACGTTTTTCATCGGTCGTTATTGCGCAGGTATGAGGTACCTGTTGTACCTTCAGTTGAGCCTCCTGCTCCGGTGTTGGTTGAGGGTGAGTTGGAGTACGTTGTGGAGAAAATTTTGGACTCTCGTGTTTCCAGACGGAAACTCCAGTATCTGGTCAACTGGAAGGGTTACGGCCAGGAGGATAATTCTTGGGTCAATGCATCTGATGTTCATGCTTCTGATCTTGTTCGTGCCTTCCATAGGGCTCATCCTGGTCGCCCTGGTGGATCTGGTGAGGGTTCGGTGCCCCCTCCTTGAGGGGGGGGTACTGTTGTGAATTTGGATTCTGGGCTCCCCCGGTGGCCGCTTGTGGAATTGGACTTGTCATCCTCTTTCCTGTTTCACCTGGTTCCATCAGTAGTGGGTGTCGCTATTTAAGCTCATTTCTCTGGTGGTTTCTTGCCGGTCAACAATGTTATCTGATGCCTCTCAGTGCTTGTTCCTGCTTCTAGACAACTACTAGATAAGTTGGACTTTTGTCCATGTTTTGTTTTGCCTATTTGTTCCAGTTCACAGCTGAAGTTTTGTTACTGTGTCTGGAAAGCTCTCGTTGATCAGGGATTGCTACTCTGGCGTTATGAGTTAATGCCAGAGTTTAAGGTAATCTCTGGATGGTGTTTTGTTAGTGTTTTTCTGCTGACCATGAAAGTATACTATCTGTCTTCTGCTATCTAGTAAGCGGACCTCAAATTTGCTAAGACTATTTTCCTGCTGCGTTTGTAGTTTCATCTGAACTTACCGTCATTATATGTGGGGGGCTACTGTCTTCTTTGGAATATTTCTCTAGAGGTGAGCCAGGTCTTATATTTCCCTCTGCTAGCTATTTAGGTCTTAGGCCAGAGCTGGGCATCTAGCGATAAATAGGAAATGCTACCTGGCTATTTCTAGTTGCGCGGCAGGCTTAGTTCATGGTCAGTATAGTTCCATCTTCCGAGAGCTTGTCCCTCTATAGGCTTGCTATGATCTCTGCCTGCAGAGATCATGACAGTGGGGGTTTTATGAGAGCCAAGGTATTTACGACCGGCATTTCCTGCCGTGTAAGCTCTTGTCCAGCTATAACTGGACTAGAAACTTCTAGAATCCATGAAAGTTCTTTGTTTGGTTTTTGTAAGATATTAGGCAAACCATTTAAGTTAAGAACACGACAATATATATTCTTACTTCCCCTCGGTGGAGCTATCCATCACTCTAAAGACGAGTTTCTAACTCCATCTGGTAAAGAAGTAGGGATTTCTCTGTAAATATACGTCCCAAATAGGACATATTTGATCTCCCTAGAATGCTGGCGATAATCCGAGATGAATGCTGGGTGGGGTATGATGATGACATGTTCGGTAGCGAAGTTACGGGCATCAGATATATTTAATGCACAGTTAGTAAAACTGAAAAGGTAGGAGGGTCTGGGATAGCCAGCCCTTTCTGGTGATGTCACCAAGCTGAGCTATAACTGTTTTGGCCAGACTCCAGCGGTCAGTCTGTTGCTGGAAGAACATGTGAGTCTGATCTGAAGAGCTGTACCTCATGCATTGGGATTTTTGGGAGCTCCGCCCACCAGCATGGTTTTTGCCTGAACTGATATGAACTAAGAACATGTGAGTGTTATCTTTTCTCCTTTAATCCTCTTTATGTTATAATTACCTTGTACATAATTGCAATTGTCTCATATTGTAACCTCTTTATAGAACTTTTTATAAACACTGCATAAACTTTATGAGTATAATATTTCATACTAGTTCATTCTCCATGCTCTAAATGTACCCTGTCTCTTGAAGGGAATTTACGCTACTGTTTTGGGTTAGCTTCGGACCCGTTTAATTGAAGCTGGTGGCGGCACTACCGTGTGCAGGTCTTTGGGTGACTTTGCAGCGACTGCGGCATTGATTGTTCCTGCCTGAGTGGGAGTAGTTTATCGCGTCGCTGCAGCGTGCCCAATAGCCAGTACATAGCAGGCAGCCTTTCTGGCGACCAATTACACTAGGTGCAGTACCTAATCTGACCTGACAGTAAGGGGGGCGCCAGAGAGCTGCAAGGTTTAAGTGGAACTGTAGCGGGATATACACAAATCCCTGCAGTTCATGGTATATGGAAGAGCAGTGGGATACCTAAAATAAGCCCCTGCTGTAAACTAAGAGGTCACTAGCCTTGTGTGTGTTTTTTTTATCACATTGTGGCAGTGGAGGGATAACTAAAATAAGCCCCCCTGCACATGTGATAGCCGTCTGTTGGTCTAAAGTCACCCCAATCCGTGACATATTGGTGGCAGTGGTCAGGAATCCCTGGGCATTTTGTGACAAACTGCTGGCCGCGGCGAAGGGATCGTGACAGGAACCATGTATACATATACACACATACTGTACAAGGTTCCTAATGATGACTGTGCAGGAAGGAAGGAAGTGAGGAGAGCACCTTATGGAAGTGCACACCGGAGGGCACTGGAGCGGAAGTCGCAGTGACTCGCCTACGTAGAAGACCAATGAAAACACTGCCCATAGGACAGAAAACGTAACCATAGCCGCATGAGTGCAGGACGCAGGCGCAGGATTCCGACACCACATCTGCATGTCACATGACACTGTGACACTGATGGGGGGGTGATATGATAATGAAGGCAGGAGGCAGTCTTCTTCCAGACACCGCTCTCCCCCGGAGCTTGGAAAAAATCATTAACATAAAGGATTAAAACTCTATTTCTCAACAACTAGACCGCAACTATGAGCAGACAGGGAAGACTATGCTATCCAATCTATTCCCTGTAGGGCAAGATGTGAGGGAGGAAACAAGGAAGAAAATACGGAAGGAAAGAAGTGAAAGATGAGGTAAGGTAAGATGTGAGAAAGGAAGGAAGAAGGCAAGAAGTAAGGTGTGTAATGCAAAAGGTAAAGAAAGGGAGAGGAAAAAGAAGGGAGGAAGGAAGGAAGAAAGAGGAAAAAAGGAAGAAAGTAAGGAAAAAAGGAAAGAAGTGAGTGATGGGTTAAGGTAAGAAGTGGGAAAGGAAGGAAGAAGGCAAGAAGTAAGGTTGTAACGCAAAAGGCGAAGAAAGGGAGAGAAAAAAGAAGGGAGGAAAGAAGAAAGAAAGAGGAAAAAAGAAGGAAGAAAGGGAGAAAAAAGGAAAGAAGGGAAAGGTGGATTTAGAGAAGATGTGAGGGAGGGAGGAAGGAAATGGGGCATGGGAAGAGGGTGAGGGCTGACGTGAGTGAGGGAGGAAGGAGCATTATATGACGATTATTTTTATTCTTGCCATTTATATTTTAACAATATGTGAGGAACTTCATTTATCTCCTCACCACGCTGTACTGATGTCTTCTGTTGGCGGCGTGTTGATGTGACTGGTCCTGTGTGTACATAGCCTCCACTGTCACCCTCCGCCATGTTGTACTCACACATCATGACCGCCCTTCACACAGAAACTCCGACCGCAGGAAGGAGACGACGACTATAGTCATTCCTTACACTGCTGAGGTAAAGTGAAAGCTGAGATCTGATTGGTTGGGGTGGTAAAATAAAAGTGGACCTCTGGTTGCCACAGGCACACACACTTCGTGAGCGAGGCCTGGACGGGTGAGAGATCAGGGCTTGTCTTTACCTCTGATTGTTTTGGGTGAACGTAGAGAAGAATCTCCCGCTGACACGTCTTCGTGTCTAATTCACACCTCGTTCTGCAGAATTCATCTCACAGCTTTCACTTCTAATCTTAGTGTCACAGCGATGGCTGATAAATATAACCTGTGTTATAATTGCCAGAAAAGTCATCAGAGAACAAAAATAGCAGCCGAGTAGTGCAACCTCCATTACTAATGTGCTAAGGAGACTCAGGCGCGGATACATAAAAACGAGACCAGGGCGGCTGTGGTACTGAGGTGTCTGGAGAATGCAGCGCCCCAGAGTCCTGGTCGTCGCAGTACTGATGCTCCGCCGCTAAGGGGGGCTATGGTACGTCTGATGGCACTGAAGGAGTTCACCTGACCAGGTATCACAGACACCAATATATTTCACAGTCTGGCCTCCAGGGGGAGCTAAGGGTGCTATGTATTAGGCCACTCCTCACAATCTGGTAAAACTGGGGGTTGGATAGGAAGTTAGTTAGAAGCTGACTGGGTTGGAACCAGGCAACATCCTGTGGCAGAGGGTGTTGCAGGGGAAGATTCAGGGGGGTCCCTGTCAGGGGTGTGATCCTGACAGAGGCCTAGCGAACAGAGAGAACGTTACGGGACCGCGCCTGCACCTGATCGCGGCGGTACCCTAGGAAAGGACAAGAAGCGAGGTTTATTGTGCTGAGTGAGAAACGAGATCAACACAACAAGGAGAAACACCAGTAGGAGTCGTGCTGTAAGACGAGGCAACATCCTACTGAGGCGTGCAGCCGGTGGCCGGAATGCCGAGGAAGTATAGAGCTCCAGGCCTAACTTCAAACCTACGGCAGGACAGTCAGTTATAGGCGGGCTGTCTCACCCAAATCACCTAAGAAGACATAGGGGGCAACAACAGGAGAGGGGCGACACTAGGGTCCAGGAAGAGCTCCGAGCCTACCCGTCATACGGGTGCATCCTAGCCATATCATCTGGGGGACGAAGAAGAACATCAGAATCGAGTTGTGAGAGAACTTCAGAAACAGACACAACAGTTGTGAGGACTATCCCGTAAGCACAGCAGGGGAGGACCACAACACACAAGCGCTAGAAGGTAGGCACAGATTTCCACCTGCAAAGGGAACTCTGGAGGTGCCATCGGACCGGCTGGACTTGCGCAGCTGTTGTGAAATTGGATTTTGGGCTCCCCCGGTGGCCACTGGTGGAATTGAACTGGTGTGCATCATCCTCTCTGTTCACCTGTTTCCATCAGGATGTGGGAGTCGCTATTTAGCCTTGCTCCTCTGTCACTTCCATGCCGGTCAACATTGTAATCAGAAGCCTTTCTGTGCATGTTCCTGCTGCTAGACAACTCCCAGCTAAGTTGGACTTAGTCCTTGTTTGTTTTTGCATTTTGTTCCAGTTCTCAGCTGTAGTTTCGTTTCTGTGTCTGGAAAGCTCTTGTGATCTGAAATTGCCACTCTGATGTTATGAGTTAATACTAGAGTCTTAAAGTAATTTCAGGATGGTATTTTGATAGGGTTTTCAGCTGACCATGAAAGTGCCCTTTCTGTCTTCCTGCTATCTAGTAAGCGGACCTCAATTTTGCTAAACCTATTTTCATACTACGTTTGTCATTTCATCTAAAATCACCGCCAATATTTGTGGGGGCCTCTGTCTGCCTTTCGGGGAAATTTCTCTAGAGGTGAGCCAGGACTATATTTTCCTCTGCCAGGATTAGTTAGTCCTCCGGCCGGCGCTGGGCGTCTAGGGATAAAACGCAGGCTACGCTACCCGGCTACTGTTAGTTGTGCGGCAGGTTTAGTTCATGGTCAGTTTAGTTTCCATCCTTCCAAGAGCTAGTTCTTATGTTTGCTGGGCTATGTTCTCTTGCCATTGAGAACCATAACAGTTTGACCGGCCTAAAAGGGTTAAATTAATTGACAGAGAAAGGAGAGAAAAGAGAAGTCTGCTGAAGATTTTTTTTTTTTTTTTTTCTCAGTTCTGAGTGTGCTTGTAATTGAATCTCTTGCAAGTCTGCCTATATTGCAGCCTTTCTCTCTCTCTCTCCTTCTAATCCTGGAATGGCTCTGTGTTCACCTGTTTAAAATGGATATTCAGAGTTTAGCTGCAGGTTTGAATAATCTCACCACGAAAGTTCAAAACTTACAAGATTTTGTTGTTCATGTTCCTATATCTGAACCTAGAATTCCTTTGCCTGAATTTTTCTCGGGGAATAGATCTTGCTTTCAAAATTTCAAAAATAATTGCAAGTTGTTTTTGTCCCTGAAATCTCGCTCTGCTGGAGATCCTGCTCAGCAGGTCAGGATTGTGATTTCTTTGCTCCGGGGCGACCCTCAGGATTGGGCTTTTGCATTGGCTCCAGGGGATCCTGCGTTGCTCAATGTGGATGCGTTTTTTCTGGCCTTGGGGTTGCTTTATGAGGAACCTCAGTTAGAACTTCAGGCGGAAAAGGCCTTGATGTCCCTATCTCAGGGGCAAGACGAAGCTGAAATATACTGCCAGAAATTCCGTAAATGGGCTGTGCTTACTCAGTGGAATGAGTGCGCCCTGGCGGCGAATTTCAGAGAGGGTCTCTCTGATGCCATTAAGGATGTTATGGTGGGGTTCTCTGTGCCTGCGGGTCTGAATGAGTCCATGACAATGGCTATCCAGATCGATAGGCGTCTGCGGGAGCGCAAACCTGTGCACCATTTGGCGGTGTCTACTGAGAAGACGCCAGAGAATATGCAATGTGATAGAATTCTGTCCAGAAGTGAACGGCAGAATTTTAGACGAAAAAATGGGTTGTGCTTCTATTGCGGTGATTCAACTCATGTTATATCAGCATGCTCTAAGCGTACTAAGAAGCTTGATAAGTCTGTTTCAATTGGCACTTTACAGTCTAAGTTTATTCTATCTGTGACCCTGATTTGTTCTTTATCATCTATTACCGCGGATGCCTATGTCGACTCTGGCGCCGCTTTGAGTCTTATGGATTGGTCCTTTGCCAAACGCTGTGGGTATGATTTGGAGCCTCTTGAAACTCCTATACCCCTGAAGGGGATTGACTCCACCCCATTGGCTAGCAATAAACCACAATACTGGACACAAGTAACTATGCGGATTAATCCGGATCACCAGGAGATTATTCGCTTTCTTGTGCTGTATAACCTACATGATGTGTTGGTGCTTGGATTGCCATGGCTGCAATCTCATAACCCAGTCCTTGACTGGAAAGCTATGTCTGTGTTAAGCTGGGGATGTAAGGGGACGCATGGGGATGTACCTGTGGTTTCCATTTCATCATCTATTCCCTCTGAGATTCCTGAATTCTTGACTGAATATCGTGACGTTTTTGAAGAACCTAAGCTTGGTTCATTACCTCCGCACCGGGAGTGCGATTGTGCCATAGATTTGATTCCGGGTAGTAAATACCCTAAGGGTCGTTTATTTAATCTGTCTGTGCCTGAACATGCTGCTATGCGAGAATATATAAAGGAGTCCTTGGAAAAGGGACATATTCGTCCTTCATCATCTCCCTTAGGAGCCGGTTTTTTCTTTGTGGCTAAGAAAGATGGCTCTTTGAGGCCGTGCATTGATTATCGGCTTTTGAATAAAATCACGGTTAAATATCAATATCCGTTGCCACTGCTGACTGATTTGTTTGCTCGCATAAAGGGGGCCAAGTGGTTCTCTAAGATAGATCTTCGTGGGGCGTATAATTTGGTGCGAATTAAGCAGGGGGATGAGTGGAAAACCGCATTTAATACGCCCGAGGGCCACTTTGAGTATTTGGTGATGCCTTTTGGTCTTTCAAATGCCCCTTCAGTCTTTCAGTCCTTTATGCATGACATTTTCCGTGATTATTTGGATAAATTTATGATTGTGTATCTGGATGATATTTTGATTTTTTCGGATGACTGGGACTCTCATGTCCAGCAGGTCAGGAGGGTTTTTCAGGTTCTGCGGTCTAATTCCTTGTGTGTGAAGGGTTCTAAGTGCGTTTTTGGGGTTCAAAAGATTTCCTTTTTGGGATATATTTTTTCCCCCTCTTCCATCGAGATGGATCCTGTCAAGGTTCAGGCTATTTGTGATTGGACGCAGCCCTCTTCTCTTAAGAGTCTTCAGAAATTTTTGGGCTTTGCTAACTTTTATCGTCGATTTATTGCTGGTTTTTCTGATGTTGTTAAACCATTGACTGATTTGACTAAGAAGGGTGCTGATGTTGCTGATTGGTCCCCTGCTGCTGTGGAGGCCTTTCGGGAGCTTAAGCGCCGCTTTTCTTCCGCCCCTGTGTTGCGTCAGCCTGATGTTGCTCTTCCTTTTCAGGTTGAGGTCGACGCTTCTGAAATCGGAGCTGGGGCGGTTTTGTCGCAGAGAAGTTCCGATTGCTCCGTGATGAGACCTTGTGCTTTTTTCTCGCGTAAATTTTCGCCCGCCGAGCGGAATTATGATGTTGGGAATCGGGAGCTTTTGGCCATGAAGTGGGCTTTTGAGGAGTGGCGTCATTGGCTTGAGGGGGCTAGACATCAGGTGGTGGTATTGACTGACCACAAAAATCTAATTTATCTTGAGTCCGCCAGACGCCTGAATCCTAGACAGGCGCGCTGGTCGTTGTTTTTCTCTCGGTTTAATTTTGTGGTGTCCTACCTGCCGGGTTCTAAGAATGTTAAGGCGGATGCCCTTTCTAGGAGTTTTGAGCCTGACTCCCCTGGTAATTCTGAACCTACAGGTATCCTTAAGGATGGAGTGATATTGTCTGCCGTTTCTCCAGACCTGCGGCGGGCCTTGCAGGAGTTTCAGGCGGATAGACCTGATCGTTGCCCACCTGGTAGACTGTTTGTTCCTGATGATTGGACCAGTAAAGTCATTTCTGAGGTTCATTCTTCTGCGTTGGCAGGTCATCCTGGAATCTTTGGTACCAGGGATTTGGTGGCAAGGTCCTTCTGGTGGCCTTCCCTGTCTCGAGATGTGCGAGGCTTCGTGCAGTCTTGTGACGTTTGTGCTCGGGCCAAGCCTTGTTGTTCTCGGGCTAGTGGATTGTTGTTGCCCTTGCCTATCCCGAAGAGGCCCTGGACGCACATCTCGATGGATTTTATTTCAGATCTTCCTGTTTCTCAGAAGATGTCTGTCATCTGGGTGGTGTGTGATCGTTTCTCTAAGATGGTCCATTTGGTTCCCCTGCCTAAGTTGCCTTCTTCTTCCGAGTTGGTTCCTCTGTTTTTTCAAAATGTGGTCCGTTTGCATGGTATTCCGGAGAATATCGTTTCTGACAGAGGTACCCAATTCGTGTCTAGATTTTGGCGAGCATTCTGTGCTAGGATGGGCATAGATTTGTCTTTCTCGTCTGCTTTCCATCCTCAGACTAATGGCCAGACCGAGCGGACGAATCAGACCTTGGAGACATATTTGAGGTGTTTTGTGTCTGCAGATCAGGATGATTGGGTTGCTTTTTTGCCTTTAGCGGAGTTTGCCCTCAATAATCGGGCCAGCTCTGCCACCTTGGTGTCTCCCTTTTTCTGTAATTCGGGGTTTCATCCTCGATTTTCTTCTGGTCAGGTGGAATCTTCGGATTGTCCTGGAGTGGATGCTGTGGTGGAGAGGTTGCATCAGATTTGGGGGCAGGTAGTGGACAATTTGAAGTTGTCCCAGGAGAAGACTCAGCTTTTTGCCAACCGCCGGCGTCGGGTTGGTCCTCGGCTTTGTGTTGGGGACTTGGTGTGGTTGTCTTCTCGTTTTGTCCCTATGAGGGTGTGGAGATCAGACTGAAAGAATCCATTGTGTCTTTCTCCTGAGGCATCTGGCTTATTTCAAGAAACTTAAACAAAGTTGACATTTCCTTTTATGGACGCATTCCTTCTGTGTTGTAACCTTTTACCTACATACCAAGCTGAACCTTATCTCTAGTATAGGCTGTTATTGTATAAGGATGTGAAATATGAGCGCTTGTACGCATGTCTGTAAAATGTTTAACTTTTTTTCTATATAAAAGGAGGGGGTAGAGCCCAGTGAGTCAGACGTGCTCCTGGGCTTCCCCTGTATATGATCACACAACCTTTTGTGCTGCGTGTCATTTCACTCGGATCCCTACCTCTAGTAAGCCAGGGACTGAGAAGGACTTAACATTACTTTGGCGCACCGAACAGGGACCTGAGGTGAGAGTATTTGCTCGAGATTTACCTGCGGATACGGACAACGGAGATCTGGGATAATGGACGGCAAATGAACTGAAAAACCTGGCCAGGTAAGAGACATTATTAGTTCTCTTTTATCTGCCCTGTATTATCCGAAAGATCTCTATGAGCCGTGTCACGCTGGGTTAGTCTAGTAGTGAGTAGATACCTATAAAACTCGGGTTACCATATTGTATAGATTTATGAGTCCTGTCCCTGGCAGTGTGTGAACAGTGTGAAGGTTGTGGTATGTTGTGAAAGAAGAGCAAAAGTGCGTAGAAAAATAAGCCGAAATAGTTGGGGTATAAGCCTTATACACGGAAGTCAGCCTAACTGGGTCATGTTGTTGCGTCCTTCTGGGAGACCTCCGCCCATGCTTGACTCTCAATTAAGTGCTTAACCTCCTTCATTTCTGGATAAGGTTTGATAGAATGAGCCCAGGACGCGGTTTCATGAGCCTGGGACAAGTATGCTAACTGACACAGAAAGTTTTGTGATCTGTATGGTGTTGCTGGGTCTGTTTGCGTGCATAATAGCACTTAAGTACGTCCTGCATATTAGAAGAAATGGAGCAGACAAGCCTTTCAATATTTTAGCTCCTTAGGAGAGAAGGCAACGAGACGCCACCAACAGAGGAAGTGGTTGTCCAAACGTCACCTAGGGTAGTCATAGCTAATATTGAAAAAGAAAAATGGGAAATAAACAGACAAAAACCGTCTTAGGACAAGTGGAAGCAGCAGATATCATACAGGAAAGATGTGGAAAGATAGTCAGAAGGCAGATTAGGAGGGTAAGAGAAAAATTGGGAATTTCAGAAGCACTTATGTTCAGTACAGAATGGGAAAAACTGAGTAAAGAACGAGGTGGAATTATCAAAGACAATGGGTGGGAAGAAATCATACACTGTATGATAGAGGTCTCAAAAACAGCTAAAGAGGAGAATTGGAAGTACGATCCAGACACTTCCAAATGGATCATGGGGAAGGGAAAAAGTTGTGACATAATCCCGCCACCTTACCTAGATCCAAAAGCCCAATCATTTGTACCATCTGGAAGAGCAGAAGGAGGAAAACAATTTCCAGCCTTGTATCCCAATCTTGGTGGGGTAGGAGGATGGGAATGTTCACACTGTGGACAACAAAATCCAGATTGGAGAAATGATTGCCTAGCCTGTGGTACACCTAGATATGGCGCTGTACTTGCCCCTGTTAGGGTAGTACCAAGACCCTTTAGGGAACCTGGTGCTGACGGGGTAATGAACACCAGATATCATCAGACCAGACAATACTTTCCTTGGTCCCCTGCTGAGGGTATGTCCCTCCTGCATAATGCACCGGATCCCACTCAATACCCCATAAGGTTTGCGCAGTATATACAACAAATCATGCAGACTCATGCTGGGGTCTGGGCGGACGGGGAAGAATTATGTAGAATGAAAATGTCCCCCGGACTTTTTCAGGAATTATTGACACACCTACAGCCCAATAGACCAGTGGCAGAAGGGGGTGCCTTACAGACAGAAGCATCAGGTACCCAGTTCACAGAGGCATTAATAATTTTCATGAGAGGAAAACAGAGGGAAAGGGGGTCTACAGGTGTGATTATGCAGAAATTTGGGCAAAGTATTGAAGAATATAGTCAAGAACTAGAAAATAGCTTTAGGGATGAAGGATTGGATTTGACTGATGCTTCAGTAAGGAGACTTTTTACAAAACAATTAATAGAGGGGCTAGATCCGAAAATCAGAGAAAAATTTAAATCCTCTACTCCAGATTGGAGAACAATTGAACAACCAAATATTGTGAAACAACGATGTTTAGGAATAGCCATGGATATGAGAGAGAATCGTAAGCCTGTTAGAATAGCACAAGCTAATACAGGAGGAAGAGTGAGACACAATTTTTCTTGCCACTACTGTAAAAAGCCAGGTCATTTCCAAAGAGAGTGCAGGAAGAAGTTGGCAGATATAAAGTCAGGCAAATTTGTTCCCAGAAATAACCCTCCCCAAATGGACAACCAGCAGAAATCTACCATCATAGATGGTCCCATACCAGATTCAGATTGACTCGATGTGTTACAAACTTCCCTACCAGCTAGAAGACCTATGATACAGGTGAATGTGGGGGGGAGAGAGATTCCATTTTTGATAGATACAGGTGCAACTTCCTCAATTTTGAATCAAGATTTTCTTCCGAATCCGGAAGATATTTCAGAACAAACAACTTTTGCTGAGGGTTATGATGGGGTAATTCGAACACTGCCATATACTGTGCCCCTAGAGGTCTCATTAGGACCTAAATGTTTTGCATCCAGATTTTTGTATGCCAGAGGTGCCCCAACATGTCTGTTAGGAACTGATGTCCTAAAGAAATTAGAAGCTAACATCAATTTTAGGGAAGATGGCACAGTTATGCTGACTATCCCTGATGATGCAGAAACATTAGAACAATATGTTAGAATTCAGGCTTTTGAGGATTATACTGAAGAAAAAGAGTACACTACAGATCTAGACCTCTCAATGATCCCAGAAACACTGTGGGCACAGGGTGACACTGATGTGGGATTATTACATATTTCTCCTGTAAAATTATCTGTGCAACCAGGAGCTGTTCTCCCACAGCTCAGACAATACCCTGTGAGTGCCCAGCAGGAACTAGCAATTACAAAACAGATAGAGGGATATAGAGAGAAAGGAGTTTTGGTAGAGATACAATCACCTGCTAACACTCCTCTGTATCCAGTCAAGAAGAGAACTCTTGATAAGGGTTCCATGCCCAAATATCGTATGGTACATGATCTAAGAGAAATAAACAAAGTTCTAGATCCAATCACCCCAGTTGTACCCAATCCTCATACGTTACTATCACAGATACCAGCCAGTTCTCAAGTGTTTACTGTAATAGATCTTTCAAATGCATTTTTCTCGGTTCCTTTACACCAAGATAGTTGGCATTTGTTTGCATTTACATTTAAGGGCAAACAGTTGGCGTGGACACGCCTTCCACAGGGAATGATACACTCCCCTACTCTTTATTCAAATGCCCTACAAACAGTCCTCCAGAGGTTTGAACCCGAACCACAGGTAGTAATTTTACAGTATGTGGATGACATACTACTTTGCTGCCCAGATCTAGAAACTGCAGAAAGGTCCACTGTAAGTTTACTATGTTTTCTAGAAAAAGAAGGGTGTAAAGTGAATAGACAAAAGCTACAAGTTTGTCAGATCAAAGTGGTCTTTCTAGGTCATTGCATTTCTCAAGGTAAAAAGCATCTTACACCTCAAAGAACTGAAGCAATAAGACAGATGAATGAGCCTAGAAATCATAAACAGCTACGAGCATTTTTAGGAATAGTGTCTCATTGTAGACAATGGATTATACATGCCAGTCAACTAATGCAACCACTGTATGACTGTGTAAAAAGTGAACCTTATTTGTTGACAAGAGAAGGTCAGAGTTCGTTCCAACAATTAAAAGATGCCCTTGTTTCAGCTCCAGCGTTAGGGCTACCAGACTACACAAAACCATTTCAGCTTATGGCTGCAGAAGTTGATTCCCATGCTACAGGAGTTCTTACCCAGAAGCATGCAGGGAAACAAAGACCAATTGCATATCTTTCAGCAAGGTTAGATCCAGTAGCTAGAGCAGCGCCAACCTGTGTACGTGTAGTTGTTGCTGTCTCACTATTGTTGGACAAAGCATCAGAAATTGTCCTAGAGCATCCACTCACAGTTCAAACTACACATGATGTTTATGGGATATTAAACCAGGTCCAACCAAAACACATTTCCATGGCCAGACATTTGCGGCTACAGTGTTCTTTGCTGCTCCCCTCTACTATCACATTTGCAAGGCTTCAGACTCTTAATTTAGCAACACTGCTACCTCTCGAGTCTGAAGGGGGGAATAAGGACACTGATTCACACGCAAATTTTTTCCCTACAGACACACATGATTGTACAGAGCTCATTTTACAAGAAACGGCAGGCTTACCCAATGTATCCGAAACACCACTTCAAAATCCAGATTTAGAGCTGTTTATAGACGGTAGTAGGTTTGCAGATGACACAGGTAACTTTCATACAGGGTATGCAGTTGTGTCAGAATCTGAAACTCTCAAAGCAGAACCTCTTCCACCAAAACAGTCTGCACAAGAAGCAGAACTAACAGCATTGATCGAAGCGCTAAAAATAGCTGAGAATCAGACAGCTAATATATACACTGATTCTAGGTATGCACATGGTATTGTGTTTGACTTTGGAGTAATCTGGAGAGCTAGAGGTTACATGACAGCGTCAGGACAACCTGTAAAACATGCTTCTTTGATCAAACAGATCTTAGAGGCTGCACAAGAAACAAAAGAAGTAGCAGTAATTAAGGTAGCTGCACATGTGAGACTCGACACTAGGGAATCTAGGGGAAATGATAGGGCTGATAAAGCAGCCAAAGCAGCAGCAGTCAAACCCTTACGACAGGTTCATACTGTAAACCTCACAGAAAATACTGAAGATAGACTGAGACAAGCACAGGAAGATGCAGGAGAAGAGGAGAGGGATAGATGGAAAAAGGAAGGGGCAGAAGAACAAGCAGGAATTTGGAAGAAAGATGGACTAATATGTCTACCTAGAGCCTGGTACCCGATTGTAGTTGGTGGACTACACCACCCTACTCATGTGTCTGCAAATGCAATGACACTACTGGCAAAGCAAGTCTGGTTGGCTCCAGGTTTTGGCAACTATGCAAGAGACTATTGTGCTGCATGTGCTATATGCCTGGCACATAATCCCGGACAGACAACAAAGACCCCTATGAAGCACCACGTCCGACCTCTCTATCCGTTTCAGCGATTACAAATAGACTTTATCCAGCTGCCAAAAAGTAATGGGTATGAGTATGTGTTGGTGTGTGTGGACATGTTCTCAGGGTGGCCAGAGGCCTATCCAGTTCGGAAGGCTTCAGCTAAAAACACTGCTGTAAAGCTAGTTGCCGAACTGATACCCCGTTACGGTCTCCCTGAAGTGATCGAGTCAGATAGGGGTACTCATTTCACTGGAGAAATATTTCAAAATGTACTGAAAATGTTGGGTGTTGAAAGTCAGTTACACACTCCGTATCATCCTCAAAGTTCTGGTAAGGTGGAACGCATGAATGGAACTTTAAAATTAAAAATACAGAAAGCCATGGCTGAAACAGGAAAGCCTTGGACAGAATGCCTTCCACTGGCCCTTTACTCAATACGCAATACCCCAAGGGGTAAGACTAAACTGTCTCCATATGAAATTTTGTTTGGTAGGACTGCCAATTTAGGATGTTATTTTCCACAGCAACTTGTGTTAAATATTGAGTCATTGACTTCTTATGTGCAAAATCTTCAGAAACAATTAACTAAGGTGCATGCACAAGTTTTTGCTTCCCTTCCAGATCCTGACAACATTGAAGGAAGTCACAAGTTGGAACCAGGTGATCAAGTCTATGTAAAAAGACACACCAGAAAGGCTCTAGAACCAAGGTTTGACGGACCCTTCCAAGTCCTGTTGACAACACCTACATCAGTCAAGCTTGAAGGAAAGGCATCATGGATACATGCAAGCCATTGCAAAAAAAGCAGTATAAACTCATGATATTGATGTTAATAGTATTAACCACGACAAAGGCATGGGAAAGACTAAATTCTCTAACCCCTTTGAACAATAGATTCGTACAACATCATAGAAAATTAGTGCATGACTTGTTAAACAATACACAAACCCTGACAGATTGTTGGATCTGTACCCATTCACCGGTATCAGCCACAAGTATACCTTTTCTAGCAGTTCCCGTATCAGCAGAAGAAATATTTGCTTGGCCTAATTGTTCAGACAAACTGGCCAATAACCAAACTGGTAATGCTAGGCTGTGGAATACTACAATCGCCATACCAATTGTGGGATGGGTAGAATTTCCTTGGTGGCAGGGTAATCTCTCAGGGAGTAATACACATCTACAATATTTAGCATTCAAGGGAGGAAAATGGGTACCTAGGAATAAGACTGGATTAACTGATCTAGGACAGGTCCCCACTGAAAATCTACAGCTCAGTTTCAGTACAACCGTCCCTTCCTCTGATGCCTTCAAACCTGTAGTATTGGAAAGATACATACATAATAGAAAATGGGAACATTCTGAGTTGTTCCCCCAAGGTAATGCAAGCGATTGTACAAGCAAACCGGGGAACCTGGTTTGTAATGAATCTGATGAGTATGACATTTAAATTAAAGGACGTAGAACGACTCAGAGATCAGTATGACAAAGATAATGACCAGAATAAGGATAGCTGGTGGTCAGATACCTTTTCTTTTCTTAACCCAGCCAACTGGTTCAGAGGAATCGGTGGGTGGGTTGCTGGGATCATGCAGAGCATTATACATATAGTTATGATTATTGTAGTCATATACGTACTATTCCAGATTGTGCTCAAGGGTATCTCAGTATGCACAGATAAACTTTGTGTAATAGATGCAAGAGTATAAATTAATATTACCGTACTAATTTTTGTTTTTATATTTTAGTATACTGCTAAAGAAGAAAATAATTTGCGATAGAAGAATTAATACTAGATTTGATTCTCTTATTGAATACAAGCATGTACATGTGTAATACCAAAAATAAAGGCTTTGTCTTTAGCCCTGTGGTAATAAAAATAAAAGAATATGTCAAAGGGGGGAATTGTGGAGATCAGACTGAAAGAATCCATTGTGTCTTTCTCCTGAGGCATCTGGCTTATTTCAAGAAACTTAAACAAAGTTGACATTTCCTTTTATGGACGCATTCCTTCTGTGTTGTAACCTTTTACCTACATACCAAGCTGAACCTTATCTCTAGTATAGGCTGTTATTGTATAAGGATGTGAAATATGAGCGCTTGTACGCATGTCTGTAAAATGTTTAACTTTTTTTCTATATAAAAGGAGGGGGTAGAGCCCAGTGAGTCAGACGTGCTCCTGGGCTTCCCCTGTATATGATCACACAACCTTTTGTGCTGCGTGTCATTTCACTCGGATCCCTACCTCTAGTAAGCCAGGGACTGAGAAGGACTTAACAAGGGTTTCTTCTCCCAAGTTTAAGCCTCGGTTCATCGGCCCGTACAAGATATTGGAGATTCTTAACCCTGTGTCCTTCCGTTTGGACCTCCCTGCATCTTTTTCTATTCATAATGTTTTTCATCGGTCATTATTGCGCAGGTATGAGGTACCGGTTGTGCCTTCCGTTGAGCCTCCTGCTCCGGTGTTGGTTGAGGGCGAGTTGGAGTACGTTGTGGAAAAAATCTTGGACTCCCGTGTTTCCAGACGGAAACTCCAGTATCTGGTCAAATGGAAGGGATACGGTCAGGAGGATAATTCTTGGGTGACTGCCTCTGATGTTCATGCCTCCGATTTGGTCCGTGCCTTTCATAGGGCTCATCCTGATTGCCCTGGTGGTTCTGGTGAGGGTTCGGTGCCCCCTCCTTGAGGGGGGGGTACTGTTGTGAAATTGGATTTTGGGCTCCCCCGGTGGCCACTGGTGGAATTGAACTGGTGTGCATCATCCTCTCTGTTCACCTGTTTCCATCAGGATGTGGGAGTCGCTATTTAGCCTTGCTCCTCTGTCACTTCCATGCCGGTCAACATTGTAATCAGAAGCCTTTCTGTGCATGTTCCTGCTGCTAGACAACTCCCAGCTAAGTTGGACTTAGTCCTTGTTTGTTTTTGCATTTTGTTCCAGTTCTCAGCTGTAGTTTCGTTTCTGTGTCTGGAAAGCTCTTGTGATCTGAAATTGCCACTCTGATGTTATGAGTTAATACTAGAGTCTTAAAGTAATTTCAGGATGGTATTTTGATAGGGTTTTCAGCTGACCATGAAAGTGCCCTTTCTGTCTTCCTGCTATCTAGTAAGCGGACCTCAATTTTGCTAAACCTATTTTCATACTACGTTTGTCATTTCATCTAAAATCACCGCCAATATTTGTGGGGGCCTCTGTCTGCCTTTCGGGGAAATTTCTCTAGAGGTGAGCCAGGACTATATTTTCCTCTGCCAGGATTAGTTAGTCCTCCGGCCGGCGCTGGGCGTCTAGGGATAAAACGCAGGCTACGCTACCCGGCTACTGTTAGTTGTGCGGCAGGTTTAGTTCATGGTCAGTTTAGTTTCCATCCTTCCAAGAGCTAGTTCTTATGTTTGCTGGGCTATGTTCTCTTGCCATTGAGAACCATAACACGCAGCCCGGTTAACCGTATTCCGGACTGAGGATCGTGAAGCCTTCAGTAAAGAGGTAAAGAGATTGCAACCTGGTGTCCTCGTTATTTACTGCGACCTGCACCTCACCATAACATCATCACCATCCACACCTTTCATTGGGCGCCCCTCAGCAGGGTCACGGACCGGGTCTAGCCACCGTGACAACCCCAGAACAGAGACTCAGAGGCCCGGTACCGGGTACCCCTCGGCCCTGCGGCAGTGGGGGTGCTACAACTTGGCGTCACGAACAGGATCTACTTAAACCTGAAGAATCAGGTCATGTGTGCCTTGGAACTGTGATTTATTGTGCTTGGACTGTGACTTATTGCAAAGACTGTGTATTGCCACTTGCCACCAGAAGTTCCCTCCAAAACCGCCGCCATTACAGCGCTGAGGAGAGCGCAGGAGAAGAAGAGGGGCGTGGAGTGGGCGTAGACAAGCTGAAGAGCGCGAAAGACAATGGCCGCCCAGTCTAAATATTTAGATCCTTTGAGGACGTGTCCGTCAGCAGCCGAGATCCGCCTCCTGATCCTCAATGGTGGGCAGAGACAAAGAAAGCGAAACCGTCCACGAAGGAGAGAGCGGGAAAAGGACCAGGAAGAAGAAGTCAGCGACATGGAGGACGCCATGGCCAGCCGCCCGGAGCCGGAGCGTGGGGTAGGCGCAGAGGACTCCCCCAGCTACCTGGAGGGGCACCGCAACCAGGCCTCCACCGCTGATATTGACTTCCTGCAGGCCGGAGTGGATGAGCTCAGCGACCAACTCCGGCGGACGCAGCTGAGCACTGAGACCAGGTGGGAGAAGACCTTCATCGGGAGCCTCACCAGACGTCTGTCGGCAGCCTCGTCTGGTCCGGAGCAGGAAAGAAGTTCCAGCGCTCCGAAGCCAGGAAGCAAGGCCCTGCCGGAAAGTGAGATGCCGCAAACGGAGATGACAATGCCGCAGCGCAAGGCCATGCAACCAGCGTTCCAGATCCCAGCGGGGACGGAGCAGATCGGCACCGTAGGGACCGCATCTGAAGCAGGTATGAAGAACGACCCTGCCTCGCCAGCAGAGGACCTGCTGATAGGCCCCGTCGCGGTGCCCCCTCTCCCTGGGACCTATAGACTCCGACGCCTTACACCCTGGGATCGGGCCACGGGTGTGGAGCACTTCTTGAAGGCCCCGATCTCGCCGATCACCTTGCCGAGCGAGGTCCATGTGGAGCTACGGCCGCCAGAGCAAGAATAAACCTCGATGCCATGGATATGTAAATAGTTAACTGTTTGTTTCCCTGCTTTTTGCTGCTTTAAACCAGATTAGGGTTATTCTTAAAGGGATCCCTTAGTTTACCCGGGATCCCTACTTTTGCTTTTGTTTTTGTTTCCTGTTTTATCATTGTTAAAAGAACTGCTGGATCATGAACACTGCATGATTACAAACTCATTGTAAATAGTTTGCACCTTCTTAAAGGTGCCCTCTACTGGTTTTTTAAAAGAAAGGACTCTTTGCGAAGAAACTGTTCCTGGAAACAGCACCAGAGTCCTTACTGCATACGGACTTGCAGCTTGAGAAGTTGCACTACCTCATAGAGACTTGGTCCCCTCTTAAAGGGAACGTTCACCCATAGCACTTAAAGTATAATGATGCCTTAAGAGAAATAGTGATAATGCTTACATGTAAAGTTATATGTAGTCAGACAGTTGATAGTAAGAAATGTTTAATGATGTGTCAGAGAATGAGGACAGGAAGTGGACCCGTACGGGGTTAGTCTGTGAGTCCTCTTAGGAGCCATACAGAGATGGCTCAGTGATCTTGAACTGAGAGATGGATGATACGTTCTATACTGTGTATAGTATCAGAAAGGCAGTAGGCCTGGGCGGAAAGGGGCGGTCCTGCAACAGAACGAGAGGCAGTAGGCCTGGGGCAGATAGACAGGCGGTCCTGCAGATGTATGGATGGAAAATGAAGGAAAAGTTGATTAGCCTTATAGTGTTTTATAAGAAGGTCTTTAGTGGATTCAGTGTGTACGTCCTTAAAGGCAACGTTAAATTATTGTTCAAAAATTTGTACTTAGTAGAATACCCGGTTGGGTATGAAAAAGTTATTTTTAGTACGTTATTTAAAGTATTTAACCATGTTTGTAACGTTCAAGTGTCCTCACCTCCCATAAAGGGAAGCTCTGTTCAAATTTGCTTATTGTTATTGCATTTCAAAATTGTATGTCTTTTTGCTGACATGTATTGTTGTTTTCTTCCCAATCCAGGAGTACTGGATTTAACCGGGGGGAGTGCAGCGCCCCAGAGTCCTGGTCGTTGCAGTACTGATGCTCCGCCGCTAAGGGGGGCTATGGTACGTCTGATGGCACTGAAGGAGTTCACCTGACCAGGTATCACAGACACCAATGCACTTCACAGTCTGGCCTCCAGGGGGAGCTAAGGGTGCTATGTATTAGGCCACTCCTCACAATCTGGTAAAACTGGGGGTTGGATAGGAAGTTAGTTAGAAGCTGACTGAGTTGGAACCAGGCAAAATCCTGTGGCAGAGGGTGTTGCAGGGGAAGATTCAGGGGGGTCCCTGTCAGGGGTGTGATCCTGACAGAGGCCTAGCGAACAGAGAGAACGTTATGGGACCGCGCCTGCACCTGATCGCGGCGGTACCCTAGGAAAGGACAAGAAGCGAGGTTTATTGTGCTGAGTGAGAAACGAGATCAACGCAACAAGGAGAAACACCAGTAGGAGTCGTGCTGTAAGTCGAGGCAACATCCTACTGAGGCGCGCAGCCGGTGTCCGGAACGCCGAGGAAGTATAGAGCTCCAGGCCTAACTTCAAACCTACGGCAGGACAGTCAGTTATCGGCAGGCTGTCTCACCCAAATCACCTAAGAAGACATAGGGGGCAACAACAGGAGAGGGGCGACACTAGGGTCCAGGAAGAGCTCCGAGCCTACCCGTCATACGGGTGCATCCTAGCCATATCATCTGGGGGACGAAGAAGAACATCAGAATTGAGTTGTGAGGGAACTTCAGAAACAGACACAACAGTTGTGGGGACTATCCCGTAAGCACAGCAGGGGAGGACCACAACATACAAGCGCTAGAAGGTAGGCACAGATTTCCACCTGCAAAGGGAACTCTGGAGGTGCCATCGGACCGGCTGGACTTGCGCAGCCCGGTTAACCGTATTCTGGACTGAGGATCCTGAAGCCTTCAGTAAAGAGGTAAAGAGACTGCAACCTGGTGCCCTCGTTATTTACTGCGACCTGCACCTCACCATAACATCATCACCATCCACACCTTTCATTGGGCGCCCCTCAGCAGGGTCACGGACCGGGTCTAGCCACCGTGACAACCCCAGAACAGAGACTCAGAGGCCCGGTACCGGTTACCCCTCGGCCCTGCGGCAGTTCGGGCGCTACAAGAACACAATAAATGTCAACCTAGTGTGTCCACATACTGCCATATTAGGGGCACAGAGGCCATATTGTGCCCAGATAGCAATATATTGTGCCCAGATAGGGGCACAGAGGCTATATTATACCCAGATAACATTACATTGTGCCCAGATAGAGGTGCAGAGGCCATATTGTTCCCAGATAGCATTACATTGTGCCAAGATAGGGGCACAGTGGCCATATTGTGCCAAGACAGCCTTACATTGTGCCCAGATAGGGGCACAGAGGCCATATTGTGTCCAGATAGCATTACATTGTGTTCATATATAGGCACAGAGGCCATATTGTGCCCAGAAAGCATTACATTGTGCCAAGATAGGGGCACAGAGGCCATATTGTGTCCAGATAGCATTACATTGTGTTCATATTTAGGCACAGAGGCCATATTGTGTCCAGATAGCATTACATTGTTCCAAGATAGGGGCACAGAGGCCATGTTGTGCCCAGATAGCATCACATTGTGCTCAGATAGGGGCACAGTGGCCATATTGTGCCAAGACAGCCTTACATTGTGCCCAGATAGGGCACAGATGCCATATTGTGTCCAGGTAGCATTACATTGTGTTCATATATAGGCACAGAGGCCATATTGTGCCTAGATAGCATTACATGGTGCTCACATAGGGGCACAAAGGCCATATTGTGCACCAATAGCATTACGTTGTGCCCAGAAAGGGGAACAGAGGCAATATTGTGCCCAGATACCTTTACATTGTGTCCAGTATCCATGGCCCCTTGCTAGGCTATTAATATCAGCCTGCAGCTGTCTGCATAGCCTTTGCTGGTTATTAATTATAGGGGACCCTATTTAATATTTTTTTTATGGTCCCCCATTTTAATAGTTAGTAAAGGCTAAGTATACAGCTGTGAGCTGATATTAATAGCTTGGGAAGCTCCATGGGTATTAACCCCTTCTCAGGCTATAAACATTGGCCCCCAGCCGTCGGCTTTCCCTCTGCTGGTTATGAAAATTGCAGGGAGCCCATGCCATTTTTTCAGAGAAATAATATTTTATTAATTAAATACATGTCCATTAATTTGCACACACACCGTACTAATTGTATTGGTCACTGACATCTATATATCTACCTATTCTATTTGTATTTACTGTACATAATCTGTCTCTTCTATCCTGTCGGCTCCTGCAGTGAATTTATAGTACACTGCACATGAATTGCTGGCTTTTCTTCGATCTATCTATGTAATATATACACGTATATATGTGTGTGTCACTGACATGTATATATTTACCGTATATAGTCGAGTATAAGCCGACCCGAGTATAAGCCGACCCCCCCTAATTTTGCCACAAAAAACTGGGAAAACTTAATGACTCGAGTATAAGCCTAGGGTGAAAAATGCAGCAGCTACTGGTAAATTTCAGAAACAAAAATTGATACCAATAAAAGTAAAATTAATTGAGACATCAGTAGTTTAAGGCTGTGTGCACACGATGCAGATTTAGTGCAGCTCTGCAGCGTATTTTTCTGCTGCAGAAACGCTGCAGATCTGCACTGTGATTTACAGTACAATGTAAATCAATGTAAAAAAAAAAGCTGTGCACATGGTGCAGAAAAATCCGCGCAGAAACGCTGCAGATTTCAAAGAAGTGCATGTCACTTCTTTTGTGCGTTTCTGCAGCGTTTCTGCACCCCTCCATTAATAGAAATCTGCAGTGGTAAAAACTGCATAAAAACCGCGCAAAAAATGCATCAAAACCAAGCAAAAAACGCACCAAAACCGCACAAAAAACGCATCAAAAACGCAGCTGCGGATTCTGCCAGGAGATGCAGATTTTGTGCAGAAAATTCTGCACCCAAATCTGCAACGTGTGCACAAAGCCAAAGTGTTTTTGAGTATCTATATTGAATCAGGAGCCCCATATAATGCTCCATACAGTTTATGATGGGCCCCATAAGATGCTCCATATTAAAAAATGCCCCATATAATGCTGCACAAATGTTGATTATGACCCCATATGATGCTCCATAGAGATACAGTATTTGCCCCATATAATGCTGCACATGGCCCCATAAGATGCTCCATACAGGTATTTGCCCCATATAATGCTGCACATGGCCCCATAGGATGCTCCATACAGATAATTGCCCCATATAATGCTGCTCATCGCCCCCTAAGATGCTCCATAGAGATATTTGCCCTATATGCTGTTGCTGTGATAAAAAAAAAATCACATACCTCTCGTCGCTCAGGCCCCCGGCACTTGCTGTATTCACCTGTCCCGCGTTCCTCCGCCGAGCGTCGCTATGTCTTCCGCGTCCTCTGCACTGACGTTCAGGCAGAGGGCGGCGCGCACTAATTGTGTCACCGCGCCCTCTGACCTGAGCATCACTGCAGAGGACACGGAAGATGCAGCGGCGCCGACGGTGGAACGGGGAGCAGGTGAATATAGCGCACTGAGTTTACTCATCTGCTCCTGGCGCGGTCCCTCCACGTCTGTTCCCCGGCGCCGGCAGCTTCTTCCTGTAGTGAGCGGTCACACGGTACTGCTCAATACAGTAATGAATATGCGGCTCCACCCCTATGGGTCCATATTCATTACTGTAATGAGCGTACCATGTGACCGCTCACTACAGGAAGAAGCTGCCGGCGCTGGGGAACAGATGTGCAGGGACCGCGCCAGGAGCAGGTGAGTATTATTACACAGCTCCGCTCCCCCTCCCCTGCCGACCCCTGGGTATGACTCGAGTATAAGCCGAGAGGGGGACTTTCAGCCCAAAAAAGTGGACTGAAAATCTCAGCTTATACTCGAGTATATACGGTACATGTACTCTATGTGTATATACTGTATCTATTCTATCTATTCTATTCTAACCTGTCAGTGTGATATTACTGTACCCGGGATATGAATTGCCGGCTTTTCAAATGCGATCGGTGTGTAAAAATCGGACAGGAATTGCATGGTCTGAGTGCTGTGCTATTTTATTCTCACACCCATTGACTTCTGTTGCGGGATCTGATTTCCAATTGCAATCGCAGCATGCTGCAACTTTTTTCCAATCCAATCGTGATCCAATTCGAGCTGAAAAAAAAAAACGCAGATGAAGACACAATCATAGAATAACATTGGTTTGAATTCAATCTAATTTTTTACCGGATTGCATTCGTCCAATTTCATCGCAAGTGGGAATGAGCCTTTAGGGTTCAATTCAATTTCCAGTTTCGAAGTTTCGTGCTAGCGGATTTCAAGCTGAAGCTATTAAAAAGAAAAATCCCAAATCTTCCACTATCGTGATGAATCTGGGTAAACAGCGTGTTCCCAGAACTGAGTCCGCTCCTGGAGATTGTGGAGGTGATGACTCACGCTGGAGAGGAGGGAGACAGACGTAAGACATCTTATCAAATATCAGCCGGGAGCAGAGAGGACTGGATGGGAGATGATTGCTGCATATCCTCGGTGACCTCATTGTTACATAGCTGGAGATCATCAGTAATAAAAATAATAATAATAATAATTTTAATAATTAATAATAATAATTACACTCCAGGAAGACATCCAGGCCTCTCTTGAACCCCCTCGACTTAGTTTGATACAATAATCTTGCAGCTCCACAGATCTCTCTCTTTCTGGTGGTTTGTTACAATGTATCAGTCTGAAGTCTAGGCTGCTTAGCTAACAGAGGATTGTGCAGACTGGATACAATGTATCCTCTTCTTCGCAGAGAGGACATTTATAAGGGGGTTCTACATTCAAGTCCTCTCGAGATGCTAAAAAAGTAACACTAGGACAATATTTGAAAAGTAAAAAAAAAAATTAACCTTATTTTCCCAGTAGAAAAATAAATTAGTAATATAAAACTAATAAATAAAAAATATATTATTTACCTTATGGTAAATGTTGGAAAGAAAAATATGTGGAATGCCACAGATGCCATTTTTCGGTCTCTGCACTCCACTCCCCAACCAAAAATGTAATAAAAAATGATCAAGTGTATGTAGCCCAAAAATGTTACCAATAAAAACCAAGCACACACACAGCCCAATCTGATAGTACATTGGTTACAGTAAAGTCAATGCATTGATATCACGATTCCCCACTCCTTTCTGTGGCGACTTGATGGAAAACGCTCTATAGGAAGATCGATATTGTGCAACCTAGATGGGTCCACCAGGGTCTTCTCCGCCATTATCTAGCATCAAGCCATCGGGTTGCTGGTCTTCCTCTTCACCTTGGTCCCTCTATTCTTCCAACAATAATGTCCTTCTCCAGTAATCGCTCTATTTGTATTATGTGTCCACAGTAGGCAAGTCGCAGCTTAGTGATCCTTGTTTTGAGAGACATGTCTGGCTTGATTTGTTCCAAAATTGGTTTGTTCATCCTTCCCAGTACAACATTTTGAAGGCGTTGATTCCTCTTCAATCTTGGGTCTTTATCATCCAGGTTTCACATCCATTTGTTACTGCACAAAAGACCTGTGTCTTCACTACCAGTGAAATGTTCCTCGATTTGAAGACCTTGTCCAGTGACTTCATTGTTGATTTGCCCATAGCTATTCTCCGATTGACTTCTGGTGTCGTCGCTGCATCTTGACTGATTATTGATCCGAGTAGGTTGAAGTCCTTTCCAACTTCCACTTCGTCACCGTCCATCTCAAATGTGTCTCAGTCTTACCTGGCAGAAGTCAATATCTTTGTATTTTTTGTGCTGAGTACTATAAGAAAAATCCCTCTCTTTGTCATATGACTGTGGCTCCCAAAAACACATTTCAGTCTAAGAAAATTTAGTCCCATCACCTTGTGACATCAATAACATCTTACTCTGTGATATTTCCATATCTACCCAAAATCTAGCCCTTTTATTTTGCCACATGACTTTGGCTCCCTCCAGAAGTCAAATTTCTTCATTGGGAAATGTAAGTTAATATTTTTGTGACAGCACCAGTCTTCTCCAGTTAACCCCCATAGTCAATGACATCACCAGCTGCATAACTCCACGCTCTCATCACTGACTTCTTCATTTAAAAGTTACTCTATGACATCACGATATACCAGAAAACTGACACGTTCCATCTGTGACATCATCAGCACTCTCTAGCTAACCCAGTTACTCCATGATATCATTATCAACTCAATGACCCAACCCACTCACTCCATGACATCACCTGACATCTTCATTTAATGCAATTACTTTATGACATCATCAAGAAGATAACTAAGACTCTTTCTTTGTGACATCATCAGTATTCTTCAATTAACCCAATTATTCTATATCACCAACCAAACAACCGATAACCCCACGCCCTACTCTGCGACATCACCAGCCTTCTCAAGTTAACCCAGTTAATCTACGCTCTCAGCCAAAAAAACTCCACTCTCTCTCTATGTGACATCACCAGCCTTCTCCACTAACTAAATTAAAATATGACATCATCCCTAACCAGATAATGAACCCTCTCACTTTATGACATCGCCAGCCTTCTCCAGATAACCCTGGTAATCTATGACATCTGTTGTGAATTCTGCTTTTGGGTTCCCTCCAGTGGTAGTAGGTGGTAATGCAGTTGTCCCTGGGTTGCAGTCCTGGTCAGGTGTGTCTGCTGATTGCAGTTCTGACTGGGGTATTTAGGTGTGCAGGATTCATTAGTCCTTGCCAGTTGTCAATTGTTGTTGGGAGGTGTTGGACCTCTGCCTGGTTCCTCCTGCCTTTCTGCCAAATCAGCAAAGATAAGTGTCTGGTTTTTTTTTCCTGTGGCACACATGCTGTGTGCTTCACAATTCAGTGCTATTCTTTGTGTTTTCTTGTCCAGCTTAGATTGTGTCAGTATTTTCTCAGTCTTGTTGTAAATTCTCTGGAGTGGCAGATATACATTCCATGTCTTTAGTTAGATTGTGGAACTTTTTGTATTATCTGTTGTGGATATTTTTGGAAGGGTTTTAATACTGACCGCCTAGTAATCTGTCCTATCCTTTCCTATTTAGCTAGAGTGGCCTCTTTGCTAAATCCTGTTTTCTACCTGCGTGTGTCTATTCTTCTCCTACTCACAGTCATTATTCGTGGGGGGCTGCCTATCCTTTGGGGGTCTGCTCTGAGGCAAGATAGCATTCCTATTTCCATCTATAGGGGTATTTAGTCCTCCGGCTGTGTCGAGGTGTCTAGGGTTTGTTAGGCACACCCCACGGCTACTTCTAGTTGCGGTGTTAGTTTAGGATTTGCGGTCAGTACAGGTTCCACCGACTCCAGAGAAAGTTTTCATGCGGCTCCAAGGTCACCAGATCATAACAGACATCATTATTAGCAATATAACTTCACTCTCTCACTCTGTGACAGCACCAGTCTTCTCCAATAGTTACATCCTTCACAATATGACATTATTATTATTATCATTTATTATAGTGCCATTTATTCCATGGCGCTTTACATGTGAGGAGGGATATACATAATAAAAACAGGTACAATAATCTTGAACAAATTGAGTCACCGACTGGTACAGGAAGAAAGAGGACCCTGCCCACGAGGGCTCACAATCTACAAGGGATGGGTGAGGATGCAATAAGTGAGGGTAGAGCTGATCGTGCAGTGGTTTGGTCTATCGGTGGTTACTGCAGGTTGTAGGCTTGTCGGAAGAGGTAGGTTTTCAGGTTCCTTTTGAAAGTTTCCATGGTAGGTGAGCATCTGATATGTTGGGGTAGAGAGTTCAAGAGTAGGGGTGATGTGCGTGAGATATCCTGTATGCGATTGTGGGAGGAGGAGGAGATAAGAAGGGAATGTAGAAGGAGATCTTGTGAGGATCGGAGGTTGCGTGCAGGTAAGTACTGGGAGATAAGGTCACAGATATACGGAGGACACAGATTGTGGATGGCTTTGTACGTCATGGTTATGTTTTTTTTAACTGGAGTCTTTGGGTAATGGGGAGCCAGTGATAGTATTGACAGAGGGGAGAGGCTGGGGAATAGCGGGGGACACGTGGATTAGTCAGGCAGCAGAGTTTAGAATAGATTGGAAGGGATGCGAGAGTGTTAGAGGGGAGGCCTCAGAGCCGGAGGTTGCAGTAGTCAAGGCGGGAGATGATGAGAGCATGGACTAGGGTTTTTGCAGATTCTTTGATTGAGGAATGTCCAGATTCGGGAAATATTTTTACATGGAAGTCGGCAGGAAGTGGAGAGGGTTTGGATATGTGGTTTGAAGGAGAGATCAGGGTCAAGGATTCCCCAAGGCAGCGGGCTTGTGGGACTGGGGAGAGTGAGCAGTCATTTACTTTAATAGAGAGGTCAGTGGGGGGTTGGGTCAAGTGAGATGGGGAAATATGATGAATTCCGTTTTGTCCATGTTAAGTTTTAGAAATCTAATGGAGAAGAAGGATGAAATAGTGGACAGACATTGTGGGATTTTGGTTAGTAGGGAGGTGATATATTTTCCAGAGATGTAGATCTGTGTGTCATCAGAATAGAGGTGATACTGAAAGCTGTGAGATTCTATGAGCTGTTCCAGGCCAAAGGTGTAAATGGAGAAGAGCAGGGACCCTAGGACTGAACTTTGTGGGACTCCGACAGATAGGGGGCGAGGTGAGGAGGTGGTGTGCAAGTGAGTGTGACATAGTCACCTACTAGATGATGGACCCTCTCACTCTGTGACATCACCAATTTTTTTCCTTTAACATAAAAATTCTATGACATCACCACATGTCTCACTGTGACCTCACCATCCACCTCCAGTTACTCTCATATCTTTACCAACTACACAACCCCAACTTCTCACTGTAACTTCAGCAGTCAACTCCAGTTACTCTGACATCACCAACTAGATATCCCCACCTTCTCACTGTGACCTCACCAGCCATCTCCAGTTACTCTGACATCATTACCAACCACACAACCCCACCTTCTCACTGTGACCTCACCAGCCATCTCCAGGTACTCTGACATCATCACCAACCAGATAATCCCACCTTCTTACTGTGACCTTAGAGCGCCCCCAAGGGCTGTGGGGTACTCGGTACCGGGCCCTTTGGTTCTTGAGGGGGATGTCACGGTGGCTGACCTGGTCCGTGGCCCTCGGGAGGTCCAATGTAAATGGGGAAAGGTCTTTAAAGGGGAAATGTTTGTGATGCCACCTGTGGTATTCGGTCAGGGTGACCGACGCTGCTTTAAGGGGTCCGCTGGGGTGATGTTATGGCAGCTAGATGGTATACCTTCCCACAGGTGAAGTATGTCCCCAGGGATTCCCAGTATGTAGATGGTGGATGGTGAGAGGCACAGTGAAGAACGAGGACACAAGGTTGCAGTCTCTTTACCTTTTTACTGAAGGCTTCAGCATCCACAGTCCAGAGCACCAGACCACAGGGCAGGCAGAGACCGGCCGGTCTGAAGGCAAATCCAGAGTCCCCTTATCCAGGTGGAAATCAGTAGCCTTCCTCTAGCGCCTTGGTGTTGTAGTACCTTATTGCTGAGCCTCTCATAAGGTCCTCACAGATGTTGTAGATGTTATGTCTCTCTCTCTGTCCCCCAGATGGATAGGACAAACCCGTATGACCGGTGGCCTGAGGCTGTTTGTAGGGACTCTAGCACGCCCCGGCCTTTGAGGGGTGCCACCTGGGTGTAGGTGTGGACAGGCAACCTGCAATTAGCTGTCCTGCCGGTCTCTGGAGCAAGGCATAAAGGATCGTTGCTCCCTTGGTGTGCCAGCTACCGGATTTCTGCGCCTCAAAAGGAGGCAGCCTGCTCCTGGCTGATCTCCCTCTGATATCCTCTCTTTTGCTCTGACTTTCCTTCATGCTTGCTGCAATACAGTTCTCCGTTCGTGTCTCTTTCTTAGGGGCTGCTGCACGTGGGGAAGGCGCAGCTCCGTGGCCCTCTGTCTAGGCCTCTGACAGGATCCCACCCCTGTCAGGGACCAACTGCCTGAGCCAAGCTCAGACAGCGTCTTTCTGCCTAACTTTCTATCCAGACCACCAGTTTTACCTAACTGTGAAGAGTGCCCTAATAAATAGGAGCATAGCTCCCCCAGGTGGACTGGAGTATGAAATGTGTTGTGTGTTGGTGTTACCTGGTGAAGAGATCTCCTTTATTGCCTTCAAACGTAACATCACTCCCCCCTAGAGGAGAATGGTATTACTGCAACGACCAGGACCCTGGGGCTCTGCAACCTCACCAGCCATCTCCAGTTACTCTGACATCATCACCAACTAGATAACCCCAACCTTCTCACTGTGATCTCACCAACCATCTCCAGTTACTCTGACGTTACCAAGCAAGTAACCACACCTTCTCACTGTGACCTCACCAGCCATCTCCAATTACTCTGACATCATCACCAACTAGATAACCACACCTTCTCACTGTGACCTCACCAGCAATCTCCAATTACTCTGACATCATCACCAACTAGATAACCCCCACCTTTTCACTGTTACCTCACCAGCCATCTCCAGTTGCTCTGACATCATCACCTACACAACCCCACCTTTTCACTGTGACCTAACCAGCCATCTCCAGTTACTCTGACATCATCACCAACCAGATAACCCCACCTTCTCACTGTGACCTCACCAGCCATCTCCAGTTACTCTGACATCATCACCAACCAGATAATCCCACCTTTTCACTGTTACCTCACCAGCCATCTCCAGTTGCTCTGACATCATCACCTACACAACCCCACCTTTTCACTGTGATCTAACCAGCCATCTCCAGTTACTCTGACATCATCACCAACAAGATAACCCCACCTTCTCACTGTGACCTCACCAGCCATCTCCAGTTACTCTGACATCATCACCAACCAGATAATCCCACCTTCTCAATGTGTCCTCACCAGCCATCTCCCGTTACTCTGACATCATCACCTACACAACCCCACCTTTTCACTGTGATCTACCCAGCCATCTCCAGTTACTCTGATGTCATCACCAACCGGATAACCCCAACTTCTCACTGTGACCTCACCAGCCATCTCCCGTTACTCTGACATCATCACCAACCAGATAACCCCACCCTCTTTTTCTATAACATCACTAGTCATTTCTATACAGCCAGCCTCCCTCTCTGTAAAGCACCACCAACTTTAACCAGAAAACTCTCCCCATACCCACACAATGTGACATCACTAACCTTCCGCAGATAACTATGACAGCATAATCTAAGACATCACCGAAATTACCCAGAAAATCCCTCTGCCATTCTATTCCATTTCGGCCACCAGGACAATAAATTGTATCCGCCATTGGCTACTAATTCAGGAATATAACAGCAATTTGTACACTTTTGGTTGGCTTGGTAGCAGCTTCCTGGCACTGGTCGCTAAGGTTAAATTTACTGTTCGCCAAAATCCCCAAGCGACAGTTTTATCCAGGGCTTTTTCTGGCTTTTATTTCTAACACATAATTGTGAAGTTTGTCCTTGACCTTCCATTTATCACTCTTATATAACTGTCACCGTCCTGCTTTTAATATCGTTCTCCCCGAATCTGCTGCGTCTGCAAAGCCCAGGTCTCCTCTGATCTGCTGCCTCACACGCACCTCTTCTCCCATATAAATATTGTGGCTGCCTCCGCCGCCTGCCAGAAACCCATTTGCCTGGAGAGAGTAAAATTCAGCGGATCGTCGGCTATTTATAGCTCCGGACGGTTATGTAACAATGTAGGAGAAAGCTCGCTGCGAAAACACGCAGAACGCAGCACGAAGAGGAGCGCGGAGCGCCAGGCGATCAAAGGACGGCGCAGGAAAGCCACAATTCACACATCTATACACGGCACCTACACATGGAGCATATAGAAATATTATACCATTGTTAGCTCACAGCGCTGAGCCGCGAAGCCAACCAAATCAGCTCCAATCTCATAGGACAGAGATTATATATCAGCAACTAGCTGTACATGTGACAAAGAATAAATGTGCAGATAATTCTCCATCCTGTACTGATCCTGAGTTACATCCTGTGTTATACTCCAGAGCTGCACTCACTATTCTGCTGGTGCAGTCACTGTGTACATACATTACATTACTGATCCTGAGTTACATCCTGTATTATACCCCAGAGCTGCACTCACTATTCTGCTGGTGCAGTCACTGTGTACATACATTACAGTACTGATCCTGAGTTACATCCTGTATTATAACCCAGAGCTGCACTCACTATTCATACATTACAGTACTGATCCTGAGTTACATCCTGTATTATACCCCAGAGCTGCACTCACTATTCTGCTGGTGCAGTCACTGTGTACATACATTACATTACTGATCCTGAGTTACATCCTGTATTATACCCCAGAGCTGCACTCACTATTCTGCTGGTGCAGTCACTGTGTACATACATTACATTACTGATCCTGAGTTACATCCTGTATTATACCCCAGAGCTGCACTCACTATTCTGCTGGTGCAGTCACTGTGTACATACATTACAGTACTGATCCTGAGTTACATCCTGTATTATAACCCAGAGCTGCACTCACTATTCATACATTACAGTACTGATCCTGAGTTACATCCTGTATTATACCCCAGAGCTGCACTCACTATTCTGCTGGTGCAGTCACTGTGTACACACATTACATTACTGATCCTGAGTTACATCCTGTATTATACCCAAGAGCTGCACTCACTATTCTGCTGGTGCAGTCACTGTGTACATACATTACATTACTGATCCTGAGTTACATCCTGTATTATACTCCAGAGCTGCACTCACTATTCTGCTGGTGCAGTCACTGTTTACATACATTACATTACTGATCCTGAGTTACATCCTGTATTATACCCCAGAGCTGCACTCACTATTCTGCTGGTGCAGTCACTGTGTACATACATTACTGATCCTGAGTTACCTCCTGTATTATACCCCAGAGCTGTACTCATTATTCTGCTGGTGCAGTCACTGTGTACATACATTACATTACTGATCCTGAGTTACATCCTGTATTATACCTCAGAGCTGCACTCACTATTCTGCTTGTGCAGTCACTGTGTACATACATTACACTACTGATCCTGAGTTACAACCTGTATTATACCCCAGAGCTGCACTCACTATTCTGCTGGTGCAGTCACTGTGTACATACATTACACTACTGATCCCGAATTACATCCTGTATTATACTCCATAGCTGCACTCACTATTCTGCTGGTGCAGTCACTGTGTACATACATTACATTACTGATCCTGAGTTACATCCTGTTTTATATTCCAGAGCTGCACTCGCTATTCTGCTGGTGCAGTCACTGTGTAAATACATTACATTACTGATCCTGAGTTACCTCCTGTATTATACTCCAGAGCTGCACTCACTATTCTGCTGATGCAGTCACTGGGTACATACATTACATTACTGATCCTGAGTTTCATCCTGTATTTTACTCCAGAGCTGCAATCACTATTCTCCTGGTGCAGTCACTGTGAACATACATTACATTACTGATCCTGAGTTACATCCTGTATTGTACTCCAGAGCTGCACTCACTATTCTGCTGGTGCAGTCACTGTGTACATACATTACATTACTGATCCTGAGTTACATCCTGCATTATACTCCAGAGCTGCACTCACTATTCTGCTGGTGCAGTCACTGTGTACGTGTGGCACCCCAGGAGTTCAGGTACCACAGTGGTATTGCCTTCCTTTCGGAGAGGGTGATGCCATGCCTGATGACGAGGGGAGTCCCTTTGGCAGGTAAACTGTACATGCAACATATTGTGACTCCAGGCCAGAAGGGGGAGCTCTAAGCCGGTTTAAGAGGAACTTCCCTATATACATTCTGGTCTGGAGGAGGAGTTAGTTAGTCTGGTGCAGACAAGGAACAGTGAAGGAGCACAGGAGAAGTCAGGAGCTAGAGCAGAGCTTCGAGTGGGCTCCCTCTAAGCTAGAGCACAGAAACCAGACACCGGGAGCCCGAGGCTGTGTCGAACTACAAGTCCCATGACAGATCCAGAGGGCAAGAAACTGGAAGGGACTTGCCCACAATTACACCTGAGGTACAGCAACATCCAGAGCCCGGAGTCACCGTGTATAGAGACCCCAAAGAAACGGCTCAAACTGCCTACCCTGCAGGTGCAGAGAAAATAAAGCAGAGATAATTACTTGCTCAGGCCTCCAAAACAAATGCAGTGGCAGGGTGCGGCGGACCCGATTAATGATGGCAGAAACACAGGTGCAACAATACCGATGAAAAAAAAAACACTTTCAATCCAGTGTTGGCTGTTTGGTATTTTAGTGCACAAAAAGATAAGCGATAATAGTCTGTATGCGGCGTAATTCACACAAGCAATGCAGAGCATCTGGTCTACAGCCTATTACTAACGCACATACAGGCGGGCTGCACAGTGCTACAAAATGCATGCTGTGTGAACAGAGGCCACAGTTTACAGAGCCATCTTGGTCCAGCTGCACCCTGCAAGATAAAGTGCAAAAAAACATATCAATGTGTGTAAGGTATTGGTTAATATTGGGGCCATAATACATAAGCTGGCAACCCGCATCAAGGGTCCTTACGTTTGCCAGTCCTAACGCTTAACATCAAACAAAGCTCACAGACACAAAAAGAGGACTTAAAAAATTCTCCTGCAGGTAATGTCCCAGAACAGGGAGTAAGGCTACGTTCACATTTCCGGCTAGCGCCGCAGCGTCGGGCGCCGCAGCGGCGCCGCATGCATCATGCGCCCCTATATTTAACATGGGGGCGCATGGACATGCGGTGCACTTGCTTTTTGCGCCGCATGCGTCCCTGCGGCGCCCGCGTCGGGGCGCAGAGGACGCAGCAAGTTGCATTTTTGCTGCGTCCAAAATCAATGGAAAAAAGGACGCATGCGGCGCAAAAAGCAGCGTTGTGCATGTGTTCACATTTGCGCTGTGCGTTGCGGCGGCGACGCTGCGGCGCACACCGCAAATGTGAACGTAGCCTAAGAGAGGAACTTGTCATGAAGCCACAGGCAGCAAGGGACCATTAACCAGCGCATAGTGGAAGGCTGCCAATCTGCCCTGGCAAAGGGAATCCCATTCATTTTCAAGCTGTCTGGACTCCATAGACTCCTGTTGCGGATACCCTGGACTGAGACTGTCTAACATCA
Source organism: Ranitomeya variabilis (assembly GCF_051348905.1). Classification (NCBI taxonomy): domain Eukaryota; kingdom Metazoa; phylum Chordata; class Amphibia; order Anura; family Dendrobatidae; genus Ranitomeya; species Ranitomeya variabilis. The sequence goes on from NC_135233.1 coordinate 1,098,908,990, forward strand.
GTAAACCAGGTAAAGAGACTGCAACCTTGTGTCCTCCATTTATTTACTGGCAACACACAATCCTTGCCCACTACACTGGGAGCCCTGGGGACCCAGCTTCACCTGTGGGAAGCTACACCATCCCACCCACAGAGGACCCCCTTACGCAGCGTCGTTCACCCCTGACCGAGTACCACAGGTGGCGTCACGAACTTTCATTATTTCTACAATCCCTTTAAAGTCTATCCCTTTTACTTGGGCTCCCAGGGCATGGATCGAGTCGCCGCCACCATGACCTCCCCTTTAACAACGACTGGACCCGGTACCGAGTACCCTCATGGCCCTGGCGGGCGTTCCAACTTGGGGTCACAAACAGGATTCGTACCCTCGCATTGCCATGTACTGTGTGCCATAGACTGTTTCAATTTGTGTGTAGACCCCAACTGCCACGCCGCGTGGAGTGCGACGGGATGGACGCTTACCTTCGTGGGCGGAACCTGGAAAAGAGCGCAAAGTGGAAGTGGGCGCTGTGCAGGTGAGCCGCAAGTGAAGAAGCCGGAAGGCCCTGGACCGAGAACCGGGAGGAGCATCTGACCGAGCGCAGGAGGATCCGCTGCAGACTCTGGTGACAGGACGTCAGGCCTGATTGAGGTTAGCATGGGGGAAGGGATATGTCCAACCCCAGAGAAGATTTAGCAGTGGTCGCAGCTGCAGCCCCCATGGTGCTACCAGGCCCCGCGGTGGACGCAGGCGCAGGTCCCATGATGCCACCAGACCACACAGTGGCTGCCGCCGCTCCTGTAAACCGGCCGGACCCTGCCGCAGCTACAGCTCCCATAATGCCGCTATCCATGCCCTATATACCGGGAGCGGCCTGGCTGCCACAATATTCCGGGGAGTTCCACATGCTGAGTTACTTTAAAGAAGGGCTATGCAGCCTATTTTAAGTATATCCCCTGAAGTAACATCAAAAGGACAGCATCCTAACTGGCCAACTAATTGGCACAGCCCAAAGAGAAGTAAAATCCAGGCCGGATATTGAAAAAGGAACTGTTATGCAGATATTTGCCAAACTTAAAAATACTTTTGACACCCGCATGGCTGCAGAAATTAAGATGAGGTTTTTCGGGTACAAACAAAGAGCACAGAATACCATACGGGACTATGACCTTAATCTCCAGGACACATTGCGGGCCATTAAGCAGGTTGACCCGAACAGTGTGCAGAATGGGAACAAGCTATTAAAGGAGCAGTTCATTGAGGGACTCTTGTCCAGCACCCACTGGACACAGCTGCGCATCCTGGCCTTGCAAAACCCTGACCTGGACTTTGCACATTTTAAAGACAGGGCCATCCGGGTGCTGCATGAACTACAGCCCATCCGCACAGCGCCCCCTAGGCGTCCAGCAGTCACGCACCACCAGGAGGTGGAATCCTTTCATCAGGCACCCATTGAGGCTGACGCACAGATCCTGGATGATGACCCCTCCACGGAACTGCGCCTCCAGGTCCAGGAACTGACTAAAAGTGTAGCTGCACTAGCTAAAACTGTGTAGTCCCTGCAAGAATTCCCAAAGGAGAAAATCAAGCTGGCTTCCAGTCCAGAGGATGTCCCCTGGCGACAACAGAAGAGGATCCCACCGATCAGAGGAAGAAACAACGACTGCTATCAATAGGACGGACGACCCATCTGTCTCCGCTGCAACCAGGCGGGACACATCGCAAGGTTCTACCATTTAAACGAGCAACACCTGGGGCAGAGGGCCAACCCCCAGGAATAGGACGACCAGGCCTACAAAGCTGGAGAGTCAAGTACGTCATAGGACGACCGGCCTCGCCTTTGTGATTGACGGCATCCCGATGAACGCTTTACTGGACACCGGCTCTCAGGTGACAACTATGCCTTACATTCTCTACAAATGGTATTGTGCTGACTCAGACATTACCCGTGGCCCAGATAGTGATTTGACAATAGTAGCCAGTAATGGTCAGCCTTTGCCACAGGTGGGGTACAAGGAGGTAACCATTAAGGTGGGGCAGGTAGAATTGAAGGCCCAAGGACTGGTGATTGTTTATATTGACAGGCGAGAATGTAACCCCATGATGACCTTAGGTACTAATGTCATAGAAAACTGTCTTGCTGAGGTTATTGTCTTGTTACAACAGGTGGCCGAAACTGCTGGCTTCAATGAGCAGCGTGTCCTGCAAAAAGAAATCAGAGCCCTGATGCAGAGACAACAGGTAGAATTGTCTGGTGGAGAAGTTGGCCGTGTCACAGTGAATGATCCGATCCCCATTGCAATACCCCCCAGGAGTGAAATGTTAATATGGTGTTGGGCAGCAATAGGCCTCAGAAGTAAAGATTACTAGGCCCTGGTAGAACCTGTGTGATCGGATAGTAGGCCCACAATCCTGACAGCCAGAGGGGTGGTTGATGTCCGCAAGGGGAGAGTACCAGTACGTGTCCTTAACTGTGGAGAGAAGGAGGTCCACTTATCCAGATATGCCACACTTGCTAAACTGTTCACTGTTAATGATAATGCAATAAAAGCAACAGAACCCTTGGTCCCGTCCGACCAGGCAGAGGACAATGACTCTGCAGGACAGTTGAAAGATTGGTGCCAGAAGTCACACATAGGCACTAACTCTACCCCTTCACACCAAAAACAAGGGGCTTACCGGGTGATCCATGAGTATGAGCGGGTATTCAGCACCCACTTGATTTTGGGCAGGTAAAGGGGGTTCAACATCATATCCCCACTGGAGGTCATCCGCCTATTAAAGAGAGGAACTGGACTCTACCTCCAGCTCACTACCAATGTGCCAAGAGTATGTTACGAGAGATGAAGGAGGCTTGGGTAATCAGAGACAGTTGTAGCCCCTGGGCAGCTCCATTAGTCTTCATCAGGAAAAAGGATGCTACAATGAGGATGTGTGTTGATTATAGGCAGATAAACCGCATTACACACAAGGATGCATACTCGTTGCCCAGAATCGAAGAGTCATTAGTTGCTTTAAATACTGCTAACAATTTCTCCACCTTAGATCTCACTAGTGGGTACTGTCAGGTTCCTGTGGCAGAGGCAGATAAAGAAAAGACCGCCTTCATGACACCGATGGGCCTCTCTGAATTCAACTAAATGCCGTTCAGACTTTGCAACACACCAGGAACATTCCAGAGGATAACGGAGTGCTGTCTCAGGCACAAGAATTACGAAACCCTCCTGTTGTACCTGGATGATGTCATCGTCTTCAAGACTTATTAAGACCACCTGAAGCACCTGGCCAAGATGTTTGAAGCTTTGTCTAACTTTGGCCTGAAGGTAAAGCCATCCAAGTGCCACCTGTTAAAGCCCAAAGTCCAGTACCTGGGCCATGTGGTAAGCACTGAAAGTGTGGCACCAGACCCTGACCAGGTCACCGTGATCAGGGACTGGCCAAAACCCAGCAACATCCACAAAGTCCGACAGTTCCTTGGGTTGGTAGGCTACTACTGAAGGTTCATTAAGGACTTCACTAAGGTAGCCGCACCCCTGCAAGACCTGCTAGTGGGCCAATCCAAGAAGACCAAGAACAAGTTTGAGTGGAACAACGGGCTGGAAGGATCCTTCACTCAGTTGAAGTTGTCTCTCATGGGAGATGAGGTACTGGCCTACCCTGACTATGACCAGCCGTTTGTGCTTTACACAGACACCAGCAACGTGGGATTGGTCCCAGGTGCAGAAAGGCAAAGAAAGTAATTGCCTACCCCAGCAGGAAGCTTCATCCCACTGAAAGGAACCCAAAAACTACACTTCCTTCAAGCTGGAGTTCCTCGCCATAGTCTGGGCGGTAACAGAGCGGTTCAAGCAATACCTGGCCTCAGCAAAATTAGCGACCTAGCAGTCCGTCTGGTAAAAGCGCTGCTAACACAAGCAGATTCACACCCTGGTCCAGATGCTCCACAAGAAACTCAGCAGTTGTGGAAGAAGAAGGGCAAATTGTTTATCTATGACGGTAAGCTGTGTCGGAGGAATATCAACCCACACAATTACGAGCTGGTCTGGCAGGTGGTAGTCCCGAGACAAGATGCACCAATGGTCTTGGAAGCGTACCACGATGGAGCAGGACACTTCGTATGGAAGAGGTTAGAGGTCCTACTTCGTGGGAGGTTCTACTGGACTGGCATGAGAAAAGCCATTGAAAAGTGGTGCCGAGAGTGTGGCCCATGCAAACCTGTGCAGAAAGGACCGTGACAGCCAGAGGGCTCCCCTACAGCCCATAGTCACCAAACAGCCACTTGAACTGGAGGCCTTAAACCATGTGAAGCTAACCCCAAGCCGGTCAGGCTATGTCTATGCACTGACCATTGTGGACCATAACTTCAGATTGCTGGTAGTCGTGCCTGTCAAGGACCAGAAAGCGAAGACGGCAGCCAAGGCATTCCAACAACACTTTTGTCCACCACATTGATACCCTGAAAAGTTACTTACCGATCAAGGCCCAGCCTTTGAAGCGGAAGTGTTCCAGGAGTGCTGCAACCTGTACGGATCTAAGAAAATCAGTACAACGCCGTACCACCCATAGACAAATGGTATGTGTGAAAAGACTAACCAGGTGGTAATTGACCTGTTAAAAGCCTTGCCTTTGGAAGAGAGAAACTTATGGCCAGAGAAGTTGCCAGACTTGGTCGATGTGTACAATCATATCCCAGTGAATTCCACCAACTGCACTCCAGCTTACCTAATGAGAGGAAGACCTAGCAAATTACCTGTTGACCTTGATATGGGAGTCCTAACACCAGAAGCAACCTCACCAGATGCAGATTGGTATACTGAGTGACAGCAGAAATACCGTCAAGTACAAGAATGTGTGGAAAGAAGTTTGTCCCAGGCAAGACAGAGACAAGAAAGAAACTATAATCATCGTGCCCCAGCAATTCCCTTGTCACCAGGTGAACAAGTTCTAAAGTGGAAATGAAGAATGCACAAATTTGATGACCAGTGGGAAGCAGAACCATACACCATCTTACAGTCAAAGTTTGATAACACCAAGGTGTGCCTCATAAGCAAAGATGGAGGAGAAACCTCGACTGTGATGTCAAGACTCAAGAGATCATATTAAAGTTTGCCCTGACCAATTGAGAGACAAGGAGAAAGGCCAAGATAACCTTCAACCCCCAGAAGAGGAGGAAAAGAGTATCTATACCGTTCTTGAAGACTTTCCCCAGTCGTGAACTCAAGTAAATCAAGCCATAGTGGTGCCTGTTTTGACTTTTCCCCAGTTGGAAATACCAGAGAAAAATGTGACTCAAAACCATCTTGAAGCAGAAGAGACTACACCAGCGGGCTCAAGCAGCAGACGTCATACGGAACCAGAGAATCCTCCCCCTGCTATCGGTGAATCTGTCATGCCCACAGTGAGCAGCAGTACTCTTAGAAGATCAGGTACACCTGTGCTACCCAGAATTCCCAGTAGCGTAGCCATAAGAGAGCGCATAACACCAGTGATAGCAAGCCTAGTGAATCTGGTCAGATCACCCTCAGTGCCTGCGCTGAGTAGATCTACCCGTAGTACCAGAGAGCAGATCCCAGGCCGATACAGGGACTAAAAATGTGAAATGTCAATAATTGGTGTTACCTGTTTAAAAATGTTTGCTTATGCTTATTAAAACTTTAAATGTACATTAGGGTAATTGATGGTGAATTACCTGGAAATTTCCCTTGTAAATAGTTGGCACCCCTTAAGGTGCACCTTATTGGTTCTACCCACATTGCCAGCGTGGGTAGGGCCTTGTTTGCTTACAGTCCCGAAGAAAAAAAAAGTCTGGTGTGGCTGAAGGCCAGGTCTGGATCTTGTGCCTTGTAGCTCGCCCAATCCTACGTTGGGGGTTTATGATGGGTCCCCCGCATCATTACTGTTGTTCATGAACAAGGACACCCTGGTATAAGACCAGTTGTACTTATATAAATTATGTTTGCAACGTTAAAGCCAAAAGTGCCTCCTGTAAGGGAAGAAAAAGTTATATACCTGTTCAACCTGTGATATGTATTCCAAAACTGTTTGCATCTTTCCTAACCTGTATTGTTTATGTTTCCTTTTCCCAATCCGGGAGTACTGGATTTAATGGGGGGGGAATGTGGCACCCCAGGAGTTCAGGTACCACAGTGGTATTGCCTTCCTCTCGGGAATGGTGATGCCATGCCTGAAGACGAGGGGAGTCCCTTTGGTAGGTAAGCTGTACATGCAACATAATCTGACTCCAGGTCAGAAAGAGGAGCTCTAAACCCGGTTTAAGGGATACTTCCCTATTTACATTCTGGTCTGGAGGAGGAGTTAGTTAGTCTGGTGCAGACAAGGAACAGTGAAGGAGCACAGGAGAAGTCAGGAGCTAGAGGAGAGCTGCAAGTGAGCTCACTCTAAGCTAGAGCGCAGAAATCGGGCACCGGGAGCCCGAGGCTGTGTGGAACTACAAGTCCCATGGCAGAACCGGATTGCAGGAAACTGGGAGGGACTTGCCCACAATTACACCTGAGGTACAACAACATCCAGAGTCATGAGTCACCATGTATAGAGACCCCAAAGAAACGGCTCAAGTTTCCTACCATGCAGGTAGTGTCCCAGGACAGGGAGTAAAAGAGGACCTTGTCAGGAAGCCATGGGCAGCAAGGGACCATTAATCAGCGCATAGTGGAAGGCTCCCAATCTGACCTGGCAAGAATCCCATTCATTTTCAAGCTGCCTGGACTCCATCGACACCTATTGCCGGTACCCTGGACTGAGGCTGTCTAACATCAGTAAACCAGGTAAAGAGACTGCAACCCTGTGTCCTCACACCATCCTTGACCACTGCAGCGGGAGCCCTGGGGACCCAGCTTCACCTGTGGGAAGCTACACCATCCCAACTGCAGTACCATCACCCCCAGATGACCCCCTTAAGCAGCGTCGATCACCCCTGACCGAGTACCACAGGTGGCGTCACGAACTTTCATTATTTTTACAATTCCTTTAAGAACTATCCCTTTTTCTTGGGCACTCAGGGTCATAGATCGGGTCGCCGCTACCATGACCACCCCTTTAACAATGACCGGACCCAGTACCGAGTACCCCACAGCCCTGGCTGGTGTTCCATACATACAGTACATTACTGATCCTGTACTGATCCTGAGTTACAACCAGTGTTATACGCCAGAGCTGCACTCACTATTCTGCTGGTGCAGTCACTGTGTACATACATTACATTACTGATCCTGAGTTACATCCTGCATTATCCCCCAGAGCTGCACTTACTATTGTGCTGGTGGAGTCACTGTGTACATACATTACATTACTGATCCTGAGTTACATCCTGTATTATACCCCAGAGCTGCACTCACTATTCTGCTGGTGCAGTCACTGTGTACATACATTACATTACTGATCCTGAGTTACATCCTGTATTATACCCCAGAGCTGCGCTCACTATTCTGGTGGTGCAGTGACTGTGTACATACATTACATTACTGATCCTGAGTTACATCCTGTATTATACCCCAGAGCTGCACTTACTATTGTGCTGGTGGAGTCACTGTGTACATACATTACATTACTGATCCTGAGTTACCTCCTGTATTATACTCCAGAGCTGCACTCACTATTCTGCTGGTGCAGTCACTGTGTACGTACATTACATTACTGATCCTGAGTTACATCCTGTATTATACCCCAGAGCTGCACTCCCTATTCTGCTGGTGCAGTCACTGTGTACATACATTACATTACTGATCCTGAGTTACATCCTGTATTATACCCCAGAGCTGCACTCACTATTCTGCTGGTGCAGTCACTGTGTACATACATTACATTACTGATCCTGAGTTACATCCTGTATTATACCCCAGAGCTGCACTCACTATTCTGCTGGTGCAGTAACTGTGTACATACATTACATTACTGATCCTGAGTTACCTCCTGTATTATACCCAAGAGCTGCACTCACTATTCTGCTGGTGCAGTCACTGTGTATATACAGGTGCATATCACAAAATTAGAATATTATCAAAAAGTTAATTTATTTCCGTTCTTCAATACAAAAAGTGAATCTCCTATATTATATAGAGTCATTACACACAGAGTCATCTATTTCACGTCTTTATTTCTGTTAATGTTGATGAATATGGCTTACAGCCAATGAAAACCCAAAAGTCATTATCTCAGTAAATTAGAATACTTTTTAACACTAAAATAGCTAAAAGCACAAAAAGAGGATTCAGAGATCCTCCAAAAATGAGAAAAAACAGCAAAACAAGGCAGAGATGCTTACCTGCCTAGGCCTCCAAACAAATGCACTATCAGGATGCAGTGGACCCATGTGGTCAAGATGAAAAAAACACAGGTGCAGCATAACCGATGAGGCAGCCACTCACGGCCTACCAAACTAATGGAGGGGGTGGCTGCTTGGCACATTGCTGCACATAAAAAACTTGTATGTGGCGCTGTTCACACAATGGAGATGCACAGCATCCAGGCAGGCCTAGTAGTGACACCCTTCTATTAGATCAGGCGGGCCTGCCCAGCGCTATCCAAATGCACCCCATATGAACAGACACCACAGTTTACAAGAGAAAAACCTGTGTTTTTTTCATCTTGACCACATGGGTCCACTGCATCCTGATAGTGCATTTGTTTGGAGGCCTAGGCAGGTAAGCATCTCTGCCTTGTTTTGCTGTTTTTTCTCATTTTTGGAGGATCTCTGAATCCTCTTTTTGTGCTTTTAGCTATTTTAGAGTTAGGACTCATGAGCGTGGGGACCCTTGACGTGGGTCATGAGCTTCTTTATTTTGGCCAAAATATCAACTAATACCTCACATAAAAATATATTTTTTTATGTGTTTTTTGCACTTTTTTTCGGGGTGCAGTTGGGCCAATTTTTCTCTTGTAAACTGTGGTGTCTGTTCACATGGGGTGCATTTGGATAGCGCTGGGCAGGCCCGCCTGATCTAATAGAAGGGTGTCATTACTAGGCCTGCCTGGATGCTGTGCATCTCCATTGTGTGAACAGCGCCACATACAAGTTTTTTATGTGCAGCAATGTGCCAAGCAGCCACCCCCTCCATTAGTTTGGTAGGCCGTGAGTGGCTGCCTCATCGGTTATGCTGCACCTGTGTTTTTTTCATCTTGACCACATGGGTCCACTGCATCCTGATAGTGCATTTGTTTGGAGGCCTAGGCAGGTAAGCATCTCTGCCTTGTTTTGCTGTTTTTTCTAATACTTTTTAACACCAGCTTGAAAAATGATTTTAACATCCGAAATGTTCCCTACTGAAATGTATGATCAGTAAATGCACTCAGTACTTGGTCGGGGCTCGTTTGGCATCAATTACTGCATCAATGTGGCGTGGCATGGAGGCAATCAGCCTGTAGTGCTGCTGAGGGGCTATGGAAGCCCAGGTTGCTTTGATAACAGCCTTCAGCTCATCTGCATTGTTGGGTCTGGTGTCTCTCATCTTCCTCTTGACAATACTCCATAGATTCTCTATGGAGTGAAGGTCAGGCGAGTTTGCTGTCAATCAAGCACAGTGATACTGTTGTTTGTACACCAGGTATTGGTACTTTTGGCAGTATGGACAGGGGCCAAGTCCTGCTGGGGAATAACATTTCCATCTCCAAAAAGCTTGTCAGCAGAGGGAAGCATGAAGTGCTCTAAAATGTCCTGGTAGACGGCTGCGCTGACTTTGGTCTTGATAAAACACAGTGGACCTACACCAGAAGATGACATGGCTCCCCAAACCATCACTGATTGCGGAAACTTCATACTAGACCTTGGAAATCAGGGTCGCAGAGTCTGGAGGAAGAGTGGAGAGGCCACAATCCAAGCTGCTTGAGGTCTAGTTATACTGCATGAGAAAGGACTGTTCTGGGCAAAGTTTTCATAGCATAATGTGGTTTCATGATGTGGTGTTTGGGCTTTTTTGAAGAAACTCTAAGAAACGGGCAACGTGGAGGACAATAGATGCAGTGTTCGGACAATGAAAGAGTGCAGTACATGAAAAAATACATCATTGGACGATGTCCAGCAGTGCCATCAGTTCAAAACAGTCAGCAACCAACAAGTCCAGGTACAGATATCTACTGACTGGAGAAGTCTGGCCAGAAGTCATCTTCATGGTAGAATTGTGGCAAAACAACAAATGATGGGTGGTCATCAAATACTGATGATGCAGATTATGGGTGGTCATCAGATACTGATGATGGAGGCGACGGGAGGTCGCCAGATACTGATGAAGGAGGCGATGAGTGGTCACCAGATACTGATGATGGAGGTCACGAGCGTACACTAAATGCTGATGATGCAGGTGACGAGCGGTCACCAGATACTGATGATGGAGGTGACGAGCATTCACCAAATGCTGATGATGCAGGTGACGAGCGGTCACCAGATACTGATGATGGAGGTGACGAGCGTTCACCAAATGCTGATGATGCAGGTGACGAGCGGTCACCAGATACTGATGATGGAGTCAAAAGGTCACCAGATACTGATGGGGTTTACATTTCTTTTTTATTCAGTTACTTTGCATTTTATTATTTGATAAAAAGATTAACACTTCAATTTTGGAAAGATTCTTACTTTTCCGTACTTTTCCCACGCCTTTCTAAAACTTTTGCACAGTGCTGTATATTTAATGCGTTTGGCCTTCTTTAATTAGTATTTTCCCTCTGATCCAGAGATTGTATAATGTTACATATCTTGGTGGGGAAAGAAGAGAAGGTTGGTGCTAAAACACCAGTCTCCCAAGTAGAAGATCTTGGTATGTGAGGGGACAGCTGCACCTGCAGTCCCGCATAAGCCCTACATCCTACCTCATTGAGCCAATGTCATGAAGGTTGTGGCCACTGGATCAGCAAATGGAGGTCGGGGGATTGTAGGTCCCTCGGGTACTGATACAGGGTCCTGAGTTAGTAACAATGTTGTCAATTGAAATTACTATAAAACCTTCCACAATAAAGCACGTATTGCCGTAAATCTGAGAAAGTGACTGCTCTTGGTGGCGAGCGAGGGGGACACGTGAAGACATTAATCTTTCCCCATGTAGAAATGAATCATTCATTGTGTATCCATTGACTGTGTGCAAGGCATCATGAAATCTGAAGGATTTTTGGTCACAATGTAGTGTCCAGTGTCAGATATCTGGGTTTGCGTCCTAGGTCATAGGTCTTCCAGCGCGACAATGACCCCAAACATTCTTAAAGAAGCCTCCAGAAAAGGAAAGAAACAAAGCGCTGGAGAGTTCTAAAGTGGCCAGAAATGAGTCCTGACGTAAATCCCATTGATCACCTGTGGAGAGAACTTAAAATTGCTGTTGGGAGAAGGTGCCCTACAAAAAATGAGAAATCTGGAGCAGTTTGTAAAAGAAGAGTGGTCAAAAACTCCAGTTGAGAGGTGGAAAAAACTTGTTGGTTATAGGAAGCTGTCATAGAAAATATTAATTTCTCTGAAGCTACTCGTGAGGGGGGCATTCACACCCCATCTCTTTTTTGCTCCCCAAAACCATATGCAGCGCCCCAGAGTCCTGGTCGTTGCAGTACTGGTGCTCCGCCGCTAAGGGGGGCTATGGTACGTCTGATGGCACTGAAGGAGTTCATCTGACCAGGTATCACATACACCAATACACTTCACAGTCTGGCCTCCAGGGGGAGCTAAGGGTACTATGTATTAGGCCACTCCTTACAGTCTGGTAAAACTGGGGGTTAGGCAGGAAGTTAGATCAGAAAGCTGACTGGGTTGGAACCAGGCAACACCTTGTGGCAGAGGGTGTTGTAGGGGAAGATTCAGAGGGGTCCCTGTCAGGGGTGGGATCCTGACAGAGGCCTAGCAACCAGAGAGAACGTTACGGGACCGCGCCTGCACGATATAGCGGCGGTACCCCAAGGAAGGACAAGAAGCGAGGTTTATTGTGCTGAGTGAGAAACGAGATCAACGCAACAAGGAGAATACCAGTAGGAGTCGTGCTGTAAGACGAGGCAACATCCTACTGAGGCGCATAACCGGTGGCCGGAACGCCGAGGAAGTATAGAGCTCCAAGCCAAACTTCAAACCTACGGCAGGACAGTCAGTTATAGGCGGGCTGTCTCACCCAATTGACCTAGGAAGACACAGGGGGGTAACAACAGGAGTGGGGCGACGCTAGAGTCCCGGAAGAGCTCCGAGCCTCCACGTCATACGGGTGCGTCCTAACCATAAAATCTGGGGGACGTGGAAGAACATCAGAATCGAGTTGTGCGGGAACACGAGAAACAGACACAACAGTTGTGAGGACTATCCCGTGGTGCTTAGCAGGGAAGGACTACAACACACAAGCGCTAGAAGGTAGGCACAGATTTCCACCTGCAAAGGGAACTCTGGAGGTGCCATCGGACCGGCCGGACTTGCGCAGCCCGGTTAACCGTATTCCGGATTGAGGATCCTGAAGCCTTCAGTAAAGAGGTAAAGAGACTGCAATCTGGTGTCCTCGTTATTTACCGCAACCCGCACCGCACCACCACAACATCATCACCATCACGCACACCTATTATTGGGCGCCCCTCAGCAGGGTCACGGACCGGGTCTAGTTACCGTGACAACCCCAGAACAGAGACTCAGAGGCCCGGTACCGGGTACCCCTCGGCCCTGCGGCAGTGGGGGCGCTACACATACACTACCTCCCAGTTGGCCTGTATATAAAAAAATGACTGGTGGTGGCAGCGAGTAGAATTTGGAGCTGGCAGTGAAGGTCCTGTGGGGTTATATACATGTATTTCATGCATTGGATTCAGAGGTGTATATACCATACGCTCACTGTTAGATTTCCAATACCTGGCAGTCAATAGTGACTGCAGCGTCTAAACAATTAGATAGAAGGAAGAAGTTGCTGCAACGGCTCCCTCATCCCATCAAGGCCATGAGACCAAAGCGGGCTGCATCCTACACCGCTACATGGTGACATGTGTCGTGCGGCACTAAAATCACAGCGACATATTGCATCACTGATGTAATGATTTCCTTTGGTGTCGCTCGGCACTGGGTTTTCCATTTCTGGTTGCGCGACATTCTAACCTCAGACATTAATGCAAGTCACATGCAATTTGTATGACATCACACAGAGCCTGGTCAGCTGGGCAATGCAGATGAAACAGAGCTGAATTGTTTTGAGATAATGCAGCAGTTTTTGCCTTGAGTTGAATGGAAGATGACATCAATCTCTTCCCATACTGGTGATTTATTGGGTCCTGTCCCTTTAACTAACAGAAGACGTACGACTAAACTTTCCTCAAGGACAAGGTATATGGATGAGTTTGATGAAAAAGAAGAAAAGAACATATTTAATTCATCGAATAATGAAAGAACGAGGCGGCTCCGTGGACGTTATGAAGAATGTTTTATTAAACTCCTAGAATCTGTGAGCGCTCGCTGAGCACACGGAGTTCAGTGCAGCGGAGTCGTTACAGCGTGTCCAACAGGGAAGTGTCGGCCAGGCTTACATTACAATACACTGGAATATTGATAGGATGTCGGGGGTCCGACCCCTCTGAGCCTGCAGACATAAAGCCGAGCAAGTGAACCTTCCTAAATAAAGAGGGAACAGCGTTCACTATCCAACTGTGGATCATCAAAGTTGGCCTAAGAGTCAGCACAACAGTGACAGAAAAACAACAGGACACCCCTGTAACCCCTCATATCAGCGACATTATCATTTTGCTTCACTCCCCACAAACATTCCCCCAGTGTCCCCCACTGCAGACAGCTTATTGATGTGTATTGTATTATGGTTTTATACAGCCACCACTAGAGAGAGCTCACTGCATAGAGTTTTCTACAGTGACTACTGGAGAGAGATCATTGCATTATTGTGTTTTTACACCCACCACTAGGGGGAGCTAACAACAAACAGATTTATACAGCAACCACTAGAGGGAGCTTACGATATACAGATTTATACAGCCACCACTAGAGACAGCTCACTACATACAGATTTATACAGCCACCACTAGAGACAGCTCACTACATACAGATTTATACAGCCACCACTAGGGGGAGCTCACTACATACAGATTTATACAGTCACCACTAGAGGGAGCTCACTACATATAGATTTATACAGCCACCACTAGAGGGAGCTCACTACATATAGATTTATACAGCCACCACTAGGGGGAGCTCACTACATACAGATTTATACAGCCACCACTAGAGACAGCTCACTACATACAGATTTATACAGTCACCACTAGAGACAGCTAACTACATACAGATTTATACAGCCACCACTAGGGGGAGCTCACTACATACAGATTTATACAGCCACCACTAGGGGAGCTCACTACATACAGATTTATACAGCCACCACTAGGGGAGCTCACTACATACAGATTTATACAGCCACCACTAGGGGGAGCTCACTGCATACAGATTTATACAGCCACCACTAGGAGCCTGTAGTCTGTGGAGGAAGGTGTGCTGGTTTGTTTGCTCCAGGAGAGTCACCATGTTTTTTCACCCAGGAATTCCCCCCCTCTCTGACCTAGGAAAGAGAGGGGTGTAGTGGATGAACTGTGGGGCTGAGTCCCCGTCTCTCACCCCTCGGTCTAAGCCAGCGAGGGGTGGGAGCTCATTGCAACCGGCAAAGAGGGTCACCAGATCCGGCAAGGCCCGAAACATGGAGAAGCCCAGGAAGACCCAGGAGGGCTGCAAATCCCCTAAGGCTGAGGCGAAGGCCACTGCGGTGTCTCCTCCCGGAGGTGAGCAGAGTACTCGCAGAGGTGCAGCGGTGGTGGTGCCGAAGGATTGGGGCACAAGGGCGGCATGGGAGCCGGTTACCAGCTATGGCTCCCGCGTCTGTTATGATGACCTGGTGGTTAGGAGCACGAGGAATGACCTGATGAGCAAACTAGTAATACAGGACCAGCTCTGGGAAGTGGGAACTCTGCTGACCGCAACCCCTAATCCTATCACAACAACTAGAAATAGCCGTGGAGCGTACCTGACTCTGCCTAGACGCCTCTTCACAGCCTAAGAGCTAACTGCCCCTAAAGATAGAAAATAAAGCCTACCTTGCCTCAGAGAAATTCCCCAAAGAAAACAGGCAGCCCCCCACAAATATTAACTGTGAGTTAAGATGGAAGTTACAAACACAGGAATGAAACAGGTTCAGCAAAGGAGGCCAGACTTAACTAAACAGACTGAGGATAGAAAAGGCAACTTTGCGGTCAGCACAAAAAACTATAAAAACCACGCAGAGTGTGCAAAAGAGACCCCCGCACCGACTCACGGTGCGGAGGTGCCACTCTGCATTCCAGAGCTTCCAGCTAGCTTGGCAAAATTATGATAGCAAGCTGGACAAGAAAACAGAGATAAACAATTTAACTAGCAGGGACTTAGCTTTTGCTGGAGTAGACAGGTCATCTGCAAGATCCAAGAGAGAACTGAACCAGTACTAGAACATTGACAGCTGGCATGGAGTAACGATCTGAGTGGAGTTAAATAGAGCAGCCAGCCTAGAACTAAATGAGGTCAGCTGGAGAAGGAACCTCAGAACCAGCAGCTCCACTCACAGCCACCAGAGGGAGTCCATGGACAGAACTCGCCGAAGTACCATTCATGACCACAGGAGGGAGTTTGAGAACAGAATTCACAACAGTACCCCCCCCTTGAGGAGGGGTCACCGAACCCTCACAAGAGCCCCCAGGCCGATCAGGACGAGCCAAATGAAAGGCACGAACCAGATCGGCAGCATGAACATCAGAGGCAACAAACCAGGAATTATCTTCCTGACCATAACCTTTCCACTTGACCAGGTACTGAAGTTTCCGTCTCGAAATACGAGAATCCAAAATCTTCTCCACCACATACTCCAACTCCCCCTCAACCAACACCGGGGCAGGAGGGTCAACGGAGGGAACCATAGGAGCCACATATCTCCGCAATAACGACCTATGGAACACATTATGGATGGCGAAAGAAGCTGGAAGGTCCAAACGAAATGACACAGGATTAAGAATTTCAGAAATCTTATAAGGACCAATGAACCGAGGCTTAAACTTAGGAGATGAAACCTTCATAGGAACATAACGAGACGACAACCAAACCAAATCCCCAACACGAAGTCGGGGACCAACACAGCGACGGCGGTTAGCAAAACGTTGAGCCTTCTCCTGGGACAATGTCAAATTGTCCACCACGTGAGTCCAAATTTGCTGCAACCTGTCCACCACAGAATCCACACCAGGACAGTCCGAAGGCTCAACCTGCCCTGAAGAAAAACGAGGATGGAAACCAGAATTACAGAAAAAGGGCGAAACCAAAGTGGCCGAGCTGGCCCGATTATTAAGGGCGAACTCAGCCAAAGGCAAGAAGGACACCCAATCATCCTGATCAGCAGAAACAAAGCATCTCAGATATGCTTCCAAAGTCTGATTGGTTCGTTCGGTTTGGCCATTTGTCTGAGGATGGAAAGCTGAAGAAAAAGACAAATCAATGCCCATCTTAGCACAAAAGGACCGCCAAAACCTTGAAACAAACTGGGAACCTCTGTCCGACACGATGTTCTCCGGAATGCCATGCAAACGAACCACATGCTGGAAAAATAATGGAACCAAATCAGAGGAGGAAGGCAATTTAGGCAAAGGTACCAAATGGACCATCTTAGAGAAGCGATCACAAACTACCCAGATGACCGACATCCTTTGAGAGACAGGGAGATCCGAAATAAAATCCATGGAAATATGCGTCCAGGGCCTTTTCGGGATCGGCAAGGGCAAAAGCAACCCACTGGCACAAGAACAGCAGGGCTTAGCCCGAGCACAAATCCCACAGGACTGCACAAAACAACGCACATCCCGTGACAAGGAAGGCCACCAAAAGGATCTAGCCACCAAATCTCTGGTACCAAAGATTCCAGGATGACCAGCCAACACCGAACAATGAACCTCAGAGATAACTCTGCTAGTCCATCTATCAGGGACAAACAGTTTCTCCGCTGGACAACGGTCAGGTCTATCAGCCTGAAACTCCTGCAGCACCCGCCGCAAATCAGGGGAGATGGCAGACAAAATTACCCCCTCTTTGAGAATACCAGCCGGCTCAGGAGCTCCCGGAGAATCAGGCACAAAACTCCTTGAAAGGGCATCAGCCTTCACATTCTTAGAACCCGGAAGGTACGATATCACAAAATCGAAGCGGGAGAAAAACAGCGACCATCGAGCCTGTCTAGGATTCAACCGCTTGGCAGACTTGAGATAAGTCAGATTCTTGTGATCCGTCAAGACCACCACGCGATGCTTGGCTCCTTCAAGCCAATGTCGCCACTCCTCGAACGCCCACTTCATAGCCAACAACTCTCGATTGCCCACATCATAATTGCGCTCAGCAGGCGAAAACTTTCTAGAAAAGAAAGCACATGGTTTCATCACCGAGCCATCAGAACTTCTTTGAGATAAAACAGCCCCTGCTCCAATCTCAGAAGCATCCACCTCGACCTGAAACAGGAGCGAAACATCTGGTTGACACAACACAAGGGCAGAAGAAAAACGACGCTTCAACTCCTGAAAAGCCTCAACGGCCGCAGAGGACCAATTGACCACATCAGCACCTTTCTTGGTCAAATCAGTCAATGGTTTAACAACACTAGAAAAATTAGCGATGAAGCGACGGTAAAAATTAGCAAAGCCCAGGAATTTCTGAAGGCTCTTCACAGAAGTAGGCTGAGTCCAATCATAAATGGCCTGAACTTTAACAGGGTCCATCTCGATAGTAGAAGGGGAAAAAATGAAGCCCAAAAATGAAACCTTCTGAACTCCAAAGAGACATTTAGACCCCTTCACAAACAAGGAATTAGCACGAAGGATCTGGAACACCATTCTGACCTGCTTCACATGAGACTCCCAATCGTCCGAAAAGACCAAAATATCATCCAAATATACAATCATGAATCTATCCAGGTACTTTCGGAAGATGTCATGCATAAAGGACTGAAACACAGATGGAGCATTAGAAAGCCCGAATGGCATCACCAGGTACTCAAAATGGCCCTCGGGCGTATTAAATGCTGTTTTCCATTCATCGCCCTGTTTAATACGCACAAGGTTATACGCCCCTCGAAGATCTATCTTAGTGAACCAACTAGCCCCCCTTAATCCGAGCAAACAAATCAGACAGCAGAGGCAAAGGGTACTGAAATTTGACGGTGATTTTATTGAGAAGGCGGTAATCTATACAAGGTCTCAGAGAACCATCCTTCTTGGCCACAAAAAAGAACCCTGCTCCCAACGGTGACGACGACGGGCGAATATGCCCTTTCTCCAAGGACTCCTTTATATAACTCCGCATAGCGGCGTGTTCTGGCACAGACAAATTGAACAGTCGGCCCTTCGGAAACTTACTACCAGGAATCAAATTAATTGCACAATCGCAATCCCTATGAGGAGGTAGGGCACTGGATTTGGGCTCATCAAATACATCCCGGTAATCCGACAAGAACTCAGGGACTTCAGAAGGATGGGAAGACGAAATTGACAACAATGGGACATCACCATGTACCCCTTGACAACCCCAACTAGATACAGACATTGATTTCCAATCCAATACTGGATTATGGACCTGTAGCCATGGCAAACCCAAAACGACCACATCATGCAAATTATGCAACACCAAAAAGCGAATATCCTCCTGATGTGCAGGAGCCATGCACATGGTCAATTGAGTCCAGTACTGAGGCTTATACTTGGCCAAAGGCGTAGCATCAATTCCTCTCAATGGAATAGGATACTGTAAAGGCTCCAAGAAAAAACCACAGCGCCTGGCAAACTCCAAGTCCATCAAATTCAGGGCAGCGCCTGAATCCACAAATGCCATAACAGAATAGGACGACAGAGAGCAAATCAGAGTAACGGACAAAAGAAATTTTGGCTGTACAGTACCAATGGTGGCAGACCTAGCGAACCGCTTAGTGCGCTTAGGACAATCAGAGATAGCATGAGTGGAGTCACCACAGTAAAAACACAGCCCATTCTGACGTCTGTATTCTTGCCGTTCAGCTCTGGTCAAGGTCCTATCACATTGCATAGGCTCAGGCCTCTGCTCAGAAGATACCGCCAAATGGTGCACAGTTTTGCGCTCACATAAGCGTCGATCGATCTGAATGGCCAAGGACATAGACTCATTCAGACCAGCAGGCGTGGGGAATCCCACCATAACATCCTTAAGGGCTTCAGAAAGACCCTTTCTGAAAATTGCCACCAGGGCACACTCATTCCACTGAGTAAGCACAGACCACTTTCTAAACTTCTGACAATATACCTCCGCCTCCTCCTGACCCTGACACAAAGCCAGCAAGATTTTCTCTGCCTGATCCACTGAATCTGGTTCATCATAAAGCAATCCAAGCGCCAGAAAAAACGCATCTACATTACGCAATGCAGGATCTCCTGGCGCAAGGGAAAATGCCCAGTCTTGAGGGTCGCCACGCAGCAAAGAAATAATGATTTTTACTTGCTGAATGGGGTCACCAGAGGAGCGGGGTTTCAAAGCAAGAAACAGTCTACAATTATTTTTGAAATTCAGGAACTTAAATCTATCCCCAGAAAACAAATCAGGAATTGGAATTCTGGGTTCTAACATCGGATTCTGAACTACATAATCTTGAATGCCTTGTACCCTTGCAGTGAGTTGATCCACACAAGAGGACATACCTTGAATATCCATATCTACACCTGTGTCCTGAACCACCCAGAGATTTAGGAGAAAGGAAAAACAAAACACGCTGCAGAGGAAAAAAAAAATGGTCTCAGAACTTCTCTTATCCCTCTATTGAGATGCATTAACACTTTACTGGCCAGCTGTACTGTTATGATGACCTGGTGGTTAGGAGCACTAGGAATGACCTGATGAGCAAACTAGTAATACAGGACCAGCTCTGGGAAGTGGGAACTCTGCTGACCGCAACCCCTAATCCTATCACAACAACTAGAAATAGCCGTGGAGCGTACCTGACTCTGCCTAGACGCCTCTTCACAGCCTAAGAGCTAACTACCCCTAAAGATAGGAAATAAAGCCTACCTTGCCTCAGCGAAATTCCTTAAAAGAAAACAGGCAGCCCCCCACAAATATTAACTGTGAGTTAAGATGGAAGTTACAAACACAGGAATGAAACAGGTTCAGCAAAGGAAGCCAGACTTAACTAAACAGACTGAGGATAGAAAAGGCAACTTTGCGGTCAGCACAAAAAACTATAAAAACCATGCAGAGTGTGCAAAAGAGACCCCCGCACCGACTCACGGTGCGGAGGTGCCACTCTGCATTCCAGAGCTTCCAGCTAGCTTGGCAAAATTATGATAGCAAGCTGGACAAGAAAACAGAGATAAACAATTTAACTAGCAGGGACTTAGCTTTTGCTGGAGTAGACAGGTCATCTGCAAGATCCAAGAGAGAACTGAACCAGTACTAGAACATTGACAGCTGGCATGGAGTAACGATCTGAGTGGAGTTAAATAGAGCAGCCAGCCTAGAACTAAATGAGGTCAGCTGGAGAAGGAACCTCAGAACCAGCAGCTCCACTCACAGCCACCAGAGGGTGTCCATGGACAGAACTCGCCGAAGTACCATTCATGACCACAGGAGGGAGTTCGAGAACATAATTCACAACACGCGTCCATGCGTACCTCAGCGAGCATGAGGAGGCTGGGAAGACCCTGAGGAGGCTCCGGGAGGAGATAAAGGAGGTGAGGCAAGCTGGAAACAGAGCCTCCCGCACAGAGAAGTCTGCCCTAACAGCCAGGATATCCAGCCTGTTGATCTGCATTGAGGGCATTGAGGCCCAGAGAGCGGCAATATTGGACAACAGCGGGCCTTTCTGGGAAAAGCTAGAAAATGAGGACCAATTCCACAACATGGCTGCTGCAAAGGAGCCAGAGGGGTCTCGGCGTCTGACCCAGGTGGAGGAGGTGGACCATGTGGAGATGGAGGAGGCGCCGCACCCACCTGGGGGCTTGGTAAATGATCTCCAAGCCACACACACACCGGGATAGATCCAGTACAGGTTCCACTCCCATCAGACAATAGCATTTCAGAGGATGATGGGGGTGATGCAGATGATAGCAGCAGCGATAACAGCAGTAGTGGGGGTTGCCTCGTCTTGCAGCAGATCCGTCACCTAGAGTCCCCAGTAAATTATACCCACCTGAAGTTTGGGGATGAGGTCTGCGGGGACGAGGCAACCAGGAGGGGGAAGAAAAAAGGAAGAAAACATCGGAGGAGAGGTTGGTGTTTGTCCCCCTTCCTGGGACCCCCCGATCCAGCTGTGTGGAGCCCTCTACCCACCCCGGCCCGGGACCTGCAGTGGGTCCGGTGCGAGGGAGCAGGGAGAATACAAGTCATATGGCGCAGGTCGCCGTCTCTGCTGGCGGTAGCAGAGGGGGCGAGAGTGGGCATGCGGCTGCAGAGCCGGACAGTGTGCATGGTCTGGAGTGTGGCCCTGTGGCGGGCAGTAATAAAATCTGTGGAGGTGTCCAGGCCCGATCCTCTGTGGAAACGGAGGACGGCCTGGTGCCTGCTGCACCCGCTGACGCTCGGGGGGGTGGAGGCTGTGGGTACCTTGCCGGTGGTCACCGCGCTCCGCAGTGTTGGCAGTGCGCTGTCAGCCGGGGCCGCATCATAGGCGGCGTGTGCTGTGGTGTCGGGGTCCCCAACATGCCGATGCTGGGTCAAAGTCAGGGACCCCGGCACCGGTTATCATCTCGGGTGCAGCTGTAATGGCTGCGGTAATGCCGGCCCAGACCGCATCCTCGCCGGAGGGGATCGCACCGCCGGGATCCTCTGCATGTGTGCCACCTGTATCTGTGGAGGACCCGGCGGTGAAGTGAACACAGGAGCATGGAGATGGTCTGCAGGAAAGGCTGGAGCAACAGTCTGCAGCTGCCAGCACATGCTCTGCTGAAAAGCAGGATGTGGTAATTAAACCCTGCAATATCGCTCTTAAAGGGGCAGTTGCAATGCAAATAGCAACAACCCCAGCAGAAAGCAGTAAAAAAAAAATGCAAACAAAAATGTAAATAAGAATGGAAGTGGTGCAAGTGGTGTGAATAGTGTCTGTGATAATGGTGACGGGTCAGGGGCAGTTTCTGCTGGAGGTATGGTTGGTGTGAATGTTGCCAGTGCGGTGATTTCTACTAGTGAAAATGGTGAGGCTGAGGTAAGTGAGGTGGAGATGGTTGACTGTGAGGTTGAGGGTTCAGGGAATATAGGGGCTGGTCCATTGCCCCCTCACCTGCAGGCACCATTAGTTATGTGGCTGCTGCTGGTGGGGTTCTACAGGGGTCTTCCTCATCTCCAGACCCAAGGAATGATGCTTTTTTGCTGCCGTTTCCTGGAGACCTTCAAAAAATGGGAGCGGATGATCAATGTAGAGGGAAGAGAGGTGGCGTTGTCCTACTGGCTAGAAAAGTTTGGTCTAGCTGCCATCCAAGAAAAAAGAGGGGGGAGACCGTGTGGTCCCTCCTGACTGCCGGGCAGGGGGTCTCCAGGAGAAATGTGGTGAAGCTCCTCATGAAGATGGACTTCAGGGCTATTGACATCTTTGCTCTGATACATCCTTTTGGGACCTCCACCCTTGATATCAGCTTTGCTCGGCCGGAGGGCTTGGAGCACTTTTGGTCGAATTATGAGCTGGTAAGAGGAACCCGGCTGGTGAGGGTTCGCCGTGGAGGCAATTTCTCGCCAAAGTGGGCCACATAAAGTGACTGTTTTAACGTGTAATGAGTCTCTTTCTGGCATCGACATAATGACCTGGTTGAGCCGGTATGGCGAGGTTGTGGAGGTCCCAAAGAAGAACCGTGACGATTTTGGCATCTGGTCAGGAGGCTGGACCTTCATGGTAAAGTTGAAGCGTTCAGGGGGCATTGTCACCCACATCCCTTCCTCAGCTTTCCTGGGAAGGGATCGGATTCTGGTCTTCTACCAGGGGCAGCCAAAGTTCTGTCACAGGTGCGGTGATCCTCACCACTTCAGCGTGGGCTGCAAGAAATGTGCCTTGTGTGGCGAGGTGGGTCACCTTGCCGCATCCTGTGGTGTCATTCGGTGTCACCTGTGTGGTGATCTAGGTCACCCATTCAGCCACTGCCCTCGTTCCTTCTCTAATGACATGGCCAGCCGGGCGGAGGGGAGCCGCGATAAAGTTCTTGGCGGTGCAACTTCTGCAGAGGTTGGAGGTGGCAGTGAGGGAGGAGCAGAGGGGCCGATGAGGAATGGCAGGGCTAGTGCCCCTCTTACCAGCAGAGGCAGGCAAGGCATCAGGAGGGCAGGGGGCAGGAGGAGCCTTGGGAAACTGAGATAATGTGACTGAGGCTGTGGGGGAGGAAGCGGTGAATGAAGAGATCAGACGGATGGAGAATGAGGAAGTGTCTGATCTCTCAGATGCCTCCCAATAAGAAAGTTTTGATGAGGAAGAGGGGAACAGCCAAAAGAAATGGGTGACAAGGGTAGCAAGAGTGCTGAAAGTAAAAAAAAAAAGAAAAAAGGGGGAAAATCTTCTCCTTACCTGACCAAGGTGCCTAAGGAAGGTCCCACTGACTCCTCTCTGATCCCCCTCCAACCGGTTCCAAGCCCTTGGCGACTCTGCTGAGATGGGAGTTGGGGGTGAGGTTCCGGAGGTAACATCGGGAGGGCCTTTGGGAGGGGGTGGAGTCCCTTCTCCAGGGGGTATGTCTTCCTCAGGATGTGGGGTTGACCCTTGGTCCGGAGATGACAAAGAGGTGGGAGGGATGGATACCTCTGTCTCTCTGAAAAGGAAAGGGGGGGGGGTTTCATCGTCTGGAGATGAGCAGGCTAGGAAAATGGGTGGGGGGAAGAAAAATGCCATCTAACTCAATCACTCATGATGGCGGCACCCACCCCATTGACTCTGGCGACCATTAATGTCGCTAGTATAAAGTCTGATGCGGCTAGATTTGCGGCCTTTGATTTTCTCATCTGATTTGAGGCTGAAATTTTATTTTTGCAGGAGACCAGACTTACAGATATGGGGGCCATACGCAAGGTGGAGAGCGAGTGGAGGTGCGGGTCCTCGTACTGGTGTCTTGCAGCCGAGCCGTGTAGCAGGGTGGCAGTCCTTTTTAAGATTGGTTGAATGCCGGAGAGTCATCGAGGTAGAAATGGGGAGGTGCCTGGTCTTAGACGTCTTCATGAGGGGACAGGAGCTTCGGCTCATTAACATCTATGGTCTGCAGTCAAAGTGGGACCATAAATGTCTCTTCCTGAAGATTAAGCCCTATGATTTTATGAGCCGGCAGGTGGTCTTTGGAGGTGACTTTAACACTGTCACAAGGCTTCGTGATAGGGGAGGCTCCATTGACCGGCTGGCTTATGATAGTAATACTCTTAATAGCATAGCTAGTGACGCTCGCCTGGTGGATGTCCACATCCGGCACACCCCAGGTCACTGTGGTTTCACCTTTTATAGAGGTAGCTGTAGGTCTAGGATAGACAGGTTTTATTTAAAGGAGGACGCCATCTCTTCAGCAGTGTCCGCTGTTGAGGTGGAGTTCTCCGATCACTGATTTATTTTTCTCTGAATGTTTCAGAAACCCCTTGGATGGTAAAGGGACTATGGAAGCTAAATTCATCCCTCTTGGAAGAAGCAGAGATAAGACAAGCCTTTGAGGACTTTCTTCAGGGCCAGGTACCACTTTTGGATCTCTGTAGCGATAAGTCAGAGTGGTGGGAGATGTTCAAGGAACGGGTTGCGAGTTTCTTCCACCAGCTCTCGAGCCTCAGGAGCCTGAGCAGGTACAGCCTGTATCAGGAACTGAGGAGGAAACTCGAACATCTTGTCTCGGCTGGAGGTGACCGTGAAGAGATCTCCAGAGTGAAGTCTTTACTCGAGATGTCAGTACGATAGGCACACATCTTTGGTTTTTGAGAGGGATTTTGGGACGTACCGCTCACCTGACCCCTACAGAAACTGTAAGATGTCAGTGAGTTGTAAGGTGGTGACAGGTTTGGTCAACGATAAGGGTTCCCTGAACAGATCCAAATCAGGGATCCTGGAGGTGATCAGATCTTTCTACTCACACCTCTTGGGGAAGAGGTAGCGTATGCCGATGACGTCTTCCTTTTCGTGTCTTTGGGTGAGGAGGCGGAGTGGGTCATGTCTGAGGTTGGTCGCTACTAGGAGGCTTCTGGGTCCAGAATTAATCAGGAAAAGTTTGAGAGTCTCTGGCTGGGAGGGGGAGACCCTGGTTTTGGTCTCCTGGACACTTTTCCACAGCCCCAGGCATCGGCAAAAATCCTAGGCATCGAATTTGACCCTGGGGACTACCCCTAGCAAAATTGGGAGGGCAGACTTAAGATTGCTGCCGAGAAAGTGGACCAATGGAAGAGTTGGTCTTTGACCCTGAGGGAAAGGGTTAGCCTGCTTAAGGGTTTTTTGCTACCCTTGTTAATATACCTGGGCAGTGTCTGCATGTTGACCAAGCCGCTCTGGACACGGGTCTACAGCCTGCTTTTTCCAGAAGTTATGGGGAAATAGGCTGAACCTAGTCAAGAGAGAGGTCACATATCGCACAAGGAGACTAGAAGGGTTGGGTATGGTCAACCCAGTGGTGTTTCTAGTAAACACTTTTGTCAAGACTAACATCACCAACCGGTTCTGAAGGTGATCTGCCGGTGGGATCTGGGAATGTGTGAGATCAGGACCATGTAGAGGAAATTCCTTGACAGGAAGGTCCTGTTGACCCATTTCCAGAAGCCTCTGGTGCTCAAAGATTGCCCAAGTCGGGATCTGGAGGGTGGGCTAAGGTTATTGAATTCTACATGGGTCCCCTTGAAGTTTTGGGATTTGGCTTGGCGCTGCTTCCATGGGAAACTGTATGTAAGAGACAACCTGAAGTGTAGGAACTCCGAAAATCGGGGTTGTCCCCGTGAGGGGTGTTGCGACACACTGGAAAGTGTGGACACTTCTTCCTTCAGTGTCCTTTTAATACAGGGGTGTACAACAGGGTGGGTGCTTCCATAGACTGGCCTCGCCTGGCACACCTTTCCTATGCGGAGTGGGTGTATGGGGCATTCGGATCCCTGGGTGGCCGAGATCGAGATCGGGACACTTTATTTCTAGTCAGTTTAGTCATCAGGTTTTACACGTGGAACGCACGGTGCTTAGTGTCAGCTCAGCAGAAAATTCTCCCCCGGGACGAGGTTGTTAGGAACATTCTGGGTGGCCTGGTGAAGGTGCGCTCTCTGGAGTATGACAGGCTGGGTGCAGCGAGGGCCTCTCTTCTCTGGAGAGGGTTCTCATTTAATGTACCTAGGGCTTAGATGAGCAGGTAAATGATAGGGACAGGTAGATAGCTTCAGTAGGGACAGGTAGATAGTTAGGGACAGGATAGGGACAGCCCAGGGACAGTTAGGTAGGCGCGCGGTGAGTTAGGTAGGGTAGTAGGGTCAGGCAGGGAGAGACAGGGAAAGGTAGGTAGATGAATAGGGGCAGATGTCTAGACAGGTAGGGACGGTTGGTAGGGTAAGGATTGTTAGGGTAGAAGCCTGTCATCTCCGGTTTCCCGGTGGTGGGCTGGGGGCTTTTTACTATCAGATTTTTGTTTTGTAGAAGTGAATTACTGATATAGGGCTTACAGGCACCAATCCTGGCTCTGGGTAAGTGTTGTATATAGAGAGTTATGTAGCATTGTATTGTAAGGTGATGATCCTGTGGCTTACAGGGTTAATGCACCTGTCTTGTAAGCAGGAGGTCATGGGTTCCTCGGTGAAAATAGCTTATTTTTGTATTATGTGGGTTTTTTTGTGGTGGGAGGGGGGGTTGGTGGTAGGTTGTTATAGTTGGTAAATAGTTGTATTTGCTGTGTAACAGGGGAAAAAAAAGTGATTTAGATAGATGTGTTTAAGCCAGGTGGCTGTGATGTTTCTTTTTGAGCGATGGACCAGAGTTTTTCTTTGTCAGGTTTGGTATGAAGTGTGTATGTGTGCGTGTATTAATAAAATGTTTCTTCTCTCTTTGGGTGAGGAACCTGAGGAGGAGGAGATCTGGAGGAATCAAAAAGTTAAAAGACAGAAAACAGCATAAGAAAGAAAGATGGAGGAAGCTTCTCTGAGAAAGAAGAGGAGGACAGAGTTTGTTTTTTTTTGGTTTTGGGGGGTTGCTTTGACTGGGGGCAGTTATGCTGGACTTGGACTTTGTTTTGGAAAAGGGGAGTGATGTTGGACTTGGACGGTTGCTTTTGCTGGGGTTTTGATTTTTGCTATTTATAGATTGTAAGTTTTGTATTTTTAGAATAAGAGTTCACTAGATACAGATTTATACAGTCACCACTAGAGGGATCTCCCTACATACAGATTTATACAGTCACCACTAGGGGGAGCTCACTACATACAGATTTATACAGCCGACACTAGAGGGAGCTCACTACATACAGATTTATACAGCCACCACTAGAGGGATCTCCCTACATACAGATTTATACAGTCACCACTAGGGGGAGCTCACTACATACAGATTTATACAGCCGACATTAGAGGGAGCTCACTACATACAGATTTATACAGTCACCACTAGGGGGAGCTCACTACATGCAGATTATACAGCCTATGCTATGGGAAATTCATTACATACAGATTTATACAGTGGACTCCAGAAGGAGCACGGTCCATAACAGTTTTTACACTCATTACTAAGGGGAGCACATTACATACAGATTTATACAGTCAATACTAGCTCATTGCATACATATTTAATTGAGATCAATACTTGTACAGTAAATAGATTATCAATGAGCCCCTCTTTGGGGTGGCTGCAGACAGGATCTTATCATGTATATACGTATACAGAGAGCTCCCCCTAGTGGTGACTGCAGACAGGGTCTTATCATGTATCTCTGTATACAGGAGCTCCCCCTAGTGGTGGCTGCAGACAGGATCTTATCATGTATCTCTGTATACAGGGAGCTCCCCCTAGTGGTGACTGTAGACAGGATCTTATCATGTATCTCTGTATACAGGGAGCTCCCCCTAGTGGTGACTGCAGACAGGATCTTATCATGTATCTCTGTATACAGGGAGCTCCCCCTAGTGGTGGCTGCAGACAGGATCTTATCATGTATCTCTGTATACAGGGAGCTCCCCCTAGTGGTGGCTGCAGACAGAATCTTATCTTGTATCTCTGTATACAGGGAGCTCCCCCTAGTGGTGACTGCAGACAGGATCTTATCATGTATCTCTGTATACAGCGAGCTCCCCCTAGTGGTGACTGCAGACAGGATCTTATCATGTATCTCTGTATACAGCGAGCTCCCCCTAGTGGTGGCTGCAGACAGGATCTTATCATGTATCTCTGTATACAGGGAGCTCCCCCTAGTGGTGACTGCAGACAGGATCTTATCATGTATCTCTGTATACAGGGAGCTCCCCCTAGTGGTGGCTGCAGACAGGATCTTATCATGTATCTCTGTATACAGGGAGCTCCCCCTAGTGGTGGCTGCAGACAGAATCTTATCTTGTATCTCTGTATACAGGGAGCTCCCCCTAGTGGTGACTGCAGACAGGATCTTATCATGTATCTCTGTATACAGCGAGCTCCCCCTAGTGGTGACTGCAGACAGGATCTTATCATGTATCTCTGTATACAGCGAGCTCCCCCTAGTGGTGGCTGCAGACAGGATCTTATCATTTATCTCTGTATACAGGGAGCTCCTCCTAGTGGTGGCTGCAGACAGGATCTTATCATGTATCTCTGTATACAGGGAGCTCCCCCTAGTGGTGGCTGCAGACAGGATCTTCTCATGTATCTCTGAATACAGGGAGCTCCCCTAGTGGTGGCTGCAGACAGGATCTTATCATGTATCTCTGTATACAGGGAGCTCCCCCTAGTGGTGGCTGCAGACAGAATGCTATCATGTGTCTCTGTATACAGCGAGCTCCCCCTAGTGGTGGCTGCAGACAGAATGCTATCATGTGTCTCTGTATACAGGGAGCTCCCCCTAGTGGTGGCTGCAGACAGGATCTTATCATTTATCTCTGTATACAGGGAGCTCCTCCTAGTGGTGGCTGCAGACAGGATCTTATCATGTATCTCTGTATACAGGGAGCTCCCCCTAGTGGTGGCTGCAGACAGGATCTTATCATGTATCTCTGTATACAGGGAGCTCCCCCTAGTGGTGGCTGCAGACAGGATCTTATCATGTATCTCTGTATACAGGGAGCTCCCCCTAGTGGTGGCTGCAGACAGGATCTTATCATGTATCTCTGTATACAGGGAGCTCCCCCTAGTGGTGGCTGCAGACAAGATCTTATCATGTATCTCTGTATACAGGGAGCTCCCCCTAGTGGTGGCTGCAGACAGGATCTTATCATGTATCTCTGTATACAGGGAGCTCCCCCTAGTGGTGGCTGCAGACAGAATCTTATCATGTATCTCTGTATACAGGGAGCTCCCCCTAGTGGTGACTGCAGACAGGATCTTATCATGTATCTCTGTATACAGGGAGCTCCTCCTAGTGGTGGCTGCAGACAGGATCTTATCATGTATCTCTGTATACAGGGAGCTCCCCCTAGTGGTGACTGCAGACAGGATCTTATCATGTATCTCTGTATACAGGGAGCTCCTCCTAGTGGTGGCTGCAGACAGGATCTTATCATGTATCTCTGTATACAGGGAGCTCCCCCTAGTGGTGACTGCAGACAGGATCTTATCATGTATCTCTGTATACAGGTAGCTCCTCCTAGTGGTGGCTGCAGACAGCATCCTATCATGTATCACTGTATACAGGGAGCTCCCCCTAGTGTGTTCACATGTGTTCACAGCGGCCTATCATATTCCCTAATCCAAGTCATTTTATGTGTAAGTGTGTGTGTGTATATAATGTAACCCAGTAATGTAACCTAGTCTATCTGAGAATAACCCTCCATCAATCTCCATCGCACCCAACAGCACCACAAAAACTGGCTGGTGACTATTTCATGCAGCCTTTATCTATCCCCCACTCCCTCATGATGGCTGGACCATGATTGTAAATAAGCTCCTGTTCTTTGTGCCTCCCCCAATCTCATTGTAGATTGTAAGCTCTTACAGGCAGGGGCGTCATTATTTGACTTTAATTATTGGATTACTTTGAATGTTGTTACTTATGACTTGTATATGAACTGTTGAGCTGAAAAGCGCTGCGGAATATGTTGGTGCAAAATAAATAGAGATTTTTATTATTATTATTATTATTATTATTATACAGGGAGCTCCCTCTAGTCTGTTATGGTTATATATTTTATCACAATCAAGGGCTTGTTGGATATTTTTTTTAGCTCTCAGCTATCCCTCTGGTACAGTCCAATATAAATCCACAGGTCCGATGTGATGATGTCATCTGGAAATGTGCCAAATGGCAAACTCCCCTCTCCTGCATATATATATATATATATATATATATATATATATATAACGGTCCCAGGGGGGTGTTGTGATGACGCCCTCAAGATGCAACATGAGCAGGATGTCAGAGTCCTGGTGTGATGACATTATGGCGCCCCTGGGGTCCAGTCGCCACAGAGATACTGCACCCCACCCAGAGGAGTGGTATTCTGCTCTCAGGTAAGGAGGGGGAACAGCACAGAACCCCAACATCAGCATCCAACACTAGACACTTCAGTCTGGGCACCTGGGCATACCCTTAGGGAGGATGGCCTCATCCCTGGCTGGAGGGGGTATATAGGTAGAGGGTGTGGGTGGAGATTGGGAGTCTACAGGGAGAAGGAAAGGAGACCAGATGTGAGAAAGAAAGAGAGGAAGCAGAAAGATCAAGACAGACAGAAAGGAGTTCCCAAAGAGAGGGAGTAGAAGGAAAGTGAAAAGAAGGACAAAAGGGGTCCTAGGGGCATGGGTAATGCAGAAGCCACCCGTGGGGCCCATATCCAGACATGGAGGGACCAGGTCGCAGGCAAGGGGACCGGCCCCCTTCTAGTGGAGAATCTAAGGACTCAGCTAGATAACCGGAGGCTGTGACTTTTGCAAGAAGCACAGTCACATCTGCACACATTTGCTGAAAAGGCAGCCATATAGGATCCAGGGGGACTTAGAGCTCGCCGCCTGACAAGATTCGAGGCTGCTGGCTTGGGACACTGTATGGCAGGCACAGGGCAGGAGAGATGAAGAGAGATGGCCAGAGAAAGGCATATGAAAGAGGGTTCTGGAAAGTGCACCCAAATTGCTTCAGAGCTGGCTGGTCCACAGACCTGGAGGACACAGCACCCTGGCTGGGGCAACTAAGAACTGTGAGTAAAGCATTGGAAACTGCACCCCGATGTGTCCTCACACTTATTTACTGCACCATCCACCCTGCACTACATCCACCATCAGCATCTCCATCTTTTACAATCTAAGTTCCCTGGGACTAAAGCTCTGCCTGTGGAGAGCTGTACCAACTCTGCTGCATCACCATCAGCCCCAGCGGTCTCTTTAAGCAGTGTCGGCTAACACCTTTATTGCCAAATACCACAGGTGGCGTCACGAACAATTCCCCTTTTCTTTATAAACTTTATTTCCCCTTTTATCATCATTTTCATTGGATGCCCAGGGCCACTGACCGGGTCACTGCTGCCGTGACACATCCCTTTAAGAACCGGCCAGATACCGAGTACCCCACGGTCCTAGCGGGCACTCCAACATTACCGCACGGTCTGCATGCGAGGCCATTATACAATGTGTGGGCTACTTTAGGGCTATCGTACAGTGTGGTAACCATCAAACAGTGTGGTGGCTGCTAAATTGCCTTTATAATGTGTGAAGGCAAATAAGGGGCCATTATAGAGTGTGGGGGCTAATGTTCGGCCATCATACAGTGTGGAGGCTATTGAGGGGCCCATCATACAGTGTAGGGACTGCTGTGGGAGTATTGTACAGTACAGTTGTACAGTTTGGGGGCATTATACTGCGTATAGGAGAAATAAAGGGGCATAATACTGTGTATGTGGATCTTTGTGGACATGTTACTGTATACAATCGAGCTGTGGGGGCATGACACTGTGTATAGAGGAGCTAAGGGGAAATCATACTGCATATGGGGGAGCTGTGTGTAGGGGAGCTGCTGGGTCATCATACTGTATGGAGGAGAGCTTTGGAGATATCATATTGTGTATAGGGGAGCTGTGTGTAGGGGAGCTGCTGGGTCATCATACTGTATGGAGTGGAGCTATGGGGACATCATACTGTGTGTAGGTGTTAAATATTAATTGAATTATTCTTATTCTGAATCCTGTACTGAACACATTGCTTCTTGCTGACATTACAAAAAGCTATTTCTGTATATGTAGCTCAGAGTGTAAGTTAACACCATATAGAGAGGACACGTGATCTGTGGGACACATATATAAACACAGCTCTTAGGAGGAGGGGGGCTGTCACGTGGGGGCTGTCACCTCCTGCCTTCACCATCATTCTCCATGGATGTCAGACAAGTCACAGAAGGAAGGAACAACTGGTAGCCATGATGACTTCAGACTTCACACAGACAGAGGGCTTTTACCAT
The DNA here is from genome assembly GCF_051348905.1 of Ranitomeya variabilis. NCBI lineage: Eukaryota > Metazoa > Chordata > Amphibia > Anura > Dendrobatidae > Ranitomeya > Ranitomeya variabilis. Next base: position 1,098,941,477 of record NC_135233.1, read on the forward strand.
TCAGAACTTTGAGAAAGATGTGGAACTAACGCTGATAGGAATAAATGGACAATCTGTTCATAACTATTTCATCTATTTTTATGTTTTGTTGCAATGTTGTTTCTCTGTGGACAATTCAATAAACCACTAAATTTTTAATGAAAATATCATGACACTTTTTCTTTAAGAGTAACGCACCTGGTGAATAGTCTTGATTAAATAAATGTGCAAAATAAGCATATTTAACATTGGCCAAGCCAGCCAGTTTTGATTTTTTGTGCTATTTTTGCATGAATTTCCTTCATCTTGCACACGGGGGAGAAGAGAAGAGCTTCGCTAGATGTTGTGCAAGTTTTCAGGAATTCCACTACAAAACTTCAAGTCACAAAGATTTCACAAGAACCTATGAGTAAGGAGACTTAACAGGTGCCAGTTGAATTGACAAGCACTAGCATTGGAAGTGCTGAAAATAGACGTGCTGATGATCAGAGCCCAGCGTTGTACAGCAAAGGAACTACAAGCTGAGATATTTCAAGGTAAGAAAAATGGATTTAATTAATACATATTCTAAGTCTAGTTCGCTGGAATTTTTAAGTCTAGGTGAAAAGTCTAAAAACTTAGAAATATTTTGGCTTAGCTTATTTGCAGAATGCAAGATAGCAAATCTAAAGATAGATTCTAAGCTAATTTACAAAAAACAAAAAGAACTGAAAAATATTTTACATATGATTAATGTATTTCACAAGTTCGTTACAGAAAAGTCCAAAAAAGACTGTGTAGAAAGAATTTTTAAGGAAATTAATGATGTTCCCAAGATTGACTGTAATGTGGAGAGTCAACAAGATGTGACACACGTGTCTGTAATGGCCACTCAAGGTGACCTTGACTTTGTGTCTCATGATGAAAAACAAGATGGAGGAAACGTAGGAGACATGACAACTGACAAAGATGGTGTACAAGGAACAGATGTAGAAGGGCCACTAAAAATAGAAGATGACTCAGAGGCCCAACAACTCCTTCAAACTAAATCTAGAAAAATCTTGTTAAAATTATGTAAAATCATTCCTGCATATGATGATAAAATCCATGTTTGCAGAAATTCAGAGATATTTGAGTTTTGCTGATAAGTTTGATTTGACTAATGAGGAGAAAAATCAGTTGTTTAACCCTAGAACGCATACCCATAGAAATCTACACATTCACGCACCTGGAGCCTTTTAGGCCTGTATATAATTATCATGGAATAATGCAAATAAAAATACTTTTCAAAGTTTATTGCAAAGTAAGGATGCATTCCCACTAGCGCAAGGGTCCGCCAGGACGGGATTCCGTAATGGATCTGACCTCCTGGTGACCCCAGCTAAGGCTGGCGGAATCCTGGAGTTACCAGGAGGTCAGATCCATTATGGATCCCCTTCTGGCGAACCCCAGCGCTACTGGGAACACAGCCTAAGATGTGTATATTTCAAAACATAATTATGTGCATAAAACAACAAAAAAGTAAGTAAACGGGCACGCCAAATATAGGCATTCTATATGCAATTTTTTTATGAAAACATTTTTTGGTTGTAGCAAACTTGGTGCAGGAATATTTATTTGTAACTTTACATAATCCCCCGACAATTCTCGCATATTATTTTTTCGGCTGAATGTTCCTTGCATACATTTTGTCCGCAAGTAGAACAGAAACGCTACGATTTTCTTTCCTTCTTTGCTGGACAAATATAACAGCACTTTCTTTTTTTTTCTCTTTGCTCTGGATGTTCCAGAAAGCGTATTCCACACCGGATCATTGCCGCCGTAATTTGCCTTGATAAGCATATCATGCTGCTTCTCTCCATCATAGTAGGCATCGAAAGTTCATAACAAAGTTCTGTCAAAAATAGACGTCTCTTGACTTTCCTGTTGGCATGGGATTCTGGATTAGTTTGACAATAAACAATGTAGCTATTGAGGGCTGACACATCAAGGATAATGGAAAAAAGGGCAACAGGCCAACGTTTAGTCTGCCTTTTGCACAAATACTCTCCAATCATTTCGTCCATCTTGTCGACATCTCCTTTTGTCTTATTATAATGCTGTATGATTTCAGGTTTTTTTTCCTGTCATTGGTGTCAATACTTCCATCATGATGCATTGTACTCAGTAATATCACGGATTTTTCTTTCTTGGCTTTATAAGACACCATTGTTGCTTGATTGCAGAAACCGAATACACTCTCGTAGATTGTTCGCTGTGCATTGTGCTTCATGATTGGAGGAATTTCGCAGCGGTTTGGCCTCATGGTACCAACAAGTGTAAGTTGCTTTTGAAGCAAAAAGTTGGCCATTTCAAAATTGGTAAAATAATTATCCATTGTAATATTTTTTCCTGAATTGAAAATTGGTAGAGCTAGTGTTTTTACTATGTCGGAACATAGGTCTTTCTGGACTGGAGCATCAGCTTCTTTGCCACAGTAAATCAGACCATTCATCCCATAATAGCTTGCTGAATCTGTCACGGAGAGACTAGGTGGGCGAGAGCTAATAACCCGGGCCCCTGCAGTTTCCCTCAGACTAGGGAAATCCTGACTGACCCTCTACCTGGAGTTTACACTGATGGTGTGCATGTCCAGGCCTTGAACCTCACCCTGACTCCTGTTTTAACCCTAGGCTGATACCTCCGCCCACCACCCAGTGAAGAGGTAATATTCCAATACCCACAGTTAGCACAGACAAGTATAAAGGAAAATATACACCACGCCGCAGTCACTCAGGAATACACTATAAATGTGCAGGGCAAAATAAATACAAATATAGGAAGCAGTAAATAAGACAGAGGAAAATACACCACCAGCAACGAATCTCCAACAACCAGCTCTCCACTCCAGACCGAGATAACAACGCACAAGACAGAAGCTATAATCGGCGATGCCCAATGAACAGGAGAACTATTTAAAGGCAATGGGCATGGCCCAGCTTCCAATCCAAGGATTAGGTAAATTAACCCGGAACAGCTAGATAAAATCTAGCAGACGCCAATGAGCAAATAGTGGTCAAAAGCGGAATTACCGCTGTCTGTCGGATGACCTGGTCTGAACAGCGTCCAACATGACAGTATCGCACATCCAGAAAAGTTTTATGCCATACTTAGCTGGCTTACTGGGCATATACTGAATGAATTTGCAACGTCCCCTAAAGGCAAGAAGTTGCTCGTCCACTGTCACATTATCACTGGAATGGTAAAGCTTTGTACAGTTCTTGATAAAAAGATTCCAGATATAGCTAATAGGGGCTAATTTATCGGTTGCCAACCTCACAGGGCGAGTTCTCTTCATCAAAACGAAGGCATCTCCGAATACCCTCAAATCTATTGATGGACATAGTAGCTTTGTAATGTGGATCTGCAAATGGGTTCTGAAATAACTCTCTGATTGGAACATCGTATGATTTTGTCGACACTGCCAGAAGAGTAAGGCCAATATAAGCATATAGTATAGTTCCTCTTTAGTTATATTTTTCCATGTTTTTTTTCTTCCTGACGCGATACGTTTTCCTTCGTTAGTACACAAAGCTACCTCATCTGCAATATCATCCGAAACAAATTTACAGAAAACATCTCTTTTGGACATGAATTGGGGAATTCCGACAGCTCCTTGAGCAACTCTAATAATGTTATGTGATGGGGTACGTGCAGGAGCCGCAGCAGTACTGTTCCAAAAAATATTTGTTTTAGAATATATTTGAACCTATTTGAACGTTCTGGATCCACTACTTCTTCATCATCTGAAGAATCGCTGGACGATGAAGTTGATACATTAGCTGCTGGCATGTGCTCTTCATCAGACAAAGAAATTTCACTTTCTTCATCACTATTGAAAATAATCTCCTCGATTTCATGGTCAGTCAATCCCCTGGAAGTAGACTGTGCCATTGTAATTTTAGATGTCAGTAAACTAAAAAGAAAAAAAAATATTACAATCAGGCTTGTGCACTGTAAACAGAATGTGATAAGACTCTTTGTTAGGGTCCCAGCACGCCAAGCGATATAAAGCGGGTAAAGTGCAGCCCCCCTCCTCTTACCTTCAACAGATCACTTTCTTGTAGTGCAGTAGAAGCCTCTGGTTGTGGAGCTCAGAAAGTTTCTATTTCCAGACAAAAGAAAGCTGACTTCTTCCTCCAAAGTCTCTCCAGCAATTAGGACAACAAGACCTGCGATGAGCTCAGAGACACATGACTTTGTGAGGGAGCCTCCCTTCCAAGATCACATGACCATGTATCATGCAGAATCCACACTCTTCCCAGCAGCAATAGCAGAGTCATAAAAGTTCTTCCCCAGCAACAATACAGACAAAAAGACTGAGTATCACATTTAAACATAGTACAGGCCTAAAAGGCCCCAGGTGCGTGAATATGGGGTAGTCCCAAAAAAAGGTTGTTATACCGAAATGTCTGTAACATAAAAATATATGAATAACTGGAAATTACTAACAACTATATACCTGAGGATTACCTAGATTTTCAAAATTCTAACTAAAGTACTTTTACAGAAAATAGAAAACAAGTAACCTGGCAGGCCTGTGAGGCCCGAGGTATGTGTTCTAGGGTTAAAATGTGGCTTCCAGTAACTTTTTCCAGAAGGTTCTCATTAAAAATGCAGAGTGTTGAGTTCCATGAAGAAATGACTGATGTAGAAAGAATAAAATTTTTGATATTCTGTGGATTAAAAGAAAATTATCCAGATATTGATATTCTTCTAAAATTGAAGATTGGCAGGAAAGAATGTACTTTTACATTCATGTCCATATTTGAAAGGTTGTACAAAACTGTCATTACAAATTTGAATAAACAATCAATGATAAATTGTTTTGTAAACAAATTTGGATGCCTAAATTCTGCATCTCGTGTTATTGCGTCACAAAAAGATTCTTTATTTGAATGTGCGCAATCCCTTGATTTTTCTAGAAAACATGAGAATTTTGAAAGGAAAAACAAATTATACTAAGTTTTTGAAAACTAATAACTTAATTAAATCTTATCAGAAGCCAAAATCAAAATCTCCAAAACTGACCCAAAATCACATCTATGAAGTACGAAGAAAATTACATATTTGTTATAAGCCTTATCAAATGATTCAAGAGTCCTCCACTGAAGCTGCTCTGAAAGGGTTAAAGGCTGACGGGCCAGATCTGTCTGTAAAGATGCCGGAAATTGACGGACAGAAACAGGTGAGCATAGGGGGTGAGCTGAATACTTCATTATCACAGCTCTTAAAAAATTCCATAAGTCTAAAAATGGCAATTTTAAATAGAGGTTTTCAACAAATTATCGACAGAGAGGTAAATTTTGGTTTAGGAATTTGCTAAAAATGTAATTATATTATATGATGTGTAAATGAGTATTACAATGCATTATTTATTACTATGTGATTATTTTATACAATATAATTCTGCAGTTATATAAATTAATATAGTATACAGTAAATACTGTAGCATATTTGTATAAGTAGAGATTATATTAACTGTATTTTTATATCTATAGTGAAATAATTAAAATTTACTCCAGTAATACCTAGATTTACATTAAATAAATATATTAAATATATACATATGTATAACATATTTAAATTATTTTGTTTTTAAATAAATATGAAATTAACCTTTATCTTTTATTTTTCCTTAGAGTTTTCATTTCAAAGCAGGAATTGAACAAAAAACCCCCTCTTTTATGGATTTATGTCTTTATTTACACCGGAAGTTCTAATAACTGCATGATTTATATATTTAACACTTAAGAGAAATAGTACATAACAAACAATCTAAAATTTGTATACTGTACATTTTTTCCTGTAACATAATCTAAAACTTGTTTGTTTTTTTTCCTTTGCATGGTAATAATATATTTACTGCACGGCATGACATGTCACACCCCTGTTTCAATTTAGAGCTGTTAGAAGAAGCTTTAGAAGCTTCTCAACCGTTGCAAGTCAAATGGATTCAGTTGCAGGCCCTGTACCAAATATAGCTGTAGAACAAATGCTCAAGTTCTTATGAGTCCTATCTATAGGTTAAGACAAAGTGTTAAATAATGTGTATTTGGGGAATATTCAAAGAAATATCAAAATATTAAATTTAATAGTTCACAATGCGCATTGATAATTAGGATACTGTAACAACTCTGCTGGCATCACGGCATGGCCTCACATCTCTCACACTATCTTACCCACTGCTCCAGGTCATGATGTGGTTTCTGTTTCTTGCCAGCTCCATGTTCTGTGTCTCTGCTCTCTGCATGCTTCATAGTTCTGTGTATAGAGGGGCGGCGCCTGAACTCTCTGGTTCTTATAGGAATCAGGTGCATCTGTCCAATCTGTTCCTGACCAATTGCCAGGAGACCTCCAGTATTTAGTTCAGCTCCACCCAGTGGTCTGGGCCTGTGCAATGTGTTAGCTCAGTTAGTGTCTTGCTTCTGAGTTTGCCTGGCCTTGCTCTGAGTTACTCCCTCTCTGGAGGATTCTCTGTGTTATTTCCTTGGTCTTGTTGTCCGCCCACCAGGAGGCAGAATATCCTGGTCCCAGTGTCTTTGTCCTTGTGTCTTGTTCCATTGCCTTGTCTGTACTTAGTCTTACCTCGGTCTCCTAGTCTTTGGCTTCCTTCCCTGTTGTCTTTCTTTGTATTCTCAGTCTGCTTACACTCCGCACTCTTGCAGCTCTGCCTGCTCTGAACCTTTGTTACTTTACCACTGCTCCTCACTTCTGCATTTCTGCTCCTTTCTACTCAGCTTATCTTCTGCTGTTGCAGTTATCCCTTGCTGCAGCTTCTCTCCACATTCTTTGTGGCTCTGCTCTGCTTTGCTGCAGAGACCCCTCCCGCAGCTCCTCTCCGCTCCTTGCGGTTCTACCTGGCTCCGCTCCTTGCGGTTCTACCTGGCTCCGCTCCTTGCGGTTCTACCTGGCTCCGCTCCTTGCGGTTCTACCTGGCTCCGCTCCTTGCGGTTCTACCTGGCTCCGCTCCTTGCGGTTCTATTTGGCTCCGCTCCTTGCGGTTCTACCTGGCTCCGCTCCTTGCGTTTCTACCTGGCTCCGCTCCTTGCGTTTCTACCTGGCTCCGCTCCTTGCGGTTCTACCTGGCTCCGCTCCTTGCGGTTCTACCTGGCTCCGCTCCTTGCGGTTCTACCTGGCTCCGCTCTTTGCGGTTCTACTTCTCCTGCACTTGGCTCCGCCGCCAGCTCTTGGCTCCGCCTCCTGCCTGTCTGCACTTGGCTCCGCCTCCAGCTCTTGGCTCCGCCTCCTGCAGTTTTGCACTTGGCTCCGCCTCCCGCTCTTGGCTCCGCCTCCTGCGGTTTTGCACTTGGCTCCGCCTCCTGCTCTTGGCTCCGCCTCTTGCATTTCTGTTCTTGGCTCTAGCTCCTGTGCTTTCGCTCTGCATCCGCTCTTGCAGTCTTTATCTACTTATTCCTAGGTCCTCGTGTCTGAACAGGTTCTTACCCGTTCTACATACCTGCCTGCAGACCGGTCCCAACCGGTTCTTCCAGTGTACCAGTCTTGTCCACCAGTCCTGCCAGAGAGCCAGCCGTGCCCGCCTGCCTGACAGTGTTCCTGTTGTACCCGTCTGCCTGCCTATGTGCCAGCCGTGCCCGCTTGCTTGTCTACGTTCCGTTCCCCGGTGGGATCAGCAGCCACAACCAGACTCCACCCTGGAGTGGTACCTGGTAGCTTCCTATTGCACAAGTCTGACCTCACCATCAGAGGCTCCAGCGAACACCTAGGAAGCTACTTAGTTACGCCCCTTCCAGGGAGGTTTGGTCTGTGGTCCAGTGGGGCCACTTCCCCGCACGCCCGCGCCAACCAGTCTGGGCGCGAGCATGACAGATACAATATTTTGGGTTAATATACATGTATTTTTATTCTTTGTATGTGAAATATGTAGTTTCAACTTCTATGTGTGTCACAGTCTGAGTGACAGATGACAGATGAGCGTATGAGCAGCTGCTAAGAGTGAATAACGAGGAAAGCTTGATGTGTATGTACAGTATGACAGAGGCCTCATGGTATTCTATGAAATATTATTTCTATATTTCTCTAGTAATTATTATTTCTTGATTTATTTAATAGTGAATAAATGCAATCACACATCAATATGGTTTATCAAGAAAATCTACATTTAGAACAACATTTTTCCAAATGATAATTTTATGGTATTCAGTGTTTTTTTTAGTTACATAGATGAGTACACATCTTCAAACAAATATATGGCACAAGCTGAAATAACAGTTACAAAATTGATTATTTTTAATTTTGGTTTTTGCAATTTAATTTTTTCATAAAATAATAATTTTTGGTAATAAGGGGGAAATGTGTTTTTGATCCAGATTACATCATCACATTTCATCAATACCTCTTCACACATTTTAATAAATAAGAAATATTAATAAGGTACTATTGGGTATAATAATATTAAGTATTATAAAGTCATTTTTTTCCTCTAATGAAGGGTATTATATGCAAAGCTGCATAAGATCAATATTTTGGTAATCCAAGGTTATGACAACATCTAGATAATGGAAATATTAAAGGGAATGTGTTACTGAGACATAACCTCAGCATTTGTCAGCAACATATAAAGGCCTTATTTTTATTTTTATTCTCATCTTTATTTTTCATTTTTAATTTTTATTCTTCATTTTTTTTATCTCAAGAAGATAACATGAATATTTAATAAAGTAATGTCTAGTACAAAAACATTGCTTTATTAATTATAGTGATCATATGGTTTCATTATAAGAAAAATGTTTCAATTCTGAGTTAAATACAACAATTCTTTCACTCATTCATTCATTTATTCATATATTCTTATTTTGGTTCATGGCTATACATTCTTACATATTATTAGTCTAATAAGTATAGTTTATTAATAAAGTTTTAGTAATAAAGATGGAAATACTTGTTAAATAATAAGACACACTGACATCTATGGGTTCAAAAAGAAATTACACCTATGACATAAAAATGTCCTATCACATGAAGAATATGGTTAATAATGTATTATTTTATTGTTCCAAATATAAATTCCATATTAATATAATTTAATAATTATATGGATATTATTGATTGCTATGGTGTGCTGTGATATTATAAGTGAGGTAAATTTCCAGATTTGGTATAGAATAGGGAATGAAGACTTCAATCAAGATACTGAAGCTATGCTAATAAAGACTTTTCATATTTCTAAATTCAATTGATTCTTAAAAGTTGCAAGAAGAAAAAGCTGTTATCCAGAAGTTCAACAAGGTAACAATGCTATGATTTGAGTAATAATAGACTGTGTCAATTGCAGCATCCATTACTGACAACCATGACTGCAGCATCCATCACTGACAACTATGAGTACTGTATCTAAACTGACAACCACAATTGCAGAGGACGATGATCCTATGATGCTAAGATGAACTGTGTTGTTATGTTTTATCATGTTCCAGTGGTTTCCTATCACCTATAAGACTTCCATAAAAGCTGGTGAACAATCAGGTAATTGTCAGGACACTACAACCCTGACATGTGTCCTGTGCACTAAAGACTGGTTATGGTGCTATGTTTAGCAGGGAAGAGTCAATTTAACCCTTGCTGTGCTGACCAAAGACGTCACACCTGTTCCAAGACCAATGCGAATGATATGGAGGATTCCAGATCCAAGGCGAGCCAATGTAAATCCAGGTCTCAAGGTGACACTGCACAGATATTAAAGCTACATTTCATCTATGAACTTTGTTTTCTTATCAACATTTGAATTTATGGACTTTGATTGATACATGACACACAGTCTCTATAAAATCTATGTGCTATCATCTATTTCAAAAGAATTATAATAAAGATTGTTTTAAAAGAACCAAGAAGAAGACATCAAGATGAAGACCAGATGACATCAGATGATGATCAGACCTGTGATGCTTCAATTATGTATAGGGAAGTATAATATATATTTTATATGAATATTGGTCACGGCTTACCATAACATGAATTTACATATCATTATGCTATTGAGAACATATAACAATATTATTATTATTTATATTATTATGAACATTAAATTATTTTGCCAAAGAAGAAGAAAAGAAGAAAGAATATCTTATTAATATGTTTAATTTGAGGGTTCCAATCAATGTCTGTCACTTTCAAAAGGGGGAATTGTTAAATATTAATTATGAATTGAATTATTCTTATTCTGAATCCTGTACTGAACACATTGCTTCTTGCTGACATTACAAAAAGCTATTTCTGTATATGTAGCTCATAGTGTAAGTTAACACCATATAGAGAGGACACGTGATCTGTGGGACACATATATAAACACAGCTCTTAGGAGGAGGGGGGCTGTCACGTGGGGGCTGTCACCTCCTGCCTTCACCATCATTCTCCATGGATGTCAGACAAGTCGCAGAAGGAAGGAACAACTGGTAGCCATGATGACTTCAGACTTCACACAGACAGAGGGCTTTTACCATTCAGAACTTTGAGAAAGATGTGGAACTAACGCTGATAGGAATAAATGGACAATCTGTTCATAACTATTTCATCTATTTTTATTTTTTGCTGCAATGTTGTTTCTCTGTGGACAATTCAATAAACCACTACATTTTTAATGAAAATATCATGACATTTTTTCTTTAAGAGTAATGCACCTGGTGAATAGTCTTGATTAAATAAATGTGCAAAATAAGCATATTTAACAGTAGGGAAGCTGATGGGACATCATACTTGTCAAGATTCACACCGTGCTGCCAACACTATGTCACTGATCCCAGCAGTATGTCAGGGATCCCGGGGAGGATACCGTTATTGTCCCCACTACTCACACCAATTTGTCACGAACCGGGGTTGTTTGGGTTGCCCCTGGCTCCTTCTGAAGGGGATTTATCTATATCACACTTCCCAGTTCCGGTTTGGAACTTGTAGCTCTCTGGCGCCCCCTTACCCTCAGGTCCGATTAGGTACTGCACCTAGAGTAATTAGTTGCCAGAAAGGCTGCCTGCTATGTACAGGCTATTGGGCACACTGCAGCGAGGGCTATATAACTACTCCCACACAGGCGGGAACAATAATTATCAACGCCGCCGTCGTTGCAAAGATTCCCAATCGCACAGAACAAGGTATGCTGCCACCAGCTCCGATTAAATGGGTCCGAAGCCAACCCAAATCAGTAGCACAATTCACTTCAGAGGACACACAGTTAGAATAGAGCAGAAGAGACAAGCTTAGTAAAATTATATATTTTACTCCGTAAAAGATAGGCAGTATTTACAAAAATATTAAAAAGATATTATAAAGGACATGAGTCATGTGTATTTTACAATTACAAATAAACAGGGATTAACAGTGAAAATTGACTTACGATTCTTTCATATCATTCCATGGTATGCAGAGTGCTGGCTGGGGGAGGGGACCTTCCCCACTTTTCCTCAGGTCAGATTGCACAGCCTGTTCCAGCTGAATCCCCCGGCAAAAGACACCCCAAGCATCCTGCCTTACTAAGTTATTCTAGCCCAATCCCAGGCACTCCCCTTGTAGTGACATCACTTAGAAGCTCAGATCTCTTTTTTACTTACACTTAAGAAAACTATTGTTACACATATCTCGCTGTATGAATTTCGTATCCGGAATACACGTGGACCTATAGGTGTGCCACGTCGGGGCAATTCATTTAAGTGTAAATACGGAGCAATTACAGGTTTGGTATTCACACACACACACATATCAGCAGGCAGAAACACAGAGAGAATGGGGGTCAGCCCACAGCACGTGTGCTAACAGGGAACACTAAAAATCATATTATAAATTATCGTCACATCTCCCCCTTCTGGTGTGCACTACGGAGGCAGGACCTCTCGGTGCTCCTCCATGCTCACCTCAGCAGGTTCACCCTGGTGGGACAACCCATCTGCATTGCCAGGCTCTGGCTTTATGGTCTTCCCACCTACCCGATGCCCCAGGTAGTGGACCTCACTAATGCCCATTTGGCACTTTCCCTTTTGATAGTCAGTCCGGCTCGGTGAATTCACCTGAGAACCTCCTTGAGATGCTGCAGGTGTTCATCCCAGGAGGAACTGAAGATGGAAATGTCATCCAAGTACGCCACCGTATTCTTCTCCAGTCCCTAAAGCAGGTGGTTGACCATCCGCTGGAAAGTGGCAGGGGCATTCTTCATGCCAAAGGGCATGACCGTGGACTCGTACAGTCCAAAGGGTGAGATAAAGGTGGACTTCTCCTGTGCCTCAGGGCTCAAGGGAATCTACCAGTATCCTCAACTCAGATCCATTATGGTCAAATATTCTGCGCCAGCTAACCTCTCAAGCAGCTCCTCGATGCGCGGTATTTGGTGCGCGCCAATGGCTGTGATGGCATTGAGCCCCCTGTAGTCCACACAGAACCGGGTGGTCCGATCCTTATTTTGCACGAGGACTACAAGTGAGGCCTACGCGCTCTTTGACCGTTGAATCACCCCCAGCTGTAACATCTCATCCATCTCCTGGCGCATAACCTGCTGCACCTGGTTGGAGATTTGATAGGGTGTTCGCCGTAGTGGGGCATGATTCCCGGTGTCCACCTTGTGGACTGCTAACTCAGTCCTCCCAGGTCAGTTGGAGAACATGGCCCGGAAGGGTTCCAGCATTGTCCGCAACTGCAACCACTGGGGTTCAGTTAGCGAGGCACTTACCTCCTTGTCCTCAATGGACCCACTGGCCTTGGCTTAAACCAGCATGTCCAGAAGGGGGTCTTCCTCCTCGTCTTCGGGCAGGCTGCAGACCAGTAGGATTAAAGTTTCACATTCGTGATGAGCATTCATCATGTTGACGTAAAAGGCCTTTCGCCTTCCCCGAGTGTGGTCAAGCATGACCACGTAGGTGACCAGGTTGAGCTGCTGGTGGACAATGTATGGGCCTTCCCAGGCTGCCTAAAGCTTATCCTTTGGTACGGGGACCAGTACCCAAACCTTTTGACCCACGTGGTGGGTCCGCTCCCGGGTGTTCTGGTTGTACCAATATTTCTAATCAGCCTGAGCCTGCATCATGTTGTCATGCACCAACTGTGTCAAGGTCTGCATCTTGTCATGGAAGCGCATGACATACTCCACGATGGACACTTCAGAAGAGTTCGGCTCCTCTTCCCAGGACTCTCTTACCAACCCAAGGGGTCCCCGGACTCGCCTGCCGCAGCGGGCCCACAATGTCCACCGCGATTCTCTGGAAAGGCTCCTCTATCACTGGCAAAGGGATCAGGGGAGCCTTAAGAGCAGGCCCCGCCTTCCTCACTCTTTGACAGGTGACATGGGAGCGGCAGTAGTATGACACATCTGTCCCCATCTTGGGCCAATAGAAGTGTTGAGACAGCCGGGCCTTAGTTTTGCTGATCCCCAAGTGTCCATCGAGCGGGATCTCATGGGCAATCTGAAACAACTCACTCCGGAATTGCTGCAGGACGACTAGCTGTCTTTCCCTCAACCACTCCTTTTGCGATTTTCCAGGTACTGTCTCCCGATACAACCTCCCTCGTTCCCAGAACACCCTCTCCTTATCAGTCACGGAGGTGGGCGTCTCGGCAAGGTGTCTCAAACTCTCCAGGCTTGCATCTGTGTGCAGAGCGGCCTGAAACTCCTGGCCAGGGGAAGTCAGAAGTGATGTCAGGGTCCCTTCCCCACAGGAACCCTCTGGGACCTGCTCTGGGTCCATCACTGGTTTAGTCACAACGATGAATGAGGAGGGTCCGGAAGGCAGACCGTTATCTGCGTTCCGGGCACTCTGACTGCGGGTGACAGCAGCTACGTAGGCTGTCTCCCCGGGGATTTCCATGGACCCATCAGCCGGCGCTGCTTTGGGTGCTACCTCCCCAACCACCCCATTACCTCAGCAGCAGTGCTACTTATGGGCCAGTTACCTTCCTCAGTGGCACTGGTCAGTTGCATGGCATCACCTTCCTCATGGTCCCCATGTACGTCCCCATTTTCTTGAGCACCGACGCTTGCTCCTGTTAGGGGTTCCTCAGCCATCCCACCCCACAGAGTGACGTGGCAGAGCACTCGTGCACCTGTGGACACATCAACCTTTGTGGAAAATGGTTATCAGGTTCAGTTTGCACATTTACATCATTATCAACCACATTCCTAGGGAAAAAATGGTTAACAGATGCATCATTTTCATCGTTAGCATTATCAGTATTACCCTCGGCATTTTCTGAAAAATCATTATCAAGTACATCATCAACTGGTAAAGCATGGTCAGGTAACACATGCAACTTCCCTTTGCTATCATCAGTATTCGATCGGGGAGAAGAGTCAGGGACATAGTATGCAACCATTCTCCCCAAATCATTCCCCAATAAAATGTCAGTGGGCAAGATATTGGACAGCCCCACTTCCTTCACCCCACTGCCGGCACCCCAATCTATATACACCTGGGCCATTGGAAAGGGACAGCTGATGCCCCCAATCCCAGTGACAGTTAGGGTTTTCCCCGGAATGATCTCTTCAGGGGCTGCCAGTTCGGGTCGGATAAGGGTCCATTCAGCCCCGGTGTCCTTGAGGCCTTTAGCAACATGGCCTCCCTTGGTGACATGCTGTACGTTATTACACACCCTCCCAACCGCCCCACCCACCAAGAGAACTGCTGCATTAGGCCCTGGGGCCTTGGCTGGGGGGTTCTTCTGTTTTGCTGGACAGTAGACACTGATATGACCAGTCTATTTGCAGGAAAAACACTGGCAGTCGGTGGTAGGTCTGGGGCTATTGGCAACAGGGACAGGGCCTCTGTTGTGTTGGCTGGCAGGGGTACTGGTGTTGGTTGCAGGCTTACCCCCTCTCCAGCTGGCAGTGACTGGCTTCCGCACTTCTGATCTACAGTTGGCCTCATAGGCATCGGCAATCTGCACTGCTTTTGTCACGTCTTTGGGTTCTCGGTCCATCACGAACTGTCGCACCTCAGCTAGGCAAAGATGTAAGAACTTGTCTTGGATCATCAGGTCTCCCAGCTGCTCAAAGGTGGTCACTGACAGTCCTTGGATCCACTGGTTAGAGTCCATGGAGCAGTGAAATTCACACTTTGAGTTTGATGTACAAATGATTATCTCTCAAACGTCTGAGCACGGTCTTAACATGTTCTTGATGTTCCTGTAGGGAATCAGAGAAAATCAAGATGCAATCCAGATAAATTACTACATAATGATCCAGTAAATCCCTGAAAATATCGTTGGATAAGTGTTGAAAAGCAACAGGAGCGTTACAAAGTCCGAATGGCATCACTAAATATTCAAAATGTCCATATCGGCATCTGAAAGCTGTCTTCCATTTATCTCCAGGATGTATATGGAGTAAATGTTATGCCCCATGAAGGTCTAATTTGGTAAATATTTTGGCTTGGCGAATTCTCTCCAACAATTCAGAAATTAGCGGCAACGGGTACCTGTTACGAATGGTTACCTTATTTAGCTCCCGGTAGTCAATGCAACGTCTTAGAGTCCCATCTTTCTTCTTTACAAAGAGTATGGGGGCTCCCGCTGGTGAAGAAGATGGTCGGATAAACCCCTTGGCTAAATTCTCATCTATATATTCTCGTAATGTTTTTAATTCGGGAGCTGACAACGGGTAAACGTGGCCAAAAGGAATCGCTGCCCCAGGAAGCAGTTCTATGGGGCAGTCATATGATCTATGTGGAGGGAGTTGGTCTGCCCTACTCTTGTCACAGATGTCCAAGAATTCCTGGTAAACCAGAGGGAGAGTAGATACCTGTATTGTTTCTTTCAAATTCTGGGTAACTGGAGCCGTTACAGTTGGACTGATGGTAGGACTACACTTCCGGAGAAAGGATATCTCCTTGGTTTCCCAATTAATGTTTGGATTCTGTGACCGTAACCAGGGAATTCCTAAAATTACAGGAAAATGGGGAGAAGATATTAACATAAATGAAAGGGTTTCCTGATGGTCTGGTTCCATCTTACACTTCAGAAGCACCGTCTCCCGGTCTACTGGTCCGGAAACTAATGGAGAACTATCCACCGTTTCCATGGAGACTGATGAGGCTCTTAGTTGTGTCTTAATACTATGTTTCCTGGCAAAAGAAGAATCCATGAAATTCCCACCTGCTCCACAGTCTATCATAGTAGAACTTGATATTCACTGTCCCTCCCACAGGATCTGAATAGGAAGAGAACAATGTGAATATTTCCCCCCTTGATCTTTAGGGGAAGTTGACATCAATGTTAGGGGGACCACAGCATCTAGATGTAAACTGGTCTCCGAAACCTCTGACTCAGTGTCCGTATTGTCATAATCCCCTACTGCCGCCAACACCTTATTAGGTCGCCTGGGACATTTAGGACAATTAATGAGGAAATAATCCAATTAACCACAATAAAAACATAAGCGCTCACGAAAACGATATTCACGGCGTCCATTACTCTCACGTTTTTGCAGTGAGTCCACTTGCATAGGCACCTCCTCAGCCTCCCGCGGGTTCTTGCTGGTAGTTTCCCTAGATGGAAGAGCAAAATTAGTGATGCGGTTTAAAGCTGCCCATTTCTCTTGTCTGCGTTCAGTTAGGCTGATATCAATATGCACACAGTGTTGTAAAAATAACTCAAACTTCTGTGGAGACTCTGAGCAAGCTAGCTCATCCTTGATTGTACTGGAAATACGACAAAAAAGTATATACTACAGATAATAAACTGTGTAACATGTAATCCCCTTAAAAATTATTTTTTATTATATAAATATTAAAAATACCTAATCCCAGTGAAATCCCGAATAGATCTGTACCGTACCAATAGCCTAGCAGTATCCCTACACTTTGCTGCTATCCCTTCCTAACAGTGGAGGTTGGCACCCTGATAGAAGCGATTTTTTGGTGCCCCCACTCAGCGGCGGCTGTCCCCAAGTAGCCCTGTTAGTACCTGCAACACTGAAGGTGGGAAAACAGTAAGCAAAAAAAAGGGATGAAAGGAAAGTGCTTAATTATTAACAAAAAGGGTTCAGTACGAAAAATAAATAACATTTCCCAAGCATATATTGCTAATATCAGAAGATAAACAATAGCTAATAATGCAATGGCGTATAGCCATAAAGAGTCCTAAGTGATATTGGCTATAATAATCACTTCACAAATGCATAGACCCTATATTCAAAAGGACTCCAAATATCATAACAGAGGGGAAGTAACGAAACAAGATGGCTATACAATGAATAGCCTGGTTCAAATCATGATAAATAACCCATCATAGCTCACACCAAAACTACAAACAATGGCAGCCTTGTGAACATTCATGGGTAATACAAAGGAAAGCACAGAAGGGTGTTAGCCCAAAAGAACTTAGCTTCCAGCCAATAGCCCCAGGCAGGTCTGTCCATCTATCAGGATGCCTGCATCTAGGGATTATCAGGTTCTATCTGCTGCCTCCTGATGAACCGTGTGACGGGGAAATGCGTCGAGGCTGGGGCTATTGGCTGGAAGCTAAATTCTTTTGGGCTAACACCCTTCTGTGCTTTCCTTTGTATTACCCATGAATGTTCACAAGGCTGCCATTGTTTGTAGTTTTGGTGTGAGCTATGATGGGTTATTTATCATGATTTGAACCAGGCTATTCATTGTATAGCCATCTTGTTTTGTTACTTCCCCTCTGTTTATGATATTTGGAGTCCTTTTGAATATAGGGTCTATGCATTTGTGAAGTGATTATTATAGCCAGTATCACTTAGGATTCTTTATGGCTATACGCCATTGCATTATTAGCTATTGTTTATCTTCTGATATTAGCAATATATGCTTGGGGAATGTTATTTATTTTCCGTACTGAACCCTTTTTGTTAATAATTAAGAACTTGCCTTTCATCCCTTTTGTTTGCTTATTGTTTTCCCACCTTCAGTGTTGCAGGTACTAACAGGGCTAGTTGGGGACAGCCGCCGTGGAGTGGGGGCGCCAAAAAAATCGCTTCTATCAGGGTGCCAATCTCCACTGTTAGGAAGGGATAGCAGCAAAGTGTAGGAATACTGCTAGGCTATTGGCATGGTACAGATCTATTCAGGATTTCACTGGGATTAGGTATTTTTAATGTTTATATAATAAATAATTTTGATTGTACTGGACAAACCTTTCCTAAAAATTGGCAATAAGCATTGTTATCCCAGTTGGTATCCATCACTAACCTCTTAAATTCAGTAATATATTCTATGACTGAACTGTCACAGGTTCCTTCTCCGGTACCACACAATCAACAGAGCCAGCGAAGAGTGAACAATCCCAAGACCCTTATTTAGGTAAAAATACAAAAGGTCCATATACAATCCTCCACACAAAGGATAAAATAGTCCAGAACATGAATGCAGCTCAGTAACAGGATAAAAGTCCAACAATCCAGCAGACAGAGGATAGCAGAGTCCATATACTCTTCTTTCTCTCTGACGTGCTATCTTCACATCATGGTTCCACACCGGACTGACTGTGTGTCACCTCCCTGATATTTACAAGTCCCTCTCCTCATTAACAGGATAGGGGGGTGGGTCGCAGGGGTTCATTGTTTCAACAAGCTAGTTCAATATGTCATTAGCATATTAGCAAACACTATTATTCACAGACCCTGTGGCGAGATAACAGTACAGGACTGGGGAGGCTGATATCAGATGGAAAATAACAGCAATTCATCAACTGGCAAACAACTCATCCTACAAGAGAACACCATGATAATCAGTAAAATATAAATATACACAAAATGATACCCACATAACATATCCCACCATCACAGAACGTTTCCCCTGGCATAAGGAAAGCAAGGCAGTTTTGGCGGTTGCACGGCGGTTGGGATCATCAAACATCTGCGCCATAGCTGTCAGGAAATCATCCAAATTATTTAGACGGACATCGCGACTTTCAACCATAGGATTTGCCTAAGCCAGTGCCCATGATGTCAACAACATAATAATACATAATACCTTAGATCTATCAGACTGATCGTAGGAGGCATGTACATCAAAGAATAATATGCATTGATTAATAAATCCGCGGAATTGACTTCGGTCACCATTAAACTGGAATGGAGGCAATTTGGGCATACTGGTGGTTGGTGTATGCTGAGCGAGCACGTTCTCCTGAGCCTCTATCAATGTACTTAAATCTTGGAGAGCCTGACCAAACACCTGCGCATTGTGGCCAGCCTGGGAGTCCATGTCTCTAAGCTTATTTTGTACAGCCTCCATCTCCTGCTGCAAGGAGTTAATCATAGAAAACAATTAGTCTACCCGTGTCTCTGTCATTGCCCCAGCAGAATCCTCTGTAGGCTGGAAGTATCCTGTAATACTATTGTAAGAACTCGAGGATTCTGGTAGCGTGGGGCAATGAACAGACAGAGACGGGTTTCTTTAGTGCAAATAGTGTATGTGTATCACAGCAATAACACCCAAAACAATATACTGATAACCCGCAGTGACCTGCAATGAAACGAGTTCTTGAAACATATACAGCAAAACGGTGGAGTTCTTAAGACAGAGTCCTCAGTAAGGTAATCAAAAGGTGAGTGTGAACGGTGACGTGGTACGGATCAAAACACTGGCAGTGCAGAAAGAGTCAAATCCAGGTATGTAGGAAACACAGGGAAGTCCAGAACAAGTCCTCAGGTTAATCCCAGGTATGACAAGAACACGGGTAAGTCCAGAAGCTAGTTCACAAGTTGATCCCAGATGTGGCATGAACACGGGTATGTCCAGAAACAGCTTCATATTAAAGTATTATACTGGTGTTGGTTCCAGCAGCTTCCACTGGGGGGAGTAATGAAGGATTAAGTAGCAACACATAGTCCAGAAGCACAGTTCAGAAACATAATTCAGAAACACAGTTCTTACTAGGAGGAGTGAACCAAGGGTTAAGTTCCAAAGTAAACAGACTAAAGATAACATGCAGAGAATGTCCAGAGCCAGGGGTAGAAGCACACTAAGAACAGGCAGCTGAGCTGAAGGGGAACGGAAGCAGAATACTCCAGCAAGGAAACTGACACCTGAGCCGGGTTTTAAGCAAACGATCAGGAAGTAGGGCAGACAAAAACAGCAAACTCCATCTTAACAAAGAGCAAGATCATTCACAAGGTGACTTGGAAAACCCGGAATACCTCAGGAATTCTACAGAGCTTTAAAGTGACCTGAGTGGGAGACTCATGTTTGATGACAAGATTGTGACCTCGTATACTGAAATACTCCATGAACCTGCCTCTATTTTTGGGCACAAATTTCCAGCGCATTGTCTTTGGGAAGGTGACAATTTTCCTGCTTTGACATCTGGAATGTTGGCTTATAACTGGGCCAACAAGCAAAGGGTTTCTATGAGGTCCCTTATCTTCCAGGGTTTCAGTAGGCTGCTTTAGTAGGGCTTCTGAAGCCCTGGTCGGTGCACTTAATAGTTTACCTCTACCACCTCTTCTACCACCTTATAGGGTACATGCCACTGGGTTAGGAACCTTTTCTGCCCTGTGGGTACTAACACAAGTACCCCATCCCCAAACTTAAATTGCCTCACTCGAGCTGACCGATTACACCCCCTTCATTTTTTTCCTCTTGGGCCTTGAGGAGCCACTCTTTTACCTGTCCCTTCAATTTTTCTCCCTAACATAATAGAACATTATGCCTGTCTCCTTGTGGAAACTAATTACCGGCTCCTGGGGAACCCCATTTACATTTTCCTTAGTACATTCAACTGTTACGTCCCTGAGCTTGGCAGCCCACAGTTGTCCTGGGATTCCTCTAGGTCAGGGACATTGACTTAAGGAGATGCGTCCATGACTTCCTTTCTAGCCAGTACAGTGAGCAGAAATTCACCGGTTACATCATGTGACCTTGTTGCCATAGCCGATTCCTAGTGGCATACTGGACTACTGGGTGCAACAGCTTTAGCCCATAATGCCCAGAACAAAGGAAAATCTCACAAGGTAACAATAGCATGCAACAAGTCTTTGACCACTCTCACTTTGTGGAACACGGAACCTCAGTCTGTGTGAATGTCAACCTGGGCCGTGGGATCTTTCTTGGCATCTCCATGGATACACTTTACCCCACCCCTTCCCAGGGCTAGCACATGCAGAAGTGTGGCCCTTATCACGGTCACCAAACTCCCTGAGTCCAGAAGACTTGGAAACAAATCACAGTTACCTGCCATTCTTGAGGACCCTCATCGGGATCAGTAACAGCACTGCAGGGAGGGTAGGTGAAGTAGGAGTAGCGCCAGCCTATGTTGCAGTCCATTGCCTCTGATGTCAAGAGACAAACAGCTGATGCATGACCGACACCATCAACAGATAATGGTAACCTCAACCCGTTTCAGTTTCAACCAGGAGAACCATATACTTACGTTGCTGAACTTGCTATAACTGCTGCTGATGATGCTGTTGAGATGGCTGGATCTGGAGTTTTTTAGCCTCTTCTTTGGTCTGCTGCTTCTGGGATAATTGCTTAACAATCTCCTTCATGCTTTCAGACTGTTTGCAATGCTGTAGCTGTATTTACCCAGGACGGTCAATGTTTACACTGCAATTGCCTGTGCTCTCTGGGACATCACAACCGCATTCTCCACCAATTGTAGGGATTCACTTGCTCTGGTAGGCATAAGGCTTTAGGTAGTGTTCACGCAGACAATAAAGTTTTGGTCTAAATACGTGCAGTTCTTTCCACAGGTTGCACAGCAACAAAATAAGAAATCATAAAAATAAATCCTTTGCCTTTCACAGATGCTAACTAAACAGTATAGACCCTGACTACTTCAGATACCACTGAACTAGACCCAGTTTTGTCAAATGGCTGTCGTCCATAGCAACCATTGATACTTGCAGTTTGGTGCACAAGACCTGGGCAATCTCTTCTTAGAGAAAGTCTGGCTCGTTTCTCTCTTCAACTTCCAGACACATCCAGTCTGGTCAGTCTCCCCAGCACACTGACGCTAATGAACACGTAGCCTACTTATATGCAGAGCTAGCCATGTGCACTATCAGTGAGCTCTGCACCATCAGCCGTTCTGTCACATGTTAGTAAAGCTAGGTGAAGTTCATAAAATGGAAGCAACGGGGCCAGATGTTATACAGGGGCAAAAGGAAAAAACTGAACTCAATTATTAACACGTGCAGACCGGGACTTTTCTCAATAAAGTCTATACACGAGTATAAGGCTGATATTCCCAGGTGGAATGCTGCACTCTCTGCCTCTCAACATTTGGCCATTAATTATACAGAAAATCGTTTGATTTGGCTTTTTTTAGCTCAACATTTTTAATTCTTTTGAAATAATAAGTCAGTAGGGTATTGGGAAGGAATCTGTATCAGAGCCGCATGGAGCTGCCCCATGAATAATGGATGGACCGAGACAAATATAGAACTGATAAATTACCATCGTTATGGGGTGCGCTCAGCTGCTACTCAGGATCATGGCTCACTGAGATGGAGATGAAACGTCTGAACTCAAACTTCATAAGATCTATTATATCACTTAACGAGAGATCTTTCCCGGAAAACGAAAAATGGAGAGTGCAGCTCTGGGGTATTATACAGCATGTAATTCAGGATCAGTAATTTATGTACACAGTGACTGCACCAGCAGAATAGTGAGTGCAGCTCTGGAGTACAATACAGGAGGTAACTCAGGATCAGTAATGTAATGTATGTACACAGTGACTCCACCAGCAGAATAGTGAGTGCAGCTCTGGAGTACAATACAGGAGGTAACTCAGGATCAGTAATGTAATGTATGTACACAGTGACTGCACCAGCAGAATAGTGAGTGCAGCTCTGGAGTACAATACAGGAGGTAACTCAGGATCAGTAATGTAATGTATGTACACAGTGACTCCACCAGCAGAATAGTGAGTGCAGCTCTGGAGTATAATACAGGATGTAACTCAGGATCAGTAATGTAATGTATGTACACAGTGACTGCACCAGCAGAATAGTGAGTGCAGCTCTGGAGTATAATACAGGATGTAACTCAGGATCAGTAATGTAATGTATGTACACAGTGACTGCACCAGCAGAATAGTGAGTGCAGCTCTGGGGTATAATACAGGATGTAACTCAGGATCAGTAATGTATGTACACAGTGACTGCACCAGCAGAATAGTGAGTGCAGCTCTGGAGTATAATACAGGATGCAATTCAGGATCAGTATTGTATTGCATGCACACAGTGACTGCACCAGCAGAATAGTGAGTGCAGCTCTGGGGTATAATACAGGATGTAACTCAGGATCAGTAATGTAATGTATGTACACAGTGACTGCACCAGCAGAATAGTGAGTGCAGCTCTGGAGTATAATACAGGATGTAACTCAGGATCAGTAATGTATGTACACAGTGACTGCACCAGCAGAATAGTGAGTGCAGCTCTGGGGTATAATACAGGAGGTATCTCGGGATCAGTGATGTAATGTATGTACACAGTGACTGCACCAGCAGAATAGTGAGTGCAGCTCTGGGGTATAATACAGGATGTAACTCAGGATCAGTAATGTAATGTATGTACACAGTGACTCCACCAGCAGAATAGTGAGTGCAGCTCTGGAGTATAATACAGGATGTAACTCAGGATCAGTAATGTAATGTATGTACACAGTGACTGCACCAGCAGAATAGTGAGTGCAGCTCTGGAGTATAATACAGGATGTAACTCAGGATCAGTAATGTAATGTATGTACACAGTGACTGCACCAGCAGAATAGTGAGTGCAGCTCTGGAGTATAATACAGGATGTAACTCAGGATCAGTAATGTATATACACAGTGACTGCACCAGAAGAATAAGTGCAGCTCTGGAGTATAATACAAGATGTAACTCAGGATCAGTAATGTAATGTATGTACACAGTGACTGCACCAGCAGAATAGTGAGTGCAGCTCTGGAGTATAATACAGGAGGTATCTCGGGATCAGTGATGTAATATACAGTCATGGTATAAAGTGTTGGCACCCCTTGAAATTGTTTCAGAAAAATATGTATTTCTCCCAGTAAATGATCACAATTCCCCATGTTTTGTTATACACATGATTATTTCTTTTGTGTATATTGGAACGCAAATTTTTTTTTTTTTAAATGTAAATTCGAGATAATTTCACACAAAATTCCATAAATAGACCAGACAAACTTGTTGTCATTAGGGTTGAGCGAAACGGGTCGGCAATTTTCAGAAGTCGCCGACTTTTGGCAAAGTCGGGTTTCATGAAACCCGACCCGACCCCTGTGTGGGGTCGGCCATGAAGTCGGCGATCTTCTGAATCTGGAATCGGAATTCCGATACCGATTCCCGATATGTTTAAGATATCGGGAATTGGTATCGGAATTCAGATTTAAGTGTAAAATAAAGAATTAAAATAAAAAATATCGCTATACTTACCCTCTGACGGGCCCTGGTACTAACCGGGAACCTTCCTTCCTTAGAATAAGCCTTCCAGGACCTTGCGGAGACGTCGCGGTGACGTCGCGGCTTGCGATTGGTCGCGCGGCCGCCCATGTGACCGCTGCGCGACCAATCACAATCCGCGACGTCACCGTGACGTCACCGTAGGTCCTGGGAGGGCTGATTCTTAGGAAGGAAGGCTGCCGGAACGAAGCTGAGGGTGAGTATATTCCTATTAGGTATATACTCACCCTCGGACATGCCCTGATTCTTTCCGGCAGCCTTCCTTCCTAAGAATCAGCCCTTCCAGGACCTTCGGTGACGTCGCGGTGACGTCGCGGCTAGTGATTGGTCGCGCGGCCGCCCATGTGACCGCTCGCGCGACCAATCACAAGCCGCGACGTCACCGTGACGTCACCGTAGGTCCTGGAAGGGCTGATTCTTAGGAAGGAAGGCTGCCGGAACGAAGCCGAGGGTGAGTATATTCCTATTAGGTATATACTCACCCTCGGACACGTCCTGCTTCTTTCCGGCAGCCTTCCTTCCTAAGAATCAGCCCTTCCAGGACCTTCGGTGATGTCACGGTGACGTCGCGGCTTGTGATTGGTCGCGCAGCGGTCACTTGGGCGGCCGCGCGACCAATCACAAGCCGCGACGTCACCGCAAGGTCCTGGAAGGCTGATTCTAAGGAAGGAAGGTTCCCGGTTAGTACCAGGGCCCGTCAGAGGGTAAGTATAGCAATATTTTTTATTTTAATTCTTTATTTTACACTTAAATATGGATCCCAGGGCCTGAAGGAGAGTTTCCGCTCCTTCAGACCCTGGGAACCATTGGAAACCCAATGCACTGCATTGGGTTTCGAGTTTCGGCCGACCCCGACTTTTTTATAGGATCGGCCGATTTCACTCGACCCGACTTTTGAAAAAGTCGGGTTTCGTGAAACCCGACCCGATCTTATAAAAGTAAATGTCGCTCAACCCTAGTTGTCATCTTTCCAAAATTAACAAAGTAGCCCTGTGTAAAACTACATCATGTTAAAATGAATTATAGGAAACTGGAATTACATTACTGCTTTAGAAAATAGAAGAAAACGAAGATACTTAGACTTTAAATTGGCAAATTCATGTGTACCCAGCAGCCACAACAAGACTCGGCCAATTTATGCGCTAAGTATCTTTGCTTTTCCCTGTTCTGTAGAGCAGGAATGCAATCCCAATTCCATATATTTCATGCTTTCTTGCTTCAGAGCGCAGCTTCATCATTGATATATGGCGATGGTGACTCTTGCTCCTGTTCACACCTGTTCTCTGTTTGGAAGTAATGGTCAGTGTGATGGTGTGATATGCTATGTGGGTATCATTTTTGTGTCTATTTATATTTTACTTATTTTCATGGTGTTCTCTTGTAGGATGAGTTATTTGCCATCTGATATTCTCCCCACAGTTCTGTATTATCTCTCCAAAGGGTCAGTGAATAATGTTGTTTGCTAATATGCTAATGACATGTTGACCTAGCTTGTTGAAAAAATGAGCCCCTGTGACCCACCCCCTAAACTGTGAATGAGGAGAGGGATTTGTAAATGTCAGGGAGGTGAGACAGAGATGAGATCCTGTGTGGAACCATGATGTGAAGACAGCATATCAGAGAGAGAGAAAGAAGGGAATATGGACTGTTATCCTCTGTGCTGGATTGTTGGACATTTATCCTGTTACTGAACTGCATTCGTGTTCTGGAATATTTTATCCTTTGTGTGGTGGATCGTACATGACCTTTCGTACTTTTGCCTAAATAAAGGTCTTGGGATTGTTCACTATTCTCTTGCTCTGTTGATTGTGTGGTATCGGAAAAGGACCCCATGACAACTGGTGGCAGCAGTTGGATCAACAGAGTGTAACCTAATGAAGAACCACACACAGAGTGAGTACAGAAATTGGACTGTATCCAGTTTACAGGTGAGAGCCAGAGACTTGGGCCTGAACTACCAGGGACTGACTAAAGAGGCCTTAATTGATCTACTGGTGGGTGCCTGCCCGACCACCTACTCCCATATGTCTGAAGGACGAGCAGTGGAGACGAGGACCCCCACCCCAAAAAGCCAGTGGGTGGTGTGGTACGAAGAGATGGCGGTTGTGGGCCCAGGCGTCTCTCAGGAGTACAAGGAGGAGGTTGCCCGCCAGACACAGTGGAGACAAGAAGCAATGGAGCTTGGAATAGGGAGTAACGCAATGTGGAATGTAAACCCAACGATCAGGGAGCCTGTACGGATCACCCGGACAGAGTTTAAGCCATTTGATGAGGCTTCCGGAGATGTGGAGGGGTTCTTCAAGGACTTTGAGCAGCAGTGTGCTGTGATGGAGGTGCCCCACTCTGGATGGATGCGTTTGTTAGTGGGACTCCTGAATGGTAGCCTGGCGGAGGCTTACCGAACCATTGACTCACAGCAGAATCGGGATTATGACATTGTAAAGCAGACTATCCTGGATTACCATGCTATCACCCCAGACTCTTATAGGGCCAACTTCCGAGACCTCCCATGCACTACGGGGGGATCGTTTAAGAGGTATGCACATAAGATGTCCCAGGCATGTTGGAGATGGCTGGAAGCAGAAAACGCCTTTACTGTGGAAGATGTTATACAGGCGTTCTTTATAGAACAATTTCTTGCCAAGTGCCCCGCAGAGGTACGGGAAAGGGTCCAGGAGCGCACGCCGTGCACCGTGGATAGAGCTGCAGCCCTGGCCGATGAAGCCCTTACTATCCGACCGCAATGGAGGAGGCTTCTGCACAATGAATCACGGCCTTCTCCTGCACCCCATCCCCCTCCAATTATATCTGCCCCTCCACCCAGTTGCAGGCCGATGACAATCACAGCTCACAATCCTGGGCCCCAACAGTTCCAACCACGACCTGGGGGTATCACAGAGAGATGGTACGGGTGTGGGCAACCTGGACATTTGCAGTCTGGCTGTCCCTCAAGGATTCGGAGGGAGCCCCACGCAGCCCCACCTCGTCCAGTGCATCTTGTGCACTCCATCCCGCCTGAGGAAGAGCTACCACCACCCCCACCAGAGTGGACCACTGACCACGGCACCATAGATACCCCTCCTGGAGTATACGGACGCCGGCCTTTGTCCATCAGAAATACAGAGCAATGGCATTGCCACCTGCAGGATGTCTTAATTGATGGATACAAAGTGTCGGGATTTAGAGACACAGGGGCATTCCTGACTATCGCTGACCCGAGGCAATTCACCAGGGCCCGGGAATTCCCATTGTCCTGGCGGGGGGTGTCCACAAATATATACAGCAAGCTTTGGTACGTTTGGATTTTGGTTTTGGAGAAAAACTGTGTTGGATTGGAGTTATGGGAGGACTTCCTGCAGATATCCTCCTTGGAAATGACATTGGGGAGTTGCAAAGTCATTTTGTGGGAGCAGAAGGTCTGTGGGCCTCTCCTTCTGAAAGAACAATTGGAGGGAGATATCGCAGATACCGGAACGCCCATCATTCCCTACGTTCTAGAGTTCAGAGGCTGTCTCGCCCAGCTAGCTACCTTGGCTAATGAACATCAGCGAACGGCCCAGTCCAGTCAAAAAGCCTGGTATGACCATAAAGCCAGGACCCAGGAATTTATGGACAAGTGCTCATGATTATTGCAACCCCTGCCACTGTACAAGGAACTATAAACTATTGAGCAATATGGACTAAAGTGAGCAGGCCAGAGGTCTGTGTAGACCTAATGGCATGCTCACTTATTATGAGGGGGGAGAGGTTGTGATGGTGTGATATGCTATGTGGCTATCATTTTTGTGTATATTTACATTTTACTTATTTTCATGGTGTTCTCTTGTAGGATGAGTTATTTGCCATCTGATATTCTCCCCACAGTTCTGCATTGCTATCTCTCCAAAGGGTCAGTGAATAATGTTGTTTGCTAATATGCTAGTGACATGTTGACCTAGCTTGTTGAAACAATGAGCCCCAGGGACCCACCCCCTAACCTGTGAATGAGGAGAGGGACTTGTAAATATCAGGGAGGTGAGACAGAGATCAGATCCTGTGTGGAACCATGATGTGAAGACAGCATATCAGAGAGAGAAAGAAGGGAATACGGACTGTTATCCTCTGCGCTGGATTGTTGGACTTTTATCCTGTTACTGAACTGCATTCGTGTTCTGGAATATTTTATCCTTTGTGTGGTGGATCGTATATGGACCTTTCGTACTTTTGCCTAAATAAAGGTCTTGGGATTGCTCACTATTCTCTTGCTCTGTTGATTGTGTGATACCGGAGAAGGAACCTGTCACAGTCAGTCTTTGATATTTTTAGACCTTTCCAAAGTTGTGTATCCAAAACTGTGTCACTGTCTTCATCCATTTACCAAGAGCTGCTTTTTTTAACATGTTTTAATCCCATGAGTTACAGCTGGTGCTTTTACAGCCAGGAGCGGCCACATTAGCACCACTAATGTATTTAACCCCTTGAGATGGATTACTGCATGGGACTTGACTGTAGGGCAGACAGGTATGGGATATTGTTGCTTATTTATTCTGCATTTTTTTTCTTCAGAAGAATGAGGGCTTTGCATTGGGTTGAGCGTACAATAAAGATGGTAAAACCTGTGTTTCTTTCTTTCATTAAAAGACCTTACTCTTAATGTGTGTGTGTATTTTTAACCCTTTCCTACTATTGGATTAAAATTGGATAGGTGTCTTATTGACACCTCTCCATTATTAACTGGGCTTAATGTCGCCTTACAATAGCAAGGTGACATTAACCCCTTATTACCCCATATCCCACCACTACAGGGCAGTGGGAAGAGAGAGGCTAAGTGCCAGAATAGGTGCATCTTCCAGATGTGCCTTTTCTGGGGTGGCAGGGGGCAGATGTTTTTAGCCGGGGGGGCAATAACCATGGTACCTCCCTAGGCTATTAATATCTGCCCTCAGTCACTGGCTTTCTCACTCTGGCGGAGAAAATTGCGTGGGAGCCCACGCCAGTTTTTTCCGTGAATTAATCCTTTAATTTAACACCTACAGCCCCCAAATTTTGCGCACACACACTTCTAACATTATTAGTGAGGAATATGTAAAAATATAATGGATATGAAATGGTTTACTGTGCGTAACCATGTCTCATATCCTGTCGGGTTTGTGAAGGAGATGGCAAAAGCCGGCAATTGAATTACCGGCTAATCTGCTATCTAGCGCTGTATTAATTATAAATATATATATATGTGTCTCACTGACATATATATGTATATATATATATATATATATATATATATATATATATATATATATATATATATAGACTGTATATATGTTTTCAAGAATACGTGAGCCCATGGATCCATTCTATGTCTATTTTGCAAGTCGACGAGAAAATCTAGCCATATGGATGTCATACGGATGACACACGGATATTTTTTTGAGAAAAAAAAATCACATCCTCGCAGTGCACACGGATCACTCTTCATGAAACATTTGTGTGATTCTCGTCCGTGTAAAATGGTCTGATCTTTTATAAGTTGCGTGCGATGACGGCCTAAGGGCTAGGCTCATTCCTTGGTGAAGGTTTAGGGAAAGGGCTAGGCACATTCCTTGGTGAAGGTTTAGGGAAAGGGCTAGGCTCATTCCTTGGTGAAGGTTTAGGGAAAGGGCTAGGCTCATTCCTTAATGAAGGTTTAGGGAAAGGGCTAGGCTTATTCCTAGGTAAAGGGTTAGGGCTAGGCTTATTTATAGATAAAGGGTTAGGGCCAGCGCTAGGCTTATGCCTAGGTAAAGGGTTAGGGCTAGGTTTATTTTGAGGTAAAGGGTTAGGGCTAGGAATATAGTAATGGAATTGCTACATAAAAAGAAACAAGAAATATTAATTTTTTCATATAAAAAAAAAATAGCTTTAATTTCTGTAAAAAAGTAGATAAAGCTGGAGGGTCAAAGAGCAAAGAATATTCACTATAATTACATCAGTATTTTCTTCCAAATACAGTCCACGTGGATGGGGGGGATTAGGAGATCAACATTGGACTGGTGATATGGACCCATGGGGAGTGGTAACAGGTTATGGATACTCGCCTTGCCCGTGTCTTGGTGCCGTCTTAGAGTCACTTTGTGGTGCACCGTGATGAATGGCTCGTCTTATACAAGTGGAGACGTCCTTTTGGTCTCTGGATTTTCTGGAGCCAGGATCATTTTGCTGTTTGAATTCCACTTATGTGTTTTCCTAGACTTAGTGGGTCCTATAAGACATCTCCGCACTATTTGTCTTTCACACCATCCGTCCTTCTCAATCATTAATAGAAGGAAGGACTTGTCACGATTTTCTCTTTCTGAAGTTCCCCGATGTACGGTCGTTGATCCGTGGGCAAAATGTCCTGACTTTAAGAAGTACAATTTTGTCCCAGTCCTAATAATATCACTCATAAATGATTCACGAGCAGCGGTGCGGAGAAGTGACATTCACCGAGAAACAAAGGAGGATCAAATATTCCAAAGAAGGATCAAATATTCCAAAGAAGGGTGGAAAAATGTCCGTCTTAGAGCCGCCGGAGAAGGGTCAGACCCGACTGACGGCCTAACACTCCTGGGCCCCGTCCAGTTATGGGGCATATATTACGCTGAACTGGTCATGCAAGCTTCACTACACCCTTTGGCACAGCTGGCCAGGGCCGGCGTAAAATAGGGAAATGTCGCAACAATTTGTGAAAAAAATGTTCCAACATTTCAAGCTTAATTCTGTTGCAAAACACTTCAGGAATCGGGTACTGAATGTCCGGGTCAAAGAAAATAGCAATGGACACTGGCGTGTACTGTCCGCACACACAGGGGCAAGGGCAAAAGGAGGACACAGAATATGACCATATGCAGAAAATAGAGTTATACGTACATAAATCCAAGAATGTGTCCCCGCTGGCTGGCGTCCACTCCGGGTGCTGACATTCATACCTGTGGTCATTTAGTGTCGTATATCACCGTCCGTTGCACATAGGCGCCTCTGTGCATCTGTCGTCCTCTCCTGCGGTGATTGTCGCCTCTTCCACTTTTCTTCTTTATATTATCTATGTAGATTTTACACTTACCCACTGCAAAGTCACTTTTTCTGTGAAGGATGTATACATGGATAGTACAAGTGTAGAGATGGGTGGACCCCTGGATGTTTGAGTCCAGCGGGTTTGGCCGAACAGTGACAAAAAGTTTGGGTTTGGGTACCAGAACAGTACCTGGACCCAATCTCTATTCACTTAAATGGGGGGCTCGATCATTCAGTGTTTGCCATGCTGTCATGTGCATGACAGCGCGGTAAACACTGCTTCTGATCGGCGGGGAAATCATCGCCGCCGGTCAGAGAGACGCGATTCCCACGCTGTCAAAAGACAGCATGAGCGCACAGCTGTGATCGGTGGTACCTCTGGTCCCTGGTGTCACCTGATGGGACTACTGCTCCCATCAGCTGACGCCTGCTGCCACTATTAACAGTGAGAACAAGAGTGGCGGATGGAAATATTCGTCAGCCGTCTCCTGCGCTGTAAATAATTTAAATAATAAATGTGTGGTTTCCTCTGTGTTTTTGATAACCAGCCAGGCAAAACTCACAGCTGGGGGCTGCAACCCTCAGCTGTCAGCTTCAGCAAGGCTGGCTATCAAGAATAGAGGGGTCCCCACTCCAATTTTTTAATTATTTAAATAAATAATTTAAAGAAAAGGTGTGGAGTCCCCCATTTTTGACAACCAGCCAAGCTAAAGCAGAGAGCTGGGGGCTGGTATTTTGAGGCTGGTAAGAGGCTATGGTGAAGTCCGTGTTCAGTGTCCGTGCCCAAACAGTAGGTGTTCGGTATGGACGCTGACCTTTACAGTTCGGGTTCACCTATCTCTATACAAGTGCGCTAAATGCACCGGCTGGTATCAGTAGACCGCGGTCAGCCTGGCTCACATCCCAATGCTGACGTGGCCAGAGCTGGTGTACCCCTGTAAAACCTCATTAGACCAGACATGTCAACAAATTACAGCAACAGCAAAACGATTCAGACCCCCAAATCTTGTTCTCATAGCCATGTTTTCATTATTATTCTTTGAGCACTTTTCTAATCTATGTTTATTCCTGCAGAAAAAAAAGCATCAGTAAAATGTCATGATAAAAGATCTGTTGCTTTTTTTGAGCGTTTTTTTCTTTGGAAATGAAACAGTTTTACAGCAACAGCAAAATGAGCGACATTCACTTCTATAATCTCATGGACTCGCTGCGACCTTTGACTTGGTGCAATCCCAATTTTGGGGCTTGTTCACATTTTATGTGGAGAAAGTTTAGCGTTTCACAGCAACAGCAGATTCCTAAAATCTCATTCATACAATGCAATCTGTATTTTTCATGCAAAAAAAAAATCAAAAAAAGCTTTTTCCGGCGACGTTTTTCTGATGATTTCCTTTATTTATTTATTTTTAAATGAGGCGAAACGGCGGTGAACAAATGGAAAAAATCTTTATTGGAAACCAATAAGAAAACATTGTTGTAAAATCGAAATTGCGGTAAATTAAAAAATTGCAAGAAGAAGCCGACATGATGCCGGTGGGGACGTTTTGATTAACCCATTAATTCCTTTTGATTTCCAGGGCTGTTACCTTTAACCCCTTCCCTAGGATGAGCCCCTGGGGATCCGATCATTAACCCCTGGGGATCCGATCATTAACCCCTGGGGATCCGATCATTAACCCCTGGGGATCCGATCATTAACCCCTGGGGATTTAATCATTAACCTCTGGGAATCCGATCATTAACCCCTGGGGATCCGATCATTAACCTCTAGGGATCTAATCATTAATCTCTCTGGCTCCTTAGACCATAAATGTTGTTTTTATTAAAGTATTTGTCACTTCAGACCACCAGGGATATTTGATTAACCCTTTCCCTCTTCCCACGTCCAATTTCTTGGCTGCAATAGAGGCTCCCAAACTTTGTCTTAAATCCTATGAGCGACACTTTGGCGATCAGTCTGAAGGTGGAACATAAGCCTACCCCCTAATAATATGATTGTATGGTATGATGCGAAATCCTCCGTTGCAGGGGATATGCAATAATCAGGCTCATCTATAGGGGGTGAATACTTTTTCACACCACTTTGCCATTATTACAGTAAGCGCTCAGCTTTAGCTGCCCCTACACCTGCGTTATGTAAATGGCGAGTGTCGGAGCGCTCTCCAATGCGACATTCTGAATTTCTAAGTTATTCCCTTTACGAAATGCGATGAACAGTCACCAAACGGGATGATGGAGACGCGAGAAATCTGGAAATCTGCAGCCGGAGCGGAGAAACGCATTCTTTTATTTATATTCTTCGCTCTCGCTGTACAAACGTCTTCTGAGAAATTCCACAAGATGCGCGAGTCCTAAAAACAAATGCGGGAGGGTCCTCAGAAGGAGACAGATCCAAGTACTACGCTACCTCCCCTGATGGCGACACTCGCCTCCTCAGACGTTCCCGAGCTTTTCTAATTTACAACATGAGATTCTGGAAAATAACACAAAGTAACGTTTCCAAAAAGTCAGAGAATCCTGAGGTACACCAAGGAAAGGCAACATTGTCGGGTGATACAATGTTGCCAAATGTATCTTTAAGGAAATCCAGAAGTAACAATATCTTATCATAGAACTGTTAGAAGGAAGAACGACAAAGGGAACCTGGCATACTCCTCTCTGCCCTCTAGAGGGGGCGCCACTATACCCCAGTCTTTTCCTGCGCATGCGCACTGCTGTTCTGTGGAGGACAATGTGTGGCTGACATAGAACACGTCATCCACAATAAGCAGGGGAGGAGGACAGCATTGCAAGAAGATAGACCAGACAGCCCCATAAGTTGTTTTTCTTGTATTGCCGGCTGGATTGGGGGCAGATATACAGTATATTAGGAAGCTTTATTGTCACGGGGCAGAAATAGGAAGACAGGAGATGAGGAATCTCCTGAAAGGACCTGTATAACCAACAGTCAGCTGATGCACCAGGTGACTTTATAAAGGATGGTGGGAGTGGTCACAAACATCAGCTGACCCAGCAGCAATGCAATAAAACCAGCGGCCACCGGGGGGAGAAAACTGCATTAACCCCCAATGACCAGAAAAGAAAAAGGTTTAAATCAGAGGGAAACCAGATCTGCCACTGATCCAAACATGGATCATGACATTTATATGACAGATTACAGGTACTGACATTACCTCATATGGGAATAACCTGGTCATATATTCCTTTCTAGAAAACCAAGGATCTCCTTCATGGTCACTTCCATCGAGAAACAGAGTATTCTAATCACCTGCAGATGCCTGTGTCCAGAGGTTACAACGGTTATAAAAAGATAACTCCTAAGCTGCCAATGAATCCTGGATCAGTGTCACAAATGTCTTATACAGAACAAACATGATACAATCCTGTCTACAGTCACCACTAGGGGGAGCTCCCTGTATACAGAGATACATGATAAGATCCTGTCTGCAGCCACCACTAGGGGGAGCTCCCTGTATACAGAGATACATGATAAGATCCTGTCTGCAGCCACCACTAGGGGGAGCTCCCTGTATACAGAGATACATGATAAGATCCTGTCTGCAGTCACCACTAGGGGGAGCTCCCTGTATACAGAGATACATGATAAGATCCTGTCTGCAGTCACCACTAGGGGGAGCTCCCTGTATACAGAGATACATGATAAGATCCTGTCTGCAGCCACCACTAGGGGGAGCTCCCTGTATACAGAGATACATGATAAGATCCTGTCTGCAGCCACCACTAGGGGGAGCTCCCTGTATACAGAGATACATGATAAGATCCTGTCTGCAGCCACCACTAGGGGGAGCTCCCTGTATACAGAGATACATGATAAGATCCTGTCTGCAGCCACCACTAGGGGGAGCTCCCTGTATACAGAGATACATGATAAGATCCTGTCTGCAGCCACCACTAGGGGGAGCTCCCTGTATACAGAGATACATGATAAGATCCTGTCTGCAGCCACCACTAGGGGGAGCTCCCTGTATACAGAGATACATGATAAAATCCTGTCTACAGTCACCACTAGGGGGAGCTCCCTGTATACAGAGATACATGATAAGATCCTGTCTGCAGCCACCACTAGGGGGAGCTCCCTGTATACAGAGATACATGATAAGATCCTGTCTGCAGCCACCACTAGGGGGAGCTCCCTGTATACAGAGATACATGATAAAATCCTGTCTACAGTCACCACTAGGGGGAGCTCCCTGTATACAGAGATACATGATAAGATCCTGTCTGCAGCCACCACTAGGGGGAGCTCCCTGCATACAGAGATACATGATAAGATCCTGTCTGCAGCCACCACTAGGTGGAGCTCCCTGTATACAGAGATACATGATAAGATACTGTCTGCAGTCACCACTAGGGGAAGCTCCCTGTATACAGAGATACATAAGATCCTGTCTGCAGTCACCACTAGGGGGAGCTCCCTGTATACAGAGATACATGATAAGATCCTGTCTGCAGCCACCACTAGGGGGAGCTCCCTGTATACAGAGATACATGACAAGATCCTCTCTCCAGCCTCCACTAGGGGGAGCTCCCTGTATATAGAGATACATGATAAGATCCTGTCTGCAGCCATCACTAGGGGGAGCTCCCTGTATACAGAGATACATGATAAGATCCTGTCTGCAGCCACCACTAGGGGGAGCTCCCTGTATACAGAGATACATGATAAGAACCTGTCTGCAGCCATCACTAGGGGGAGCTTCCTGTATACAGAGACACATGGTAAGATCCTGTCTGCAGCCACCACTAGGGGGAGCTCCCTGTATACAGAGATACATGATAAGATCCTGTCTGCAGCCACCACTAGGGGGAGCTCCCTGTATACAGAGATACATGATAAGATCCTGTCTGCGGCCACCACTAGGGGGAGCTCCCTGTATACAGAGATACATGATAAGATCCTGTCTGATGCCTCCACTAGGGGGAGCTCCCTGTATACAGAGATACATGATAAGATCCTGTCTGCAGTCACCACTAGGGGGAGCTCCCTGTATACAGAGATACATGATAAGATCCTGTCTGCGGCCACCACTAGGGGGAGCTCCCTGTATACAGAGATACATGATAAGATCCTGTCTGATGCCTCCACTAGGGGGAGCTCCCTGTGTACAGAGATACATGATAAGATCCTGTCTGCAGCCACCACTAGGGGGAGCTCCCTGTATACAGAGATACATGATAAGAACCTGTCTGCAGCCATCACTAGGGGGAGCTTCCTGTATACAGAGATACATGATAAGATCCTGTCTGTAGTCACCACTAGGGGGAGCTCCCTGTATACTGAGATACATGATAAGATCCTGTCTGCGGCCACCACTAGGGGGAGCTCCCTGTATACAGAGATACATGATAAGATCCTGTCTGATGCCTCCACTAGGGGGAGCTCCCTGTAAACAGAGATACATGATAAGATCCTGTCTGCAGCCACCACTAGGGGGAGCTCCCTGTATACAGAGATACATGATAAGAACCTGTCTGCAGCCATCACTAGGGGGAGCTTCCTGTATACAGAGACACATGGTAAGATCCTGTCTGCAGCAACCACTAGGGGGAGCTCCCTGTATACAGAGATACATGATAAGATCCTGTCTGTAGTCACCACTAGGGGGAGCTCCCTGTATACAGAGATACATGATAAGATCCTGTCTGCGGCCACCACTAGGGGGAGCTCCCTGTATACAGAGATACATGATAAGATCCTGTCTAATGCCTCCACTAGGGGGAGCTCCCTGTATACAGAGATACAAGATAAGATCCTGTCTGCAGCCACCACTAGGGGGAGCTCCCTGTATACAGAGATACATGATAAGAACCTGTCTGCAGCCATCACTAGGGGGAGCTCCCTGTGTACAGAGACACATGGTAAGATCCTGTCTGCAGCCACCACTAGGGGGAGCTCCCTGTATACAGAGATACATGATAAGATCCTGTCTGCGGCCACCACTAGGGGGAGCTCCCTGTATACAGAGATACATGATAAGATGCTGTCTGATGCCTCCACTAGGGGGAGCTCCCTGTATACAGAGATACATGATAAGAACCTGTCTGCAGCCATCACTAGGGGGAGCTTCCTGTATATAGAGACACATGGTAAGATCCTGTCTGCAGCCACCACTAGGGGAGCTCCCTGTATACAGAGATACATGATAAGATCCTGTCTGCGGCCACCACTAGGGGGAGCTCTCTGTATACAGAGATACATGATAAGATTCTATCTGCGGCCATCACTAGGGGGAGCTTCCTGTATACAGAGATACATGATAAGATCTTGTCTGCGGCCACCACTAGGGGGAGCTCCCTGTATACAGAGATACATGATAAGATCCTGTCTGCAGCCACCACTAGGGGGAGCCTCCTGTATACAGAGACACATGGTAAGATCCTGTCTGCAGCCACCACTAGGGGGAGCTCCCTGTATACAGAGATACATGATAAGAACCTGTCTGCAGCCATCACTACGGGGAGCTCCGTGTATACAGAGATACATGATAAGATCCTGTCTGCAGCCACCACTAGGGGGAGCTCCCTGTATACAGAGATACATGATAAGATCCTGTCTGCGGCCACCACTAGGGGGAGCTCCCTGTATACAGAGATACATGATAAGATCCTGTCTGATGCCTCCACTAGGGGGAGCTCCCTGTATACAGAGATACATGATAAGATCCTGTCTGCAGTCACCACTAGGGGGAGCTCCCTGTATACAGAGATACATGATAAGATCCTGTCTGCGGCCACCACTAGGGGGAGCTCCCTGTATGTAGAGATACATGATAAGATCCTGTCTGATGCCTCCACTAGGGGGAGCTCCCTGTATACAGAGATACATGATAAGATCCTGTCTGCAGCCACCACTAGGGAGAGCTCCCTGTATACAGAGCTACATGATAAGAACCTGTCTGCAGCCATCACTAGGGGGAGCTCCCTGTATACAGAGATACATGATAAGATCCTGTCTGTAGTCACCACTAGGGGGAGCTCCCTGTATACAGAGATACATGATAAGATCCTGTCTGCGGCCACCACTAGGGGGAGCTCCCTGTATACAGAGATACATGATAAGATCATGTCTGATGCCTCCACTAGGGGGAGCTCTCTGTATACAGAGATACATGATAAGATTCTATCTGCGGCCATCACTAGGGGGAGCTTCCTGTATACAGAGATACATGATAAGAACCTGTCTGCAGCCATCACTAGGGGGAGCTCCCTGTGTACAGAGACACATGGTAAGATCCTGTCTGCAGCCACCACTAGGGGGAGCTCCCTGTATACAGAGATACATGATAAGATCCTGTCTGCGGCCACCACTAGGGGGAGCTCCGTGTATACAGAGATACATGATAAGATGCTGTCTGATGCCTCCACTAGGGGGAGCTCCCTGTATACAGAGATACATGATAAGAACCTGTCTGCAGCCATCACTAGGGGGAGCTTCCTGTATATAGAGACACATGGTAAGATCCTGTCTGCAGCCACCACTAGGGGAGCTCCCTGTATACAGAGATACATGATAAGATCCTGTCTGCGGCCACCACTAGGGGGAGCTCTCTGCATACAGAGATACATGATAAGATTCTATCTGCGGCCATCACTAGGGGGAGCTTCCTGTATACAGAGATACATGATAAGATCTTGTCTGCGGCCACCACTAGGGGGAGCTCCCTGTATACAGAGATACATGATAAGATCCTGTCTGCAGCCACCACTAGGGGGAGCCTCCTGTATACAGAGACACATGGTAAGATCCTGTCTGCAGCCACCACTAGGGGGAGCTCCCTGTATACAGAGATACATGATAAGAACCTGTCTGCAGCCATCACTAGGGGGAGCTCCGTGTATACAGAGATACATGATAAGATCCTGTCTGCAGCCACCACTAGGGGGAGCTCCCTGTATACAGAGATACATGATAAGATCCTGTCTGCGGCCACCACTAGGGGGAGCTCCCTGTATACAGAGATACATGATAAGATCCTGTCTGATGCCTCCACTAGGGGGAGCTCCCTGTATACAGAGATACATGATAAGATCCTGTCTGCAGCCACCACTAGGGAGAGCTCCCTGTATACAGAGATACATGATAAGAACCTGTCTGCAGCCATCACTAGGTGGAGCTCCCTGTATACAGAGATACATGATAAGATCCTGTCTGCAGTCACCACTAGGGGGAGCTCCCTGTATACAGAGATACATGATAAGATCCTGTCTGCGGCCACCACTAGGGGGAGCTCCCTGTATACAGAGATACATGATAAGATCATGTCTGATGCCTCCACTAGGGGGAGCTCCCTGTATACAGAGATACATGATAATATCCTGTCTGCAGCCACCACTAGGGGGAGCTCCCTGTATACAGAGATACATGATAAGAACCTGTCTGCAGCCACCACTAGGGGGAGCTCCCTGTATACAGAGATACATGATAAGATCCTGTCTGCGGCCACCACTAGGGGGAGCTCTCTGTATACAGAGATACATGATAAGATTCTATCTGCGGCCATCAGTAGGGGGAGCTTCCTGTATACAGAGACACATGGTAAGATCATGTCTGATGCCTCCATTAGGGGGAGCTCCCTGTATATAGAGAAACATGATAAGATCCTGTCTGCAGCCACCACTAGGGGAAGCTCCCTGTATACAGAGATACATGATACGATCCTGTCTGCAGCCACCACTAGGGGGAGCTCCCTGTATACAGAGATACATGATAAGATCCTGTCTGCAGCCACCACTAGGGGGAGCTCCCTGTATACAGAGATACATAATAAGATCCTGTCTGCAGCCACCACTAGGGGGAGCTCCCTGTATACAGAGATACATGATAAGATCCTGTCTGCAGCCACCACTAGGGGGAGCTCCCTGTATACAGAGATACATGATAAGATCCTGTCTGCAGCCTCCACTAGGGGGAGCTCACTGTATACAGAAATACATGATAAGATTCTGTCTTCAGCCTCCACTAAGGGGAGCTCCCTGTATTCAGAGATACATGATAAGATCCTGTCTGCAGCCACCACTAGGGGGAGCTCCCTGTATACAGAGATACATGACAAGATCCTGTCTGCAGCCACCACTAGGGGGAGCTCCCTGTATACAGAAATACATGATAAGATCCTGTCTGATGCCTCCACTAGGGGGAGCTCCCTGTATACAGAGATACATGATAAGATCCTGTCTGCAGCCACCACTAGGGGGAGCACCCTGTATACAGAGATACATGATAAGATCCTGTCTGCAGCCACCACTAGGGGGAGCTCCCTGTATACAGAGATACATGATAAGATCCTGTCTGCAGCCACCACTAGGGGGAGCTCCCTGTATACAGAGAGACACAAGATCCTGTCTGCAGCCACCACTAGGGGGAGCTCCCTGTATACAGAGATACATGATAAGATCCTGTCTGCAGCCACCACTAGGGGGAGCTCCCTGTATACAGAGATACATGATAAGATCCTGTCTGCAGCCATCACTAGGGGGAGCTTCCTGTATACAGAGATACATGGTAAGATCCTGTCTGCAGCCACCACTAGGGGGAGCTCCCTGTATACAGAGATACATGATAAGATCCTGTCTGCGGCCACCACTAGGGGGAGCTCTCTGTATACAGAGATACATGATAAGATTCTATCTGCGGCCATCAGTAGGGGGAGCTTCCTGTATACAGAGACACATGGTAAGATCATGTCTGATGCCTCCATTAGGGGGAGCTCCCTGTATATAGAGATACATGATAAGATCCTGTCTGCAGCCACCACTAGGGGGAGCTCCCTGTATACAGAGATACATGATACGATCCTGTCTGCAGCCACCACTAGGGGGAGCTCCCTGTATACAGAGATACATGATAAGATCCTGTCTGCAGCCACCACTAGGGGGAGCTCCCTGTATACAGAGATACATAATAAGATCCTGTCTGCAGCCACCACTAGGGGGAGCTCCCTGTATACAGAGATACATGATAAGATCCTGTCTGCAGCCACCACTAGGGGGAGCTCCCTGTATACAGAGATACATGATAAGATCCTGTCTGCAGCCTCCACTAGGGGGAGCTCACTGTATACAGAAATACATGATAAGATTCTGTCTTCAGCCTCCACTAAGGGGAGCTCCCTGTATTCAGAGATACATGATAAGATCCTGTCTGCAGCCACCACTAGGGGGAGCTCCCTGTATACAGAGATACATGACAAGATCCTGTCTGCAGCCACCACTAGGGGGAGCTCCCTGTATACAGAAATACATGATAAGATCCTGTCTGATGCCTCCACTAGGGGGAGCTCCCTGTATACAGAGATACATGATAAGATCCTGTCTGCAGCCACCACTAGGGGGAGCTCCCTGTATACAGAGATACATGATAAGATCCTGTCTGCAGCCACCACTAGGGGGAGCTCCCTGTATACAGAGATACATGATAAGATCCTGTCTGCAGCCACCACTAGGGGGAGCTCCCTGTATACAGAGAGACACAAGATCCTGTCTGCAGCCACCACTAGGGGGAGCTCCCTGTATACAGAGATACATGATAAGATCCTGTCTGCAGCCACCACTAGGGGGAGCTCCCTGTATACAGAGATACATGATAAGATCCTGTCTCCAGCCACCACTAGGGGGAGCTTCCTGTATACAGAGATACATGATAAGATTCTGTCTGCAGTCACCACTAGGGGGAGCTCCCTGTACACAGAGATACATGATAAGAACCTGTCTGCAGCCACCACTAGGGGGAGCTCCTTGTATACAGAGATACATGATAAGATCCTGTCTGCAGCCACCACAAGGGGGAGCTCCCTGTATACAGAGATACATGATAAGATCCTCTCTGCGACCACCACTAGGGGGAGCTCCCTGTATACAGAGATACATGATAAGATCCTGTCTGCAGCCACCACTAGGGGGAGCTCCCTGTATACAGAGATACATGATACGATCCTGTTTGCAGCCACCACTAGGGGGAGCTCCCTGTATACAGAGATACATGGTAAGATCCTGTCTGCAGCCTCCACTAGGGGGAGCTCCCTGTATACAGAGATACATGATAAGATCCTGTCTGCAGCCACCACTAGGGGGAGCTCTCTGTATACAGAGATACATGATAAGATCCTTTCTGCAGTCACCACTAGGGGGAGCTCCCTGTATACTGAGATACATGATAAGATCCTGTCTGCAGTCGCCACTAGGGGGAGCTCCCTGTATACAGAGATACATAAGATACTGTCTGATGCCTCCACTAGGGGGAGCTCCCTGTATACAGAGATACATGATAAGATCCTGTCTGCAGCCACCACTAGGGGGAGCTCCCTGTATAGAGATACACGGTAAGATCCTGTCTGCAGCCTCCACTAGGGGGATCTCCCTGTATACAGAGATATATGATAAGATCCTGTCTGCAGCCACCACTAGGGGGAGCTCTCTGTATACAGAGATACATGATAAGATCCTGTCTGCAGTCACCACTAGGGGGAGCTCCCTGTATACAGAGGTACATGATAAGATCCTGTCTGCAGTCACCACTAGGGGGAGCTCCCTGTATACAGAGATACATAATAAGATCCTGTCTGCAGTCACCACTAGGGGGAGCTCCCTGTATACAGAGATACATGATAAGATTCTGTCTGCAGCCACCACTAGGGGGAGCTCCCTGTATACAGAGATACATGATAAGATCATGTCTGCAGCCACCACTAGGGGGAGCCCTCTGTATACAGAGATACATGATAAGATCCTGTCTGCAGCCACCACTAGGGGGAGCTCCCTGTATACAGAGATATATGATAAGATCCTGTCTGCAGCCACCACTAGGGGGAGCTCCCTGTATACAGAGATACATGATAAGATCCTGTCTGCAGTCACCACTAGGGGGAGCTCCCTGTATACGGAGATACATGACAAGATCCTCTCTCCAGCCTCCACTAGGGGGAGCTCCCTGTATATAGAGATACATGATAAGATCCTGTCTGCAGCCATCACTAGGGGGAGCTCCCTGTATACAGAGATACATGATAAGATCCTGTCTGCAGCCACCACTAGGGGGAGCTCCCTGTATACAGAGATACATGATAAGAACCTGTCTGCAGCCATCACTAGGGGGAGCTTCCTGTATACAGAGACACATGGTAAGATCCTGTCTGCAGCCACCACTAGGGGGAGCTCCCTGTATACAGAGATACATGATAAGATCCTGTCTGCAGCCACCACTAGGGGGAGCTTCCTGTATACAGAGACACATGGTAAGCTCCTGTCTGCAGCCACCACTAGGGGGAGCTCCCTGTATACAGAGATACATGAAAAGAACCTGTCTGCAGCCATCACTAGGGGGAGCTCCCTGTATACAGAGATACATGATAAGATCCTGTCTGCAGCCACCACTAGGGGGAGCTCCCTGTATACAGAGATACATGATAAGATCCTGTCTGCGGCCACCACTAGGGGGAGCTCCCTGTATACAGAGATACATGATAAGATCCTGTCTGATGCCTCCACTAGGGGGAGCTCCCTGTATACAGAGATACATGATAAGATCCTGTCTGCAGTCACCACTAGGGGGAGCTCC
Organism: Ranitomeya variabilis; assembly: GCF_051348905.1. NCBI lineage: Eukaryota > Metazoa > Chordata > Amphibia > Anura > Dendrobatidae > Ranitomeya > Ranitomeya variabilis. The sequence goes on from NC_135233.1 coordinate 1,098,985,431, forward strand.
CTGTATACAGAGATACATGATAAGATCCTGTCTGCGGCCACCACTAGGGGGAGCTCCCTGTATACAGAGATACATGATAAGATCCTGTCTGATGCCTCCACTAGGGGGAGCTCCCTGTATACAGAGATACATGATAAGATCCTGTCTGCAGCCACCACTAGGGGGAGCTCCCTGTATACAGAGATACATGATAAGAACCTGTCTGCAGCCATCACTAGGGGGAGCTTCCTGTATACAGAGATACATGATAAGATCCTGTCTGTAGTCACCACTAGGGGGAGCTCCCTGTATGCTGAGATACATGATAAGATCCTGTCTGCGGCCACCACTAGGGGGAGCTACCTGTATACAGAGATACATGATAAGATCCTGTCTGATGCCTCCACTAGGGGGAGCTCCCTGTATACAGAGATACATGATAAGATCCTGTCTGCAGCCACCACTAGGGGGAGCTCCCTGTATACAGAGATACATGATAAGAACCTGTCTGCAGCCACCACTAGGGGGAGCTTCCTGTATACAGAGACACATGGTAAGATCCTGTCTGCAGCGACCACTAGGGGGAGCTCCCTGTATACAGAGATACATGATAAGATCCTGTCTGTAGTCACCACTAGGGGGAGCCCCCTGTATACAGAGATACATGATAAGATCCTGTCTGCGGCCACCACTAGGGGGAGCTCCCTGTATACAGAGATACATGATAAGATCCTGTCTGATGCCTCCACTAGGGGGAGCTCCCTGTATACAGAGATACATGATAAGATCCTGTCTGCAGCCACCACTAGGGGGAGCTCCCTGTATACAGAGATACATGATAAGAACCTGTCTGCAGCCATCACTAGGGGGAGCTCCCTGTGTACAGAGACACATGGTAAGATCCTGTCTGCAGCCACCACTAGGGGGAGCTCCCTGTATACAGAGATACATGATAAGATCCTGTCTGCAGCCACCACTAGGGGGAGCTCTCTGTATACAGAGATACATGATAAGATTCTATCTGCGGCCATCAGTAGGGGGAGCTTCCTGTATACAGAGACACATGGTAAGATCATGTCTGATGCCTCCATTAGGGGGAGCTCCCTGTATATAGAGATACATGATAAGATCCTGTCTGCAGCCACCACTAGGGGGAGCTCCCTGTATACAGAGATACATGATACGATCCTGTCTGCAGCCACCACTAGGGGGAGCTCCCTGTATACAGAGATACATGATAAGATCCTGTCTGCAGCCACCACTAGGGGGAGCTCCCTGTATACAGAGATACATAATAAGATCCTGTCTGCAGCCACCACTAGGGGGAGCTCCCTGTATACAGAGATACATGATAAGATCCTGTCTGCAGCCACCACTAGGGGGAGCTCCCTGTATACAGAGATACATGATAAGATCCTGTCTGCAGCCACCACTGTTGTGAAATTGGATTCTGGGCTCCCCCGGTGGCCACTTGTGGAATTGTACTTGTGTGCATCATCCCCTCTGTTCACCTGCTCCTATCAGGATGTGGGAGTCGCTATATAACCTTGCTTCTCTGTCAGTTTCATGCCGGTCAACAATGTAATCAGAAGCCTTTCTGTGCATGTTCCTGCTACTAGACAACTCCCAGCTAAGTTGGACTTTTGTCCTTGTGTGTTTTTGCATTTTGTTCCTGTTCACAGCTGCTGTTTCGTTACTGTGTCTGGAAAGCTCTTGTGAGCAGAAATTGCCACTCTGGTGTTATGAGTTAATGCTAGAGTCTTAAAGTAATTTCTGGATGGTGTTTTGATAGGGTTTTCTGCTGACCATGAAAGTGCCCTTTCTGTCTTCTTGCTATCTAGTAAGCGGACCTCGATTTTTGCTAAACCTATTTTCATACTACGTTTGTCATTTCATCTAAAATCACCGCCAATATATGTGGGGGCCTCTGTCTGCCTTTTGGGAAAATTTCTCTAGAGGTGAGCCAGGACTTTCTTTTCCTCTGCTAGGATTAGGTAGTTCTCCGGCTGGCGCTGGGCATCTAGGGATAAAAAAACGTAGGCATGCTACCCGGCCACTTCTAGTTGTGCGGCAGGTTTAGTTCATGGTCAGTATAGTTTCCATTTTCCAAGAGCTAGTTCTCATATATGCTGGGCTATGTTCTCTCGCCATTGAGAATCATGACAGTTTGACCGGACAAAAAAAAAAGGGTTAAATTACTGGCTGAGAAAGGAGAGAAAAAAGAAGTCTGCTACAATTTTTTTTTTTTTTTTTTTTCCCTCTAGTTCTGAGTGTGCTCTTAATTGAATCACTTGCTAGTCTGCATATACTGCAGCCTTCCTCTCTTTCTCTCCTTCTTATCCTTGAATGGCTCTGTGTTCACCTGTTTCAAATGGATCTTCAGAGTGTAGCTACAGGTTTGAATAATCTCGCCACAAAGGTACAAAATTTGCAAGATTTTGTTGTTCATGCACCTATGTCTGAGCCTAGAATTCCTTTGCCTGAATTCTTCTCGGGGAATAGATCTCACTTTCAAAATTTTAAAAATAATTGCAAATTGTTTTTGTCCCTGAAGTCTCGCTCTGCCGGAGACCCTGCACAGCAGGTCAGGATTGTAATTTCCTTGCTCCGGGGCGACCCTCAAGACTGGGCTTTTGCATTGGCACCAGGGGATCCTGCGTTGCTCAATGTGGATGCGTTTTTTCTGGCCTTGGGGTTGCTTTATGAGGAACCTCATTTAGAGCTTCAGGCGGAAAAGGCCTTGATGTCCTTGTCTCAGGGGCAAGATGAAGCTGAAATATACTGCCAAAAATTCCGCAAATGGTCTGTGCTTACTCAGTGGAATGAGTGCGCCCTGGCGGCGATTTTCAGAGAAGGTCTCTCTGATGCCATTAAGGATGTTATGGTGGGGTTCCCTGTGCCTGCGAGTCTGAATGAGTCCATGACGATGGCTATTCAGATCGATAGGCGTCTGCGGGAGCGCAAACCTGTGCACCATTTGGCGATGTCTACTGAGAAAACGCCAGAAAATATGCAATGTGATAGAATTCTGTCCAGAAGCGAGCGGCAGAATTTTAGACGAAAAAATGGGTTGTGCTTCTATTGTGGTGATTCAACTCATGTTATATCAGCATGCTTTAAGCGTACTAAGAAGCCTGACAAGTCTGTTTCAATTAGCACTTTACAGTCTAAGTTTATTCTATCTGTGACCCTGATTTGTTCTTTGTCATCTATTACCGCGGACGCCTATGTCGACTCTGGCGCTGCTTTGAGTCTTATGGATTGGTCCTTTGCCAAACGCTGTGGGTATGATTTGGAGCCATTGGAGGCTCCGATACCTCTGAAAGGGATTGACTCCACCCCATTGGCTAGAAATAAACCACAATACTGGACACAAGTGACTATGCGTGTTAATCCGGATCACCAGGAGGTTATTCGCTTTCTGGTGCTGTATAATCTACATGATGTTTTGGTGCTGGGATTGCCATGGCTGCAATAACTATAGTATAATAACAATAGTCCTCGACTGGAGAGCTATGTCTGTGTTAAGCTGGGGATGTAAAGGAACTCATGGGGACGTACCTTTGGTTTCCATTTCATCATCTATTCCCTCTGAGATTCCTGAATTCTTGTCTGACTTTCGTGACGTTTTTGAAGAACCCAAGGTTGGTTCACTACCTCCGCACCGGGAGTGCGATTGTGCCATAGACTTGATTCCGGGTGGTAAATACCCTAAGGGTCGTTTATTTAATCTGTCTGTGCCTGAACACGCGGCTATGCGAGAATATATAAAGGAGTCCTTGGAAAAGGGACATATTCGTCCTTCGTCATCTCCCTTAGGAGCCGGTTTTTTCTTTGTGTCTAAGAAAGACGGCTCTTTGAGGCCGTGTATTGATTATCGACTTTTGAATAAAATCACGGTTAAATATCAATATCCGTTACCACTGCTTACTGATTTGTTTGCTCGTATAAAGGGGGCCAAGTGGTTCTCTAAGATTGATCTCCGTGGGGCGTATAATTTGGTGCGAATCAAGCAGGGGGATGAGTGGAAAACCGCATTTAATACGCCCGAGGGCCATTTTGAGTATTTGGTGATGCCTTTTGGTCTTTCAAATGCCCCTTCAGTCTTCCAGTCCTTTATGCATGACATTTTCCGCGATTATTTGGACAAATTTATGATTGTGTATCTGGATGATATTCTGATTTTTTCGGATGACTGGGACTCTCATGTCCAGCAGGTCAGGAGGGTTTTTCAGGTTTTGCGGTCTAATTCCTTGTGTGTGAAGGGTTCTAAGTGTGTTTTTGGGGTTCAAAAGATTTCCTTCTTGGGATACATTTTTTCCCCCTCTTCCATCGAGATGGATCCTGTCAAGGTTCAGGCTATTGGTGATTGGACGCAACCCTCTTCTCTTAAGAGTCTTCAGAAATTTTTGGGCTTTGCTAACTTTTATCGTCGATTTATTGCTGGTTTTTCTGATGTTGTAAAACCATTGACTGATTTGACTAAGAAGGGTGCTGATGTTGCTGATTGGTCCCCTGATGCTGTGGAGGCCTTTCGGGAGCTCAAGCGCCGCTTTTCTTCCGCCCCAGTGTTGCGTCAGCCTGATGTTGCTCTTCCTTTTCAGGTTGAGGTCGACGCTTCTGAAATCGGAGCTGGGGCGGTGTTGTCGCAGAGAAGTTCCGACTGCTCCGTGATGAGACCTTGTGCTTTTTTTTCCCGTAAATTTTCGCCCGCCGAGCGGAATTATGATATTGGGAATCGGGAGCTTTTGGCCATGAAGTGGGCTTTTGAGGAGTGGCGTCACTGGCTTGAGGGGGCCAGACATCAGGTGGTGGTATTGACTGACCACAAAAATTTAATTTACCTTGAGTCTGCCAGGCGCCTGAATCCTAGACAGGCGCGCTGGTCGTTGTTTTTCTCTCGGTTTAATTTTGTGGTGTCTTACCTACCGGGTTCTAAGAATGTTAAGGCGGATGCCCTTTCTAGGAGTTTTGAGCCTGACTCCCCTGGTAATTCTGAGCCCACAGGTATCCTTAAAGATGGAGTGATATTGTCTGCCGTTTCTCCAGACCTGCGGCGGGCCTTGCAGGAGTTTCAGGCGGATAGACCTGATCGTTGCCCACCTGGTAGACTGTTTGTTCCTGATGATTGGACCAGTAGAGTCATCTCTGAGGTTCATTCTTCTGCGTTGGCAGGTCATCCTGGAATCTTTGGTACCAGGGATTTGGTGGCAAGGTCCTTCTGGTGGCCTTCCCTGTCACGAGATGTGCGAGGCTTTGTGCAGTCTTGTGACGTTTGTGCTCGGGCCAAGCCTTGTTGTTCTCGGGCTAGTGGATTGTTGTTACCTTTGCCTATCCCGAAGAGGCCTTGGACGCACATCTCGATGGATTTTATTTCGGATCTGCCTGTTTCTCATAAGATGTCTGTCATCTGGGTGGTGTGTGACCGTTTCTCTAAGATGGTCCATCTGGTTCCCTTGCCTAAGTTGCCTTCTTCTTCCGAGTTGGTTCCTCTGTTTTTTCAAAATGTTGTTCGTTTGCATGGTATTCCGGAGAATATCGTTTCTGACAGAGGGACCCAATTCGTGTCTAGATTTTGGCGGGCATTCTGTGCTAGGATGGGCATAGATTTGTCTTTTTCGTCTGCTTTCCATCCTCAGACTAATGGCCAGACCGAGCGGACTAATCAGACCTTGGAGACATATTTGAGGTGTTTTGTGTCTGCGGATCAGGATGATTGGGTTGCTTTTTTGCCTTTGGCGGAGTTCGCCCTCAATAATCGGGCCAGCTCTGCCACCTTGGTGTCCCCGTTTTTCTGTAATTCGGGGTTTCATCCTCGATTTTCCTCCGGTCAAGTGGAATCTTCGGATTGTCCTGGAGTGGATGCTGTGGTGGAGAGGTTGCATCAGATTTGGGGGCAGGTGGTGGACAATTTGAAGTTGTCCCAGGAGAAGACTCAGCTTTTTGCCAACCGCCGTCGTCGTGTTGGTCCTCGGCTTTGTGTTGGGGACTTGGTGTGGTTGTCTTCTCGTTTTGTCCCTATGAGGGTTTCTTCTCCTAAGTTTAAGCCTCGGTTCATCGGCCCGTACAAGATATTGGAGATTCTTAACCCTGTGTCCTTCCGTTTGGACCTCCCTGCATCCTTTTCGATTCATAATGTTTTTCATCGGTCATTGTTGCGCAGGTATGAGGTACCGGCTGTGCCTTCCGTTGAGCCTCCTGCTCCGGTGTTGGTTGAGGGTGAGTTGGAGTACGTTGTGGAAAAGATCTTGGACTCTCGTGTTTCCAGACGGAAACTCCAGTATCTGGTCAAATGGAAGGGATACGGTCAGGAGGATAATTCTTGGGTCACTGCCTCTGATGTTCATGCCTCCGATCTTGTCCGTGCCTTTCATAGGGCTCATCCTGATCGCCCTGGTGGTTCTGGTGAGGGTTCGGTGCCCCCTCCTTGAGGGGGGGGTACTGTTGTGAAATTGGATTCTGGGCTCCCCCGGTGGCCACTTGTGGAATTGTACTTGTGTGCATCATCCCCTCTGTTCACCTGCTCCTATCAGGATGTGGGAGTCGCTATATAACCTTGCTCCTCTGTCAGTTTCATGCCGGTCAACAATGTAATCAGAAGCCTTTCTGTGCATGTTCCTGCTACTAGACAACTCCCAGCTAAGTTGGACTTTTGTCCTTGTGTGTTTTTGCATTTTGTTCCTGTTCACAGCTGCTGTTTCGTTACTGTGTCTGGAAAGCTCTTGTGAGCAGAAATTGCCACTCTGGTGTTATGAGTTAATGCTAGAGTCTTAAAGTAATTTCTGGATGGTGTTTTGATAGGGTTTTCTGCTGACCATGAAAGTGCCCTTTCTGTCTTCTTGCTATCTAGTAAGCGGACCTCGATTTTTGCTAAACCTATTTTCATACTACGTTTGTCATTTCATCTAAAATCACCGCCAATATATGTGGGGGCCTCTGTCTGCCTTTTGGGAAAATTTCTCTAGAGGTGAGCCAGGACTGTCTTTTCCTCTGCTAGGATTAGGTAGTTCTCCGGCTGGCGCTGGGCATCTAGGGATAAAAAAACGTAGGCATGCTACCCGGCCACTTCTAGTTGTGCGGCAGGTTTAGTTCATGGTCAGTATAGTTTCCATCTTCCAAGAGCTAGTTCTCATATATGCTGGGCTATGTTCTCTCGCCATTGAGAATCATGACACACCACTAGGGGGAGCTCCCTGTATACAGAGATACATGATAAGATCCTGTCTGCAGCCTCCACTAGGGGGAGCTCACTGTATACAGAAATACATGATAAGATTCTGTCTTCAGCCTCCACTAAGGGGAGCTCCCTGTATTCAGAGATACATGATAAGATCCTGTCTGCAGCCACCACTAGGGGGAGCTCCCTGTATACAGAGATACATGACAAGATCCTGTCTGCAGCCACCACTAGGGGGAGCTCCCTGTATACAGAAATACATGATAAGATCCTGTCTGATGCCTCCACTAGGGGGAGCTCCCTGTATACAGAGATACATGATAAGATCCTGTCTGCAGCCACCACTAGGAGGAGCTCCCTGTATACAGAGATACATGATAAGATCCTGTCTGCAGCCACCACTAGGGGGAGCTCCCTGTATACAGAGATACATGATAAGATCCTGTCTGCAGCCACCACTAGGGGGAGCTCCCTGTATACAGAGAGACACAAGATCCTGTCTGCAGCCACCACTAGGGGGAGCTCCCTGTATACAGAGATACATGATAAGATCCTGTCTGCAGCCACCACTAGGGGGAGCTCCCTGTATACAGAGATACATGATAAGATCCTGTCTGCAGCCACCACTAGGGGGAGCTTCCTGTATACAGAGATACATGATAAGATTCTGTCTGCAGTCACCACTAGGGGGAGCTCCCTGTACACAGAGATACATGATAAGAACCTGTCTGCAGCCACCACTAGGGGGAGCTCCTTGTATACAGAGATACATGATAAGATCCTGTCTGCAGCCACCACTAGGGGGAGCTCCCTGTATACAGAGATACATGATAAGATCCTCTCTGCGACCACCACTAGGGGGAGCTCCCTGTATACAGAGATACATGATAAGATCCTGTCTGCAGCCACCACTAGGGGGAGCTCCCTGTATACAGAGATACATGATACGATCCTGTTTGCAGCCACCACTAGGGGGAGCTCCCTGTATACAGAGATACATGGTAAGATCCTGTCTGCAGCCTCCACTAGGGGGAGCTCCCTGTATACAGAGATACATGATAAGATCCTGTCTGCAGCCACCACTAGGGGGAGCTCTCTGTATACAGAGATACATGATAAGATCCTTTCTGCAGTCACCACTAGGGGGAGCTCCCTGTATACTGAGATACATGATAAGATCCTGTCTGCAGTCGCCGCTAGGGGGAGCTCCCTGTATACAGAGATACATAAGATCCTGTCTGATGCCTCCACTAGGGGGAGCTCCCTGTATACAGAGATACATGATAAGATCCTGTCTGCAGCCACCACTAGGGGGAGCTCCCTGTATAGAGATACACGGTAAGATCCTGTCTGCAGCCTCCACTAGGGGGATCTCCCTGTATACAGAGATATATGATAAGATCCTGTCTGCAGCCACCACTAGGGGGAGCTCTCTGTATACAGAGATACATGATAAGATCCTGTCTGCAGTCACCACTAGGGGGAGCTCCCTGTATACAGAGGTACATGATAAGATCCTGTCTGCAGTCACCACTAGGGGGAGCTCCCTGTATACAGAGATACATAATAAGATCCTGTCTGCAGTCACCACTAGGGGGAGCTCCCTGTATACAGAGATACATGATAAGATTCTGTCTGCAGCCACCACTAGGGGGAGCTCCCTGTATACAGAGATACATGATAAGATCATGTCTGCAGCCACCACTAGGGGGAGCCCTCTGTATACAGAGATACATGATAAGATCCTGTCTGCAGCCACCACTAGGGGGAGCTCCCTGTATACAGAGATATATGATAAGATCCTGTCTGCAGCCACCACTAGGGGGAGCTCCCTGTATACAGAGATACATGATAAGATCCTGTCTGCAGTCACCACTAGGGGAAGCTCCCTGTATACAGAGATACATGACAAGATCCTCTCTCCAGCCTCCACTAGGGGGAGCTCCCTGTATATAGAGATACATGATAAGATCCTGTCTGCAGCCATCACTAGGGGGAGCTCCCTGTATACAGAGATACATGATAAGATCCTGTCTGCAGCCACCACTAGGGGGAGCTCCCTGTATACAGAGATACATGATAAGAACCTGTCTGCAGCCATCACTAGGGGGAGCTTCCTGTATACAGAGACACATGGTAAGATCCTGTCTGCAGCCAACACTAGGGGGAGCTCCCTGTATACAGAGATACATGATAAGATCCTGTCTGCAGCCACCACTAGGGGGAGCTTCCTGTATACAGAGACACATGGTAAGCTCCTGTCTGCAGCCACCACTAGGGGGAGCTCCCTGTATACAGAGATACATGAAAAGAACCTGTCTGCAGCCATCACTAGGGGGAGCTCCCTGTATACAGAGATACATGATAAGATCCTGTCTGCAGCCACCACTAGGGGGAGCTCCCTGTATACAGAGATACATGATAAGATCCTGTCTGCGGCCACCACTAGGGGGAGCTCCCTGTATACAGAGATACATGATAAGATCCTGTCTGATGCCTCCACTAGGGGGAGCTCCCTGTATACAGAGATACATGATAAGATCCTGTCTGCAGTCACCACTAGGGGGAGCTCCCTGTATACAGAGATACATGATAAGATCCTGTCTGCGGCCACCACTAGGGGGAGCTCCCTGTATACAGAGATACATGATAAGATCCTGTCTGATGCCTCCACTAGGGGGAGCTCCCTGTATACAGAGATACATGATAAGATCCTGTCTGCAGCCACCACTAGGGGGAGCTCCCTGTATACAGAGATACATGATAAGAACCTGTCTGCAGCCATCACTAGGGGGAGCTTCCTGTATACAGAGATACATGATAAGATCCTGTCTGTAGTCACCACTAGGGGGAGCTCCCTGTATGCTGAGATACATGATAAGATCCTGTCTGCGGCCACCACTAGGGGGAGCTCCCTGTATACAGAGATACATGATAAGATCCTGTCTGATGCCTCCACTAGGGGGAGCTCCCTGTATACAGAGATACATGATAAGATCCTGTCTGCAGCCACCACTAGGGGGAGCTCCCTGTATACAGAGATACATGATAAGAACCTGTCTGCAGCCACCACTAGGGGGAGCTTCCTGTATACAGAGACACATGGTAAGATCCTGTCTGCAGCGACCACTAGGGGGAGCTCCCTGTATACAGAGATACATGATAAGATCCTGTCTGTAGTCACCACTAGGGGGAGCTCCCTGTATACAGAGATACATGATAAGATCCTGTCTGCGGCCACCACTAGGGGGAGCTCCCTGTATACAGAGATACATGATAAGATCCTGTCTGATGCCTCCACTAGGGGGAGCTCCCTGTATACAGAGATACATGATAAGATCCTGTCTGCAGCCACCACTAGGGGGAGCTCCCTGTATACAGAGATACATGATAAGAACCTGTCTGCAGCCATCACTAGGGGGAGCTCCCTGTGTACAGAGACACATGGTAAGATCCTGTCTGCAGCCACCACTAGGGGGAGCTCCCTGTATACAGAGATACATGATAAGATCCTGTCTGCGGCCACCACTAGCGGGAGCTCCCTGTATACAGAGATACATGATAAGATGCTGTCTGATGCCTCCACTAGGGGGAGCTCCCTGTATACAGAGATACATGATAAGAACCTGTCTGCAGCCATCACTAGGGGGAGCTCCCTGTATACAGAGATACATGATAAGATCCTGTCTGCGGCCTCCACTAGGGGGAGCTCTCTGTATACAGAGATACATGATAAGATTCTATCTGCGGCCATCACTAGGGGGAGCTTCCTGTATACAGAGATACATGATAAGAACCTGTCTGCAGCCATCACTAGGGGGAGCTTCCTGTATACAGAGACACATGGTAAGATCCTTTCTGCAGCCACCACTAGGGGGAGCTCCCTGTATTCCCTGTATACAGAGATACATGATAAGATCCTGTCTGCAACCACCACTAGGGGGAGCTTCCTGTATACAGAGACACATGGTAAGATCCTGTCTGCAGCCACCACTAGGGGGAGCTCCCTGTATACAGAGACACATGATAAGAACCTGTCTGCAGCCATCACTAGGGGGAGCTCCGTGTATACAGAGATACATGATAAGATCCTGTCTGCAGCCACCACTAGGGGGAGCTCCCTGTATACAGAGATACATGATAAGATCCTGTCTGCGGCCACCACTAGGGGGAGCTCCCTGTATACAGAGATACATGATAAGATCCTGTCTGATGCCTCCACTAGGGGGAGCTCCCTGTATACAGAGATACATGATAAGATCCTGTCTGCAGTCACCACTAGGGGGAGCTCCCTGTATACAGAGATACATGATAAGATCCTGTCTGCGGCCACCACTAGGGGGAGCTCCCTGTATGCAGAGATACATGATAAGATGCTGTCTGATGCCTCCACTAGGGGGAGCTCCCTGTATACAGAGATACATGATAAGATCCTGTCTGCAGCCACCACTAGGGAGAGCTCCCTGTATACAGAGATACATGATAAGAACCTGTCTGCAGCCATCACTAGGGGGAGCTCCCTGTATACAGAGATACATGATAAGATCCTGTCTGTAGTCACCACTAGGGGGAGCTCCCTGTATACAGAGATACATGATAAGATCCTGTCTGCGGCCACCACTAGGGGGAGCTCCCTGTATACAGAGATACATGATAAGATCGTGTCTGATGCCTCCACTAGGGGGAGCTCCCTGTATACAGAGATACATGATAAGATCCTGTCTGCAGCCACCACTAGGGGGAGCTCCCTGTATACAGAGATACATGATAAGAATCTGTCTGCAGCCATCACTAGGGGGAGCTCCCTGTGTACAGAGACACATGGTAAGATCCTGTCTGCAGCCACCACTAGGGGGAGCTCCCTGTATACAGAGATACATGATAAGATCCTGTCTGATGCCTCCACTAGGGGGAGCTCCCTGTATACAGAGATACATGATAAGAACCTGTCTGCAGCCATCACTAGGGGGAGCTTCCTGTATACAGAGACACATGGTAAGATCATGTCTGATGCCTCCATTAGGGGGAGCTCCCTGTATATAGAGATACATGATAAGATCCTGTCTGCAGCCACCACTAGGGGGAGCTCCCTGTATACAGAGATACATGATACGATCCTGTCTGCAGCCACCACTAGGGGGAGCTCCCTGTATACAGAGATACATGATAAGATCCTGTCTGCAGCCACCACTAGGGGGAGCTCCCTGTATACAGAGATACATGATAAGATCCTGTCTGCAGCCACCACTAGGGGGAGCTCCCTGTATACAGAGATACATGATAAGATCCAGTCTGCAGCCTCCACTAGGGGGAGCTCACTGTATACAGAAATACATGATAAGATTCTGTCTTCAGCCTCCACTAAGGGGAGCTCCCTGTATTCAGAGATACATGATAAGATCCTGTCTGCAGCCACCACTAGGGGGAGCTCCCTGTATACAGAGATACATGACAAGATCCTGTCTGCAGCCACCACTAGGGGGAGCTCCCTGTATACAGAAATACATGACAAGATCCTGTCTGATGCCTCCACTAGGGGGAGGTCCCTGTATACAGAGATACATGATAAGATCCTGTCTGCAGCCACCACTAGGGGGAGCTCCCTGTATACAGAGATACATGATAAGATCCTGTCTGCAGCCACCACTAGGGGGAGCTCCCTGTATACAGAGAGACACAAGATCCTGTCTGCAGCCACCACTAGGGGGAGCTCCCTGTATACAGAGATACATGATAAGATCCTGTCTGCAGCCACCACTAGGGGGAGCTCCCTGTATACAGAGATACATGATAAGATCCTGTCTGCAGCCACCACTAGGGGGAGCTTCCTGTATACAGAGATACATGATAAGATTCTGTCTGCAGTCACCACTAGGGGGAGCTCCCTGTACACAGAGATACATGATAAGAACCTGTCTGCAGCCACCACTAGGGGGAGCTCCTTGTATACAGAGATACATGATAAGATCCTGTCTGCAGCCACCACTAGGGGGTGCTCCCTGTATACAGAGATACATGATAAGATCCTCTCTGCGACCACCACTAGGGGGAGCTCCCTGTATACAGAGATACATGATAAGATCCTGTCTGCAGCCACCACTAGGGGGAGCTCCCTGTATACAGAGATACATGATAAGATCCTGTTTGCAGCCACCGCTAGGGGGAGCTCCCTGTATACAGAGATACATGGTAAGATCCTGTCTGCAGCCTCCACTAGGGGGAGCTCCCTGTATACAGAGATACATGATAAGATCCTGTCTGCAGCCACCACTAGGGGGAGCTCTCTGTATACAGAGATACATGATAAGATCCTTTCTGCAGTCACCACTAGGGGGAGCTCCCTGTATACAGAGATACATGATAAGATCCTGTCTGCAGTCGCCACTAGGGGGAGCTCCCTGTATACAGAGATACATAAGATCCTGTCTGATGCCTCCACTAGGGGGAGCTCCCTGTATACAGAGATACATGATAATATCCTGTCTGATGCCTCCACTAGGGGGATCTCCCTGTATACAGAGATATATGATAAGATCCTGTCTGCAGCCACCACTAGGGGGAGCTCTCTGTATACAGAGATACATGATAAGATCCTGTCTGCAGTCACCACTAGGGGGAGCTCCCTGTATACAGAGGTACATGATAAGATCCTGTCTGCAGTCACCACTAGGGGGAGCTCCCTGTATACAGAGATACATAATAAGATCCTGTCTGCAGTCACCACTAGGGGGAGCTCCCTGTATACAGAGATACATGATAAGATTCTGTCTGCAGCCACCACTAGGGGGAGCTCCCTGTATACAGAGATACATGATAAGATCATGTCTGCAGCCACCACTAGGGGGAGCCCTCTGTATACAGAGATACATGATAAGATCCTGTCTGCAGCCACCACTAGGGGGAGCTCCCTGTATACAGAGATATATGATAAGATCCTGTCTGCAGCCACCACTAGGGGGAGCTCCCTGTATACAGAGATACATGATAAGATCCTGTCTGCAGTCACCACTAGGGGGAGCTCCCTGTATACAGAGATAAATGATAAGATGCTGTCTGATGCCTCCACTAGGGGGAGCTCCCTGTATACAGAGATACATGATAAGAACCTGTCTGCAGCCATCACTAGGGGGAGCTTCCTGCATACAGAGACACATGATAAGATCCTGTCTGCAGCCACCACTAGGGGGAGCTTCCTGCATACAGAGACACATGATAAGATCCTGTCTGCAGCCACCACTAGGGGGAGCTCCCTGTATACAGAGATACATGATAAGATCCTGTCTGCGGCCACCACTAGGGGGAGCTCTCTGTATACAGAGATACATGATAAGATTCTATCTGCGGCCATTACTAGGGGGAGCTTCCTGTATACAGAGATACATGATAAGAACCTGTCTGCAGCCATCACTAGGGGGAGCTTCCTGTATACAGAGACACATGGTAAGATCCTGTCTGCAGCCACCACTAGGGGGAGCTCCCTGTATACAGAGATACATGATAAGATCCTGTCTGCAGCCACCACTATGGGGAGCTTCCTGTATACAGAGACACATGGTAAGATCCTGTCTGCAGCCACCACTAGGGGGAGCTCCCTGTATACAGAGATACATGATAAGAACCTGTCTGCAGCCATCACTAGGGGGAGCTCCCTGTATACAGAGATACATGATAAGATCCTGTCTGCAGCCACCACTAGGGGGAGCTCCCTGTATACAGAGATACATGATAAGATCCTGTCTGCGGCCACCACTAGGGGGAGCTCCCTGTATACAGAGATACATGATAAGATCCTGTCTGATGCCTCCACTAGGGGGAGCTCCCTGTATACAGAGATACATGATAAGATCCTGTCTGCAGTCACCACTAGGGGGAGCTCCCTGTATACAGAGATACATGATAAGATCCTGTCTGCGGCCACCACTAGGGGGAGCTCCCTGTATACAGAGATACATGATAAGATCCTGTCTGATGCCTCCACTAGGGGGAGCTCCCTGTATACAGAGATACATGATAAGATCCTGTCTGCGGCCACCACTAGGGGGAGCTCCCTGTATACAGAGATACATGATAAGATCCTGTCTGCAGCCACCACTAGGGGGAGCTCCCTGTATACAGAGATACATGATAAGAACCTGTCTGCAGCCATCACTAGGGGGAGCTTCCTGTATACAGAGATACATGATAAGATCCTGTGTGTAGTCACCACTAGGGGGAGCTCCCTGTATACTGAGATACATGATAAGATCCTGTCTGCGGCCACCACTAGGGGGAGCTCCCTGTATACAGAGATACATGATAAGATCCTGTCTGATGCCTCCACTAGGGGGAGCTCCCTGTATACAGAGATACATGATAAGATCCTGTCTGCAGCCACCACTAGGGGGAGCTCCCTGTATACAGAGATACATGATAAGAACCTGTCTGCAGCCATCACTAGGGGGAGCTTCCTGTATACAGAGACACATGGTAAGATCCTGTCTGCAGCGACCACTAGGGGGAGCTCCCTGTATACAGAGATACATGATAAGATCCTGTCTGTAGTCACCACTAGGGGGAGCTCCCTGTATTCAGAGATACATGATAAGATCCTGTCTGCGGCCACCACTAGAGGGAGCTCCCTGTATACAGAGATACATGATAAGATCCTGTCTGATGCCTCCACTAGGGGGAGCTCCCTGTATACAGAGATACATAAGATCCTGTCTGCAGCCACCAATAGGGGGAGCTCCCTGTATACAGAGATACATGATAAGAACCTGTCTGCAGCCATCACTAGGGGGAGCTCCCTGTGTACAGAGACACATGGTAAGATCCTGTCTGCAGCCTCCACTAGGGGGAGCTCCCTGTATGCAGAGATACATGATAAGATCCTGTCTACGGCCACCACTAGGGGGAGCTCCCTGTATACAGAGATACATGATAAGATGCTGTCTGATGCCTCCACTAGGGGGAGCTCCCTGTATACAGAGATACATGATAAGAACCTGTCTGCAGCCATCACTAGGGGGAGCTTCCTGTACACAGAGACACATGGTAAGATCCTGTCTGCAGCCACCACTAGGGGGAGCTCCCTGTATACAGAGATACATGATAAGATCCTGTCTGCGGCCACCACTAGGGGGAGCTCTCTGTATACAGAGATACATGATAAGATTCTATCTGCGGCCATCACTAGGGGGAGCTTCCTGTATACAGAGACACATGGTAAGATCCTGTCTGATGCCTCCACTAGGGGGAGCTCCCTGTATACAGAGATACATGATACGATCCTGTCTGCAGCCACCACTAGGGGGAGCTCCCTGTATACAGAGATACATGATAAGATCCTGTCTGCAGCCACCACTAGGGGGAGCTCTCTGTATACAGAGATACATAATAAGATCCTGTCTGCAGCCACCACTAGGGGGAGCTCCCTGTATACAGAGATACATGATAAGATCCTGTCTGCAGCCACCACTAGGGGGAGCTCCCTGTATACAGAGATACATGATAAGATCCTGTCTGCAGCCTCCACTAGGGGGAGCTCACTGAATACAGAAATACATGATGAGATTCTGTCTTCAGCCTCCACTAAGGGGAGCTCCCTGTATTCAGAGATACATGATAAGATCCTGTCTGCAGCCACCACTAGGGGGAGCTCCCTGTATACAGAGATACATGACAAGATCCTGTTTGCAGCCACCACTAGGGGGAGCTCCCTGTATACAGAAATACATGATAAGATCCTGTCTGATGCCTCCACTAGGGGGAGCTCCCTGTATACAGAGATACATGATAAGATCCTGTCTGCAGCCACCACTAGGGGGAGCTCCCTGTATACAGAGATACATGATAAGATCCTGTCTGCAGCCACCACTAGGGGGAGCTCCCTGTACACAGAGATACATGATAAGATCCTGTCTGCAGCCACCACTAGGGGGAGCTCCTTGTATACAGAGATACATGATAAGATCCTGTCTGCAGCCACCACTAGGGGGAGCTCCCTGTATACAGAGATACATGATAAGATCCTCTCTGCGACCACCACTAGGGGGAGCTCCCTGTATACAGAGATACATGATAAGATCCTGTCTGCAGCCACCACTAGGGGGAGCTCCCTGTATACAGAGATACATGATAAGATCCTGTTTGCAGCCACCACTAGGGGGAGCTCCCTGTATACAGAGATACATGATAAGATCCTGTCTGCAGCCACCACTAGGGGGAGCTCCCTGTATACAGAGATACATGATAAGATCCTGTTTGCAGCCACCACTAGGGGGAGCTCCCTGTATACAGAGATACATGATAAGATCCTGTCTGCAGCCACCACTAGGGGGAGCTCTCTGTATACAGAGATACATGATAAGATCCTTTCTGCAGTCACCACTAGGGGGAGCTCCCTGTATACTGAGATACATGATAAGATCCTGTCTGCAGTCACCACTAGGGGGAGCTCCCTGTATACAGAGATACATAAGATCCTGTCTGATGCCTCCACTAGGGGGAGCTCCCTGTATACAGAGATACATGATAAGATCCTGTCTGCAGTCACTACTAGGGGGAGCTCCCTGTATACAGAGATACATGATAAGATCCTGTCTGCAGCCACCACTAGGGGGAGCTCTCTGTATACAGAGATACATGATAAGATCCTTTCTGCAGTCACCACTAGGGGGAGCTCCCTGTATACTGAGATACATGATAAGATCCTGTCTGCAGTCACCACTAGGGGGAGCTCCCTGTATACAGAGATACATAAGATCCTGTCTGATGCCTCCACTAGGGGGAGCTCCCTGTATACAGAGATACATGATAAGATCCTGTTTGCAGCCACCACTAGGGGGAGCTCCCTGTATACAGAGATACATGATAAGATCCTGTCTGCAGCCACCACTAGGGGGAGCTCTCTGTATACAGAGATACATGATAAGATCCTTTCTGCAGTCACCACTAGGGGGAGCTCCCTGTATTCAGGGATACATGATAAGATCCTGTTTGCAGCCACCACTAGGGGGAGCTCCCTGTATACAGAGATACATGATAAGATCCTGTCTGCAGCCACCACTAGGGGGAGCTCTCTGTATACAGAGATACATGATAAGATCCTGTCTGCAGTCACCACTAGGGGGAGGTCCCTGTGTACAGAGATACATAAGATCCTATCTGATGCCTCCACTAGGGGGAGCTCCCTGTATACAGAGGTACATGATAAGATCCTGTCTGCAGCCATCACTAGGGGGAGCTCCCTGTATACAGAGATACATGATAAGATCCTGTCTGCAGTCACCACTAGGGGGAGCTCCCTGTATACAGAGATACATAAGATCCTGTCTGCAGTCACCACTAGGGGGAGCTCCCTGTATACAGAGATACATGATAAGATCCTGTCTGCAGTCACCACTAGGGGGAGCTCTCTGTATACAGAGATACATGATAAGATCCTTTCTGCAGTCACCACTAGGGGGAGCTCCCTGTATACAGAGATACATGATAAGATCCTGTCTGCAGCCACCACTAGGTGGAGCTCTCTGTATACAGAGATACATGATAAGATCCTGTCTGCAGTCACCATTAGGGGGAGCTCCCTGTGTACAGAGATACATAAGATCCTATCTGATGCCTCCACTAGGGGGAGCTCCCTGTATACAGAGATACATGATAAGATCCTGTCTGCAGTCACCACTAGGGGGAGCTCTCTGTATACAGAGATACATGATAAGATCCTTTCTGCAGCCACCACTAGGGGGAGCTCCCTGTATACAGAGATACATAAGATCCTGTCTGATGCCTCCACTAGGGGGAGCTCCCTGTATACAGAGATACATGATAAGAACCTGTCTGCAGCCATCACTAGGGGGAGCTTCCTGTATACAGAGACACATGGTAAGATCCTGTCTGCAGCCACCACTAGGGGGAGCTTCCTGTATACAGAGACACATGGTAAGATCCTGTCTGATGCCTCCACTAGGGGGAGCTTCCTGTATACAGAGATACATGATAAGAACCTGTCTGCAGCCATCACTAGGGGGAGCTTCCTGTATACAGAGACACATGGTAAGATCCTGTCTGCAGCCACCACTAGGGGGAACTCCCTGTATACAGAGATACATGATAAGATCCTGTCTGATGCCTCCACTAGGGGGAGCTCCCTGTATACAGAGATGCATGATAAGATCCTGTCTGCAGCCACCACTAGGGGGAGCTCCCTGTATACAGAGATACATGATAAGATCCTGTCTGCAGTCACCACTAGGGGGAGCTCCCTGTATTCAGAGATACATGATAAGATCCTGTCTGCAGCCACCACTAGGGGGAGCTCCCTGTATACAGAGATACATGATAAGATCCTGTCTGCAGTCACCACTAGGGGGAGCTCCCTGTATACAGAGATACATGATAAGATCCTGTCTGCAGCCACCACTAGGGGGAGCTCCCTGTATACAGAGATACATGATAAGATCCTGTCTGCAGTCACCACTAGGGGGAGCTCCCTGTATACAGAGATACATGATAAGATCCTGTCTGCAGTCACCACTAGGGGGAGCTCCCTGTATACAGAGATACATGATAAGATCCTGTCTGCAGCCACCACTAGGGGGATCTCCCTGTATACAGAGATACATGATAAGATCCTGTCTGCAGCCACCACTAGGGGGAGCTCCCTGTATACAGAGATACATGATAAGATCCTGTCTGCAGTCACCACTAGGGGGAGCTCCCTGTATACAGAGATACATGATAAGATCCTGTCTGCAGTCACCACTAGGGGGAGCTCCCTGTATACAGAGATACATGATAAGATCCTGTCTGCAGCCACCACTAGGGGGAGCTCCCTGTATACAGAGATACATGATAAGATCCTGTCTGCAGCCACCACTAGGGGGATCTCCCTGTATACAGAGATACATGATAAGATCCTGTCTGCAGCCACCACTAGGGGGAGCTCCCTGTATACAGAGATACATGATAAGATCCTGTCTGCAGTCACCACTAGGGGGAGCTCCCTGTATACAGAGATACATGATAAGATCCTGTCTGCAGTCACCACTAGGGGGAGCTCCCTGTATACAGAGATACATGATAAGATCCTGTCTGCAGCCACCACTAGGGGGAGCTCCCTGTATACAGAGATACATGATAAGATCCTGTCTGCAGTCACCACTAGGGGGAGCTCCCTGTATACAGAGATACATGATAAGATCCTGTCTGCAGCCACCACTAGGGGGAGCTCCCTGTATACAGAGCTACATGATAAGATCCTGTCTGCAGTCACCACTAGGGGGAGCTCCCTGTGTACAGAGATACATGATAAGATCCTGTCTGCAGTCACCACTAGGGGGAGCTCCCTGTGTACAGAGATACATGATAAGATCCTGTCTGCAGCCACCACTAGGGGGAGCTCTCTGTATACAGAGATACATGATAAGATCCTGTCTGCAGTCACCACTAGGGGGAGCTCTCTGTATACAGAGATACATGATAAGATCCTTTCTGCAGTCACCACTAGGGGGAGCTCCCTGTATACAGAGATACATAAGATCCTGTCTGATGCCTCCACTAGGGGGAGCTCCCTGTATACAGAGATACATGATGAGATCCTGTCTGCAGCCACCACTAGGGGGAGCTCCCTGTATACAGAGATACATGATAAGATCCTGTCTGCAGTCACCACTAGGGGGAGCTTCCTGTATACAGAGATACATGATGAGATCCTGTCTGCAGCCACCACTAGGGGGATCTCCCTGTATACAGAGATACATGATAAGATCCTGTCTGCAGCCACCACTAGGGGGAGCTCCCTGTATACAGAGATACATGATAAGATCCTGTCTGCAGTCACCACTAGGGGGAGCTCCCTGTATACAGAGATACATGATAAGATCCTGTCTGCAGTCACCACTAGGGGGAGCTCCCTGTATACAGAGATACATGATAAGATCCTGTCTGCAGCCACCACTAGGGGGAGCTCCCTGTATACAGAGATACATGATAAGATCCTGTCTGCAGTCACCACTAGGGGGAGCTCCCTGTATACAGAGATACATGATAAGATCCTGTCTGCAGCCACCACTAGGGGGAGCTCCCTGTATACAGAGCTACATGATAAGATCCTGTCTGCAGTCACCACTAGGGGGAGCTCCCTGTGTACAGAGATACATGATAAGATCCTATCTGCAGCCACCACTAGGGGGAGCTCTCTGTATACAGAGATACATGATAAGATCCTGTCTGCAGTCACCACTAGGGGGAGCTCTCTGTATACAGAGATACATGATAAGATCCTGTCTGCAGTCACCACTAGGGGGAGCTTCCTGTATACAGAGATACATGATGAGATCCTGTCTGCAGCCACCACTAGGGGGATCTCCCTGTATACAGAGATACATGATAAGATCCTGTCTGCAGCCACCACTAGGGGGAGCTCCCTGTATACAGAGATACATGATAAGATCCTGTCTGCAGTCACCACTAGGGGGAGCTCCCTGTATACAGAGATACATGATAAGATCCTGTCTGCAGTCACCACTAGGGGGAGCTCCCTGTATACAGAGATACATGATAAGATCCTGTCTGCAGCCACCACTAGGGGGAGCTCCCTGTATACAGAGATACATGATAAGATCCTGTCTGCAGTCACCACTAGGGGGAGCTCCCTGTATACAGAGATACATGATAAGATCCTGTCTGCAGCCACCACTAGGGGGAGCTCCCTGTATACAGAGCTACATGATAAGATCCTGTCTGCAGTCACCACTAGGGGGAGCTCCCTGTGTACAGAGATACATGATAAGATCCTATCTGCAGCCACCACTAGGGGGAGCTCTCTGTATACAGAGATACATGATAAGATCCTGTCTGCAGTCACCACTAGGGGGAGCTCTCTGTATACAGAGATACATGATAAGATCCTTTCTGCAGTCACCACTAGGGGGAGCTCCCTGTATACAGAGATACATAAGATCCTGTCTGATGCCTCCACTAGGGGGAGCTCCCTGTATACAGAGATACATGATGAGATCCTGTCTGCAGCCACCACTAGGGGGAGCTCCTGTATACAGAGATACATGATAAGATCCTGTCTGCAGTCACCACTAGGGGGAGCTTCCTGTATACAGAGATACATGATGAGATCCTGTCTGCAGTCACCACTAGGGGGAGCTTCCTGTATACAGAGATACATGATAAGATCCTGTCTGCAGTCACCACTAGGGGGAGCTTCCTGTATACAGAGATACATGATGAGATCCTGTCTGCAGTCACCACTAGGGGGAGCTTCCTGTATACAGAGATACATAAGATCCTGTCTGCAGCCACCACTAGGGGGAGCTCCCTGTATACAGAGATACATGATAAGATCCTTTCTGCAGTCACCACTAGGGGGAGCTCCCTGTATACAGAGATACATGATAAGATCCTGTCTGATGCCTCCACTAGGGGGAGCTCCTGTATACAGAGATACATGATAAGATCCTGTCTGCAGCCACCACTAGGGGGAGCTCCTGTATACAGAGATACATGATAAGATCCTGTCTGCAGCCACCACTAGGGGGAGCTCCCTGTATACAGAGATACATGATAAGAACCTGTCTGCAGCCACCACTAGGGGGAGCTCCCTGTATACAGAGATACATGATAAGATCCTGTCTGCAGCCACCACTAGGGGGAGCTCCCTGTATACAGAGATACATGATAAGATCCTGTCTGCAGCCACCACTAGGGGGAGCTCCCTGTATACAGAGATACATGATAAGATCCTGTCTGCAGCCACCACTAGGGGGAGCTCCCTGTATACAGAGATACATGATAAGATCCTGTCTGCAGCCACCACTAGGGGGAGCTCCCTGTATACAGAGATACATGATAAGATCCTGTCTGCAGCCACCACTAGGGGGAGCTCCCTGTATACAGAGATACATGATAAGATCCTGTCTGCAGCCACCACTAGGGGGAGCTCCCTGTATACAGAGATACATGATAAGATCCTGTCTGCAGCAACCACTAGGGGGAGCTCCCTGTATACAGAGATACATAAGATCCTGTCTGCAGCCACCACTAGGGGGAGCTCCCTGTATACAGAGATACATGATAAGATCCTGTCTGCAGCCACCACTAGGGGGAGCCCTCTGTATACAGAGATACATTGAGCTGTGTAATTTGCACATTTTTGAATTATTTTATGATTTAGTTCTTTCTTTATAGATAGTTGAATCTATTAAGCTCGTGTTCAGGGTGGAATATTAGCCGTACGACCCCCGGGACATTATTTAGGGGCACTCCCGGAGCTGTACTGTACCCTGCTGTCTGGCTGCTCTCACATGGTGTAATTCATTAACATTATTCCTCTGCCATTATTATCCGGTAATTGCCGCCGCCATCTGCTCCGGAGCAGCGCTCCCGTGGACTGGTGTCATTGCTCGGGCCATTCAGCTCGTTGCCTATTATGTGACGATTATCACAGTGGGCTATTTGTGGGGTCCCGTGCCCCCCGCTGTGTGTCTGGTGGGCGCACACAACCTGCAGAAGTAACATGTGCATTGTATCGCCAGCAGGGGGCGTCTTCTCAGGATATTTCCCAGGTTTATCCTGCTGATCCCCTGCACCCTCCATATTTGCCCTGCACCCTATGTCCTGTACCTGTTGACTTTTGGGGGCTATGCAGAGCGGCAGCTAATGGAGCGACAAGGTGACCATGATTTTGGGGCCCGGAGTCTCACTGCATCATGTGCCTGCTGCCCCTAATATCCCGGAGTAAGGAGACCCCTGATCTCAGCAGCCCCCACCACAGTCTGCAGCCTCTGCCCATTATCACCACCAGGGGGAGACTCCGGTCACTAGAAAAGCTCTTAGCGCTATATTACTGCAGCAGTACCAGCATGTCCTGCCAGCCTGAGACTGCTGTGATGTGCTGGGACTTGTAGTGCTGATGAAATAATGGCTGCTCAGTCGCTGCAGTATTCTGCAGGAGATCAGTAATGATACAGTGTAGCACAGGGACCCGCCATAATGGGGCTGGGCTGGGGGCCGCACCTGCTGTGTGCAAGAAAATGACACCTCTACTGATCAACCACCAGCAGCAAAGTGCAAACTGACAAGTGCGACCCCCAGGGGACGGTGTGAAGTGATGACTCTGCTCCTCAGCCCTCTCCGGTCCCTGCAGATGTAGGACCCCCGGCCCTGCACCCCCTGCACCTGTAGGACCCCCGGCCCTGCATCCTCTGCAACTGTACAACCCCCGGCCCTGCATCCCCTGCACCTGTAGGACCCCCAACCCTGCACCTGTAGGACCCCCGACCATGCATCCCCTGCACCTGTAGGACCCCCGGCCCTGCATCCCCTGCACTTGTAGGACCCCCGACCCTGCACCACCTGCACCGGTAGGACCCCCGGCCCTGCACCCCCTTCACCTGTAGGACCCCCGGCCCTGCACCCCCTTCACCTGTAGGACCCCCGGCCCTGCACCTGTAGGACCCCCAACCCTGCACCCCCTGCACCTGTAGGACCCCCAGCCCTGCACCCCCTGCACCTGTAGGACTCCCGGCCCTGCACCCCCTGCACCTGTAGGACCCCCAGCCCTGCACCCCCTGCACCTGTAGGACTCCCGGCCCTGCATCCCCTGCACCTGTAGTCCCCCAGGTCACTGCCTCCCTGTTGCCCCCCGGGTCACTGCCTCCCTCTGTTGCCTCCTGGGTCACTGCCTCCCTCTCTGCTCCCTGGGTCACTGCCTCCCTCTGTTGCTCCCTGGGTCACTGCCTCCCTCTGTTGCCCCCTGGATCACTGCCTCCCCCTGTTGCCTCCTGGTCACTGCCTCCCTCTCTGCCCCCTGGGTCACTGCCTCCCTCTGTTGCCCCCTGGGTCACTGCCTCCCTCTCTGCCCCCTGGGTCACTGCCTCGCTCTGTTGCTCCCTGGGTCACTGCCTCTCTCTCTGCCCCCTGGGTCACTGCCTCGCTCTGTTGCCCCCTGGGTCACTGCCTCCATCTCTGCCCCCTGGGTCACTGCCTCCCTCTGTTGCCTCCTGGGTCACAGCCTCCCCGTTACCTCCTGGGTCACTGCCTCTCTCTGTTGCCCCCTGGGTCACTGCCTCCCCCTGTTGCCTCCTGGTCACTGCCTCCCTCTCTGCCCCCTGGGTCACTGCCTCCCTCTGTTGCCCCCTGGGTCACTGCCTCCCTCTCTGCCCCCTGGGTCACTGCCTCGCTCTGTTGCTCCCTGGGTCACTGCCTCTCTCTCTGCCCCCTGGGTCACTGCCTCGCTCTGTTGCCCTCTGGGTCACTGCCTCCATCTCTGCCCCCTGGGTCACTGCCTCCCTCTGTTGCTCCCTGGGTCACTGCCTCTCTCTCTGCCCCCTGGGTGACTGCCTCGCTCTGTTGCCCCCTGGGTCACTGCCTCCATCTCTGCCCCCTGGGTCACTGCCTCCCTCTGTTGCCTCCTGGGTCACAGCCTCCCCGTTACCTCCTGGGTCACTGCCTCCCTCTGTTGCCTCCTGGGTCACTGCCTCCCCCTGTTGCCTCCTGGGTCACTGCCTCCCCCTGTTGCCCCCTGGGTCACTGCCTCCCTCTGTTGCCCCCCCGGGGCACTGCCTCCCTCTGTTGCCTCCTGGGTCACTGCCTCCCTCTGTTGCCTCCTGGGTCACTGCCTCTCTCTGTTGCCTCCTGGGTCACTGCCTCCCTCTGTTGCCCCCCTGGGTCACTGCCTCCCTCTGTTGCCTCCTGGGTCACTGCCTCTCTCTGTTGCCTCCTGGGTCACTGCCTCCCTCTGTTGCCCCCCTGGGTCACTGCCTCCCTCTCTGCCCCCTGGGTCACTGCCTCTCTCTGTTGCCTCCTGGGTCACTGCCTCTCTCTGTTGCCTCCTGGGTCACTGCCTCCCTCTGTTGCCCCCCTGGGTCACTGCCTCCCTCTCTGCCCCCTGGGTCACTGCCTCTCTCTGTTGCCTCCTGGGTCACTGCCTCACTCTGTTGCCTCCTGGGTCACTGCCTCCCCCTGTTGCCTCCTGGGTCACTGCCTCCCTCTGTTGCCTCCTGGGTCACTGCCTCTCTCTGTTGCCCCCTGGGTCACTGCCTCTCTCTGTTGCCCCCTGGGTCACTGCCTCTCCCTGTTGCCTCCTGGGTCACTGCCTCCCTCTCTGCCCCATGGGTCACTGCCTCCCTCTGTTGCCCCCTGGGTCACTGCCTCGCTCTGTTGCCCCCTGTGTCACTGCCTCCATCTCTGCCCCCTGGGTCACTGCCTCCCTGTTACCTCCTGGGTCACTGCCTCCCTCTGTTGCCTCCTGGGTCACTGCCTCCCTCTGTTGCCCCCTGGGTCACTGCCTCCCTCTGTTGCCCCCTGGGTCACTGCCTCCCTCTGTTGCCCCCTGGGTAACTGCCTCCCTCTGTTGCCTCCCTCTGTTGCCCCCTGGGTCACTGCCTCCCTCTGTTGCCTCCCTCTGTTGCCCCCTGGGTCACTGTCTCCCTCTGTTGCCCTCTCGGTCACTCCCTCCCCGGGTAACTGTGGCCCCTTGTCTGTGGGGGGAGGGCGGCTGTCAGTGTGGCCCCTTGTCTGTGGGGGGAGGGCGGCTGTCAGTGTGGCCCCTTGTCTGTGGGAGGAGGGCGGCTGTCAGTGTGGCCCCTGTCTGTGAGGGGAGGGCGCTGTCAGTGTGGCCCCTTGTCTGTGAGGGGAGGGCGCTGTCAGTGTGGCCCCTGTCTGTGAGGGGAGGGCGCTGTCAGTGTGGCCCCTTGTCTGTGAGGGGAGGGCGCTGTCAGTGTGGCCCCTGTCTGTGAGGGGAGGGCGCTGTCAGTGTGGCCCCTTGTCTGTGAGGGGAGGGCGCTGTCAGTGTGGCCCCTGTCTGTGAGGGGAGAGCGCTGTCAGTGTGGCCCCTGTCTGTGGGAGGAGGGCGCTGTCAGTGTGGCCCCTTGTCTGTGAGGGGAGGGCGCTGTCAGTGTGGCCCCTTGTCTGTGAGGGGAGGGCGCTGTCAGTGTGGCCCCTGTCTGTGAGGGGAGGGCGCTGTCAGTGTGGCCCCTGTCTGTGAGGTGAGGGCGCTGTCAGTGTGGCCCCTTGTCTGTGGGGGGAGGGCGCTGTCAGTGTGGCCCCTGTCTGTGGGGGGAGGGTGGCTGTCAGTGTGGCCCCTGTCTGTGGGGGGAGAGCGCTGTCAGTGTGGCCCCTGTCTGTGGGAGGAGGGCGCTGTCAGTGTGGCCCCTTGTCTGTGAGGGGAGGGCGCTGTCAGTGTGGCCCCTAGTCTGTGAGGGGAGGGCGCTGTCAGTGTGGCCCCTTGTCTGTGAGGGGAGGGCGCTGTCAGTGTGGCCCCTGTCTGTGAGGGGAGGGCGCTGTCAGTGTGGCCCCTTGTCTGTGGGGGGAGGGCGCTGTCAGTGTGGCCCCTGTCTGTGGGGGAGGGCGCTGTCAGTGTGGCCCCTTGTCTGTGGGGGGAGGGTGGCTGTCAGTGTGGCCCCTGTCTGTGGGGGGAGGGCGCTGTCAGTGGGGCCCCTTGTCTGTGGGGGAGGGCGCTGTCAGTGTGGCCCCTGTCTGTGGGGGGAGGGCGGTCAGTGTGGCCCCTGTCTGTGGGGGGAGGGCGGCTGTCAGTGTGGCCCCTAGTCTGTGGGGGGAGGGTGGCTGTCAGTGTGGCCCCTGTCTGTGGGGGGAGGGCGCTGTCAGTGGGGCCCCTTGTCTGTGGGGGAGGGCGCTGTCAGTGTGGCCCCTTGTCTGTGGGGGGAGGGAGCTGTCAGTGTGGCCCCTGTCTGTGGGGGGAGGGCGCTGTCAGTGTGGCCCCTGTCTGTGGGGGGAGGGCGGCTGTCAGTGTGGCCCCTAGTCTGTGAGGGGAGGGCGCTGTCAGTGTGGCCCCTTGTCTGTGAGGGGAGGGCGCTGTCAGTGTGGCCCCTGTCTGTGGGGGAGGGCGCTGTCAGTGTGGCCCCTTGTCTGTGGGGGGAGGGCGCTGTCAGTGTGGCCCCTGTCTGTGGGGGAGGGCGCTGTCAGTGTGGCCCCTTGTCTGTGGGGGAGGGCGCTGTCAGTGTGGCCCCTTTTCTGTGAGGGGAGGGCGCTGTCAGTGTGGCCCCTGTCTGTGGGGGGAGGGTGGCTGTCAGTGTGGCCCCTGTCTGTGGGGGGAGGGCGCTGTCAGTGGGGCCCCTTGTCTGTGGGGGAGGGCGCTGTCAGTGTGGCCCCTTGTCTGTGGGGGGAGGAAGCTGTCAGTGTGGCCCCTGTCTGTGGGGGGAGGGTGGCTGTCAGTGTGGCCCCTGTCTGTGGGGGGAGGGCGCTGTCAGTGTGGCCCCTAGTCTGTGAGGGGAGGGCGCTGTCAGTGTGGCCCCTGTCTGTGAGGGGAGGGCGCTGTCAGTGGGGCCCCTTGTCTGTGGGGGGAGGGCGCTGTCAGTGTGGCCCCTTGTCTGTGGGGGGAGGGCGCTGTCAGTGGGGCCCCTTGTCTGTGGGGGAGGGCGCTGTCAGTGTGGCCCCTTGTCTGTGGGGGGAGGGAGCTGTCAGTGTGGCCCCTGTCTGTGGGGGGAGGGCGCTGTCAGTGTGGCCCCTGTCTGTGGGGGGAGGGCGGCTGTCAGTGTGGCCCCTAGTCTGTGAGGGGAGGGCGCTGTCAGTGTGGCCCCTTGTCTGTGAGGGGAGGGCGCTGTCAGTGTGGCCCCTTGCCTGTGGGGGGAGAGCGCTGTCAGTGTGGCCCCTGTCTGTGGGGGGAGGGCGCTGTCAGTGTGGCCCCTGTCTGTGGGGGGAGGGCGGCTGTCAGTGGGGCCCCTTGTCTGTGAGGGGAGGGCGCTGTCAGTGTGGCCCCTTGTCTGTGAGGGGAGGGCGCTGTCAGTCTGGCCCCTTGTCTGTGGGGGGAGGGCGGCTGTCAGTGTGGCCCCTTGTCTGTGGGGGGAGAGCGCTGTCAGTGTGGCCCCTAGTCTGTGAGGGGAGGGCGCTGTCAGTGTGGCCCCTTGTCTGTGGGGGGAGGGCGGCTGTCAGTGTGGCCCCTTGTCTGTGAGGGGAGGGCGCTGTCAGTGTGGCCCCTTGTCTGTGGGGGGAGAGCGCTGTCAGTGTGGCCCCTAGTCTGTGAGGGGAGGGCGCTGTCAGTGTGGCCCCTGTCTGTGGGGGGAGGGCGCTGTCAGTGTGGCCCCTTGTCTGTGAGGGGAGGGCGCTGTCAGTGTGGCCCCTTGTCTGTGAGGGGAGGGCGCTGTCAGTGTGGCCCCTGTCTGTGAGGGGAGGGCGCTGTCAGTGTGGCCCCTGTCTGTGGAGGAGGGCGCTGTCAGTGTGGCCCGTCTGTGGGGGGAGGGCGCTGTCAGTGTGGCCCCTGTCTGTGGGGGGAGGGCGCTGTCAGTGTGGCCCCTAGTCTGTGAGGGGAGGGCGCTGTCAGTGTGGCCCCTTGTCTGTGAGGGGAGGGCGCTGTCAGTGTGGCCCCTTGTCTGTGAGGGGAGGGCGCTGTCAGTGTGGCCCCTTGTCTGTGAGGGGAGAGCGCTGTCAGTGTGGCCCCTGTCTGTGGGGGGAGGGCGCTGTCAGTGTGGCCCCTGTCTGTGGGGGGAGGGCGGCTGTCAGTGGGGCCCCTTGTCTGTGAAGGGAGGGCGCTGTCAGTGTGGCCCCTTGTCTGTGAGGGGAGGGCGCTGTCAGTGTGGCCCCTTGTCTGTGGGGGGAGGGCGGCTGTCAGTGTGGCCCCTTGTCTGTGAGGGGAGGGCGGCTGTCAGTGTGGCCCCTGTCTGTGGGGGAGGGCGGCTGTCAGTGTGGCCCCTGTCTGTGGAGGGAGGGCGGCTGTCAGTGTGGCCCCTTGTCTGTGGGGGGAGGGCGCTCTCAGTGGGGCCCCTTGTCTGTGGGGGGAGGGCGGCTGTCAGTGTGGCCCCTGTCTGTGGGGGGGAGGGCGGCTGTCAGTCTGTGCCTGTCTGTGGGGGAGGGCGGCTGTCAGTCAGTGTGGCCCCTTGTCTGTGGGGGAGGGCGGCTGTCAGTCAGTGTGGCACCTGTCTGTGGGGGAGGGCGGCTGTCAGTCAGTGTGGCACCTGTCTGTGGGGGAGGGCGGCTGTCATTCAGTGTGGCCCCTTGTCTGTGGGGGAGGGCGGCTGTCAGTCAGTGTGGCACCTGTCTGTGGGGGAGGGCGGCTGTCAGTCAGTGTGACCCCTGTCTGTGGGGGAGGGCGGCTGTCAGTCAGTGTGTGCCTCCTGAGCCGCGGTACTGCCCCCTCTCCGGCAGGCAGCCTTATATGGAGGGGCCGGCGGAGCCTCCTGAGGGTGGTGCTGAAGGGACAGCTCCAGAGCCGCGGCCACCTCTGCAGGACTCCTCCATGGACTGTGCTGCCGCCATGACCCGCGGGTCCCCAGCCGCCCACCTCCCGGCAGCCCCTCACAGAGCCGCACCATGAAGAGGCAGAACGTGCGGACCTCGGCGCTCATCATCTGCACCTTCACCTACCTGCTGGTCGGCGCCGCCGTCTTCGATGTCCTGGAGTCCGAGGAGGAGACGACGGAGAAGAAGAAGCTGGAGGACACGAGGGGCGACCTGCGGGGCAAGTACAACCTGACGGAGGCGGCGTACCGGGAGCTGGAGTGGGTGGTGCTGAAGCTGAAGCCGCACAAGGCGGGCGTGCAGTGGACCTTCGCCGGATCCTTCTACTTCGCCATCACTGTGATCACCACCATAGGTAGGAGCGCAGCACGGGGACTACAACTCCCAGCGGGCGGGGGCCGGACACTACGGCTCTGGGGGAGCGATAACTGAGAGAAAGAGACAGAGGAGAAAGAAAGAGAGAAACAGAGAGAAGAGATGGAAAGAGAAAGAAGAGGGAGAGAAAGAGACAGAGGGAAAGAGGGAGAAAGAAAGAGAGAAGAGAAGAGACAGAGGAAAAGGGAGAAAGAAAGAGGGAGAAACAGAGAGAAGAGAGGGAAAGAGAAAGAAGAGGGAGAGAAAGAGACAGAGGGAAAGAGGGAGAAAGAAAGAGAGAAGAGAAGAGACAGAGGAAAAGGGAGAAAGAAAGAGGGAGAAACAGAGAGAAGAGAGGGAGAGAGAGAGAAAGAGACAGAGGGAAAGAGAAAGAAAGAGAGAGAAAGAAAGAGAGAAGAGAGGGAGAAAGAAAGAGAGAGAGAAGAGACAGAGGGAGAAAGAAAGAGAGAGAGAAGAGACAGAGGGAAAGAGGGAGAAAGAAAGAGAGAAGAGGGAAAGAGAGAGAAACAGAGAGAAGAGAGAGAGAGAAGAGACAGAGGGAAAGAGGGAGAAAGAAAGAGAGAAGAGACAGAGGAAAAGGGAGAAAGAAAGAGGGAGAAACAGAGAGAAGAGAGGGAAAGAGAGAGGGAAAGAGAACGAGACAGAGGGAAAGAGGGAGAAAGAGAGAAAGAAAGAGAGAGAAAGAAAGAGGGAGAAAGAGAGAGTCGAAAGAAAGAGAGAGAGAAGAGAGAGAAATAGACAGAGGGAAAGAGGGAGAAAGAAAGAGAGAGAAAGAGGGAGAAAGAAAGAGAGAAAGAGGGAGAAAGAAAGAGAGAAAGAAAGAGAGAAAGAAAGAGAAAGATACAAAGAGAGAGAGAAAGAGGTAGAAGCAAAAGAAAGCGAGATACAGATAGAGAGAGGGAGAGATAAAGGGAGAGAAAGAGAGAAAGAAAAAGAGGGAGAAGTGTGAGAGAGAGAAAGAAAGAGAGAAAGAAAGAGAGAGGGAGAGAAAGAGATAGAGAGAAGGAGAGAGAGAAAGAGATAGAGAGAAGGAGAGAGAGATAGAGAGAAGGAGAGAGAGAAAGAAAGATAATAGAGAGATACAGGGAGAAAGAGAGATGTAGAGAGAGAAAGGGAGAGATATATATGATAGAAGCATGGAGAGACAGAAAGAGATAGATAGATAGATAGATAGATAGATAGATAGATAGATAGATAGATAGATTATAGATAATGAGAAAGCCGAAACGTCACCTGCCATGTGGGTCTGAATTAAACTACAATTTTTTCACCAACAAAGTGCAGCGCTGCGTTCCTTATTTATTTTTATTGCATTTTCTGACATAGTGGATTGATTGCTGAGAAGACCTGTGCACCCGATAGTAGATATTGTGCTCTTCTGGTTTTTGGGCTTAATAAATAGATAATAGATAGATAGATAATAGATAGATAATAGATAGATAATAGATAGATAATAGATAAAAGATAGATGTAAGATAGAATGTAAGCCCGCAAGGGCAGGGTCCTCTTCCCTCTGTATCAGTCTGTTATTGTTAGTTTTGTTTACTGTAAGTGATGTCTGTAACCCTGTATGTATCCCCTTCTCATGTACAGCACCATGGAATCAATGGTGCTATATAAATAACTAATAATAATAATAATATATAGATGATAGATAATAGATAGATGATAGAAAGATGGATAATAGATAGATGATAAAAAGATAGATACAGTTGGGTCCATATGTATTTGGACAGAGGCAACATTTTTCTTATTTTGGTTACAGACATTACCACAATGAATTTTAAACAAAACAATTCAGATGCAGTTGAAGTTCAGACTTTCAGCTTTCATTTGAGGGTATCCACATTAAAATTGGATGAAGGGTTTAGGAGTTTCAGCTCCTTAACATGTGCCACCCTGTTTTTAAAGGGACCAAAATTAATTGGACAGATTCAATAATTGTAAATAAAATGTTTATTTTTAGTGCTTGGTTGAAAACCCTTTGTTGGCAATGACAGCCTGAAGTCTTGAACTCGTTGACATCACCAGACGCTGTGTTTCCTCCTCTTTGATGCTCTGCCAGGCCTTCACTGCGGTGGTTTTCAGTTGCTGGTTGTTTGTGGCCTTTCTGTCTGAAGTTTAGTCTTTAACAAGTGAAATGCATGCTCAATTGGGTTGAGATCAGGTGACTGACTTGGCCATTCAGGAATATTCCACTTCTTTGCTTTAATAAACTCCTGGGTTGCTTTGGCTTCATGTTTTGGGTCATTGTCCATCTGTAGTATGAAACGACGACCAATCAGTTTGGCTGCATTTGGCTGGATCTGAGCACACAGTATGGCGGCTCTGAAGACCTCAGAATTCATTCCTGTGTCACATTATCCATAAACACTAGTGACCCAGTGCCACTGGCAGCCATGCATGCCCAAGCCATCACACTGCCTCCGCCGTGTTTTACAGATGATGTGGTATGCTTTGGGTCATGAGCTGTACCACGCCTTCGCCATACTTTTCTCTTTCCATCATTCTGGTAGAGGTTGATCTTGGTTTCATCTGTACATATAATGTTCTTCCAGAACTGTGCTGGCTTTTTTAGATGTTTTTAGCCTTTTTGTTCTTCATGCTTATGAGTGGCTGCACCGTGCAGTGAACCCTCTGTAGTTACTTTCATGCAGTCTTCTCTTTATGGTAGATTTGGATATTGATGCGCCGACCTCCTGGAGAGTGCTGTTCACTTGGTTGGCTGTTGTGAAGGGGTTTCTCTTCACCATGGAGATTATTCTGCGATCATCCACCACTGTTGTCTTCCGTGGGCGCCCAGGTCTTTTTGCATTGATGAGTTCACCAGTGCTTTCTTTCCTTCTCAGGATGGACCAAACTGTAGATTTTGCCACTCCTAATATTGTAGCAATTTCTCGGATGGGTTTTTCTCTGTTTTCGCAGCTTAAGGATGGCTTGTTTCACCTTCATGGAGAGCACTTTTGACCGCATGTTTACTTCATAGGAAAACCTTCCAAATGCAAGCACCACACCTCAAATCAACTCCAGGCCTTTTATCTGCTTAATTTAGAATGACATAACGAAGGGATTGCCCACACCTGTCCATGAAATAGCCTTGGAGTCAATTGTCCAATTACTTTTGGTCCCTTTAAAAACATGGTGGCACATGTTAAGGAGCTGAAACTCCTAAACCCTTCATCCAATTTTAATGTGGATACCCTCAAATGAAAGCTGAAAGTCTGAACTTCAACTGCATCTGAATTGTTTTGTTTAAAATTCATTGTGGTAATGTCTATAACAAAAATTAGAAAAATGTTGTCTCTGTCCAAATATATATGGACCTAACTGTAATAGATAGATAATAGGTGGATAGATGATAGATAATAGATAGATAGATAATAGATAGATAATAGATAGATAATAGATGATAGATAATAGATAGATAGATGATAGACAATAGATAGATAATAGATAGATGATAGATAGATAATAGATAACAGATAATAGATAGATGATGGACAGTAGATAGATAATAGATAGATAATAGATGATAGATAATAGATAGATGATAGATAGATGATAGATAATAGATAGATGATAGATAGATAGATAATAGATAACAGATAATAGATAGATAGATGATAGATAGATGATAGATAGATAGATAGATAACAGATAATAGATAGATGATGGACAGTAGATAATTCCCCCAGTGCCCGCAGTGTCGCTGCCTCCTGCATCTTCCGCACTCCCGTACTCTGTGCTCCGTCCTCGGCCGCTCTCCGCTGTGATCCGGGAACACTCACCTCTGTAATTAGCCGCTTTCTCTCACCTTCCTGTAGATATAAGATGGGGTCTGGGGTCTCATGGAGGAGCCGAGAGGGCGACCAACAGACAAGACCCCACTTTCTCACCCCAGAGTGACGTTAGGTGATGTGTGAGATCTAGTCTGAGACTCCAGATGTGCAGGAGTAGCACCAGGGGCCCCAGCACCACTCCTGCACCAGGGGCCCCAGCACCACTCCTGCACCAGGTACACCATCACCACTCCTGCACCAGGGGCCCCAGCACCACTCCTGCACCAGGTACACCAGCACCACTCCTGCACCAGGGGCCCCAGCACCACTCCTGCACCAGGTACACCAGCACCACTCCTGCACCAGGGGCCCCAGCACCACTCCTGCACCAGGTACACCAGCACCACTCCTGCACCAGGGGCTCCAGCACCACTCCTGCACCAGGTACACCAGCACCACTCCTGCACCAGGGGCACCAGCACCACTCCTGCACCAGGGGCCCCAGCACCACTCCTGCACCGGGGACTCCAGCAACACTCCTGCACCAGGGGCCCAAGCACCACTCCTGCACCAGGGGCCCCAGCACCACTCCTTCACCTGGGGCCCCAGCACCACTTCTGCACCAGGGGCCCCAGCACCACTCCTGCACCAGGGACTCCAGCAACACTCCTGCACCAGGGGCCCCAGCACCACTCCTGCACCAGGGGCCCAAGCACCACTCCTGCACCAGGGGCCCCAGCACCACTCCTTCACCTGGGGCCCCAGCACCACTTTTGCACCGGGGGCCCCAGCACCACTCCTGCACCAGGGACTTCAACAACACTCCTGCACCAGCGGCCCAAGCACCATTCCTGCACCAGGGGCCCCAGCACCACTCCTTCACCTGGGGCCCCAGCACCACTTTTGCATCGGGGGCCCCAGCACCACTCCTGCACCAGGGACTTCAGCAACACTCCTGCACCAGGGGCCCAAGCACCATTCCTGCAGCAGGGGCTCCAGCACCACTCCTGCACCAGGGGCACCAGCACCACTCCTGCACCAGGGGCACCAGCACCACTCCTGCATCGGGGCCCCAACACCACTCTTGTACCAGGGTGCCAGCACCACTCCTGTATCGGGGCCCTAGCACCACTCCTGCACCAGGGGCCCCAGCACCACTCTTGCACCAGGGGCCACAGCAACATTCCTGTACTGGGGCCTCAGCACCACTCTTACACCAGGGACCCCAGCACCACTACTGCACCAGGGGCCCTAGCACCACTCCTGTACCGGGGCCCTAGCACCACTCCTGCACCAAGGGCCCCAGCACCACTCTTGTACCAGGGCACCAGCACCACTCCTGCACCAGGAACCCCAGCACCACTCCTGCACCAGGGACCCCAGCACCACTCCCATACCGAGGCCCCAGCACCACTCCAATATTGAGGCCCCAGCACCACTGATGCACCAGGGGCCCCAGCACCACTCATGTACTGGGGCCCCAGCACCACTCCTGCACCAGGGACCCCAGCACCACTCCCATACCGAGGCCCCAGCACCACTCCAATATTGAGGCCCCAGCACCACTGATGCACCAGGGGCCCCAGCACCACTCATGTACCGGGGCCCCAGCACCACTCCTGCACCAGGGACCCCAGCACCACTCCCATACCGAGGCCCCAGCACCACTCCAATACTGAGGCCCCAGCACCACTAATGCACCAGAGGCCCCAGTATCACTCCTGCACCAGGGGCCCCAGCACCACTCTTGTCCCGGGGTCCCGCAGGCAGTGCAACATGTACAGTGCTGTCATCCTCTGACCCCTCAGCCTCCTGTTGGTGACATCTCAATATTCAGTGATGTCACCGTGTGATGCTGTATATAGAGGGAGACATTTCAGGCTTCGCTGACACTTTTGCATGGCATTCTCCGCTGTCGGTCCCCCATGTTCTCTGCTCTCGTTCTTCCCCCCGATGTTTCATATGTTTGGTGCAATCATAAGATGTGAAACTTCTGGATAGAAATGTAACAGGTGAATCTGGAGACTTCCACATTTATTTACTCAGCGAGCAAAGGAGAGCGGCGCAAAATGTCGCACAAAAAAAAAAGTCAAAGTCTACTGTGAACCCCGTGTCCCTCGGGGTACGTGGCGGTGCCTGCGGCGGCTCGGTGCGGAGCGGCTCCGCTTTGTGTCTGATGGTTTCTCTCCTCTACATTCATATTCGCTGCTTCTGGACTGATCGTTTCCACATTCTTAACGTAACATCACAAACCTACAGGTATTTATTGGGATTTTCTGTGATATCAACCCAAAGTGTAACGGAAATGATACAGGGTGTACTAATTATACATTCCCATCAACTCTGACCAGCTTCCCTGCCCATTATGAAGAAATGCCTCCCCACAGTAGGATTATGCCACCACCATGAGTGATGGTGGGGATGGTGTTTTCAGGGTGATGAGAAGTGTTTGTTTTTCACCACATATAGCACTTTGCATTTAGCCCAAAAGTTCTCCTTTGGTCTCTTATGTGAGACCCTCTTCTTCCACATGCTCGCTGTTTCCCTTACGTGGTGTGACGACACAGCATTTAATCCTAATTATCCAGATGTAAATTCAGTAGGCTGGGA
The DNA here is from genome assembly GCF_051348905.1 of Ranitomeya variabilis. NCBI lineage: Eukaryota > Metazoa > Chordata > Amphibia > Anura > Dendrobatidae > Ranitomeya > Ranitomeya variabilis. The sequence continues at coordinate 1,099,022,538 of NC_135233.1, forward strand.
GACATAAGTTATCATTATGTTGACTTTTGGATTTACAGTATGTGTCTTTCTTTGATTCATAAAGAAACACAGAATATTATTTAAAACGCCTGAATGTGACTTTGGAGTTGCTGTCTGCCTCAAGCTCATTGTCTGCTATCTTTGAGGGATAGAGACATAGGGTAATTGAACAATAGATGTTAAATAATATGTTGATTGACCATTGTGTGGGACCCTGTGGGTTGTTGACTTGCAAAATAGAGGAGTAAATAGTATGAAAATTGATTAAATATTCAAACAATGTGAATTAATCTCTTCACATCTTTCTCTTGACCTCTGGATGATGGATTGAAGGACAACAGTTGTGAACTATATAAAGGGGATATGCCTGTTTAACAAGAGATCCAAAGAACCAGAGGCTCTTTACAAAACCACAGCCAGGAACGCTCTACAGGACAGCAGCCAGAACATCATGGCTCCATCACGAGGGACACAAATTTGACATTCTACATGATATTAGCTTAGGGGAACACAGCCCTGGCTGAAAGAATACAGATCTGCTCCAGTGACATCGCTGAACTATAGATATGTTTGGGGTAGTCAGGATTTGGATCCACCGGTCACCTGGTTCCATGGATACTTTTGGGGAAGTCAGGATTTGGACTCACCGATCGCCTGAGCCCCATAAATACATTTGGGCGAGACAGGATTGGGACTCACCAGTCACCAGGAACCATGGAGATGTTCGGAGAAGCCAGGTTGTGACCCTCCGGTCACATGGCCTTGTACCTCAATGGACGGTCATCTTTCTAAGGTTGTCATTATCTCCTAATCGGCCTTGGAAGTCTCAGCTGCTCTTATCCCGATGAGTCAGTGGAAGGGTGAGACTCTGTAATTTGCATCATCTTATGGTATTGTGCTGTGACTGTTCTATGTGTTGTCTGCCTGTTTCATGGTTCAATGAACTATTGCCACACTGTTTTACCATCACTATGTGTTGTCAGAATAGCATTATGCCCACTGAAAAAGGAGCTGGCGTTCAGTTTGATGATCCCTAGTCCGAGCGGTTTCGAGCCAGCGTATTAAGCATCCACTGACCCCCCGTGTCTCCACACATGGTTTTTTCCACACTACAAACGGGACTTGTTTCCACTTGCTTTCAGAAATGTCTTTCTTCTTGCCACTCTGCCAAATTTGTGTAGTATACGACTAATAGTTGACCTGTGGTCATATTTTCCCCCCTGAGCTGTGGATCTATGCAGCTTCTCCATGACCATGGATGCCTTGGCTGCTTTTTCTAATTCATGCTTTCCTTGCTTGGGATGTCAGGCTAGGTGGACGCCATGTCTTGGTAGGTTTGCAGTTTTTGGATGATGGATTGATGCTCTGTGAGATGGTCAGAGCTTGGGCTATTTTTTATAATCTAACCCTGCTTTCCTCTTCTCCACAACTCTATCCCTGACCTGTCTGGTGAGCTCCTTGGTTTTCATGAAGCTGTTTGATCCCTAATGTTCTCACACAAACCTCTGAGGCCTTCACAGAACAGCTGTAGTTATACTGAGAAGTGGACTCAATGTACTAATTATGTGACTTCTGGGGACGACTACTCAAAAGATTTTAAATCGGGGCATCAGACTGCAGGGGGCTGAATACTAATGCACCTCACAATTCTCAGATTTATAGCGGTATAATAATTAGTGAATCGGTATTATCTCCTTAACATGTCACAAGTTCTTGTTACTTTGTTGTATCACAGAAAATCCCCAAAAATGTGTAAAAGTTCACGGGGTATGAAGACTTTTCAAGGCTCTGTAGACCGATGGGTGAAGTAAATCAGACGTCTTGGTTAACCCCTTGATGGGGGGATTTCTTATGATGAGACTTTTTTTATAGAGGTTTTCTGAATCCTTTTTTCCCACGGCTGCACTTTGACTTTTCTCACCTTCCTCAGGTCCAGTGCCGAGTCTGAGCTGCTCGTTTCAGCTTTTCTTATTGTCTGCAGCAGTGACGTGTTGTTGATAGTGATGCAGCTAATCATTGAGCTCATCAACTTGTGACATCAACATGGGCAGAGCTGCTGAGCTCAATGATTGTCTGCAGCACTGTCGACGCGACAACACCCCTGCAGACAATGACAGAAACTGAGAGTAGTGGTGGAGAATCAGCTCTGGACCTGGGGAGGGGGAGTAAAGCTCAAACTTCAGCTGGGAGACCAGAGGTCAGAACACCCCTTTTTCTTGTGGCTGCTGCCATTTTTCACCCCCAATGATCAGTGTCGCCAAAGGTTTGATAAGTTTGGCGCAATCGTAAGGCATTAAACTTCTGACTTGAAATGTAACTGGTGAACCTGGAGAATTCCTCATTTATGCGGCTCAAAATGTGCATGAAAAAATGCAAAAGCCCAAATATGCTGTGAATCCCACGCCTCTCGGTGTATGCGGACGGATGAACCGGCAACAGCGAGTGCGGCTCTAGTTTGCGATCTGTCGTTCCAGCACTGATTATTTACTGTAATTATTGTATCCACACTCATTCGTTAGAGCTTATTTTAGCTCCTCGGGGGCGGTTCTTGTGACGGCTCTGGTTTGTGTTGTTAGATGTTTTCCTCTATATTCTCTCCCTTTGCTTTTTTGCGTCCTGTCATTCCAGCACTGATTATTTACTGTAATTATTGCATCCACACTCAGAGGATCTGTAGCTTCTGCTCACTCATTCGTTAGAGTTTATTTTAGTTCCTCAGGGGCGGTTCTTGTGACGGCTCTGGTTTGTGTTACTAGATGTTTTCCTCTATATTGTCTCCCTTTCCTTTTTTGCAAAATATCATCTCCCCTCTACGATATCTATATTTCCTAAAAGAGCATATGGACAGGGGCCATCTAAGTGAGATACACCCTTTAAGGAGGACCTGTTACAGGGTCCAATGTGTCTAGTTTTAGCAGTTTTATTAACACCACTTCTTCCCTGAATATTTCATTTTTTATTTTTTTTTTTAAATCCAACGTACGGTTCAAGAGGTATGAGCTTTTTTATTTAGTGCTACTTTTCATGAGCCTTTCCTAGGGGGCGTGGCTCACAGCGTTCCTTGTGGGCGTGTTCTTAGTCACACCTCCAAGAAGCACTAAATACAAAGTCCCGTATCTCTGGAACTGTACAACGGATTTAATTAAAAAAAAAAAAAAATGAAATATTCAGGGGAGAAGCGATGATAATATAAGAGTAAAAACAGGACACATTTGACTTGATGACAGGTCCGATTAACCCCTTAATGTAATATCATGAAGGCTCCCATCACCGCCATCTTTTTCCTCCTCTGACCCTCATCTATATGCTAACTCCAAGTACAACCATTCTTCTATGCCCAAAAAGTAAAAACCACAGCGCCACACCTATCAATAGGTTGTGCATGGAACTGCAGCTCAGCTATTAAACAGAACTGGGCTGCAGTACCACATGCCACCTGTGAGTAGGAGTGGCGCTGTTTTAAAATTTTAGCAAGTTCTGCCAAATTTGAGCTAATTTTTCCCTAAAAAAATGTAAAAGACAAAACTTTAAGATTTATTATGCATCTGGGTTCCGTGGAGCTGCGTAATTAAGGAGGATTGTGGTCAGATCGTCGCAAACATCAGATTTTCTATTACGTCCCAATCGCACAGAGTTAATCAGCGGCCGGGGTACAGTTAATCCGCACAAACAGAATATGACGGGGAGGATAAGTCTCACGCAGTAAGAGATGGCAGAAGGTGCGGCTGGTGGGGCGGCCGGACCCTCCTCGGAGCCCCCAGTACAGAGCATATAAATACTCTATAAAAGTAGAGGCATTGTGAGAAGAGAGCAGAGGTCAGGAAATCACACGGATCCGCCGGCCCCTGAAGACCTCTCAGGAAGTTAGAAAATAAACTCCAAGCCTGTAACGAGGGTCTGGCACTGGGGCTGGATGCGGCCGGAGGAGACTTCTGCTTTCCCGCGTGTGATGTGATTTTATTTTGGCTTTTTTCCTGGTTATTTATGACATTTGTGCAAATATGAGGAAAGCTGGAAATGTCGCTTCTCTGAAAGGGTTAATGTTTTTGTGAAACTTTAGCAAAAGTTTTCAGGGTGACACTCCGAGATTTCAGGGTGATATTCCGAGATTCCAGGGTGAGACTCCGAGATTTCAGGGTGAGACTCCGAGATTTCAGGGTGAGACTCCGAGATTTCAAGGTGAGACTCCGAGATTTCAGGGTGAGACTCCGAGATTTCAGGGTGAGACTCCGAGATTTCAAGGTGAGACTCCGAGATTTCAAGGTGAGACTCCGAGATTTCAGGGTGAGACTCCGAGATTCCAGGGTGAGACTCCGAGATTTCAAGGTGAGACTCCGAGATTTCAGGGTGAGACTCCGAGATTTCAGGGTGAGACTCTGAGATTTCAAGGTGAGACTCCGAGATTTCAGGGTGAGACTCCGAGATTTCAAGGTGAGACTCCAAGATTTCAAGGTGAGACTCCGAGATTTCAGGGTGAGACTCCGAGATTCCAGGGTGAGACTCCGAGATTTCAAGGTGAGACTCCGAGATTTCAGGGTGAGACTCCGAGATTTCAAGGTGAGTCTCCGAGATTTCAGGGTGAGACTCCGAGATTTCAGGGTGAGACTCCGAGATTTCAGGGTGAGACTCCGAGATTTCAAGGTGAGACTCCGAGATTTCAGGGTGAGACTCCGAGATTTCAGGGTGAGACTCCGAGATTTCAGGGTGAGACTCCGAGATTTCAAGGTGAGACTCCGAGATTTCAGGGTGAGACTCCGAGATTTCAGGGTGAGACTCCGAGATTTCAGGGTGAGACTCCGAGATTCCAGGGTGAGACTCCGAGATTTCAGGGTGACACTTCGAGATTTCAGGGTGAGACTCCGAGATTTCAGGGTGAGACTCCGAGATTTCAAGGTGAGACTCCGAGATTTCAGGGTGAGACTACGAGATTTCAGGGTGAGACTCCGAAATATTGTATTCACAATTTACAATTAACCAGACCCTATAATGACAGCTAAGGTGCCACACTATCAAAGCCAGCTCCAAATAAGTATTATACCGTACTATTGTGCCCCCCAAGAAACGTAGCTATGGTGCAGAGCAATGTGGAGCTCTTCAATTAAAAGCTGACGAGTCTCCCAATGACACAAAGTTTATGACAGTGCTCTATTATATTCATCAAAGTGCCCCATAATAGAGTCATCAGGAGTGCCCCATAATAGAGTCATCAGGAGTGCCCCCTGATAGAGCTATCTGGAGTGCCCCCTAATAGAGTCATTAGGAGTGTCCCCTAATAGAGTCATCAGGAGTGCCCCATAATCGAGTCATCAGGAGTGCCCCATAATAGAGTCATTAGGAGTGTCCCCTAATAGAGTTATCAGGAGTGCCCCATAATAGAGTCAACAGGAGTGCCCCCGAATAGAGTCAACAGGAGAGCCCCCTAATAGCGTTATCAGGAGTGCCCCATAATAGAGTCATCAGGAGTGCGCCATAATCGAGTCATCAGAAGTGCCCCATAATAGAGTCATCAGGAGTGCCCCCTAATAGAGTTATCAGGAGTGCCCCCTAATAGAGTCATCAGGAGTACCTCATAATAAAGTCATCGGGAGTGCCCCATAATGGAGTCATCAGGAGTGCCCCATAATAGAGTCAACAGGAGAGCCCCCTAATAGAGTTATCAGGAGTGCCCCATAATAGAGTCATCAGGAGTGCCCCATAAGTGAGTCATCAGGAGTGCCCCATAATAGAGATATCAGGAGTGCCCCCTAATAGAGATATCAGGAGTGCCCCCTAATAGAGATATCAGGAGTGCCCCCTAATAGAGTCATCAGGAGTGTCCCCTAATAGAGTCATCAGGAGTGCCCCATAATAGAGTCATCACTAGTGCCCCCTAAGAGTTATCAGGAGTACCCCATAATAGAGTCAACAGGAGTGCCCCCTAATAGAGTTATTAGGAGTGCCCCATAATAAAGTCATCTGGAGTGCCCCATAATGGAGTCATCAGGAGTGCCCCATAATAGAGTCAACAGGAGTGCCCCCTAATAGAGTTATCATGAGTGCCCCATAATAAAGTCATCAGGAGTGCCCCATAATGGAGTGAGCAGAAGTGCCCCATAATATAGTCATCAGGAGTGCCCCATAATAGAGTCATTAGGAGTGCCCCATACTAGAGTCATCAGGAGTGCCCAATAATAGAGTCATCAGGAGTGCCCCATAATAGACTCATCAGGAGTGCCCCATAATAAAGTCATCAGGAGTGCCCCATAGCAGAGTCAGCAGGAGTGCCCCCTAATGGAGTCAACAAGAGAGCCCCATAACAGAACAGTGCCGCCATAGTAAAGTCACATACAGAGCTCCTATAACAAAGCCATCAGATGATCTATATACCAGCAAGTGTTCAATAAAACTCTGCCAACCAGATCCAAAGTGCCACTATACCAGAGCGAGCTGCAGTGTGCACATGCCAGTGCTAACCAGAGCCGGAGTGCCACTATACCAGATTGAGCTGCAGTGTGCACATGCCAGTGCTAACCAGAGCCAGAGTGCCACTATACCAGAGCGAGCTGCAGTGTGCACATTCCAGTGCCAGCCAGAGCCAGAGTGCCACTATACCAGAGCGAGCTGCAGTGTGCACATGCCAGTGCCAGCCAGAGCCAGAGTGCCACTATACCAGATTGAGCTGCAATGTGCACATGCCAGTGCCAGCCAGAGCCGGAGTGCCACTATACCAGAGTGAGCTGCAGTGTGCACATGCCAGTGCCAACCAGAGCCAGAGTGCCACTATACCAGATTGAGCTGCAGTGTGCACATTCCAGTGCCAGCCAGAGCCAGAGTGCCACTATACCAGAGCGAGCTGCAGTGTGCACATGCCAGTGCCAGCCAGAGCTGGAGTGCCACTATGTCAGAGCGATCTGCAGTCTGCACATGCCAGTGCCAACTAGAGTGCTGACATAAATATGGACAGCCAAAGTATAGTGCCCAGTACAACTCCCCATAAAGACGGACATCAGACATACAGACACGTACTAACACCAGGGAGGGATGTTCTGTTGTTCCACAATGACAGATGATGGGTCCTCCGACCCCTTTAAATGTGCACCTGAAAGATCATCCTAATCCTCAGATGATGAACCATTCAGCAAACCCTGGCGTAATTAAACATCATAGTCCTAATCATGTCCTGGACCTGTGGCCAGGGGTGGATCACAGATCTCTCCACCTAAATCTAATCTGACTGTTCTTTTTTTATCAGATTGTATCATTGTTACACGGTTATGAGAAGTGGATTGCTTCTTAAAATTTTCAGTTGGGTTTAATGAGAGGTGCGATAATAAAGATAAGCTAGAGTGACCCAGACACAGATCAGGTAACATGTCCTAATGGCTCTTGTATAACCACTCACAAGGATCCATCTTGGGTTTATTGGCCATTTTAATGTAAGGACAGATGGTCAGTTCTCCAACTTTACAGTACAGTATTTGCTTCATTTGTTTGGCCACATCGAGGACAATGAACAATGGTGCTACAATGTATCTGTTGTGATGATCATTTCTATGTAAGAAACTTGATGAGATGGAAACCCATAATCTCATGGACAACTGGTCTTCTTCATAGTTAGCCAATATCAGTAATAAAAACCCGGTCTAGGTCCACGATCAAACAAACACTAGAAGGAAAAACTGGTTTAGTGATTTTACTGGTTGATTTTTTTTTCAAAGAAGAACCAAAGTAAGGTCTAGATCAACAACCGCAGAAAGGAAGACCAATCTACTAGAGGGAGGTCTTCTCAAGAAGAGGCCAGTTGAAAAATCTGGTGTTGATCAATGAACAACCAATGTGTTAAGGAAACTCGTTTTCTAGAGATGGTGTTCGTAAAGAAATGGGCAATATCAAAAAACATCAACATGTTGTTTAGATTAATGGCCAGCCAAAATGTAGGATAAACTAGCCTTTTACTGAGGTGGGTGGTCCCTCTAAAAGCTAAAAGAAGGAGCTGATATCAATGAAGGAAAATGGTGTAGACTAATGCCACTCTACTTGAGTGGTCTCCTCAAATACGAGGTTAATATGTTGTCTACATCAATAACCTCGAAAAAGTGGACCGTATTCGAGAGGAATGGTCATCTCAGAGAAAAGGACAATATCAATGAAAATTTAGTGTGTGTCAACAAAGACCTAAAATGTCAGGGAAATCTGGCTTGGTCTACTCAAGGACTTGGCTGATACGAAAGGAAAGGCCTAGACCAATGAGCACCTGAAATATGATTGAAGAGTGCTCTAGAGGATTCTTCTCCAAGAATAGGGTGATAATAATTGACCACTCAAAGGAAACCAAATGTTCTGGAGGTGTGGTCTTTTTGAAACAGAGACCAAAGTGGCCTTCTGAAAGAGGTGATCCTCTTTGAAAGGGTGTTCTTTTGAAGATGAACACATTGGAAGAACATTTCTTCAAACATGAGCGTTACTACAGCCATGTAGCCACCATACTAGTGCCCAAAAGGTTTTTGCCCATCCTTCCGTAGTCTCTACATGATGCTCAGAGCGGAGATGCAATGTGGAAGTACGTATGTGCCTCCTCCAGTCCGGCATTGCCTGTGTGACTTTTTCTCTCTTTGTGGTCGTTCTTGTATTTCTTCACTAGGGTCCCTGGAGTGGAGCGTGTTTCTTTATGGACGAGCCGGCTGCACTCGCTGTATTCTGCCGCCCATCATTCTTTCCCACAGCTAATATATTGCTCCATGTCCAGAAGTCTTCTCTGTAATGAAGTAACTGTGACCGGCAGGTTCTGCTCAATATTTACCGTGTGCCGTGCGGGTTTTTCTCGTGTCAGTTGAACATAATAAATGTTTTAAACTTTTTCTCCTCTGACTCGGCTCTCGCCATCTGTCAGTTTATGGAATGTACCCGGGAGGTCATCCATCACATTTACAGTAGGAGAGCGGGTCCCTGTAGAGATGCTGCTCGAGAGGCCGGGCGATGGGCCAGCCTGCCAGCATTGCATATACGCTAATAAAGGTTTATAAAGGAAAATGTCATCTGTTATTCCAAAACGTCAAGATGCAAAGTTCATTTCTTCAACTTTCGTGAAGATTGAGTCTCAGAGATACGTAGTGTATGTCCAGGAAACAGTCGTATCCCCCATTATGGGGGCATTCCAACCTAAATTGTTTTTCACATATATTGGTAAAGCCAATATATTTTATATGTAAAGAGCTCTAAAATCATCTGTGACAATGTGCTGCAAAAATAATGTAAAACTTTGATGCATTTTCTGTTCTACCAAGGTGAAGGCGCACTTGCAATAATCTGCGTCGATCACTTGGCACCTTCATTAGTGGGTGACCACCTGACTTCCAGTCTTTCTTGTTCCTACAACTTTCCCCCTTGTCTTAATTGTTTTATATTTTAAAATTGTATAATTTGCATTCCTTGTTATCTCCTGTGATCTGAAACTAGTCTGTTCAGCATGGAGAGGCAGTTAGGATTTGCTGTCAACCGTGGTAGTGGTAGGTCATGTTGAAGAAGGCCACAAATGGTGGAAAACGGAACAGCAAATTCCAAAGACTAGAAGAGCGCAGTAAAAAAGGCAAAAAAATGCAACCTAGATTCCAGGGGGAGAACGTGTCTTCTGTAGAGTCATTATTAGGGACCTTGCCACCTACCATGTGTCTTGGCAGAAGGTCCTTTAAGCCTCTCCAGCACAAGTGGACAGGTGTCTCTGTCTCTACTCCCTTTGGGTAAGTCTCATTTCGTGTAATTTACACCATTATAAAGTTATTGCAATAATGTTAGGTCTTAATGGAAAATATAACTTTTGTCAGACTGCCAGAATTCCCTAGTGATCAGGTGCACCTCATGGAGTAATCTGGTGGAACATGTTCCATTTTTTCGCATCACCCCACAGGAGAAGTGATGTATTACATAGTTCTCAGTATGTCTGTATTGTCCCAAAATACCGGGCGTTCAGAGCTTAGCCCCCACTATATTAGCTCAGAAGGAAGTGCCAGATCTATGTTTTCCTATCCTTTCCATAATTCATGCTAACAGCTAGATACCCAAGGATTGGGCCTTACATTCCAAGAATCAGATATTCTCTGCCTATAAAAGCCCATCAGTCCATCCATGAAGAAGTTGTGAAGTGAGATGAGTCTCCTTATCACGGCATGCTTAGCATGTCAATCTCCGCAAGGAGAAACAATACTTCTTGGATATCAGTCAGACGCCTCTCACACAGCCAAACCAGATCTCCACTTTGCACTGGCGAGGGGGCAGTACTCCAAAACACAGTGTCTGTAAATTGAGATTCTGGTTTGGCTAGTATCCTAAGTCATGTGTCAAGGCTCATTAAAGAGTTGACATTGACTTGTAGGATTGCTACCTTCCAATAGGTGGCACTAGAGTTCTAGTTCTCTTCCTCTCTGAAGAGTCAAGTTGCATAATTAGCATATTTCCAGAGAGCATTGTGGCTTTAAGTCTCCTCATCTAGGCATGCTTAGCATGTCAATCTCCGCAAGGTAAAACGATACTTTTTGGATATCGGTCGGATGCCTGTCACATAGCCAAACCAGATCTCAACTTTGCACTGAGAAGGGGCAGTACCCCGAAACACAGTGTCTGCAAATTGAGATTCTGGTTTGGCTATTATCCTGTCATCATGTGACAAGGCTCATTAAAGGGTTGACGTTGACTTTTAGGATTCTTACCTTCCAATAGGTGGCACTAGAGCTCTAGTTCTCTTCCTCTCTGAAGAGAAAATTTGCATAATTAGCATATTTCCCAGAGGAGCATTGCGGCTTAAAGTCTCCTCATCTCAGCATGATTAGCATGTCGATCTCCGCAAGGAGAAACTATACTTTTTGGATATCAGTCGGACACCTCCCACACAGCCAAACCAGATCTCCACTTTGCACTGACGAGGGGACAGTACCCTGAAACACACTGTCTGCAAATTGAGGTTCTGGTTTGGCTAGTATCCTAAGTCATATGACAAGGCTCGTTAAAGAGTCGACATTGACTTGTAGGATTGCTACCTTCCAATAGGTGGCACTAGAATTCTAGTTCTCTTCCTCTCTGAAGAGACAATTTGCATAATTAGCACATTTCCCAGAGGAGCATTGTGGCTTTAAGTCTCCTCATCTCGGCATGCTTAGCATGTCAATTTTTGCAAGGAGAAATGATACTTCTTGGATATCGGTCAGACGTCTCTCACAGAGCCAAACCAGATCTCCACTTTGAACTGACGAGGGGCAGTACCCTGAAACACAGTGTCTGCAAATTGAGGTTCTGGTTTGGCTATTATCCTAAGCCATATGACAAGGCTCGTTAAAGGGTCAACATTGACTTGTTGGATTGCTACCTTCCAATAGGTGGCACTAGAATTCTAGTTCTCTTCCTCTCGAAAGAAACAATTTGCAGAAGTTGCGAAAAAAATGGAAATTTTTAGTGCACTTACTATGTTTTCAAAAGACACCTATCATTCAAAAGCTCTGCTCGCTGTCAGCCAGCAGGAACATACAGAATTTGATCTTAAACACAGTAATGACACATAGGATGTATCATCAAGACGTCATGAACCTGATGAATCCATCTCTCATCAGAAACTTCAGGAGCCCATGATCTATATGTTTCATCTGGAAGACTGAAGCCCATAAATAGTTTGAGATTTTTGCTAATTTGAATTCAAAATCACATCAAAAACGTTGACATGACCTCAACATGATATGACCGCAAACCCTAAAGCTTTAGGAGTTCTGTTCTCCTTGGAGAAGACCAACAAAACCAGTCCTGTAACCACCCAACCTGGTCCAGATGACGGTGGACACAAATGTGTTTTTTTTTGTAGGAGACAGAATAGAGGAGTTGAAGTGTGAGATAAAATTTAATGTGGGATCCAGATATTTTGGTAGTCGGAGGCTAAATTCAAACTTTTACGAGTATAGGCTGATCTCTAATGATCCATATGATGTTTGGGATCTAGGTGCATCAACCTGGTGATTCATGAACCTAGAGCATTAGAGAATATAGAATTATTATCAGTATCTTGTGGATGTTTTCTTCATTATATTTCTGTCATCCACCCTTCATGTGCTAAAGCTGCTCCGCCTGATATAACCTGAGAATAATCGAAAGTGCAAAACGTGTCCTCCAGCCCAAAATCTCTAGGAATAAGCCGATTACTGCCGAACTCCAAGAGATTAGGTTATGCAACACCAACAAATGGATAATTGCAGGAAGAGGATGAATCTTGGGTTGTATAAGGAAGAGTAAAATATTAGATAAACACAGATGAAAAGTTGGTTACAAGAAACCTGCTAGACCAGTGTGGAGAACACAGAAAAACTGGAAGACACGTTATCCAGATGGGGCTGGAATTAGGTTTTTTTCTGTCTTAATCATTTTCACATGATTACATCACTGGGGAGACCAAAGGTGGCCAGATCTAAGAGTTTCACATGATTGACCAATGCTACTAGATATCTTGGCCACAAGAAGTCTCTTTGTTATAAACCCACTTAGGGACTAACAAATTTTAGTATTTTGGTGGTACATGCAAACTTTTGGAATGCAGAAATTGTTGATGCAACTTGGGTTTGGTGATAGCTAATAGAAGATTGTCATGGAGGCCAAGATAGATGAGACATTGTAGAGTGGAGATAGATGATTGAAGTTGGGGTGTGGAAGGCTAGGGTGTAGAAGATTGAAAGGAAATTGATGATGGAAAGTAAAAGTGGAGATAGGTGACAAAATGTTAGGATGCACATAGATGCCATAAGTTCAGGGTGGTGACAGATGATAGAATGTCTCTGAGGAGAAACATGATGGGAGGTTGAGGTGGAGACAGATGATAGGAGGTTGAGGTGGAGACAGATGATGGGAGGTTGGGTGGAGACAGATGATGGGAGATTGAGGTGGAGACAGATGATGGGAGGTTTTGTGGAAGTAGATAATAGATGTTTAGGATCAAAATAGATAGTAGAATATAGAGATAAGTTGGATTGTTTAGTTTGGGGTGGGGAAGACAGATGGACGTTTGAGTGGAGCTAGATGACAGAATGTTGGGATGAACATATATGAGATATGATTAGAGTGTATGTAGATGATAGAAGGTTTGGTGAAGATAGATGACAGAAGTTGAGATGTGCACAGATGATGGAAGGTTGGGCTGAAGAAATATAAGGTTAAAGTGGAGATAAGTGATAAGGTTGGGTGGTGGAGAGATGATGAGCTTAAGATGGACATTTATGTAGGAGGGAATAGAAGATGGGGCGTGCACATATGATGGAAGGTTGTGTTGGGGCAGTATGATCGAAGGTTGGCCGGAATAAATGATGGAAGGTGAAAGTGGAGATACATGATAATAGGTGATAGAAGGTTGGGGGTAGAGCTGATGGCAGCTTCAGATGAATAGAACAAGATCAGTGGGAATATAGGTGATAGATGGGGTGGAGAGAGAAGAGAGAATACTTGGGTGGAGAAGACACATCGTGTTTCTTCTACTTCTTCTTGCCTCGCTTACATCATCTTCCAGACAGTTGCTTGTCACCGCTGACTCATCTGACGGGGAAGAATTACTCACAGTTTTCTGGTCATTAATTTTTCATGAATTATCTGGATTTTTCTGTTTGTAGATTTCATTTTTAAAGGCAACCTGTCATGTCCTTTGTAGCATGTAAACTGTCGCCAGTGCGTTGTTAGTGGTAAAATGTGCATCACTAATATGTTTTTTTCATTAAAAACAACTAATCATGTGCAAAAAGCACTTTATATAGTTACAGCGAGGAAAAATAAGTATTTGACACACTGCCGATTTTGCCAGTTTTCCCACCTACAAATGGTGGTAGAGGTTTGTAATTTTTGTCGTAGGTACACTTCACCTGTGAGAGACAGAATCTATGAAAAATGATCCAGAACATCACATTGTATGATTTTTACACAATTAATTTGCATTTTACTGCATGAAATAAATATTTGATACAACAGAAAAACAGAACTTAATATTTGGTCCAAATATTGTTTACAGTTACAGAGGTCAAACATTTCCTGTAGTTCTTGACCAGGTTTGCACACACTGCAGCAGGGATTTTGGCCCCCTCCTCCATACAGATCTTCTCCAGATCTTTCAGGTTTCGGGGCTGTCGGTGGGCAACATTGAGTTTCAGCTCCCTCCAAAGATTTTCTATTGGGTTTCTTGTCTGGAGACTAGCTAGGCCACTCCAGGACCCTAAAATGCTTCTTACGAAGCCACTCCTTAGTTGCCCTGGCTGTGTGTTTCGTGTCATTTTCATGCTGGAAGAACCAGCCACAACCTATCTTCTTTGGTCTTATTGAGAGAAGGAGGTTGTTTGCCAAAATCTTGCGATATATGACCCCATCCATCCTCCCTTCAATACAGTTCAGTTGTCCTGTCCCCTTTGCAGAAAAGCACCTTCAAAGTATGATGTTTCCCCCACCATGCTTCACGGTTGAGATGGTGTTCTTGGGGTTGTACTCATCCTTCTTCTTCCTCCAAACACGTCGTTCTATTTTTGTCTTATCTGACCACATGACCTTCTCCCATGCCTCCTCTGCATCATGCAGATGGTCACTGACAAACTTCAAATGGGCCTGGACGTGTGTTGGTGTGAGCAGGGGAACCTTGCGTGTCCTGCAGGATTTTAATTCATGACGGCGTAGTGTGTTACGGTAATGTGTGAGACTGTGGTTCCAGCTCTCCTCATGTCATTGTCCAGGTCCTCCCATGTAGTTCTGGGCTGATTCCTGACCTTTCTCACAATGATCCTTATCCCACGAGGCGAGATCGTACATGGAGCTCCAGACCGAGGAAGATTGACAATCATCTTGTCATCTTCCATTTTCTAATAATTGTGCGAACAGTTGCCTTCTCACCAAGCTGCTGCCTATTGTCCTGTAGTCCATCCCATCCTTGTGCAGGTCTACAATTTTGTCCCTGGTGTCCTTAGACAGCTCTTTGGTCTTGGCCATGGTGGAGAGGTTGGAGTGTGATTGATTGTGTGGACAGGTGTCTTTTATGAGTTCAAACAGGTACAACTAATCCAGGTAATGAGTGCAGAGTAGGAGGCTTCTTACAGAATAACTAACAGGCCTGTGAGAGCCAGAATTGTTGCTGGTTGGTCGGTGATCAAATACTTATTTCATGCAGTAAAATACAATTTAATTATGTAAAAATCCTACAATGTGATTTTCTGTTTTTTATTTCTAGATTCTGTCTCTCACAGGTGAAGTGTACCTACGGTAAAAATTACAGCCCTCTCCATTCTTTGTACTTATTTTCCCCACTATAGATTGTAGCTGCTCATTTAGTGAAAGTGTGCTTTATTTCAGTCAGTGATGGTTGTTGCCGCTCACCCAATTTGATGTTCCTCGGGTTGCGCCGACATCAGTCAAATCCACTTTGAAAAATCAGTGTCGATCGGGGAGCAGCGCATGTGCCGTGACGTGCAGCTTCCCGGGCGTGCTCACTGAGGCTGTGTGTAGTGCCCAGCTTCACTGACTGTGTGCGACCCGAGCCACTCGTCACAGTGCATGAGTGTCTCCCCAATAGATAGAAATCATCATTGTCACATGCTCCAATACAATAAGTTTATGTTGCACTAAATATACTGTCCTGCTGATTCTGAACCTACCTTATGTTACTAACCGTCCACATGTGGTGGAAGATGCGGGCTCGGTGTGCCAGGTGTAATGGCAGAATAACTGTAACCTGCTTATGTCCTGAGCAAGGTCTCCTATCTCTGTACAAAGACAGTCACAATCTACTACATTATCTGTTATCTGTGGTGTTACATAGGACTGCAGGTGACATCTACTACATTATCTGTACTCAGAGAGTTATCACTGTGTTATCTGTGGTGTTACATAGGACTGCAGGTGACACCTACTACATTATCTGTACTCAGAGAGTTATTACTGTGTTATCTGTGGTGTTACATAGGACTGCAGGTGACATCTACTACATTATCTGTACTCGGAGTTAGCACTGTGTTATCTGTGCTGTTACATGGGACTGCAGGTGACATCTACTACATTATCTGTACTCAGAGAGATATCACTGTGTTATCGGTGGTGTTACATAGGACTGCAGGTGACATCTACTCCATTATCTGTACTCAGAGAGGTATCACTGTGTTATCTGTGGTGTTACATAGGACTGCAGGTGACATCTACTACATTATCTGTACTCAGAGAGTTATCACTGTGTTATCTGTGGTGTTACATAGGACTGCAGGTGACATCTACTGCATTATCTGTACTCGGAGTTAGCACTGTGTTATCTGTGGTGTTACATAGGACTGCAGGTGACATCTACTACGTTATCTGTACTCAGAGAGTTATCACTGTGTTATCTGTGGTGCTACATAGGACTGCAGGTGACATCTACTACATTATCTGTACTCAGAGAGTTATTACTGTGTTATCTATGGTGTTACATAGGACTGCAGGAGACATCTACTACATTATCTGTACACAGAGAGTTATCACTGTTATCTGTGGTGTTACATAGGACTGCAGATGACTTCTACTACATTATCTGTACTCAGAGTTATCACTGTGTTATCTGTGGTGTTACATAGGACTGCAGGTGACATCTACTACATTATCTGTACGTGGAGTTATCACTGTGTTGTATGTGGTGTTACATAGGACTGCAGGTGACATCTACTACATTATCTGTACTCAGAGATATCACTGTGTTATCTGTGATGTTACATAGGACTGCAGGTGACTACTACATTATCTGTACTCAGAGATATCACTGTGTTATCTGTGATGTTACATAGGACTGCAGGTGACATCTACTACATTATCTGTACTCAGAGAGATATCACTGTGTTATCTGTGGTGTTACATAGGACTGCAGGTGACATCTACTACATTATCTGTACTCAGAGAGTTATCACTGTGTTATCTGTGGTGTTACACAGGACTGAGTGTGGAGGACAGGTGCGCACAATCAGTCACACCCTGCTGGGAGCAGCACCTGTATTGTGAGCTCCAGCACTTCCAGCAGGAGGCCCAGAGTCTGCCTCTCTTCTCCCCAGGGAGAGGCAGGCTTCCTGGGAGGCCGACATGGCTTCCCAGGCTTCTGTTCCCCGGTCTGTGCCGGCGGGGGACAGAGAGCAGCAGCAACAGCAACTGGCCCAAGAGGGACTGAGGAGGTCAGGACGGGTGAGAAGAACCATACCCACCTACTCCAACCCTGAGACGGCTCATCGTCCGCCCAGAGAGGGAGACAGGGGCACCCCAGGCCCCAGGAAGGAGAGCCCAGGAACATCCTGGGGGGAGAGGAGCTCCGGCGAGTCCACGAGTACCTTCTCCTCCCGAGTGGTCGCCATGCTACGTGAGTATGAGGACGCCGGCAAAGCACTGACCGGGCTGAAGGAGGAGCTGCGGGAGGCTCGGATCCTGAATACCCGAGCCTCTAGCAAGGAGAAACCTGTGACCTCCCAGAGGTTAAGAGCCCTCAGAGATGAGGTGGCCCGGTTAGTGCTCCTCCGGGAGGGGATTGAGAAAAGCGCAGGTCCCTTCCTGGAGAGGTTTAAGAACCAGCGGCGGTTCTCAGAAATGAAGGGGTTAAATACCTCAGGAGAACCGCCAGCCGGCGTCCTAAGCGACGAGGAGGAGGAGGACGATGTGGTTGTGACTGGAGTCCTACAAGCTGGAACCAGCCGGGAGAGTGAGCCGCAGAGCCGACAACAGGGAAGCGGCCTCCCGGCACGGCAGAGGACTCCGACAGCACAGGCTGGAGTGTCAGCGGAGGAAGAGGAGGAGGGCGGTCTGCTACAGGAGATCAGACAGCTGGAGTCTCCAGTGAACCTGGACCGCTTCTCCTTCGGTGAGGACGAGCCAGCAGAGGAAACCAAGAAGAGGAAGAAGAAGACGACGGAGACCGCACGGGAGGTGGTGAGTTACAAATATGTACCGATGGATGATGTTACACCTACCACCTCCTGTGTAAACCCCACCAAACCTAAACGCACGGGCTCTGCAGTGGGTCTGGGGCATAGGCAAGGTGGGGAGAGGAGGAGGACGTCCGGCGGTGCTGCCGTCTGTGCGGGGAACAGTGCAGGGGGCGAGGCTGTGGAGGTACTCACGGCGCCGGACATAGGGGACCCCGAGGAGTTTCCCTCCCTGCCCTCTGCGGCTAAGCCGGTTATCACCGGGGCTGAGGGGGGTGAGGTGGGTGTCCACGCCGTTGCGAAAGGGGGACGGTGTGGGCAGACTCCATCCCTGCTCCCAACGGCTGTGCCGGCCGACGCCGGGGCTGTGGGGGGCAGGTCTGAGGAACATGGTGCGGCGAAAGGAGGGCGCACTGTTGTGACAGGGGCGCAGTGCGCCTTAAAGGAGAACAGGCACGCAGCTGTGACAGGAGAGCAGCGTGTCCAAAAAGGACAGAAAAAGGATAAATCATCTGCAGGGAACAAGAGGCGCCCTGCTGTGACAGGGGGACAGAGTGCTCCAGCGCCCCAGCATGACACCAGGACCGCGAAGTCTGTGGGTGCGGGGCAGGCGGCGCCCCCCAACGAGCAGCGGGCCCAAAATAATAAAGTGCAAACTGCTGCAGTGGGGGGGCAAGGCGCTCCAAGGACACAACAGAGAGTCAGCACCAATCAAGGGAAATCGAGTGTGGTGCTGCACCCCTCCCCCGGTCCGGCAGGTGTGAGTGCAGAGAAGCTAGCAGACACAAGTGAGGAAGGAATGGATGTGACTGTGGCAGGTGCAGAGAACACTGGGACAAATGGTGGTGACAATACAGGTAATAAAATGACGGGAAGTGGTGGCAGTGGTAAGGGGAATGAAAGGAGCTGTGCAGGAAATGATGGGAGTAGTAGTGGAGTGAATGATGGGAGTAGTGGTGGAGTGAATGGTGGGAATAGTGGTGGAATGAATGATGGGAGCAGTGGTGGAGTAAATGATGGGAGTAGTGATGTTGCAAATGATGGGAGTAGTAGTGGAGTGAATGGTGGGAGTAGTGATGTTGCAAATGATGGGAGTAGTGGAGGAGTGAATGAGGAGAGCATTACTGGTGTTGGTGGAGGGGAAGCAGGTAGTGGTCCTGCTGCCTCCCCAGCGGTGGCGGGGGCTTCGGCCCCAAGCTATTCAGCAGCTGTCACTGCTGGGGGTAGTAGTGCGCCCTTGTCTGGTGACCCTGAGGATGGTGACTTGCAGCAGCGCTTCCTGGACGCCCTGAGGAGAGGGGAGAGTTCCATCAATGTAGAGGGGAGGGAGGTTGATCTGTCTTTCTGGATAGAGAGACACGGTCTTTCCGCCTTCCGAGATAGAGGGGCAGAGACTGTCTGGTCTCTGCCGACACCGGGGCAGAGGAGTAACCGTAGGAACGTGGCCCGTCTCCAGTGGGTAAGCAAGGATGCCTGTCCTGATCGGTCAAAGGTTGCTGAGCTCCTGCTGGGGATGGGCTTCGTGGCATATGACATCTTCGCCTTGATCCATCCCTATGGGACCTCCTACTTCGATGTCAGCTTCGTGAGACCGGAGGGCCTTGAGCTTTTCTGGTCTCGCCATGAGCTGGCTCGGGGTCGCCCCGAATGGCAGGGTTTCCTCGCTGTGGCAATATCCCGCCAGAACTCAGTCAGGAAGGTGACCGTTTTGACCAGTAACGAGTCACTTTCCTGTGTAGACATCTCCACCTGGGTTGGGCGATACGGCGACATCGTCGGTATTCCCGAGAAGACCCTCGATGAGCATGGTATCTGGTCAGGAGCCTGGACCTTCATGGTGAAATTGAAGGTTTCAGGAAACACCGTTACCCATATCCCTTCCTCAACATTTTTGGGGAGGGACAGGATCTTGATTTTCTACCGGGGGCAGCCTAAGGTCTGTCACAGGTGCGGCAGCCCCACACACTTCAGTGCGCAGTGTACCACCCAGAAATGCGCACTGTGTGGGGACCTCGGCCATCTTGCTGCTACCTGTGGCAGGATTAGGTGTAACCTGTGTGGTGACCTCGGTCACCCGTTCAGTCGCTGTCCGCGTTCCTTTGCCAATGCGGTCCTGAAAGCGGCGAGTGCGGGACAGGCGAAAGCCGGGACTAATCTCGCCGGTGAAGGGACCAGCAGAGGCGGAGGAGGCAGGGAACCGGTGAGGAGCAGGCTGCCGCCATCCAATATCAGGCGGCAGGAGCAGCGCCATGGGAAAAGGGGGCAGGGAGTAATGACCCTAAACTCTGACCCGGGTGCTCCACTTGCAGCTGAGGATCCTAAAGACAGCGAATTGAGCGAGGAAGTCAAGAGACTTGAAAGAGAGGAGCAAAAGGACGCCATGTCTGCCCAGGAACCTTCATCCGGTGACAGTCTGGATGAGGGAGAGGGGGAGTGGTCACAGCAAAAGAAAAAGGGTAACAGGAAAACAACTAAGGATAAGAGGGGGTCCGGGCCTCGAGCCTCCTCCTCGGAGTGCGACCCCTCTGACTCCGTAGCCCTGATCCAGGTGCCATTGGAAGGTCCAGCCGCCCCCCCTCTGGTGGATCTCTCTAACCGGTTCCGGGCCCTCCAGGACTCCCCTCCAGAGGGGGGCGATGGGGACCCGGGACCGGAGGTTGCGGACAACGTTGTTGGGGCTCAGGAGGTCGCTGGGTCTTCTTCTCAGGGGGCAAATACAAAGCCTTCTGGGGGGGGGACTACCTCGGGACCACCAGACAAGGGCCAGAGTGTATGTAAGGAGAGAATGGATGAGTCAGTTTGTCTTAAGCGCACTAAAAACTCATCATTGTCAGAGGAAGAGGGTGAAACTGTTGGGGGTGGGAAGAAAAAGGCTATCTAATTCAATCAATCATGATGGCGGCACCCACCCCGTTGACGCTGGCAACCATTAATGTTGCCAGCATAAAGTCAGAAGCGGCAAGGTACACGGCCTTTCATTTTCTCGGCCAACTTGACGCCGACATTTTGTTTTTGCAGGAGACCAGGTTGACCGACCTATCAACCATGCATAAAGCAAGGCGGGAGTGGAGGCACGGGCCCTCCTACTGGTCTCTCGCGGCCGAGCCGTATAGCGGGGTGGCGGTCCTTTTTAAGACCGCAGCGGTTGAATGCAGACGATTGATCGAGTTAGAAATGGGGAGATGCTTGATCCTAGATGTCTCCATGGGGGGACAGGAGCTTCGGCTCATTAACATCTACAGTCCCCAGTCCAAGTGGGACCGCAAGTGTCTCTTCATGAAGATCAAACCTTACTTATTTTCGAGTCGGCAGGTGGTCTTTGGAGGGGATTTCAACAATGTCACGAGACCCTGTGATAGAGGAGGTTCCGTAGACCGGCTGGCTTACGATTGCGTCGCGCTAAATAGGATAGTAAGTGAGGCACGCCTGGTGGATGTCCACATCCGGCACAACACAGGCCACGCGGGGTTCACCTATTTTAGAGGTAGTCAGTGCAGGTCTAGGATAGACAGGTTTTATTTGAAGGAGGAGGCCGTTTCCTCGCCGTTGTCGGTTGTGGAGGTGGAATTCTCCGATCACTGTTTGATTATGTTTTCTCTGAGCGTTACAGAGACTCCTCGGATGGGAAGAGGTTATTGGAAGCTGAATTCGTCACTCCTTGAGGAAGAAGCTGTAAGACGGTCCTTTGAGGAATTTCTTCAGAGCCAGGTACCGCTGCTGGGCCTAAGTAACACTAAGTCGGAGTGGTGGGAGATGTTCAAACATCGGGTGGCGAGATTCTTCCGGCAACTCTCGAACCTCAGAAGCCTGAACAGGGATCGCCTGTATCAGAGCCTGAGGAGGAAACTCGAGCAACTTGTCTCGACTGGGGGTGGCCGCGAGGCGATCTCCAGTGTGAAATCCTTGCTAAAGAGGTGTCAGTACGATAGGCACGCATCTTTGGTTTTTGAGAGGGACTACGGGAAGTACTACTCGCCCGACCCCTACAGAAGCTGCAAGATGTCAGTGAATAGTAAGATAGTGACGGGGCTGATGGACAGTACGGGATCCCTGAGAAGGTCCAGATCAGGGATCTTGGAGGTCGTCAGTTCATACTACTCGCACCTCTTGGGAAGGAAGGAACTGGATCGTGACAGGATGTCGGCTTTCCTGGCTGAAGCTGTTCCTGAGCCAGGGGCTGACCTCTCGCTGGGCGGTTTGGCAGAAGCGATCAAAGAAGAGGAAGTGAGACTGGCGATCGATGGGCTCCGGCCCAAAAAATCGCCAGGTCCGGATGGCTTAACATCCGAGTTCTTTAAGACCTTTAGGGACTCCTTGGTCCCCCTCTTGACTCAGGTGTTTAATGAGTGTCTCTCCTCGGGCACTCTGCCGAGATCATTAAGGAGGTCGGCTCTGATCATTTTGTCAAAGGGTAAGGATCCATCACGCATTGAGAATTGGCGTCCCATATCACTTCTCAATGTGGACAGGAAGGTTTTGGCTAAGATACTCTTCAACAGGCTGGTGAAATTTGCGCCGCGGCTCCTTTCGGAGGCCCAGCACTGTTGCGTTCCTGGCCGTAGCACTTTCAGTGCTGTTCTGGGTGTCCGAGAGGCCGTGGAGCAAGGCAGGGCGGGCCTTTGGAAGGGGTTCTTGCTGACCCTGGATCAGGCAAAAGCCTTTGATCGGGTTGACCACGAGTACCTCTGGTCCACTCTTTTGAGGTATGGTCTGCCTGGAGGGTTTGTGGACTGGCTTAAGACCTTGTACGCAGGGGCTGAGACTTTCCCTCTGGTAAACGGGTGGATTGGACAACCTTTCGGGGTAGAGTCCGGTGTCCGCCAGGGCTGCCCTCTTAGCCCTTTGCTTTACGCGTTTGCGATCGATCCCTTCCTCAGAAGGGTCGATTGTGGGCCGTTGGCGGGGGTGGGGATGGGCGGGGTGGCGCCGGAGGCTATCCTGAGGGTAGTGGCCTACGCGGATGACGTCACGGTCTTTGTTTCTTCGCAAGAGGAGGCGATGGTGGTGATGTCAGAAGTGGAGAGCTACTCGGAGGCATCCGGGTCCAAGGTCAACCAGGACAAGTGTGAGAGTCCCTGGCTGGGAGGCGGGGATCCCGCGTTTGATCTTCCGGACACCCTCCCCGAACCCCAAGAACATGCCAAAGTCCTAGGCATCGAATTTGGCCAGGGTGATTACCCCACGAAAAACTGGGAAGGCAGAATCAAAGGTGTCGCCCAAAGAGTGGACCAATGGAAGGGTTGGTCTTTGACCCTGAGGGAAAGGGTTGACCTGTGCAAAGCTTTCCTGCTCCCCTTGCTAATCTACCTGGGCAGCGTCTGTGTCTTACCAGAGCCTCTCTGGACACGGGTCTACAGTCTGTTCTTCCAGATGTTATGGGGGAATAGACTGAATCTAGTCAAACGAGAGGTCACTTACCGCACGAGGAGACTAGGGGGGTTGAATATGGTAAACCCCGTGGTGTTCCTAGTGAACACCTTTTTGAAAGTTAACGTGGCAAACCTCTGGAAAGAGAGGGCTCCTCCGTGGGTATTCTCCTGCAAGGGATGGTTTCAGCCTTTCTTCCAGGAATGGGAGACAGGGGGAAGATTGAAGGATCTCCGCACACCGCACGGGCATCTCCCGGCTTATGTTACCCCGGTTCTGAAAATGATGCGCCGGTGGGGTCTGGGAATGTGGGAAGTGAGGTCCCTCCCGAGGAAACTCCTCGACATGCGGGTCTTGCTTTCGCATTTTCAGAGACCATTGGTCCTCAAGGACTGCCCAAGTCGGGATCTAGAGGTTGGGTTAAGTTTGCTAAATTCTAGCAGGATCCCCAAGAAGTATTGGGACTTGACTTGGCGCTGCTTCCAAGGTAAGTTGTATGTGAAGGACAATTTGAAGCACAGGAGCTCCGTGGACAGGAATTGTCCCCGTGAGGCTTGCGCTACCATGCTGGAAAGCATGGAGCACTTCCTGCTTCATTGTCCTTTTAATACAGAGGTGTACAACAGGCTGGGCGCTTCCATTGGTTGGCCGCGGCTGGCCACTCTGTCCTATGCCGAGTGGGCCTATGGAGCGTTCAGAGACCTCGGGAGAAGGGACCGAGCCACTTTATTCTTAGTCAGCGCAGTGGTCAGGTACTTCACGTGGAACGCACGAGTTTTAGTTTCGACGCAGCATAAAATCCTCCGTGTAGATGAAGTTTGTAGCAGCATCCTAGGTGCCCTGGTGAAGGTGCGTTCTCTGGAGTGCGAAAGACTGGGTGCCCGGAGGGCGGCCCATCTCTGGAGGGGTTTCTCCTTCGGGGTGCCTTAGTCCGTTAGCGCTCCTATATCCTGGTGGTGGGCTGATATCTTTACACCCTAGATTTTTGTTTTGTATCTCTGTTCCCTGAATAGAAGGTTTGCAGGCATCGAACTTGAGCCTTGGGTGGTGAGTATGTAGGTTGTGAAGTTGGTTTATGTATATATTGTATATAGTGTATTGTATATATTGTATATAGTGTGTATAATAGAGGGTCTTAGTTAGGTTGGGTGGGGGATTGGGGGGTTTCAACAGCGGTGATATGAGACTGATCTGGCCTGGCCCAGGCCCCGCCTGGGGAAAAACTTTGGGGCCTGATCCTAGCTCGGATAATTCCTGAACTTTGTGGCCAGAGCTGGATCAGGGGTGGCGGGATAGTTAGTGTAGGTGTGTGTATATATATATAAAAAAAAAAAAAAAAAAAAAAAAAAAAAATAAAAAAAATAAAAAAAAAAAAAAAATAAAAAAAAAAAATTTTTTAATAATAATAATTTTGTACAGTGTATTGTATTTAGGTTGTTGTAGGGTGTATGTGGCGGTGCAAGCGGGTGGCTGTAAGGTAAGGCAGTGGGACCAGTAGGGTTTTGTTGTGTTTGCGGCGTTGTATAAATCTGTATATAATGTGTTTATAGTGTATATATTGTTTATAATATTGTATATAGGACGGTGTGAATGTAGTTGGGGTTGTATATAGTAGTATGAATGAAGCTGGGCCGGGGGTCTTGTATGATTTTATACTATTTACTATTTATAATTTTTTTTTACAGGGGTATTAATGTAAGTTATGAGTATTTTGTTTGTTGTCTTTTCTTTTTGCTTTCTTTATTTAATTGGAATTTTCTTTCTTGTCCCTGATTAGTAGGTTTCTTTTTTGTCTTTTGTGGCCGTCTGATTGGAGCTTTGTTCTTATGTTTTGTTTTGTTGTGTTCTATTTGTAGTGTATCATAGTTAGTGTCATGTGAAAGTATTTTATTTAATAAAAGACTCACTGTTATCTGTGGTGTTACATAGGACTGCAAGTGACATCTACTACAGTATCTGTACTCAGGGAGTTATCACTGTGTTATCTGTGGTGTTACATAGGACTGCAGGCGACATCTACTACATTATCTGTACCCGGAGAGTTATTACTGTGTTATCTGTGGTGTTACATAGGACTGCAGGCGACATCTACTACATTATCTGTACTCAGAGAGTGATCACTGTGTTTGCTGTGGTGTTACATAGGACTGCAGGTGACATCTACTGCATTATCTGTACTCGGAGTTAGCACTGTGTTATCTGTGGTGTTACATAGGACTGCAGGTGACATCTACTACGTTATCTGTACTCAGAGAGTTATCACTGTGTTATCTGTGGTGCTACATAGGACTGCAGGTGACATCTACTACATTATCTGTACTCAGAGAGTTATTACTGTGTTATCTGTGGTGTTACACAGGACTGAGTGTGGAGGACAGGTGCGCACAATCAGTCACACCCTGCTGGGAGCAGCACCTGTATTGTGAGCTCCAGGACTTCCAGCAGGAGGCCCAGAGTCTGCCTCTCTTCTCCCCAGGGAGAGGCAGGCTTCCTGGGAGGCCGACATGGCTTCCCAGGCTTCTGTTCCCCGGTCTGTGCCGGCGGGGGACAGAGAGCAGCAGCAACAGCAACTGGCCCAAGAGGGACTAAGGAGGTCAGGACGGGTGAGAAGAACCATACCCACCTACTCCAACCCTGAGACGGCTCATCGTCCGCCCAGAGAGGGAGACAGGGGCACCCCAGGCCCCAGGAAGGAGAGCCCAGGAACATCCTGGGGGGAGAGGAGCTCCGGCGAGTCCATGAGTACCTTCTCCTCCCGAGTGGTCGCCATGCTACGTGAGTATGAGGACGCCGGCAAAGCACTGACCGGGCTGAAGGAGGAGCTGCGGGAGGCTCGGATCCTGAATACCCGAGCCTCTAGCAAGGAGAAACCTGTGACCTCCCAGAGGTTAAGAGCCCTCAGAGATGAGGTGGCCCGGTTAGTGCTCCTCCGGGAGGGGATTGAGAAAAGCGCAGGTCCCTTCCTGGAGAGGTTTAAGAACCAGCGGCGGTTCTCAGAAATGAAGGGGTTAAATACCTCAGGAGAACCGCCAGCCGGCGTCCTAAGCGACGAGGAGGAGGAGGACGATGTGGTTGTGACTGGAGTCCTACAAGCTGGAACCAGCCGGGAGAGTGAGCCGCAGAGCCGACAACAGGGAAGCGGCCTCCCGGCACGGCAGAGGACTCCGACAGCACAGGCTGGAGTGTCAGCGGAGGAAGAGGAGGAGGGCGGTCTGCTACAGGAGATCAGACAGCTGGAGTCTCCAGTGAACCTGGACCGCTTCTCCTTCGGTGAGGACGAGCCAGCAGAGGAAACCAAGAAGAGGAAGAAGAAGACGACGGAGACCGCACGGGAGGTGGTGAGTTACAAATATGTACCGATGGATGATGTTACACCTACCACCTCCTGTGTAAACCCCACCAAACCTAAACGCACGGGCTCTGCAGTGGGTCTGGGGCATAGGCAAGGTGGGGAGAGGAGGAGGACGTCCGGCGGTGCTGCCGTCTGTGCGGGGAACAGTGCAGGGGGCGAGGCTGTGGAGGTACTCACGGCGCCGGACATAGGGGACCCCGAGGAGTTTCCCTCCCTGCCCTCTGCGGCTAAGCCGGTTATCACCGGGGCTGAGGGGGGTGAGGTGGGTGTCCACGCCGTTGCGAAAGGGGGACGGTGTGGGCAGACTCCATCCCTGCTCACTACGGCTGAGCCGGCCGACGCCGGGGCTGTGGGGGGCAGGTCTGAGGAACATGGTGCGGCGAAAGGAGGGCGCACTGTTGTGACAGGGGCGCAGTGCGCCTTAAAGGAGAACAGGCACGCAGCTGTGACAGGAGAGCAGCGTGTCCAAAAAGGACAGAAAAAGGATAAATCATCTGCAGGGAACAAGAGGCGCCCTGCTGTGACAGGGGGACAGAGTGCTCCAGCGCCCCAGCATGACACCAGGACCGCGAAGTCTGTGGGTGCGGGGCAGGCGGCGCCCCCCAACGAGCAGCGGGCCCAAAATAATAAAGTGCAAACTGCTGCAGTGGGGGGGCAAGGCGCTCCAAGGACACAACAGAGAGTCAGCACCAATCAAGGGAAATCGAGTGTGGTGCTGCACCCCTCCCCCGGTCCGGCAGGTGTGAGTGCAGAGAAGCTAGCAGACACAAGTGAGGAAGGAATGGATGTGACTGTGGCAGGTGCAGAGAACACTGGGACAAATGGTGGTGACAATACAGGTAATAAAATGACGGGAAGTGGTGGCAGTGGTAAGGGGAATGAAAGGAGCTGTGCAGGAAATGATGGGAGTAGTAGTGGAGTGAATGATGGGAGTAGTGGTGGAGTGAATGGTGGGAATAGTGGTGGAATGAATGATGGGAGCAGTGGTGGAGTAAATGATGGGAGTAGTGATGTTGCAAATGATGGGAGTAGTAGTGGAGTGAATGGTGGGAGTAGTGATGTTGCAAATGATGGGAGTAGTGGAGGAGTGAATGAGGAGAGCATTACTGGTGTTGGTGGAGGGGAAGCAGGTAGTGGTCCTGCTGCCTCCCCAGCGGTGGCGGGGGCTTCGGCCCCAAGCTATTCAGCAGCTGTCACTGCTGGGGGTAGTAGTGCGCCCTTGTCTGGTGACCCTGAGGATGGTGACTTGCAGCAGCGCTTCCTGGACGCCCTGAGGAGAGGGGAGAGTTCCATCAATGTAGAGGGGAGGGAGGTTGATCTGTCTTTCTGGATAGAGAGACACGGTCTTTCCGCCTTCCGAGATAGAGGGGCAGAGACTGTCTGGTCTCTGCCGACACCGGGGCAGAGGAGTAACCGTAGGAACGTGGCCCGTCTCCAGTGGGTAAGCAAGGATGCCTGTCCTGATCGGTCAAAGGTTGCTGAGCTCCTGCTGGGGATGGGCTTCGTGGCATATGACATCTTCGCCTTGATCCATCCCTATGGGACCTCCTACTTCGATGTCAGCTTCGTGAGACCGGAGGGCCTTGAGCTTTTCTGGTCTCGCCATGAGCTGGCTCGGGGTCGCCCCGAATGGCAGGGTTTCCTCGCTGTGGCAATATCCCGCCAGAACTCAGTCAGGAAGGTGACCGTTTTGACCAGTAACGAGTCACTTTCCTGTGTAGACATCTCCACCTGGGTTGGACGATACGGCGACATCGTCGGTATTCCCGAGAAGACCCTCGATGAGCATGGTATCTGGTCAGGAGCCTGGACCTTCATGGTGAAATTGAAGGTTTCAGGAAACACCGTTACCCATATCCCTTCCTCAACATTTTTGGGGAGGGACAGGATCTTGATTTTCTACCGGGGGCAGCCTAAGGTCTGTCACAGGTGCGGCAGCCCCACACACTTCAGTGCGCAGTGTACCACCCAGAAATGCGCACTGTGTGGGGACCTCGGCCATCTTGCTGCTACCTGTGGCAGGATTAGGTGTAACCTGTGTGGTGACCTCGGTCACCCGTTCAGTCGCTGTCCGCGTTCCTTTGCCAATGCGGTCCTGAAAGCGGCGAGTGCGGGACAGGCGAAAGCCGGGACTAATCTCGCCGGTGAAGGGACCAGCAGAGGCGGAGGAGGCAGGGAACCGGTGAGGAGCAGGCTGCCGCCATCCAATATCAGGCGGCAGGAGCAGCGCCATGGGAAAAGGGGGCAGGGAGTAATGACCCTAAACTCTGACCCGGGTGCTCCACTTGCAGCTGAGGATCCTAAAGACAGCGAATTGAGCGAGGAAGTCAAGAGACTTGAAAGAGAGGAGCAAAAGGACGCCATGTCTGCCCAGGAACCTTCATCCGGTGACAGTCTGGATGAGGGAGAGGGGGAGTGGTCACAGCAAAAGAAAAAGGGTAACAGGAAAACAACTAAGGATAAGAGGGGGTCCGGGCCTCGAGCCTCCTCCTCGGAGTGCGACCCCTCTGACTCCGTAGCCCTGATCCAGGTGCCATTGGAAGGTCCAGCCGCCCCCCCTCTGGTGGATCTCTCTAACCGGTTCCGGGCCCTCCAGGACTCCCCTCCAGAGGGGGGCGATGGGGACCCGGGACCGGAGGTTGCGGACAACGTTGTTGGGGCTCAGGAGGTCGCTGGGTCTTCTTCTCAGGGGGCAAATACAAAGCCTTCTGGGGGGGGGACTACCTCGGGACCACCAGACAAGGGCCAGAGTGTATGTAAGGAGAGAATGGATGAGTCAGTTTGTCTTAAGCGCACTAAAAACTCATCATTGTCAGAGGAAGAGGGTGAAACTGTTGGGGGTGGGAAGAAAAAGGCTATCTAATTCAATCAATCATGATGGCGGCACCCACCCCGTTGACGCTGGCAACCATTAATGTTGCCAGCATAAAGTCAGAAGCGGCAAGGTACACGGCCTTTCATTTTCTCGGCCAACTTGACGCCGACATTTTGTTTTTGCAGGAGACCAGGTTGACCGACCTATCAACCATGCATAAAGCAAGGCGGGAGTGGAGGCACGGGCCCTCCTACTGGTCTCTCGCGGCCGAGCCGTATAGCGGGGTGGCGGTCCTTTTTAAGACCGCAGCGGTTGAATGCAGACGATTGATCGAGTTAGAAATGGGGAGATGCTTGATCCTAGATGTCTCCATGGGGGGACAGGAGCTTCGGCTCATTAACATCTACAGTCCCCAGTCCAAGTGGGACCGCAAGTGTCTCTTCATGAAGATCAAACCTTACTTATTTTCGAGTCGGCAGGTGGTCTTTGGAGGGGATTTCAACAATGTCACGAGACCCTGTGATAGAGGAGGTTCCGTAGACCGGCTGGCTTACGATTGCGTCGCGCTAAATAGGATAGTAAGTGAGGCACGCCTGGTGGATGTCCACATCCGGCACAACACAGGCCACGCGGGGTTCACCTATTTTAGAGGTAGTCAGTGCAGGTCTAGGATAGACAGGTTTTATTTGAAGGAGGAGGCCGTTTCCTCGCCGTTGTCGGTTGTGGAGGTGGAATTCTCCGATCACTGTTTGATTATGTTTTCTCTGAGCGTTACAGAGACTCCTCGGATGGGAAGAGGTTATTGGAAGCTGAATTCGTCACTCCTTGAGGAAGAAGCTGTAAGACGGTCCTTTGAGGAATTTCTTCAGAGCCAGGTACCGCTGCTGGGCCTAAGTAACACTAAGTCGGAGTGGTGGGAGATGTTCAAACATCGGGTGGCGAGATTCTTCCGGCAACTCTCGAACCTCAGAAGCCTGAACAGGGATCGCCTGTATCAGAGCCTGAGGAGGAAACTCGAGCAACTTGTCTCGACTGGGGGTGGCCGCGAGGCGATCTCCAGTGTGAAATCCTTGCTAAAGAGGTGTCAGTACGATAGGCACGCATCTTTGGTTTTTGAGAGGGACTACGGGAAGTACTACTCGCCCGACCCCTACAGAAGCTGCAAGATGTCAGTGAATAGTAAGATAGTGACGGGGCTGATGGACAGTACGGGATCCCTGAGAAGGTCCAGATCAGGGATCTTGGAGGTCGTCAGTTCATACTACTCGCACCTCTTGGGAAGGAAGGAACTGGATCGTGACAGGATGTCGGCTTTCCTGGCTGAAGCTGTTCCTGAGCCAGGGGCTGACCTCTCGCTGGGCGGTTTGGCAGAAGCGATCAAAGAAGAGGAAGTGAGACTGGCGATCGATGGGCTCCGGCCCAAAAAATCGCCAGGTCCGGATGGCTTAACATCCGAGTTCTTTAAGACCTTTAGGGACTCCTTGGTCCCCCTCTTGACTCAGGTGTTTAATGAGTGTCTCTCCTCGGGCACTCTGCCGAGATCATTAAGGAGGTCGGCTCTGATCATTTTGTCAAAGGGTAAGGATCCATCACGCATTGAGAATTGGCGTCCCATATCACTTCTCAATGTGGACAGGAAGGTTTTGGCTAAGATACTCTTCAACAGGCTGGTGAAATTTGCGCCGCGGCTCCTTTCGGAGGCCCAGCACTGTTGCGTTCCTGGCCGTAGCACTTTCAGTGCTGTTCTGGGTGTCCGAGAGGCCGTGGAGCAAGGCAGGGCGGGCCTTTGGAAGGGGTTCTTGCTGACCCTGGATCAGGCAAAAGCCTTTGATCGGGTTGACCACGAGTACCTCTGGTCCACTCTTTTGAGGTATGGTCTGCCTGGAGGGTTTGTGGACTGGCTTAAGACCTTGTACGCAGGGGCTGAGACTTTCCCTCTGGTAAACGGGTGGATTGGACAACCTTTCGGGGTAGAGTCCGGTGTCCGCCAGGGCTGCCCTCTTAGCCCTTTGCTTTACGCGTTTGCGATCGATCCCTTCCTCAGAAGGGTCGATTGTGGGCCGTTGGCGGGGGTGGGGATGGGCGGGGTGGCGCCGGAGGCTATCCTGAGGGTAGTGGCCTACGCGGATGACGTCACGGTCTTTGTTTCTTCGCAAGAGGAGGCGATGGTGGTGATGTCAGAAGTGGAGAGCTACTCGGAGGCATCCGGGTCCAAGGTCAACCAGGACAAGTGTGAGAGTCTCTGGCTGGGAGGCGGGGATCCCGCGTTTGATCTTCCGGACACCCTCCCCGAACCCCAAGAACATGCCAAAGTCCTAGGCATCGAATTTGGCCAGGGTGATTACCCCACGAAAAACTGGGAAGGCAGAATCAAAGGTGTCGCCCAAAGAGTGGACCAATGGAAGGGTTGGTCTTTGACCCTGAGGGAAAGGGTTGACCTGTGCAAAGCTTTCCTGCTCCCCTTGCTAATCTACCTGGGCAGCGTCTGTGTCTTACCAGAGCCTCTCTGGACACGGGTCTACAGTCTGTTCTTCCAGATGTTATGGGGGAATAGACTGAATCTAGTCAAACGGGAGGTCACTTACCGCACGAGGAGACTAGGGGGGTTGAATATGGTAAACCCCGTGGTGTTCCTAGTGAACACCTTTTTGAAAGTTAACGTGGCAAACCTCTGGAAAGAGAGGGCTCCTCCGTGGGTATTCTCCTGCAAGGGATGGTTTCAGCCTTTCTTCCAGGAATGGGAGACAGGGGGAAGATTGAAGGATCTCCGCACACCGCACGGGCATCTCCCGGCTTATGTTACCCCGGTTCTGAAAATGATGCGCCGGTGGGGTCTGGGAATGTGGGAAGTGAGGTCCCTCCCGAGGAAACTCCTCGACATGCGGGTCTTGCTTTCGCATTTTCAGAAACCATTGGTCCTCAAGGACTGCCCAAGTCGGGATCTAGAGGTTGGGTTAAGTTTGCTAAATTCTAGCAGGATCCCCAAGAAGTATTGGGACTTGACTTGGCGCTGCTTCCAAGGTAAGTTGTATGTGAAGGACAATTTGAAGCACAGGAGCTCCGTGGACAGGAATTGTCCCCGTGAGGCTTGCGCTACCATGCTGGAAAGCATGGAGCACTTCCTGCTTCATTGTCCTTTTAATACAGAGGTGTACAACAGGCTGGGCGCTTCCATTGGTTGGCCGCGGCTGGCCACTCTGTCCTATGCCGAGTGGGCCTATGGAGCGTTCAGAGACCTCGGGAGAAGGGACCGAGCCACTTTATTCTTAGTCAGCGCAGTGGTCAGGTACTTCACGTGGAACGCACGAGTTTTAGTTTCGACGCAGCATAAAATCCTCCGTGTAGATGAAGTTTGTAGCAGCATCCTAGGTGCCCTGGTGAAGGTGCGTTCTCTGGAGTGCGAAAGACTGGGTGCCCGGAGGGCGGCCCATCTCTGGAGGGGTTTCTCCTTCGGGGTGCCTTAGTCCGTTAGCGCTCCTATATCCTGGTGGTGGGCTGATATCTTTACACCCTAGATTTTTGTTTTGTATCTCTGTTCCCTGAATAGAAGGTTTGCAGGCATCGAACTTGAGCCTTGGGTGGTGAGTATGTAGGTTGTGAAGTTGGTTTATGTATATATTGTATATAGTGTATTGTATATATTGTATATAGTGTGTATAATAGAGGGTCTTAGTTAGGTTGGGTGGGGGATTGGGGGGTTTCAACAGCGGTGATATGAGACTGATCTGGCCTGGCCCAGGCCCCGCCTGGGGAAAAACTTTGGGGCCTGATCCTAGCTCGGATAATTCCTGAACTTTGTGGCCAGAGCTGGATCAGGGGTGGCGGGATAGTTAGTGTAGGTGTGTGTATATATATATAAAAAAAAAAAAATAAAAAAAAAATAAAAAAAAATAAAAATAAAAAAAAAAAAAAAAAATAAAAAAAAAAAAAAAAAAAAAAAAATTTTTAATAATAATAATTTTGTACAGTGTATTGTATTTAGGTTGTTGTAGGGTGTATGTGGCGGTGCAAGCGGGTGGCTGTAAGGTAAGGCAGTGGGACCAGTAGGGTTTTGTTGTGTTTGCGGCGTTGTATAAATCTGTATATAATGTGTTTATAGTGTATATATTGTTTATAATATTGTATATAGGACGGTGTGAGTGTAGTTGGGGTTGTATATAGTAGTATGAATGAAGCTGGGCCGGGGGTCTTGTATGATTTTATACTATTTACTATTTATAATTTTTTTTACAGGGGTATTAATGTAAGTTATGAGTATTTTGTTTGTTGTCTTTTCTTTTTGCTTTCTTTATTTAATTGGAATTTTCTTTCTTGTCCCTGATTAGTAGGTTTCTTTTTTGTCTTTTGTGGCCGTCTGATTGGAGCTTTGTTCTTATGTTTTGTTTTGTTGTGTTCTATTTGTAGTGTATCATAGTTAGTGTCATGTGAAAGTATTTTATTTAATAAAAGACTCACTGTTATCTGTGGTGTTACATAGGACTGCAGATGACTTCTACTACATTATCTGTACTCAGAGTTATCACTGTGTTATCTGTGGTGTTACATAGGACTGCAGGTGACATCTACTACATTATCTGTACGTGGAGTTATCACTGTGTTGTATGTGGTGTTACATAGGACTGCAGGTGACATCTACTACATTATCTGTACTCAGAGATATCACTGTGTTATCTGTGATGTTACATAGGACTGCAGGTGACATCTACTACATTATCTGTACTCAGAGATATCACTGTGTTATCTGTGATGTTACATAGGACTGCAGGTGACATCTACTACATTATCTGTACTCAGAGAGATATCACTGTGTTATCTGTGGTGTTACATAGGACTGCAGGTGACATCTACTACATTATCTGTACTCAGAGAGTTATCACTGTGTTATCTGTGGTGTTACATAGGACTGCAGGCGACATCTACTACATTATCTGTACTCGGAGAGTTATCACTGTGTTATCTATGGTGTTACATAGGACTGCAGGTGACATCTACTACATTATCTGTACTCAGAGAGTTATCACTGTGTTATCTGTGGTGTTACATAGGACTGCAGGTGATGTGTACTACATTATCTGTACCCGGAGAGTTATCACTGTGTTATCTGTGGTGTTACATAGGACTGCAGGTGACATCTACTACATTATCTGTACTCAGAGTTATCACTGTGTTATCTGTGGTGTTACATAGGACTGCAAGTGACATCTACTACAGTATCTGTACTCAGGGAGTTATCACTGTGTTATCTGTGGTGTTACATAGGACTGCAGGCGACATCTACTACATTATCTGTACCCGGAGAGTTATTACTGTGTTATCTGTGGTGTTACATAGGACTGCAGGCGACATCTACTACATTATCTGTACTCAGAGAGTGATCACTGTGTTTGCTGTGGTGTTACATAGGACTGCAGGTGACATCTACTGCATTATCTGTACTCGGAGTTAGCACTGTGTTATCTGTGGTGTTACATAGGACTGCAGGTGACATCTACTACGTTATCTGTACTCAGAGAGTTATCACTGTGTTATCTGTGGTGCTACATAGGACTGCAGGTGACATCTACTACATTATCTGTACTCAGAGAGTTATTACTGTGTTATCTGTGGTGTTACATAGGACTGCAGGCGACATCTACTACATTATCTGTACTCAGAGAGTGATCACTGTGTTT
The DNA here is from genome assembly GCF_051348905.1 of Ranitomeya variabilis. Taxonomy (NCBI): domain Eukaryota; kingdom Metazoa; phylum Chordata; class Amphibia; order Anura; family Dendrobatidae; genus Ranitomeya; species Ranitomeya variabilis. Next base: position 1,099,057,641 of record NC_135233.1, read on the forward strand.
GCTGTGGTGTTACATAGGACTGCAGGTATATCATAGGCACTGTAAGCATGCAGCGTGTAGATTTGTGCATGCAGGTTGCTGTATTACAGTTATTGCCGTCAGTGTGGGTTCCTGCATAGACTTGTGGAGACCCTGTGTGATGATCCCCCGTGTTCTACACCTCAGTTGGGGTCTTCTAGGTTATTAGTAAGGGGGGCTGCCTTGTCTCTCTGTGTGACAGGAGAGGAAACGCTGTATCTGTAGAGTTCTGTTGGAAGGACATTACTCTGTTAGACCCGGACTTGCTCGTTGTCTCCTCTATGGGATCAGCTTCCTAATAGTATTAATCCTGGGGGGGGGGATATTGCTGGATAATAATATTGGATTATGTAATCTCGTCCTAAAAAATCTCTCATGGTCTTTGTTTCTTGCTGAAGAAAAGCTTTATATTTGTCGTACATATATTCTGCAGACATAAGTTTGCTAGACTAGAAGATGGGTGGGTAATTCATTTTCCCGACGGGCCACATGACAGACCGTGACTGTTGTGGAGGTTGAACCAATATGTTGAGATTAATTCTGCTCAATATCAATCTTAACATTTTAATTATAATTATTTTATATTAATTGTATTATTTAATACTAAGCAGAATTAAAAATGCTGTTATCCCCCTACATACGTTTTGAGGCTGCACACAGCCCCTTCTATATACCATAAGAACACATAACCTCCCCATATACAGCACAAGCCTCCCCATGTCCAGCAGAAACCCCCCATAACCTCCACATATCTAGCAAAAGCCCCGAATAGCCTCCTTATGTCCAGCAGGAGCCCCCCATAGCCTCCACATATCTAGCAAAAGCCCCGAATAGCCTCCTTATGTCCAGCAGGAGACCCCCATAGCCTCCCTATGTCAAGCAAGAGACCCCCATAGCCTCCCTATGTCAAGCAAGAGACCCCCATAGCCTCCCTATGTCAAGCAGGAGCCCCCCATAGCCTCCCTATGTCAAGCAGGAGCCCTCTATAGCCTCCCTATGTCAAGCAAGAGACCCCCATAGCCTCCCTATGTCAAGCAGGAGCCCCCCATAGCCTCCCTATGTCAAGCAGGAGCCCTCCATAGCCTCCCTATGTCAAGCAAGAGACCCCCATAGCCTCCCTATGTCAAGCAAGAGACCCCCATAGCCTCCCTATGTCAAGCAGGAGCCCCCCATAGCCTCCCTATGTCAAGCAGGAGCCCTCCATAGCCTCCCTATGTCAAGCAAGAGACCCCCATAGCCTCCCTATGTCAAGCAGGACACCCCCATAGCCTCCCTATGTCAAGCAGGAGACCCCCATAGCCTCCCTATGTCAAGCAGGAGACCCCCATAGCCTCCCTATGTCAAGCAGGAGCCCCCCATAGCCTCCCTATGTCAAGCAGGAGCCCTCCATAGCCTCTCTATGTCAAGCAGAAGCCCCCATAGCCTCCCTATGTGAAGCAGGAGCCCCCATAGTCTTCCTATGTCCAGCTTGAGACCCCCATAGCCTCCCTATGTCAGCAGGAGCCCCCATAGCCTCCCTATGTCAAGCAGGAGCCCTCCATAGCCTCCCTATGTCAAGCAAGAGACCCCCATAGCCTCCCTATGTCAAGCAGGAGACCCCCATAGCCTCCCTATGTCAAGCAGGAGCCCTCCATAGCCTCCCTATGTCAAGCAAGAGACCCCCATAGCCTCCCTATGTCAAGCAGGAGCCCTCCATAGCCTCCCTATGTCAAGCAAGAGACCCCCATAGCCTCCCTATGTCAAGCAGGAGACCCCCATAGCCTCCCTATGTCAAGCAGGAGCCCTCCATAGCCTCCCTATGTCAAGCAGGAGCCCCCCATGGCCTCCCTATGTCAAGCAGGAACCCCCATAGCCTCCCTATGTCAAGCAGGAGCCCTCCATAGCCTCCCTATGTCAAGCAAGAGACCCCCATAGCCTCCCTATGTCAAGCAGGAGACCCCCATAGCCTCCCTATGTCAAGCAGGAGCCCTCCATAGCCTCCCTATGTCAAGCAAGAGACCCCCATAGCCTCCCTATGTCAAGCAGGAGCCCTCATAGCCTCCCTATGTCAAGCAAGAGACCCCCATAGCCTCCCTATGTCAAGCAGGAGATCCCCATAGCCTCCCTTTGTCAAGCAGGAGCCCTCCATAGCCTCCCTATGTCAAGCAGGAGCCCCCCCATAGCCTCCCTATGTCAAGCAAGAGACCCCCATAGCCTCCCTATGTCAAGCAGGAGCCCTCCATAGCCTCCCTGTTGTGAATTAGACTTTTTTGGCTCCCTCTAGTGGTTACTAGTGATATGACTCTGGGATTTCCTTCCCTCTGTCTGCACCCAGCTGGGTCGTTACTTCAGGGGTGTTGCTATATAAACCTCCTGGAATCTTAGTCCAGTGCCTGGCATCGGTGTTATCAGACACATTCTGTTTGCTCCTGTTTGCTGGTCTGTTATGGAAATATTAGGGTTGGATAAATCTATCCCTGTGTGTGCTGCGGCCGCTCCCAATTAGACTGAGTATTTTGAGCGCTCATCAAGAATGGACTGTACACAACTGTGACAGAACAACATTCCATCAATACTGCAACTTTATTGTACATACATAGTTTTATATTTTCACATAGAAAGGAGTGGTTAGGGGTTGTCAGGGGTGGTTAGTTAATTACCATATTGTCTAGCTCCTCTGTCATTGGTTAGCTAAACATATATGGAATATTGTGATTAATGCTCATATGACTGCGGATTAAGCAACTAAACTTGAGTTCTGTGTCTAGGACAGAGTTGAGACATCTGACACTGTTGGTCTGCCGTTTCAGCAAGATTCAGCTAGATTCTAGGCATTATTTCAGACATCTGATCAGCAGTCACCAAACATCTGACACTCTTCTGCTTTTTTGTGATGGAAAACCCCATATGATCTGTCTGGGTTATATCAGTTTGTCAGCCATTTTAAACCATTGATTATAATGTATATATTAGCTGTGAGCATATAAGTATATATTTGATTATAGAGGAGTATACATGCAAGTGAGATCTACATGATATATATATTTCTATCACAAGCCCCCCTTAGATATCACTTGCCCTAATCCTAGCCTCCTGTCCCAAAGCGCTGCAACTCTTTTGTGCTGTCGGCGAACTGACACAAGTCTAACGCCTGTGCCCCACTCCGTACAGACTTTTCGCAAATGGGCGGTCAGGAGATCTGTCCCTAACGGGGGTTCGTTGCAATCAGTCTCTTAGTCAATAGCATGTGTAGTGAGCGATGTGTAGTCTTTATCAGGTAGGTCATCTTTTCGGTCAGGCCGCAACATCATTCTGGCTTGGGTGTCATCTTCTGGTAGGGGAGCTTTCTTGCCATGCGATGAGTGAATCCAAGTGGGTCTTCCCTCCAGTTTCACAGAGTTTGGTGTCATCAGCAGCACTTGAGCAGGATCATCAAATCTGGGATCGAGTGGTGTTCTCCTTACAAGCTTTTTCACCAACACCCAGTCTCCTGGCTTCTAGGAGTGCATACCGGACAATGAATCTGGATCTGGCAATGAAGAAAAAAACTCGAGAATGGATGTTAGCAAGTTTCTTGGTGATTTCAATTACATAAGCAGACAAAGTATCATATTACATAGTCAGCTGCTGAGGGAAAGGATACCCCTAACCTGGGACTATACACAAACAAAATTTCATATGGTGACAGCTTTGCTGGGCCTCTGGAAGTATGCCTTACATTAAGTAGTGTGATTGGGAGTGTGTAGGCCTAAGTCTGATCCTACTGCTGACTAGATCTCTCGTGTGAGATTTGCTGTGAATGCGGGTCCCTGGTCACTCTCTATCACTTCTGGGACCCCATAGCTGCATATCTCATCTCTGAGAGTAGCTTCTTTGCAATAGTCTTTGCTGACTGGTTCCTCACTGGGAAAGCTTCTGGCCATCCTGAGAATACGTCCACGACCACAAGGGCATATTCGAATCCTCCACTTGGCGGAATTTGGATGTGGTCTATCTGGATCCTCTGGGAGGGGTACAGTGGTCTGGCAAGACGATGTGTGGGAACTTTCTTCATTCTTCCAGGGTTGTGTTGTGAAATTGGATTCTGGGCTCCCCCGGTGGCCACTTGTGGAATTGTACTTGTGTGCATCATCCCCTCTGTTCACCTGCTCCTATCAGGATGTGGGAGTCGCTATATAACCTTGCTCCTCTGTCAGTTTCATGCCGGTCAACAATGTAATCAGAAGCCTTTCTGTGCATGTTCCTGCTACTAGACAACTCCCAGCTAAGTTGGACTTTTGTCCTTGTGTGTTTTTGCATTTTGTTCCTGTTCACAGCTGCTGTTTCGTTACTGTGTCTGGAAAGCTCTTGTGAGCGGAAATTGCCACTCTGGTGTTATGAGTTAATGCTAGAGTCTTAAAGTAATTTCTGGATGGTGTTTTGATAGGGTTTTCTGCTGACCATGAAAGTGCCCTTTCTGTCTTCTTGCTATCTAGTAAGCGGACCTCGATTTTTGCTAACCCTATTTTCATACTACGTTTGTCATTTCATCTAAAATCACCGCCAATATATGTGGGGGCCTCTGTCTGCCTTTTGGGAAAATTTCTCTAGAGGTGAGCCAGGACTGTCTTTTCCTCTGCTAGGATTAGGTAGTTCTCCGGCTGGCGCTGGGCATCTAGGGATAAAAAAACGTAGGCATGCTACCCGGCCACTTCTAGTTGTGCGGCAGGTTTAGTTCATGGTCAGTATAGTTTCCATCTTCCAAGAGCTAGTTCTCATATATGCTGGGCTATGTTCTCTCGCCATTGAGAATCATGACAGTTTGACCGGCCCAAAAAAAAGGGTTAAATTACTGGCTGAGAAAGGAGAGAAAAAAGAAGTCTGCTACAATTTTTTTTTTTTTTTTTTTTTTCCCTCTAGTTCTGAGTGTGCTCTTAATTGAATCACTTGCTAGTCTGCCTATACTGCAGCCTTCCTCTCTTTCTCTCCTTCTTATCCTTGAATGGCTCTGTGTTCACCTGTTTCAAATGGATCTTCAGAGTGTAGCTACAGGTTTGAATAATCTCGCCACAAAGGTACAAAATTTGCAAGATTTTGTTGTTCATGCACCTATGTCTGAGCCTAGAATTCCTTTGCCTGAATTCTTCTCGGGGAATAGATCTCACTTTCAAAATTTTAAAAATAATTGCAAATTGTTTTTGTCCCTGAAGTCTCGCTCTGCCGGAGACCCTGCACAGCAGGTCAGGATTGTAATTTCCTTGCTCCGGGGCGACCCTCAAGACTGGGCTTTTGCATTGGCACCAGGGGATCCTGCATTGCTCAATGTGGATGCGTTTTTTCTGGCCTTGGGGTTGCTTTATGAGGAACCTCATTTAGAGCTTCAGGCGGAAAAGGCCTTGATGTCCTTGTCTCAGGGGCAAGATGAAGCTGAAATATACTGCCAAAAATTCCGCAAATGGTCTGTGCTTACTCAGTGGAATGAGTGCGCCCTGGCGGCGATTTTCAGAGAAGGTCTCTCTGATGCCATTAAGGATGTTATGGTGGGGTTCCCTGTGCCTGCGAGTCTGAATGAGTCCATGACGATGGCTATTCAGATCGATAGGCGTCTGCGGGAGCGCAAACCTGTGCACCATTTGGCGGTGTCTACTGAGAAAACGCCAGAAAATATGCAATGTGATAGAATTCTGTCCAGAAGCGAGCGGCAGAATTTTAGACGAAAAAATGGGTTGTGCTTCTATTGTGGTGATTCAACTCATGTTATATCAGCATGCTTTAAGCGTACTAAGAAGCCTGACAAGTCTGTTTCAATTAGCACTTTACAGTCTAAGTTTATTCTATCTGTGACCCTGATTTGTTCTTTGTCATCTATTACCGCGGACGCCTATGTCGACTCTGGCGCTGCTTTGAGTCTTATGGATTGGTCCTTTGCCAAACACTGTGGGTATGATTTGGAGCCATTGGAGGCTCCGATACCTCTGAAAGGGATTGACTCCACCCCATTGGCTAGTAATAAACCACAATACTGGACACAAGTGACTATGCGTGTTAATCCGGATCACCAGGAGGTTATTCGCTTTCTGGTGCTGTATAATCTACATGATGTTTTGGTGCTGGGATTGCCATGGCTGCAATCTCATAACCCAGTCCTCGACTGGAGAGCTATGTCTGTGGTAAGCTGGGGATGTAAAGGAACTCATGGGGACGTACCTTTGGTTTCCATTTCATCATCTATTCCCTCTGAGATTCCTGAATTCTTGTCTGACTTTCGTGACGTTTTTGAAGAACCCAAGGTTGGTTCACTACCTCCGCACCGGGAGTGCGATTGTGCCATAGACTTGATCCCGGGTAGTAAATACCCTAAGGGTCGTTTATTTAATCTGTCTGTGCCTGAACACGCGGCTATGCGAGAATATATAAAGGAGTCCTTGGAAAAGGGACATATTCGTCCTTCGTCATCTCCCTTAGGAGCCGGTTTTTTCTTTGTGTCTAAGAAAGACGGCTCTTTGAGGCCGTGTATTGATTATCGACTTTTGAATAAAATCACGGTTAAATATCAATATCCGTTACCACTGCTTACTGATTTGTTTGCTCGTATAAAGGGGGCCAAGTGGTTCTCTAAGATTGATCTCCGTGGGGCGTATAATTTGGTGCGAATCAAGCAGGGGGATGAGTGGAAAACCGCATTTAATACGCCCGAGGGCCATTTTGAGTATTTGGTGATGCCTTTTGGTCTTTCAAATGCCCCTTCAGTCTTCCAGTCCTTTATGCATGACATTTTCCGCGATTATTTGGACAAATTTATGATTGTGTATCTGGATGATATTCTGATTTTTTCGGATGACTGGGACTCTCATGTCCAGCAGGTCAGGAGGGTTTTTCAGGTTTTGCGGTCTAATTCCTTGTGTGTGAAGGGTTCTAAGTGTGTTTTTGGGGTTCAAAAGATTTCCTTCTTGGGATACATTTTTTCCCCCTCTTCCATCGAGATGGATCCTGTCAAGGTTCAGGCTATTGGTGATTGGACGCAACCCTCTTCTCTTAAGAGTCTTCAGAAATTTTTGGGCTTTGCTAACTTTTATCGTCGATTTATTGCTGGTTTTTCTGATGTTGTAAAACCATTGACTGATTTGACTAAGAAGGGTGCTGATGTTGCTGATTGGTCCCCTGATGCTGTGGAGGCCTTTCGGGAGCTCAAGCGCCGCTTTTCTTCCGCCCCAGTGTTGCGTCAGCCTGATGTTGCTCTTCCTTTTCAGGTTGAGGTCGACGCTTCTGAAATCGGAGCTGGGGCGGTGTTGTCGCAGAGAAGTTCCGACTGCTCCGTGATGAGACCTTGTGCTTTTTTTTCCCGTAAATTTTCGCCCGCCGAGCGGAATTATGATATTGGGAATCGGGAGCTTTTGGCCATGAAGTGGGCTTTTGAGGAGTGGCGTCACTGGCTTGAGGGGGCCAGACATCAGGTGGTGGTATTGACTGACCACAAAAATTTAATTTACCTTGAGTCTGCCAGGCGCCTGAATCCTAGACAGGCGCGCTGGTCGTTGTTTTTCTCTCGGTTTAATTTTGTGGTGTCTTACCTACCGGGTTCTAAGAATGTTAAGGCGGATGCCCTTTCTAGGAGTTTTGAGCCTGACTCCCCTGGTAATTCTGAGCCCACAGGTATCCTTAAAGATGGAGTGATATTGTCTGCCGTTTCTCCAGACCTGCGGCGGGCCTTGCAGGAGTTTCAGGCGGATAGACCTGATCGTTGCCCACCTGGTAGACTGTTTGTTCCTGATGATTGGACCAGTAGAGTCATCTCTGAGGTTCATTCTTCTGCGTTGGCAGGTCATCCTGGAATCTTTGGTACCAGGGATTTGGTGGCAAGGTCCTTCTGGTGGCCTTCCCTGTCACGAGATGTGCGAGGCTTTGTGCAGTCTTGTGACGTTTGTGCTCGGGCCAAGCCTTGTTGTTCTCGGGCTAGTGGATTGTTGTTACCCTTGCCTATCCCGAAGAGGCCTTGGACGCACATCTCGATGGATTTTATTTCGGATCTGCCTGTTTCTCATAAGATGTCTGTCATCTGGGTGGTGTGTGACCGTTTCTCTAAGATGGTCCATCTGGTTCCCTTGCCTAAGTTGCCTTCTTCTTCCGAGTTGGTTCCTCTGTTTTTTCAAAATGTTGTTCGTTTGCATGGTATTCCGGAGAATATCGTTTCTGACAGAGGGACCCAATTCGTGTCTAGATTTTGGCGGGCATTCTGTGCTAGGATGGGCATAGATTTGTCTTTTTCGTCTGCTTTCCATCCTCAGACTAATGGCCAGACCGAGCGGACTAATCAGACCTTGGAGACATATTTGAGGTGTTTTGTGTCTGCGGATCAGGATGATTGGGTTGCTTTTTTGCCTTTGGCGGAGTTCGCCCTCAATAATCGGGCCAGCTCTGCCACCTTGGTGTCCCCGTTTTTCTGTAATTCGGGGTTTCATCCTCGATTTTCCTCCGGTCAAGTGGAGTCTTCGGATTGTCCTGGAGTGGATGCTGTGGTGGAGAGGTTGCATCAGATTTGGGGGCAGGTGGTGGACAATTTGAAGTTGTCCCAGGAGAGGACTCAGCTTTTTGCCAACCGCCGTCGTCGTGTTGGTCCTCGGCTTTGTGTTGGGGACTTGGTGTGGTTGTCTTCTCGTTTTGTCCCTATGAGGGTTTCTTCTCCTAAGTTTAAGCCTCGGTTCATCGGCCCGTACAAGATATTGGAGATTCTTAACCCTGTGTCCTTCCGTTTGGACCTCCCTGCATCCTTTTCGATTCATAATGTTTTTCATCGGTCATTGTTGCGCAGGTATGAGGTACCGGCTGTGCCTTCCGTTGAGCCTCCTGCTCCGGTGTTGGTTGAGGGTGAGTTGGAGTACGTTGTGGAAAAGATCTTGGACTCTCGTGTTTCCAGACGGAAACTCCAGTATCTGGTCAAATGGAAGGGATACGGTCAGGAGGATAATTCTTGGGTCACTGCCTCTGATGTTCATGCCTCCGATCTTGTCCGTGCCTTTCATAGGGCTCATCCTGATCGCCCTGGTGGTTCTGGTGAGGGTTCGGTGCCCCCTCCTTGAGGGGGGGGTACTGTTGTGAAATTGGATTCTGGGCTCCCCCGGTGGCCACTTGTGGAATTGTACTTGTGTGCATCATCCCCTCTGTTCACCTGCTCCTATCAGGATGTGGGAGTCGCTATATAACCTTGCTCCTCTGTCAGTTTCATGCCGGTCAACAATGTAATCAGAAGCCTTTCTGTGCATGTTCCTGCTACTAGACAACTCCCAGCTAAGTTGGACTTTTGTCCTTGTGTGTTTTTGCATTTTGTTCCTGTTCACAGCTGCTGTTTCGTTACTGTGTCTGGAAAGCTCTTGTGAGCGGAAATTGCCACTCTGGTGTTATGAGTTAATGCTAGAGTCTTAAAGTAATTTCTGGATGGTGTTTTGATAGGGTTTTCTGCTGACCATGAAAGTGCCCTTTCTGTCTTCTTGCTATCTAGTAAGCGGACCTCGATTTTTGCTAACCCTATTTTCATACTACGTTTGTCATTTCATCTAAAATCACCGCCAATATATGTGGGGGCCTCTGTCTGCCTTTTGGGAAAATTTCTCTAGAGGTGAGCCAGGACTGTCTTTTCCTCTGCTAGGATTAGGTAGTTCTCCGGCTGGCGCTGGGCATCTAGGGATAAAAAAACGTAGGCATGCTACCCGGCCACTTCTAGTTGTGCGGCAGGTTTAGTTCATGGTCAGTATAGTTTCCATCTTCCAAGAGCTAGTTCTCATATATGCTGGGCTATGTTCTCTCGCCATTGAGAATCATGACAGGGTTGCATTTGCCACAGGTCAGACAGCTGTTTATGAACTTGGCTGTTAGGGTGGAGATTTCTGGAGCGAACCAGTAAGCACCAATCGGATCATTCATCTGTGCCTTTAATCTGTGTGTGGGCCCAAGTGCCCACTGGACCACCATAGGGTGCATGCTTCGGGGTAAACAGGGTTTGTAGTCCATTGAGTATACCCTTCCTTCTTCATGTGTTGCTCACTTCTGCATCCAGCATTCCTTCTTGTCCTTTGGGGCTTGCTCTTGCAGCTTTTTTGAGCAGATTCCAGGATGTCATCTTGTCAGGTTTCTTGTCTTCAGTCGTCATGTAGTAGCCGTCTGGCTCTACGACCTCTTCCACTTTTCCATATTGTCTTCCCTTGACTGTTTCTTTGGCTGCCATATCCGCCATGTTGTTGCCTCGTGCCCCTACTGTGTTCAGTTTTCCATGCGCTTTGACTTTTAGCATTGTCACCACTTTTGGAAGTTGAAGTGTGTTCAGCAGGTCCTTAATGGCTCCATGATGCTTCACGGTTGTTCCGCTTGCTGTTATGAAGTTCCTTGCAGCCCAGATGGGTCCGAAGTCGTGTGCTATGCCATGCAAGTACCTTGAATCGGTATACATTTTCTCAGTCTTGTCTTCTGCCATCTGGTAGGCCTTCATCAGCGCTATCAGTTCTGCTTCCTGGGCTGACAGACTGGGCGGCAGACTTCTGGACCACAGGATCTCTTGATTGCTGGTCACTGCACATCCCGTGTGAAATATTCCTTCATCATCTGCAAATCTGGAGCCATCCACAGAGAGGATCAACTCTGGGTTGGTCAGTGGCTCTTCTGCCACCTTGGGTAGTCCTGCTGTTTCCTGTTGCATGATGCTGAAGCAATCATGGTCATCCGTCCGGAGCAAATTCAGATCAGACTTTTTATCTCAAGGCCCATATCTGTATCCCCCCTTGGGAGTGGGAGTAGAGTGGACGGGTTGAGGACTGTGCATCTGGAGATGGTGACATTGTCGGGCAGGAATAGAGAGCACTGGAGGCGAAGATGCCTGGCGGTGGAGAGATGTTTTGGCTGGGTTTGGTTGAGGATTGCTGAGATGTCATGCAGAGCCAGGATTTCCAATGGTTTTTCCACTGATGTCAGTAATCCTGTCCAGGAGGGCATGTGCTGCAACTGCTGCTCTCATGCGGGAGGAAGAGGCTTCCCTTGCAACTGGATCCAGGCAAGCTGAAAAGTAGTCCGAAAGTCTCTGCTTTCCCCCCTGAAGCTGTGTCAGGACTCCAGTAGCAAGGCCTTCTCTTCTCATCAAGTAGAGACGGAATGGCTTCTTGTAGTCAGATAGGCCTAGTGCTGGTGCTGAGACTACAGAGCCTTTTAACTTCTTGAACGAACTGAAGGCCACATCTGTCTGGAGGAACGGGGCCAAGGAAGGCCTGTAGAACCATCTTCTCCACTGTGGTCTTCCGGTCATCTGTCAGGTGTTTCGCCTGGTGAGCAATACAGTGTCTCTGGAATGTAACTTGCTTCAGACACCACTGGACTTTGTTCTTTGAGATCTTGCAGTGCTGCTCCGCCAGGTAGAGTAGGAGATACAAGGAATGGGCTTTACACGTGTCAAAGTCAATTGCACAAAGGAGTAGATTGTCCATGTATTGTAGCAGGGTCACTTCTGCATGTTCTGTGACTCAGTTGGTGAGAACTGTGGACATTGCTTTGGTGAACTGTGAAGGGCTGTTCTGGGCCCACTGTGGCATCACTGTCCATGTGTGGTGTCCCCCCTGGTGCATTAAGGCAAACAGGAACTGGTCATCCGGGTGAAGGGGAACACTGGAGAAAACATTAGCCAGGTCGGTCACTGTGAACACTTTTGCTGTGGCAGGCACATTCGAGAGCAGAGTGTGCAGATTCGGCATAAATGCAGTTTCAAACACTGTGGCGTCATTCACAGCTCTCAGGTCATATACCATTCTGAACTTGGCTGGCTCTCCTTTTACAGTCTTTTTCTTGACGGGGAAAAGCGGGGTATTGCAAGGCGATGTGCGAGGAACAATGATTCCTATTTCCAGGTAGACCTTCAGTTGGTCAGAGGCAGCTTGACTCTAGGCCTGGCCTGGGCCTTACGAGGGTACATGGCTTGAGTGACACCCGTACTGGGGCAACTTGAGGTTTTCTCACGTGCTGGGGTCCCTTAGACCATAGACTTTCTGGTACTACGTCCAGTACCTCCTTGAGTAGGCCTCATTGGTTGCTTAATGTTCTTGTAGGGCCGCCAGCATGACTCTTCTTGGGTCAGGGATGAAGAAAGTGTCACTGTCCCATCTTCGTGGAACACTGTGGTTGCCTTCAGCTTCTGCAGTAGGTTCGCTCCCAGCAGGTTGAGTGGCAGGTCCTTTACACCACAAACTGGGACAGGATAGAGTGTCCTGGCTGAGTGCACACGCTCAGTGACTTTGTAAGCTGAGAATGTCTGACTTGACCATCAATGCTCATGCGAGACACAGAGGATTCTGATAGGCAGGTGGGATCAGCGAGTTCCACAGGTGTCATCACACTTCTGGCTGCACCACTTTGGATCTGACAACGCCATCCATTTTAAGGGTAATTTGAGGTACTGGTCTTGCAGATGAAGTTTTACATGTCAGGAGCATAGTGTCTTGCGGGCCTGGCTTGCTTGCCTCTGTCCTATGGACGGGGTACTTCACTGCTTTCTGCACTTCTTCCTTGACCTGTTTCTCTGGACCAACTCTTGGGTTGCATGGGTCCAGTTTCTTCGGGGGCGTGGGTGCTTTGCACTGGTTCTGGTAATGGCCAAACCTGCCACAGATGTAACACTTGACACTTTTTCTGTCTTTGTAGGGTGGTTGCGCTTTCAGGTCAGTGGTCACCATGAGAGGGGCTGTCTTCTGCACCCCTGGTTGGGACTCAATCCCTTTGGCTACTGTGGACAACATGATGGGTACTGCAGCGGCAGCGGGGTCCGGCCTCCTGATTGAAGCTGCGGTGGTAAGACGGGGCCTGCAGGTGCATTCGTGGCGAGGCCCGGGGTGCCATGAGACCGGTGGCTGCATCCAACCCAAGGTCTTGGGGCATTACAGGGGCTGTGGCTGCATCTGCCATCACTTCTTCCTCCTGCTCCGACATAGCTTCTCCCCTTTGCTAACCTTATTGAGGTCGGTGTCTCCTCTCTGGAGTCTGCAGCGGTTCTTCTGGTGTGTCGATCGGCACTTTGTAGCGTCTTCACCTCTGGCTCCCCTTCTGGTGTTCTCAGCAGCACGGCACCCTTTTCCTTCTTTGCGCTCTTTGTGGTGCTATAATAGCGGCAGTTTTGGTGACAATCGGCAATAAACAGTCTCCTAGGCGCACATAAAACATTTTTTCTGGGTCAGTCCACTGCTATTGACCTGTTCCTAGGCCTAGCCACTATCAGTGGTTTCCTGATTGGCTGTCTCAGTCCATGTCCAAAGGCCTGTGTATCTGGTCATGAATGGTGAAGCCCAAGTCTTGGAATACTTGCATTACTCTGCCATGAAACTTCTTTACAGACTCTGTCTTATCTTGGCTCTTGGTTTTGGCTTGTCCTGCCAATCTGCCTTTGGCCCACTCTCTGAGCTGTTATATTAGCTGTGGCCCTGACTCCCAAGCGTGTACGTCTAATTCTGCTGGAAGTTTGAATTGTTCCTTCATGATTGGCCAGAGTGCATCACCTGCTTCTATTTCCATTCATGGCCCAGAGATCATTCCAGGTGGCTGCATATTTTCACTGGCTCTGCTACATTCTTCGGTAAAATGGCATGGGATGCATCCCTGGGTCTGGACTATTGTCACCTGACTTGAAGTGCAGTGCACATAGTGTAATGGTGGTGCCTCTATCTGCCCCTGCATTCTTGGTGCCTGTGGGTTTCTTTTCTAGTACTGGACAGCATGTATGATGTTCCCTCTTCATCTTCATCAGAGGAATAGTTGTGATAGTTTGTACTGGGGTCGTACACTGACTGATTTTGAACTTAGAAGTTGCTTTTTTATGTGAGGATGTCTCCCCCCTTGCTGAAGCTATGATGGATTAGGATTATAGTTTCATGTTAGTGTGAATGTGGATGTAGGCAGCTCTGACCGGTGCTGAAGCTGTACATTATCAATACATGGTGATATCAAAGTTCATGTAAAACCTTAAGGGTTACAATATTGTTGACTGTGAAATGAGGCAACGGAGGATCTGTCAGTGAGCTCGTTCTGATATCATTCCTCCCCCCTCTGCACCCAGGGCTGAGCTGTCTGCTACCTGATGTGTCTACGGCTGCCCACTGTGGGGGGGGGGCTTTCACCTTCTTTCCCCGATATCACAAATGGCAATGGCTGGACTGTGCCAGGGGCATAGAGGGAAACCTTGTGCTGTAAGCACCATATTGTTTGAATTGGGCGTTGGCCCAGCCGGCAACAAGGAGGGAAAAAGAGGAAGAAGAAGAGGAGGGGTTGAGGAGTGAGACAAAGGAATAGTAGGAGGGGAGAGAGAGAGAGAATGTGGAGAGAGAGGGAGGAGAAGAGAGGAGTGGAGAAGGAGGGGAGTGAGAGGGTGAGGAGAAGAGGGAGGAGAGAGAGAGGAGAAAGGTGTGGTGGGGGAGTGGAAAAGGAGGGAGGAGAAGATGGAGGGTATGGAGGAGAGAGATAGAGAGGGGAAGAGAGAGAGAGAGAGAGAGAATGTGGAGAGAGAGGAGAGGAAAGGAGAGAGAATGCGGAGAGAAAAGACTGACAGAGAAAAAAAGAGGATAGATGAGAACAACAAGAATAATAGAGAGGAGCAATTATGCCTTCTCTCTGTAGGGAGAGACGGGGCGCACCACATACTGTGCAAAAATAACTACCTACTGCGCAGATTCTCCTGTCTTATACCCACAAAAATCACTTCCTGGTTTGCTCACATAACTTTCTGTACCACCTAAACGATGTAAGCTCTGCTGCCACTTCATACCATGTATTAGTATTCAGCAATCTAACATCAGCTAACTTCCCTTATTTTCCTTTCTACGTCATGCCACTCCGCAGCTTGAAGTCTGCCATTCTAATGAATTTCACGTACTTTATACCTTCCAAAAATCTTCACATACTTAACACCTTCGTGTTCTGCCACTATCTAGGGGCTGTTTTCTCATCAGGAAGTAAAAAGACTTTCCTGTTGCTCGGCCACTTTATTCCCCATGGCAAAAGCAAAAAATGAAAATGAAAAACACACAAAAATGAAAAAAACGGTACTAAAAAACTTCTAAAAATGAGTATATAAAACTCTAAGAAAAACCCAAAACGATAAGAAAAACCGTCAAAAACTTAGTTCACAACCAAAAAACTCAAAACTTTGATACAAGAGTAAAGGAAAAAAACTTTTTTCAAAAATAAATAAAAAATAAAAAGGTAAAGAGATTGAAGATTGAGGAAAACTTAATTAAAAAACTTTAAAATGCCGCAAAAAGAAAAAGACCCTTTAAGAGAGTAAAAAAAATTAATTAAAACGGCTTTTCTCTTCTTTTTTTTTTTTTAGAATCTCTGCGCTCAAATGCAGTCAGAGACACACTTCCTCTTTTTATTCCGTATGCCATTGCAATAATATCAAATGTCACTAAAATCACGTTTCTGAAAACACTTATGTCACATCAAAAATGATAGATACAATTTAAATTTCACTTCTTCACAAAAAAAAAACTACACATAGCCAGCATTGCAGCTGAAAACAGTCAGAAAAAAACAGATGTGACAGTTTGATTTACAATGCATATCTCCGCTTCAGCTGAAAAAAGAGGAAGTTTAAGAGAACTATTTCTGCTTCTTAAAGAAGCAACACTTGACAGACAGAAACAGATAGACAATCCGAGAGACGCCCTTTTTAATTCTGTGACACGTGCAGGCCGTTCTGGGAACAGACAACTGTCAATCGCACTGGCACGCATATGCCGGGAATCTACCACCCTCCGATCCGGTCGTCCTGACTGGCCGCCGGCTACGGGAATCTGTGGCAGCCCCTGAAAGCTATCACCATCCGAGCCTGGATCCTGGAGCCACCTGCTCCGGAACTACCTGTTCCTTTCCTCTTGCACGGGAATCTGTGATAGCTTACTCAGCGATTTGACCTCCTGCTGTCTGTTACCCAGCCACCATAAACAAAAGTCACTTTTTCCTTCTTCTCTCGGATTTTACACAAAACATATACACGGTACACAGCAGACACCTCCCAGGGTGGATTCAGGACTTTTTACACTACCTGGGAATTGATGACCACATCTGACCGGCAAGAGGCATAGACAAGGACTGGGCACAGGGGACTTTCAGGTAAGATGATAACATTTTCTTACCTTACTTATGGAGCTGCGCAGTCTCCTGCCCCTGTGCCAAGGCCATGGCAACACCTCCTTTCCGGTCAGTAGTGGGTCCCCGCGTGCGTTTCATCCATGCCTCGCTGTTGGGTGCCATTATGTTATGGAAATATTAGGGTTGGATAAATATATCCCTGTGTGTGCTGCGGCCGCTCCCAATTAGACTGAGTATTTTGAGCGCTCATCAAGAATGGACTGTACACAACTGTGACAGAACAACATTCCATCAATACTGCAACTTTATTGTACATACATAGTTTTATATTTTCACATAGAAAGGAGTGGTTTCTATGTTCCTGGTTCGTGTTAAATTAAGCTAAGTCTTGCTTCTTTGTTTTTTGGGTTATTTGTTTGCTATCATTTTTGTCCAGCTTGTACTAAATGTGATTCCTGACCTTGCTGGAAGCTCTAGGGGGCTGGTGTTCTCCCCCCGGGCCGTTAGACGGTTCGGGGGTTTTTGAATTTCCAGTGTGGATATTTTTGATAGGATTTTTTGCTGACCATATAAGTTATCTTTCTATATTCTGCTATTAGCTAGTGGGCCTCTCTTTGCTAAATTCCTAGCTCATTCTTATGTTTGTCTTTTCCTCTTACCTCACCGTTATTATTTGTGGGGGGCTTCTATCCAACTTTTTGGGGTATTTCCTCTGGAGGCAAGAAAGGTCTTTCTTTTCCCTTCTAGGGGTAGTTAGTTCTCCGGCTGGCGCGAGACGTCTAGGATCAACGTAGGAACGTTCCCCGGCTGCTGGTATTTGTGGTGCTAGGATTAGTTATATTGTCAGCCCAGTTACCACTGCCCTATGAGCTGGTTTTCTGTATTTACTGACTTAGCATTATTCCTGAGACCCTCTGCCATTGGGGTCATAACAGTATGCCAGGCCAATATTGAGTGTTTGGAGCATTGCAGAAGTGGGATAATAGGAAAGGAAATTCTGAGTTGTTTTTTTTTCCCTCCTTCTCTTCCTCCCCTTTACCTTTGAGTGGCTTGTGCTTGCTGCAGACATGAATGTCCAGACCTTGATTACAAGTGTAGACCAGCTGGCAGCTCGTGTGCAGGGTATACAAGATTTTGTTACCAGTAGTCCAATGTCTGAACCTAAAATACCTATTCCTGAACTGTTTTCTGGAGATCGATTTAGGTTTAGGAATTTCAAGAATAATTGTAAATTGTTTCTTTCTCTGAGACCCCGTTCATCTGGAGATTTTGCTCAGCAAGTTAAAATTGTTATTTCTTTTTTACGGGGCGACCCTCAGGATTGGGCTTTCTCGCTAGCGCCAGGAGATCCGGCATTGGCGAATATTGATGCGTTTTTTCTGGCGCTCGGATTGCTTTACGAGGAACCCAATCTTGAAATTCAGGCAGAAAAAGCCTTGCTGGCTATTTCTCAGGGTAAGGATGAAGCTGAAGTGTATTGCCAAAAATTTCGGAAATGGTCCGTGCTTACTCAGTGGAATGAGTGTGCTCTGACCGCAAATTTCAGAAATGGCCTTTCTGAAGCCATTAAGAATGTGATGGTGTGTTTCCCCATTCCTACAAGTCTGAATGATTCTATGGCGCTGGCTATTCAAATTGACCGGCGTTTGCGGGAGCGCAAAACCGCTAATCCTCTGGTGGTGTTGTCTGAACAAACACCTGATTTAATGCAATGTGATAGAATTCAGACTAGAAATGAACGGAAAAATCATAGACGTCAGAATGGGTTGTGTTTTTACTGTGGTGATTCTACACATGTTATATCAGCATGCTCTAAACGCCTAACAAGGGTTGTTAGTCCTGTCGCCATTGGTAATTTGCAACCTAAATTTATTTTGTCTGTGACTTTAATTTGCTCTTTGTCTTCTTACCCTGTTATGGCGTTTGTGGATTCAGGTGCCGCCCTGAGTCTTATGGATCTGTCATTTGCCAAGCGCTGTGGTTTTGTTCTTGAACCGTTAGTAAATCCTATTCCTCTTAGAGGTATTGATGCTACGCCATAAACCGCAGTTTTGGACGCAGGTGACCATGTGCATGACTCCTGAACATCGGGAGGTGATTCGTTTTCTTGTTCTGCATAAAATGCATGATTTGGTCGTTTTGGGTCTGCCATGGTTACAGACCCACAATCCAGTCTTGGATTGGAAGGCAATGTCTGTGTCAAGTTGGGGCTGTCAGGGAATTCATACTGATTCCCCGCCGGTGTCTATTGCTTCCTCTACTCCTTCGGAAGTTCCTGAGTATTTGTCTGATTATCAGGATGTATTCAGTGAGTCCAGATCCAGTGCTCTGCCTCCTCATAGGGACTGTGACTGCGCCATAGATTTGATTCCAGGTAGTAAATTTCCTAAGGGAAGATTATTTAATCTGTCAGTACCTGAGCATGCCGCAATGCGTTCATATATCAAGGAGTCTCTGGAGAAGGGGCATATCCGTCCATCCTCTTCCCCTCTTGGTGCGGGATTCTTTTTTGTGGCTAAGAAGGACGGATCTTTGAGACCTTGTATTGACTATCGGCTACTGAATAAAATCACTGTAAAATTTCAGTATCCTTTGCCTCTCTTGTCGGACTTGTTTGCCCGGATTAAGGGTGCCAAGTGGTTCACCAAGATAGATCTTCGTGGTGCATACAACCTTGTGCGCATTAAGCAAGGTGATGAATGGAAGACAGCATTTAATACGCCCGAAGGTCATTTTGAGTACTTGGTGATGCCTTTTGGGCTTTCTAATGCTCCCTCAGTATTTCAGTCCTTTATGCATGATATTTTCCGGAAGTATCTGGATAAATTTATGATTGTTTATCTGGACGATATTCTGGTTTTCTCTGAAGATTGGGACTCACATGTGGAGCAGGTCAGGATGGTGTTTCAGGTTTTGCGTGAGAATGCCTTGTTTGTTAAAGGCTCAAAGTGTCTCTTTGGAGTACAGAAAGTTCCCTTTTTGCGGTTTATTTTTTCCCCTTCTGCTGTGGAGATGGACCCAGTCAAGGTCCGAGCTATTCATGAGTGGACTCAACCCACGTCAGTTAAGAGTCTTCAGAAGTTCTTGGGTTTTGCTAACTTCTACCGTCGTTTTATCGCTAATTTTTCTAGCGTTGTTAAACCTTTGACGGATATGACCAAGAAAGGTTCTGATGTTGCTAACTGGGCTCCTGCAGCCGTGGAGGCGTTCCAGGAGTTGAAGCGCCGGTTTACTTCGGCGCCTGTTTTGTGCCAGCCTGATGTCTCACTTCCCTTTCAGGTCGAGGTGGATGCTTCTGAGATTGGGGCAGGGGCCGTTTTGTCACAGAGAGTTCCTGGTTGCTCGGTAATGAGACCATGTGCTTTCTTCTCTAGGAAGTTTTCGCCTGCTGAGCGGAATTATGATGTGGGCAATCGGGAATTACTGGCCATGAAGTGGGCATTTGAGGAGTGGCATCATTGGCTCGAGGGTGCTAAGCATCGTGTGGTGGTCTTGACTGATCACAAAAATTTGATGTATCTCGAGTCTGCTAAACGCTTGAATCCTAGACAGGCCCGCTGGTCATTGTTTTTCTCCCGTTTTGACTTTGTGGTCTCGTATTTACCAGGTTCAAAGAATGTGAAAGCTGATGCTCTTTCAAGTAGCTTTGTGCCTGACTCTCCTGGAGTCACAGAACCTGTTGGTATTCTTAAAGAAGGAGTTATTTTGTCAGCCATTTCTCCTGATTTGCGACGTGTGTTGCAGAGATTTCAAGCTGGTAGACCTGACTCTTGTCCACCTGACAGACTGTTTGTTCCTGATAAGTGGACCAGCAGAGTCATTTCCGAGGTTCATTCCTCGGTGTTGGCAGGTCATCCGGGAATTTTTGGCACCAGAGATCTGGTGGCTAGGTCATTTTGGTGGCCTTCCTTGTCACGGGATGTACGGTCATTTGTGCAGTCCTGTGGGACTTGTGCTCGAGCTAAGCCTTGCTGTTCCCGTGCCAGCGGGTTGCTCTTGCCCTTGCCTGTCCCGAAGAGGCCTTGGACACATATTTCCATGGATTTCATTTCTGATCTCCCGGTGTCTCGGGGTATGTCTGTCATCTGGGTGGTATGTGATCGCTTTTCAAAAATGGTCCATTTGGTGCCTTTGCCTAAGCTGCCTTCCTCTTCCGATCTGGTTCCTGTGTTCCTTCAGAATGTGGTTCGTTTACACGGCATTCCTGAGAATATTGTGTCTGACAGAGGATCCCAGTTTGTTTCCAGGTTCTGGTGATCCTTTTGTGCTAGGATGGGCATTGATTTATCGTTCTCGTCTGCCTTTCATCCTCAGACTAATGGACAAACTGAGCGAACTAATCAGACTCTGGAAGCTTACTTGAGGTGTTTTGTTTCGGCAGATCAGGATGATTGGGTGACCTTCTTGCCGTTGCCTGAGTTTGCCCTAAATAATCGGGCTAGTTCCGCTACTTTGGTTTCGCCATTTTTCTGCAACTCTGGTTTCCATCCTCGTTTTTCCTAGGGACATGTGGAGCCTTCTGACTGTCCTGGAGTAGATTCTGTGGTGGATAGGTTGCAGCAGATCTGGAATCATGTGGTGGACAACTTGAAGTTGTCACAGGAGAAGGCTCAGCGTTTTGCCAACCGCCGCCGCGGTGTGGGTCCCCGACTTCGTGTTGGGGATTTGGTGTGGCTGTCTTCTCGATTTGTTCCTATGAAGGTCTCCTCTCCTAAATTTAAGCCTCGCTTCATCGGGCCTTACAAGATATTGGAAATCCTTAATCCTGTGTCCTTTCGCTTGGATCTTCCGGTTTCGTTTGCCATTCACAACGTGTTCCATAGGTCTTTGTTACGACGCTACGTTGTGCCTGTGGTTCCTTCTGCTGAGCCTCCTGCTCCGGTGTTGGTTGAAGGCGAGTTGGAGTACGTGGTGGAGAAGATCTTGGATTCTCGTCTCTCCAGGCGGAGGCTTCAGTATTTGGTCAAGTGGAAGGGTTATGGTCAGGAGGATAATTCCTGGGTGGTTGCCTCTGATGTGCATGCGGCCGATTTGGTTCGTGCCTTTCACGCTGCTCATCCTGATCGCCTTGGTGGTCTTGGTGAGGGTTCGGTGACCCCTCCTTAAGGGGGGGGTACTGTTGTGAATTAGACTTTTTTGGCTCCCTCTAGTGGTTACTAGTGATATGACTCTGGGATTTCCTTCCCTCTGTCTGCACCCAGCTGGGTCGTTACTTCAGGGGTGTTGCTATATAAACCTCCTGGAATCTTAGTCCAGTGCCTGGCATCGGTGTTATCAGACACATTCTGTTTGCTCCTGTTTGCTGGTCCTGGTTCGTGTTAAATTAAGCTAAGTCTTGCTTCTTTGTTTTTTGGGTTATTTGTTTGCTATCATTTTTGTCCAGCTTGTACTAAATGTGATTCCTGACCTTGCTGGAAGCTCTAGGGGGCTTGTGTTCTCCCCCCGGGCCGTTAGACGGTTCGGGGGTTCTTGAATTTCCAGTGTGGATATTTTTGATAGGATTTTTTGCTGACCATATAAGTTATCTTTCTATATTCTGCTATTAGCTAGTGGGCCTACCTTTGCTAAATTCCTAGCTCATTCTTATGTTTGTCTTTTCCTCTTACCTCACCGTTATTATTTGTGGGGGGCTTCTATCCATCTTTTTGGGGTATTTCCTGTGGAGGCAAGAAAGGTCTTTCTTTTCCCTTCTAGGGGTAGTTAGCTCTCCGGCTGGCGCGAGACGTCTAGGATCAACGTAGGAACGTTCCCCGGCTGCTGGTATTTGTGGTGCTAGGATTAGTTATATGGTCAGCCCAGTTACCACTGCCCTATGAGCTGGTTTTCTGTATTTACTGACTTAGCATTATTCCTGAGACCCTCTGCCATTGGGGTCATAACACCTCCCTATGTCAAGCAGGAACCCCCATAGCCTTCCTATGTCAAGCAGGAGCCCTCCATAGCCTCCCCATATCCAGCTTGAGACCTCCATAGCCTCCCTATGTCCAGCAGGTGCCCCCCAATAGCCTTCCAATGTCCAGCAGGTGACCCCCATAGCCTCCCCATGTCCAGCCAAGCATCTCATAAACAAACACTACATACTCACCTCGCTCCCGTTTTCCCAGCGCTCTGCTCCTGTCTCCGATACGCTGACTCTCAGCAGTGCACTGCTGACACACTGAAATAACATCATTGCATCAGCTGTTTCACACACTGACAGGCGGAAAAAGGGGCCGGCGGACCCTCCTCAACCAGTGCATTCACTGCAGATGCAGACAGCGTAGATACCGTGATAGCAGGCGGGGGAGAGCATGTGTTTTCATCCCCTCCCCTGTTTCGGGCCGCACTTTGCCCAGGTCTGCACTAGAATATACTATCCTGCTGATTATGAACCTACCTTTTGTTACGAACCGTCCACATGGGGTGGAAGATGCGGGCACGGTGTGCCAGGTGCAGTGGCAGAACAACTATAACCTGCTGATTGAGTAAAATCTGCTATCATCGGCAGACCCCTCCTCTCATGGTATTCCATCAGCACTCGACGACTCGCAGGGTTGGACAGTTAGAACACTAAGACCTCCTGGCCGCATACCATAAATCAGAGATTGACAGCGCCATTTAACAGGTTAACAGCTGCAGCTCTGCGCTACTGTTAAGAGGCAGATGATGGCTGAATCTACAGCCATCATCTGCCAGGAAAGATGTGGGCTCGGCTTCTGAAACCTGTAACTGAAACTCTGTGTCCTGAGGTCATACCCCCGACCATCTGGGACAGCGGGACAAGTGCCCAAAGTTGGTGTTTTCCTGATGGATCGGTATGGCTGGATTGTCACCACCTTTAAACGAACCTCCATTCTCTGCCTGAAGAGCAAGTATGTGGATCCTTTTATTGTTTGCATCTTTGGTTGTGTTCTCCAGCTCTGATATCCATTCTTCCCCCCTATAAATACTCAGGGGTTTTTTTCGGAAGTATTTCCTCCTCGCTCAGAAGCGACCGGACATTCTGCACAGAATTCCCATATTTCTGTGCGCAGTTTTCATTGTGTCCTGCACATGGATGATGACTTCTTGTCTATATAATACAGCCCTTCAGTGCACAGGAAATACCCCTGCTATACTGTATGTAACTGTACATGCGTCCTTTCCTTGGGTTTGTTGACTAGATGCATGCTCCGTACTTTTAGGGCGACTGCCCAGTTTGCACACCCCGAGGTCAGGCCATATGCACATTTGTCTTTTCTCACCGATCCTCCCTTTATGAGCTAATTACGGCCTTCGCCTTCTGTCCCTCGTCTTCATCTTTTCTAATGAGCGCCGCCATCAGTGCCCCGAGCACCTCTAATTATTGGACTTAATTACCT
The DNA here is from genome assembly GCF_051348905.1 of Ranitomeya variabilis. Lineage (NCBI taxonomy): Eukaryota > Metazoa > Chordata > Amphibia > Anura > Dendrobatidae > Ranitomeya > Ranitomeya variabilis. The sequence continues at coordinate 1,099,081,067 of NC_135233.1, forward strand.
GCAGGATGCGGGGCCAGCTGCTCGGTTTGGGTGATCAGGTTGATGACTGATTCATTGCTCAGATTAATGTCTGTTGTTACCCGTCACTGCTAATTGTTACTGGAAACAGAAACGGGGAACGATTCTTAGTGCGGAAATCATTTCTGATGGGCTTCATCCCACGTGAGGTCTTCTCGTATTTTACAGATCGGCTTTCTACAGACTCTGAGTGGCGCATACTGTACATCTGTTCTGTTCTTACCAACTCACTGCTCCGTCTATGTGACAGTGCTTACTGTAATACCGGCATTCCGTTCATGTATCAGTAGGATCAGGATGAGCATAAATATAACACTAGTAATGTTGCTGGGCATGTGACTTTGGAAGTGTACAAAAAAAGTCAATAACTGAAATATATAAATATATAAATCTAAAGTAAGGTCTTCACCCGGCAGTGGGCTAAAGCTTGCTTAACACCAGTGACATGCTGCTGCACAATGCACAGGCCGCTGCCTCTCCTGGGCCTTTCCCTGTATCTGTAGGTGAAGGGTTCTCACTGCCGGTGACATGCTGCTGCACAATGCACAGGCCGCTGCCTCTCCTGGGCCTTTCCCTGTATCTGTAGGTGGAGGGTTCTCACTGCCGGTGACATGCTGCTGCACAATGCACAGGCCGCTGCCTCTCCTGGGCCTTTCCCTGTATCTGTAGGTGGAGGGTTCTCACTGCCGGTGACATGCTGCTGCACAATGCACAGGCCGCTGCCTCTCCTGGGCCTTTCCCTGTATCTGTAGAAGGAGGGTTCTCACTGCTGGTGACATGCTGCTGCACAATGCACAGGCCGCTGCTCCTCCTGGGCCTTTCCCTGTATCTGTAGATGGAGGGTTCTCACTGCCGGTGACATGCTGCTGCATAATGCACAGGCCGCTGCCTCTCCTGGGCCTTTCCCTGTATCTGTAGATGGAGGGTTCTCACTGCTGGTGACATGCTGCTGCACAATGCACAGGCCGCTGCCTCTCCTGGGCCTTTCCCTGTGTCTGTAGATGGAGGGTTCTCACTGCCGGTGACATGCTGCTGCACAATGCACAGGCTGCTGCCTCTCCTGGGCCTTTCCCTGTATCTGTAGATGGAGGGTTCTCACTGCCGGTGACATGCTGCTGCACAATGCACAGGCCGCTGCTCCTCCTGGGCCTTTCCCTGTGTCTGTAGATGGAGGGTTCTCACTGCCGGTGACATGCTGCTGCACAATGCACAGGCCGCTGCTCCTCCTGGACCTTTCCCTGTATCTGTAGATGGAGGGTTCTCACTGCCGGTGACATGCTGCTGCACAGTGCACAGGCCGCTGCCTCTCCTGGGCCTTTCCCTGTATCTGTAGATGGGAGGATTCTCACTGCCGGTGACATGCTGCTGCACAATGCTCAGTCCGCTGCCTCTCCTGGACCTTTCCCTGTATCTGTAGATGGAGGGTTCTCACTGCCCGTGACATGCTGCTGCACAATGCACAGGCTGCTGCCTCTCCGGGGCCTTTCCCTGTATCTGTAGATGGAGGGTTCTCACTGCCGGTGACATGCTGCTGCACAATGCACAGGCCGCTGCTCCTCCTGGGCCTTTCCCTGTATCTGTAGATGGAGGGTTCTCACTGCCCGTGACATGCTGCTGCACAATGCACAGGCTGCTGCCTCTCCGGGGCCTTTCCCTGTATCTGTAGATGGACGGTTCTCACTGCCGGTGATATGCTGCTGCACAATGCAGAGGCCGCTGCCTCTCCTGGGCCTTTCCCTGTATCTGTAGATGGAGGGTTCTCACTGCCGGTGACATGCTGCTGCACAATGCACAGGCCGCTGCCTCTCCGGGGCCTTTCCCTGTATCTGTAGATGGAGGGTTCTCACTGCCGGTGATATGCTGCTGCACAATGCAGAGGCCGCTGCCTCTCCTGGGCCTTTCCCTGTATCTGTAGATGGAGGGTTCTCACTGCTGGTGACATGCTGCTGCACAATGCACAGGCCGCTGCCTCTCCTGGACCTTTCCCTGTATCTGTAGATGGAGGGTTCTCACTGCTGGTGACATGCTGCTGCACAATGCACAGGCCGCTGCCTCTCCTGGGCCTTTCCCTGTATCTGTAGATGGAGGATTCTCACTGCTGGTGACATGCTGCTGCACAATGCACAGGCCGCTGCCTCTCCTGGGCCTTTCCCTGTATCTGTAGATGGAGGGTTCTCACTGCCGGTGACATGCTGCTGCACAATGCACAGGCCGCTGCCTCTCCTGGACCTTTCCCTGTATCTGTAGGTGAAGGGTTCTCACTGCCGGTGACATGCTGCTGCACAATGCACAGGCCGCTGCCCCTCCTGGGCCTTTCCCTGTATCTGTAGATGGAGGGTTCTCACTGCTGGTGACATGCTGCTGCACAATGCACAGGCCGCTGCTCTTCCTGGACCTTTCCCTGTATCTGTAGAAGGAGGGTTCTCACTGCTGGTGACATGCTGCTGCACAATGCACAGGCCGCTGCCCCTCCTGGGCCTTTCCCTGTATCTGTAGATGGAGGGTTCTCACTGCCGGTGACATGCTGCTGCACAATGCACAGGCCGCTGCCTCTCCTGGGCCTTTCCCTGTATCTGTAGATGGAGGGTTCTCACTGCCCGTGACATGCTGCTGCACAATGCACAGGCTGCTGCCTCTCTGGGGCCTTTCCCTGTATCTGTAGATGGAGGGTTCTCACTGCCCGTGATATGCTGCTGCACAATGCACAGGCCGCTGCCCCTCCTGGGCCTTTCCCTGTATCTGTAGAAGGAGGGTTCTCACTGCTGGTGACATGCTGCTGCACAATGCACAGGCCGCTGCCTCTCCTGGGCCTTTCCCTGTATCTGTTGATGGGAGGGTTCTCACTGCTGGTGACATGCTGCTGCACAATGCACAGGCCGCTGCCTCTCCTGGGCCTTTCCCTGTATCTGTAGATGGAGGGTTCTCACTGCTGGTGACATGCTGCTGCACAATGCACAGGCCGCTGCCTCTCCTGGGCCTTTCCCTGTATCTGTAGATGGAGGATTCTCACTGCTGGTTACATGCTGCTGCACAATGCACAGGCCGCTGCCTCTCCTGGGCCTTTCCCTGTATCTGTAGGTGGAGGGTTCTCACTGCCGGTGACATGCTGCTGCACAATGCACAGGCCGCTGCCTCTCCTGGACCTTTCCCTGTATCTGTAGGTGGAGGGTTCTCACTGCCGGTGACATGCTGCTGCACAATGCACAGGCCGCTGCCCCTCCTGGGCCTTTCCCTGTATCTGTAGATGGAGGGTTCTCACTGCCGGTGACATGCTGCTGCACAATGCACAGGCCGCTGCCTCTCCTGGGCCTTTCCCTGTATCTGTAGATGGAGGGTTCTCACTGCCGGTGACATGCTGCTGCACAATGCACAGGCCGCTGCCTCTCCTGGGCCTTTCCCTGTATCTGTAGAAGGAGGGTTCTCACTGCCGGTGACATGGTGCTGCACAATGCACAGGCCGCTGCCTCTCCTGGGCCTTTCCCTGTATCTGTAGATGGAGGGTTCTCACTGCCGATGACTTGCTGCTGCACAATGCACAGGCCGCTGCCTCTCCTGGGCCTTTCCCTGTATCTGTAGATGGAGGGTTCTCACTGCCGGTGACATGCTGCTGCACAATGCACAGGCCGCTGCTGCTCCTGGGCCTTTCCCTGTATCTGTAGATGGAGGGTTCTCACTGCTCGTGACATGCTGATGCACAATGCACAGGCCGCTGCTCCTCCTGGGCCTTTCCCTGTATCTGTAGATGGAGGGTTCTCACTGCTGGTGACATGCTGATGCACAATGCACAGGCCGCTGCTCCTCCTGGGCCTTTCCCTGTATCTGTAGATGGAGGGTTCTCACTGCCGGTGACATGCTGCTGCACAATGCACAGTCCGCTGCCTCTCCTGGGCCTTTCCCTGTATCTGTAGATGGAGGGTTCTCACTGCTGGTGACATGCTGCTGCACAATGCACAGGCCGCTGCCTCTCCTGGGCCTTTCCCTGTATCTGTAGATGGAGGGTTCTCACTGCCGGTGATATGCTGCTGCACAATGCAGAGGCCGCTGCCTCTCCTGGGCCTTTCCCTGTATCTGTAGATGGAGGGTTCTCACTGCCGGTGACATGCTGCTGCACAATGCACAGGCCGTTGCCTCTCCTGGGCCTTTCCCTGTATCTGTAGATGGAGGGTTCTCACTGCCGGTGACATGCTGCTGCACAATGCACAGGCCGCTGCCTCTCTTGGGCCTTTCCCTGTATCTGTAGATGGAGGGTTCTCACTGCCGGTGACATGCTGCTGCACAATGCACAGGCCGCTGCTGCTCCTGGGCCTTTCCCTGTATCTGTAGATGGAGGATTCTCACTGCCGGTGACATGCTGCTGCACAATGCACAGGCCGCTGCCTCTCCTGGGCCTTTCCCTGTATCTGTAGATGGAGGGTTCTCACTGCTCGTGACATGCTGATGCACAATGCACAGGCCGCTGCTCCTCCTGGGCCTTTCCCTGTATCTGTAGATGGAGGGTTCTCACTGCTGGTGACATGCTGCTGCACAATGCACAGGCCGCTGCCTCTCCTGGACCTTTCCCTGTATCTGTAGATGGAGGGTTCTCACTGCTGGTGACATGCTGCTGCACAATGCACAGGCCGCTGCCTCTCCTGGGCCTTTCCCTGTGTCTGTAGATGGAGGGTTCTCACTGCCGGTGATATGCTGCTGCACAATGCACAGGCCGTTGCCTCTCCTGGGCCTTTCCCTGTATCTGTAGATGGAGGGTTCTCACTGCCGGTGACATGCTGCTGCACAATGCACAGGCCGCTGCCTCTCCTGGGCCTTTCCCTGTATCTGTAGAAGGAGGGTTCTCACTGCCGGTGACATGCTGCTGCACAATGCACAGGCCGCTGCCTCTCCTGGGCCTTTCCCTGTATCTGTAGAAGGAGGGTTCTCACTGCCGGTGACATGCTGCTGCACAATGCACAGGCCGCTGCCCCTCCTGGGCCTTTCCCTGTGTCTGTAGATGGAGGGTTCTCACTGTCGGTGACATGCTGCTGCACAATGCACAGGCCGTTGCCTCTCCTGGGTCTTTCCCTGTGTCTGTAGATGGAGGGTTCTCACTGCCGGTGATATGCTGCTGCACAATGCACAGGCCGTTGCCTCTCCTGGGCCTTTCCCTGTATCTGTAGATGGAGGGTTCTCACTGCCGGTGACATGCTGCTGCACAATGCACAGGCCGCTGCCTCTCCTGGGCCTTTCCCTGTATCTGTAGAAGGAGGGTTCTCACTGCTGGTGACATGCTGCTGCACAATGCACAGGCCGCTGCCTCTCCTGGGCCTTTCCCTGTATCTGTAGATGGAGGGTTCTCACTGCTGGTGACATGCTGCTGCACAATGCACAGGCCGCTGCCTCTCCTGGGCCTTTCCCTGTATCTGTAGATGGAGGGTTCTCACTGCTGGTGACATGCTGCTGCACAATGCACAGGCCGCTGCCTCTCCTGGACCTTTCCCTGTATCTGTAGATGGAGGGTTCTCACTGCCGGTGACATGCTGCTGCACAATGCACAGGCCGCTGCCTCTCCTGGGCCTTTCCCTGTATCTGTAGAAGGAGGGTTCTCACTGCTGGTGACATGCTGCTGCACAGTGCACAGTCCGCTGCCTCTCCTGGACCTTTCCCTGTATCTGTAGATGGAGGGTTCTCACTGCCGGTGATATGCTGCTGCACAATGCACAGGCCGCTGCCTCTCCTGGGCCTTTCCCTGTATCTGTAGATGGAGGGTTCTCACTGCTGGTGACATGCTGCTGCACAATGCAGAGGCCGCTGCCCCTCCTGGGCCTTTCCCTGTATCTGTAGATGGAGGGTTCTCACTGCCGGTGACATGCTGCTGCACAATGCACAGGCCGCTGCCTCTCCTGGGCCTTTCCCTGTATCTGTAGATGGAGGGTTCTCACTGCTGGTGATATGCTGCTGCACAATGCACAGGCCGCTGCCCCTCCTGGGCCTTTCCCTGTATCTGTAGTTGGAGGGTTCTCACTGCCGGTGACATGCTGCTGCACAATGCACAGGCCGCTGCCCCTCCTGGGCCTTTCCCTGTATCTGTAGATGGAGGGTTCTCACTGCTGGTGACATGCTGCTGCACAATGCACAGGCCGCTGCCTCTCCTGGGCCTTTCCCTGTATCTTTAGATAGGATAGGATAGGATAGGATTGGCCATAGTTTGGTCCATCATCTTCTCCATGAGCATTTTTGCCAACTGTTTGTATGTCTGGATAAAAATGTCCAATGACGCATTGACCACATTGACACCCGGAAAGCTGCATGTTAAAGTTAGCAAGTTCATCCATGAGTCCCAGGAGATGACTACAACTTGGAAGATCCATAAAAAATTGCCGTGTGCACTACTGGGAAGGATGGTGCTAAGGTTAGGTTCCCACACCTTCTCAAACCATAATCAAAAAGAACCTAGCACTCAACTTGATGCTTTAGAGTGAGTTTTATTGTAGTGGTACTCAATAAACGTTTCGGTCCTACACCTGGACCTTCGTCAGTAACGTACTGTAGAGTATAAAGGGGACCAAAGGGTCAGAAGACACACAGAGGCGGCGTCTTACACAAGAGCCAAACAGGAGCGGTACTGTGGAGACCGTGGCAGATTGTAGCGGGAGCAGACGCGGATTCCACCGGTGGAATCCGCGTCTGCTCCCGCTACAATCTGCCACGGTCTCCACAGTACCGCTCCTGTTTGGCTCTTGTGTAAGACGCCGCCTCTGTGTGTCTTCTGACCCTTTGGTCCCCTTTATACTCTACAGTACGTTACTGACGAAGGTCCAGGTGTAGGACCGAAACGTTTATTGAGTACCACTACAATAAAACTCACTCTAAAGCATCAAGTTGAGTGCTAGGTTCTTTTTGATTATACAACTTGGAAGATGACATGTCCCATCTGATGTAACCCACGAGACTGATGTCTTTGTACGGCCCTTCATAGAAAAGAGAGCTCAGCAGCTGCCTTTTCCACTCTCTGAGCCTCTTTCCTTGGCTTTTCTGACCCCTGCAGGCGGCACTCCCAGGAACTCTATCTGAAGGGTCTTCGTTGACCCCAATCTAAATAAAGATAAAGTAAAAATAAACATGGAACAGTATAGGAAATATGAGACATTCCGAGAGGAAGAAAGGATGGGGGGATGGGAGTCCACCTAAAAAAAGGCTTAATAGGGTAATGCTGAAATTGATGAGGAAATCAGGGAATGATGAAGTGGTCATGGGAATGAAAGTTGTGGCCTCCATAGTCTTCAGGGTGACTACATTATGTTTCAGCCCTATGTGTCTTCCTTTATGTTGGAGGTTATGATGGAGATTTGGGCAAGGTCGGGAGGCTTTCACTGAATGCCTGAATGGTCAGTGTGGACTAAAAAGGTGGAAAATACTTAATAAGACCTCTTCAGCTCCTATAACACAAGCATTAGAACAAAGGAAGACTTGGTGGCCATAAACACATTTCTGTTCTTGAATTATGGACTGTGAGGTGATTGAGATTATTGCCCTGTTAGAGGGTCCTGTGACACCCAAGCTTCAGCTCGTTCGTGGGAGACATGATCCTTTTTCCTAGGATTTCTTGTTCCTAGGATTTTCCATCCATCTTGCTCTCCATACACTGCAAGTTTTACAGAGCCAGAGGAGGAAGAAAAGCAGCTGCAGTGCATCACCGAGTCCCCTCCATGCTTCTCTGTATATATCACCAAACGCACTCCATGCTTCACTGAAGGCATCACCGAGGCCCGGCCATGTTCCACTGTACGCATTGCCATTCCCCGCCATGCTCCAATGTAGGCATCACCGAGGTATACCATGTTCCACTGTAGGCATCACTGAGCTTCCACCATGCTTCACTGGAGGCATCACTGAGCCATCACCATGCTTGACTGTAGGCATCACCGAGCCACCACCATGCTCCACAACAGTCAGGGTGTTCTTTTCAGTAGATGCTTCATTCTTACTTCTCCAGACATACACCTGATCCAACACCCCGAAACTTCCTGTTCCACAGAACAGAATTTGTTATATGATAGATTTTGATGATATTGGAGGTGAATTTTCTTGTGCATTTGGGTCAGTAGAGGTGATGTCTTGGAGTTGGACACCTTCAGCAGGTATTATGTGCCTTCTGTGCAAACTGAAACCATATCTTGCTGTAGGTTTCTGCAGTCAAGTGAGGGTTGTTGACACCATGCCATCTCAGAAATTCCTCTTTCTGCCACATCCAGGTAGTAGTGGCAGACATTGAACAAATGAGATGTTTGTTGAGATATCACAAGAATATAGGGCCGTAGGTCATGCACAGATTAATATGCAGATCATATAAAGAATTGGTGCAAGAAATGACCATAAAAGAAAAATAAATTAAGAATATGTACATTTTTTTTGAACAATAATTCATTGATAATCAGTACTCAAAAATTAAAAAACACAGACTGAACCAAAAGGGCAGGACACAACTAAGACACGGGTAAGTAATCATATATACATGATAGTATGTAAGGCACATGGATGTACAATTGGGGATATACGTACTCTGAACAAAGTAATATACATTATACCAATCTATTAAACAGACAGGGTTAATGTATGCCCATTCAAACCTAAACAGCGCTCATATTTCTATAATAAAGTGCAATGCGGAATTTATAGATAGCTGTTGGGCTGAAATATTGCCAAATTAATAAATGCTATATGGTCACAGCTGAACGAGCAGTAAAGTGCATCTGCAGGAGAAAGGTGGGACGCCCCCGGAAGAAACGCGCGTAGGGGTACGCAGGACACAGCCACATCTTGGTAATGAATACTATTACGTCTAGCAGTACCTCTCTCTCCTGCAATTTTTGAGTACTGATTATCAATTAATTATTGGTCAAATAAAATTTACATATTCTTAGTTTATTTTTCTTTTATGGTCTTTTCTTGCACCAGTTCTTTATATGATCCGCATTCAGGTAGTGCAGCCGATGTTCCTATGAGATCTCAACGTCCAGCTGTTTCTCTAGGAACATTTACTGCTCCTTGTTTGTTCAAGGCAATGATCTCTTCTATTAACTTTTCAGACCCTGGTCTTGACCACACAGGAATATTTGAGACCTCAAGGCCATTGCCCATAAGAAATAGACCAAGATTCCTCAGGGCCAATGTCTAGTTATGTATCACGTCTGCAGCAGATTATAACAGAGTCAGAGCGGCAGCCGGTCATATCAGCCAGAGGGGCAGCAGGTCATACCAGTCATAGGGGCAGCAGGTCATAACAGCCAGAGCGGCAGCAGGTCATACCAGTCATAGGGGCAGCAGGTCATACCAGTCATAGGGGCAGCAGGTCATAACAGCCAGAGGGGCAGCAGGTCATACCAGTCATAGGGGCAGCAGGTCATAACAGCCAGAGGGGCAGCAGGTCATACCAGTCATAGGGGCAGCAGGTCATAACAGCCAGAGGGGCAGCAGGTCATACCAGTCATAGGGGCAGCAGGTCATAACAGCCAGAGCGGCAGCAGGTCATACCAGTCATAGGGGCAGCAGGTCATAACAGCCAGAGCGGCAGCAGGTCATACCAGTCATAGGGGCAGCAGGTCATAACAGCCAGAGGGGCAGCAGGTCATACCAGTCATAGGGGCAGCAGGTCATAACAGCCAGAGGGGCAGCAGGTCATACCAGTCATAGGGGCAGCAGGTCATAACAGCCAGAGCGGCAGCAGGTCATACCAGTCATAGGGGCAGCAGGTCATACCAGTCATAGGGGCTGCAGGTCATACCAGTCATAGGGGCAGCAGGTCATAACAGCCAGAGGGGAAGCAGGTCATAACAGCCAGAGGTGTAACAGGTCATACCAGTCAGAGGGGCAGCAGATCACAACAGCCAGAGAGGAAGCAGGTTATAACAGCCAGAAGGGTAGCAGGTCATAACAGCCAGAGCAGCAGCAGGTCATACCAGTCATAGGGGCAGCAGGTCATACCAGTCATAGGGGCAGCAGGTCATAACAGCCAGAGGGGAAGCAGGTCATAACAGCCAGAGGTGTAACAGGTCATACCAGTCAGTGGGGCAGCAGGTCATAACAGCCAGAGAGGAAGCAGGTTATAACAGCCAGAAGGGTAGCAGGTCATACCAGTCAGAGGGGCAGCAGGTCATAACAGCCAGAGAGGAAGCAGGTTATAACAGCCAGAGGTGTAACAGGTCATACCAGTCAGAGGGGCAGCAGGTCATAACAGTCAGAGAGGAAGCAGGTTATAACTGCCAGAAGGGTAGCAGGTCATAACAGCCAGAGGGGAAGCAGGTCATACCAGTCATAGGGGCAGCAAGTCATAACAGCGAGAGGGGCAGCAGGTCATAACAGCCAGAGGGGAAGCAGGTTATAACATTCAAAGGGGCAGCAGATCATAACAGTCAAAGGGGAAGCAGTTCTTAACAGCCAGAAGGGCAGCAGGTAATAACTGTCTTATTCCTCTAGTTGTTTTGGCACGAGAAACACCTTGATTTAGGACAGTTATGATACCACTCAGTAAAATGTGCCACCAACTACTGTATCGGGATTTCTCAAACGAGATGTTTCAGTATAATTCCCCCTTAAGGATTCTCATTGGCTGAATGGCAGCTGTGATCACGTTCTGGCCCGGTCCGCGGCTCGCACTGAGATGTCTCTTGCATCGCTAGGAAACTTGGACCGATAAGTGATGTGTCCGTGTCATTCCTGCCCTGACAATATCGCAAAGGTGATAATGAAAATAATGATGTTTTCTTTTTATGAAAAAAAAAAGGTCTTATCATACGGACGTTGCAAATATCAGGCGGCGAGAGTTAATTAGTTACTCATTATATCAGCACCATCGGAGGCCACAGAGAACAGAGCAAAGGAAGCTCATCCGGTCACATAAAAGGATCCCTGGTCCATTATCGGTACCTTTCTCCCAGCCCCCCGACATTCATGCCATAGATGTTGATGGCCAAACTATCTCCAGCCAGAAACTTCTCTCCGGTGGGAATAAAATACAGTGTATCCGTGTAGACAATGCTCTGTGAGCTGCACACATCTCTGCTGGTCTGTTGCAATGTATCATTGTAGAGAATGATCTGTGAGCTGCACACATCACCCTTCTTGTTTGTTACAATGTATCAATGTAGACAATGCTCTGTGAGCTGCACACATCAATGCTGGTCTGTTACAGTGTATCGGTGCAGACAATGCTCTGTGAGCTGACCTGTCTGTTACAATGTATTAGTGTAGACAATGCTCTGTGAGCTTCACACATCAGTGCTAGTCTGTTACAGTGTATCAGTGTAGACAATGCTCTGTGAGCTTCACACATCAGTGCTAGTCTGTTACAATGTATCAGTGTAGACAATGCTCTGTGAGCTTCACACATCTCTCTGCTGGTCTGTTACAATGTATCAGTGTAGACAATGCTCTGTGAGCTGCACACATCTCTCTGCTGGTCTGTTACAATGTATCAGTGTAGACAATGCTCTGTGAGCTTCACACATCTCTCTGCTGGTCTGTTACAATGTATCAGTGTAGACAATGCTCTGTGAGCTGCACACATCTCTCTGCTGGTTTGTTACAGTGTATCAGTGTAGACAACGCTCTGTGAGCTCCACACATCACTCTGCTGGTTTGTTACAGTGTATCAGTGTAGACAATGGTCTGTGAGCGGCACACATCAGTGCTGGTGTGTTACAATGTATCACTGTAGACAATGCTCTGTGAGCTGCACAGATCTCTCTGCTGGTTTGTCACAATGTGTTATTGTAGACAATGCTCTGTGAGCTGCACACATCAGTGCTGGTCTGTTACAATATATCAGTGTAGACAATGCTCTGTGAGCTGCACACATCTCTCTGCTGGTCTGTTACAGTGTATCAGTGTAAACAATGCTCTGTGAGCTGCACATATCACTCTTCTGGTTTGTCACAATGTATTAGTGTAGACAATGCTCTGTGAGCTGCACACATCTCTCTGCTGGTCTGTTACAGTGTATCAGTGTAGACAATGGTCTGTGAGCGGCACACATCAGTGCTGGTGTGTTACAATGTATCACTGTAGACAATGCTCTGTGAGCTGCACACATCTCTCTGCTGGTTTGTCACAATGTATTAGTGTAGACAATGCTCTGTGAGCTGCACACATCTCTCTGCTGGTCTGTTACAATGTATCAGTAGAATTGAAATCTAAAGTCGATTAGAAAGTTTTAGAACGTTTTATGTTTTCTAGATAAATCTTTATTAACATAAGATGGGAAATTGTTTTATTAGAGGGGTTGCCTGACTAACAAAAACTATGTTCTATGGGTGTGCATAGAGAATTCAGAGTTTAGGGGTCCTCTGCTCCGGACCCCATCTACGACATGTCCATTTCAAAGCCCAATGTGTAATTCTTCATTTCTCCTGTGGGGGCGCTGCAGGGGAACTGCTCACTTGTTGCTAGGTAGCCCCCCAGACTGGAGCTGATTACTGGTGATCATCAGCCGTAGGATGCCCTAAGAGCTTATTAATACGGGGCCCTAAGGCATCAGGGGCCGGTGCTAGATCTGACTCCCTACAAGGATTTCCATGTTACTTTGGTAGAGACACCATGTTCCGCTTTGCTGAGGTTTTTCCTGTATTTTCGCACAGCTTGTTCGCATGTAGTCTACGATGAGACCACGATTCTTCCTGGTGGAGCATACTGGGGGAGGGGGCCACATCAATAATTTATCGTCTTCATCCTTCTCTCATGTGAGAGACGCTTAACCACACAATTTGTTTTCCTAACTACAAGCTTCCATGGAAATTAACTAAATGGCAGATCACAGCCGGCCTGTACCCAGCAACCTTCCCTCCTGGACCCTTGTAACCTCCCTCCTGGATCCCTGTAACCTCCCTCCAGGACCCCTGTAACCTCCCTCCAGGACCCCTGTAACCTCCCTCCAGGACCCCTGTAACCTCCCTCCTGGACCCATGCAATCTTCCGGTGCCCTGTAACATTCCCTCCAGGACCCTTGTAACCTCCCTCCAAGATCCCTGTAATCTTCCTCCCAGTGCCCTGTAACTTCCCTCCAGGACCCTTGTAACCTCCCTCCAGGATCCCTGTAACCTTCCCTCCTGGACCCTTGTAACCTCCCTGCCGGACCCCTGTAATCTGCCCTCCTGGACCCTTGTATGCTCCCTCCCAGAACCCTGTAATCTTCAATCCTGGACCCTTGTAACTGCCGTCCTGGACCCCGGTAACCTTCTCCCACACACCTGTAACCTCTCTCCAGGACATGTCTAACCTTGCTCCTGGGGCCCCATAACCTTCCTTCCTGGACCCTTCATAACTTTCTTCCCGGATTTTCGTAAACTTCTCTCCCAGACACAGATCAATATTTGGTGTGGTCACCCTTTGCCTTCATCAATTCTTCTTTGTGGGATTATAGTCAGGTGTATGAGCAACTAGTTATACCAAACAGGACATAATCATCATTATTTATCTAGGTTGAAGCACTGTGTAGGTGGCCTAAAACTAGGTGAGGAACAGACAAATGCTGTTACTAAGGTGAGATTGTGGAAGACAGTTTCATATCACATGTCATACAGTGTGGCAAGACTGAGAGCAGCATCAAGACACAAGGTAGTTATATTGCATAAGCAAGTAGTCTACCAGGAAAAGATTTCACAGCAGACTGGGGTATTAAGTTGTGCTGTTCAAGTTTTATTTAAGAAGCATCAGGAAATAGGCAACAGTGAGGACTGTAGATGCTGTGGTCGGCCAAGAAAACTTGGTGGAGCAGATGGAAGATGTTATTTCCCATCGGAATCAGAAGATGCCAGCAGTGCCATCAGCCAAGAAATGGCAGCAACCAGTGGAATTCAGCTATACCTTTTTATTGTTCAGAGAAGTCTGGCCAGAAGTCGTCTTCAAGGAAAAGCCAAACTTTCTTCATGGAGGAAGGTCCATGCTATTCAACTATACACAAAAAAATAGCAACTGGGTCAGCAGGTCTCTGAACTGAGGAGTGAAAGGTGAAATATTTGGCTGTAGCAGAAGCACTGGAGAGTGGCACAATTACGGTCTGCAGGAGCAGTGACACACGGTGGAAGATCCTGCAACTTTGTGGATGCATTTCAGCAGATGGAGTTGTGGATTTCGTTAGGATTAATCGCGTCCTCACTGTGGAGAAATCCAGGAGACACGTACCCATCATGTAATACCATCATGTGGTCTCTGATTGGCTCCAAATTCATTCTGCAGCTGGACAATGACCCCCAACATCCAGCCAATGTCATTAAAAATGATGAGTCCTGGAGGTCATGATCCGGCCCCACAGAGCCCTGATCTCACAAGGATCTGTACAAGCGTTGTACAACAGATTGAGGCCTACAAAGAAATAAACATGGTACCTACAGTCAAATATAGTGGAGATTCAGAAAAGTTTTGGAGTTATTTTGCTGCCTCTCTCACTAAGTGCCTTGACTGCGCCTTGGTATCATGAAATCTGAAGATTACCAAAAGATTTTGAATGGCAATGTAGTGCCCAGTGTCAGAAAGCTGGGTTTGCATCCTAGGTCATGGGTCTTCCAGGAGGACAATGACCCCAAACGTACTTCAAGAACCATTCAGAAATAGATGGAAACAAAGCACTGGAGAGTTCTGAAGTGTCAGCAATGAGTCAGATCTAAATCCCATTGATCACCTGTGGAGAGATCTTTATATTACTGTTGTACATTTTTAGCCAAGGCCAGTATATGGAAATTGCAATTGTGTCCATACCGTGCACCTGCTACGAGGCCGATAGGAGTGCGGAGAACGTCTCAGATAAGCAGTGCCCATAGCTTCTGCACAGATCTCATCATTCCACAGTCTCAGAATTGTTAGTAAGTGATGGGTCAGTGGCCCGGACACTTGTAGGACCATTCTCGCCCTCATTATTTGGGCACGGGGTGGTTAGAGCATGGGTTGCATAGTCCTTTAAACCCGTTACCCAGCCTTCCCTAGCAGAGGCCTCTTTTGGCAGACGAGACCCTGAAGAATGTTGTTTGTTTTACTTGCATTTTTTACTATGTGTTAAGCTGCGATCTTTCGACGTAAAACTGCATGAAGCGAAAACGTCTGATTCCTTTCGATAAAATGACTTCTTCAGGCTGAATTTCGGCACGTTGCCAGCTACTGCCAGGGGTCAATGTGTTATTTAAGGTCTTCTGTCTACTGTGGATGGAAACTCACAGCAATGCCTCTAGCGCCAAGCACATGTATGGAGTATGTGATGAACCCAGACCCCTTAAGAGAGGCCCCAAGCAACAGAAAATGGACTAGAGTGGCCAAAACACTTAATCAAGGATTCTCATTCATACCCTTTGGTCAGGGACTGCAATGCCCTCTAGATCCTACGGCAATGGCTTTCCCTGGACTAGAACAATCCACTTCTATGGATGCCCTCACATTGCACCCTCATACAGCTGTGGGCGTGCATTTGGCTTCAATATGGCTCCATTTTGTATGGATCCACCATAGGGCACCTATATAGGTGAATGAGTCTCCTACTGGGGCTCTGTATGCATCTGCTGCCCCATTGAGCACAGTTTGCCTAATTTGGCCTCCTGGAAAGTCAGGGCCACGGTACAAGTTCAGTGTTAAGGCTCAGATGATGAGGAGGATACTCTAAGCTGTAGATCTGGATGAACAGCACGAACCAGAAGCATTGGTACATTGAGGTATAGCAGAACTCAATATGGTGCTTAACACCTGGAGCAGCGCGGGACAGTAGAGTTGGGTATGTGGGACAGCACCTTGGATGGAGAATGGCAGATGCAAACAATCACTGCCAACAGGCATTTTGGAAGAGCAACACCAAGTGAACCGATTGGCAACTTGGTTCTGCAGAGCCCAGAAAACGGACATGCCCCTTTAAACCGCAAAACCAAGTAGATGGACAGACACATTGGAACAGCAGAGCCGAGTATGATAGTCGCCGAGGAACTGCAGAGGAAAACACAGTCAGAGATCAGTTATTCAGGATATATCATTTTGAAATATTTAGCAGAGCCCAACAAAGTAGTAGGAGTGTGGACCCCTAGCTACCTGAATACCAAGGAAGTGTGCTGCCTTAGCCTAAAAAGCCTAGGAGAGTGTGGTATTTATTAGATACTCTGTATGAATATCCTGAAACTGCAGCTTCCTTCCTTCTGGCTGCAGCTTCCTTCCTTCTGGCTGCAGCTTCCTTCCTTCTGCCTGCAGCTTCCTTCCTTCTGGCTTCAGCTTCCGTCCTTCTAGCTGCAGCTTTTCTCCTTATGGCTGTAGCTGTTTTCCTTCTGGTTGCAGCAACCTTCATTCTGGCTGTAGCTTCCTTCCATCTAGCTGCATTGTCCATCTGGCTGCAGCTTCCTTCCTTCTGTTCTCAGCTTCCTTCCTTTTGGTTGCAGCGACCATCCTTCTGGCTGGAGCTTCCTTCCTTCTGGCTTCAGCTTCCTTCCTTCTGTCTTGAGTATTCCTCCTTCTAGCTGCAGCTTTTCTCCTTCTGGCTGTAGCAACCTTCATTCTGTCTGGAGCTTCCTTCCATCTAGCTGCATTATCCATCTGACCGTAGCTTCCTTCCTTCTGGCTGCAGCTTCCTTCCTTTTGGTTGCGGCGACCTTCCATCTAGCTGTAGCTTCCTTCCTTCTGGTTGCAGCAACCTTCATTCTGTCTGGAGCTTCCTTCCATCTAGCTGCATTATCCATCTGACCGTAGCTTCCTTCCTTCTGGCTGCAGCTTCCTTCCTTTTGGTTGCGGCGACCTTCCATCTAGCTGTAGCTTCCTTCCTTCTGGCTGCAGCTTCCATCCTTCTGGCTGCATCTTCCTTCCTTCTGGCTTCAGCTTCTTTCCTTCTGGCTGCAGCTTCCTTCCTTCTGGCTTCAGCTTCCATCCTTCTGGCTGCAGCTTCCTTCCTTCTGGCTGCAGCTTCCTTCCTTCTGGCTGCAGCTTCCTTCCTTCTGGCTGCAACTTCCCTCTTTCTGGCTGTACATTCCCCCTTTATGGATGAACCTTCCCTCTTTCTGACTGCATCATCCTTCCTTCTGGCTGTAGCTTCCTTCTTTCTGGCTGTAGCTTCCCTCTTGCTGGCTGTAGCTTCCCTCTTGCTGGATGCAACTTCCCTCTTTCCGACTGTAGCTTCCCTCTTTCTGGCTGTAGCTTCCCTGGATGCAGCTTTCCCCCTTTATGGATGAAGCCTCCTTTATGGCTGCAGTATCCTTCCTTCTTGCTGTAGTTTCCCTCTTTCTGGCTGTAGCTTCCCTCTTTCTAGCTGCAGTATCCTTGCTTCTGGATGCATCATCCCTCTTTTTGGCTGTAGATTCCTTCCTTCTGACTGTAGATTCCTTACTTCTGGCTGTAGCTTCCCCCTTTCTGGCTGTAGTTTCCCACTTGCTGGCTGTAGCTTCCATCTTGCTGGATGCAACTTCCCTCTTTCTGACTGTAGCTTCCCTCTTTCTGGGTGTAGCTTCCCTCTTTCTGGCTATAGCTTCTCTCTGTATGCAGCTTCCATCTTTATGGATGAAGCTTCCCTCTTTCTGGCTGTAGCTTCCCTCTTTATGGATGAAGCTTCCATCTTTCTGGCTGTAGCTTCCATCTTTCTGGATGAAGCTTCCCTCTTTCTGGCTGTAGCTTCCCCCTTTATGGATGAAGCTTCCCTCTTTCTGGCTGCATCATTTTTCATTCTGGCTCTAGCTTCCCCCTTTCTGGCTGTAGCATCCCTCTTTCTAGCTGCAGTATCCTTCCTTCTGGCTGTAGCTTCTCTCTTTCTGGCTGTAGCTTTTCTCCTTCTGGATGCAGCTTCCCTATTTCTGGTTGCGGCTTCCTTCTTTATGGATGAAGCGTCCCTCTTTTTGGTTGCGTCATCCCTCCTTCTGGCTGTAGGTTACACTTTCTAGTTGTAGCTTCCCTCTTTCTGCCTGTAGCTTCCCTCTTTCAGGCTAAAGCTTCCATCTTTCTGGATGCAGCTTCCCTCTTTCTGGATGCTGCTTCCCTCTTTATGGATAACGCTTCCTTCTTTATGGATGAAGCTTCCCTCTTTCTGGCTGTAGTTTCCCTCTTTCTGGCTGTAGCTTCCCTCTTTCTGGATGCAGCTTCCCTCTTAATGGATGAAGCGTCCCTCTTTCTGGCTGTAGCTTCCATCTTTGTGGCTGCATCTTCCCGATTCTGGCTGTAGCTTCCTTCCTTCTGGCTATAGCTTCCCTCTTCCTGGATGCAACTTCCCTCTTTCTGACTGCAGCTTCCCTCTTTCTGGTTATAGCTTCCCTTTTTCTGGATGCAGATTCCATCTTTCTGGATGCAGCTTCCCTCTTTATGGATGGAGCTTCCCTCTTTCTAGTTGTAGCTTCCTTCTTTCTGGCTGCATCATCCAGATTCTGGCTGTAGATTCCTTCCTTCTGGCTATAGCTTCCCTCTTCCTGGATGCAACGTCACTCTTTCTGACTGTAGCTTCCTTCTTTCTGGTTGTAGCTTCCCTTTTTCTGGATACAGCTTCCCTCTTTCTGGATACAGGTTCCCTCTTTCTGGATGCAGCTTCCCTCTTTATGGATGAAGCTTCCCTCTTGCTGGATGCAGCTTCCCTCTTTCTGGTTGTAGCTTCCCTCTTTCTAGTTGTAGCTTCCCTCTTTCTGACTGTAGCTTCCCTCTTTCTGACTGTAGCGTCCATCTTTCTGGTTGTAGCTTCCATCTTTCTGGTTGTAGCTTCCATCTTTCTGGTTGTAGCTTCCCTCTTTCTCTCTGTAGCTTCCCGCTTTCTGGTTGTAACTTCCCTCTTTCTGACTGTAGCTTCCCTCTTTCTGGTTGTATCTTCCCTCTTTCAGGTTATAGCTTCCCTCTTTCTCTCTGTAGCTTCCCTCTTTCTGGTTGTAGCTTCCCTCTTTCTGGTTGTAGCTTCCATCCTTCTAGTTGTAGCTTCCCTCTTTCTGGTTGTAGCTTCCCACTTTCTGTTTGTAGCTTCCATCTTTCTGGTTGTAGCTTCCCTCTTTCTGGTTGTAGCTTCCTTCTTTCTAGTTGTAGCTTCCCTTTTTCTGGTTGTAGCTTCCCTCTTTCTAGCTGTAGCTTCCCTCTTTCTGGATGTAGCTTCCCTTTTTCTGGTTGTAGCTTCCCTCTTTCTGGTTGTAGCTTCCCTTTTTCTGGTTGTAGCTTCCCTCTTTCTAGCTGTAGCTTCCCTCTTTCTGGTTGTAGCTTCCCTCTTTCTAGTTGTAGCTTCCCTCTTTCTAGCTGTAGCTTCCCTCTTTATGGATGAATCTTCCCTCTTTCAGGTTATAGCTTCCCTCTTTCTCTCTGTAGCTTCCCTCTTTCTGGTTGTAGCTTCCCTCTTTCTGGTTGTAGCTTCCCTCTTTCTAGCTGTAGCTTCCCTCTTTATGGATGAATCTTCCCGCTTTCAGGTTATAGCTTCCCTCTTTCTCTCTGTAGCTTCCCTCTTTCTGGTTGTAGTTTCCCTCTTTCTGGCTGTAGCTTCCCTCTTTCTGGATGCAGCTTCCCTCTTAATGGATGAAGCGTCCCTCTTTCTGGCTGTAGCTTCCATCTTTGTGGCTGCATCTTCCCGATTCTGGCTGTAGCTTCCTTCCTTCTGGCTATAGCTTCCCTCTTCCTGGATGCAACTTCCCTCTTTCTGACTGCAGCTTCCCTCTTTCTGGTTATAGCTTCCCTTTTTCTGGATGCAGATTCCATCTTTCTGGATGCAGCTTCCCTCTTTATGGATGAAGCTTCCCTTTTTCTGGCTGTAACTTCCTTCTTTCTAGTTGTAGCTTCCTTCTTTCTGGCTGCATGATCCAGATTCTGTCTGTAGATTCCTTCCTTCTGGCTATAGCTTCCCTCTTCCTGGATGCAACGTCACTCTTTCTGACTATAGCTTCCTTCTTTCTGGTTGTAGCTTCCCTTTTTCTGGATACAGCTTCCCTCTTTCTGGATGCAGGTTCCCTCTTTCTGGATGCAGCTTCCCTCTTTATGGATGAAGCTTCCCTCTTGCTGGATGCAACTTCCCTCTTTCTGGTTGTAGCTTCCCTCTTTCTAGTTGTAGCTTCCCTCTTTCTAGCTGTAGCTTCCCTCTTTCTGGATGTAGCTTCCCTTTTTCTGGTTGTAGCTTCCCTCTTTCTGGTTGTAGCTTCCCTTTTTCTGGTTGTAGCTTCCCTCTTTCTAGCTGTAGCTTCCCTCTTTCTGGTTGTAGCTTCCCTCTTTCTAGTTGTAGCTTCCCTCTTTCTAGTTGTAGCTTCCCTCTTTCTAGCTGTAGCTTCCCTCTTTATGGATGAATCTTCCCTCTTTCAGGTTATAGCTTCCCTCTTTCTCTCTGTAGCTTCCCTCTTTCTGGTTGTAGCTTCCCTCTTTCTGGTTGTAGCTTCCCTCTTTCTAGCTGTAGCTTCCCTCTTTATGGATGAATCTTCCCGCTTTCAGGTTATAGCTTCCCTCTTTCTCTCTGTAGCTTCCCTCTTTCTGGTTGTAGTTTCCCTCTTTCTGACTGTAGCTTCCTTCTTTCTGGTTGTAGCTTCCCTTTTTCTGGATACAGCTTCCCTCTTTCTGGATACAGGTTCCCTCTTTCTGGATGCAGCTTCCCTCTTTATGGATGAAGCTTCCCTCTTGCTGGATGCAGCTTCCCTCTTTCTGGTTGTAGCTTCCCTCTTTCTAGTTGTAGCTTCCCTCTTTCTGACTGTAGCTTCCCTCTTTCTGACTGTAGCGTCCATCTTTCTGGTTGTAGCTTCCATCTTTCTGGTTGTAGCTTCCATCTTTCTGGTTGTAGCTTCCATCTTTCTGGTTGTAGCTTCCCTCTTTCTCTCTGTAGCTTCCCGCTTTCTGGTTGTAACTTCCCTCTTTCTGACTGTAGCTTCCCTCTTTCTGGTTGTATCTTCCCTCTTTCAGGTTATAGCTTCCCTCTTTCTCTCTGTAGCTTCCCTCTTTCTGGTTGTAGCTTCCCTCTTTCTGGTTGTAGCTTCCATCCTTCTAGTTGTAGCTTCCCTCTTTCTGGTTGTAGCTTCCCACTTTCTGTTTGTAGCTTCCATCTTTCTGGTTGTAGCTTCCCTCTTTCTGGTTGTAGCTTCCTTCTTTCTAGTTGTAGCTTCCCTTTTTCTGGTTGTAGCTTCCCTCTTTCTAGCTGTAGCTTCCCTCTTTCTGGATGTAGCTTCCCTTTTTCTGGTTGTAGCTTCCCTCTTTCTGGTTGTAGCTTCCCTTTTTCTGGTTGTAGCTTCCCTCTTTCTAGCTGTAGCTTCCCTCTTTCTGGTTGTAGCTTCCCTCTTTCTAGTTGTAGCTTCCCTCTTTCTAGCTGTAGCTTCCCTCTTTATGGATGAATCTTCCCTCTTTCAGGTTATAGCTTCCCTCTTTCTCTCTGTAGCTTCCCTCTTTCTGGTTGTAGCTTCCCTCTTTCTGGTTGTAGCTTCCCTCTTTCTAGCTGTAGCTTCCCTCTTTATGGATGAATCTTCCCGCTTTCAGGTTATAGCTTCCCTCTTTCTCTCTGTAGCTTCCCTCTTTCTGGTTGTAGTTTCCCTCTTTCTGGCTGTAGCTTCCCTCTTTCTGGATGCAGCTTCCCTCTTAATGGATGAAGCGTCCCTCTTTCTGGCTGTAGCTTCCATCTTTGTGGCTGCATCTTCCCGATTCTGGCTGTAGCTTCCTTCCTTCTGGCTATAGCTTCCCTCTTCCTGGATGCAACTTCCCTCTTTCTGACTGCAGCTTCCCTCTTTCTGGTTATAGCTTCCCTTTTTCTGGATGCAGATTCCATCTTTCTGGATGCAGCTTCCCTCTTTATGGATGAAGCTTCCCTTTTTCTGGCTGTAACTTCCTTCTTTCTAGTTGTAGCTTCCTTCTTTCTGGCTGCATGATCCAGATTCTGGCTGTAGATTCCTTCCTTCTGGCTATAGCTTCCCTCTTCCTGGATGCAACGTCACTCTTTCTGACTATAGCTTCCTTCTTTCTGGTTGTAGCTTCCCTTTTTCTGGATACAGCTTCCCTCTTTCTGGATGCAGGTTCCCTCTTTCTGGATGGAGCTTCCCTCTTTATGGATGAAGCTTCCCTCTTGCTGGATGCAACTTCCCTCTTTCTGGTTGTAGCTTCCCTCTTTCTAGTTGTAGCTTCCCTCTTTCTGACTGTAGCTTCCCTCTTTCTGACTGTAGCTTCCCTCTTTCTGGTTGTAGCTTCCATCTTTCTGGTTGTAGCTTCCCTCTTTCTCTCTGTAGCTTCCCTCTTTCTAGTTGTAGCTTCCCTCTTTCTGACTGTAGCTTCCCTCTTTCTGACTGTAGCTTCCCTCTTTCTGGTTGTAGCTTCCATCTTTCTGGTTGTAGCTTCCCTCTTTCTCTCTGTAGCTTCCCTCTTTCTAGTTGTAGCTTCCCTCTTTCTGTAGCTTCCCTCTTTCTGGTTGTAACTTCCCTCTTTCTGACTGTAGCTTCCCTCTTTCTGGTTGTATCTTCCCTCTTTCAGGTTATAGCTTCCCTCTTTCTCTCTGTAGCTTCCCTCTTTCTGGTTGTAGCTTCCCTCTTTCTGGTTGTAGCTTCCATCTTTCTGGTTGCAGCTTCCATCCTTCTAGTTGTAGCTTCCCTCTTTCTGGTTGTAGCTTCCCTCTTTCTGGTTGTAGCTTCCCTCATTCTGGTTGTAGCTTCCCTCATTCTGGTTGGAGCTTCCCTCTTTCTAGTTGTAGCTTCCCTCTTTTTAGCTGTAGCTTCCCTCTTTATGGATGAATCTTCCCTCTTTCAGGTTATAGCTTCCCTCTTTCTCTCTGTAGCTTCCCTCTTTCTGGTTGTAGCTTCCCTCTTTCTGGTTGTAGCTTCCCTCTTTCTAGTTGTAGCTTCCCTTTTTCTGGTTGTAGCTTCCCTCTTTCTGGTTGTACCTTCCCTCTTTCTAGCTGTAGCTTCCCTCTTTCTGGTTGTAGCTTCCCTCTTTCTGGTTGTAGCTTCCCTCTTTCTGGTTGTAGCTTCCCTCTTTCTAGTTGTAGCTTCCCTGTTTCTGACTGTAGCTTCCCTCTTTCTGACTGTATCTTCCCTCTTTCTGGTTGTATCTTCCATCTTTCTGGTTGTAGCTTCCCTCTTTCTCTCTGTAGCTTCCCTCTTTCTGACTGTAGCTTCCCTCTTTCTGGTTGTAGCTTCCATCTTTCTGGTTGTAGCTTCCCTCTTTCTCTCTGTAGCTTCCCTCTTTCTAGTTGTAGCTTCCCTCTTTCTGACTGTAGCTTCCCTCTTTCTGACTGTAGCTTCCCTCTTTCTGGTTGTAGCTTCCATCTTTCTGGTTGTAGCTTCCCTCTTTCTCTCTGTAGCTTCCCTCTTTCTAGTTGTAGCTTCCCTCTTTCTGTAGCTTCCCTCTTTCTGGTTGTAACTTCCCTCTTTCTGACTGTAGCTTCCCTCTTTCTGGTTGTATCTTCCCTCTTTCAGGTTATAGCTTCCCTCTTTCTCTCTGTAGCTTCCCTCTTTCTGGTTGTAGCTTCCTTCTTTCTGGTTGTAGCTTCCCTCTTTCTGGTTGTAGCTTCCCTCTTTCTGGTTGCAGCTTCCACCCTTCTAGTTGTAGCTTCCCTCTTTCTGGTTGTAGCTTCCCTCTTTCTGGTTGTAGCTTCCCTTTTTCTGGTTGTAGCTTCCCTCTTTCTGGTTGTAGCTTCCCTCTTTCTGGTTGTACCTTCCCTCTTTCTAGTTGTAGCTTCCCTTTTTCTGGTTGTAGCTTCCCTCTTTCTGGTTGTAGCTTCCCTCTTTCTAGTTGTAGCTTTCCTTTTTCTGGTTGTAGCTTCCCTCTTTCTAGCTGTAGCTTCCCTCTTTCTGGTTGTAGCTTTCCTTTTTCTGGTTGTAGCTTCCCTCTTTCTAGCTGTAGCTTCCCTCTTTCTGGTTGTAGCTTCCCTCTTTCTAGCTGTAGCTTCCCTCTTTCTAGCTGTAGCTTCCCTCTTTCTGGTTGTAGCTTCCCTCTTTCTAGTTGTAGCTTCCCTTTTTCTGGTTGTAGCTTCCCTCTTTTTGGTTGTAGCTTCCCTCTTTCTGGTTGTAGCTTCCCTCTTTCTGGTTGTAGCTTCCCTCTTTCTGGTTGTAGCTTCCCTCTTTCTGGCTGCAGCATCCCTCTTTCTGGCTGCAGCATCCTTCCTTCTCATTGCAGCTTCCTTTCTTCTTTCAGGCTTTTGAATGTGTCCTTCTGGCTGCAGTTTCCTTCCTTCAGTAGTCACATTGACTTGTTCACTTAAACCCCGGACCTTTGTTGATTAATTTGCTATTATTTTAATGAATTTCCTGATCTCTGCTCACATCTAATGTATCTGGTTCAGATGTAACTAGACTTTACCAGGGAGGAAGACTCCATCAGGCACCGCAGATCACATGACCTTAATCTGGAATGTAATCAAAATGAACAACTGGGATGAGCCGCGTGGTACACGGCCTCACAGGAACCAATCTGCTTACATAAAGCACAGCCATTTATTGAATTGATCGGAGATAAGCGGCTAACACTGCGTTACTGATGCTTTCCTTAGATGGAATTAATAGGTAAAATACTGTAGAACTTGAGAATCCATAGATCACCTTTTCCCTCCAAAAAAAGTATTTTTTACATATTTTTTATAAATACTCTGCGCTGCTGTGGAGCCCTTAAAGAGGTTGTCCGATACACTGTAAAAGTTTTCTAATCCATGGGATTTCTTAAAAATATTTTTAACACATTGCTGAGACCTTGAGAGATCACCTGTAATCCGTGGGAAAACCAGGTGATAAGTGTTCAATATTTGTGCAGCGCCACCGCAGGAGAACTGAAGTATTAGGCTGGGGTCACACATGCGAGTTTTACGGACGTAAGAGCGCAGAAACTACGTCCGTAAAACTCGCATTACATACGGCACAATTATTCTCAATGGGGCAGCTCCTATTAGCCGTATATTACGGTTCAGTATTATACGGCTTTCTACGGGCGTACAAAATCGCAGCATGCTGCGTTTGTCAGCGTACTGCGCAAATAATACGCCAATGAAAGTCTATGGGGGCGCGAAAAATACGGATTCCACACGGACCTGCAGTGTGACTTGCGAGAAATACGCAGCGCTGTTAGTGAAAAGTCGGTAATTCAATTGCCGGCTTTTCATTTCTCCTGCACAAACCCGACAGGATATGAGACATGGTTTTCATACAGTAAACCATCTCATATCCCCTTTTTTTTGCATATTCCACACTACTAATGTTAGTAGTGTGTATGTGCAAAATTTCAGCGCTGTAGCTGCTGAAATAAAGGGTTAAATGGCGGAAAAAATTGGCGTGGGCTCCCGCGCAATTTTCTCCGCCAGAGTGGTAAAGCCAGTGACCGAGGGCAGATATTAATAGCCAGGAGAGGGTCCATGGTTATTGGCCCCCCCGTGGCTAAAAACATCTGCCCCCAGCCACCCCAGAAAAGGCACATCTGGAAGATGCGCCTGTTCTGGCACTTGGCCACTCTCTTCCCACTCCCTGTAGCGGTGGGATATGGGGTAATGAAGGGTTAATGCCACCTTGCTATTGTAAGGTGACATTAAGCCAGATTAATAATGGAGAAGCGTCAATTATGACACCTATCCATTATTAATCCAATTGTAGGAAAGGGTTAAAAAACACACACACACATGATTACAAAGTAGTTTAATGAAATAAACACAGCGGTTGTTGTAATAATTTATTGTTCTCCCATTCCATTTCCAGGACCTCGCTTGGCAACATAATAAACGCACAAGATACATACCTTCTGCTGTCAGATCTCGTCCCACGAAGTAATCCATCTGAAGGGGTTAACTAATATTACAGGCAGGAGCCCTGCAAATGCAGCTGTGCTCCCTGCCTGTAATCCCCAGCGAATGAATGAAATGTAGGTCATTGACCTACATTTCCTTCAGTCGCGGTGATGCGCCCCTGCTGGATGTTCTCATGAACTGCAGCCTGGGAACTTTTTCCCACGCTCCAGGTCATATGAGGACATCCACCAGGGGGCGCATCACCGCGACTGAAGGAAATGTAGGTCAATGACCTACATTTCATTCATTCCCCGGGGATTACAAGCACGGAGCACAGCTGCATTTGCAGGGCTCCTGCCTGTAATATTAGTTAACCCCTTCAGATGGATTACTTCGTGGGACGAGATCTGACAGCAGAAGGTATGTATCTTGTGCGTTTATTATGTTGCCAAGCGAGGTCCTGGAAATGGAATGGGAGAACAATAAATTATTACAACAACCGCTGTGTTTATTTCATTAAACTACTTTGTAATCATGTGTGTGTGTGTTTTTTAACCCTTTCCTACAATTGGATTAATAATGGATAGGTGTCATAATTGACGCCTCTCCATTATTAATCTGGCTTAATGTCACCTTACAATAGCAAGGTGGCATTAACCCTTCATTACCCCATATCCCACCGCTACAGGGAGTGGGAAGAGAGTGGCCAAGTGCCAGAATAGGCGCATCTTCCTGATGTGCCTTTTCTGGGGTGGCTGGGGGCAGATGTTTTTAGCCACGGGGGGGCCAATAACCATGGACCCTCTCCTGGCTATTAATATCTGCCCTCAGTCACTGGCTTTACCACTCTGGCGGAGAAAATTGCGCGGGAGCCCACGCCAATTTTTTCCGCCATTTAACCCTTTATTTCAGCAGCTACAGCGCTGAAATTTTGCACATACACACTACTAACATTAGTAATGTGGAATATGCAAAAAAAAAGGAGATATGAGATGGTTTACTGTATGTAAACCATGTCTCATATCCTGTCGGGTTTGTGCAGGAGAAATGAAAAGCCGGCAATTGAATTAGCGGCTGTTCACAGATATCGCGCTGAATGAAATCTAAATACAGAATATATATATATGTGTCTCAATGACATATATATATATATATACTGTATATATGTTTTCCCTAACATTTGAGCACATAAATCCATTAGATGTCGGTTTTGCAAGCCTGCGCGAAAATCTCGCAGTACGGATGCCATACGGATTACATACGGAGGATGCATTGCGCAAAATACGCTGAAACACCCTGACTACGGATCAATATTTTGGGGACATTTCTCCGTATTACGGCCGTAGTACGGACGTATAATACGTGGCGTATTTTCTTACGCCATGTGTGACCCCAGCCTTACACAACTCATTTAAATCAATAGATCGTCCAGGTCCTCCAAAGCCAGAGACCTTCTTCATAGTGACTCTTACCTCTGACCTAAACTGGGCACATACTCCACCATCCACAGGGCACAAACTGCACATGCACCACTCACATACTGGACCCATACCCCACCATCTACAGGGCACAAACTGCACATGCACCACTCACATACTGGGCACCACTCACATACTGGGCACAAACTGCACATGCACCACTCACATACTGGGCACAGACCTCACCATCCACAGGGCACAAACTGCACATGCACCACTCACATACTGGGCACATACCTCACCATCCACAGGGCACATACTGCACATGCACCACTCACATACTGGGCACATACCTCCCCATCCACAGGGCACAAACTGCACATGCACCACTCACATACTGGGCACATACGTCACCATACACAGGGCACAAACTGCACATGCACCACTCACATACTGGGCACATACCTCACCATACACAGGACACATACTGCACATTCACCGCTCACATACTGGGCACATACCTCACCATACACAGGGCACATACTGCACATGCACCACTCACATACTGGGCACATACCTCACCATCCACAGGGCACATACTGCACATGAACCACTCACATACTGGGCACATACCTCACCATACGCAGGGAACATACTGCACATGCACCACTCACATACTGGGCACATACCTCACCATACGCAGGGAACATACTGCATGCACATGCACCACTCACATACTGGGCACATACCTCACCATCCACAGGGCACATACTGCACATGCACCACTCACATACTGGGCACATACCCCACCATACACAGGACACATACTGCACATGCACCGCTCACATACTGGGCACATACCTCACTATACACAGGGCACATACTGCACATGCACCACTCACATACTGGGCACATACCCCACCATCCACAGGGCACATACTGCACATGCACCACTCACATACTGGGAACATACCCCACCATCCACAGGGCACATACTGCACATGCACCACTCACATACTGGGCACATACCTCACCATACACAAGGCACATACTGCACATGCACCACTCACATACTGGGCACATACCTCACCATACACAGGGCACATACTGCACATGCACCACTCACATACTGGGAACATACCCCACCATCCACAGGGCACATACTGCACATGCACCACTCACATACTGGGCACATACCTCACCATACACAAGGCACATACTGCACATGCACCACTCACATACTGGGCACATACCTCACCATCCACAGGGCACATACTGCACATGAACCACTCACATACTGGGCACATACCTCACCATACGCAGGGAACATACTGCACATGCACCACTCACATACTGGGCACATACCTCACCATACGCAGGGAACATACTGCATGCACATGCACCACTCACATACTGGGCACATACCTCACCATCCACAGGGCACATACTGCACATGCACCACTCACATACTGGGCACATACCCCACCATACACAGGACACATACTGCACATGCACCGCTCACATACTGGGCACATACCTCACTATACACAGGGCACAAACTGCACATGCACCACTCACATACTGGGCACATACCTCACCATCCACAGGGCACATACTGCACATGAACCACTCACATATTGGGCACATACCTCACCATCCACAGGGCACATACTGCACATGCACCACTCACATACTGGGCACATACCCCACCATACACAGGACACATACTGCACATGCACCGCTCACATACTGGGCACATACCTCACTATACACAGGGCACATACTGCACATGCACCACTCACATACTGGGCACATACCCCACCATCCACAGGGCACATACTGCACATGCACCACTCACATACTGGGAACATACCCCACCATCCACAGGGCACATACTGCACATGCACCACTCACATACTGGGCACATACCTCACCATACACAAGGCACATACTGGACATGCACCACTCACATACTGGGCACATACCTCACCATACACAGGGCACATACTGCACATGCACCACTCACATACTGGGAACATACCCCACCATCCACAGGGCACATACACCACTCACATACTGGGCACATACCTCACCATACACAAGGCACATACTGCACATGCACCACTCACATACTGGGCACATACCTCACCATCCACAGGGCACATACTGCACATGAACCACTCACATACTGGGCACATACCTCACCATA